>NC_064626.1:677891081-679141081 GCF_023864275.1 Schistocerca cancellata | reverse complement strand
TGACTCTGCAGTGGTGAGGGTCCATTCAGGTCCAGGGTGTAGGTTGTCAGGAATTGGTGCCACTGGCGGATCGTCATCATAAAAGTGACTGTAATGGTTGGTGAAGGCAGACGCCACTGCTACTTTGCTGTGTGGCACGTACCATCAAAGATGGTGAGGGCATAAATGAAAAGGCGACGTCGATGACGATGGCCAGATGCAGGAGGTCTTTTCATCGTGAACATACCACTACACCCTACAGTTTGATGCAATGGAGAGTGAAGAGACAGGTTTCAGTACATTAGTGTCCCCTATGGACATCAGGTGATGAGGGCAGCGTGTCAGGCTCGTGAGGGACGGTATAATGAAAGTTGATAGTGTCCTGATGCTGTGCCACTGCTTCCTTGCCACACTTGCAGGTTTCCTACACTCGAGCCGCTAGTGCAATGTGGACATGTAGCATGGGATATGCTTTCCAAAGCACGCCCAGATAGTGGCAAAATGTTGTCAGCTGCGTGGGTTTCCAAGTAGAGAAGTGTTAAGCTTCCAGAACCCTTAGCTGCCTGAAACTGAGGTGGAAGGATTATTATGCAGATGATGCCGCAATGGTCAAAAAACGGAACATTTTTCTGCTTGGAAGACTACACTTCCAAGCTAGACAGAGATGTGAAACTGGTAGAGTATGCTTGCAGAATGTGCTGTATGACGGGTATAACCAAAAGCGCCATCATGAATCTTCTCCTGAACATCAATGAGATGAAAGTCGGTAACTAAGGAGCACAGTGTTGGGCATGGCGAATAACCAGGTATCTGGTACTTGAGGTGAAATTGCAGTTGAAACTGCCACCCACAATGAAATGATCATAGCGTCCAGAAACGGGGGGGGGGGGGGGGGGGGGGGCTAGTCATCTATGAAGAACTTGGACCACTGCCAACGATTCATGTAGATGGATGGGGCTTAAATGTTGATGACACACGTGACAAAGATTGTTACAGCCATGCCCCATTCGGAAGGAAGGAGAGCCATGTCTGTGTCTGGGATCCCGTACATAGAATGCCACCCTGCACCCTGAGTGATTGCCTACAGACTTGAGTGGGCCACAGACATAAATTGATGATCATGTGGCAACACAAACTTCCTGAAGAAAGACAATGCCAATGACAGAGGCCCAAAGGATATGATGGAGGTGTTACAGCTTTGGTGTGGTGCCAATCATATTGATGTTCAGTGTGGTGAATTGGTACATTAATGGTGAACGCATATCTACTATCAGCAAATGTGGTGTGGGGCAGGGACCTCAAGGAGGGCCTGTCTCACCAACCATCATGAGTCAGTTTTCATAGTAACATGCAACCTCATCAGGGGGTGAGGGAACATTTTCACATAATCTGCCCACACCCCCATACCGAGGGTGTGTCCAATGTCTAAGTGAACTTAGTCTTGGAGAGAGAGATTGTGAGGTGTCAGCAGGGAAGACGTCTCAAGCTGCATACCTGTCGGTACTACGTTTGTGACGGCCTCTATTGGTTGGCCACCTGGCCAACTGTGTTGGTCATCACTAGTGCCATGTGACGACATCTACATGGCCCTATCGACTGATAGGGTACCTTCTCCATCATCTCAGGTAAGAGTGTAGTGAGGACCCATGTGGGAGAGGCGACGACGTCTGCACCGGCATGGCGAGTTTTGATTGCACAAGTGTTCCTGAGTGTTGGACAATGGCGAGGAGAAGCGTCGACTGGTTTGAAGGAGTCGAGGTTGTGTTTTGCAGAGGTATCCATTTGTGTGGAGTCTGTTGCGGGAGTCCATGTGGCGGCCATGTCTTCTGGTGGAGCGACTGCGCCATCAGAAAGGTGGTGTGATGGCAGGAGGTGCCGATCAGAGAGACCATGTGACAGACTGGGCAAAACTGTAGGTGTGGCAAGGGCCTCCTCGTAAGTCACCAGTAGGGTGGTCAGCGTGGGTGACAAGGACATTTCCGACTGTGAGAGCCGTGCGACACGTCCTTGTGGCGCGATTCAGACCGCAAATGACCCTCCTTCACGCAACTGGAACAGGTGTGGGGCTCACTGTCATACAGTGGGATGGCACGACAGCCTCCGATACGAAGATAAGAGGTCATGTGTGTCTGCAGATTGATACGAACGTACTTGTCGCCATTTAAGATGGAATAGGTCCGTAATTGTCATCATCTTTCGGTGACATGTTCCAGGACGTTGTCACAATGTCGGAGCGCCGCAATGACGGCGTCCGCGGGTAGTTCAAACGGCACTTCGAACATATGTATCGTTTGTACACCGAGACCGGCGTGTTGCCCTTGGAATGACAGAAACATAGTCCGCGTTTGGCCTCCTGTAGCACCCCGTCGCACATTGCGTCGTTAATCATGTCGAGGTACGTGGTTCTATTATCTACGGACATGTGGATTCCAGTTACATCTTGTGGTGGTATTTGAACGTCGTAGTGAAGAAATCGTTCGGTTTCAAGCGCCTTTGGCCAGGTGAAGATCAAAAGTTGTAAACGTAAAGTAGTTTTGCGACAGCTGTGCGCCCTGTTGGTCTATAAAGAATATAGGGCTTAGCAATGGCCGAGTAAGCGCAACACGCGACACATGCCTCGCTAGCGGAGCGTTGGCGCGTGACCGCGCGATAGCACTGCCGGCGGCAGACTGCCACTGATCCACTACTTCATCTGAAGATAACGCGCGGACAAAGCACACATCGTACCGCGAAAATACCTCGAAATATTTAACCGTCTTTTTCTTCGGAAATGGTCGAATATCTACAATTAAGTCGAGACACGTGCTAGCTTAGTTTGACTCTTCTTCCTCTGTTCGAAATTCCTGGGAAATCAAGTGATGGCACTTGTGTTCTTCTCACCAGCGTCAGCTTGCTGCGACACAGCGTTGTTTTCTGCAACGTCCCAGGCTCAGACGACTGCTGCACTCCATATCAGTAGCCCAAACATTCTGTGGCAGCATAATGTTAAATTTGCAAAAATAATTAGCTGGGAATAAAAAAAATATGAGCATATAAGAAATTATTTTTCATGCAACTCGACTCAAGATGACGAATATGACCGAAGAGACCGGCAAAGTTACAGAAAAAGTTTTTTCTCAAATATGTAAGACAACGGAAAATGTTAAAAGAGATAGATGTACGGCTTAAAAAATTCTGTCGATTGCTTCGTTTATAAAGGTCGATTGCTTTCTTACATATCTAAAAAACCGTTAAATGTCCGATTCTCTATAACTCAATAACATTCACTTTACTATACATGCTATTTACTGTAAGTGTAGCCTGCAGCAAGTCAGAAGAAGTACTTAAAATTTTGGAGCCGCCACAAGTCGCATTTCATAAAAAAATATATTTTTTTTAATGTTACTTGGTACTTGTGGCCACTATATAGCTTTAATTTCTGTGGGCAAATGCCTGCGCTCGCTACAAAAGTACTTGATTCGAACATTAAATATTATTTATTATTTCTTGAGATATATCGATTTTTTTGGAAGAAAAGGTCGCTCTCGATAATTGGCTGTAACTTTTCAGCGGATGGCCCTACGATAACGGTTATAGATTTATTTTCTTCGTAGAGAGTTGTGTTACTATGAAATTTAATATTTTTACGATTTTGTTAATTATAAGAACGAAACAGTGACTTCGAAAAACTTGCACTCTCGTTGGGAGTACGCTTTTTACTAACTACGCCAAATTTTATTTCATGAAAATTACACCTAAAGAAAGAAATTGCTGATGTTATTTCAAAACATTTAAATATTTTTTTTGCGACCTTCTTGAGTGGAGATAACTATGGGTACAAAAAACAAAAGAGAGAGAATATAGTGGACGCAGTTAACGTTTTACAGTGATGCCCTTGATTGAGATTAACGCTGAATAATTATCTTTCCAAGAAAATACGACTAGGATGCGTTTCACTGGTTTTTAGTGTTGGTAACTGAGTAATACAGTGCAGCGTGTACAGGTGGAGCCGGCCGAAGTGGCCGTGCGGTTAAAGGCGCTGCAGTCTGGAACCACAAGACCGCTACGGTCGCAGGTTCGAATCCTGCCTCCGGCATGGATGTTTGTGATGTCCTTAGGTTAGTTAGGTTTAACTAGTTCTAAGTTCTAGGGGACTAATGACCTCAGCAGTTGAGTCCCATAGTGCTCAGAGCCATATTGTACAGGTGGAGTACGCCAGCTGGAGCCGGCGGCGGAGTGGGGGCACCGGCGCACGCTCGCTCTGATAGCTCATTTCTAAACGGCGCGCGCTTGCGTATCTTGCATAATCTTGGTTTTCCCGTAGCACTCAGCAAACTTCCAGTTATTAAGACCCCTCGCCCGGCGACGTCAAGACCGTCAGCAACAGTACAACTCTGTCTACAAGCGAGCTACAGTCCAAAACTGAATCTGTTTTGTGAATACGTGAACGAAAAGTGACAAGTAGTGTTTTACTACTTTTGGTAAGTATTAATTTTTTTACCTATAACGGTCTAGAATTGGACGATAAAAAGTTATTTTATGCACGCATGATTTTCTGCACGAATCAATTGTATAGGGATGTTTACTTCACTATTACTGGCCTCCTCACTTCTCTGACCTAAAATTATTTGATTTATTTTTGTGGGGATATGTCAAGTACTGAAAAATTCAATTCAATTGTAGAATCTATTGCTGTTCGTTGTTGCAACAATAAGATCACAAAATATTTATGTACAGAATTTTTGTGTAGGAAATATGTTTGTAGGACTTTCTCACGTAGAATTTCTTCATGTAGCCAATAAGTGCAGAATTTTCTTGTGTAAAAAATTAACTAAGTGAAGAATATGTTTCTGTAGAGTATGATAGGTGTCGTCTTTCTTTTTTTTTCTTTTTTGGAAGTATCCGCACAGGATTAGTATGTACTACGAAAAGAAAATTGCCGCTAAACCATTGCGTTGTTATTTATTTATTTATGTAAGGAGCCAAAGTAATACAGAGTAGTATTTCCCCAGCTATTTTTCCAAATCTACTTCGTTACATTATTTATAAATGTAACTGAGCAGGTTGAATAATTAAAGCTAGAAAAAATGTTTGGTTTGAAGATATAAGCGTACAATGACAGAGACTATTCACGAAATGTGTATTTTACGCAATAATAAAATTGAGGAGGACGATAAACATATCGACAACAAAGCTAGACACTTGAAAAAACGGGTAAAGAGAAATAACTGTAATAATAATAATAATAATAAAATAATAATAATAAGCATAACTTATCTGACGAAAGATACAATTGTTTGTGTGGAATTTTGTTGTTTGGTACATAAGTGAGTACAGTTTATGACAATAGTAAAATAATGTGTAGGCCTTCGCAACTCTTCATTTCGTGCTTTGGGTATGTGGGACTGTTCGTGTTTTTCCATTTTTCGGACAAATGTACAATTATTCATTAATTCACGAACTTACTTCGGGCCGGAAAATTAGATACTATTTCCTTTGAGGCTAACTTTTACTGGTAATTTACTTTTTTGTTCCAGAACTGAGATTTTCAGTCTGCAGTGTGCGCTGATATGAAACTTCCTAGGAGAGTAAAGCTGTATGCCGGACAGAGACGCAAACTTGAGACCTGCACCTTTGCAGGCTAGTGCTCTACGACTGAGATACCCAAGCACGACTCAGGATCAGTCCTCCCAGTTTTAGTTTTCTATTGGCATTTAAAATAGGTTCAACATAGTTCATGTTTACACTGCACACGAAAGCCGATTCTCACACAGTGAACAACCAGCTCCTAAGGCGAAGTGCCGTTTGTGACTATGATTAAACTCAAGTAATAGTGTCTGCCAACATGGTCACTTGACTAGAATATAAATGAGGGTCTGAGATCTGCCTAAAGCACACCGCCGTCGATCCCGCATTTTAGTGAATGTCAGAGAAACCACTGATACTGCTTTTCGTTAATTTTCACATGTACAGTGTGTGCCTCACTCACCATAAGATCAGCAGATTTCAGAAGCATGAATAGATGCTACTTTCTCGCAATCGACGGTGATGTGCTTTCGGCCTATATGATTCTCGTTGCCTCAAATGGATTACTGTATGATAAAGTTCATAACGTAATAATAACTCATGTAGAAACCCACAAAATAGGTTTACTGTCAGTACAAATTTAACATATTCTAACATCCAATGTAATTTCCTACAGTACATAGCGGATGAATTAGCTTATCTGAAGAGCGTGCTATCATCTAGTAGGATTTACGCCATGCGTACTTGGATAAAAGTCGACCGCAGTGTGCTACCACCTGGTGGCACTGACGTAAACTTCTAGTTGAGTGGCAAGGGCTAGCTGTGCACATCGTAGACCATGCACGTTGTTTATCAAATCCGAATGTATTTGGCCGGTGAGGCAATTACATCACGAGAGTTGCGCATGCGCCCTGTTGCCAAGTTTCACAGAGCGTAGAGGAGCAGTAGCGCGGTAGAATTAAGTGTCGTATCTTTCAGATTGCAGGATCTATGATGCCTTTAACAGCATTCCAAGAAAAATAACCGATAAATCCGCAAAGTTAGGATGTTCACATGCTCTTGTGCTCTCACACAGCAGCCGGCACTGGATATAATAAACATCTGAAAACGAAAATGTTCATAAAAACTGCAGAATTTAATACATTTGACCATCTCACACCAAAAGACAAAAGCAAGCTATATCAGAGAAACTGACACAATTAAATAAAGGTAACAAAGAAACTCGCAGATTTGATTTGAGTTCGTTCTATTTTCTCTGTGATTCTGATACAACAATGATACTCATAAAAGACCAATTAATTTAGTTTCCAGTGACGATACTAAAGAAAATCACGATCAGGTGATGATGATTTTAATAAAAAGTAAAAGGACGATTACAATTTGCTGATGATCTACAAAACAAATAGGCTCGTTACCGCACTATGTATGTAAGTATTTTACACATAGCATCCTACGAAAACAGTTGGCCGTCCAATGGGTGCCAATATGTATACGGTGGTGCATCACGTTATTAATGATAAACGAGAAATCTGGCGATTCACACTTCTCTCTATAAGAAATGATAGAAGGTTTCCATGATAACTTGCCATGTATTTCCCTCACAAAAGAGCATGTGCAAATTTATTTTGAAGAAGACATAATTATGTACTCAGTTCCTAAAGCTACAGAATTTGTTTTATGAAGAGGCACACAATCTATTCTTTTTACAAACAAGGGAAAAATAAATTATTAAAAATATTTAATTCTAATCCAGATCACCTTCAATTAAAAGATGTCTTCTGTGAAAATGTTCTTCATGAGAGAAATTTCTGCTGTGTCAAAATATTTCTTTGCTATATTGCTAAAAAAAGAAAGCAAACTTAACGAACGTTACTTTGAGTATTTTAAATGATCTGCCTCTCCAGCTTCTTTTCAATTAGAGTATCTACCTCCAGCTGCAGGAGCTGCCACACCACATGCCTGTAGAGCTTATTTGAAATAGCAGAAATGGTTGGGAGATGATTACGATGAAACTCAGTGGCGGTCGAAAGTCACAGATAATACGCTAATTCCAGTTTATGCTGAGGGGCCCTTAATACGAAGTAATAAGAAAAATCTCATGTAGCTCTCCAAGTGATTGCAAAACCAAAGTATGTGGCTGTAAAGAAAATTCCCCAAATGTATGAGTGTTTGCAAATATTGTGACTCAGCGCAGTGTGAAAACTTCGACACTCCGCCTAACATCGAAATAGACGAAGACTCTGTTGGTGCTTGCGACAAACGTCTCAATGAAAATATTGTTGTCACAATGTGAAAATATTCACGAAGATTCTCTTGATTTTTTTTTTCAGCACACTTCTTCACGAAAATGTGGAAGAGGAAAAACAAGAAAATTAATCACAAGACTACCCAACATTCGTGTTTATCTCGTTCAGCTACCGTGGAGTAACAACAAAATGATCTTTGTACGTGGTGGAGAAGCCGAAATATCAAAGCTTAAGCCGGCCGTTGTGGCCTAATGGTTCTAGGCGCTTCAGTACGGAACCGCGCTGCTGCTACGGTCGCAGGTTCGAATCCTGCCTCGGGCATGGATGTGTGTGATGTCCTTAGGTTAGTTAGGTATAAGTAGTTTTATGTCTAGGGGACTGATGACCTCAGATGTTAAGTCTCTTAGTGCCTAGAGCCACCAAAGGTTACGCAAGCGCGGGCCGTTTGGAATGTTTTCAGAGCGAACGCACACACATTTCCCCATCCGCCGCCCATTTCAGCTGATCCACTCGGCGGCTTCCAAGCTTCACTTTATTATTCAATTCATTATTAAAACTGGGAATCAATAAAACACGTCCTAGTATTTTCTCTTGAAAATGTAAGTATTCGGTATTTACTTCCATCAAGTGCATCGCTGTAAAACGTTAATTGAGTCCATCCGATTTTTTTTTTTTTTTTTTTTTTTTTAAATTAGCTTGGGTCCAAGAGGTGCAGAACTTTTCTTCATTCTTGTAGGTGTGTGTAGTTCGTGAGAACATGTCAGAGATTTCTTTCTTTAACAGTTATACTCATAAATTAAAAATTAAAAGAACAAAAGTGCAGGTTCTTTGAAGTTATTTTCTGATTAATAAAATCACAAAAATTATTTAATAGCATGGTAGCACAACTGTTTGAGAAGAAAACAAGACTAAAAATATTATTGTATGGCCATACACTGAGAATATCTAGCCCATCTCAGAGAGACATTATCCAAAAAATCGATAAATTCGAAAAATAGTTAGCATTTTTTAAGTTTTCAAGCATGTACACTTTTGACTTACAGCGGGCTATAATTACAGTAAACAGCAAGTATGGGAACATGAGTGTTAACGATATTTAGAGAACTCGACATATTCCTGTTTTTGCGATATATTTCGAAACGTAAGAAAGCGATCGACATTTATAATAAAGCAATCGACAGATCTTTTTAAGCCGTACAACGTGCTTCTTTAACAGTTTTCGATTGGAGCTATGGTTTTTTTATTTACTTCAGAAAAAACGTTCTTCTCAATATTGCGGATTTCTTAGGTCGACGGACTGCACGCTTTCTACGATCCAGCTGGGGGAGGAGCAGCCTTACAACCTGCAAGCCACCTAGACGTCATCGGCCACCTCTGGTCGATCCCTGGGGGGCGGAGGGCGGGGACGGGAGGACTGACCTGGGCACTGCACCCAGCTACACGACACGGGGACGTCGAGTAAGCACGGGGTTGCGTGGCCAGCAAGGCTCCGCAACGGACCGCGCTCTGGTGGGCTGCTCGGCCTCCCGGTAGCTGCCGCCCGCAACCCAGTAACACGGACGCCACCGGCGGATCGGGCCGTCAGCGCATTCTGCGATAGGCTCTGTTTGCAAGCACGCATTGCGGCCGTGAGGATGGGCAGAGTGATGTACAAGGTTGATTTAATAAACGCCTGTCAATACCACCACTGTTTGACTGGACATTCCGGCGTAAAGCTACCCTCTCTCTCACCATTTCGTTCACTAATACTGAATCGTAGTGGCCCGGAATAGGCTGGGTCTTTACAATCGAAATATCGCTTTTCTGAAAAACTGTCGTAGCCATCGATTTAGGTTCTTCCCTCACTGCTTAGGGTTGTAAATGTGATCGTACAAACTTGTCATGGTTCTTACCTGCATACTAAGTCAGATTTGTCCATGTTCAGGATCCGTTGGATCTGTCTGTACCAAGTGTCGATCCTCTCCATCTCACCCTAGCATTTCGTTACAATTTACCAGCGTCGCGACTTCTCTGTGTACAAGAGCATCATCCACGAAAACAGCCATGGAACTTTCGACGTTATCTTCTAAGTCATTTGTATATACTGTGAAAGGTATTGATCCTATAACACTCTCCGGGAGCATGCCACGTCTGTATACTTGTCTCCGTTCAGAAAGACATGCTTTGTTCTGTTTGCTGGAAGCTCTTCAGTCTAATCACACGGTTGGTCTGATATTACATGCGCTCGTATCTTGTTTATTAGGCGGCAGTGCGGAACTGTGTCGAACGCCTTCCAGAAGTCGCGGAACACGGCATTTACCTGTGAGGCTATATCTACTGCTTTCTATGTGTCGCTGGACAAACAGAGAGAGCTGAGTTTCACACGATCGTTGTTTTTGAACCCATGTATGTCTCTGCATAGCAGAATTCGCTCTGCGTAAATATCACAACATGTGGGCATAAAACATGATCCAAAATTCTACAACAGACTGACGTCACAGACGTAAGCATATAGTTTTATGTGTCTGTTCGGCGACCCTTCTTGAGAACTGGAATGATCTGTGCTCTTTTCAAACATTAGGAATGTTTCGCTCCTCTAGAGACCTGCGGTAGACTGCTGCTAGGAGAGGAGTAAGTTCTTTGGCATTATCTGTGTGCAGTAGAATTGGTGTTCTGTCAGGTCCAGTGGCCTTTCCTCTGATGAATGATTTCAGTTGCTTTTCTATCCGTTGGTCACTTATTTCGACATCCGTCGTTCGTGCGACGATATAAACAAGGCGCTACAGTGTGATTCTCCTCTGTGAAACAGTTCTGGGAGAAGACGATTGGTATTTCGGCCTTTCCGCAGACTCTCTTTCAGTGCAACTGCATTTACAGAGTGCGTGTACACATGGCTTCGATCTGTTTATTGATTTAACTTAAAAGAAAAATTCCTAGGATTTTGTGTCACGTTGGTAGCTAACGTTTTGCTTTCGTATTCGTTGAACGCTTCACACATAGCCCTCCTTACCCTAATTTTGGCCGCGGTGGATCACCAAGCTGATTGTCGCCCTCCAAATGGCCCAACAACCAGGAGTGATAGTCTGGGGTGCCATTTCTTTTCATAGTGTGATCCATTGGTTGACATCAGCTGCACCCGTACAGCACGGCACGTCGACGATACTGTACGCCATGTTTTGTTGTCCTTAATGGCAAGCCATCCTGGGCTTACATTTCAGCAGATAATACCCACCCGCACATTGCATGAGTTTCTGTTGTTCGTGTTCGTAGTTCCCAAACGCTACTGTGGCCAGCAAGGTCGCTGTATGTCGCCCCATTTGAGAACGTGTGGAGCCTCGTGGACAGACCGATGAAACCAGTTTGGGACTTTTACGATCTAACGCGCCAGTTGGGTGGGACCTTGCACGCTATTCCTCAGGAGGCATCCAACAACACTATTAATCAGTGCCAAGCCGGGTAAGTGGACAAATGCGTAACTGAACTTAATGATCAGTGGTCTTTTTCCTGATCAGTCATCCAATTTTTCTGACACTGTACTCATTTGTTTTTCTGTACATGTGCGTCACATCTACCCATACCCGTTCTATTCAGATAATTCCTTCCTGGTGGCTCTTTTTTTGTCTTAGAGTGTATGTTTGCCTGCTAGAAAGGTAAGTTTTTAATCCGAATTAGTATCATCTCTCCTAGACAGTTCCTTCCATTCCATGAACAGATTTTTATTTAAGAATTGATAAGCTGCTAAAAACTAGCTTTTGGTATCATTGGATGGGTGCGTGAGTAGGACTAAAAATGATGTGTTCTTTAATGCAAATACTGTATACATACGAGGTGCATTCAAGTTCTAAGGCCTCCGATTTTTTTTCTCCGGATTGGAAAGAGATAGAAACATGCGCATTGTTTTAAAATGAAGCCGCGTTCATTGTCAATACGTCCCAGAGATGGTAGCACCGTACGGCAGATGGAATTTTACCGCCAGCGGCGAGAATGAGAACTGTTTTAAATACTTAAAGTGGTGACGTTTTCCTTACTTGAACAGCGTACAATCATTCGTTTTCTGAATTTGCGTGGTGTGAAACCAATTGAAATTCATCGACAGTTGAAGGAGACATGTGGTGATGGAGTTATGGATGTGTCGAAAGTGCGTTCGTGGGTGCGACAGTTTAATAAAGGCAGAACATCGTGTGACAACAAACCGAAACAACCTCGGGCTCGCACAAGCCGGTCTGGCGATATGATCGAGAAAGTGGAGAGAATTGTTTTGGGGGATCGCCAAATGACTGTTGAAGAGATCGCCTCCAGAGTTGGCATTTCTGTGGGTTCTGTGCACACAATCCTGCATGACGACCTGAAAATGCGAAAAGTGTCATCCAGGTGGGTGCCACGAATGCTGACGGACGACCAAATGGCTGCCCGTGTGGCATGTTGCCAAGCAATGTTGACGCGCAACGACAGCATGAATGGGACTTTCTTTTCGTCGGTTGTGACAATGGATGAGACGTGGATGCCATTTTTCAATCCAGAAACAAAGCGCCAGTCAGCTCAATGGAAGTACACAGATTCACCACCACCAAAAAAATTTCGGGTAACCGCCAGTGCTGAAAAAATGATGGTGTCCATGTTCTGGGACAGCGAGGGCGTAATCCTTACCCATTGCGTTCCAAAGGCCACTACGGTAACAGGTGCATCCTACGAAAATGTTTTGAAGAACAAATTCCTTCCTGCACTGCACGAAAAACGTCCGGGAAGGGCTGCGTGTGTGCTGTTTCACCAAGACAACGCACCCGCACATCGAGCTAACGTTACGCAATAGTTTCTTTGTGATAACAACTTTAAAGTGATTCCTCATGCTGCCTACTCACCTGACCTGGCTCCTAGTGACTTTTGGCTTTTTCCAACAATGAAAGACACTCTCCGTGGCCGCACATTCACCAGCCGTGCTGCTATTGCCTCAGCGATTTTCCAGTGGTCAAAACAGACTCCTAAAGAAGCCTTCGCCGCTGCCATGGAATCATGGCGTCAGCGTTGTGAAAAATGTGTACGTCTGCAGGGCGATTACGTCGAGAAGTAACGCCGGTTCATCGATTTCGGGTGAGTAGTTAATTAGAAAAAAAATCGGAGGCCTTAGAACTTGAATGCACCTCGTATCTTGTAATCTGATTCGTCCCACATCATGCCGATAAAAGAAACGTTGAATTGATGTATGGAACATGTGATTAAGTAAGTAACAACCAACTTAAAAATAAAGAGGAGCTACTGGAAAGAAGAAGTCCACAAAAAACCATTATCCGAAGAATAGGGGTGTCATTGTAGCATCTCTTAAGGTACCCCGGAATTACTAACTTTTTTTTGTAACAATTAGTACGTGGTAAAATCTGTAGGGGTGGTAAACCTTAGACTAGTACGAGATTGCTGGATGTAGGAAGAAGGCAGAGATGAGAATAGTAGGAGGGGAACAGGAGTGGTAGCGGACAAAATGAAACCATTAAAATAGTCCAGAAAAAAAGAAGTTTCTGGTTATAGCTTGGCCGTTTGTTGTGTCCTATAGCCGGCCGGGGTGGCCGAGTGGTTCTAGGCGCTACAGTCTGGAACCGTACGACCGCTACGGTCGCAGGTTCGAATACTGCCTCGGGCATGGATGTGTGTGATGTCCTTAGGTTAGTTAGGTTTAAGTAGTTCTAAGTTCTAGGTGACTGATGACCTTAGAAGTTAAGTCCCATAGTGCTCAGAGCCTTTTTTTTGTGTCCTATATGCGACATTCACAATATTTTGATGTGAGATTCACAGAATTCTGCAATGTCCTTTCTGCCAGGGCGACATAAGACAAAAACTTGTTTATAAAATTTTTTTAATGTATTTTTGGAATTTGTAATGTGTAAATAATCACCAAATGATTATTTTTTTCTGTTTTACGTTAAGAGAGCGAGGGTCGGAACACTACGACTTCATATATTTGTAGGAAGCAAACCATTTCCGAGAACTAGAGCCGACGGCCAACGACCGCGAGAAGATAACGCCGTTTTGTCCCCATTCCCTTTTATTATTATTTCAATATTGTATGACTGTAAAACAAAAAAAAATATTGTGAATGTCTCATACTAAACGCTAGTCTGTTCGAATTTACGTCTCGTATTGAAATGTCTACCGCATGATTTAACACTGATTACTGTCGAAGCAACAAATCGTAACTGTGAATTTATACTACGCTGAAGGGGCAAATAATTATTATAGTGATGGAAAGTGAAAAAGCTACGCCATCTGAAGAGTTTAGTTGTCAGATTATCCATTTCTGAGATCCTTAAAAAGTTAGAAGCGGAAAGAACAATACTTGTTAAAATTACCAGACGCGGAAAGCACAAAGAATATTTGAAATAGTCATTGTTGTAGTATGAATAGATCTACCACCTAAAATCCCGACAAGGTTTAAATATCATGAACATTTAGTTGAAACAAATCAATAAGCAAGGCTGTACGGGTAGATGCTGCATAAGTCAGAGAAAAATAATTTGAAGGAGTTCTGATCTTAAGGATGTTTCTTGGACTGAGTGCAAAATACATCGCCGTTAGTGCTGCAACAAAAATTAATAACAATTGTCACATTCTCTCTATACTTACTAAAAGAATTTACGCTCAAAAAGAAGTGCATCAAAAATACGAATAGACATTTCTGTGAACGGAAGAACTGATTACGATCATGTTAACCGTTACAGTCACGTAACACCAAGACAACTGCAATGAGGACTTTAGCTCTTTGAAACAAACAGAACTTCGATACAAATAAAAATGCAATCAATAACGACAATGGAGTGGTTACAGTATCTTTAGTCAAGACCTGAGGTGAACGCCTCTTAGTTCATAATATTCTTTTTTGCGAAGAAAATGACACAGAACAAGATACACGTAGGGAAAATATTTTTAGGAACTGGTAGACGAGGAATAGGGCACTGACATGTGTGTTAACTGCCTGGAGAGCATGACCAACGGCACACTGCTTTGTTTGCAAGTCTGTGCAAAGAAGATCGGCCCGTATCGTCTGCAGTATTTGTATGATGATAACAGCTGTTTCTTGTTGCGAAAGAGGAGTTAAAGTAACATTCGTAACTTATCACAGCAGAAACATATGTATCACTTACGTTAGGAATAGGACATCATTACGGCATGAACTATTTAAGGTTTCATGCCTTGTATATCTCATTATTACATTCTGTGAGTAGACAGTCGACAGCCAACTATACCATAGTCAGTGTTGCTGCTCTTCTCATCGGTGAGCAAAATAGTTTGATACAGCTCTTCACACTATATCTTGTGGAAGACTTTACGTAAATAATGAACTACTCTACATTTATTTCAACCTGCTTAATCATGTCAATGCGTATCCACAGGATGTTTTAAGAAAAAGTCTCATGTTTTTATAGAAGATTTTTTTGAGTCGTCAGCCTCCAGCTGGTTTGATGCGGCCAGCCACGAATTACGTTTCTCGGTAAATGATCAGAAATTTTCGCTGTTGCATGCTGAACTCTTTTCTGAGCCACTGGCAACTTTAATAATGGGTTATACACTTAAATTTTTCTTCCACTGTTGTGAATGTGGACATACTGTTTGCCACAAATTGTGATGAGTTATTTATGACGAATTTGCTTTGCGAATATATATATTGTGAAGGTGCAGATAGAATGCCTAATTCCTTAATGGGCTACGTACAAGGTGCTCGCTTTTGTTCAATCAGTACTTTCCTTGTATCTTATAAGTTACCCAAAAAATTAATCCTTAATTATTACTGAATACAAGTATGCGAAATATGTTAGCAGGTTGATTAATTTCTTTCAAAGACTAGCAATTATGCGAAAAGCAAAAATAACAGATCTTAGCTGCTTACGCAGTCAGTAATATGCTTCTCCAGATCAAGTTTCTATTAATATGTACACCCATCCATTTGGAACATTATACCCTGTTTACTGATTCCTGTTCGTACACTACGCCACTTACTGATATACATCTGTTTGTTGTACAGAAATGAACATAGTACACTTTTTTCAAAATCTAGGAAGAGCCCGTTTTCAGTGAACGACTAAGTAATTCTTTGAAAAACATTATCAAAATGCTTTCCTGTTGCTCTCTCTCTAATGACGCTCATTCTAACACTATTATCATGTGTAAACAGTGCCAGTCGTGCTTGATAAATGTTAAGTTAAAGGTCATTCACATATATGAAGAATAGGAAACGAAAATTGGCCCTGTGGGCCACTTAAATTTTCTCTCCTTCACTGTTTGAGTTATTCAGCACAAAATTTTGCGTTGTATTTGTTAGCTATGATTCAAACCACTTGTGTGTAAAGCAATCAGTTCCATAAAATTTAAATTTTTCTAACGTATACTCCATCAGACACCTGGGAAAATATCGCAAAAATTCCTGTATTTTATTATTATACATGTTGGATTCGGTGAGTGAATGAATAAATAGCATTCTGAGTCGAAGCAGCCTTCTGGAATGTGAAAGATAGTGTTCCATGTTAATTTTTTCTACTTAAACTATTGTTGAGTATATTAATATTTCGAATATTTTGGAAAAAGATGTCATTGACAAAATTGGGCGATAATTACTTCAGCTTTTATTGTCATATTTTTCTTTTTTTGCATGCACTACATATATCACTGAGGACAGTACTTATTAAGTTAGAATAACTCTTTAGAATTATGCTAAAAATCCATCAATGTTATATGAGCTTATGTTTTCGACAATTTTTATAACTCAGTTACTTTCAGTGATGGATGTTGATGCTATTTCTAACTGCTTAAAGGTCTGTGTAATGTATTCCCTTGGTTCTTCAACGAAACCATTAAATCCTGTGTTTGCTACTACATGTAGAAAGAGATTGTTAAAAATACTCGCAACTTGTGAATTATCAGTTACAATATAGTCTTTCAGTTCAGTTGTATTATCTTGTGCACTAGCTGGATGTCCTTCTTGCCCTTTCATTATCTGACATAGTTTTAATCTTATTATCTGTTTTGAACATTTCTGTGGATGATGTCCATATTTAATTAATTTCCTTAAAATATTGTAAAATTTTGTAAAATGCAAATGCTGTCAGATCTTGATTTGCTCTGGCCTCTATATAAATTTCATCTGTGCTGTTATATCTCACATTGGTCTCTTTTGTTATGTATGGGTTACTTGGTTTTTAAAGGACTTCCTGGATAATGTTGTAGAAAAGTTACTTTCAAATATTAACAGAGTGTTGGTATGGATATACTGAATTTCACATTATCATATCCTACCATACATACCTCATCTCTATCACCTCTTTTAACTCCAGCTTAAAACATTGTATCACCTTTAAGGTCACTGGTTTGTATGAGTGTGCCTCAAGAGCTGTTTGTTACCGTTACCCGTACATTGTGATCAGATGGTCGATTAACAGCAGGGTACACATTACTTGTTTCAGCCGGAGCACTGTCTGTAAAAATGTTATCAGTCAAGACTCTGTTATCTTGCTGTACTCGAATTACAAAATTCACTATTGAAATTAGATTGAAACAGCCAAATAATGATTCATTTTCATTTTACTGCCAGAATATCTTTACATAAAAAAACTATTGTTTATTCTTGTCTGAGAGACAGTTCATTAATGTGTCTGAATTTCTCGTAGGCAGCTGAAAATTTACTAGATGTGTGAAATCACTGACCTACTATTTCGGACGAGTCAATCAGTTGCATGCTCGCGCAAATCAAGTGACTGGGTAAGCATACAGCCTACAACAATTCTGGCTCGAATATATTGAAGGATTGTTCGTGTACAGCTGTTTTTTGGCCCAAGTAACATTTAAACATTGATGTGACTTAGCAAAATAGCTATCGAAATGTTAATTTGATTAAGCATTGGTTTGTCAAAACACTTTTAAAATCAGACAAATAAATTAAAAACTCAAATGACGTACTGTGTCCTAAGGAATAATAATGTAGTGTAATCCACAGGTCTAAATTTTCCTTCTAAAATTCTTTCAAGTAAAAGAATAAGAAGCAAAGAAGAAAAGGTGACCATACAACTGTAAATGAAGTTACTGCAAATACCGAAATAAATCGATCGACAAAGCAGGACAAAGCAAGCAGAGTTACATACAGAAATTTCGATCGCTAACCAATCTTTTAGTTTGTAACATATAATTCGCAGTTCTTGTAATACGCAATGCTCACAAAAGTTCCACAAAAGATGTCAAAGTTAGCGTAAGGAGGGCTATGCGTGAAGCGTTCAGTGAATTCGAAAGTAAAATACTAGGTACCGACTTGACAGAAAATCCTAGGAAGTTCTGGTCTTACGTTAAATCAGTAAGTGGCTCGAAACATCATGTCCAGACACTCTGGGATGATGATGGCATTGAAACAGAGGATGACAAGCGTAAAGCTGAAATACTAAACACCTTTTTCCAAAGCTGTTTCACAGAGGAAGACCGCACTGCAGTTCCTTCTCTAAATCCTCGCACCAACGAAAAAATGGCTGACATTGAAATAAGTGTCCAAGGAATAGAAAAGCAACTGGAATCACTCAACAGAGGAAAGTCCACTGGACCTGACGGGATACCAATTCGATTCTACACAGAGTACACGAAAGAACTTGCCCCCCTTCTAACAGCCGTGTACCGCAAGTCTCTAGAGGAACAGAAGGTTCCAAATGATTGGAAAAGAGCACAGGTAGTCCCAGTCTTCAAGAAGGGTCGTCGAGCAGATGCGCAAAACTATAGACCTATCTCTCTGACGTCGATCTGTTGTAGAATTTTAGAACATGTCTTTTGCTCGAGTATCATGTCGTTTTTGGAAACTCAGAATCTACTATGTAGGAATCAACATGGATTCCGGAAACAGCGATCGTGTGAAACCCAACTCGCATTATTTGTTCATGAAACCCAGAAAATATTAGATACAGGCTCCCAGGTAGATGCCATTTTCCTTGACTTCCGGAAGGCGTTCGATACAGTTCCGCACTGTCGTCTGATAAACAAAGTAAGAGCCTACGGAATATCAGACCAGCTGTGTGGCTGGATTGAAGAGCTTTTAGCAAACAGAACACAGCATGTTGTTCTCAATGGAGAGACATCTACAGACGTTAAAGTAACCTCTGGCGTGCCACAGGGGAGTGTTATGGGACCATTGCTTTTCACAATATATATAAATGACCTAGTAGATAGTGTCGGAAGTTCCATGCGGCTTTTCGCGGATGATGCTGTAGTATACAGAGAAGTTGCAGCATTAGAAAATTGTAGCGAAATGCAGGAAGATCTGCAGCGGATAGGCACTTGGTGCAGGGAGTGGCAACTGACCCTTAACATAGACAAATGTAATGTATTGCGAATACATAGAAAGAAGGATCCTTTATTGTATGATTATATGATAGCGGAACAAACACTGGTAGCAGTTACTTCTGTAAAATATCTGGGAGTATGCGTGCGGAACGATTTGAAGTGGAATGATCATATAAAATTAATTGTTGGTAAGGCGGGTACCAGGTTGAGATTCATTGGGAGAGTCCTTAGAAAATGTGGTCCATCAACAAAGGAGGTGGCTTACAAAACACTCGTTCGACCTATACTTGAGTATTGCTCATCAGTGTGGGATCCGTACCAGATCGGGTTGACGGAGGAGATAGAGAAGATCCAAAGAAGAGCGGCGCGTTTCGTCACAGGGTTATTTGGTAACCGTGATAGCGTTACGGAGATGTTTAACAAACTCAAGTGGCAGACTCTGCAAGAGAGGCGCTCTGCATCGCGGTGTAGCTTGCTCGCCAGGTTTCGAGAGGGTGCGTTTCTGGATGAGGTATCGAATATATTGCTTCCCCCTACTTATACCTCCCGAGGAGATCACGAATGTAAAATTAGAGAGATTAGAGCGCGCACAGAGGCTTTCAGACAGTCGTTCTTCCCGCGAACCATACGCGACTGGAACAGGAAAGGGAGATAATGACAGTGGCACGTAAAGTGCCCTCCGCCACACACCGTTGGGTGGCTTGCGGAGTATAAATGTAGATGTAGATGTAGATGTAGATGAAAGACCCACTGAAGGAGCAAGGTAATTAGTCACTCCTAGAATCTCTCCTACTGACTCATGTAATACTGTTCCAGGGTGACGTCAAGCTCTCCTACTGACTCATGTAATACTGTTCCAGGGTGACGTCACCTAAGTCCGTAATATCATTATACTGAGAAACTTTAATACCTGCAGCTCGACGACTGCCCAGCCTCACCAAGCCATCCGACGAAAGATCACAAAGCACGCTTTCCTCGCTTTTTCCAGAATTCAGTTACGTGACCAACCACTGCAGTCAAGGTCGCTACTCTCGCTGTGCCGCCTTATTGAAATAATACAATTTTACATTCATTTGCATAAATCATACATATGTAATAAACATATTCATAAAACTACATACATTTACATCTTGTCCCATATCTAAATATTTAGAGTTTATCTTTTCCGTTTATTAATTTACGTTCCTTCTGAGAGGAGGTCACAGGAGCTAGTCAACTGAATGTCTATGCTATACCCACCGCTGCACCCTTACGTGTGTAAAAGCACATTTCTTAGTTCTTACAAAATTAAACGATTTATATTTATATAAACCATTACAGCGTAGTCCCTATTGTAGTACCAACGCCCTCGAGTTAACTGATAGTGTCCATGTTGACAGTTCTTTGTTTTTGCGCAGCTGAATTAAATATTATAAGTAATTTAATAATTTAATTTTGTGCATATTGCACTTCCATGCTTGCTCATTGTGTAGTGCTGACCTATCTGTTGGTATGTCATATGTGTTAGTAAAATGTTTCCAAATGGTTATTAATTTGTTACAAACAAATAATCATTTAACTGTAATACCTTCCAAACATGTTGTAGCACAAATGTTGTGGCAATTTTAAGGTATTATTTTTTTAAAAATTTTGACACTGTCACCTTTGTATGGTACAATCATAACCGGTTTCGGCCTTTAGAGGCCCTCTTCAGATGCTACAGTAGAGAACATAAAAGATCTGAAACAAGTGTAATTATTTTCACTAGTTCACTTGAGAGCTTAGTAAAGTGCTTCTAACGTGCACGCGATTCCTATCTATGGGCAATATCTGATCAACAAGTGTCCATGCGTTGTCAATTAAACATAAAATCAGAAATCAGGTAATGATGTACTTGCAACCCAGGGCACTTTTCCTTCCCTGCTCTTTGCACGCCTGTCCTCTACAAGACAATCTTCAAATGTGAAAACTTTAAACTATGACAGTTATTACAAAAATATTTCAATCAGTTATTCATCAACTATGAAAGTCAATACAGGTCGATAAAAGAGTAAATCCTATTTAGAACAAAGTCAGGACTTTGCAATAAAAGAGGCAGAGTAGCAATCCTTACGGCTTATTCTTGGCTGCCCGGCGGCACAGTACTCCAGGCGGTTATGTGTTTACGCCGCTGCACATAAGCTTAGGAGAGACTACGCGGAATGGACGAACAGGGAAAGTAAACAAGTAAACCGGCAACAGCGCTTACGTTACGACTGCTCTGCCGGCCGGCTACCCGGAAACTGGATAAAAGACCACATTACAATAAACTAGAGTACGTGAGCATTGTTCTGGTCAGATTCAGAGTTTGTGATTTCCTTTTTTAGTATGAGAAGCGATGACGATTGAGTAAGATCACCCCCCAGGAACAAAACTAAAAATATAAAATCATGTGTGTTTACCGATCATTCTGGGAAGAAACGTAGTCCTGGATCAGTTCTGAGAAAACCAATTGTTTTAAAGCTTTTTGTTCTATCTGAAAACCGGAATTTAGTGTGGCATATGGCGGCAATGCCGATTGTTCTACGCATGCAAAACCTATAGCTAAGCCGTAAGTCAGTTCCGTAGTACGATTATTTTTTTGTTGCTGGGTGCAACTGAAAATTACGTAAACATGAATTGAATTTAGTAATAAATATTTTTAATATCATTAGGTCATAGAAAGAAGAAGAAGGACACAAAGGAGTCGTCCAAAATTTCCAGTTATTTGTCTGCTAGAGGTAGGTCAGTCACAGGTGGATTAAGCAGAACTGTTGCAGCAGAACTGACATTCGTGCATCACACATTGAAACACAGCCTCAGCAACAATAGCTTGGACACCATGTCTGTATGTTGCAATTCGTCCTTTTTCCATGTTAACTCATCACGAAAATGATGCTTGTCTATAAACCCTCTGGTTACACTGTGTTCAGAGAGGCACAAAACATCTACTACTTCAAAATTTTCACATCCTCTTGAAGTACGAGAAGCTGAGTTACATTGCTTTTACAACTGCCTCTTACAGCAGCCATTCCGCATGCGTAGTTTTGAGTTAGTGCTCGTATGAGGACAAGATTAATAATTTCATGGAGTGTGAACAACTTAAACAGTTGAAGTGAATCCTGTTATTCCCCACGCGAAATGAAAGACATGATAGTCTGCTGTACGAGGTGCATTCAATTTCTAAGGCCTCCGATTTTTTTTGTAATTAACTACTCACCCGAAATCGATGAAACTGGCGTTACTTCTCGACGTAATCGCCCTGCAGACGTACACATTTTTGACAATGCTGATGCCATGATTCCATGGCAGCGGCGAAGGCTTCTTTAGGAGTCTGTTTTGACCACTGGAAAATCGCTGAGGCAATAGCAGCATGGCTGGTGAATGTGCGGCCACGGAGAGTGTCTTTCATTGTTGGAAAAAGCCAAAAGTCACTAGCAGCCAGGTCAGGTAAGTAGGGATCATGAGGAATCACTTTAAAGTTGTTATCACAAAGAAACTATTGCGTAACGTTAGCTCGATGTGCGGGTGCATTGTCATGGTGAAACAGCACACACGCAGCCCTTCCCGGACGTTTTTGTTGCAATGCAGGAAGGAATTTGGTCTTCAAAACATTTTCGTAGGATGCACCTGTTACCGCAGTGGCCTTTGGAACGCAATGGGTAAGGATTACGCCCTCGCTGCCCCAGAACATGGACACCATCATTTTTTCAGCACTGGCGGTTACCCAAAATTTTTTTGGTGGCGGTGAATCTGTGTGCTTCCATTGAGCTGACTGGCGCTTTGTTTCTGGATTGAAAAATGGCATCCACGTCTCATCCATTGTCACAACCGACGAAAAGAAAGTCCCATTCATGCTGTCGTTGCGCGTCAACATTGCTTGGCAACATGCCACACGGGCAGCCATGTGGTCGTCCATCAGCATTCGTGGCACCCACCTGGATGACACTTTTCGCATTTTCAGGTCGTCATGCAGGATTGTGTGCACAGAACCCACAGAAATGCCAACTCTGGAGGCGATCTCTTCAACAGTCATTTGGCGATCCCCCAAAACAATTCTCTCCACTTTCTCGATCATATCGTCAGACCGGCTTGTGCGAGCCCAAGGTTGTTTCGGTTTGTTGTCACACGATGTTCTGCCTTCATTAAACTGTCGCACCCACGAACGCACTTTCGACACATCCGTAACTCCATCACCACATGTCTCCTTCAGCTGTCGATGAATTTCAATTGGTTTCACACCACGCAAATTCAGAAAACGAATGATTGCATGCTGTTCAAGTAAGGTAAACGCCACAATTTTAAGTATTTAAAACAGTTCTCATTCTCGCCGCTGGTGGTAAAATTCCATCTGCCATGCGGTGCTGCCATCTCTGGGACGTATTGACAATGAACGTGGCCTCATTTTAAAACAATGCGCATGTTTCTATCTCTTTCCAGTCCGGAGAAAAAAAACCGGAGGCCTTAGAACTTGAATGCACCTCATAGTTTAGCCAACGGCGTTAATCGTCAACCAATTTATATTAAAGCTGGATGAAATCTCCCAACGCCGTATTTCATCTGAAGAAAGGATTCCGGGCCATTAGCCTTCACAAATACTATCGCATTAACCACATCCCAAGTGGTTAGTTCTCCAGACCGAGCATTGGTAATATGGTGCACTGGTTTGATCGTGCTGTTGTCCCTCTTCCTGTCTGGCAAGCTAGGACGCTAACCATGAGCATCGGTGGCTGGCCACTGCACGCCCAACATAACCGCACATTTGCTGTTGAGACGTTCCGCGCTAAGTAGGCAGTCCTTAACGAACGTACTTAGGGAGAGGACTGTGCGGGTCTGCTGACTATAAAACATAAAATGATGTGTAATACTTACCATGTAAAAGTAAGAATGTAAAACACGTGTTCCATGTATTTATAACAGGTACATTAAAAGTAAACAACCGGTTTCGATCAGCAATGACGATCTTCATATCTGCAGCAGAAAAGGGAAGAAACACTACTACGACTAGTTCGTAATAAAATGAAACACTTGTAGCCGTCGTTTGGATATTACTGTATTATACGGCAACCAGTTTCGGTGACACAGTACGCGATCTTCAGGTATTATCTGACGCTGAAGGGGTGAAATCTGATCATGTACACGATCCCACCAGTGACCAACATTTATGAACTGGGTTCTGCTCAATACTGTAATGCGATGATTGCTGACATAAAATCGCTGTTACAGTGTTCTATCGAAGCCAGTTCTTAGATGTTGGTCACTGGTGGGATCGTGTATATTATCGGATTTCACCCTCTCAGCGTCAGATACGCCCTGAAGATCTTGTGTTGGGTCACCGTAACTGGTTGCCATATAGCAAGTAACGTCAAAACAAGGGCTGTAGGTGTTTCATTTTATTACGAAAGTGAACGGCCGAAGTCCCATGAAACACCTATCACAAGGCTGGACATACAAATATGACTAGTGGATTGTCTACATTTTAAAACAATAAAATAGACCACGATGAAAAGTATTCTTAACATAAATGGAAAACATGCGCTTTAAATATGACGAGGCATACCTGTTTTAAAAACGTGCCCTAATATAATGGAGTCATAATGGCATCGTCAAAAGATAAATACAAAATCATTTTAGCATCGTCGCAGTTTAGCGTCGTTGCACATTTTTAAAATACGGTATGTACTAGGCCACAGTGTCGGCGGAGTCATCTTTGTTATCAGTGCTACTGTTCTTAACAAACTACTATAGAGTGGTCACAAAATGGTTCAAAATGGCTCTGAGCACTATGGGACTCAACTGCTGTGGTCATAAGTCCCCTAGAACTTAGAACTACTTAAACCTAACTAACCTAAGGACATCACACACATCCATGCCCGAGGCAGGATTCGAACCTGCGACCGTAGCGGTCGTGCGGTTCCAGACTTTAGCGCCTTTAACCGCTCGGCCACTCCGGCCGGCGGTCACAAAATGTTTTTGTCGTAAATTCTTTAGATGCCGCTACTATAAGCGTGCACTTATTCGTCAGTTATATAATTGTACGATATGGAATAAAAAGAAGAATTCAATAAATAATGTCTATAGGGGGCGTACGAGGTGTATGTAAGGTGTATCAAAGTGTCTAGGCTCTCGCGCGGGAGAGTGGGACGTAGGAAATGACTTCGTTGTGTTGAGGTAGGAAGCTCCAACTCAAACATTGAGGAAACATTTTTTTGGCCACTTGCTGTTTTTTTAGCGTAGAGAATGTGGGCGTTACACGAGAGCAACGAAAGTTGGTAACTGATGACCCGTAATGAGCTGATCAATCCCGTGTAACGAGGAGGAGATTAGTGTTTAACGTGCCGTCGACAGCGAGGTCATTAGAGGTGGAACACAAACTCAGATTAGGCAAGGTTGGAGAAGGACGTGACGTCGCATGTGAAAGTTGCTGGATTTGGACGGGTTACTCCTGTAACTGAAATATCAGATCTGAAGATGGTTCTGAATGAACCGAAACCGGTCATATGAATAAAAAATTTGCAATCAAGACGGGTTTTAAGTAATATTATAAAATCACTGATTGCTGTTATCTCATAAGACATTATGTCTGTTTTTGCAAAATGGAGAAGGAACCATCCCGGCATAAGCCGTAAGCAATTTAAGGAAATAATGGAAAACGTAAATCAGAATGGGCAGACGCGCGTTTGAACCGTCATCCTGCCAAACACGAGTCCAGTGTGCTAACCACTGCTCTACCTCGCTCAGTCAGTCAAATGTAAGGACACAACCAGCGCGAATGTTGTAGAACAGCAGATGAGACATGATACTTCGATGTAAAGTCATTGTGCATGACTTTCCGTAACACCTGGTGTATTCTGGTGAGATCTCCTGTAAAGACACTTACGGTTTCGGTCGTCAGCATAAGCGACGGCTGTGTTGAGCGTTTTGGCTATCACAGCTCTGCCCTGGCAAGTTCTTCGAGGCCCAGCCACAATATTCGCTGACACCTACTGATGCTATGTCTTTTTCGTTCGGAGAGGACAGGTGAAGGCCAATATCACGAATAGCCTGATCGGAACCTGCTGTTTGTGTACTAAATGGACACACTGTTACACGTGTCTTAAAGTAACACTCGGGGAAGTACCCAGAGGTTATTATTAATGGAACGGTTCCGAATTTCCACTAACGAAATTCATCTTAGGCCGTGGCTTGATCACTTTATCTATGCGTTACCACTAAACTGTCCCCTTGAACACAAGCTAGGATTCATGTGCGGATACCTATGAACCAGCAGTCAGATTACGATCGATCATAAGAGATTGTCAAGAAGACGACTTTTACCAAGCATTTTTAACTGCATACTTGTTTACATCAAAGCAAGATAAACTACTGGCCATTAAAATTGTTACACCACGACGATGACGTGCTACAGACGCGAACTTTAACCGACAGGAAGAAGATGCTCTGATACGCAAATGATTAGCTTTTCAGAGCATTCACACAAGGTTGGCGCCGGTGGCGACACCTACAACGTGCTGATACGAGGAAAGTTTCTAACCGATTTCTCATACACAAACAGCAGTTGACCGGCGTTGCCTGGTGAAACGTTGTTGTGATGCCTCGTGTAAGGAGGAGAAATGCATACCATCACGTTTCCGACTTTGATAAAGGTCGGATTGTAGCCTATCGCGATTGCGGATTATCGTATCGCGACATTGCTGCGCGCGTTGGTCGAGATCAAAAATGGTTCAAATGGTTCTGAGCACTATGGGACTTAACTTCTGAGGTCATCAGTCCCCTAGAACGTAGAACTACTTAAACCTAACTAACCTAAGGACACCACATACATCCATGCCCGAGACAGGATTCGAACCTGTGACCGTAGCAGTCACGCAGTTCCAGACTGTAGCGCCTAGAACCGCTCGGCCACGCAGGTCGGCCCGAGATCCAATCACTTTTAGTAGAATATGGAATCGGTGGGTTCAGGAGAGTAATACGGAACGCCGTGCTGGATCCCAACGGCCTCGTATCACTAGCAGTCGAGATGACAGGCATCTTATCCGCATGGCTGTGACGGATCGTGCAGCCACGTCTCGATCCCTGAGTCAACAGATGGGGACGTTTGCAAGACGACAACCATCTGCACGAACAGTTCGACGACGTTTACAGCAGCATGGACCATCAGCTCGGAGACCATGGCTGCGGTTACCCTTGACGCTGCATCACAGACAGGAGCGCCTGCGATGGTGTACTCGATGACGAACCTGGGTGCACGAATGGCAAAACGTTTTTCGGATGAATCCAGGTTCTGTTTACAGCTTCATGATGGTCGCATCAGTGTTTTGCGACATCGCGGTGAACGCTTGTTGGAAGCGTATATTCGTCATCGCCACACTGACGTATCACACGGCGTGATGGTATGGGGTGCCATTGGTTACACGTCTCGTCTTGGTCACCTCCTGTTCGCATCGACGGCACTTTGAACAGTGGACGTTACATTTCAGATGTGTTGCGACCCGTGGCTCTACTCTTCATTCGATCCGTGCGAAACCCTACATTTCAGCAGAATAATGCACGACTGCATGTTGCAGGTCCTGTACGTGCCTTTCTTGAACAATCAAAAATGGGGTGCCGCAAGGTTCGGTCTTGGGTCCTCTGCTGTTCTTAATATATATTAATAACTTGCCATTCTATATTCACGAAGATGCAAAGCTGGTACTTTTTGCCGATGATGCAAGTATAGCTATCACACCCGACAGACAAGAATTAATTGGTGAAATTGTAAACGATGTTTTTCAGAAAATCATTAAGTGGTTCTCTGCAAATGGGCTCTCATTAAACTTTGACAAAACACAGTATACACAGTTCCATACAGTAAATGGAATGACCCCATTAATAAACATAGACTTCGATCAGAAATCGGTAGCTAAGGTAGAATATTCAAAATTTCTAGGTGTATGCATTGATGAGGGGTTGAACTGGAAAAAAACACACTGAGGATATGCTGAAACGTTTGAGTTCAGCTACTTATGCTATTAGGGTCATTGCAAATTTTGGCGATATACATTTGAGTAAATCAGCTTACCACGCCTATTTTCATTCCCTGCTTTCGTATGGCATCATATTCTGGGGTAACTCATCATTGAGTAAAAGAGTGTTCAATGCACAAAATCGTGTAATCAGAAGAATTGCTGGAGCTCATCCAAGGTCATCCTGCAAGAAATCTTCACTGTAGCCTCGCAATGTATATATATATATATATTCACTTATGAAATTTGTTATTAACAATCTGAACGAATTCAAAAGTAATAGCAGTGTACATGGCTACAACACTAGAGAAAGGATGATCTTCACTGCTCAAGGTTAAATCTAACCTTAGCTCAGAAGGGGGTAAATTATGCTGCCACAAAAGTCTTTGGTCACTGACCTAATAGCATCAAAAGTCTGACAGATAGCCATGTAGCATTTAAAAGGAAATTAAAAGAATATCTTAATGGCAACTTCTTCTACTCATTAGATGAATTTATGAATTTTTAGATATAGTAAGTGGGTAATTTCCTATTAACCTGACACGTTCCACATCATTACGAAGTGTCGTATTCATGATCTAAGGAACAAGTACTAATCAATCTAATCTAGATACATAAAATGTTCGACTGCTGATCTGTCCAGCACGTTCGCCAGATCTCTCAGCAATTGAAAACGTCTGGTCAATGGTAGCCGAGCATCTGGCTCGTCACAATACGCCAGTCACTACTCTTGATGAACTGTGGTATAGCGTTGAAGCTGCATGGGCTGCTGTACCTCTAAACGCCATCCAAGCTCTGTTTGACTCAATGCCTAGGCGTATCAAGGTCGTTATTACGGCCAGAGGTGGTTATTCTGGGTACTGATTTCTCGGGATCTATGCAACCAAAGTGCGTGAAAATGTAATCACATGTCAGTTCTAGTATAATATATTTGTCCAATGAATACCCGTTTATCATCTGCATTTGTTATTGGTGCAGCAATTTTAATGGCCAGTAGTGTAGTATCAAACACAGTGTAATCATGTTGAACAACGTTGAACAATCGGAATTCTCGAGGACAGTACAGTATTTAGAGGACATGATACGATGGAACCGATACCTGTGCCATTAGCTCAGCCCACCTCAGTTAATTAGAATTTGCCTCTCGAAATTACCTACCGTTTATTTAAAATAGTCTTGGCAAGCAGGTGTATGGACGATTTAGAAGAATTTTTGAGTCTTTTGCAAGAGCTGGAATTAGACAGCTGATCACCAACCCTGGTTATTATTTGCTCATACTCATGACAGTATGAACAACGGTAGAGGATAAAATAAATTTCAAGGTAGAAAGGATTAAGATGCGTTCATAGGCACCATCATTACGCCACGCAAGTCTGACACCAAAACAGCTACAAAGACAGACGCAATTTCAGAAGCCACGAATCGAATTCTTGTTTCGGAAATAAACATCGTTATGGAAGCAGTCATAAATACAATAACAACCACAATAATAATTACAGATACTCATATAATCAGCAATGTAATCAGTCGGGTAAAAACAACACCTGGCATAAGCATGGGGATTCAGGCAACAACAAATATTAGCATAACAATCAGCAAAACAAGTCTTCATGGCAGCACACTAGTAGATCGTCACTGGAACGGTAGATATAGTCGAAGTTAGATCTCCGACACCTAATGACAGTGACAGGTTAAAAGAAATAAACAATGATTTCAGGTCCCGATAGCTGAAGCGAAAAGACAGCGAACAGATGACTCTACTGCCGTAACCATTAACTTTTGCAATTCGAACATATTAGGGACATTCTGCTGTAGGAAAACGAAGTTGGACCAAAAGAAAACGTACAACTTGTGATCGACATTTGCATTGCTAATAATAATTTTACTGCAGTTTTGGTCTCAAGTAGCGCAATATCAATCATCAGCAAGTCATCACATACTAGATATATAAAAACAATACCTTACCGACACTACCTCTTAGGAAAATTTAAATGCAAGGTACCATTTCGAGAAAAACTGTTGACGTTAAACATGAGATATTTCTGGAATTTACTTGTCCGGGACATAGTTTTGCTATGAACTTTCTCATCGGGGCTTTACTCTCTACTCAAATAATTTTAGGTGTCAATTTCTTTAATCAATACAAAGCAGTAACGAACTTTAATGATGCAGAAATTAATCTAACGATTTTGGATAAGCATGTAGTTTTAAAATTTGGAGATTGGTTAAATTCACAAGAAGAAATCAGTCGCCTATGATTCCTGTTTAACGATTCTTTTCAATGCTCACCCGATTCTGTTAACTGTAATACAACTTATCGTTGTACAAAAAACGACAGCTAAGGTCAGGTAGACAATTTAACTATACTAATCCAGCAAAAGAGCGAGGAAGCGCAAAGTACTGTGATGAACATGACAAGAAAGAATTTAGCGAAATTTTACAAGAACATGCGGTAGGGTTTACATATAGACCAAGCAGCAACAAGGGATTTCAATACCAGTTTCAGGTAAGACGTTATGCAATACTGGTTCATTACCAAGAAAAGATGAAGGCTGCGATATAGTCCATCTTAGAAAACGGTGTTGCTGAGCCACCTGTCAGCTGCTTCAACAGTTCATTGCACGTCGTTGAGAAAAGCGATGGTTCCATTAGGTTGGTCTTGAACTCGCGTCAGATCAGTACTATATTCCTTCGGAAACAGGAGACCCCTGACGCTTGACGAATTGTTACAAAATTTCTATGACATACGAATAGTGTCATCTGTAGACATACGCCCCAGTTTTTCGCGAACAGAGTTACATTCTGACTGGAGGAAGTACACAGCCTTTTCATGTTTTGGGGCGTGTTGCCAGTTACGTTAATTCGCTTTTGGTTTAAACATTTCATCAGCAGCAATTATTCTTCCAGACCATCCAAAGAGACACGTCTCAACCTACGCCACGCTATTATGATAGCAGAACGATCTTCAACACATAACAAAATCTTACAAGGCGACCTTCCTGTCTCGGTTATTCAGTTCGGGATGGGTTAGTAGTATGGTGTCCAATCACAGTAGTCTTAGAGTACATTATACAGAAAATTCTGAAACAAAGAGCTCTGAAGTTATAACGTAACTCATACACACCTCATAGACAAGTCATAAATAGCAAGGTAGTAGAGAAGTAGCTCAGTCAGTAGTGTGGTAGACTGCCATGCGGCCGACCTGGCTTCGATCCCTCTTAACTGACAGTACGATTTCATTTTGGTTTTTTTAATTGTTTTAAAAACTATAAAACTATTAAATAAAGATAACGACTTAAAGTGCTCTCAATTAAATCATATATAATTTTATTTTGTTTATGAAATGGCTGTCGCAGCTACCTAAAATATGAATTACATTAATCAATACTTTCTTTTTAAAATGTTGAATAATTCCACTGCAGTTTTAATGGAGGTAAATTAATTACCACTGTCTCAAAATTCTGGGTGGAGTTCCAATTACATAAAAATTTTTACAATATCATGTTCATTCGTCAGTTCTTATGTGCAATCGCCAGGATGCTAATCGTCATAAAAACATTGAAAACAAAAAATATTTGGCATCTTGCACAATTTATGGACGATTGCTTACAGGAATAGGAACAAGATTTGTTGAAAAACCTACTTCGTTGCCATTGCTGAGAAGTTCTCTTTCATTAGAAAGCCTGGCAGCGCTCCACGCATATCGGATCATTTCTTTAAAAATTGGTGATGATAACTGATGATGGACTATTGACTGTATTTTTATACTGTCTTCACGAGTGTTTATTTCTTCATTATTTTCAATAAGATAAGTGCAATTGTTTATACGCTTTATCATATTTTTTATTTGTCTATAAAAATAGTCGTCACATGGTTGATCAAGAGGAGTACGTTTCGGAGGAATCACTTTTCTTGTACATGATGGTGATTTATCGTCATCCTGCAAGATTTCGTCAGATAATTCAGTCTTTGCTTGTCCATCCCAAGCGTTAATAATTAACAGAAACCGTTTTTGACACGCATAAGACTTCAAACAGCGGATGAGAGTCAGTATACAGTTCTGTCTTTAGCCCTCCCGATTTGAAAGACATTATTACAACGTTTTTGTAATTTTGTTCATATTCTTTTACAATTTCTTGAACTCGAGGACGAAAATAACCGATTGCTTCTAGTAAACGAACTAGCGCTTGAAGCGTGAGAGCATATTGAGCGGTATATGTATGCATCGCTTTATTCATGGCGTGTCTTTTGATGAAAATAGTTTTACTTTCTTTGACAGCCAGATTCCTATTGTACACCGACTGATAGTGACATCCAGGAAAGAAAAAACAACCGAAACTGAAGTATTTTGTCAGAGAATCGTAAAACTAGAGAGAAAAATGAATATTAAATACTCTGTAATAAATATCTGACTGGTCAGTCTTGCTAACAAAATCTTTGTTGAAATTCGAAATCAATTTTAATGTCTGGGTCCGAAAAGCGTCTGCAGCAGCCAAGATTTCGTCGATCTTCGCTGCTTCTTTTCTTGAAACAAATCTTGTCACTTTTCCCTGACGAATTCCGTGCTTATTTTTGAATCTATGAACCCAGCTGTCAGAAGCTTTAACTTCAAAATTGTAATCTGTTGTGCTGCTGCTAATGCCCGCTGTTGTAAATTCCGTGCAGCCACTTCGTGATAATTCACTCGGGCTTCAACAAAACGATCATACGTCCAGGAACTGGTTTCTGAATAATTATCATATTGATTGACTGCTTTTTTTTATTTGTTCTTCCCATTGGTATAAATATTCCTTCTTTCTTAACCAGCTGCATACTTTTTATAGTGTTTGTAGTTGTCACGTGGGGTGAGCCTTTGCGATATTAACAACGTTAATTGTGTAATCCAAAGAAAGACGGTCTACTTCTCTTGTCTTCTTTTCTTCTGGTTCAGATTCAACCGATGAGCTATGGTCCTCGCACTTACCGAAAGGTTCACCTTCACAGTTTTCATTTTCGTGAGCAAGTTCATTATTAGTCACAAGTAATTTTTCAGCCCACATGTCGATAGTACATCCGTAAATTTCTTCTCCGATCCACATTGCTTCACGAGAAATTGTCGTTGAAGATTTCGATGCAATCAAATTATTTGCAGCAAACGCAGATTTCATAATGAACAACCACATATTTTAACGTGACCTTCGACACTTCACTTTATAATGAATCTACAGCTTCTGATCCTTCCGCGTGTTTTCATCCACAGACATTTTTAATTCACAATATTGTAAAACCTACTATAATATTTTACAGTACAGAACACTCCAATCTCTACGAAAGTCAGCAGTGAACTGGCACTGTAGCAAGTAAGGCCCATTGTTCGATTAGTTCCATGCTGGTCTTGACAATTCTTGACCGTCTACCTATTTGTGTATACAATAGGGCAGTAACGACTATACTCCGCTTTTCCAGGAAGACACTACATCCTCCTATTAACAACGAATATTTATAACCATACCACAGCTTATAATATCTCCCAATTTTGTAATAACGCTGTAATGACCGTAATTAACGCTTTTAATTCACCTCCATTAAAATGCATTTGAAATTATTCAATTTTTTTTAAACAAAGTATTGACGAGTGTAATTCACATTTTACGCAGCCTCTGACAGCCATTTCATAAACAAAATACAATTATTTGTGATTTAATTTATAATACTTTAGGTCAGTAACTTTATTTAACAGTTGCTATAATTTTTAACATAATAAACAAAACAAAATAAAATTGAGCCTACAGGTAGAATCGCACCCGCATCGCCCACATGACGTTCTAGCACACTCCTGACTGAACTATTTTACCTGTGTGCTGGAATGCTACATCTGACCAAAAATGAGGTGCTTATGAGCCACGCTTGAAACTATAGAGCCTTTTTTCTCGGAATTTTCTGGGTAGTGCACCTCATGACTTCTATGAGTGGATATCCTTGAGATCTATCAGCAATCTGCGAAGTCTCATCCCGAAGTTAATTCCCGAGACCAGAAGGTCCCCTTGCTAGAAAATCTGTTGGACATTTTTGAAGATTCAGGTTTGACAATAAATTTAGAAAAATCACATTTTGGTAGCTCATCTTTTCCAAAAGCACATTGAGGACGGAAAAATGGTCCAAAAGAGTATTTGCGTTTTCCAGTAGTGTTAAGTATGAGGGTTACCCAGGAAATAATGCGTCGCATTTCTTTTTCTCAGCCGAAAACAATGCTACGAATGCGAAACGTTATGCGTGTATTATTTGAAGTCTTCTGAGTGAGCGCGCCAAGTTTCCGTCACTTCCGACAGATAGCGTAGCTGCAGGACTGTTTCAAAATGGCTTCTGTAGGTGAAGTACGTCACAAGTAACGGGGAGACCATCCACGGTTGTCACAGCTGACGTGTTGCACCGAGCTGATGTCGTTCGCGAGGACAGGCGCATTACGACTCAGCAGTTGGCGCTGCATCTGTCAGTGTGCAGAGGAAGTGTGGCTCCGCCACCAGGATAAGGATTAGTGCCGACAGGGCATACACATCCTTGTTTCGCGCTGGAGGAAGGCCATAGAACGGGATGGAGATTACCCGTAAAAATGTGGTCTGTAGATGAAACACTATTCTTTCGTGTGTGTGAGTCTCATTATGTTTAATAAAGAATTGTTGAAAAAAAAATGCACTGGGTTACTTTTTAAGCAACCCCCACATCTCAGAAAGAAATTGTTTAATCACAGAATTACAGACCGTAGCCATTGCCTGGGCGTTTACGAAATTTAGGTACTATTTACTTTACAAGCATACAATAGTTTATGCAGACCACAAAGCCTAAGAGTTTTTAACGACCTCCAAGTTAAACCATGAAAGATTACGTCGTTGGTCACTGACCTGGCAGGAATGTAATCTATCAGTTACATTCCAGGAAAAGACAAAATCATTGTTGATGATTTATTTCGTACCCCACCTGGTTTGGTTGATAACAACACAGACACTTTACTTTTAGCTTGCCTTATCTACAAAAAGTAGCTATCGAAAACTTTATCTGAAATTAATTACTCGACTTAGCAGAAGTACAAAATAAAGATATCATATGGAATGATCATAAAGAAAAATCTGAAAAAGGAGAAATATAGCTATCAGACAGTTTTATTTGCTAAGAAATTATATCCTAAACGTAGCACTGGGGATGGTACACTTTGAATGATGTATATTCCAGAGGAATTTGTCAGTAAGTTCACATGGTGAAGCAACGCTATTTTCAAAATATGGAGAAAAGAATACGAAAACTACTTGTGAAGTGTAAAATCTGTCAAAAAGCCAAATCCCACCATTTCACATTGTGTCCCACTGTTTCCAACCATATTATCCCAGCTGAAGAATTAGAAGCCATAGACTTATTAGGATCACTAGTTAGATCCAGAAATGATTTTTCTTATGTTTTATTCTAAATTTGTATCACTCACCCCTTTGCGTAAGGCTAGAGCTAAAACAATGTCCAAAGCTTTCATTAAGAACTTTTTATACCATATAGGACAAGCTGACAAGGTCATATCAGATAACAGTCCTCAGTTTCGATTCAGTGTTTGGCTTCGTACGTTAAAGATATGCAAGATCGAGCCAATATTTATTTCATTATTTCTCCACATTCAAACCCATCAGAACATATAATGAAAGGCATTAAGTTGTGCGGACTGTATTGCCACCATCCACACAGAAACTGGGACAATATATCACTTTATTTCAAGATATCTTAAACGACTTCCTCATGACTCAACATCTTTGCCACCAGTGTTAAAAAACCAACAACCGCCAGACAAAATCAAAGTACGTGTTAAGTTTCCCTGTGACAGAAAATTACGACACAAAGCTGACATACAACACTCCTTAACAAATATTGCAAACAAAAAAACCGAAAAACGCAGAAAACCTCATTATATGAGGGCATAAGTCAGGCGATTCCACGCAGGGAAAAAAGTTCTAGTCAAATCTCATCTGACATCAGGTAAAGGTAAATATCTCAGTTAGTAATTTTTTCTTCTCTACAACAGACCATAAAGAATTAAAAGAACAGCTCAAGAGAATGCAATCGAAGGCGAAACACTACATACTCTGAAATCCAAAGGAATGCATCACATATCACTCACAAAGCTATTTGTTGAGTACATACTGTGTTGGAAATACCTGGTACTGAAGATAGTGATACGTACGGAATTCTGTGTAACTCATCAGGGATGCAATGAAATTTTGTTTCCTACTAAGTTGGTATGTGATAAATAAGTATACTGAGAGTGCTGTGTACAATTCCATGAAGTATGTAAGGTAACAGTGGTAAACACTATTCAAGTTTCTTGGTTTTGAGTGAAGAATGGAAGTAGTACTATAAATGATTTCCTTAGCAAGCAGCAAACGATGTAGCTTTTCTAATCTGCCACTTTGTGAAGACTACCTGAAGAATAAGTTTTGTGCTGGAAAAGTATAGAAGTTTTATGGGATATGAAGTTATTTTTGCATTGAAGCCATTGGTGCTATATTTTGATGATTATGTTTGATGCAGTTTATGATGAGTAGTATGATGATATATTTGATGTTATTTGAGGTAACGACGGTTAGGAACATTACTTCTGTTGATACAAGTTGCTGGCAGAATGTTTCATTTAGTATATTGCAAGCTAAGAAGTGAGTAGGTGTTAATGTCGTTCTTGAATGCTATGAAATGATTTACAAACTCTACATGAAAATTTTTGCTTGAACATCTGAATAAGTTGATGTATGAGTTAGTATGATGTTAGGTGGAATATGGTTTGCCACTTCTTTTAACTGACCATCAGTACAACATTTCTTGTGAATGATGTTTTGCCTGTGTAACAGCAAATTTTCTTAAGATACTTTCGTAAATTTAACCACTTTGTACTAATCTTCAACCTTTTCTGTTCACCAGATCTCTTTAAAGTTCGTAATGAGAAATTTTGCTGAAAAATGTTAACAGTCTGAAAGATCATTGGGAGAGACTTACTCGAAAACTATGAGAAATGAGGTAGGAAATCTGTCACAAAGAGAACAGAGCGAAATTCTAATAATTACTAACAGTTTTTTTTTTCAGCAAACACTTTTAGCTTACTATATAACACACTTTTTGTACAAGTGGTACCACGGTACACCAGTCTAAGTAAGCTAGTGTAGATAATCATATATTTAATCTTGTTTTATGTTTTAATGTTATCTTTCGTCATGTGACAAGCAGATTGATGTATATTGGTATACATTTTGCACTATTTAAACAAATTTTTGCTAGGATATGATACACTGATGTATGTGCTACGACAATGTATTTTTCTATGGTTTTTTGTTTTCCATGTTTCTTTGTTTAAAATTTCATTAGTGCTGAAATTTCTTTAAGGTGTCATATTGTATAGTTTGCTTGGTGCTGTTTTGCTTGTAGTTAGATGCTTTGCTTTTTTTCTATTTTGTGTGAATCAGTGTGGTGTGCTACTCTAATTTTAGCAAGATCTTCATACTTTAAGTAATAGATCTAAGGTAGAAACTTACGAGTTAGCAATAAGTTAAGATGGTATCAACCATGGTTGAGAAAATGAGAGTTAAATGTTTGTATGTGATTATGTGAGGTATAATGTTTGATAAAAGAATATTGTTTTACCTGATGTGATGATTTGAAAAGTGCATAGTTGACAAAACAGGTTTTGAGTTATGGTCTTAAGCCTGAAGTATGAAGGTGTGAAATATGAAGGTATGAAGTTTGAACAATATTTGAGGTATAATTTGAGTACACTGGAAGATTTATGATTACAAGATGAAATTTTAGGAAAACGTAAATGATAAATAAGAGATTTTAGAAGTAAGTTCTATGAGGTTTAAGAAGTTGAAGGGTGAAAATAATTTGAGGAATTTTTTTATGTATAGGTGATGAGATACGTTTTTGATGCATACATGGGATGTTTGACAGATTTGGTTGAACATGATTTATTGACACATGACTCTATGACAACTCCTTTTTTGCTTCCCTAAACACATAATCTTGAATCCAAGGCAGATATCTGAAATTTTGAATCGTGATAATGTTGGTACCAAAGAATGTATGTATCTAGTGATAGGTTATATTTTTTCGCTTTTCTTGGTTTAAATGTAAGGATGGCAATATCTAATATGTTTTCGATTTCTTCTGAACACATACGAATTTGTTCTTATTACACTACTATGTCTCTTATTTTGCGGATTTATTGTTTGTTTCTTACGTGATTCCTTTGCTTGTCGACAGGTCATGAGTTTTGCTTTGTTACGAACAGCTTACTCGAAATGGTTGAATTTTCCAGATTATTTACGTATTGTACAACTTATATTTCATGTTTTATGTTATTTCTTATGTTTTTTACGTAATTCTTTTTTGTGTACAAAATTCTGTGTCATGTAAAAATATTGCAGATCAGTTTCATACTTCATAATATTTTTGCAAGTGTCAGCCCCAGTTTCATACTTTGTTCTATTTTTGCAAGTGCCAGAGATAAGACAATTAGTTCACACTTTTAGGTATAACTTTCTGTTTGGTTAGTGAATGAAGGAGTGTGTTGTTACTTGTACTGTGTTTTTCTGTGCATCACTAAGACTTTTTTCTTAAATATGTGACATTAACAGGTAAGAGACAGTTTTCTTGTCAGTCAAAAACCTTAGTCTCTGCAAGAGATAATTGTCAACGAGTGTAGGAATTTATATTGGAGAAGACGTTAATTTTTTATGGAATATATTATGTTGGTCAGGTAAGAACTTCTTGTGACATTACTGACCTTGAAACTTCACCACTGCTAACAACATGGGTCATGGTCAGAAGAAGACAATTTTGTGTGCTGATTGCTTGGTCAGACTTCAGCTATTGCTTAATGTTCCACTGCAAGAAGAGCTTCTGTTAGTCACCTGCCCAGACTTAACAACTACTAGACGCTCCACTTGAAGATGAGTATGTGCTGATCCTTTGGGTGCACTCCAGCCCTCACTGGTTATTCAGCTGCAATATTGGCGACATTACTTCACGAGTGGTCTTGGAGAGACTGAAGTGTCAGCTTCATACACAAATACAAATATACAGATGCACAGTGACTGGAGGAACTCATGGACCAAGCAACCAGCACACAAAATTGTCTTCTTCTGACCATGATACGAATTTATAAAATATAAACGTCCCAAAATTTTATTAGATGGAGTGGGGGAATGTGAAAGGGAGGTATATATAGGTGGAGTGGACATTTATTTGCGGATAGTTTCAGAAAGAGTGGAAATTTCATGTTACGAGAGCGAAGCAACCACATGTGACATCTGTGGAATAATCGACTTATGACAGTGACAGTAGTATCTCTTAATTGGTGCATCTTTGGTTCAGTTGTAGAGTGGAGGGTGGTCGAGTGTTGGACATGGAGTAAGTTGGCAGAACTTTTAGCATAGTGCATACTGGAGGGGTGTTTTCGTGAAGAAAATTATTAGGACTCGTTAATCTGATGGAAGGACTTACAGGCGCAGAATTTATGGAACAGAGAGACTGAATTTGCATTATGGATATGTGTTTAAGGTAATAAATTTTTTTGCTGGCGTGTACTGATATTGTTAGCGATTCTTGCAACAGAACGGTCCATCTCACACCCGTAGTTTAGATCATTTCAGTTTAATTCATTTCAATTTTCATGATCTTAAAAGCATTGCCTTTTAAGACTTCTCCAAAGAAATTATTTTTTTGGTTTTCTGTGAGTTTTATGTACTTGTCAAATGAGAGTTTAAAATACAGCATTGCCATTATAATGAACGGATTAGATTTTCATTTCAGGTAAGAAGTTTTTTTTTTGTATGAGAAAATCACTCCAGTATTTCTCCCAGTAGTTTAATTTTACTTTAGCATATTTTAGCTGGCGCGATTTCTTCATGGTATGCTGTTGCTGATGACGCTGTAATTTCTCAGGTGAGATTCTTTTCATACTTTGTTGATTCTTTCGTTTCTCATCTCACGTTTTCATTGTGCTGATTCTAAGCATTTTCTTTCTAATTCAGATTTTCAATGCGGCAGTGAACATTGTGTGTTTCATAGTCTTGCTAGTAATTTCAGTGTTTCAATTAGTTTGGGCAGTGCACAGTTTGATTTTGGTAGTGGTTTTTGATCTACAGTTTTCATTTAATTACCTGCAAAGTGAACACCAGTTAGTTTTATCTTTATGTAAAGGGGTACACTGAGGCACGCTGTTTGCAGTTTATAACAGAGGACGATACATTCAGTTTTGACTAAAAAGCAGGCAAACATTTTAATGCCCATGAAGGAACGAACGATAGAGTCAGAGCAAACAACTTTCAGCACATGCACGAGCAGCAGCAGCAGCTTGATTATTGGATGCACTGAACACCAAAAGCATTTCGCCGTATTCATCATTTGTGTACTCCATTGGGAAGCCACCCTACATGAGCTTGGAAGGACGAGTTATGGTAGTGCACTACACGGTTAATATACACATGTGTGAACTGTAATGAAACCCATTTTCATGTGAGAGGCTATTGTCATGTGGCACTATGATGTCCTGCTTGTAAAGCTGCCATAGCTCCATCATGGTGTACTTGGTGGGGGGTCCCAGCAGTCTGCTCAGTGAGCTACGACAGCTGGTGCGGTAGTGTGGGGTGATACACGTTCCTCTGTACATTTCGTTGCGCTGCACCATCTGGCAGTGTTGTCAGCTCATTGTTTTATAGACGTTTCAAAATACATTCAATCTTATTTTTCCCAATAAACGTTTGTCCTGAGCCTGGATGAGGAATCGCATGTCGACCTCCAAGTGCGGCATTTTTGCTTCCCACTGTATACTACGGCCGTCCAATTATGCCTCCATCTATTCTTGTCTGCTTTAAGAAACCCATCGCCTCTACAGAGAATTCCTTCATACTCACGATAGAGACATGGTCACACGCCACCGAGAACTCCAGAGACACCTTCATAGTTACTTACAAGTTAAACTACGTTGGAACTGCCACATGACGCGTACTAAACTACTAATTCCTATAAACTGTACAAAGTATTGGAAAACATTCTATAGGGTCTCTGGAAACAACTCTATTTCCACATATTCCACCGTACACAACAACAGATCCCTTCGTAACTACTGCACCGAAACTGATTACTTCATATCCTACCAGGGAGACACCTTTACTATCCCATATAGTACCAATCTTTTAAATCGACAGATGAACGTACAATTGTAGATATCCCACCTCTCACACCACACTTCCAATATTACACAGCACTCCATGAACAGAACTAACCACACCAGTAACAGTTGAAGACATTACAAACAAGCGCTACAAAGCAATACACTGCTCCTGAATGCAATACAGTCACGTACCGCCACCTAAGTGAATGGTCAACAGTCTATCATGAAACCCTTCCCGTCCTTTACAATAACATCATCTACACAGGTCACTACCCAGAACTTTGGAAAACATCCAAAGTACTGCTCTTCCTGAAACCTGGTAAACCACGTTTGTGAAGTGCACAAATGATGGACAAAACATCTGAACTGTCTTCTCAAGCCCAGGACGTTAAAGAGACACTCTAGATAAATATGAACCCGGCCCTGCAATGCAGCTAATATTAGATGCAATTAGCAATGCTGTTGTCACAAAACTAGAATGCATAAATTGATAAAAGTGAAAGGTTGGGATCTATTCTAGAAAGACAAAACAGTTATCCCCTTTTTCATTCTATACATAATTTATCACTGTGTTTGTTTCAGGGGTCAAGTGATACACAATAATCATGTTCAGTTACTTCCAACACTCAATAACAAAATATTTAACTCTTGGACACATTAAATTGGCGATTATTAAATTCGTTACCTCTACATAAGAAAATTTTTATCACAGCCAAGAATGATTAAAAATCTTCATCAGCTAACTTACGTCTACAATGGCACAGCTGGTCAATGCACTGAGTTGGTGGAGAATAATTTTACTTTTTAAACTAATGAAAAACTCTCATGTACTCAATGTGAAGGTAGGTTAGTATCTTAGCTTTTGATATTCAATGGTCAAAGCATACGCAAGTTGAAGTGAGCAAAACCTCGACTCAGCATTTACTGTGGCCTAATGCATGATGGTAATTTACCAAGCGGGATCTGCAACGGCGTTGTCTCCCTGCTGGATCTGAAGTGCTAATTCCCTACTCTGGCCTTGACTGAATTCACTCAAGAACGTTAATTTATCCCTAGTCGAAATAATGGCTATTGCACACTCACTAAGGATTGGAGTGACGTGCAAAATTTCTTTGCCCTCAAAAGTTCCCTAATTAACTACCTCTTTGCTATCTGCCGCTATGATACATGAAGCATATCGTCCACACTTCGCAGAAGCAAAGCTCTCAATGCCCTCGCTATTTTCCACACACTTGTGCAGTCTGCCGCGAGACTAGTTCTCAAAATGTTTTTATATAATGGAGATCTCCCCACTGTGTCGCGTCTGTGTCACCCAGTATGGCTTCAGCCAATCGCCATCTCGTTAGAGGTGAATTTTATTTTTCTTGCCAGGTCGCTGTCTAGCCCTGTTAAAGCCACCCAGCCACTTACCCTCGGCCCCGGCCGTATTAATCTTAAAAGGAATAATGTATTGTTCTGGCCTTATCCCTATCTGCACTGAAGCTTGCTATTCTCTTGTTAAGGGGGGTGTTCCAATGCCATTAATCACCTGCTGGTTCGTCTCCAAAATGTGTTTCACTTTAACTTATTTATGCATGCCCCTGTCCTTATATTGGTAGATACTGTTTTGTTAGTTTTTAGTACATGAGATTACTGCAATTGCTTTTTGTTGACATAATATAATTATTATTTTCTGAGGATGTCATACTCTATTCTACTGTCTTTATTGATCTAGCTCATGTAAGGTCTGAAAAATCTAGACACCTTGCACCTTCATAAACCTCATCTTATTGATCTATCAGCCTCACATCAGTTTTCAGCAAAACCATGAAACCATCCTTACATGTCGAATCCATCAGCACCGAGCAACCCACCTGCCATTCCCAAATACCCAGTGTGACATTGATACCAACTATTCCATCGACGACCAACTTCTTCACCTTACTCATCTTATGTCCAGTCAGCTGAATGAACAGAAATCCGTCATATTTGTCTCCCTTGATACCCAAACAAGCCTTTGATGGGATATAGCATTCAGGATTCCACTTCAAGCTACAAAGCTATTCACACCCAGTTAACTAAGTGCACCTTATAATATCTTCCTAAATGTTAACACTAATCATGCCTACATATCCTGTAAACTGACTTGATCCAATTTATTTCAATAAAAGAAACGTTCAAATGATCTATGGAGCATGTAACTACGTAGCGCGCTTCGTTACAGGATCATTTAGTAATCGCGAAAGCGTTACGGAGATGACAGACAAACTCCAGGGGAAGACTCTGCAAGAGAGACGCTCAGTAGCTCGGTACGGGCTTTTGTTATAGTTTCGAGAACATACCTTCACCAAGAAGTCAAGCAGTATATTGCTCCCTTCTATGTATATCTCGCGAAGAGACCATGAGGATAAAATCAGAGATTAGAGCCCACACAGAGGCATACCGACAATCTGTCTCTCCATGAACAATATGAGACTGGAATAGAAGGGAGAACCGATAGAGGTACTCAAAGTACCCTCCGCCACACACCGTCAGGTGGCTTGCGGAGTATGGATGTAGATGTAGATGTAATTAACAAACTAACTATGTCACAATAATCCACACCCAGTCCCTCATATTTCATCTCACTGTGTCTTGAGGCTCTGTACTGCCCCACTTCCTTTATATGCTGAACGCTGTAGACCAGGAATAAGCAAGAATTCTGCTGGCAAGCCAGGCCCTGGCTTACGTCCCATGGTGCTCAGCCTTGGTTCACACTGTGCCACACATTCCGTCTGAGCTTGAGCAGGGGGAAACTGCAAAAGCTGTATTTATTTAAAAATGAATATGAACAGTCACAACCACAAGAAACTTCTTTTTTTTTTAATTAGGTTATCGCTATGAACCATGGACCTTGCCGTTGGTGGGGAGGCTTGCGTGCCTCAGCGATACAGATGGCCGTACCGTAGGTGCAACCACAACGGAGGGGTATCTGTTGAGAGGCCAGACAAACGTTGGTTCCTGAAGAGGGCAGCAGCCTTTTCAGTAGTTGCAGGCCAACAGTCTGGATGATTGACTGATCTGGCCTTGTAACAATAACCAAAACGGCCTTGCTGTGCTGGTACTGCGAACGGCTGAAAACTACAGCCGTAATTTTTCCCGAGGGCATGCAGCTTTACTGCATGGTTAAATGATGATGGCGTCCTCTTGGGTAAAATATTCCTGAGGTAAAATAGTCCCCCATTCGGATCTCCGGGCGAGGACTACTCAAGTAGACGTTGTTATCAGGAGAAGGAAAACTGGCGTTCTACGGATCGGAGCGTGGAATGTCAGATCCCTTAATCGAGCAGGTAGGTTAGAAAATTTAAAAAGGAAAGTGGATAGGTTAAAGTTAGATATAGCGGGAATTAGTGAAGTTTGGTGGCAGGAGGAACAAGACTTTTGGTCAGGTGAATACAGGGTTATAAATACAAAATCAAATAGAGGTAATGCAGGAGAAGGTTTAATAATGAATAAAAAAATAGGCGTGCGGGTAAGCTACTAGAAACAGCATAGTGAACGCATTATTGTGACCAAGATAGACACGAAGCCCACGCCTACTACAGTAGTACAAGTTTATATGCCAACTAGCTCTGCAGAGGATGAAGAAATTGATGAAATGTATGATGAGATAAAAGGAATTATTCAGATAGTGAAGGGAGACGAAAATTTAATAGTCATGGGTGACTGGAATTCGAGTGTATGAAAAGGGAGAGAAGGAAACATAGTAGGTGAATATGGATTGGGGGCAAGAAATGACAGAAGAAGCCGTCTGGTAGAATTTCGCACAGAGCATAACTTAATCATAGCTAACACTATGTTCAAGAATAATAAAAGGAGGTAGTACACATGGAAGAATCCTGGAAATACTAGAAGGTATCAGATAGATTATATAATGGTAAGACAGAGATTTAGAAACCAGGTTTTAAATTGTAAGACATTTCCAGGGGCAGATGTGGACTCTGACCACAATCTATTGGTTATGAACTGCAGATTAAAATTGAAGAAACTGCAAAAAGGTGGGAATTTAAGGAGATGGGACCTGAATAAACTGACTAGACCAGATGTTCTACAGAGTTTCAGGGAGGGCATAAGGGAACAACTGACAGCAGTGGGGGAAAGACGTACAGTAGAAGAAGAATGGGTAGCTCTGAGGGATGAAGTAGTGAAGGCAGCAGAGGATCAAGTAGGTAAAAAGACGAGGGCTAGTAGATATCCTTGGGTAACAGAAGAAATATTGAATTTAATTGATGAAAGGAGAAAATATAAAAATGCAGTAAATGAAGCAGGCAAAAAGGAATACAAATGTCTCAAAAATGAGATCGACAGGAAGTGCAAAACGGCTAAGCAGGGATGGCTAGAGGACAAATGTAAGGATGTAGAGGCTTATCTCACTAGGGGTAAGATAGATACTGCCTACAGGAAAATTAAAGAGACCTTTGGAGAAAAGAGAACCACTTGTAGGAATATCAAGAGCTCAGATGGAAACCCAGTTCTAACCAAAGAAAGGAAAGCAGAAAGATGGAAGGAGTATATAGAGGGTCTATACGAGGGCGATGTACTTGAGGACAATATTATAGAAATGGAAGAGAATGTAGATGAAGATGAAATGGGAGATACGATACTGCGTGAAGAGTTTGACAGAGCACTGAAAGGCCTGAACCGAAACAAGGACCCGGGAGTAGACAACATTCCATTAGAACTACAGACGGCCTTGGGAAAGCCAGTTGTAACAAAACTCTACCATCTGGTGAGGAAGATGTATGAGACAGGCGAAGTACTCTCAGACTTCAAGAAGAATATAATAATTCCAATCCCAAAGAAAGCAGGTGTTGATAGATGTGAAAATTACCGAACTATCAGTTTAATAAGTCACAGTTGCAAAATACTAACACGAATTCTTTACAGACGAATGGTAGAAGCCCACATCGGGGAAGATCAGTTTGGTTTCCGCAGAAATACTGGAACACGTGAGGCAATATTGACCTTACGACTAATCTTAAAAGAAAGATTAAGGAAAGGCAAACATACGTTTCTAGCATTTTTAGACTTAGAGAAAGCATTTGACAATGTTGACTGGAATACTCTCTTTCAAATTCTAAAGGTGGCAGGGGTAAAATACAGGGAGCGAAAGGCTATTTACAATTTGTACAGAAACCAGATGGCAGTTATAAGAGTCGAGGGGCATGAAAGGGAAGCAGTGGTTGGGAAGGGAGTGAGACAGGGTTGTAGCCTCTCCCCAATGCTATTCAATCTGTATATTGAGCAGGCAGTAAAGGAAACAAAAGATAAATTCGGAGTAGGTATTAAAATCCATGGAGAAGAAATAAAAACTTTGATGTTCGCCGATGACATTGTAATTCTGTCAGAGACAGCAAAGGACTTGGAAGAGCAGTTGAACGGAATGGACAGTGTCTTGAAAGGAGGATATGAGATGAATATCAACAAAAGCAAAACGAGGATAATGGAATGTAGTCGAATTAAGTCGGGTGATGCTGAGGGAATTAGATTAGGAAATGGAGTTTTGCTATTTGGGGAGCAAAATAACTGATGATGGTAGAAGTAGAGAAGATATAAAATGTAGATTGGCAATGGCAGTTAAAGCGTTTCTGAAGATGAGAAATTTGTTAACATCGAGTATAGATTTAAGTGTAAGGAAGTCGTTTCTGAAAGTATTCGTATGGAGTGTAGCCATGTATGAAGTGAAACATGGACGATAAATAGTTTGGACAGAAAGAGAATAGAAGCTTTCGAAATGTGGTGCTACAGAAGAATGTTGAAGATTAGGTGGGTAGATCACATAACTAATGAGGAGGTATTGAATAGAATTGGGGAGAAGAGGAGTTTGTGGCACAACTTGACGAGAAGAAGGGACCGGTTGGTAGGACATGTTCTGAGGCATCAAGGGATCACAAATTTAGCATTGGAGGGCAGCGTGGAGGGTAAAAGTCGTAGACGGAGACCAAGAGATGAATACACTAAGCAGATTCAGAAGGATGTAGGTTGCAGTAGATACTGGGAGATGAAGCATGCACAGGATAGGGTAGCATGGAGAGCTGCATCAAACCAGTCTCAGGACTGAAGACCACAACAACAACAACAACAATCGGTTTCGGTCTGTTTTAGACCATCTATGACACCATACACAAACCTAGCCTGATTAGAACTATGACAGAATTTTCTATACCAAAGAAATTGGTCAGACTGGTAGAGGTATGCCTAAATGACACAAAACTTAAGGTTAAGGTAGGCAATAAAATGACAGAAAGCTTCCAAGTTGTAACAGGGTCACGCCAAGGAGATGGGCTATCATCTGCACTTGAGAAGGTAATGCGGGATTTCAACAATTAAAACTTCCAGGGCATTCAAAGTGGCAATGAACATATTACATATCTGGCCTATGCATATGAAATTGCGCTATTAGCATGCATACAAGAAGATCTGAAAAGACCTTGAAGCTATTGGCAGCTAGGATCGGTCCAGAAACTAGCTCTGAAAAAACTGAGTATATGACCATAGGGAGAAAGATCCAAAACTCTCAAGATTTAATTGTGAACGACACCAGGTTTAAGCGTGTGAAAGAGTTCAAATATTTTGGATCAATTTTTACACAAGTAACATCAACTGAAACAGAGTTCAAGCACGACTGCAAGCGGGAAACAGATGCTACCATTCTCTCGACCCTATATTAATACACAGAAGTGTCTCTCAGCAACGAAAGCTACGGTTATATGACATTAATAATTCCAGTAGTAGTTTATGGTTCTGAAACCTGGAGCACTAGAAAACAAGACCTTAACTGACTACTTGCATTTGAAAGGAAGGTCCTCAGGAAAATATTTGGACTGGTCCGAGATCAGACTACTGGAGAATAGTGAAGACGCCATAACACAGAATTATAAGAGCTGTATAAGGAGCCCAACATCTTGGGAGTGATGAGAAGCAAAAGACTCCAATGGGCTGGACATGTATCTAGAATGGAGGCCAAAAATTGCAATGGACTGGATTCCGTCAGGCAGCAGACCAGTGGGAAGACCTAGAAAGACGTGGATCGATGGTGTGAGAGAAGACCTCTTGCTGCTGGGAGTCACGGAAAACTGGAGACAGACAGCAGAAGACAGAGACAGATGGCGATCTCTAAACGTGGTGGCGCGCGTTCCACTGGACCTGGTGGCGTGACTGAATGAATATTTAGACCATCTTCAAACCTCCCACCATGGAATCGTAGCGCCTGCTCGTTTCACCACCACCGTCTGTCATCATGATGGTAGGTCTGAAGATGGTCTGAAACAGACTGAAACCGCTAGCCCCATAAAAAAGAAGTTTCTTGCGGTTGTGACTGTTCAAGTTCATTTTGAAGCAATAAAAATATACCGCTGTTCTCCAAAAGAAATATTTTTAAAAATTACTGTATTTAGATGGCAATGTATCTGCACTACGTACGACATGGTTCCATATTTCATACTTCTCATCAAAACAGATCAGAAACGAAAAAAAAAAAATGTTCAATATTATTTAATTGCACACTAAGGCAAAGACAAAAAAATACGATGCACCACGAAGGAATTATCCGAATGTGACGGAAATCGGTAGTTTTGTTCGCAGCCCACATAATGCATCTGTCTTGCAGGTCCTCTGCTCTCTTTTCGGTATATTCGTTTGACTGTACAAAACGGTCACTACAAGAGGTCGCAAGAGATAACCGCTCTGTATGGCTTTCAATCAAGGTGCAAATTAATACCACGACATGGCAAATATCAAAAACGTTTTCTAGCATTTGATTGTGCTTAGTTAACAGTCCGATAAGGTGCTGGACACAGTCATACTCTTGTAAACTCAAAGTTATTACAGTAAATGACGTATCAAAAAGCAACTTTCAGCTTCAGATTATATGAAGAACATTTATGTAGAATTTATGAAGAAAATTTTTGCACTGGACTAGGTTCGGGACTCAAATCCAACAACTATTGTTCCTGTTAACTAACCACGAAAGTCTTAAATGTGGTTTCAGTCACAAATAACAAAGTGTAAATTCTTTTAAAGATGAAATGACATGGCATAAAGTTTTGTGCAGGACAGAGATTCGAACCTAGCACCTGGTCGGATTGCTAACTAGCCACAATCAGATGTTAGAAATCGTAATTTTTCACCAGCAGCGAGATGAGTGAAACTGATATGACGAGACGAAAAAATTTAGTTTTACCTAGATTCGAACCCAGCGCCTATCGTCGTTGACTTCTGATCACGAATAGAAGTTAGATATCGATTTATTTCATTGTTAGCGTGATGTGCACACGTCTAAGCTGGGAATAACATGTCAAAAATTTATGTGCTGATTTGGATTCGGACTTTACACATATCTTCGTTGTGTATTACACATGAAGAGACGTTGACAATCGAATTCCGTTTCACCAGTGACTACGAGTGAAACGTTTTGAAACTCAAATGATATGACGGAAGTTCTGTGTCTGACTAGGAGTAGAAACCGGTACCCATCGTTAACGTTGACAGAGCAAGGAGAGGCGTTAGAAATCATGATAATTTTTCACCTGCAGTTTGGTCTGCGCATGCTACAACTTAAAACGACACGATAGAAATTTTTGTGCCGGACTAGGATTCGAACCCAGACATACGGCTTTTGTGGAGACCCTGAGTAGTTCGGTATCTGTGGGAAACAATGAAAGATGGAAATTGCGAGCTAACGCCTCACAGATGTTCGGGCCGACATGCAGTTCCTCTTCGTCGAAATGTCTTGGCTCAAAGTCGTCTAGGGGTTGAAACGCACGTGTCGCATTACACGCCCTAAATTAGACACTTGTGACCCTTTGGTTAAATTGTCTGGCTGATGGCAATCTTGCGAAATACAAAGTTAATATGACATATAATAACTCTAATAAAAATATCGGGAACTAAATTAACGACCCATAAATGACAGTTTCGATTTGGTTAGAATAATGTTTATTCAGAAAGAAAACTAATAGCGAAAGTGGTTGTATTTAGAATTACTATTACACTCGAGCGTGTATCCATTTGACACAGTTCGACCATTCACAATTTCACAGTGAAACACAAGTCCAATACTCCACCTCGATATTTACACGAAAGGCTGGAATTCACACTAGGCGCGCGGCTGGTCAACGCTCAGAGTCAAAGACCCGCGATACCACACAACGAGAAATTTTCTAAGTCGTCTCACTTCCTAGCTGCCTAAAGACCGACTGTCCGCCTTCGCGTCTCAGTCCGAACTGTAGACTTTGGTGTCTCCAGCCAACTGACCGCTTTCGCGTCTGCACCAGCACCGTCCCTCTACCCGTCCCCGGCCGCATTTCCCACGTGCCAAATATCCTCTCTCAACTGACTAGGGCAGTTCCCTTTTCTGAAGCCGTCCATCTGATTGGCTACAGCTTATTATACAGTATTTTACATTGTAACATATTTAAATAATCAAAACTTGACCACTTTCACGTTCTATAAAGTAACAATAATATCCAATACATAACAAACGTTATATTATTTTACATTCTTTTCTTAACTTTGAATGTCACGGCCAGTAGCCTTACACCAATGTGCTTTCTGCTAAATAAATTAAGAACGAATGTAAGTGATATGCACTAAACTTTACAACAAATATTCTATTACCTAACGATTCAGTAAGGTGTCATGCTGTCATCGTTCAATGTGTTTTGTGTGGAGAAAATGATGATCTGATACTTAACTGAAAATACTGAAAATTTAAATTTACTACATATTTTAAACAAATAAAGTTATCGAGTTGATATTTACAACGTTTGTCATTTTAATGATGTGCTTCTATAGGAAATGTCTATCGTTAAGGTCGACCAAAGCGTTCAGATTTTAGCATTCAGGTGTTTGTTACAAAACGTGTTAATTTCACTTTAATACTAAACCTAAACTATTATAGATATGATCAATATTCACGATTTTTGGGATCACCATGAAAATTTATGGAAGATGGCAGATTAAAATTACTGTGGCTTCATTCCCTGCATTACTACAGAATTAAATAATTTTCATAAATGTTTCCCTTTATGGCCATCTTAGGTCCTCCATATTTAACACTGATACATCTCCTTGGCCACAAACGTCTTCTTCTGGATTTCCCTATGACGTAGATTCTCTTCTGTCTCACTCACACACATCTGTGAGTTTCCCCATCTCGTGGTGAACCTGCGCCCTTTGTGGCACCCGATCCTGGACGACAGGGTTCGTTTCACAATTCCTGAAGGCTGACTCTTTCGGCCATATACTTAAATGAGAGCGAAATGCTCGCTAACTCAGAGATGTATCATTTCAAAGGGTTCAGACATGGCGAACGGGGAGATATGAGAATGTCCTGTAACCTCGCATGACGATCGGCTGACTAATAAAAAAAAATAGTGTAAGAAAGGTCACTGGTGACAGAGCTTCAACCTGACATGACTTCCGCCTCTATCGTGGTCCAACCCACACTGCTCCACTAGGTACCTTCGACATCGATATTCACTAGCTGCTTGGCTACCCAGGGCATACTTTTGACTTCATTCTCTAATTACTAAAATAAAATCACATAACTGCAAGATACACGAACTGGGAACATGGTAGGATGCGGAAATTTCTGCTAGAAGTGTTGCTTTCCACTTGTGATTCTATTCTAACGTATGAATTGATGGTCTACTCATAAATGTGGCGCAGCGTAAACTCAAAGGCCAGTTATCGAGCACGCTCTCAGCTTTAGGTTTTTAAACCACATTTCGTCTCACATAGTTCCACAGGGAAGAGGTAGTGACTTTTTCTCACGCAGCATTTTATATGAAGAATATTGAAGTTTATAATCCAAGAAAGACAATATTGTACCTGAAAAAAGTAGGTTGGTGCATAACTTCACGGAGAGGCATGTTAAAATATTTATCAATTGTAATTTTACTAAATTTTTCTAGTCGTGAGCTATTGAATGTTGTATGTTTGAGAGTTTCGAGGACTTTAGTTTAACCGTTAGTAAAAGGAGTGTGAAATGGGGAAAAATTATACATTTGTTATATTTTGTGCACATATAATTAAATTGATGGTAGCAGGCAGCGAAGGCAGCTGAAAAGATTGGCGCCGTGTATAGGATAAGCAGGGAAGAAATCACGTAAAAAAATTGTTCACCGTTTCAAGTAGAATCGCTTCTACACATTCTAGAAGAAGCACGGGCTTATATGAGAGAAGTTTGTATGGTTTGCCAATATGGTCGAAAGTTGGACCTGTATGGTTCTGCTGTATGCATACAACAACTCTGAGTCTGAGATATTATTATCGCGAGTAGTAGCGAGCGAGCATTCGACGAGGGGAGTCGGAAGTGGTCGGACACGAAGTGCGGTAGAGAGAAGCCATCTGTGATCATGCTAATAGCGCTGGAGGAGGCTTTGGTACTAATTGTGGATTTTTTGGTAATTTGTCTTTTTTGCTGCACGTAGTTGTTGGCTGGTTGCGCACTGGAGGGATTTTGATAGTTTTATGTTTGTGTACAGTCATGGTCATATTCGTATCTATGTTGGGGCCAGAAACGTGATTATTGAGTACAGACATTGTCTAATAATTAAAAGTCCGTTAAAGTCTGTCAGCATTTAAATCATCGATTTTCTGAATATAGTAAATTAAAGGTTTCTATTTGTTTTTCATTTTTCGTTACATCGTTTAGGGTTAGTTGACCAAACACCTCCTGATCACTGAATTTCTATGTATAAAAATATGGTAGTAACTGTTGCAACTAGTCCATGCATTGCACTCTGCATGGATCACAGTACTGCTTTTTGAAATATTTTAGCACGTTGCTATAACGCATTTGTAGCGCCAAGATGATGTAAGGTGTCTGTTGCGTACAGGAACAATGCAGAACAGTTTTTAGGAGACGTTGGAGGATATTTTATAACTCGCAGTCAGATGCCTGAGAATGTATTTCTTTATAATTCGTGGGAGTACTTTCTTGTGTTGAAATTTCTGTTTCTATTTGATCTGAATCAGAATTCCATTATTGTCAGAAACGAAAGGTCAAGGGCATATTTCCGTGCTTCTTAGAAAAAAAGTAATTACGAACATCGTTTCTTTGAAGAATTTCGCAGTTAGAGATGCTTCGTCCTGATACTGCATTTGCAAAACTTTATGCAATAGCACTTACCTAGTAGTTGTTGCATAGCATTTTTTGTTGCTTGCGCGCTGTTTTACGTTAATTCAGAACGTTTAATTCAGCAATCTTCTAGTTCAAAAAATGGTTCAAGTGACCCTGAGCACTGTGGGACCTAACTGCTGAGGTCATCAGTCCCCTAGAACTTAGAACTACTTAAACCTAACTTAGGACATCACACACATCCATGCCCGAGGCAGGATTCGAACCTGCGACCGTCGTGGGCGCGCGGTTCCAGACTGTAGCGCCTAGGACGGCTCGGCCACTCCGGTTGGCTTCTAGTTCAGTATTTATTTTGTAACAGTGAAGTTAACAGTTTTGGATTGTAATTGTTTTGAATTTTTGTGCCATTTTCTTTATTCCCACAACGACACTGAAAACTAGAGCACAGGAAGGAATGGACAAGACACTAGAAGTACCTACAAATGAAGATTCGCAAAATTTGAGGCATAGCTTATAAAATTCTGCTCGGGATAGTGAAGTCAGGTAACTTTCAAACAACACTGTGAATAATCAGAGTATAGGCTATTATTTGTCGATCATGCTTGATGAACTGCAGGGAACTACACGCAATTCAGGCGATCAAAATATCGTAACACAGTCCGATTTTGCTATGAGAGATTCAGATTTAGCTTCACTTTTACAGAGCAAAATAATTTTGTCTTCCCCTCTTCAGTAATAATGTTATACAACTAATGCTAGCTCAACTTGGTGACATTAAAAAATCTAGTGACGAGATAAATGACAAGATTAACAAATCTAGTAGCAAACAGGAAGAGAACTTTAAATTGTTGCGTGACGAGATAAACGACACTATCAACGAGTCTATTAGCAAACAGGAAGACTACTTCAGATTGTTTCGTGACGAGATAAATTACAAGATTAACGAATCTAGTGGCAAACAGGAACAAAATTTCAGATTACAGGAAGAGAACTTCAGATTGCTTCGGGATGAGATTAATGAAAATTTAAATCGTAAATTCGAGGAATTGTCGAAACGGTTGAAAATTGAGATACGTGAGGAACTCAGGTCAGATAATAATCTTGAGCCCAGTCTTGATCATGTACAGTCCGGTGATGTTCAGATGATACAACAGACGTCACAACAGGAATTGCAAATAGAGGAATTAACACGAAAGTTCGAATTATTACAGTTACAGACTAACATAGAAGTTTCAAAGGCACAAAATCACTTTATGCCTGTTGCAACACGAATCGAAGAATTATCAGAGAGAGTGACGCAAATGATCAGTGATTCGGATAAAAGGTCAGACGATACTCAGCCGGTTCCGTTTACTGACATGGAAATACACTCCTGGAAATTGAAATAAGAACACCGTGAATTCATTGTCCCAGGAAGGGGAAACTTTATTGACACATTCCTGGGGTCAGATACATCACATGATCACACTGACAGAACCACAGGCACATAGACACAGGCAACAGAGCATGCACAATGTCGGCACTAGTACAGTGTATATCCACCTTTCGCAGCAATGCAGGCTGCTATTCTCCCATGGAGACGATCGTAGAGATGCTGGATGTAGTCCTGTGGAACGGCTTGCCATGCCATTTCCACCTGGCGCCTCAGTTGGACCAGCGTTCGTGCTGGACGTGCAGACCGCGTGAGACGACGCTTCATCCAGTCCCAAACATGCTCAATGGGGGACAGATCCGGAGATCTTGCTGGCCAGGGTAGTTGACTTACACCTTCTAGAGCACGTTGGGTGGCACGGGATACATGCGGACGTGCATTGTCCTGTTGGAACAGCAAGTTCCCTTGCCGGTCTAGGAATGGTAGAACGATGGGTTCGATGACGGTTTGGATGTACCGTGCACTATTCAGTGTCCCCTCGACGATCACCAGTGGTGTACGGCCAGTGTAGGAGATCGCTCCCCACACCATGAGGCCGGGTGTTGGCCCTGTGTGCCTCGGTCGTATGCAGTCCTGATTGTGGCGCTCACCTGCACGGCGCCAAACACGCATACGACCATCATTGGCACCAAGGCAGAAGCGACTCTCATCGCTGAAGACGACACGTCTCCATTCGTCCCTCCATTCACGCCTGTCGCGACACCACTGCAGGCGGGCTGCACGATGTTGGGGCGTGAGCGGAAGACGGCCTAACGGTGTGCGGGACCGTAGCCCAGCTTCATGGAGACGGTTGCGAATGGTCCTCGCCGATACCCCAGGAGCAACAGTGTCCCTAATTTGCTGGGAAGTGGCGGTGCGGTCCCCTACGGCACTGCGTAGGATCCTACGGTCTTGGCGTGCATCCGTGCGTCGCTGCGGTCCGGTCCCAGGTCGACGGGCACGTGCACCTTCCGCCGACCACTGGCGACAACATCGATGTACTGTGGAGACCTCACGCCCCACGTGTTGAGCAATTCGGCGGTACGTCCACCCGGCCTCCCGCATGCCCACTATACGCCCTCGCTCAAAGTTCGTCAACTGCACATACGGTTCACGTCCACGCTGTCGCGGCATGCTACCAGTTTTAAAGACTGCGATGGAGCTTCGTATGCCACGGCAAACTGGCTGACACTGACGGCGGCGGTGCACAAATGCTGAGCAGCTAGCGCCATTCGACGGCCAACACCGCGGTCCCTGGTGTGTCCGCTGTGCCGTGCGTGTGATCATTGCTTGTACAGCCCTCTCGCAGTGTCCGGAGCAAGTATGGTGGGTCTGACACACCGGTGTCAATGTGTTCTTTTTGCCATTTCCAGGAGTGTATATCAGTCTCTGTATCGTTTTAAGGAAAGGCAGATGATTAATCAGCAAATAAACGTGACTTAAGAAAGATGCAGGAACAGCTTGCCAGTATCGAAGAAAATATGGGTTGCGGTGATACCAGTAGGTTCAGTCATTCTCGCTTTGGAAATCGCAGTGAATGCACTAATTTTGGAAATCTCGTGGACGTGATATAACTGGAGGACACAATTTCTGGAATGCAAGTTACGGTACGAGAGAAAACTCATCTGTTCGGAATAACGATGGTTTTGATTGTAAACGTTTTCTTACAATAAGGAAATTTAAAATTTTTGGCAATGCTAGCATTGAAATTCACCGAAGGGAGTGGTTACAACAATTTGACTATTCTTTACCACCAGCATGGTCAATTGGCCACAAACTGAAATTCATTTGCAGTTATCTCGAAGGAGAACCTGAGATAAGAATGAGATCGCTTGCACGTGAATGTCACACGTACGGTGATTTTTATCACGCATTCTTGTCCGCTTACTGGTCCGAAACAACTCAAGATCGCGTGAAATATAACATTATCATGATGCATAATCATCAAGAATCCAATTTTTTAACTCCTGTGCAGTGCTTCGCAAACATGTGCGCATGAACAGATATTTAACTAATCCGCGAGTCCGTCGGAATTAATCCGCATTGTCTGACTAAATTACTTAACAGAGTACGCCACATAGTTTTGGCAGGACATCGTAAGGATGACTTGGAAGCTTTTGAAGCTCTTTTGCAGGAACTTTTGACAATAATGACAATACACAAAGAGACAATAATAATCAGTATTGGAAAAATTACCGTGAGCAGCGTAACTGAGAACGTAGGTGGAATTCGCGCAAACGATATGATGAGAGACGCGACGAAAATAGGCGTGATACAAGACATAAGCCCTACTGTACATATTATAGACGCTCGAGAAATGATTCCGGCGGCGTTAGGAATTATCAGTACACGAGCAGAGATTGCGGATCGCATGAACACAGCCATTATGGCAATGAAGATAATTTTAGACGCAATGGTAATGACAGAGTAAATCGAAATTGCTGTGACCACACAAACTTTGATTTCTATCGTGCTGATCAGGTTGTAGAAATCAGAGCATCGAGGCCACGGGACAATAAATTTAATTACATTTACACAATACGAAATGATTATGGTGACAGATCACACCAAAATCTGCGTGATCTTAGAAATTCCAAGTTCTGACCGTGATGCAGCTGTAGAATTCAGACCACTCAAACCACGCAACAACTCCAGGCAAAACGAAACGACACAACAATCACTAGCAGCCACGCCTGCAAACGAAGCGTTTGCAGTTGCCGACAGTCTGCACACGAACCAAATCAATTTTCTAGGTTTAGGTGACAATAGGGACACATTGTTACAAGAATATGACAACTGTGAAAATACACTTGTACATCATATTGTAAAAAAGTGTCATATTATAAAAAACGTGTCATTTTCCGCTGTACTTCATTCTGATAGCCTAGTTAATGTGATTAGTGAGACATTGTTTAGTAAATGCGCTCAAGCATCTGTCTAGTTTTGCATCTACTAAGAACCAAATTGAAGGGAGTGATTCAAGGAAAGGGTGTAGATGTACGTAATCAAACTTCGTTAGTTTTCATATGTCAGGGACACAAGTCTTCTGCGAATTTTCTGGTAGTCCCTCTTCTGTCAACGGAAGCAATTTTGAGTGTAGAGTTTCTATGTGGATATAAAACGGTGTTAAACTTTTGTGATACTGAAGTAATGTTACAAATAAATGAGGTATCTGTAACGCTTAAATTTCAAGGTTGGTTAAGAAGGGAAGATGAATATATGAACTCACTGAATTTGTGACAATTACATGAACGACGTAACAAAATGTAATTGTGAAGCTGAAGTATCTCCATCAAATAAGAAAGAAATTGTTCCTCACCTTGTAACTTTCTTGCTGTGGGCAGTGTGCACTCTAGTCCACTTAAAAAGCGAGGTCTGCAAGCCATTGCAGATGTTCTAATTTTCATTGTCATACTCCTTTTTGCTTAAAAAATTCAACAACGGCGGGGTTTAAACCGAAATATCGGACGTAACGAACGTACTTTGCAGTCTCCATAATCTTTTTTCATTTCCCTCAAAAACTGATGCAGCTGACAATGAAATAAAGCATGGTTTCAGAAATGTTTCTATTTGTACCATCAATTCCTTCACGTGTTCTACGCTTGGAAATTCAGCCAAAGTACTTCTCGAAGTACAGAACAATAACTGTTATTAGTTGATCGTTGCAATTTTTTGCTCTTACATTGTCAAATGAATCTCAAAATTCTTTCTGCTTAGTGTTGTATGCCTTTTATAGCGAATTTGAGGTACCTGTCGATTTGGCGATTACGTATCAGATATTGAGTACTCTCAACGCAGTCCTCTGTCATTCCTATTCGTTTTTAGTCTTGTTATTATAGATCACTGGACTGCCACTTTTTGTGCAAACATTCGCTGGACCTGTGAAGACCCTTCGTACCATGGATAAACAGGTATTCTCGAAAAGGACCGAGTAAAGCCGAGAAAGGCCGAGCGCCGCCAGCACGCGGACCGCCCATCTGGCTCATATCCTGTTTGACTCGCCATGGATAGCACTGCTGTAGACTTTACTGGACCACGAGACCCCGCCTACCGCCTGCAATATGCTGACGGCACCAAACCCTCCAATTCTCCCACGCCTCCCACACGCGCCACTTGAATGTCTTCAAATTGTGTACTACGTGGAAACTTCAAGTAAATCTACAAAAGGCCAAGCCACCATCTTTGGTCGCACCACTCCGCGTTCTTGTGGCCATATGTCCACCTCGCCACCTCCAACCAACCGATACCGCGGACTAACTCGGTAAATTATTTAGGACTGAACTCCGCCAGAAAACTAACTTGGAAGACACACTCTGTTTCAGGCTTTGTGTTGGCTGTTACATCCAACAAAAAGCCTGAAACAGAGTAAAACTACTAAAACCAACAACAGGTCACAGCTGGGATCCACATCCTCCTACCATTATCCTCACATATTTATTTTTTTTCCATCCCACCATAACTTACGCCAATGTTGCCTGGATCTCCTCATTCCCTAAAATCTACCTGTTTCTTGAAACCGTGAAAAGTGGCGCCCCTTCACATCTGCCTACTTTCACTTACTCACATCCTATACCAACTCACACACTTACAACACCTTCTTCTCTTCTTTGAGCACCTCCACATCCAATACATTAATCACAGAACCTAGTCCTGCCACTAAATATCCCATGCACTAATCACCAGTCCAGGCACAATGCTGTGCCACTACATCCATTTTCCACTTTCCACGCATGTTCATGACCTACTCACCCTTTCCACCATAATTTCCAACTCCTTCAAATTGAAGTCACAATGAACCTCCTCAAACCATCCTTCAGTATTCCACCCTCACCCTTTCTCAAAATCACTGGATTCAGTTCGTTACCAGCGGTTCCATAGGGCCCCATAAGCATTTTCATCATTTCACCTCCACAATGATCACCATTCCGTTACAGCATAGCATCACTCCGTCATTATGTTTTAACTGCAAAATAAAATCACTCAACAACTTTTAAAAATCATAAATATTGACAAACGATGTTGGAAATTGGATATTCACATCTTTATTCAGAAAGTTGACTATTGATTCTGCTGCTGCGTGCATACACAAACTCTGAATCCGACATATTACTGTCGTGAATGGTAGCGAGCGAACACTTGTTGAGGGAAGTCGGACGCAGTTTGGCGTGGAGATAAACAGCGCGTCAGGAGAGGTCGCAGCCTGCCCTAACCGTGTTAGTGGAGTCGGAGGACGTTTTTGTATTAATCAAGTATTTTTGATAAACTGCCTTTTTGCTTGCGGACTGGAGGAATTTTTTCAGTTTTGTGTATGCATTCATTGAAAGTAATATTCATATCTTTGTTGTGACCAGATACGTGATTACTGATTAAAGACATTGTGGAATAATTCAAGTTTTTTCTAATCCAAGGAAAATATAGGTCTGAGCAAAGTTTGTCAGTGTGTGAATCGTCAATTTTCAGAATATAGTAAATGCTAAGTTTTTAATGATTCCTTTCATTTTTTTGCAACACTTAAGGCTTGTTGACCAAGCCCCTCCTGATCATTTAATTTCTATTAAGAAGAGAAAGGGGAATAGTTGCATCAGTAGTTGTGACCCTGCATTGCACTCTGCATGGATCACAGTATTTGAATTATTTTTGTGTGTTGCTGGATGCAGAATATTAATGCAGTTGGAGCGGCAAGACGAGGAAGTTGTCTGTTGTGTGCAAGAGCATTAAGTATAACTGTTAGGAGATGGAGAATATTTCAAAAATCGTAGTCATACACAAAGGAATTCGATTTTTCTTGGCTTATAGGAACAGTAACAAATTTCTGTTTTTTATTCTCTGTCAGAATGCCGACATGTAGGAAGTGCCAGAAAATGTTTGAATCCTGACACTTCGGAATAAGGGTTTTCATAATACAGGTTATACGACTACATATCAGACGTTATGATAATGATAATAAAGTTTCGCTACATCAATGGTTGCCAAACTGGGGATAATTCGGTAATACTGTGCAAGATGCCAATGCACATGGGAGCTATATTCTGGAAGAAACTAGGCTAGAGTACAGTCAACAAATCAAATTTCTGGTAAAAGAGCTTTGGACAGGATAAAGATGGTATGAGGCTAAAGCTTCCTCCACTAGTTTTAGCATTGTTGAACTACTGTTAGTAAAAACCAAAGAAAATGTAAGAGAACTGCAGAGAAAACAAAGAAGTTTATGCATATTTATCATGGACCATTCAGAATAATAGGTGAGCCTAATGCAGACGCATACCGTTTGGAGAATCCGAAAAGGAAGAAAGAACTAGGTCCACGAAACATTGTAGATCTGAAGCGCTTCAGAAGCAACAGTGCGTAGAGAGTTTGAGACTCTTTGGCAGATACACAGTTTGGCGTACTGTGTGGTCCCAGTTAGATGAAACTTTATTTCCTTTTATAGTTTCATTCGCTTCCTCTGTTCTGTCTATAGTACAAAAAGAATATAAGTCTTCATGTTGTACATATGCTATTAGTTTGTAATGTCTTCCTAGTTAATACTGATTCACGAAAATGACTATACCTGAATGATGATTTACAAGAGAATGTGAGAGGTAGTTTGCAGTAGTAAATTCTAAATGTTAAAATAGATTAAATATAATTTGTAATTGTACAGAAAATTCTAATTAAACCATTTGATTACAATTTGTTAATTCCCATATATATATATATATATATATATATATATATATATATAGGGTGAGTCACCTAACATTACTGCTGGATATATTTCGTAAACCACATCAAATACTGATGAATCGATTCCACAGACCGAACGTGAGGAGAGGGGCTAGTGTAATTGGTTAATACAAACCCCTCATGGCAATGTACATGTGTGTCAGTGAAAAAGACCAATAAAAAGGTATTAGCATGTGGACGTAATGTGCTGTTCCCGTCTCTTCTGTACCTAAGGTCCATCACCGTTCTACATCTACATCTACATCCATACTCCGCAAGCCATCTGACGGTGTGTGGCGGAGGGTACCTTCAGTACCTCTATCGGTTCTCCCTTCTATTCCAGTCTCGTATTGTTCGTGGAAAGAAGGATTGTCGGTATGCCTCTGTGTGGGCTCTAATCTCTCTGATTTTATCCTCATGGTCTCTTCGCGAGATATACGTAGGAGGGAGCAATATACTGCTTGACTCTTCGGTGAAGGTATGTTCTCGAAACTTCAATAAAAGCCCGTACCGAGCTTTCTGAGCGTCTCTCCTGCAGAGTCTTCCACTGGAGTTTATCTATCATCTCCGTAACGCTTTCGCGATTACTAAATGATCCTGTAACGAAGCGCGCTGCTCTCCGTTGGATCTTCTCTATGTCTTCTATCAACCCTATCTGGTACGGATCCCACACTGCTGAGCAGTATTCAAGCAGTGGGCGAACAATCGTACTGTAACCTTTGGATCCCTACGTAATTCGGTGCTCTCCGATACACACTATCGAACAGCGGAGGAGTGGTACTCAAGCGTCAACTTTAGGTTACAATATCTCCGGATGGAATGAACATTTTACAATGCAACAAACGGCACTGATTACGTATTTGTTTATATGTTCAGATGTGCTAAGAAAACTAACGGGCTTCCATTTAAAAAAACGTAGGTTTAATTTAAAAAACATACTTCCGTGCATTTTTTTATGGTTTGTGTTAACCAGTTACACTAGCCCCTCTCCTCACGTTCGGTCTGTAGAATCGATTCGTCAGTATTTGATGTGGTTTACGAAATATATCCAGCGGTAATGTTAGGTGACTCATCATATATATATATATATATATATATATATATATATATATAGTTGTTGTGGTCTTCAGTACTGAGACTGGTTTGATACAGCACTCCATGCTACTCTATCCCGTGCAAGCTTCATCATCTCCCAGTACTTACTGCAGCCTACATCCTTCTGAATTAAGGGATCATATATGCAAAGTTTGTAGTTCCAGCTTAATAAGGAAGTAAAATTTCACGATTGTGTGAAGTAGCAAAATGAATTGTGTGCTTGTTTTTCAGGCAAAGATTTAAAAGTCTAAATCACAAAAATAACTTTGTAACAATGGAAAATTTTGTTTCATGTTGCTGTGTCATTTATATACATGATTTGCCAAAATTAATTGTGTCCTGTTTTTCCTTGTGTATGTGTATATGTGTATGGTCAATTTTTGTGGTTATAGTATTAAGGAAAATTTTGCTAAAATCAATTTCTTTTAAAAAAAAGTTAGCCATAGTAACGTCACTTGTTTCTAATATTTAATTTTCTTCAGAAATAAATTTTTTTGACAAAAATGAATAGGGGTTGATGTGCTAAAACAAGCGCTGTATCATTTGAGACATACAGAGGCGAGCGAGTGTGCCGGGACTAACCCCAGTTCACTGTTACTAGCATCACGTCATCATAACGCACCTGTGCATAGCATACAAAGAATTGAGCCATAATCTAAGAATGAAATTAAAAATTAAAGTCACTTTTCCAAACTTAGTCAATATATGCTTCCGTGTATTAATGTTAAAACTGTTAACTCTCAGAATGATCTGGAGCGATGGCCTCTGTAGTCTGGTCCCTTCAACCCCCACAAACCAACCAATCAGAACGATCAGATGAATATGTTTCGCTAAATACACTGTTTTTAATAAAAAAAATAAGGGGCGCTAATTAACGCAGCTAGAAAGATAACGACTGTTCAGGATGTGCAATCAACTGTTACAAGTCTCGACTTGATTGCAGCAATATTTCGGTCAAAATCAGCGTTTTTATGAAAGATTGAAAGCGCTAAATATTAGATCCAGAAATATGAAAATTCTTATGTAGCTTCAGTTTGATATGAAAGCATTAACTATATGGCTGCATTTAGCTACCTCTTATAGTTATCAAGTAATTTACTAAAAACCAAACCTGGAATAGAAACGCCCTTTTTCGTAATAGATTACATATTATTTGTAATCGTGATAAAAAATTCTAAGTACACCAATTGACTACATTCTTTAAATACTACAACTGTACCAAGCTTCAAGACTTTCATGTACATAACAATCAATACAAGTACATTTAAAGAAGTAGCTCAAAGGTCATGTTCTACTGTCGGTTTCGTTCTAAAAATTATAGCCGGTAAAGTTTAAATGCAGTCGAACTAAAACTTTTTCACTAACTAAAATCAACCTAACTCCGTTCATATAAAAATTTTGAAGACTGTAAATTGTTTCGCAACGAGTTATTACATAATATGCGTCCGAACAAGCGGTCATTTGGATGCTGCTAACTGTGCTTAGAAAGGGTTGACAACAGATGTTCCGTTCGGTCGCCCGCTGCGCCCATGTATAGATACGACCAGAGAGACAGTGATGACCTTACGTCACATGTCGATGGGTACCCCACAAGGCTCTGTGTTGTCTCCCATCCTCTTTAACATTTATGTTAATGATATGCCAGCCATCTCACATTGCCACCTGGCGCAATACGCCGATGATACGACGCTCTATACGATCGGTCGCAACACGGATCAGCTCATTATTCGTCTCCCTGAGCCCTATTACGGCCACTGATGAAGTGTCGGTGTTGATACGACCACTCGATATGTGTCAACTATCGTACCACCACCAACGTCAGTACCTGCGTAGTTGTAATACCTACTGCCTGCTACCTTCAAGTTCCACCGTCGGAGGTTGGTATGGGACTTAAAGTGCCACCGCCCATGTCATTGGAATGACATCATCGTAGGATATAACAAATTTACCCTTACACCGAGACAATAAGAGCGAGATCCACCTGTGACTCTGTACTTCAATCTACCGAAAAAAAAAGAAAAAAGTGAGGAGAGACGCTTCGCACCGAGTTATCAATCTGTCCGCGTCAGTCAAACGCCGGCATACGCTGTCTCGGATGACGTCACAGTCAGGCAGCTACCAAACGCATGTTCTCGGTAAAACGAGAAAGTGACCTCGCGAGGACTGTACACTGACATGGATCGCTTAGATTTCACGGCAGTAACTGTCTTTGTGCCGCCCGTAATGTTGAGAAAACCGAGTGGCAAGTGGTGAGATTGTTCTCCACTTTTGTGGCTAGCAATTAACTTTGTCTTTAAGACGTCAGGGCGATAGATGGTTCTACTTGGAACTTACTGTAGAGGTAGCCTCTGAACTGCTACTACAGCTGTTTATGATAGGGACATTATTAGTATTATCAGGCATGTTATTGTGTTTGTACGTGTGAACTTTTGCTGAATATAATAATCTGTTAGAATTCAAAACTCCGATTTATAGTCAAAGTTCCTAATCCCGCTGAGTAAATAGCGAGTGTAAACATTTTCTTTCAGAGAGCGCCAGAAAAATGTGGACTTGGCAGACTGGAAATTTTGGTCAGTATGTTTTCCATCAGTTTCTGGCTGACCCCAAAAATAGTTTTAAGGCTCTCGTAAAAAGGCGATGAGAAATAATAATCCACCCACCGCCCCAATGTTTTTTACATCACTTGAAGTTCTATTTAGAAATGTTCAACGTGTCTCATTGTGGCTACCTTTTGTAATACGACAAATTACAAGTCTGTAATCAGTTTCCTGCCAAATCCTATGAAGCAGGACTTGATGTATCGTGGCAACTGCTTGTGTTATCCCTTGTCGCAGCTCTTCGACTTTTCCCGGCAGCCTAGGAACAAACACTCTGTGTTTAATGTAATCCCATAAACACAAGTCCATTTGGGGTTAAATGAAGTGATAGTGGTGGTCAGGCTACTGTTCCACCACGTCCAATCCAAGTCGACATATTACTAACGAAGAAACGCGAGAACACGATGATACTGTGTTGGCGCGATATGTTGTAGTTGTGGTCTTCAGTCCTGAGACTGGTTTGATGCAGCTCTCCATGCTTCTCTATCCTGTGCAAGCTTCTTCATCTCCCAGTACCTACTGCATCCTACATCCTTCTGAATCTGCTTAGTGTATTCATCTCTTGGTCTCCCCCTACGATTTTTACCCTCCACGCTGCCCTCCAATACTAAATTGGTGATCCCTTGATGCCTCAGAACATGTCCTACAAACCGATCCCTTCTTCTGGTCAAGTTGTGCCACAAACTTCTCTTCTCCCCAATCCTATTCAATACTTCCTCATTAGTTATGTGATCTACCCATCTAATCTTCAGCATTCTTCTGTAGCACCACATTTCAAAAGCTTCTATTCTCTTCTTGTCCAAACTATTTACCGTCCATGTTTCACTTCCATACGTGGCTACACTCCATACAAATACTTTCAGAAATGACTTCCTGACACTTAAATCTATACTCGATGTTAACAAATTTCTCTTCTTCAGAAACGCTTTCCTTGCCTGGCGCGATATCTTACTTGAAAATAAACTTCCGCGCCCATATCCTGTTGTAACTGAAGCGTTAGATAATGTTCAAGCATGTTCAGGTTCGATAGGCCAGTTACAGTTGACATGGCAAAAAAGAAAGGACAGTAAACCTTATTACAGCTCACAGCATAAGAGACTTTACCTTAGGCGAGTCCCGTACGTATTCGATTACGTTTCTGCTGATCCCAAGTCTGAACATTACGATGATTCACTTTACTGCAGCTATGGTCCGTGGCTTCGTCACTGAACACAATTTTATTAAGAAATTCATCTCCAACCTGAATTTTATTAAGCATTTGTACACAATATCACTCATTTTTCTTTGTCACTTTCTCTTAAAACGTGTATCAGTTCCAGTTTGTAGAATTGAATGACAGGCGTTTCCATAATACCTTCCATATTATAACATTAGCCATATTTAATTCTAAGTTGACATATCTCGTTGCTTTGCCTGGACTACGAATGTAACATTGACGAACTTGTTTAAGTGCTGCGTCAGAGACTCGGTGAAACGATTGTAGAAATTAATAACAGTTTGTCTTAGAGGTCGTGGCTTGCGACATTTAGTCCTGAATTGTCTCTGAACTGCAGTAGCGAATTTGAAAATATGAAACCATTAACAAGACTGCGCACTCTCTGCACCGTTATACGACTCCATGACGACTGTTGGAGTAGACTTGGCCACTGTTTCTATGTTTCGATACAGTGTATCGATACGTGGAACTGTTTCAGTGTTTCGGAACGGCTGTGGTTCACTGTTTCGAAACAGTGGTGTTTCATTCCGCCCCTGTTTCGGATAACCGCACGAGATTCGATCTCGAGACAGACACAGAAACTGTATCGTTGTTTCAAAATAAGGCTGTTTCAGTCCACCTGCGCTTGGAACAGACTAATTGTATCGAAACAGTGATGTTTCATTCCGCGCTGTGTCGGACGAGATTCGGGCTCGGCATAGGTACTGAAACACAACATACCACTTCGTGAAACACTTTCAAGAGTGTCGAAATCTTTTTGACAAGCAATAGCATGAAGCTTAAGATATCCGAAAATAAAGCTTCGTTTCTAGCTGACTGTCCTATTACGAAATGGCGTAACATCTGCTTTATAAACACTAACCAAACAATGAAACAACGCATACTATTCCTTTCAAAATAATAAATATGTGAAAATCATTCGATTAAATTACACTTTTTTTATAACATACCCTTCTCTTTTCATGTACAGTAATAGTATTAAGAAACGCAAGTAAGCCTACAACATTTTGAATAAAAAAAGGCTTAGAGTGACAGTTATTAGACATATACATAAATTTGATCTAGGTATAGTTGCAAGCAATCTGTTTGACATATCACTGATAGTGTAATGGTGAACGGGAAGGGCTGGGAAGCATGGTGACTTTATAGTAAAGGTTCGAAACACCTTGAAAGACAAAATTTTTTTCTGTTATATTTTGTTATTTATTCGAATTATTTGGCGTTATTTGTGAGTCTATAATCACTGTGCCTATTATCCACAATGATTCCCTTTGTGGGCATGGAAATTATCACGATGGGTATATTACCCACACTAACGGAATGTGGGAATCCCAGTAGCATATCCGTTGTTTCTGCAGTTTGCTCCTACCTCCAGTTCCGTTCGTGGTGGTTCTTCTGTCTTAAGCTATGGCTGTCCTCAGCCAATTGAAAAGTATGAAAGTCACACAACACGAAAGCAGCGAATTTGCTGCAGGAAATACGAAACTGCCAAGACGCCCAGGTGATAGTTTCATACTTACTGCGAAATGATTAGCGCTCTCGCACCTCATTTGTGTTTATATGGACATACTTATACAGTAGACATTCAAGAGGATTAAATGTGTACGTTTATTAGATTACAAAACACAAACTGTTTCACTGTTTCGAAACAGCGTATCGAAACATTACATTGTACTGTTTCATTTGTTTCGAAACAGTTAAGTGTTTCAGTTTGCCCATCTCTATGTTGGAGTAACTCAGCGGCGCATGCCACCTAGCGGGAACGTAGGGAATAAGAATGTCAGGCGTGAGTAAAACCTGAAGAGTACTATATTCAGTTCTGTATCAAACATTTCTGTAAGATACTTCTGTATGTTACAATTAAAGGTTACTGTTGTATAACGAATTTATAAACACCCCATAAAATAAGGTCTTACCTGCACCAGCAATGTTTCAACTGCTTAAAAGGGCGCTGTAGCAGTAGTGTGGCCAGCTCCTAACCCACAGTATTTGTTTTTGTAGAAATAACATCTTTTCAAGATTTTATGTTGCTTACAGAAGGCGATATAAGAAAAACTTTCACAGCCAGCCCATGCTTACAGGAAATTTTGCTTCGAGTGTTGTATACTTTCACTAGTGTCAGTTTTCTTCTATGAATTTTGATGCATTCTGTAAACAAATGTCCGTGGTGCCTCTCTCATCTAGGTGCCTCAAGCGGCTATTTGTTTTGTTTGGCCCTCAAGCAAACCCTGACTGACGTTGCACTAATTTAAAAACACGCCACTACTTATAAAGTCGTAGAAGACAAAAGCGTCTCACTGACAAGAACCCTGCCATAACTCTGTAGACGCAGAACAAGGACAACTACAACAATCATCTCATTGATACTGGAATATTTTATTGAATTACTCGACTAGTTGTGACTGTAGGTTATCTTACGGTTCAAGTGCACATAACTGAATTACATACTACCTGCTGCGACATAATATTATATAGTTCTCCACGGTTTTATCTTCGTAACAGTAAGAGACTCTGCCAAATTCTGGCTAAAACCAAGGATGAAAGGGATACACAGTCAGCCTGTGCCTGGTTTGTGCTGGATACACGAGTAACTGGCGTCATCAAAGATGCTCTTTCGCCGTTTTACCCTTCTTGCTACCCAGGTGTTGTTTGGTGAGAGGTAAATGAAATTAGACTTTGGGGATAATAGAGTGCTGAAAAAGTAGCGTTATTTATCTCAATTTTATTGAAAATATTTTAATCTCTGTGAGATGACAGTGTTAGTAATTTATAAGATTATTTATTGAAGTGTATTCCTTACTGTACCTTATACTCTGTAAAATTGATTGGACTAAAAAAACATCCTCATTTATAATATTTTACCAACTTTTACAGTATAGATTTTCCTGCAACGAGATTCCTTTTTCATCCTCTTGAAATAAACTGTATTCAGCTGGTTTGTAAGATGTATCATTTAAGAAAACAGACGCCAAATCCATTCACATTCACTAATCGTTTCTACTGTGTTCTTTGTCGCTTGATCCTTCCTGGAGATTGACGTACTTTGTTCCTGCAAGATACACAATCTACCTAGACAAGAAACTGCAACTGTTTAAGTTACAGAACTGAAACTATTAAGGAAATACTAACAGGACAAACTAATGTAATATTTTTTACTGTTTCTAGAGAAATTTCTCACCGATGTCAAATTGTGCGACATTTTCACACGTGCTGTTAACGGAGATTAGATCCGCTGTTGTGCCTAAATATCGTTAACAGTATCAGTTTTTGCATATATTGAGCGCTAATCGAGTCTATTACACTGCACTGGCTTCAGTTTTGCACGGTTTGGTAACAAGAGAAGTTGGCAATGGCAGCTCGGACGCCGCCTTTGTGGGTTCCTCGTTGTAGCTGGAGGGGGGAGCTCCGCCGAGGCGGGCGGCCATGTCGTCACTAATCTCTGCGAAGGTCCTGCCCTTGGTCTCGGGCAGCAGCAGGAACAGGTAGAGGGCGGTGAGGGCGCACATGGCGGCGAACGCCCAGAACGAGTAGTGTGCGCCCACGCTGTCCGACACCACCTGGAACAGCTTCTTCAGAGCGAAGCTGTAGACCGCCAGCACCGTGTTGCAGATGGTTATGGCGACGGACTTCACGGACACGTGGAATACCTCACCGATGAACATGATGAAAGCCGGGGCCGAGGCAAAACCGAACGATACCTGAAACAGAACGTGTTCAGTAAAGTTATTACTGACATTTAGGCACCCTGTATATTCTACAGTAATTCGGAAGGGGATTAGGTAGGAAGTAAACTATTAAATGTCCTTTCAGAATTTTTGTTCAGTTCAGTTTATCTATTTGTGTATTTGATCTCTCATAAATGCGACGTCTCTCTATGTGCTGTATTACAGTTTAACGTCCCATCAACAACGAGTTTCTTAGAGACAGAGCACAAGCTCAGATTGCTGCAAGGATGGGGAAGGAAATTGGCTGTGCCCTTTCAAAGGAACCATCCTGGCATTTGCTTGGAGGAGCGATTGAGGGATGGCCAGATGCAGACGATGTGTAGAAGTCAGTTTCAAACTTACCATACACATTATCAGTTAAAAGTGTGACAACATGCTGATGATTTGCAAATTTACATAAAGAACTCGTCTTTTTACACACCCTCATTATTATTTAACTGTGTTCAATGTCTTTCTCACTCTCCCTTAAAAACAAACACACACACACACACACACACACACACACACAAACACACAAATCATGTTATTGTTTTCTTACACAAGCAGTAGATGTCCAGTAGATACAATTTCTGTTTCGGTTTGTAGTTAATTTTATTGTATATCACACTTCTTACATCATTGCAGATGGGGTAAAGATGTTTTGGACTGAACTCCCTGGTCCTGTATGTACAACGCTAAGGCTGAGTGGTGGATAGCGTAAGTAATCTAGAATTATATATATGAATCTTCCAGGTGTTTTCGAACTATGATTGACTATGCAGAACATACTACATAAGGAAATGTGCTATGAGGTTGTCTACAACTACACTGCGCACTAGGAAACACCCTTACTACGAACATACGTGTTACAAACACTTTCTTCTGAACGAAAAATTATCCCAGAACATGAAGGCATTATGCAATATTAAACAAAGGAGGAACAAATAAGTAAATTTTTTTACTATTGATACCCAAAATATGATTCTATCTCTAATGCCAATGTGGCTTTCAGTTCAGGTTCTTACAAACACAATAATTTGAACCAAAGAAATACAGGAATTAATGTCGCCTCAACAGCCAGGTCATTAGTGGTGAAGAGCGAATTTGAACTGAGACAAAAATTGTCAGTGTTTTTGACAACTCAATCATCCAAACATTTACTTTAATTGATGTAAGGAAAACTGTCTCTGCATGACCAAAGTAGTACATCTATGCGATTTCTGGCTCACAGTTTGTAAACTCTGTGCCCAAGTGTGAAGTCACATGTCCAGGTTGCCTTCATCCAGGTCTAGGTTGCGGGTGAGAGATGAGGGGAGAAGTGGGGACAGAATGTGAGTTGGCACACACACACACACACACACACACACACACACACACACACACACGCATGCACACACACATTTTGCTGTCACACTCACAGCCCAGTTTTTTACAGCCATTAAGAATGAAACAGCCAATTATAATCGGGTTCCCTGTAGCTCAAACATAACTGTTGTTCGCTCTTTGTACCCACTTGGTGCAAGGCACAATGGATATTCAAATTAACTGCTGCAGTGTTAGTGCCACATCTACAGTTTATGTATTATTTATCAACATATCTCTAGATAATGGCACTACTTCTGTTAGTTATAGGTTAAGAGGCACTTGATACAAAAACCTAACTCTGTTTTGGCCTTTGTACCCACTTTGTGCAGAGCACAATGGACCCTCAAGTTAAGTGCCACAATGTTATTTGCGCAACAAAAGTGTATATATTCTTTATCAAAATATGTAGAGATACTGGCACTACTTGCGCATCTTACAGGTAGAGATTAGATTAGATTAGATTCAGTTTTCGTTCCACAGACCCAAAAATTAGATGAGTATCGTGGGTGTGGAACAAGTCAGAAAGTGTAGCATAAAAAAACGTAAAACATTTGAATGTAATTCCCACTTCCCTGATCATTTGTCAGGAGACTGTCAGAATATGTGAATATATTACAGTAAACTGGAATTAGTAATATTTACAGAACTAACACACTGTCAGAATGAAACATAGTTATACACTTTTAATAAATTTATCATATACAAAATACCTTATCTTGATGTTGTGATCAAGTGCTGTCACAAATGAAATGTAACAGAATTTTTTTTATTTAGGCTGGTCTAATAGTCTTTGGTAAGACCTACAGAGTAGAAGGAGCTGCCTATCAAGAAGTCTTTCCAACTCTGTTTAAACTGTGCTTTGCCTGAAACCAAGTTTCTTATGGTTGCTGGCAGTTTAAGGTACACTTGATGTCAAAAACTAACTGTGGTTTAATCTTTGTACCCCGTTTGAGCAATGCACAGTTGGTCCTCGAATTAATTGAATCATTTTTACTTCCTAGTTTAAATTGTCTTTATTGTTTGTCAAAAACTTGTTTTAGTCGTCAGCACGCCGTTTGTCACAGTCTGAAGATCAGAGCACAGAGTATATGTTAATCAGAGCCAGCCTCCCTGGTACTTTACCCCGCACAAGACCAGACACTGTCTTGCGAAGGCCATATACAACATTTTTGTCCAAAGTCTGATGATCAGGGTGCAAAAAATACGATGATCAGTGTCCATCTCCCTACTACTGGAAGCCACACAATGGCCGACATAGTGCTTACATCATTTATGATACACTCTGCAGATTTCATTTAGCTACGAGCGTTCAGATATTTTAGTTTTGCCTCTTATGTCCTGAATAATAGTTTTGTTAGGCCATTCACATACTTTGAGTGTATATTGCCAACTCTTACTCATACTCTAACTGAATCTGTTTATACAGTATTCTTGGCAACTCAACATGGAAACTTAGTTAATATTTATATTTAGAAAGTTAAATATAACCAAATTAACCTTAAAAATTAAATTCTTTCTTAAGAAACGATATATCTTTAAGATACCACACATTTTTTTAGTGTTACAGACCATCCCTTCTCTAGTTGTTCTTGGCAGTACACTAGTATACAGCTGCTCCCCGCCCCCCTCTGATGGTAACCACATGCTCATACACGCATGACCCACACCACTGTAACACAAAAAACACGTTCAGGTCTGGACACATCAACAAGTCCCAACTTGTCTGAGACCTTAAGCATACCAGGTATGTCTGCATATATGTACGCATCTTAGCACAGCCCTTGACACTACACAAATGTGGCAAGGAGGGAGAGGGAGATGAGAGAAGGGAACCACATGTATGTGAAATCGGTGGCACTGTGTTAAGAAGTGTAAGGTTTCGGACAAGTCAAGGCTTGTCGATGTGCTAAAATTTGCACTTGTGATATTTAGCATGTTAATGAGATGCAGGGTACTCATGTATCAAGTTGCTGCCAAAGGGATGACTTGTGTAACAATTGCTGACAGCAGAATTAATTATGATCCAAGAAGAATTCTTGTCTTATGACCCCACACTAGAGGCACACCTATCTGAACTAATTTAGAGTAAAGTTGATATCGAACCCAAGGATTTCAGGGCACATCCCACACGAGGTCAAAGAGTCACCATCAATCCAAGATGGTGGTCTCTATGACATCACAATCCAAAATAGATGATCCAAGCTAGCAGACCAAGATAGAACTATCTCACTAGCCCTCAAGGTCCAAGTCAAGGGGACACTGGTCTTGGTACACAACTGCACCTGACACCATGATTTATTATTACTTGATACCTTGATACAATAGTGAGATAATTTCTAGCACACCTGTGGGATGTCTAGAGTATTTTATTATTACAGGCTGAGTTTTTGAAGAAGCTCCCTAACGTAAAAACTACATATATATGATGGCAGTCTAGTCCACTTGTACTTGTAAGACAATTTTTTTAACACTTGCGCTCTTGCTACATAAGAACCACACTGTGGAGGTCCCGGATTAATTTGTTTAGATAAATCACATTTTTGCTATGTAACAATTACGCTGTGGAGGTGTTGGGTTCATTTGCAAAACAAATTACATTGGAATGTATTATACAGAACTGTTACAACGCACACCAGTGTGTTTGACACAGTGGAACACTATTTGCAGAGTTTAAACCATTGGGATAACCACCTGTAATGACTGTTCGTTGCTGAAGTGGTAAAGTCTTAAGATTCTGTATGAAAATTCGATTTGAACTGTGTAATGTATGCAGTAAATTTTCATAACTTTGGTAGAACATGGTGGTACATGCAGTAGTATGTTACAGTTTTTTTGTTTTTTGTCTGTAACCAAGAACACTGTTGGTAATCGGAAAAGAGTCTTTTATACGAATCGATTTTGGCACAAAATTCACTGATTTCGAATCAAAAACATCATGTTTCACAAATTCATCTTCTCATTTAACCTATATGATGACTTCTTCCTCCTAATATACATCGACTCTGTGTAAACTGTCCTTTAAACACATATTTTGCAGTCTCTTTAATGACTGCAGATGTGAAAGGATATTTTCTTCTATTAAATACCTAAGCAAAGACTTTTAAATCATCTGTGAGCAGTATTCCAGTTATATTAAATGTCTTGTATGCAGTATGCGGTGTTCAACACAATGCATAAATATTTTTTTCATGTTTGTGGGAGCACAACGATGCAACTGCAGCTAAATTAATTTAATGAGTGTAAGCTATATTTTACCGTGATAATTTTGTGTAGGGAGTTTATTTATATTGCTTCCTCTTTTTCTAATATGGGCTTTAAGATAGATATACAGCAGATGTGTTACTTACTTTTACTGCTGTGAAAGAGTCATCGAGTTCTATTCTTGTACAAGCTAACATCTTCATGTAATGTCCATAAGTTAGTTGTTAAAATGGCAGAAACCTAGAGTTGTATATAGACATTCCGCTAAAATGTGGGGAAAGAGTTAATGGGAAACAAGGACGGGGTTGTTGCTGAATGAATGTAAGCTTTCTGCAGCTCCCATCCCATTGTTTTCGATGACATTGTTCTCTTAACTCATACAAATTCTAGCATGGTATCAATCTTCTTTAACACATTCCTATGGATATAACTTATTTTAGTTTTTCTTACAATATAATATTTCAGAGATGAAGTTTCCCTATGAGCTTGTGTGCAGCTGTAACACTAGATTTTTATATATTTATTTTTGAGTCAGCAGTCTTCTGATTGGTTTGATGTGACCCGCCATGAATTTCTACCCTGTACATGAGTCATGTGCATCTCTTCATCCCAGAGTAGCACTTATAACCTACATAATCGATTACTTGTTGCACGAATTGCAAGCTCTGTCTTCTTCTGCTGTTTTTACTCCCTACAGCCTTCTCGTACCGTGGAAGTTACTCCCTTATGTCTTATTTGATGTCTTATCATTCTGCCCCTTCTTGTTAGTGTTTCCCTAATGCTCCTTTCTTCACCGGTTCTGCATAGAACCTTCTCATTCTTTGTCGCATCAGTCTACCCAATTCTCTAAGTTCTTCTGTAGCATCATATCTCAGATGCTTCATTCTTTTCTATTCCAGTTTTCACACAGAACATGATTCGCTGTCATGCAATGCTGTGCTTCAAAAGTGCGTTCTTAGAAATTACTTCCTAAAAGTATGTTTTATGTTTGATGCGAACGGACTTCTCTTGACCAAAAATGCACTTCTTGCCTGTGCTGGTCTGCTTCTCATGTCTTCCTTAGTTTCGCCAACAAGGGTTATTTTGTTTCCAAGACAGCAGAGTTCTTTAACTTCGTCTACTTCACGATGACCAACTTTCATTTTAAGATTTTCGATATTCACATTTCCTATACCTCTCGTTACTTTCGTCTTTCTTCGATTTATTCTCTGTTCTTATACTGTACAAATTAGGCTATTCTTTCCATTCAAGATATCCTGTAATTTTTCCTCACCTCCACTGAGGCTAGCATTGTCACCGGCGAATATTGTCTTTAATATCCTTTCATCCCGATTTTTTATCCCAGTCATGAAACTTTTTTTTATTTCCGTCATTACTTCTTCGATATATAGATGGAGCAGTAGCGGCGAAGGACTACGTCCCTGTCTTATACCCTTTTCAATCAGAGCAGTTCCTTCTTAGTCTTCCACTCTTATTGTTGTATATATTGTATATTGCCCATCTTACCCTGTAGCTGACCCCTAATTTTCTCGAAATTTCGAACACTTTGCACCATTTCACAATGCTTCTACTATATCAACAAACCCTATGAAGGTGTCGTGATTTTTCATCAGTCTTGCTTGAATTACCAAGCACATTATCAGAACTGCCTCTCTGGTGCCTTTACCTTCCCTAAAGCCAAACCATTTGTTATCCAACAGATTCTGAATTTTCTTTTCCTTTCTTTTGTAGACTATTTTTATCAACTACGTGGATACATGAGCTGTTAAGCTGCTTGTGTGATGGTTCTCCGACTTAACAGCTCTTGTTATCTTCAGAATGATGAGGATGACATTTTCCCAAAAGTATGGTGATATGTCTCCAGTGTCATAGATTCTACACACCTACCGGAAAAGTCGTTTGGTTACCATTTTCCCCACTGAATTCAGAAACCTACCGGAAAAGTCGTTTGGTTACCATTTTCCCCACTGAATTCAGAAATTCCGATGGAATGTTATTCATCCTATCCGCCCTATTTCACCTCATGTCTTCTAGAGCTCTTTCAAATTCGGAATCTAATTCTGGATACCGTATGTCTTCTTTATCGACTACAGTTTCTTCTTCTTTTAAGTCATCAGACAAGTCCTCCGCCTCCTAGAGGCATTCAGTGTGCTCTTACTACCTACCCTCTCCTCCCTCTGCGTTTAACAGTGGAATTCCTATTGCAATCTTAGTGTTACCAGCCCTGCTTTCAATTTGAATGAATTCTGTTCTGACTTTTCTCTATACTGGATCAATCCTTCAGCCATTTCGTTCTCTACTTCTTCACATTTTTACTGCAGCCGTTTCGCCTTGGCTACTCTGCTCTTCCTATTTTCTCCATTCCTTAGACATACTGTTGCTGTATTTTTGTATTTCCCTGAACATTTTTGTACTTCCTTCTTTTGTCGATCATTTGACGTTATTTCTTTTGTTAGCCAAGGTTTCTTCGCAGTTACCTTCCTACTACCGACGTTTGTCTCCGAAACATAAGTGATTGCTCTTTTCAGACATATATACTTCCCTTCAGCTGAACTGGCTAATGTGTTATTCCTTATCGTAGTACCTGTATCTTTAGCGAACTTCAAACACGTCTCATCCTCCCTCAGTATTTCAGTATTCCGCTTCTTTCCACACTCATTATTCCATACGACTTTCTTAAACTCCAGTCTCTTCTTCATCTTTACTAAATTGTGATCTGAGGCTATATCTGATCCAGGATACTCTTACAATTCACCTGATTCTGGAATCTGTGTCTGACTATGATATAAGACAGCTGGAATCATCCCGTATTTTCGGGCCTTTCCACATATACCTCCTCCTCTCGTAATTCTCGAACAGAGTATTCGCTGTTACTAGCTGAAATTTATTGCCGAACTCAATCTTTTTCCTCACTAATTCTTCATGCCTACCGTAACTCTTTCTTATACACTCCTGGAAATGGAAAAAAGAACACATTGACACCGGTGTGTCAGACCCACCATACTTGCTCCGGACACTGCGAGAGGGCTGTACAAGCAATGATCACACGCACGGCACAGCGGACACACCAGGAACCGCGGTGTTGGCCGTCGAATGGCGCTAGCTGCGCAGCATTTGTGCACCGCCGCCGTCAGTGTCAGCCAGTTTGCCGTGGCATACGGAGCTCCATCGCAGTCTTTAACACTAGTAGCATGCCGCGACAGCGTGGACGTGAACCGTATGTGCAGTTGACGGACTTTGAGCGAGGGCGTATAGTGGGCATGCGGGAGGCCGGGTGGACGTACCGCCGAATTGCTCAACACGTGGGGCGTGAGGTCTCCACAGTACATCGATGTTGTCGCCAGTGGTCGGCGGAAGGTGCACGTGCCCGTCGACCTGGGACCGGACCGCAGCGACGCACGGATGCACGCCAAGACCGTAGGATCCTACGCAGTGCCGTAGGGGACCGCACCGCCACTTCCCAGCAAATTAGGGACACTGTTGCTCCTGGGGTATCGGCGAGGACCATTCGCAACCGTCTCCATGAAGCTGGGCTACGGTCCCGCACACCGTTAGGCCGTCTTCCGCTCACGCCCCAACATCGTGCAGCCCGCCTCCAGTGGTGTCGCGACAGGCGTGAATGGAGGGACGAATGGAGACGTGTCGTCTTCAGCGATGAGAGTCGCTTCTGCCTTGGTGCCAATGATGGTCGTATGCGTGTTTGGCGCCGTGCAGGTGAGCGCCACAATCAGGACTGCATACGACCGAGGCACACAGGGCCAACACCCGGCATCATGGTGTGGGGAGCGATCTCCTACACTGGCCGTACACCACTGGTGATCGTCGAGGGGACACTGAATAGTGCACGGTACATCCAAACCGTCATCGAACCCATCGTTCTACCATTCCTAGACCGGCAAGGGAACTTGCTGTTCCAACAGGACAATGCACGTCCGCATGTATCCCGTGCCACCCAACGTGCTCTAGAAGGTGTAAGTCAACTACCCTGGCCAGCAAGATCTCCGGATCTGTCCCCCATTGAGCATGTTTGGGACTGGATGAAGAGTCGTCTCACGCGGTCTGCACGTCCAACACGAACGCTGGTCCAACTGAGGCGCCCGGTGGAAATGGCATGGCAAGCCGTTCCACAGGACTACATCCAGCATCTCTACGATCGTCTCCATGGGAGAATAGCAGCCTGCATTGCTGCGAAAGGTGGATATACACTGTACTAGTGCCGACATTGTGCATGCTCTGTTGCCTGTGTCTATGTGCCTGTGGTTCTGTCAGTGTGATCATGTGATGTATCTGACCCCAGGAATGTGTCAATAAAGTTTCCCCTTCCTGGGACAATGAATTCACGGTGTTCTTATTTCAATTTCCAGGAGTGTATCTAGACCAATCCTCCCGTAATTCTTCCTTCTGCTCCTTTCCCTGCTTTCCATTCCCCCATGACTATTAGATTTTATCTCCCTTTATCTCCTGAATTACCCGTTCAATATCATCATATACTTTCTCTACCTGTTCATTGTTCTGTTTTCGATGTCGGCATGCATGCATGGACTGTAATTGTCAGCGTTGGTTTTCTGTTGATTCTTATGAGAAAAAACTTATCACTGAATAGGTGCACAGTAAATCACTCACTGCTCTACTTTCCTATTCATGATGAATCCTACTCCAGTTATACCATTTTCTGCTCCTGTTGATATTACCCTATATTCGTCCGACCTGAAATCCTTGTCTTCTTTCCGTTTCACTTCACTGACAACCACTTTATCTAAAATGAGCCTTAGCATTACCTCTTTCATAGTTTGTACGTCCCCCCCCCTCCCCAATCTGAAATTCCATGCCCAGACCTGTATAATATTACACTTTCGTTAGTTCTTTCGTTATTCCACTTCTTTTCAAGGTCACCTCTCCCTTGTCAGTCCTCTCCCAGAAATCGGAAAGAGGATTAATCCGGAAACTTTTCCAACGAAGAGATGATCATGACAATTTTGTTGTTTCCCACTCCGAGGGCAAGAGAATGCCCTGAACCTCTGTCCACACCCCGTCCGTTAATCAGAAATTACGCTCCAAAGAAGAGTTATTATTCATATTGCTTATTACTTTATCCAACCTATTGCATTTGCATACTGAACGAGTGGATAATGGCTGTGTCATAATTACTCTTTTATTCCGTTTGTAGGGTCCTAGTAATTCACCGCTATCATATTGTGATATTTTGGGTTGATGGGTGTGTCTGCGTCTAATTGTTTAATACATTCCAAACATTAGATGTACTGAAATTAATAACCAAAATTAAGGATGACTGAGCAGTTGCACTATTAAACGTAACACCCATTTTCCTTATGTGCAATCACACTATAGCAAGACAAGACAACTGGGAAACACTAGCTTCTGCTGCACGTTTGCCCAATTCTAACACGTCATTGTATGATCTATGTTATATCAAATATGAACTGAGCCCCAGCCTTAACGAACAATCGGAAAATTGAATTTTTAGAAATATTTTTGTCTGACGTATGTAATATTCGGTGTGTGTCTGCTGCTCAGAGGATGCTTGTGGTCTATGGCTGGTAAATGTCTCCCTGTTTGGAGGTAAAAAACGTACCCAAAGCGTGAGGGAGCATGGTGGGACGAGGATTGCAGCCTGCCACTAAGGCAGGGGGGGGGGGCAATACCTGGTGCGGGGGTGGTCGGTATTCCTACCTTCGTGTTGCAGATGCATAACAGTTCTCATAGTGACCAGTGCACTGTGGATGATGGCTGAACCCTGCAGCATGCATTGGTTGCCTCATGTGACCAATCATATCTCTTGTGGCTGGGCCTGCCACCTGCAGCAAATCTGTTTAAATAAATACCACTCTGACATACTGCTACACACATGTCTGGGTAAGCTGCGGTAATTGTTAAATATAGTAGCCCATTGTTTTGAAACATAAGCCACTGGCAATCAATGTAATTAATTTAAAAAATGAGTCCGATGATTCCATAGTGTAATTGTTACAAAGCAAGAATTTACTACGTTTAAAAAATGAATCTGGCACCTCTACAGTGTAATAGTTAAGTAGCAAGAGTGTGACTAGTTTTAAAAAATTAATGTACCATCTCTACTATATAGTTGTTGCATAACAAGAGAGAAATTGTTAATATTTCCCTCACAAGTGGACTAGAACCACTATTTTGTTTATTGTTTGTATGTACGGGAATTTGTTCATAAAATCAGTCCTGTGCACCCAACAAGTGAGCAAGATATCCCTTCCCCACCGCATCACGTAATAATAAATCGTGGTATCAGAAGGAGACGTGTACCAGGGCCTGTGTTGCCTCAGCCTTAACCTTGAAGGCAAATGGGCACTCCATGGTGGATCCCATATTTTAGACTGTGACATTAACATAATTAGTTCACAAAGGTCTGACACCAATGTGGTGGTCTAACACACAAGAAATTCTCTTCGATCATAATTAATTTTTCTGTCAGCTAAGGGGGAAAAACTAATAACCATGCAGGCTGTGCCAGTATCCTTCATGCATAGGCCAAAAGCCCTTGAATTTCTCGTCATTTTCCACCAATAGCACAAGTTGTTTAGAGGTGGTGAAGGGTAATGAGATGGACGTCTGGGGATGAGACGAGGATGTAAGAGGGGATGTGGGGAGCAAAAGGGATGGGGGGGGGGGCTGGTAACTAAGCAGACTGTTCCAGCATGCTCATTTTCCCATTACTGCAGACATTCTTTGTCCTAGTGCGTTACCTCTCACGTGATAGTATCGATGTGCCTTTAGTCAAAAGGATAGTGCTCGTCCACACAAGGCGTGTGTTTCTATGAACTCTCTGTGTGATACTAAGTTACTCCCAAAGCAGCAAGATATCCAGAACTGGCACAAGCAGAACATCTCAGCTCAGAACCCGTCCCAGTACCCAGTATATCAAAGGGCTTTTAGAGGAGAGGATATAATGGATTTCTGACAGCCTTCCCAACAGAATCAGTGTATGCATTTAGGCCAGGTGATAACATCAAGAGTGCAACGGGAATTCCATTTCTAGATGCAGAGGAGAGACCGGATAGGTGGAAAGAATACATTGAAAGCCTCTAAATGAGTGTAAAATTTGTCTGATGTGATAGAAGAAGAAACAGGAGTCGAGTTAGAAGGGATAGGAGATCCAGTATTAGAATCAGAATTTAAGATCAAATAAAGCAGAAGGGATAAATAAAATTCCATCAGAATTTTTAAAATCATTGGGGGAAGTGGCAACAAAACGACTATTCACGTTGGGTTGTAGAATGTATGAGTCTGGTGATATACCATCTGAATTTCGGAAAAGCATTATCCACACAGTTCTGAAGACGGCAAGATCTGACAAGCGCGAGATTTATCGCACAATCAGCTTAACAGCTCATGCATCCAAGTTGCTTACAAGAATATACAGAAGAATGGAAAAGAAAATTGAGGATGCGCTAGCTGACGATTAATTTGGCTTTAGAAAAGGCAAAGGCACGAAAGAGGCAATTCTGATGTTGCGGTTAATAATGGAAGCAAGACTAAAGAAAAATGAAGACACGTTCATAGGATTTGTCGACCTGGAAAAAGTATTCGACGATGTAAAATGGTGCAAGATGTTCGAAATTCTGAGAAAAGCAGAGGTAAGCTACAGGGAGAGACGGGTCATATACAACATGTACATCAGCCAAGAGGGACTAATAAGAATGGACTATGAAGAACGAAGCGCTCGTATTAAAAATGGTGTAAGACAAGGCTGTAGACTTTCGCCCCTACTGTTCAATCTATACATCGAGGAAGCAATGATGGAAACAAAAGAAAGGTGCAGGAGTGGAATTAAAATTCAATGGGAATGGATATCATTGATACGATACGCTGATGACATTGCTATCCTGAGTGAAAGTGAAGAAGAATTACATGATCTGCTAAATGGAGTGAACAGTCTAATGAGTACAGAGTATGGATTGAGAGTAACTCGAAGAAAGACGAAGGTAATGCGAAGTAGTATAAATGAGAACAGCAAGAAACTTAATATCAGGATTGATGATCACCAAGTAGATGTAGTTAAGGAATTCTGCTACCTAGACAGTAAAATAACCAATGGCGGGCGGAGCAAGGAGGACATCAAAAGTAGACTAGTATGTGCAAAAAGGGCATTCCTGGCCAAGAGAACGCCGGCCGGAGTGGCTGTGCGATTCTAGGCGCTACAGTCTGGAACCGAGCGACCGCTACGGTCGCAGGTTCGAATCCTGCCTCGGGCATAGATGTGTGTGATGTCCTTAGGTTAGTTAGGTTTAATTAGTTCTAAGTTCTAGGCGACGGATGACCTCAGAAGTTAAGTCGCATAGTGCTCAGAGCCATTTGGCCAAGGGAAGTCTGCTAATATCAAATATCGGCCTTAACTTGAGGAAGAAATTTCTGAGAATGTACGTCTGGAGTACAGCATTTGTACGGTAGTGAAACATGGACTGTGGGAAAACTGGAACAGAAGAGAATCCATGCATTTGAGTTGTCGTGCTAAATACGAATGTTGAAAATTAGGTGGACTGATGAGGTAAGGAATGAGGAAGTTCAGCGCAGAATCGGAGAGGAAAGGAATATGTGGAAAACACTGATAAGGAGAAGGAACAGGATGACAGGATATCTGTTAAGACGTGAGGGAATGACTTCCATGGTACTAGAGAGCTGTAGAGGGCAAAAACTGTAGAGGAAGACAGAGATTGGAATACATCCAGCAAATAATTGAGGACGTAGGTTGGGAGTGCTATTCTGAGATGAAGAGGTTAGCACAGGAGAGGAATTCGTGGCGGGCCGCATCAAACCAGTCAGAAGACTGATGACAAAAAAAAATCTGTTAATAATGTATGAACTTCCGGTTTTACTTAGAATTTATTAACGTATCTTATGGACGTTGATCCCTTTCCGTAGTAGCATTTTGAGCTCCTTATTTTTAGGGAAATACGGTAAAGGTAACTTTTCTGTTTTGTCAAATAGCGATTATGTGTATTGAAGTAGCCGAACTAGCCTTGAAGAAACGACAGTTTTGAACGTTGCGATGTGATAGTGTCTACCCAGGCAACGTTCACAGTCTGGAAGAAATTCCTGTCCATTGAAATTTGTTCGTTATATTTTTATATTTGGGTGCAAATGCCTTTCGTTTTTACACGTAATGCTGCAAGTTATAAATGGAATTTTTATTTCCAAGTAACCACGTGGTCAACGAGAGATTTATTTGGAAATTAATATTCAACTCTTTAAAACCTATTGTAAGCGAGAATATCGGCCTGCTGTTATTGTACGTCATTCCTATTGTAAGCTAATCACGTATTACCTAAGCTATTTCACATCTCTTTCTAACTGTCTCAGTTCCCAACATTGTCAATTGAATGTCACCCACATTTGGTTTTTCCGTCCAATTCTTCATACAGGCTAATATAAAATGTTTCTACTCAATACCGATAAATTCTTACAGTTTAAAGGCCTTTTCACATATCGGATAATTCCCCAATTACTCTACATGTGATACGATGTCGAACACATGATGCTAACTATGATGCCACCACTTCACAAAAATTCTTTATTACTTACTTTCAGCAACACAAATTCACATGAAAAGTAATCGGAATAATTTTAACTACAAAGGTTTTGACAAAACAGACCACTCCGTGCATACATACGATCCTGTCTACGGTTGAAACTACCGTCAGAAATACCTACATGCTGAGGGCGCACATAAAAAATGCTGTCGAAACATATCAACATTAAAAATACCTTATCACACACAGTTTAAAAGAAAACTGCAAGCAAATGTCCATACTCGGGGCAGCTCCTTGCACTGATTCATCCTTACCCCCCCCCCCTCCCCCAACCCCCATCCCGACTTCTACTGTGCACTAATGCAAACAGGATACCGTAGAAGTCAGTGTAAAACAATGTAACTGTCATGAAACAATGTTGAATGGAAAAAATTAAGAGTCCACACAATACATGTCACACCAGTGGAAAACTTGAATAATACCACAGAAGCCAGCTATTATTTGGAAAATTCCCCTAAATCGGTGTTTATTTATTTCCTTTTTATTTTTATTTTGCATACTACGACGTTTCAGCTAAGTAGCCATTCTCAAATAAATACAAACATATCAGGAGAACATAATCGGAATACAAATTACAAAGCAACCACTGACTATACTCCATAGAACAAAATCAGACAAAAAATAGAATAAAAAGGGCTCTTACGATGTTTAACCCACTAACTACGTATGTTTTGGGTTACAGTCACTTGCATGGGCAATTCGTGGTGGCCTGATATAAAATATAGTAAATAAAAGTTAAGCCCTGTGTAAGCAGATGCAAAAATTGCAAGTAAACAAGAGTTGAAAATGTTTACCACATTAGCTAATATCGAAGCTGCAGGTATGATTTTTCGGCATAATGCTAACAATACATACAACTACGACATTTTCTACTGTCAGGTAGTACTGAAATTTGTACAGCGATACATCGTGGCAAATGAGACAAAGATAAACCCACGTGGGCAGGAACGCTCTATGCGTGGTTTATGTGATCTGTGATATTAACATAAATGTTAGGGGGAGACGGAGGGAAGGATTATTTTCTCTTTATTCCATGTCCAATTATCGTAACCGATGCTGTGTAAATATAAGCTGTGCAAATAATACCATTATAATCCCTGTTGTACAGAATTTGCAATAATAAAACGAAATAAGACAATGTACAGATCCCCATGTTTTCTTCTCAAACTGGAGCCATTAAGAACACTAAGATAAAACGATAAACAATATAAATACATACATTATCTTCGTGACCTTTTAATTTGATATACTATATTTGCAAAACGACAACCTTTCGTCCTTTCAACAAACTATCATTTCTGGAAAAATAAAAAATTTAACAAACGATGACAAAAATGATAAACCAAATCTATTGGTACTGGATTGCTTCTCCAATAATATGTTGAAATGGTTCATCTGGCACACAAAATTTTTCTGTTAACAAAAATCTTATAATTTACTAAGTGAAATAAAAACAAAATTTGGAAAAACACAGCCCTCAGTCGCGAACACAATTAATTTGTAACCTAGGTTTCGGTGTCACAAGGGACACCTTCTTCGGACAAAATTAAAACTAAATGTTACAGCATAACGAACCAAAAAATACGAAAGCTGCGGTCATACCTGACAGCGTCAGATATCAGAATTAAAATAAAATGCAACAGAGGTGCAAAGCCACTAGGGGCTGCCATGTTAAAAACCTTAACTACAATAACTAAGTAATGTAGGGAAACACATACTCATACTTTAATAAAGGATTTTTATTTTTGGAAATTTGTGGTAAGTTCCTATGGGACCTGCTAAGGTCATCGATCTCTAGGCCTACACACTAGCTAATCCAATTCGAAAAAGTTAGCTACACTTTCCAGATACTTCTCTACATAGTCGCCGCTCAGACTTAGACATTTGTGGCGTTATACCATATTTCCAACACCATCATCATAGAAGGCAGCCGCCTGTGATTTCCGATAATTCTCTACATTGGTGTATAGCGTGTAGCCTGCGCCAAAGTGTTGTCTTCGTATTCAGCGTTTCATGTGAACACAGATGATACTTCAGGACAAGCCAATTAGGGCTGTGTTGTGGGTGATCGAACACGTCCCATCGAAAAGGGTGCAGAGGCGTCTTCACTGCCCCTACAGAGTGCGCCTGAAAACTGCCATGAAGAAGGAAGTGTGTGGCAGTTGTGTTAGGTGGGCTGCATTCATTAAGGCGAAGCCTCTCAGTGGGCCCTCCTACTTGGCAGGAGACATCTTTGTTCTAGGCACCTTTACTCGCTCACAGTGCGCTGACAACTGAAGCGAGTGTCGTGATGCGATCGACGGTCATACTAGAGACACTACCCAGCACATCTGTGCGAAGCTTTATCGGGTTTTCACTGTGGTGTCCATTTCACGACCGATCGGGACTTACTTTCTGGACAACCCTCATATATCTCATATGATGCATGGTTGTTTACTATTATACTTCGTACTCTCTCTGTTAAGCCACTTCCTATTAACCATGCACTTCTTTTATTCTGACAACACTCACTTTCACACTGAGATACACATCCCTCCCCCCCCCCCCCCCAACATTTTTACGATTGTGTCTATGATTTTCAACAATAACATCACCAGTTAGCACAAATTCCACTTCATAGCTCGTTTGGCACTTTCTGAATTACTTCACGTACAGCTAAGTGTCGTCCCCACACCTCCTAGTCAAGCAATCTGATTTACATATTACAAAGAAAACGACTCTACATATTCCTCTTTGACACCTCATTCAAAAAGAGAAAAACCTCATGTACTCTTAGCTGCCTTTTCGATCCCACAGTTCCCAATGTTATCATTCCCATGTTTCGAATTAAAGTTGTCATTTCTCCTAACATTCTGCATCACATGCTTCCTCTCTTTATAATTTACTTTTAGATTTTGTGCAGGCAACCAAATACACATTTCATGGTGCTTTTGTAGGCTTCAAACACAAGCCAAAATTTCTTTACTTTGCAGAACTTTTACATTTGCTGTTACATTTAGTCTTTCTGAATCTGTCAGCAAGGCGAGTGCCTAGTACCTCTGTACGGTGATGGGGAATGGCTACCGTATGCTGGGAACGACCTCGTCCAATGTACACAGATAGGCTTCGTCCCATAGATCGACACACTCGTCTGTACTTGACTGAATTGAACAGAACTGTTAGGATGATTGATATCTGGTATTGTAGGGTGTCCAAACATATCACCATGTCGCGCTCTATCATCTAAACATCAGTTCTTCTGTGGAGCGTTATACTTGTCAGAGGAAGTGGCTCTACCTGCCTTCACCATTTTCTACATGCATTGGTCGATTGCAGAGCTGTCATTTATAACTGCAGCATAAGTTTGAGTCGGCTGAGACGACACTTCCTGGAGGGTTTATCTGTTGGTGGAGATGGTGCTAACGGTGGACATCCTCTTCGAAATTCTCTATTACCTGAACATCCTCCCTTTCAAAAGCAACAAAGGGCCAAACAAAACTACTGCTACTAATTCTATAGATCTAGTGATCACTACACTTTGTCTCGACCTTAATCTATAGAGGTAGTTGCCTTCATTTTCTGGTGCATTTCACAAGCTGTTAATCTCATCATTATTCTCTTTCAGAAATCGTTAATATGAGACTTGTTTCGAATATGCAAATGGTCCAAAATGCCCATAGCTCTCATGCACTAAGCCTAAAAACTTATTTACATGATGGTCCGAGAAACATAGGCTCCCATCTTCTAGTTTTTCGTCCTTCCTCCTAAGTAGAACACTCTTGTGCAGTTTGAAGTAGATTTTATTCTTTGGATTATCACCGTCACAATGTTTGAACTACTACAAGTATTCATCTGGATTGTACTCACACCTTATACTCTGGAATACATTTCAGTGAAATCCTCAACTTTAACTTTTCAAAGTACAGTAATTTTATGTCACTCTTGTCTTGTAACCCCTCGTCATCATCCCCACTCACACTTGGCATCCAATCAAAGCATCCACTATAATATTCTCATCACATCTCACATACCTTATCACCATTTGAAATACCCATATAGTGAGACTGCTGTGTCACAACCTACAATTTGTAGGAAAGCTTCATGCTTGTGATCTGTGAATTCATTAGTAGTGTTAAAATTTTTGGAACCCCACACGAAGCAAGTGGTTCCAATTTGGACACACTTCAGTTCCTGTTTAACGCTGGCAATATTTGAATACCAAATCCAAATGTTCAGTGAATCTGTCATCCCTTCCGATGTCGACTGATTCTGAAAAACTTGAACATTAGCACACATCCACAAGCATTTGCAGTGGTACAGAATACTCAAAAAAAGGAGCATTCCTTTTCAGTAGCTGCATTCATTAAAAAAGTGCCCCTCTAACAAATTTGCATTTTGTTGGTGGTTCAAAGCCTTCTACAGCCCTCAGATGCTCACGATCTGATTCCCTCTCCAGTTCACTAATAACATATCGCAAAGACTTCAATTCTTCCTTAGAGAGTTCTGATTTTGCTAACTTTATCTTCATTCCTTTCTCGTTCAAAGCATACAGTGACTCATTCAACAAATTACAATGTTCTTCCCACTTTGGCCTCGAAATCAAAACATCATCCACCTGAACGTTTATTCCACTCAACAGAGCTCTTCCAAATAAATACACAAACTTTGTGAAGGAAGAAAGTGTACTTTCCTGACTCTTCTACAAGTATTATATTCTAATAGCCGTAAGTAATGTCCAGCAGTCATAAGTGCTTGGTCCAATAGCACTACGGTAACATCTCCTCCATGTTGTCTGCGCTATCATTCTGCTGTACTACACTTTCATTCAAATTGCATGTATTGATGACCGTTCGCACACTCATATCCTTCTTCCTCATAACTGCCAAATAGTTATTATGCACAGTTAGGCATCATACATACCAAACACTCTATATTTTAAGTAAAATATGTAGGAATATTGACCATGGATCGTAAATGTAAGATATGGCATCTACGAAATTTCATTTTGCTATGATGGTTCAACGCTGAACCGTCACATGGAATTACGCGTGCATGTTTTCTGGCATAAATTATTCCCGTTGTTCTAGCAGAGCTGCCTTTGGATTAGCCACAGTATAAGTGATTCTAATCTAGATAGTTGTCCTTTCGCCTCTTAGTTTTACTTGTCTACAGGCGAACATTAGTGAAAAATTCCCTGGAGTGAAGTAGTAAAATGACCTTCAAACTCCTCATGATTCCAATCACTTTTTCCAAAATCCTGAAGTCTGTTGTGAAGTTAAGAGCACTACAGAGGATATTTTCCAACGATTTATCGCAGCATGCACCGTTATAGTACCCTCTGACACGATCTTGTTCAAAATGGTTCAAATGGCTCTGAGCACTATGGGACTTAACTTTTAAGGTCATAAGTCCCCTAGATCTTAGAACTACTTGAACCTAACTAACCTAAGGACACCACACACATCCATGCCCGAGGCAGGATTCGAACCTGCGACCGTAGCGATCACGCTGTTCCAGACTCTAGCGCCTAGAACCGCACGGCCACCCCGGCCGGCTCACGATCTTGTCCCTTCGTATGTCTCACGAACGACGATTGGAAGTGAGGATTACATCACAAGAACGAGAATTTGATCACATATTGAAATAAAAACCTGACCTAGATTTCTTTAAGAAAAGTTTATACTTTGTAGGTAACGGACTGTCACCAACTAAATGTGCGTAAAATGTTTAGTCAATTGATATTTTCCATACACTTCGACTAACACTCCAATTAACAGAAATCGTAGCTCATATTACAACTCTTCCATGTAAAATAAGCCAAAAAGAAAGAGACTTTATTTCAATAGCCTCGGTCTGTCATCTAGCTGTTTGTAACGACTGAGCCTAGCATGAGATGACAGTAGCGGCTTCCAGATCCCCATAGAACTAACCAACTGTATTGCCCCTATTTAACAATATGTCTCATATCATGTTGATCGCTTTCTTTTCTTTTCGTGTAACATGTCAAGTCAACGCCAAACAAAACATTATTTCATTGATGTCTGGGCTAGTTTGGGACTGATAACGTCACATGTTAAGTCCCATAGTGCTCAGAGCCATTTGGACCCATTTGGGCTAGGCTATTTTTGACGAATAATAACTCTCCCTACCATCTATGCTGACTGATAAAGAAGTGCAGCGCGCAGAAGAAAAGAACGAAACGAAATGAAACGTTACGGGTTGAGAGGGTCTGTGATGTTATTTCAGTGATTACAATATCGAGCCACTCTATAAAAAACTTCAGTATGATCCCACTTATCAGTGTCCCCCTCCGGGAGATCCGGATGGGGGACTATTCCGGAATCTTTTGCCGATGGAGAGACCATCATGACTCTTCTTCAATTACAGGCCACATGTCCTGTGGATACACGTTACGTGTCTTTAATGCAGTGGTTTCCATTGCCTTCTGCATCCTCATGCCGTTGATCATTGCTGATTCTTCCGCCTTTAAGGGCAGTTTCCCACCCCTAGGACAAGAGAGTGCCCTGAACCTCTGTTCACTCCTCCGCTCTCTTTGACAAGGCCTTTGGCAGAATGAGATTGAATTCTTATGCAGGAAGTCTTCGGCAGACAATGCTAATTATTAATCAAAATGCTGGTTATTAATCAAATTCTGAGCATTGGCGGGAACCCGGGGCCGAAGACGTTCTTGATTATGAATCCAAGTCACTACCCCTAGTCCACGGGTGCTATTCGGTTAACAGGTACGTAGCACGTATTCAAACAATATCGTCCTTGTGAACACAATTGGCTCTTTATTGGCAGGCACTATTGCTATCGACAGGGTATCTCAAGTTGATTCCATGTTTCTACGTTGCCAGAAGGCTTCTGACAGCGCTACTCTCAAGTGGCTTCTGATCAAACTGCGTTCCTATGGAGTCTCGTCTCAGTGCTTCTGGGTTTGTTATTTCCTGTCAGTAAGATCACATTTTGTGATAATTAACGGAAGCTCTCAAGGGAAATAAAATTGATACGTGGCTTCTCAGGGAACTGTCAGAGGCTCCCTGCTCTATTCCTAACCCACATAAACGACTTGTGTCAATCTGAGCAGCCCTCTTATACTGTTTGCAGATGATGCTCTAATTTACTTCCTAATAAACTCGCCAGAAGATCGATAGAAATTGCAAAATGATTTACACAAAATATCTGCATGTTGAAAACGTGGCAATTGAGCTTGAACAATAAAAAGTGACGTCTTCCATGTGAGTACTAAAAATTACCTTAAATTTCGGTAACACGATAAACTACACAAATTTAAAAGTTACTAATCCAACTAAATACCTAGCGATAACAGGTAGTAAGAGATTAAATTGGAATCATCACACTGAAAATGTGGGGGAGCTGAGTCAAAGACTGAGTCTTATTGGCAGAAAGAAGATGCAAAAAATGTATTAAAGAGTCTGCCTATACTACATTTGTGCGTCTTCTGCTAGAGTATTGCTGTGCGGTATGGATCCTTATTAGATAGGACTGACGGAGAACATCGAGAAAACTTACAGAAGGCAGCTCGTTTTGTATGATCGCGTAATAGGGGAGAGATTGTCACGGACATGATACGCGGAGATGGGTTCGCAGTCATTGAAAGAGAGGAGTTTTTCACGAAATTTCAGTCATAAACTTTTTCCTCCGAATGTGACAACATTTTGTTGACTCCAAAGTACACTGGAAGAAACGACCCTGCTAATACGATAAGAGAACTCAGAATTCGCACAGCAAAATTTAGGTGTTCATTGTTTCCATGTGCTATTCGAGGCTGGATCAGTCAAGAAATGGTCTGAAAGTGGATCTGTGAACCCTGGGCCAAGTACGTAAGTGTGAATTGCGCAGTGGTCATGTAACTGCAGATGAAAAGTCCAGGGTGGATTCCCTATCCCGCGCTTTCAGTCCGGGTCCGTACTAATGACGTCGTTATCAATATGGCCTAATTTTCCTTCTTACCTTTCTTCTTCTACCACTCCTCCTTTCCTTCCTCCTTGTACCGAGAAAGCAAATCTGTTCACGAAATATATTACCTGCTATTGAAAGCATCACATCGCAGAATTGGTAATGGTTATTCCATAAATCCAATTGTTTTCGTATTTGTGTCATAATTCTTTGGTTAAAGTGTAGTACAGCCATCAACCAAGTTTCAAAAAAACATAAATATTTATAAAAACAGTCTTACGTTGAATCCGATGACGGTTGTGAGCGGCACCCAGTCGAAGGCAGAGGGCACCTCACCCTGGGTCTCGTCCACGTAGAAGTAGGCGCCCATGGCGGTCAGGCAGACACCGCACCCGGCAAGGCCCAGAATCCCGAGCGGCCGCCGGCCAACTCTTTCAACAATGAAGGACGACGAAATACTCGATACAAGCGAAACGGCCGTTACGATGATGGAAGACACATCTGCGTCGAAACCGCTTCCACTCTTCTCGAATATGTACGTCGTGTAGGTACCAAACGCTATTGCACCAGTGGACAAATGGAGCAAGACGAACCCGGACATTATCAGCAGAGTCCTGCGGTGCACTGGTACCAAGAAAAGGTCTTTCAGCCTCCCTTTGGTCTCTTGCTTCTGTCGGATTGCTCTGTACATTGAGTCAAGTTCCGAGCGCAGTTCCTCTGGTGTCAACTCGCCCTTGTACCTTACGAGACTCTTCACAGCTTCAGATTCTCTGTTACGCAGAAGGAAGAAGTACGGTGACTCGGGCATCCACACGAATGTGACAATGAAGATAATGGGGACGGCAGTGCACATGAAGGAAACAGTCGAAACGGACAAGTAGGGCGCTGCGCAGTACATGAAAAGGCTGCCGCAGTTCATCAACACGGTGTGAATCATCATGAGCGTGCCTCGTAATTCGGTGTCAGCGATTTCGCACAGAAACATAGTGGAAGGGCTACTCATTAGACCGCCAGATAAGCTTCCTATCGTCATGGCAACCATCAGCATTTCGTAAGAGTTTGCGAAAGCGACCATTGGCCACCAGACGAGGAGTGGCGCAGCTGCGGAGAGAATCAGCTTCTTCCTGCCGATGATGTCCACAGCGTAGCCTGCGGTGAACGTCGCTACCAGCCCCGTCAGCGAGTTGATGGAAGCCAGCCACGAGGCCTGGTCTGCGGTGATCGGGGCCGGAGAGTCCTCTGATTGCAGAATGGGGAGCGTCGTAGCCGACCAAGCCGCGAATGAGCCATATGCAGTGTATATCAGCGACCCTGTGGATTAAGACATTAAACACCATTGCAGCCATGAACCTTTTAAAGTCAGTCATTAGTAAGTACTAGGGAGCCCCTGCGAAATTACTCACTTTTGTACTTAACAATAATGACATACCAGTATTGCTTGTAGTTTCTAACTTCTGACAGCAATATTTACATTTACTTGTTGTTGAAGAGAAGTTTAATAGAAAATAAGCATATAAAATACAAAGAAATGTATACGAAATGGGTAGGTTAGAACATAGTGTTTGCTTCTTACTTGGTATATCACTAAAGCCACAATAACCCTTAACTGTGTTTCGAGATTTTAATTGCACTTCGTATTTTATGTAAACATGTTGGGCTGTAGTAGAAATAGGTAAATCACAAATCAAATCGACAGTGACAAATGTGTCTGTCGTTTCGAAAAGTGTATTTTTTAAAAAGGTGAACCTTGTAAAATGGGCAGAAATAATGGACGACAGGTATGGTGACAGTTATTATCTATGACAATATTGTGTACAAATTATTCAGTTAATAAGTACTTTAAAACAAATAGAATGGTATTTGATGCCAGTAAAAAAATCCATCTAACGATACCTCATTCATCCCTTTACCATTAGTATGTGTTGAGAAAAAGGGATGTTGACTTAAGAAATGATACAGGCTGAGTCAAAAAGGGCTTTAAAACTTTGGTATGATTTAGAAATTTATTGATATAAATTACAGAATCGGTAGATGTGGCATTTTGTAGCAAACAACCTCAAGTGTCACAAAAGTGTCAAGTGTCATTTTGATTCTATGTGACTTCCATTTGTGTTGCGGCAAACATCCCAGCGGTAATCAAGTGCTTCCCACAGTTGTTGCAACAAATCTGGCGTAACTTGTGCAACGGCATCTTAGATTCAATGTTTCAGGTCGGCTAAATTGTTTGGTAGGGGAGGAACATATACACGGTCTTTAATGAAGCCCCAGAGAAAGAAATCCAATGTTGCCAAGTCTGGGGTGCCAGGTGGCCATGCGATTGGCACTTCACGACCAATCCACCGGTCTGGGAAGTGATTAATCGAGGAAAGCTCGAACTTTAGCGAGGAAATGAGGTGGTGCACCGTCTTGCTTGTGGTAAACTATCCCATCTCGCTCATCTTCATCGATCTGTTGGTTAAAAAGTTTAGAAGCATACCCAGATATACAATACTAGAGACAGTTTTCTCCATGACGAAGAAAGAGCCATACATCTCCCATTTCTTAAGGGCATGAAACACATCACCTCGGGGGCTGTCACGAACGTGTTCCGGGGTTGCTTGTGGATTTTCGCTGCCCCATATTCTGATGTTGTGTTCACAATGCCACTGATATGAAAGGTTGACTCATCGCTGAAGATTATTGTATTCAGGGATGTCTTGTCGTCTTCTAGCTGATGCAACATTTCCGCACAGATTTACCCATGAGGAACCTTATCTGTAACACTAATGTGCTGTGCCATTGCGAATCTATGCGGTTTCATGTGTAAACTTCTGTGCATTACTTGCCTAATAGTCTTTTGTGTAATGCCCGTCTCGCACGGAGCACTTCACATTGGTTTTTGTGGACTGTTGGCAAAGTTCTCCCTAACTCGTTCGACATAATTATCAAAACGCGGGCAACGTGGTGATTTATCATGTCGCAGTGAACAAACTGTCTGAACAAAGTTCTTGTGCCAAGAGTAAATTTTAGGCTTGCTTGGAGGTTATATAGGGTATTCGGTGCGAAATTTACGCCGAACAGATATTGCTGAATTCGTTTCGTGAAATTAAAACAGACAGCGAGTACGATCCGCTTTAGTGAAAGTATCCATTTTAACTGTCCACTACGCTAGCGCTCCTACTGACGGAATGGGGTACTGATGCACTACATCAATCAAACTTAGGTTGTTCGCTACAAAATGACACATCCATCGATTCTGTAAGTTATCTCAGTAAATATTTATATAATTCCAAAGATGTAAAACCATTTTTACTCACCCTATACATCTAACTAAAACAAATACGTATTCGAACATTTTTCAGTTTTCCTAAGTCATTCTTTTTGTTTAAATTGTTTCTTCTGTAACCATTTTCGACAACAAAATTCCCCGCTATCCTCAGGCAATAGAATGCCATGAAAGTGACAGTGTCATTACTGAAAATTCCCATACTATCGATGAATCAAGCTTGCAAACACTGGAGAACGATAGTTATTGAATATACTGAAACATGTCAAATTAATTCAATTTCAATGCTAAGCCAGACTTTACACCTCCATCATTGGGTGGATTTATTACAAATACAACATGTAGGAGCTTTGCCAGTACGACTTTCCTGAGCAACGTGTGTCATTGTCTTGCAGTAGCAGACAAAAATCTATTTTAACAGTTCACGCAGGTGAAGAGCACTTTAAATGTGAATCCTACCAGCGTGCACTCTCTCTTTTTCCAGTAGTGTGTACATCACGTACAATTCTTGTAAGGTGGGCTAAGCAAAAATGGCGTATTAGGGTGTAATAAATGTAAAGAACACCAAAATAATAATTCTGTCAACAGCAGAAAATTTGTATTATATTTTTAATAGTCCTTGTAATAATATCTCTAGAGAGTGAACGACAGAATAGCACAGCAAAAACAACTTATAAAATCCCATCGAAAGACATGTTGTATATTAATTACGCCAAATATCATAACAGAGCATACTAGAATGTTGCCTAATCTATGAAATAGAGAATGATGGTATAGAAATCATACTCACTCCAACACATACGCGAGCATGGATCCATCACACTGAAGGGTGAAATAAATGCTCGCTTTTTCTCTAACAAGACATACTAGCAAGTAATAGAAGCAAGTGAATTGATAGATCCAGTCTTTCTAGATATCTGACTAATATTGTACCATACTGTCAGTATCACCAAATGTGAGTTTCGCTTAAAGAATGTAACCACAGATAGAATCCACTACATTGTACTGGGCAACAAGTGTGGAACAGAAAGTAAAGTAATTTTGGGATTAGCTTAGGGAAATACAACAGGATTCGTTATGTCCTCAGTATACATAAACTATTTTTAATATTGTGCTAGTGGCACTGTCAGATTGCTTACTAAAGATTCTGTTGTGTATAAAAAGTCAAACATGAGTTTGATACTGTTATCAGGTGGGATTTCATGACTCATGCCCATGTATCAGCAGGAAGGGAATTTGGATGATAGTGCAATCTTTAAGGACAGAAGCTCTTCTGCGAACCTTGCAGAAGGTAGGAGACGAGGTACTGGCAGAAGTAAAGGTGTGGGGATGTGGCGTGAGTCGTGCGTGGGTAGCTCAGTTGGTAGAGCACTTGCCCGCAAAAGGCAAATGTCCCGAGTTCGAGTCTCGGTCCGGCACACAGTTTTAATCTGCCAGGAAGTTTCATATCAGCGCACACTCCGCTGCAGAGTGAAAATCTCATTCTGGAAACCTCCCCCAGGCTGTGGCTAAGCCATGTCTCCGCAATATTCTTTCTTCCAGGAGTGCTAGTTCTGCAAGGTTCGCAGAAGAGCTTCTGTTAAGTTTGGAAGGTAGGAGACGGGGTACTGGCAGAAGTAAAGCTATGAGGACGGGGCGTGAGTCGTGCTTGGGTAGCTCAGTTGGCCAGTCTACCTTCGGCAGTGACACAGTGCGGACCGTGTTGCCTGCCGGCCGCGCTGTGGTGCGCGCGCCGGTTTGTTTACGCCGGAGCAGCTTCGCGTGTGCGGTGTTGTGAGTCTAGAGCGAGATGGCACACTCGTACAGAAAAACGACTTTGAAGTTCAGTTTTGCGAACGACTACACACGACCAAAGGCACACGAGATTGAACGTTTCTTAAAAGAAGAGGTAAAAATCGATCCACAGGAAATCGTGGGAATCAATTTATCGATCGTTTCTAGCGTCGTCTATGTCAAGCTTGTTGACGAGGCGGCTTGCGAAAGACTTCTACAACGATCACCGAACGGGTATCGTTTCTGTCATACCGACGGGAATGTTGGTGCGGTTACAGTCGATCACGCGGGAATGGGAATCCGCACTATACGAGTCTTCGAACTTCCGTTTGAGGTCCCGTCCGAACTTGTTACCGACGCCTTTCGACCATACGGTACAGTTCTATCCCATGTGGCCGAAAAATGGACGAATTTTACCACGTACCCCGTTTTAAATGGGGTGAGACAAATACGGATAGAACTGCGAAAGCATGTTCCCTCTTATTTGTACATAGGAGGTTGTCGCGCGATTATAATCTATGATGGGCAACCTCGCACTTGCTCGGGGTGCGGGAAAGAAGGTCACGTCCGCTCGGAATGCCTCCAGCGACGTTTAGTACAAACTCCACATGATGACGTTCAGGCGCCACAACAGATGACTGTCTTACCGTTGATCTTTGTGGAAGCCCTGAGAGGCGATGTGAGGGAGATTTCCGATGGACACCAGCAGCTGCCCCCTATAGAGAACATGGACACCAACGGACTGGAACTCCGACCACCGGTTCCACCACAGCAGACACAGGACAACACACAAGAGATGCAGCTGACGACCGCTCCAGGCTCATCCGTGGTGGCTGCCAGTGCTTCCACCGAGAGCGTGATAGGCCAGGACCAAGACGGAGGATACGAAACCCAAACAGCCGATGCGGAAGCAAGGAAACGGAAACAGCGTTCGCCGAAGAGAAGAAAGAAGCGTCGACTGACTTCTGCTGACGATAGCCATAGTCCCGAGGGGACAGTGGACGACAACGACAGTATCGACTTGAGACCAGTGGATTCAACAGATACCGAGATGACGATGCAGGAATTACACAGCGACGATCACTTGAACTCTCCTTCTGGTGACCGGAAGGCGGAAGTGGTGATGACAACTGTCCAACATCAGAGCGGTGACGACGTTGCCTCCCATCCTTCGACCACTTCCGGAAATATGCTGGGGAACTGGGCGCAAGAAATGGACCAACTGGAACAGAATGAAAATACGAACGCGCCGATTGAGGATAGTCCTGGCCAGAAGCCGGGAGGGGTCGGGAAATGTTGAACAACTTAGTGTGGTGAGGAGCGCCGGGAGTGCAGATAGACGCTTAATGACACCGCCCTACAACCGATGAACACACGCCAGGCGTACCGCATTGCCACGATAAACATTAATGGCATTCGGACACCGCTTAAAATTCAAATGCTGAAAGATATGTTACGCGCTGCGGACGTGGATATTGTACTCCTACAAGAAGTGCGTTTCACGTCGCCGCCAGAGTTCTACGGCTACGAGGCACATTATTCAGTGCACGATGAAAGTGGATGCGGTGTGGCGATCCTCACCAGGGAAGGAATAGGACTGGAGGACGTCATGTCCCTCCCTTCGACACGTGGCATAGCGATCACTGTCGACGGCGTACGTTTCATCAATTTATACGCGCCATCTGGCTCCACAAAACGCAGAGAAAGGGCGACCTTTTACACTGACGAGATAGCACCGTTGTTCGCTGGACGCTATGATAACTATATAGTGGGCGGCGACTTTAATTGTGTCGTCGACAAAAAGGACCAAATACCTCATTATGTGCCATGCATGGAACTGCGTGCGTTGATTACCGAAATGGCGCTTCTGGATACCTGGGAACTGCAGCATGGCGACAGACCGGGTTATACGTTTGTAACGGGACATTCGGCGAGTAGACTTGATAGAGTGTATGTGACACGAGCTCTACGGACGGCGATACTGGATGCCGAAATCTGGCCAGCGGCTTTTACGGATCATATGGCTTACGTCTGTACGATTTCACTAACGCGTCAGAAAATATGGCGGAGTAAGGGTCACTGGAAAATGAATTGTGCACTTTTACGTGACACTGAATGTCGCCGGATGATAGAGGCGGCCTGGGAGACCTGCGTTCGCCGCCAACGAGCATACACCTCGGTTCTCCAGTGGTGGATTAAATGCGCAAAACCAACGTTACGGAGAACGTTGATACGATACGGGCAGGACAAATCGCAGTGGAACCGTACGACGGCTGATTTTTATTTTACAGCCCTGAGGGAGCTGATGACCCAACAACCATCGCCGGAAAGGCACACGGCCATGCGCAGGATAAAAGCCAAGTTATTACAGCTGACGAGACTAAGAATGGAAGGTATAATGGTCCGGGCTAGATTGGCGGACACAGTTGGTGCCGAAACCCCCTCCATGCACCACGTAGTACGTGAACGCCAACGACGACGCAGGACATTGATCAGGGAACTAATCTCTGAAACTGGCCAGCAAGTTGTGAACCAGCGTGATATTGCGCATGTGTTTACTGACTATTTTCGCCAGTTATATGGACCTGTACAAGTGAACCACGAGACACTACATGATGTCATCTCGGAAATGCCAGATAGAGGATCACCACTGGATGCAGAGACTTTCATCACAGCGATAACGGAGGACGATCTGACAGATGCTATTGCCAGGGGGGCTCCGAACAAGTCCCCAGGACAGGACGGCTTCCCAATTGAATTTTATCGCGCCTTTGCATCCCTCATGGGACGGACCTGGATCCAGATGTACAACGAACTCCTGTTACCGCAGACTGAGATACCTGCCGAATTCACGGAGGGTATCATCATCCCAATACCCAAACCACGCGGTGGCAGAAGGCCAGGAGATTATAGACCACTCACTCTCTTGAACTGCGACTATAAGATTTTCGCGCGCATCCTTGGGGCTCGCCTGCGGTCTTCACTTTCTGATAGACTCCTCATAGATCAAATTTGCCTCGGCGCTAAGAGTAACGTACATACGGCGCTCGGTGACTACCGAGATATCATCGCATTAGCAGCGGCATGCCGAGTGCGTGGGGCACTCGTCGCAATTGACTTCGATCATGCGTTCGACAGAGTGGATCGTACCTTTTTGCATGCGGTGATGGGCAGATTGGGAATCCCACAGGACTTCATTCCAGTGATCATGCGACTGTTACACGGCGTGCGATCAAGGGTCTCGCTGAATGGACGGGGCACTGACTACATTGTTATTTCAAGGTCAGTTCGTCAAGGTTGCCCCCTTTCGATATTTTTGTATGCAATGGCTTTGCAACCCTGTCTATATGGTCTCCGAAGACGGTTGGAGGGAGTGCCGTTGCCACAACTGACCTTTCATTGCCACGCTTATGCTGACGATGTGATGCTGGTAGCACGGACAGGCGAAGAAGTACGTACGACGTTGGCATGGATACAGCGATACGGGATGGCTGCAGGAAGCGTGCTTAATCTACAGAAATCACGCTGCATGAATGTCGGTCGAGGACTACAACCGGGGGAGGAAGTCCCGCTCATGTTAGTTAAGACCATAAAATGCCTAGGTATTACGTTCCATACGGATGTGCAGCGGACAGCAGCGGATAACTACCGACGCATATTGAAGCTGATGCGGACAATGGTGCTGTTACAGAAATTAAGAGCGTTGGATATGATTCAGAGGGTGACCTATGTTAACGTATACCTAGCACCGAGACTCACTCACGTAGCGCATGTCCTGCCTTTAACGCGCACAATGGCATCACGGATACAAGCAACTTTCGGAACCTACGTGAGTGTGGGACACCTATTTAAGATCAAATACACAACGCTTACGCTACCACCTGGAGAGGGTGGACTTGGTCTAGTGAACGTATATGAAAAGGCACGGGCGTTATTCGTCAGTACAATTTTCCGACAGTGGCGCGGTCAATTTCGCAATATCTCGGGTGCGTTGGCCGATGAACTAGCGCCGTCTTCAATGCTGCCCCCAGTCAATGTGGGCCATATTTCACCGAAGTTGTCACATTTCAAGTCTTTTTTTTTTTTTTTTTGGAGCTTAGCTATGTCAGAGATTCCTTCCCAACAACACGACTACCGACGACGCGAGATGTATACCAACTCTTACTGCGCCGGTGTCCCAGGAATACCCTGGAAACGAAGTACCCAGACAAGAACTGGCGACAGATATGGCGCGTTATACGGAACGTTTACCTCCCAACGTCGGTACGCTCAACATGGTATGTGGTGGTAAATAGGAAGTTCGCAACGAATCAACGGCGGCACGCGATTCATTTGGCAGACACTCCACTATGTTTAGGCTGCGCAACAGTGGACACTGATGAACATCGTTTAGCATGTAGTGGGACGGCTCCAGTATGGCACTTGGCACAACAGATATTGGCGTTCCTGTTGCGCTCCGCCCCTCACACAATTTCATCAGACACCCTTTTGTTCCCCCAAGAATCTTATTTTCCGGTCCAAAAAACCAATGCAGTGACATGGGTACGGGGAATGGTGGTGGACTACGTGTATAACGAATCGGAAAAGGACAAAATTGATTTTTGGCATTTTCTCCTGGATGGACACACGAAGCTGCAACAGCATAAGAAATATGGGCAAGACTTCGCTAATTACTTGCGACTTACATTTACCGACCCGCCGGCCAGATGGGGTGTGACGGGTGAGAGATGAGATAGACGAAGAAGCCGAGATAGACATCGATCACACTTACGGACCCTTAGTTAATTTCGAGAAGACGACCCAGTCTTACACCAACGTCTGGAGAACGAGTCGATAGATGGCTCTCTTGCTCTATCGAACGTCGGGTCGTGAGCAGGTGACGCCCCCGACACGAATTTCATTTCATTGCTACTATCCGCAATGCCTTCATGTCTTTCATTTGGACATTTTGTGTTTTATTCATTTCCTTAATTACTTAATTTCCTAATTAGGCACTATTTGTCAACATATGGACATTGTAGACACTATTTATGCGGTAGTACAACAAAATGTATGTCAGCAAAGGTGGTAAGCCTGACATAGGAAATAAAAAAAAATGTTGTAGAGCCTTTGCCCACGAACGGCAAAGGTAAAAAAAAAGTGGCTAGGATACCTGCCATTCACCCAGGAGGAGAAAAAAAAAAGTGGCCAAGCGGTTCTAGGCGCTTCGGTCTGGAACCGCGCGACCACTAAAAAAAAAAAAAAAAAAGTTGGTAGAGCACTTGCCCGCGAAAGGCAAATGTCCCGAGTTCGAATCTCGGTCCGCCACACAGTTTTAATCTGCCAGGAAGTTTCTTATGTAGTCTCTTCGGCGGCATGATCAACCCTGCCTTTACAAAGCTGTAAATCGAGTAACTGAGAGGGTTACTGTGGGCTTCAGAGACAGCTCAAATTAGAGGTGGCCCACTTGACGTTATTGCTAGATGGAAGTACTCGAGGATTACGAAGAGAAAAGAAAGGTTAAGAGATATATTAGCCGAGAGAATAAGGGGGCACAATGACACATGAGAAAATTCTTGTAAATATTGCTGTGCAGGGGGCGCATTACTAGGGTACTGAAATATTAGAGGCTGGAGAAACAAAGCTAATAATGTTATTATCTACGTAAATGAACAGAGAAGAGGAAATTTAATCGAAGAACCTCGCCTCTCTTACACATTTCATAGCTGTTTTTCTCTTTTTTAGTCCTACAGAGTTTGGACCTTCCCGGAGGTGCATGAATAGCAGCATAGATCTGTGACCTTTAATCCTTATGATGGGGGCATATCGTTTAAGATTAGAAGAATTTAAAGAAATTTTAGCGCTAAGAGTGTGTTCAGCGTACCTTCAAAGATGAGGGCACTACTCGGCTCTGTGAAAGATAATATGAGGCTTAGGAAAACTGGCATAAATAAAATTCCGTGTCAGTGAGGAAAGGCTTATATCAGCCGTTCTAGTAGCACAGTTCAGGCCAGGTGCGTGCCACATGGCAGTCATACGAGGCTACAACAGCAAGAAAAATAGGCGTTACCAGAACATTGCTTAAACGATGGACACGGAATGAAATTCGACGAGGCTGTGACAGTTGACAACACTTCCGGTTTTGGAATAGTTTTTATAAAGAGGCACTTGAAATTAGGTTGGTGGATAATTTGATTAATAGAGACAATACTTTTCCGCTTAGCAGGACGTGGAAGCCATACCCAAAATCAAAACAGAACGTTCTTAGGTGCGGCCCGCACGAGTGTTTGAAAATAGTCTCTAGTTACGATATATTTTTGCCGCTGATGTTGTACTAAGGGCGGCGCTACCAAATTAGTGCTGGAGGACAGAAACAGTTATAGGCGGCGCATGGGCTTGATCGTCTATATTAGACGCCTATACAGAACGACGATCACGTTGATTTTAGGATCCAGCAGCAAGCCAGAGCGTAGCTTGGGTCAAAATACGGGCTTCATCTCATCAGAATCGGAACAGAGAAATTTAAATTTCATCTAAAACCAGCTGCTCAGATTAGTAGCACGGATGTTTAATCATCATGACGGAGTACACGAAAGAACCAACAGATGGTGCTGTTAGTTTCGTAGTAAACCAGAGAACCAAGAAATGTCATTTTAATGTTTTTAACTCAGTAACAGATGTATTTTTTCATAACTTCAAGTCACTGACAGAATTAAACGCCGCAATCTTGTCCTAACAAATCCAAAATAACAGCGAATTTACTTGGCTACGATACAGGATTTACTGATTTCACTTTCTGTACTAAATACTTGACCAAATTGCTTTTCTTCTTTTGATTGGCTTTGTTTGTATTCTTTGCTAGCAAAAACGAATTTATGACGTTGATGTTTTATTAAGTTTGTTTTGTGATTTAGGTGCCTACTCGTTACATTTTTATTTAGTTTTGTTTACCATTAAAAATGCCTAGAGAACGGTCGAGTCTTTCTGAATACACCAGAACATCTAAAAGACTGAGGGCTATGCAGTCTGAAGAGACCAATGAAGATCGATCGTGAGGTGAGACCAGCTGCAGGCTTTAACTCGCTCTTTGGTAGCTTGTTCCGAAAGCGAGGTGCGATATGATTTAGATCGAGAGCGTCATGCATTATCACGATCGTGAGAGTCCTTCACTCACAGATTCTTAAAGTTACTTTCTCTGCAACATAAGATCATAGAAGCGGAGATTTTGAGGGTAGTCGTGCAGGCGAGAGAGTTAATATACCCTGACTCCAGCGTATTCCTAACAATTTACCATTTCGCTTAAGCGTACAATTCCCGGTGGGCGTGGACCTTAGTGTAGATTGATTTTCACACAGGTTGTTCTATATGGCTCTTTCCCACGCTTTTAGTTTGTGTACGGAATCATACCACTTCAATTATTGATACATATAAGCTTTAGAATTAAAAAATTGAAATTCATGTGTACAAAGTCTCGGGCACAGTTATAAATAACTACCCAGGCAATGCAACGTTACTAAGCTAATATCAAATATGTCCGCAATTAAAGAGACAATGGATAACAAAAAGCGTTGAACTACTGTGTAATAGAAAGTAAGAATTATACCTGATGCTGAGGGCAAAAACAAATGTGCAGCTACTTTCATGTTGTATAAGGTATTGTTGTTTACTGGGAAGAGTTATAAGACAATCAAAAAGCTTGTATCTAATGCCAGACATTAGTAATACTGAAAATAAAACGAAGACTATGCGAAGTGTAGTAGGAAGGGAAACAGGAAAGTTTATTACGGAACAATATGACCTTGTAATTAAAGACGTTAACTGAAAGTTCCATGACTTCAAACATATAGCAAGCCTGATTAACAGTAACTTTATAAATGTAACTGAGGAACTCTGTACGGTCAGTTCTAAAGAAAAAGCTTGCAATACTACAAATATTCATCATTCAACTGAAGAGCATTTCAACTTCTTTCAGTGAAACCAGGATAATAATTAACTCACTTGAAAGTAAAAATTCTCTTGGGGTTAACAGCATTTCAAGAAAAGTACAGCTACTGTAATCAGCATAATATTAAATGCAGTACTTCCATAAAGTATCTTTTCAGACAGACTAAAGTCTGACATTGTTACATCCCTCTTTAAAATGTGAATGACTATTGGTGGTTTCGTTACTAGCTTCCTTGTCAAAAGTTTTTTTTAAAAAACTAACTATTTAAAACTGGTTGAGCGTGTCTAATATGCTGAGTCAGTAGCAATTTGGATTCCAGATGGCTTCTCCACTGTACATTCACTCTACCTTTACACATACCGTGTCTTAAAATATCTGTATGGCAAGATTTCCCCTACTGGCATATCTTATGATCTGTCTAAGGCATTTGACTGAACACATCACAATATTATTTCACAAAGACTTAACGTTTATGTTTTAATAAAGGCATTACGCTAAAGCTGACGTCTATTACATTTTATTCACCAACAGGTTTCAGTAGAAGAACTTGCTCATGATAGTCAAAATGTTATTACATAGCCACCATTCATCTTACCAAAATGCAGTACAAGACACAAAATTAAATTCAAACAGCACAGGAGGAATACAGGCAGCTCATTGTCTTCATTAAAACCGACCAGCACCTACTTCTTCTTTCGCTGTACTGTTTGAACTAAATTATGCATCTTGCACTGTATTTTTTTAGTATGTGTGACATATTGCAAAATGAACATGGTCTTGAGCTGAAACAGATTGCCGAATAAAGTATAATACAAGTCAGCATTAGTGTCATGGATTTCTTAAAATATACACATGCTGATATCCGCCTGGAAAACATGTTTAACGTTTATGCCTGTAAGAGTATAATGAATAAAGGGTCCACTTCATATTTAAATGGTAAGACATAAAGGCTCACTCAGACAGTATATGCAGTTCTCATGATAAACCTTCTTCTGAGTGTGAAGAAATTACTACTGTAGTTCCACAGGTTTCAGGATGTGACCCCTCATGTTCTTGGGTGTCTATGAATAACATTCAATCTTACAAATAAGAAGCAGAATTCGTCCTCTTTGCTGACGATGCAAGCATCGTAATAAAGTCTGAATATACTGCAACAACGTAAGGTGTAAAAATGAAGTATTAAAAATTATCAGTAATTGGTTCTTGGTAAGTTTTCTGTCACTCAGAGAAATTGCTGTACAAGGCATCATATGTTATTATTAATGACAGTGAAAAAGAAGTATGTAAAACTATGTATCAATGATGTGAAAAAGTAATCATGTAAATGTGGTTGCTTGAAATTGGTGTTTTTGCATATTGATCAGAACTTTAACTGGAAATCACATATTATGGACCTTCTGAACTTTTTTAGGTCAGGTATATTTGCTCTATGTGTAATTCCTGATTGTAGTGACGAAACATCAGACAATTAGCTCAGTTTATTATTCCATTCTTTGATGTCATATATTAACAATTTTATGGGACAGTTCTACATATATGCATAAGTAGTCATTGCACAAAACATGTTGCACAAATAATACATCTATCCATCTTCAAATTTCACATAGACAGATGTTTAATAAATTAGGCATACTAACAACAGTGACACCATACATTTACTGTTTTATAACATTTATTGTGAAGCATCAATTATTATTTGAAAATAACAGAAAACTCATAAAAATAACATTTGGAAAAAGAAAGTCTTCCAGTTGACAACTTTCAGACAAAGCAGTAAAGTATGCATCTATAACAAATTTTACTATCTCACTTGTGCATTAGTGAGCTGGCAGGTAGTAAAATTATTAAAAACAGAAATAATTTCTACTTCACAGCTCTATTACTCCATCGATAAATATCTGAGTAGACAGTCTGTATCTGATGGAGTACATTTATCAAATTTTGTTGTAAGCTAAGATCGAAGCAAATAATCCATTTATGTAAATGGCCATCATGTAGCCATATATTAGAAAATTTTTCTTATTTGTGAACTTAATGACACGTTTTACATCATGGTGAGCTGCCACGAATATGATCCATGGTATAAGCATTAAAGAAAGACTAACTGGTCCATACTATCACAAGAACAAAATATGAACGAAGGTTTTTGAGCCTGAAACATATGAAGATAAATAGATGAATTTAGAACTTGTTGCACCAAATTACTCGACAATTAACGAATAATGTCCATAAACGGCTGCTTCGTTTAGACGAACTGCTGCCTTAAAGCTTGCAGATATAGGAAGTGTATGAAGACAAGATGGTTGATGTGATACTACGAGACTAATTTGAGAAACCACTGAAAGATTTAAGTGTGGTAAGACATTTGGAATAGATTTCATCATCTCAGTATTGTTATTATCGTTTGCAGAACCAGCCTTGGCACAACTTTTACACCTTCAATTCAGGATGTATGGAAAAGGAGAAATACACTTATACTATACATAAGAGAATACAATCTTGATAGCAAAAAAGACAAGTGCTGAGAAGAGTGTGCATCACCAAATCAACTGTTTAGTAGATCACGTATGTAAAATACTGATTTTAATAATCTATCGAAGAACTGAGAAGATGGTTGGTCCTAATTTTGTATTCCTGAGAAATATTATTAGCTGTGCGACAATATTGCCTCTACAACTCATCTTACACTATAGACTGAGGAAAGACAAATCTGTTATTATAGTATTTACAAATTTTGAAAAAGGTATTGGCAGTGTTGACTACACGGTACACTTTTAAATTATGGCATTATCAGAGATGAAACAGAGAAAGCTAGACGATATCTACAACTTGTACAAAGACAACATTACAGTAACAACAGTTGAAGGACATGAAACTGAGGCAGTAGCTGGGAAGAGAAGGAGACAGAGCTCTTGCCCATCCCTATCTCATTCATTCCATATATAGAACAAGCAGCAAAAAAATCTGGAGAAGGAGCTAAAGTTTAAGAAGAAGAAATAAAAACTTTGATGCTTGCTGATGACATTGTAATTGCCAGAGAGCCAAAGGGTGTTGGAGGATCGGCGGAAGGAAATGATTAGTGTCTTGGGAAGAGGATGAAAGATGAAAGTTAGTAAAAAAAAAAGTACTGGAATGCAGTCCAATTAGATTGGGAAATGAGACACTAAAAGCTGTAGACCGGTGTTTCTATTGGTCAATGAAATAACTGAAAAGGACAGAACTAAAGACGATATAAAATGTAGGCAGCAAAAACAACTTTCTTGAAAATTAGAAATATGTCATCATCTAATATATTTTTAAAGTGCTAGTAAATCTTTCGTAAGATATTTGTTGTGAGTGTAGTTTTATATGAGAATGAACGTGGATGACAAACTGCACAAGTAACTAGAGACTGGAAACAATTGAACTCGTATTAAAGTGAAAAGCTGAAGATTAGATGGGTACATTTTGGTAATTTAAGAAGCGGTAATTGAATGGAACTTGGGATTAGAAATTTATGGCACAACCTGAGTATAAGAAAGGATCAGTTACTAGTACACATCCTGAGGCACTAAGAAATAAGGGATGGAACTGTAGTGTGATGTGTGTGTGTGTGACTGTGCGTGTTTTTGAGCAGGGAGGGTGGCGGAGGGGGGAGGGATGTAAAATTGTACAGGAGACCAAACCTTGACTACGGAAAGCAGGTTCACGTGAGTGTAGGTTGAAGTATCTGTGTAGAAACGAAGAGACTTTTACTGAATTAAATAGCTGCAACAAACCAGTCTTGGGGCTGAAGAACATAAAAATAAAATAACAAAAACAACTTGAGTCGTTCACCGCTTTATATTACTGGCCTCGTCGTATACAATCTGGAAAAAGAATTGTGGAAACAAATAGTGCTTGTGTTGATAAATTTTTTATATTTGCACCGTCGTGACGTTGCCACAGCTTAAACTCTCAAAGACAATAGCCCTCAACTGCTGATGTTTAATATCAGGGGGTAAGAAGTAAATAAAAACATTGTAAAACTAAAAGAAAAACGAAGAGAAGGAATTTTAAGTATTTGCGAAATACAGACTGGTACAATGTCCAAAACACACTTCACTGCAAAGAAATTATAATTTATTGTGCATGCTTTAAAAATCGTTGCCCTAAAAACTAAGTTGTTTAAGTAAATTAAGTGCTCATGTACCCTGTGTGACTAATCGAATCAAAACATCATAGAAAAGTTTGAGAAGACATCACTTAGCATCAAGAGACACAGATGATAACAAGGTTAAAACACATGAGACGTTGCATTGTAAACATCAAGCCAAATGTCTATAGTGTCAAGAAAAAACCCTCCAGCAAAAAGATTAAAACAGCATGCACTACAGTAAATAAGGAGATAGGAAAAACAAATCGGAAAAAATGAGGTGATTTCTAAAAGTTAAATTATGATCACATCAAATATAGACTTAAAATATCAAAAAATTTCAATATTTTTTGTCAGTAACAGATAATTTAGTCTGAACTCATTTTGGTATTTATGTCTGTGTGCTCTAAATCTTCCCAACAAAAATGAGTAGTGTTCCTATAAATTACTTCCAAACACAGTCTAATTCATATGGTGTTCAGAAAAATAAGTCGTGTTGACATTTCATCTACTAAAGCTCGAAGAATTGGAAGACCATTAGCAACACCTTAATGCAGTTGGACCGAAAATAAGAAATTTATATTTAAGGAATAATTTTGACTTAGTAATTTTGTGTCCAAATCTCTGACTAGCCACACTAGTTGAGGTTTTCTGTGACAATAAATTAAGACAGCAGCAGATCTCCTTTCCAATCCTGTGGACTTTATGGTTGAGTGCTTCACCCATAATACCATAGATGTCGACAAAATTGTTCCAGAAGTCCTTTCACCCTTGATTTCACTCATCTTCAGCAACTAATATATGATAATCACTGCAATGCCAAAGAGCAGCAGTATAAAAATGACATTAAATTACGTTGTTACATCAGTTTTTCTTTATGGCGAAAAACTGCTTTTTATTAAGGTGTAATGAATTCGTAGTTCCGTATACGAACAACAGTAAATTGTAGAAGGGAATGACGAGAGTGAAAATTTCTGCCGAATTTCCCGCTTTACGCTAGCTGTCGTCATAACCACTTTGACTATCCATGCGCGACTCACGGAGGTACCCAAACTTCCGAACGCAGTCGTTCCTGCGTCACAGCCCGCACCCCTACACAAATTATTTAATTCTCGTGCAGGGGAGGATATTTTAGCTGAAAGTCGCTGCCTGATATTGGCTGATGAATACGATATTGCAGTGCCTGTGTTGTTAAGAAGAACGATACTATGCTTCTTCCGCTATGCATGCGTATCCGAAAGAAATTTTCATCGTTGTTCTTAACAACACAGGCACTGAAATAACGTATTTTTTATTAACGTTTGGAAACTCGAAAAATCTATCAAATGTTTCCTGCATCTTGAGAAACAGCATGTAGAAGCCATGTTGACTACAATGAATAAATTGAGGCTCTGATCTTAAGTTCACCAGCAGGAACGTACTAAATAACAAATGCTGAGGTGGTACTAACGATAGTTAAGACTTTAATCGTATTATCTCTATTAATAACAAAGATTGGGCACTCGAAGAATTCTAGAAGTTCTAATCAACAAAGACGATAGTGACTTGCAAACTGTAGCTAATTACAACCACAAAACCGTACAGAACATGTCGTATTGTAAAAGACCAAACATTTTTGTGTACTGTCAAATGCTTTGATAATTTAGTTTAAATGACTTTCGGTGAAATGTTAGAGCCAGGTTTTGCAACCATATTCATCGGAACTAAATTAATTGGTACTATATTCAGTTTTCCTAACTGAACTCGAATGAGTAGTTCACTGTAATTTTCTGAAATTCGTGGTACTGGAGAAGGAGAGTTTATTTAACGCACTTTATGTGATAAGAATAAAAAAGTCTTGTAATTTTAGATTATCCTGTTGTGCTGAATAATACCTTCATCTCGCTATCTGTATCAACACGTTGCACCATTTCTTAAGGTCTTCTATAATGGTAGCCCGAGCAAGAACTATCACCAACTCTGATCCCAATTTTGAGATAAATTTTTATCATCTCCAAAAGAAAATGCGGACCCCATTTACCTGTAACTGCAGCTATGTACTGTAATCGTCGGCTGTGCTTCTGCATCTTGCTTGCTATTAAACTCCAAGAAATGATACAATTGCTGGAAGAGCTCGTGTCCGTCTGTAGAAATGAAGTAAATAATGCTTGATCATTTGTGTAATCGAGCTCCTGATAGCGAACTACAGATAAAATGAAGAAGTTAGTTACAACAGGGTGGGTTCTTATTTTCTTCTGCTTATCAGATATGTGAATATTAACAAATGGCACTACTGTGTTTTATCTCTCCTTAAGAATACCCAGTGGCGGATGCTTGGGTGTAATTAGTCTTTGAACAAGAGGTCTTGCAACTGTTCATGGCAGATAACTTATCATCAGACATTTCCTCTGAGTTCAAGAGTACTTTTTAGCAATACATGTCGATCTTATACATCTTAGACAAGAACAATAAGTAATTAAGGCAAAAAAATATATCATCCTCAATTCCATCTGATGCCACAAAATATTAAATTACAAGGACATTGGCCGGCCAGTGTGGCCGTGCGGTTCTAAGCGCGTCAGTTTGGAACCGCGTGACCGCTACGGTCGCAGGTTCGAATCCTGCCTCGGGCATGGATGTGTGTGATGTCCTTAGGTTAGTTAGATTTAAGTAGTTCTAAGTTCTAGGGGACTGATGACCTCAGTAGTTAAGTCCCATAGTGCTCAGAACCATTTGAACCATTTGACAAAGACATTCGTGACCCTATGCTACTTTGCACAAAGTTTCCAACTCAGTACTATCTGATTTTGACTGCAATGTCTGTATAGTGTAGAGGGATGCCAGCCATGATCGCTGTTGTAATTAAGTAAGTAGCAGATTTTCTCGGTACGTGGGCAACAGCATGCTCGCTCTAATATGTTCCAAAACGTTGCGCATAAAAACGTGACTCTTCCGAGGCTCATACATCGGGTTCTATTGTTGATCGACAAGTACAGTCAAATGTTTTCAATACCCCTTGGTCTAGGGGACAATTTGTATACTGAAAAGAAGGATCGTCTTAGGGTCACTATCCTATAGTATGAATACAACACTCTTCCTCCTGCTTAGGAGAATGGAGCAAATCAGTTGGTTCTTCTTGCATTTGATGTGTCTACGGTGGGCCTTAAGGGGCGTTTGGAGGCACCATTAGTTCGTGAGTGCTTGCTTAGAAAACCCAAAACATATTTTTTTGCCATATTTTTGAACCAAAACAGATCCGCGGATCCCGAGACGGCAATGCACAGAAAATGCTTGAAATTTTTACGATACATTTCTAAGATTCTGATCTTGAACAGCCTTGAAAATTTGCTTAATATCTTTATCTGCTTCTGAGGTACAGGGATTCATTGTTACCATACTACTATACGTAAAATAAGCACCTCAAATCCGGTTGAGGCGGAATCTAAATAATAATGGTTCAAATGGCTCTGAGCACTATGGGACTTAACTACTGTGGTCATCAGTCCCCTAGAACTAAGAACTACTTAAACCTAACTAACCTAAGGACATCACACACATCCATGCCCGACGCAGGATTCGAACCTGCGACTGTAGCAGTCCCGCGGTTCCGGACTGAGCGCCTTAACCGCGAGACCACCGCGGCCGGCTCTAAATAATAAGTAAACGCAGTTAACTGTTCGAGTTTTAACGATATATTATCTGGCAATTTATATAGAAGTGCCGCCTTCCTGTTTAAAATATCTTTTTTAGTTCTGTGTACCATTCGAGTCCCGGATTCCAGGAAGACTATGGACAGTAAATCGCTGAAATTTTTACGGTATATTCCTAAGATCCCGATTTCGAACAAATTCGAAAATTTTCTTGAGATCCCAAAAAAAGGCTTTTTTCTTTTTTTCAGTACCATTTTTTCACATCGAAACCGAGCCGCGGATTCACAGACGCCGATACGCAGAAAATCGATGTAATCTTTACGAGTGTTCCTAAGAAATTCGTGTCGAACTACCCTGAAAATTTTATTGATATCTTTATCTGTTTGCGAGATACAGCAGTTCAAAGTTACAAAATATGTATTAGTAAAGTACTCACGTAAATTCCGGTGTGAGGCGAAATCTAAATAATTAATAACGGCAGTAAATTACTCAAATTTCAACGTTTAATTCTCTAACTCTATGCTTTTATCTAGAAGTGTCATCTTCTGGTTTTCAGAAATTTGTATCCGTTATCGAGAAACAACCCCAAAGACGCGGTTTTTGGTAGCAAAACCGAGCCACAGATTCCCAAATGGTGATGCATAGAAAATGCCTGAAATTTTTTCAGTGAGTTCGTAAGATTCAGATCTCGAACAACTTTGAAAATATTTTTGGTATCTTAATATGTTTCCACGATCCAGAGGTTCAAGTTTAACCTATTTGCTCACGTAAAATACGCACGTAAAATCTGGGGTGAGACGAAAATATAGTTAGCATGGTGAAATATGCTGTAAAGTGTTTCCGTTATCATTCACTCTGGGAACCCCATGTTGTAGTATCGGAGCACGAAAGAGGCGAATATGCTGCTGTTTTACGAATTCAGACTGAAACGTGAGGTTTCAGTTTCCTCATTCTACCTTCCACACAACCCTTTAAAATTTTCCATTATATTTTGGCATGTAAATATATTGTCGCTTTTTTATACTGAGAGAGAAGGAGACGGGAAAGCAACAATTGTTGGAAAATGGTAGACAGTGGTTGTGATGTAAAAAGAGCGAAATAGACAATGGCAGTGTGAGAGAAAGAGAGGGACGCAGTGGAAAATAGCTGACAGTGACAGAACAGTGCTAGGAAAAGAGTGAACGAGACAGAGCCAGTTGAAGAGTAATAAAGAGAAGCAGCAAGTGGAGGTGGGTGAGAGGCAGTGATAAAGTGAGACAGAGTGTAGGACAGTGACAACGAGGAAGAGAGAGAAAGCGACAGTGAGAAGAGACAGTAGCAGTGGGAAGGAATCGACGAGATAGTAGCAGTAAGAGGGAGCAAGAGGGAGACAGTGACAGAGAGAGTGGGCCGTAGTAGTAGAACAGAACGAAGGGGACTTTGGCTGTCTGAGAGAAGACAGTGACAGAGGGAAAGAAAGACATAAGATAATGAGTTGAATGGGTAGTGAAGTGCGGACGCATAGGCAACAGCGTTCGACTAATGCGTGTGAGCGAGTTGCAGCTAAGGGAGCGTGTGGGAGTAAGAGCTGAGCTGCATCTTAAAAAGAGCGCGGAACTGTTAGCACCCCAATATCTTCGGGAAAATTTTTGAACGTGCTGAGGAAGGTAGAATGTGGCAGCTGCTAACACACTTTTCAGTCAGAGTCTTTTAAACAGAGCAATTTCGTGTTTTTTTGTTCTCTGATAGGACCATTTTCTGCTGGTAAGCACATTTTCGTAAGATGAAATGAGCTTGGATGCCTTTTTCACTTTAACCGTATTCGTTTACTGAAATAAATGAGCTAGTCGTTATTATTTACTCACTCTCATATGTGTAAATGACTGATCATAATCAATTGTTAATGTTTTTCGCCCGCATCTCGTGGTCGTGCGGTAGCGTTCTCGCTTCCCACGCCCGGGTTCCCGGGTTCGATTCCCGGCGGGGTCAGGGATTTTCTCTGCCTCGTGATGGCTGGGTGTTGTGTGCTGTCCTTAGGTTAGTTAGGTTTAAGTAGTTCTAAGTTCTAGGGGACTGATGACCGTAGATGTTAAGTCCCATAGTGCTCAGAGCCATTTGAATGTTTTTCGCCGCAATTTTAATACACTTGAAGAATATTTCGCTTTTATTTACATAACACCTTCTGTCTTTATTCTGGAAACACTGATACACAGTAAGTTTGTACACTTTGATCTTTATAAATTAAAAACGTTCTTTCCTCATAAAGTTGGCGTACATTTTACTTATGGTGTCTTTGTCTCTTGTCTACATAATCTGGAAACGACTGACTTTTCCTCGTTTTTGGGGAGATTGAGTTTCAAAGAAACTTTGTTTTTCATTTACTCTTGGCAATTTTTCGTGTTTGACGCTATTGTACGAATTGTGTATCCACATTTCCAATATGACAACGGAAGGTGCTTTCTAAATATAACGAACTACGTCTGGTATCAAACACGGTTTACTTGCAGAACACGGTAAGACTAATAATAACTGATTACGGCAGCTAGTGCGGAAAATGGCGGTGCAAAGAAAGATATTCGTTTAAAATAGTCATGAGAAAATATTTTTCCTCTTCCATTTATTGATAAGAGGCATGTTAATTAGGGTCCTATAAAACAAATAACTAGTATTCATGAACCAGCTTCCAATAATGGCCTTCAGTTTATCAGAGCCTTTCCATTTAACCCATGATGTCGGTTCTCTCCTAGATGATAACTGTCGTAATTTAGATCAATATAATTAATCATCGATGTGCCGGAAACTGGAAGGTTTCCTACTGCCAGCGTGTTCTCCACTCTCTCTCTGCCTTTTGAAATATAAAAAAACACTTAATTAATACCAAGATATAAACTGTCTGTAACAAAATAGCTCTATTCTGAAGCATCATAAGTTACTTACCTACAATGTAGCATTTAATACTGAGCCGACGAAAGTTTGAATTAATCTGTCCATCATTGAATTTGATATCATTACGATGGAAGTTCTCTCGAGCGGTATACAGAATACAAACATTTGTGACAAACGTCGAATGTGGAGGGGAATATTTCGAAGTATCAAACCAAGACAAAGTCAGTCTAAGAAAACGTAAGGAACGTTATTACGTACCACTCTTAAACAGAATGTATTGTGATCACATGAGTTGAAAAGTATTTTATCTGTGTGCAGATTCATGTATGGGAACATCAGAAGATGCACATCGAAACCGCTCACTGATGCCTGAATCCTGTCACAAGCTACATACACCTCTTCGATACAGTAATCCAGGTTTTTGAGTCGGTAAGGGTAATTGCAGACATTGCAGCTGTTAATGTGTCCCAACAGTTAAACGTGAAAGAAAATCTGAAATCTGAGGAGGTGTTTAAAAAAGGCGTTCATCCAAAATGAAGTGCGTTATGGCCTCATGTATAAACAAAATGATTCGACTCAACAGTTCAGGCACCCATGCATTTGAAGAAATATACACAGTACACTCACAGACATTGTAACCTTCTACGATGTAGCTGTGCCTCGATGGGCTAAAATGACGAAATAATATCTTTCTCCCAGTGCAATAATTAGGAACTGCGCGAACATAAGTTGTAACGCCGGAAATGCATATCCTCCTATTTCCATCTATTGTACTATTTTTTTCCTTGCTTTGTTACCTCAAGATATGACATTTCTGTCTCTTTGTATATTGTAATTGTTTTACTATTTGTATATTTATGCATTTATGTCGATGTATAATTGGTTTGTTTCGTAAATATTATTTGTATTTTTACGCTGGGTCTTGCCTAGGGAAGACTGCTATCGAACGATTACGTCGATAGGTCGTGTGAAGAATCGAAGTGTGTAGGATCTTTGCTAGTGTTAACTCTGCCGCGTGGAGCGCGGGCGGAGGGAAGGAGTCTGGCGGGAGTAGCGAGTGGAGCAGGTGTGTTGTGTGACGCTCCCGCGAGTTGCCGCGCTTTCGGGGTTTGGCAGCATGTAATTGCGCTCGACTTGCGATGATAGTTTCTGACATGGTGTCGCGGACGGGAAACATTAACTAGCGCACATCAAGAGCCCGTTTCGTCTGGTGACCGTGTGGAGAAGAAGGCGCGCCAACATCCAGCTTCTGCAACAGCGACGGCCGACAATGAGTGACTGTCGCCACCTCCTCGATCGACGGCTTCAAACCTTCAATCAACCATCAAGGAAGACTGGAAGCAAGTAAAGTTTTAGAACTGTATGGCAGACCTCAGTTTTTCAAACTGTACCATTTTCGTAACTATAATAACAGCAACTTAGCATGAACCTTTGTTGCTCATTGTCCCAATTGCATTACCAAGCAGGGTCCCTTCCTTTCCGAAATGAACCCGAGTGTCGTTGAAATTTAAACGCCAGCACTAAAGTAATGTAGCTAATTCTATTTCACTGCTTTAATTTCAAAGTTCAGTTAGCTGGCTACAATATTCAGATTACACAAGCACAAATTAAGAGTGCGAGTTTTGTTATCGTATTTTAGCTTACCTGTGACTGCAGCTCAGCTTGGTACGTAATAAATTTTACTATTGTTAATTGTTCAGAATCATTTAATTCAAGTTCAAAGTTAAATCTCTTATTTCCAAATTGCGTAGATTCAAGTAGTTTTTTGAAATGATTGTTGAGGTAGTCCAAGACTAACCGTATTTTACTGAATTTCGATGTGCTTCAGAAAGAAAGCTCACTATTAACTTCAGTCACTAAATTAACTTTCGATTTTCCGGTTTTATTAATTCTTTGCTAAATTAAGTCAGGGTGTAGCGAAATTTATTACTTCTGACAAACTTTCAGTTTTCACACTACACGTGTCAACCTTCAGTTGCCACGCTTCTAGTGCTAGTTATATGTGTAATAACCTTTCTTTTTCAGTTACTATAGTAATTGTCCTTAGGACTGGCGACCGTGATTTCCCCCAAATCTCAAATACCTAATTACCGCTAGTTAATTGTTAACGTAACGGCTGCACATTTACTTTCTTTATTAACTTTAGCCCTTTTCAAAATTAATTTCCACCAGTTTCATTAGCACATTTCCTTTCATTTAGATGTAACTCTTTCCTCCCTCTTTACCGACAGCTTAACTTCGGTGACGATTGCTTTTCCAAAACTCCCATTAGGTACACGCGGTTTCATCTTTCACTGTCATTAAGGTCGGTAAGTGAGGGGGAGGTTACACGTGGCGAGCTGGTGACAGGACAATCTTCAGATTTGAGGTTGTTCTGGACACGAATTTTGCATTGTGCAAATCTCGTGACAAAGTATTGGTTACGTACAGGCCGTTACGTCAGCGAGAATAAGTAGTGGGAGTAATCCTAATTATATTTGAGATTTGGCATTTATATTGAAAATTATTAAAATGAGTGAAGGCAACAATTGCCAAAATTTGGTAGACTTGGATACGGAACAATCGGTCGAACAGTGGGAAACGCGCACCGCGGTACCCATTGTTCAGGGGCAGGCGGCTAGCATGAAAGACGCGACCGCCGAAACGCAACAAAGAGCAGAAATGGAATTCCAAACTTTAGAAAATGTTTCGGAATCGGAAGTGAAAATCAAACCTGAATCCCTTTATGACGAATACGGGGGGACAATTAAAGAGGAAGCCGCTACGGAAGTGGAACCGGTAGTTTCCGGGAATTTAACTGATTTATTGAATGTTTTGATTAACGAAATCAAGAGTCAATCGGCCAAGCTAGACAATCAGAACAAAGCTATTAACGTTGTTAACAACAATGTTGGAGTTGTTAATACAAAAGTTGATAAAATCAAAGAAGATATTGTTGTAATTAATACCGAAATCGGTAATCTTAAACAGGAAATGATAGGCGTTCAGGCGGAAATTGCGAGCATAAATACTCGTTTTGATTCCAAAATTAGCAGAATCGAGAAAAGTGTAGGAGAAGCAGTTGCTCCGATCATCGAGAATAAGGTGACGGAACAAATTCAATTAGTGAAAAAAGAGGATCAACAGAAGGTGGAAACTTTAAAGGCTTTAGTGTCCGAAGTAGACACTAAAGTGAGGGAGCAGGCTAATACCTGCGAAGAGAAAAAGAGGGAAGTGGAAACGCTTGCGACAACCACTTGCCAAGTAATTACGAGAGTGTCGGAATTAGAAAAGAAACTTGACGAAAAACAGAGCTATGTGCCAATCTGTGCACATAGTTCGGAATTGTTGACGAAAGAGGAGCGGTTCGACCCCTTGAAAAAAGGCGGTATACACGCGACGGATTTCATTAAAAATTGTGAAAGAGTTTTACCCAGATCATGGACTAATGAGAGAAAAATTAATGCGGTTATTGATGTGCTGGCTGGTGATGCCAAGCGTTGGGGCTTAAACCTCAACATTACGAACCTGACTTTTGACGAGTTTAAAAATTTGTTTCTGGCTGAATACTGGTCAGAGCAAAAACAGCAAAGTGTTTGGCGCGAATTTGTCGTATCGAGGCCTTTCGATGCGAATTCGCGCGGCTCGATGAAGGAGTTTTGTGAGGGCTGGATCCGCAAGTTGGAATATTTGCGTGATCGCCGCACGGAATCCGAAATAGTCTGGGAACTCTACAAAAAGCTTCCAGATGATACAAAACGCTACGTAGGAAGCAATTACAGGACAATAAATGATTTCCTGGAAAGAGTGGAGGACGAGGACAATTGGCGCAATAATCACGACAGTGGTAGAGGCCGTGGTAACAACAACGGGTACCACCCCAACCATAACAACGATAACCATGGGAATAATGCATACCGCAGCAATAACAATAATGGTTCGGACCGTAATAACAATCGGTACAATGCAAATAATAACAGGAATGACAGAAACCAGAATCATACTAACGTGATACGGGCTTCACAGAATAGTAATAACGCCAGAGGGTGTGATCAGCCGCCTCAGCAGCATCCGGGGAGCGTATCTGCTGGGACGAGACAGGGAAACCATTAGCCGCGCCGGTGAGGGGCCGAGCGGGCGTGGAGAAATTGTGGCGGCCCAATAACAGGAGAAAACCCAGGTATCGTCATTATGATAATTCCGTGTGGAATAATCAACGGCGGGAGTGTGTGCCAGTGTTAGGAGAAAGGAGTGCGCCCACAAGTAGTAGATCAGCTGTATACACGGCAGTAGGTAGTACATTCACTGTCAGTGAGAACAATTTAAGTAGTGTTCCGGAAATCGATTATAAAGTGGCAGCTGTAATACCCACAGCGGAACTGGAGATTGAGTTTAAGAATGATTCGCAATTGTTGAGAGAAGATCAGATGTCGGATAACACGTCCGTCATCGAGCGAGGGGATGCAGAGAGGGATGAGGTCTGGTTAAGGCAGTTCGGTCGCTTATACGACGAACTAAGAGATTATAGGGGTCTGTATGGGAGAAGTGTTTATGGGGAGCGCGTGCAGGATTTTCCGCGTCTCGTCCCGCAGGAAGATAGTGTTTGTGAAATGATAGAAAGTTCTGGCCCTAATCGGCAGACTTTACTAGAAATAGTTGATGTTAAGGGGTAGCACGAGCAAGATTCGTCGTGTTTCGTCCCGCAGGAGTTAGATGTTGAAGTAGTAACGGAAAGTTCTGGCCCTAACCGGCAGACCTTACCGAAAGTTTCAGTGGTAGAAGTAACCGACCCATCCGACGCAAACCTCCAGTTTAAACATTGCGAGAGTATTAAGGAGAAAGATTGTTAAAATTTTAGTGATAGCCGGACACGATTGGTAGAAAAGCACATAGATTACAACGCGTATGAGGTTAGAGCTGACATTATACGGTCAGACGATAGCAGTGTGGGCTGCGCAGATCTAGCGGAAGTAATTGCAGAAACTACTGGACACATTCCTCCAGGTAGATTGGCGGATGAGATTAATCTGACCAAAGTGGAATCAACGAAGGTGACGATTAATGAATTGATAGCAAAGCAACACTCACTAGTTGACGAGTTACAGGAAAAGGTTTCGGTATTGGAGGCGAAGCTACAGGCTAAGCCTCAGGACAAACGTGTTGAAATTAAAACTGTATGTGAACAGAGGCTGAAAAAGCCGCCAGATAAGCCGGATTTAGGGTCAAAGCCGGATGGTTTTTTCTGGAATGACCTGGATATAGACGAGGATTTACTGTGGGAAAATAAAGAGACAGCCGAGGACAAGTGTAGATAGATAGTAGTGTTGATTGACACCGGTGCAGAATTGAGTGCTGTATCTGGGAAAATATTTGAGTTACTGAAAGACAGACCTGGCATCGTAGTTACGCCAGTAGCAGGAGTGAAAATTATCGGTGCTACTGGGAAGGCCAGTAAACCGGTCACAAAACAGATTTTTGTCAACTTCGAAATATGTGGGGCACGATTTGAACAAGAGTTTGTCGTCGTGCCAGACTTAACTACGGAAGTAATTATCGGGTTAGATTGGCTATTAAAGTACCGTGCAGTGATTAATTGCGAAAGTAAAACTTTGACATGTACGTCACAAGATAAAACAATAGTAGTTAGTTTTGACGAGGCAGGAGACGGTGTGCATAGGCAATACCAGCCTATACACATTGTTAACTGGCCGGATGGTATTGACGTAGGTATGAATCTGAACTACTGTAATGTGAAGAATCTCGGCATTGACGATAATGTAGAAAGTGAATTGGAAAGTATTGTAGACGGTGTGTCAAACGTAACACATGAACAAAGACGAGGCCGACTTTCCCGTACCTATTGCCATCACAATCATAGGGCATGGGGCAAATATGAAGCAGAATTTAAGAGAATTATGAACACCTTGAGACATGAATCGACGGGATTTTCTCCAGAGGAAATCCTGTTGGATGACAGAAGTAAAAGTTTAATGGAAGAGATAATCAAATTCCCTCCACGGTTTGACATTAGTATTGGTGTGAAAAAAGATCGTTTGCGAGAAGTAATGAAGCTAAAAGCCGATGCTCGCATACGTCGTCATGACGCTAAAACGCGTTTTGCTAAGTTTGCAATCGGAGACTTAGTACTTGTAAAAGCTCATGAGAAATCGAGCGAGATAGACAATGAAATCTCTAAATTTAAGTTTGTTTATAATGGACCATATAAAGTCATTGGTATACCTCACACAAATGCTTATTGCTTAGAGTATCCAAGCTCTGGAAAACGATTAGGTATACGGAATATTGTATACTTGAAATTGTACCAACCTAGGATCGATTAATACCACACAATGGGTAATTTGTACAGTATGTAAATATAGAGTGTAAGATTTAAGGATGTGCCATGTTACGATGCTTTTGCCTGACCTAGAGGTCATTAAAGAAGTTGTAATTAATAAATAATTAATTTTGACTAAATGATTTAAGAGTAACTGATTAGTAATCATCTGAAAAATCCAAGCTGCTAGTTTAAGTTTTCAGCTGAGTCACAGTAGATTAAGGAAAGTAAATGTGCTTTTGTAACTAGCTGTCAGATTTCATGAATGTGTGTTTCATTAGTCATTGCCGATGTACTTAGACGCTGTTTTAAGTTTCAGGCTAGTACATGCGTGTCATGATGGACAGTGTTGAGTTATCCGCTGTGATAGTGTTTATGGACTCCTTGAGATTACTCGGGAGTGAGTTTTTCCGAAAGAATTCAGTCAAACGGACGTTCTGGAAACGCCGTTACAAGGGGGAGTGAGATCAAGCGTGCCGCACCGGTGGGCGCAACAATAATGGAAAGACCGAGCCGCTGTCGGCTCTTGTGTCGCTGTCGGCTCTTGTTCCGCTGTCGGCATTCTTTGTACTCGCGAGTACGGAATGTGGAGTTGCTTTTCTTCCCGGACAGCTGATGTGAAAGGATTCTGCTGTCAATATTTATGTTTTATTTTATCTGCTGTATATTATTTTCTTGTTTAGCGTTAATTGGACATGACGAGAATATTAATTATGAAAAGGTTACATAAAATTGTGTATTCTATGTAATTAATTATTAGTTTGCGTATTTTGATATACCTGTTTTTTATGACCATGTACTCTGATCAATTTTGCAAATAGTATTCCATTTTTTATAGTGTTACGAATTTTAATGATTTTGGAATAGCTAAACCATTTTCTATGTTTTCTATGAATTTTGATATGTTGTCAACCTGTTTTATTTTGTGCAAGATGACAGAGTGGAATAAGATTAGGAGTGTCCCCACTCAATTATTATTGTCTAAAAATTGGTTTATGATTAATTAGACGAATGCTAAATTTTTTTGATGTTTTGAGCATATGCATTTCCGCTGGTTCTTTTTTGGGACATTTTCTGAGTCTGTTTACGTTACACGAACATCCTCAGACAATGTGGGGCACGTGTAACGCCGGAAATGCATATCCTCCTATTTCCATCTATTGTACTATTTTTTTTCCTTGCTTTGTTACCTCAAGATATGACATTTCTGTCTCTTTGTATATTGTAATTGTTTTACTATTTGTATATTTATGCATTTATGTCGATGTATAATTGGTTTGTTTCGTAAATATTATTTGTATTTTTACGCTGGGTCTTGCCTAGGGAAGACTGCTATCGAACGATTACGTCGATAGGTCGTGTGAAGAATCAAAGTGTGTAGGATCTTTGCTAGTGTTAACTCTGCCGCGTGGAGCGCGGGCGGAGGGAAGGAGTCTGGCGGGAGTAGCGAGTGGAGCAGGTGTGTTGTGTGACGCTCCCGCGAGTTGCCGCGCTTTCGGGGTTTGGCAGCATGTAATTGCGCTCGACTTGCGATGATAGTTTCTGACATGGTGTCGCGGACGGGAAACATTAACTAGCGCACATCAAGAGCCCGTTTCGTCTGGTGACCGTGTGGAGAAGAAGGCGCGCCAACATCCAGCTTCTGCAACAGCGACGGCCGACAATGAGTGACTGTCGCCACCTCCTCGATCGACGGCTTCAAACCTTCAATCAACCATCAAGGAAGACTGGAAGCAAGTAAAGTTTTAGAACTGTATGGCAGACCTCAGCTTTTCAAACTGTACCATTTTCGTAACTATAATAACAGCAACTTAGCATGAACCTTTGTTGCTCATTGTCCCAATTGCATTACCAAGCAGGGTCCCTTCCTTTCCGAAATGAACCCGAGTGTCGTTGAAATTTAAACGCCAGCACTAAAGTAATATAGCTAATTCTATTTCACTGCTTTAATTTCAAAGTTCAGTTAGCTGGCTACAATATTCAGATTACACAAGCACAAATTAAGAGTGCGAGTTTTGTTATCGTATTTTAGCTTACCTGTGACTGCAGCTCAGCTTGGTACGTAATAAATTTTACTATTGTTAATTGTTCAGAATCATTTAATTCAAGTTCAAAGTTAAATCTCTTATTTCCAAATTGCGTAGATTCAAGTAGTTTTTTGAAATGATTGTTGAGGTAGTCCAAGACTAACCGTATTTTACTGAATTTCGATGTGCTTCAGAAAGAAAGCTCACTATTAACTTCAGTCACTAAATTAACTTTCGATTTTCCGGTTTTATTAATTCTTTGCTAAATTAAGTCAGGGTGTAGCGAAATTTATTACTTCTGACAAACTTTCAGTTTTCACACTACACGTGTCAACCTTCAGTTGCCACGCTTCTAGTGCTAGTTATATGTGTAATAACCTTTCTTTTTCAGTTACTATAGTAATTGTCCTTAGGACTGGCGACCGTGATTTCCCCCAAATCTCAAATACCTAATTACCGCTAGTTAATTGTTAACGTAACGGCTGCACATTTACTTTCTTTATTAACTTTAGCCCTTTTCAAAATTAATTTCCACCAGTTTCATTAGCACATTTCCTTTCATTTAGATGTAACCCTTTCCTCCCTCTTTACCGACAGCTTAACTTCGGTGACGATTGCTTTTCCAAAACTCTCATTAGGTACACGCGGTTTCATCTTTCACTGTCATTAAGGTCGGTAAGTGAGGGGGAGGTTACAAAGTGTTGTGACTATGTGACATTTCGAAGTTTGGATCGATCATGGAGGGGAGCTCGGATAGCCGAAGTTGCTTAAGGTGCCTGGTCCGGATAAGGGTGAAGTCCCGCTCCGGCACAAATTTTCATGTATTGCAAACAGCTGACGACAATGAAAAGTCGCAATATGCGTATCTGTTTCGTAATGGATTAAATTGCCCAGAACACGACCACCGTGGAAGAACGCTGCTCTGAACATGGATGCTGCACTCTACTTTTGCAACAAGGGAAGTCTACCACAGCTGAACAACTTTTCTCCACTGGACATTCAAAGGAGTTTGATAAAGCAATACTTTTGCCCTCAATAAAATCTCTTTGGAATTTCATTGTAATAGAATCCGTGTGAATATGTTTACTGGAAAGTCTGATGAAGCATGATAGAGGCTGCCAGCTGGATAATGCGTGGAAATCTCACCATTTCCAGGATTTGCTCTAGTCAAAGACGACAGTGTACGTCGATGGCTGCTGCAGGTGCAACCCTGAGGAATCCGGAGTTCCACAGTTCCATCAGTGAAGACGCTGCCCACCTGGTAGTGTGCTCGGTCTGTCACCACGATGTTAACGCATGTGGAACACACCTTACGGAACGGGGGAAGTCTTATTCAGTCTTCGATGACTGACCTGATGAAGAATGGCACATGTCCAGTCCAAATTTCGTAGAGTGTTGTAAACGACGACCAGCTGCAAGTCCGAAATTTCTTTGAACATTGTAGTGAGACTATTTCAAGTATTATGTATGCGTTACGTCAAAAGTTTTATAAAGACGAGGAGATGAATAACGGAAAGCAGTTTATTCGAGTCATGCTTTACGTCTCTGAGCTAACGAGAGCCAACATTGTAGGGTATGTGGGAATGCAGTCACTCGATTGCTCGTATTTTATATTTATCATACACTGAAGCGCCAAAGAAACTGAGCTAACGAGAGGCAACATTGTAGGGTATGTGGGAATGCAGTCACTCGATTGCCCGCATTTTATATTTATCATACACTGAAGCGCCAAAGAAACTAGTATATACATGCTTATTCAAATACAGGGATATTTAAACAGGCAAAATACGGCGCTGCAGTCGGCAACGCCTGTATATAAGACAACAAGTGTCTGGCGCAGTTGTTAGATCGGTTACTGCTGCTACAATGGCAGGTTATTAGGATTTAAGTGAGTTTGGACGTGGACCTACAGTCGGCGCACGATCGATGGGTCACAGCATCTCCGAAGTAGCGATGAAATGGTGAGTTTCCCGTACGACCATTTCACGAGTGTACCGCGAATATCAGGAATCTGGTAAAATATCAAATCTGCGAAACTGCTGTGGCTGGAAAAAGATCTTGCAAGAACGGGAACAACGACGAGAATCGTTCAACGTCACACAAGTGCAATCATTCGGCAAATTGCTGCATATTTCAGTACTCCGAATCAATCACTGAAACATCATCTCGATATGGGCTTTCGGAGCCGAAGGCCCACTCGTGTATCCTTGATGACTGCACGACGCAAAGCTTCACGCCTCGTCTGGGCCCTTCAACATCGACATTGGACTGTTGATGACTGGAAGCGTGTTGCCTGGTCGGACAAGTCTCGTTTCAAATTGTATCGATCGGATGGACGTGTACGGGCATGGCGACAACCTCATGAGTCCATGGACCCTGCGTGTCAGCAGGGAACTGTTCAATTTGATGAAGGCTCTGTAATAGTGTGAGGTGTATGCAGTGATATGGGACCCCCGATACGTCTAGATACGACTCTGACAGGTGACGCGTACGTAAGCATCCCGCCTGATCACCTGCATCCATTCATGTCCATTGTGTATTCCCACCGACTTGGACAATTCCGGCAGGCTCATGCGACACACCTCACATCCTGAATTGCTACGGAGTAGCTCCAGGAACACACTGCACTGGCCACCAAACGCCCCAGACATGAAAATTATTGAGCATATCTGGGATTCCTTGCAGCTTGCTGCTCAGAAGAGATCTCCACCTTCTCGTACTCTTTATGGATTTATGGACAGCCTTGCAGGATTCATGGTGTCATTTTCCTCCAGCATTACTTAAGAGATTAGTCCATGCCACGTCGTGTTGCGTCACTTCTGAGTGCTCGTGGCGGCTCTACACGATGTTACTCAGGTGTGCCAGTTTCTTTGGCTCTTCAGTGTAATTACGTAGTTTGTATAACACTGGTACGAATGCGTAGTTTTCAGTGACCTGGATATGTTCTATTGAAACTCAACCATTGCTCAATATATAATTCAGTTTTTAACAAAAAGCAACTTTTCTTTTCCACCTGATTAACTCTGACAATCTGCAACACATTGTCTCCAGTGTTGAGAGAGCAACCTTCAGTGGTCAAGAGATTTTCATCTGACATAAAATCAAGGTCTGAAATGTCTCTTGTACTTACTAAGCAATTTAGATAACTTTAATAAATTTAAGAAAATATTCAAATAAAAAAAATTGAAAAATGAGGCAGTTAAAGAAAGAACAATCTGGTGATAATGCTAATACTAAACAACTATCCAACGTGTCGTATTTTATTATAAAAGAGAATGTAAAGTCTTATCCAATGATTTTTTCCTCCATAGTTGCTCTCAGGTTTGCACGTTGTCGTCGACTCCGTCACAAAGGAAGTTGATATTGGAAGACAATAATTCGCAGACCAATTAATGTCCTTCATCTTACCACGCACGTGGTTGCCGTGGTCTTCTCTTAACGTTTTGCGAGTACTGCTCCAGCGTCCGACATTCGAGGTTACCTGCGGAGAGTTCGTGGTTCTACAGCCCCATAAAGTTAAGTAAGAAGCTCCCGCTATAACAAGTCTCCAGCCGTACTCACATACCTTCGCGCTGGTGATTTTTCTTCCTACGTCATTCCAGCAGCTGTTTCACCTTCTGTTTATCCACTCTCTGGCACATTCAGCTGTGACCAGCTCTTGTGAAGCGACTTTTCGAGTTTCCGCTGGGTCTATTCCAATTCTTCTTTCTTACTAATAGTTTTCTGATTCCTTCAAGTGGACACAATTTGTTCTTACATAACTTTGTGGCATAGCCACTATTCTCTCTATATAACAGGTATCGTTTGATTCTGAAATAATTTCGTATTAGCGTTTGTCATTGTTGTCTGTTAATTGTGAGCCAGACACTCGTGTTATTCTTTTCAGATAGCTCCTATATCATTTGTGTTCACTCACATAGTGAATCATATCATTAGAAGGTTCTATGCATTTTAAGCTCAGCTAGTCGTTTATATTTGGGGGAAAACTGTTCTTATTGCAGAAGTAATCAGCAACTCAGAGGGAACTGTGGGCAGGAAAATATCAAGAGGCTGAAGAAGGTTCTTGTGAATCTTAGAAACCGGCATAGCTACTCAAACTGGTGCTCGCGGCCTCCTGGGCATTTCGTGACCATTTTTGGCAGTCGCGTAATGATACAGTGAAAATATTTTCCGTAATTTTTAGTTTTATCCTTCGCTTTCGGTTACAGTGTAAACATATTTTGTTGTGCAGTTAAATGTGACGAGGCGTTACCAGTCACTGGTTACAGCTGTTGGTTAATGTTTTTCAGTTTTTTTTGACAACATCGTCGAACGATAAAATTTCAGATTCGTTTGTGCCGTTGGCCATTATGTTGTATCTACTTTCGCCAATATTTAACTGCTGCCGTACTGGAATCTCGGGTTAGACGGCAACAAACGTCGTCGAATTAGTTTTATTGAAGTTCATGGCAGTTTTTTGAATGACTTCTTATTCGATATTGACTGTACATTTACTACAGTATTCAATGTTGTAGTTTCAATCTTTCTATCCTTTTCAAGTAGTCACCACTAATAAAAACTTAAGAAAGACGAGAGCCTCTATGGCTTGTGTCTACATTTGTCACATACATCATCGTTACGTGACAGATGCAATAAACACCATGAAATTAAATTCATGCTTATGGTTAAGTCAATAACGAACACCACACACTTATTTTTTTGTTAATGGTGACTACTACTGTTTTCAGCATTTATAATCCTATGAAAATGACTAAAAGGTCGAAATTGTAATAGTGGATATTGTAATAAATGTACGGTCAATGGCGAATGTGAAATCACTAAAAATATTACGAGATTGCGACCCCACAACACAATAATAGGAAGTGACTTCTGAAGTTGCTCATAATGATGATGATGACTAGTTTGAGGGGCGCTCAACTGCACGGTCTTCAGCTCCCATACAAAGTCCCAATTTTTACACAGATCACATTTTACACAATCCAATCTAGCCACCGTCACGAATGATGATGCTGATGATAGATGAGGACAATACAAACACCCAGTCCCCCAGCAAAGAAAATCCCCAATTTGGTTGGGAATCGAACCCAGGACCCCATGATCCAGTGGCAGCAGCGCTAGCCACTAGACCACGAACTGCTGCGGACTTACACAACAATGATACAGCCAGAACATCTGCCTAGGAAAGTTCACTACAACCTGCATGTTAAGGGAGAGTGAAGAAGAGCGTATTGCAATTATTTTGCTCGTGTAAGAGTCTCCAGCTTTCTTTCCCCGCGGTAAAGGGCTATGTTAACATTAGAGGTTAAGATAACTTTAATACAAATGTTGTGATGTTTAACGCAATTACATGTAACGTGAAATGATGCGCCTGGTACGGAAGGAAATCAGCACTTCTTATGATGCAACAGCACTTCTTATGATGCAACGGAGATTTGACCATGGTACTTAGGGGCAGTGATGGTCGTGTGTTGGTTAGGACGCCAGTTAAGGGCCTGAAACCAACCTGTCTGCATGCTAGACACACTGGAATTACACCTGGATTTATGGGCTGGGGTGCGATTTCGTACGACACTCTTGTGCTTATCCAACGCACCCAGGCTGCAAATTTGTACGTCAACCCGGTGATTCCACCCGTTGTGCTGCCATTCATGAACAGCATTCCAGGGGGTGTTTTCCAACTGCATAACACTCGGCCACATACCGATGTTGTAACCCAACAAGCTCTATAAAGTGTCGACATGTTGGCTGGGCGTGCTCGATCACCAGATCTGTCTTCAATAGAGCACATATAGGACATCATTGCCGGCCGCGCTGGCCGAGCGCTGCTAGGCGCTTCAGTCCGGAACAGCGCGACTGCTACAGTCGCAGGTTCGAATCCTGCCTCGGGCATGGATGTGTATGATGTCCTTAGGTTAGTTAGGTTTAAGTAGTTCTAAGTTCTAGGGGACTGATGACCTCAGATGTTAAGTCCCATACTGCTCAAAATGGTTCAAATGGCTCTGAGCACTATGGGACTCAACTTCTGAGGTCATTAGTCCCCTAGAACTTAGAACTAGTTAAACCTAACTAACCTAAGGACATCACACACATCCATGCCCGAGGCAGGAATCGAACCTGCGACCGTAGCAGTCTCGCGGTTCCAGACTGCACCGCCTAGAACTGCACGGGCACTTCGGCCGGCTCATAGTGCTCAGAGCCATTTGAACCATTTGGTACATCATTGGATCAAAATCCCAACGTCATCCACAAACAGCATTATTCGTCCCTGCACTACCCGACCAAGAGCAAGAGGTATGGAATTTCATTCCACAAACTGACATTTGGCACCTGTACAACACAATTAATGCTTGTTTGCAAGCTACCATTCAACATTCTGCCGCTTATCTCTGTTATTAACATACCAGCATTTCACATTTGCAATAGCTTATCTCCCTCTCACATTAACCTGTATCTTGCGATGCTGGTTACCTAAATATGTTACCTAGACAAATGTATTCCCGAAATTTCATTACTCTACATTAATTATTTTTGGTGTTGTGTTTTTTTTCCATCAGCGTATTTACAGTCACGTCATTTCTACTGGAGCTTTTATGCATTTACGCGACTAGTTGTGAGTTTGGATTATCTTCTAGCGATTCAAATCCACATAAATGTATTAAATTATTGTCTGCTGACACGTAATACAGAATGGCAGTGCATGGTTTTATAATCGTACTAATAAGAGGCTGTACCAAAGTGTGGCAAACAAGAAAGATTAATACATACACAATCAGCATAAGTATTGGTTGTAATAGTTGGTATCATGAATGTTTTATCCTTCTTGATAACCAGGTTTTGATGACAGGTAAATGAACTTAAACTCATCAAAAAGTAAATGCTGACATAATTAACATTATTTACAGCAATTTTATTAATGCTACTTACATTGCTGTGAGATTGTAATGTTAGGAAATTATAAGATTACATTTTCAAGTGTATTATTCACTGTCGATGTCAAAAATGGTTTGGACTAACAAAATATCCACATTTATAACATTTTACTAGTTGTTTGAGTCCAAAGTTTCTTGCAGTGAGATTCCTTTTTCGTACTCTTGACATAAACAGTGTTCTGTTGGTTTGTAAGACGTATCGTTTACAGAAACAGTCGACAAATCCATTCGCATTCACTTATCATTTCTACTGTATTGTCTGACGCTTGAATCACTGGAGCATTCTAAGATTAACATACTTCGTTTCTGCAAAATACAGGGTGTCCCAGAAGGAATGTTCGATTTTCAGGGTACGTCAGGAACGCTCATTCGTGGCAAACATGGGCTCTAGAAGGGATATTTTAAGAGATATGAAAATTTCTTCATCTTCGATACCGTGAAAGAAATATCCTCTACCGTCAGTTCTTTGCTTTCCATACTTCGAGAAGTCGGAGTACGGACCAGAAAAATATAAAAAAAATCTAGTATAAGTGTGCTTTGAAGTGCATACCCTTACAGTACCAAGGACGGGGGAGGGAGGGCGGTACTTTGTGCCCACCTTTTGTAAATATTGTAATTTGGATTGGTATTTCATACCTTAAAATTCTCCTAAAATATAGTTTTTTTATTATTTCCTCTACCAGATTTAAAAATACATAATTTATTTCAGCTAAATGTAATCTGTTAATTTGTATCTAGTGGTGTTTGCCGTTAAGTCTATCTCATTAACAGTAGATGTGACTTGACAACGGCAGTGTAGACCCTCTGGGTATTGAATATCTGTGTTGGTAGCAACAATGAGCTTAACAGTGATTCATTTCTCTTTGGTTTCTTACTGTATCTTGTTCCTTGTTGTTCAGTGCCTTCTTGTACAGTGTTAGAGACAATGTGATTGAAAATGTAGCGTCACTCTCTTACTGAGAGAAGTATTAGACATCCTAGAAGATTCTACAGATTCTGGAATTAAATTCTGTGATAGTGACGAAGTGGTGAGTGAAAGTGAAGAGGAATGTGGACAGTGGACAGTGATGGAGTACAAACAGATTCTGAAGACAAGCTCTGGGCACCTGCAACGGATGATTGGGAAAGTTTTTGCGTCCAAACCTAAAATCACACGGCGAATAGCACAAAACATAGGGAAAGAACTAGAAGGCATAAGAAATGAAGGTGAACTAGGAACAATAAGAGAATCATCTGAAAAGATTTTTTTCTCCAGAAATTGTTAACATCCTAATGAAACATACCAATAAAGCACAATTGAGACATATTTTACCCAAAACAGACAGACTTGAATTCATGGCATGTATAGGTTTACTTATTATTATAGGGAAGTAGGGCGATAGTAAGACGTCTATTCACAATTTATTGTCCAACACTTCAGGAAGGTTTGTTTATACTGCTACTATGAGTAGAACTAGATTCTGTCAGCTTACTATAACAGTAAGATTTGTTGACACAGAGACGTGAAATAAGCGGAGGGAAGATAACATGTTTGCTACAATACGATAAGTATTTGATAAAATGAATGAACTTCTGCCATGATATTATTCTGTTGAGATGCACACTTTTATTGATGAAAAATGTTATTTTCTCGTGGCAGGTGTGCCTTCAAGGTATTCATGAAGGAAAAACCATGCATAATTCAGTGCACAGTGTCACGACATATGGATATTACACTTCAATTGACTTCGCTGAACACTTGTGAAGGAATCACAGGCCAACTCTCGTGGAAATATTTCAGGCTAATAGGAAATAAACCTCAGGAACAGGAAGCCATCTCAAGGAGAGAATTATATTCCAGTCACTTTGCTTTCAGTGATTCTAGTACTGAGAATAGCCCAAACACAATTGTACTCCCCATGAAAAACCCCCAAAAAAATCTTCTGTTGCTGTAGACTCAACATTAGGACACTGAAAATGGTTCACCTACTGAAAAGAAGAAGAAAACAGTCATAAATTTATATTGTAATGAGAGGAAAGGTGGCGTTGACACAGTCGATGATTGGTGAGAAAATTTTCAACTAAGAGGGCTACAAGAAAGTGGCCGCTATCTGTTGTCTACATTCTTGTGGACGTAGCAGCGTTAAACGGTTAAGCTCGACTTCCCATAGTGGAATAAGACCAATTCTAACAAGTAACAGCTTTTTCTTCAAGAATTTGGACTACAGTTCACGAAATCATACTTGAATAAAGGGCTACGAATATTAGAGGACACTAGATGTGTGTGGTTTCAGACAAGGGAGGTATTCTCAGATGGGTTATGAAGCAGACGTTCACTGCAAAGGAAGCTAAAGGAGGAAGGGGAAGATGTCATTTGTATTGTCATGAAAGCCAGTCAAAAGCTGAGAAGTACAATGAAGAGAGCAAAACAACAATTATCTGTAACAACTCTAAGAGATACATGTGCAATAAACACAGCAAGAAAACTGTTATATGTTCCAAGTGTGAAGATTTTTCCGAAGAAACTGATGAGTAAGTGATCCCACAAACTATGCAATGTAAACTGCTGTATTTAACTTGAAATATCTGTAATATTTTAGAATTATATGTACTTCGATAACTCTGTAATAACTTTTACTGCCAATGGGTAAAGAGGTACTGCTCAAGAAAGTAAGACTAAATAAATTAAATGATAAAAACGTGAAAAATACTAAATGTGTTTTTGTAAGGAGTGCTAAAGTAAATGTACAGTTTCTGGATCTTTATTACACATATATAGCTCTTTATGTAATATTTTGTTAATAAAGGTCTATAGAAATTAAAGACAATTGAATTATAAATTTTTTTGTGCTGTCACAAAGTACCCCAAGCCACCAATCCCACACCCCCTCCATGGTCCTGTGCGTTATAAAACATACGTTGATACTGCAGAGGTTAAGAGCTGTGAGTACTGGTTCATCTTCGCTACTATGCAACACATCTCCTCCACTGAACAAGCGCTCATTTCTCTTAAGGTACGCATTTTAGAGCCCATGTTTATGAGTCTTTTTTGGTTAGAATGATCGTTCCTCTCATATCCATGAATAGCGACCAGTCCTCCTGGGTCACCATGAATACAACCAACTAAGAGCTGAAACTACAACTACGTAAGTTACAGACTTGATACTTATACAGAAATACTGACATGCCAAATCAACGTAATCTTTTATGTTTACTTTCTCATTAAAGCTTATCGCTGACCTTAAATTGTGTGACATTTTTAGAAGCGCTGTTAACGAATGGCCAGACTCCGCTGTTGTGCGTAAATATTATTAAGATTCTTTGTTTTCACTTTTTGCCTACTTCGGGCGTAAATCTAAACTACACACATCAAAAAAGTTTTGCATCACCCCAGTTCCCAGAACTCCTGAAGATAGGCATTGACTGTGGATATTGTATCATAGACACAGTCCCTTTGACTGTTCAGAGATGTCACTAAACCCACCCAAAGATGTAAACAATCATACATGACCAGCGCCTATTAGATGGAGGGGGTCTGACAGCCGATCAGTTCCAGTCATGCCACCAGGAAGGAGATACATGTCTCATGTTGTCTATAGTTCAACCATACCTAGATGGTCAATACCGAAGTTCGATAGCGTCTGCATCGTTACTTTGTGCCAGGAAGGGCTCTCAACAAGGGAACTGTCCAGGCGTCTCGGAGTGAATCAAAGCAACGTTGTTCAGACATGGAGGAGATACAGAGAGACAGGAAATATCGATGACATGCCTCGTTCAGGCCGCCCAACGGCTACTAATGCAGTGGATGGCCGATATCTACGGATTATGACTCGGAGGAACCCTGACAGTAACGCCACCATATTGAATAATGCTTTTAGTGCAGCCACAGGAGGTCGTATTACTACTCAAACTGTGCGCAATAGGCTACATGATGCGCAACTTGACTCCAGACGTCCTTGGCGAGGTCCATGTTTACAACCACGACACCATGCAGCGTGGTACAGATGGGCCCAACAACATACCGAATGGACTGCTCAGGCATTATGTTTTCTTCACTGATGAATGTCGCATATGTCTTCAACCAGACAATCGTCGGAGACGTGTTTGGAGGCAACCCGGTCAGGCTGACCGCCTTAGACGCACTGTCCAGTGAGTGCAGCAAGTTGGCACTATATTAGCGAGTCATTCGTCTTCATGGATGACAATTCGCGCCCCCATCGTGCTCATCTTGTGAATGACTTCCTTCAGGATAACGACATCGGTCGACTAGAGTGGCCAGCATGTTCTCCAGACGTGAACGCTATCGAACACGTTTGGGATGGATTGAAAAAGGCTGTTTATGGACGATGTGACCCACCAACCACTCTGAGGGATTTACGCCGAATCGGCGTTGAGCATTGGGACAATCTGGACCAAAAGTGACCTGATGAACTTGTGGATAGTATGCCACGACGAATACAGGCATGCATCAGTGCAAGAGGACTTGCTACTGGGTATTAGCGGTACCAGTGTGTACGGCAATCTGGACTACCACCTCTGAATGTTTCGCTGTGTGGTGGTACAATATGCGAGGTGTGGTTTTCATGATCAATAAAAAGGGGCGTAAATGATTTTTATGTTGATCTCTGTCCCAATTTTATGTACAGGTTCCGGAACTCTCAGAGTCGAGGTGATGCAAAATTTTTTTTATGTGTGTATTACGCCACAGTGGTTTCAGTGCTGCACGGTTTGCTAACAAGAGAAGTTGGCAACGCCAGCTCTGACGCTGCCTTTGTGGGTTCCTCGTTGTAGCTGGAGGGGGGAGCTCCGCCGAGGCGTGCGGCCATGTCGTCGCTGATCTCCGCGAAGGTCCTGCCCTTGGTCTCGGGCAGCAGCAGGAACAGGTAGAGGGCGGTGAGGGCGCACATGGCGGCGAACGCCCAGAACGAGTAGTGTGCGCCCACGCTGTCCGACACCACCTGGAACAGCTTCTTCAGAGCGAAGCCGTAGACCGCCACCACCGTGTTGCAGATGGTTATGGCGCCGGACTTCACGGACACGTGGAATATCTCACCGATGAACATGACGAAAGCCGGGGCCGAGGCAACACCGAACGATATCTGAAACAAAATCGTTACAGTGTATGTTCAGTATAACTGTTACTGATATTTAGGCACTGAGAATTGCTCAAGAATTCGGAGTGGGTTGGGCAAGAAATAAATTGTATAATGTCGTTTTAGAACCTTATCGTTATAAGTTCATGCATTGTTTAATTTAGTTTAGCTACTAGCGTGGTCCATGGATCATCTCCCACTATGTGCACGAGTCAGTTTCATAATTATACTACACATTCTCAGTGAAAAGTATGACAAAACATTTATCATTTAGAGGATTGTCTTAAACAACTTTTCTATGTACATTCAGTGATACTATACCATGTTCAGTCCCTTTCCCTCTCATTGTTAACTGCACGAAAAAAGCTATGTCTGACAGTAGTGAAGCCGAGTTAACGTTGCTGTTGATCTGAATCGGCAGCAAGAATGCTGCAATGCAGTGAGGTGTAATCATAAAAGCTCTGCGTCCTCAGAGCATTAAAAATTAGCCACTATTTGATGCCCTATGTGACGAGGATAAATATTCACGGCACATGATGCCAGTAAAGATCATTCTGTCGTCCGCACGCCTGCACGTGGTTAGCCCTCGGCAAGTGAGCGGTTTGCAGGGTCTAAAGAGTCGGCCCAAGTACTAGTCCTTGCGTCAAGCCTATACCTGTTTGGGCACTGAGCGAAACTCACAAAATCCTTTAACAAACGAACAAATAATTAATGTTGGGAAACAGTTGGCTCTTTATGATAACATAGAAGAATAACTCATCGCGCCGGCCGGAGTGGCTGTGCGGTTCTAGGCGCTACAGTCCGGAACCGAGCGACCGCTACGGTCGCAGGTTCGAATCCTGCTTCTTGCATGGATGTGTGTGATGTCGTTAGGTTAGTTAGGTTTACTTAGTTCTAAGTTCTAGGCGACTGATGACCTCAGAAGTTAAGTCGCACAGTGCTCAGAGCCATTTGAACCAATAACTCATCGCAAAGGTTAAAAATTTAATAGGTCAACCGGAAGACAGAGTAACTTACAGCTGTCTCGAGAGAAATAGGAAAAGGAAATTTTTAAAATACACTTCTAAGGCCATTTATATAACTAAATAAAGTGAACAGGTGCGCAAATCTATACAGCGAGATACCCCGTGAACCTCAAGTGTGCCAGTCAGTTGCTATCAACGGGCTATATTTTCACAAGTCCGGACGACAGCTCAATATGACACGTGCGATCCCTGTAGTCTCCTTAAATCTCGCGTCAAGGAGCAGTTAAGTAATTAATGAGAGAACGAGTGTCCACAGATTGATATACTGCCTTCAGACAGTCAGTGAAAATTCTCTTAAGGTATACGCTACAAAACACTTACGTGATTCAGTTAGTGAACGTGTATCCATAGCGGCCCAAGAACGCCATTTAAAAAGAAGCAGAAGCAATAATTAGTACTCAGAACCAACTTGTAGTAAAGATAAATATATAAATAAATAAAAGCTGAGAAAAGTTCACCGCATAAAAACATTTAAATAACAAATAGTTGCACAATTAAAACTAGTAATCTGTAACTAACCTTGAGACAGGGAATAAATTGCTTTTACTCTTCAGCTCACAAGCCGCTAATGAAGTAACACATAAGAAATCTGCATAGTAACAATTAATAGTTTTACATCCTTCTGCTTATCACACCCCGTGAACCTCAAGTGTGCCATTCAGTTGCTATCAACTGGCTATATTTTCACAAGTCCGGACGACAGCTCAATATGACACGTGCGATCCCTGTACAACCGACCAACATGTGTCTATCGTCGACACTATCTCCTACAAGAGCATTTGACTCAGCAAAGCCCCACACATGAAAATTTACAAATTTCAAACAGTAATTTACGTAACTTGAGTCAACTCAGTTCAAGGGTACCAGACGGCAGTGCATTCCATGAAGCCGATGTACAGAGGCCACCTTAACAGCCACAATACGATAAGCGCGCCTGAATTCAGATCCAAGAGTATCAAAGCGTGCCACAACACCAGAAAACAGGAACAGACTAAGGGACCACTTAAATTGCAATGTCATTCTCACTTAATACAACCCCGTGACCACAGCGCTTCTGATCCTCTTCAAAAACTTTGTCCAAGGCTAAATATGGTCGCACTTAAAACAAATTCACCATTACCAAACCATTGAATCCACTGCTGAACGTAGGATATTGAATTGCATCACAAACTGTCTCCGTTTGGTACATGTTACCCTAATCCTTTCCAAGGCCACGCTACAAGGTATTAAGTCGCTCAACACGACTCATATCAAACAATTTCCATCGGATTGGAAAGCTCCTTGCATAACGTGACTGCCACCGAGAAGAACTAACAGCAAAGACCACACCAATGTTCCGTCTTTTGGTAACATCTGTGCCCACAACTATTAAAGAGATGATGATGATGTTTGGTTTGTGGGACGCTCAGCTGCGCGGTCATCAGAGTACAAAATCCCAATTTTGACACAGTTCAAATTTTACACAATCCAGTCTAGCCACTGTCGCGAATGCTGCTGCTGCTACTGCTGATGATGATGAAATGATGATGAAACACAAACACCCAGTCCCCCTAATAAACAGACAAAACGTTTAAAGGGCTACCAGCCACTCCATGGCATATCAAGTTCGGCCGAAAGGCATATACCGCCCGCGGGCCCTGCGCGACTCGCCAGTGGCTAGATCGGGCTTGTAAATAAAAAATTGGACTGTGTAAAAAATTAGGACTTCGTACGGGCGAAAATGACTGCGCAGTTAAGCGCCCCACAAACCAAACACCATCAACATCTTCGTTGATACCATTCTCTGGACGCATAGTGTCTAATTATCACCTCCCAGGGATAGATCGGTCTATTATTCTTTAACACAGCCCTACCTCTATAAATGAATTTAGTTCTTCTTTTTATTATATTTAGCAGATAAAGTTTCCCCACGAATCACTCACTATATACCTCAAGTAGATTTGTCGGAATTGTCTTCGACATAATGACGATTTGCTCTCACTCAAAGTCTGTTAACTCCGATTTCACTGACTTGTGAACATCACCATAACGCCATCATATATGCAGACGGTCAAAGTACCAGGTTTGCGCCTAACAGGTAATTAGAAATTGCGTACAAGAAGAGAGTTGTTAATCATATCACTAATTACTTTATCCAACCTACTCCATTTGAATGCTGAGCGACTGAAAAACGACTGAGCCATAATTACTTTTATCTTATGATTTTGCTGTTCTGGAACTTTACCGCTGTCAGGTTCTGAGATTTTTGATAAGTAAATGTGTCTGCTTGTGTTTGTCTTTGATGATTTGAGGAAGGTTGCCAGATATTTTATTAGCTTAAAACAACGTTGCTTATGTTTGTGGGGTCGTTTATCTTCCATTATTGCTTTATGGATTTTGTAAGCATGTAAACGCTATGTTTTTGTGAGGTGGTCTGATTTCGTTTCTGATTCGACTACCATAAGTACATCTGTAATACACTATGTAATCAAAAGTATCCGGACACATCTAAAAACATACGTTTTTCATATTAGGTGTATTATGCTGCCACATACTGCAAGGTACTCCATATCAGCGACCTCTGTAGCCATTAGACATCCGTGAGAGAGCAGAATGGGGCGCTCCGCAAAACTCACGGACTTTGAACGTCGTCAGGTGATTTGGTGTCATTTGTGTCATGTTGTTGTTGTGGTCTTCAGTCCTGAGACTTGTTTGATGCAGCTCTCCATGCTACTCTATCCTGTGCAAGCTGCTTCATCTCCCAGTACGTACTGCAGCCTACATCCTTCTGAATCTGCTCAGAGTATTCATCTCTTGGTCTCCCTCTACGATTTTTACTCTCCACGCTGCCCTCCAATACTAAATTGGTGATCCCTTGATGCATCAGAGAATATGTCCTACCAACCGATCCCTTCTTCTAGTCAAGTTGTGCCACAAACTCCTCTTCTCCGCAGTCCTATTCAATACCTCCCCATTAGTTATGTGATCTACCCATCTAACCTTCAGCATTCTTCTGTAGCACCACATTTCGAAATCTTCTATTCTCTTCTTGTCCAAACTATTTATCGTCCATGTTTCACTTCCATACATGGCTACACTACATACAAATACTTTCAGAAACGATTTCCTGACACTTAAATCTATACTCGATGTTAACAAATTTCTCATCTTCGGAAACGCTTTAACTGTCATTGCCAGTCTACATTTTATATCCTCTCTACTTCGATCATCATCAGTTATTTTGCTCCCCAAATAGCAAAACTCCTTTACTACTTTAAATGTCTCATTTCCTAATCTAATTCCCGCCTTGATTCGACTACATTCCATTATCCTCGTTTTGGTTTTGTTGATGTTCATCTTATACCCTCCTTTCAAGACACTGTCCATTCCGTTCAGCTGCTCTTCCAAGTCCTTTGCTGTATGTGAGAGAATTACAATATCATCGGCGAACCTCAAAGTTTTTATTTCTTCTTCATGGATTTTAATACCTACTCCGAATTTTTCTTTTGTTTCCTTTACTGCTTGTTCAATATACAGATTGAATAACATCGGGGAGAGGCTACAATCCTGTCTCATTCCCTTCCCAACCACTGCTTCCCTTTCGTGCCCCTCGCCTCTTATAACTGCCATCTGGTTTCTGTACAAATTGTAAATAGCCTTTCGCTCCCTGTATTTTACCCCTGCCACCTTCAGAATTTGAAAGAGAGTATTCCAGTCAACATTGTCAAAAGCTTTCTCTAAGTCTACAAATGCTATAAACGTAGTTGTACCTTTTCTTAATCTAGCTTCTAAGATAAGTCGTAGGGTCAGTATTGCCTCACGTGTTCCAATATTTCTACGAAATCCAAACCAATCTTCCCCGAGGACTGCTTCTACCAGTTTTTCCATTCGTTTGTAAAGAATTCGCGTTAGTATTTTGCAGCCGTGACTTATTAAACTGATAGTTCGGTACTTTTCACATCTGTCAACACCTACTTTCTTTGGGATTGGAATTATTATTTTCTTCTTGAAGTCTGAGGGTATTTCGCCTGTCTCATACAGTTTGCTCACTTGTGTCATATGCGTTCAGAATGGTTCAAATGACTCTAAGCACTATGGGACTTAACATCTGACGTCATCAGTCTCCTAGACATAGAACTACGTAAATCTGAGTAACCTAAGGACATCACACACATCTATGCCCGAGGCAGGATTCGAACCTGAGACCGTAGCAGCCGCAGGCTTTCGGTCTGAAACGCCTAGAACCGCTCGACCTCAGCGGCCCGCGTCATATCTGTGTACGCGAGATTTCCACACTCCTAATCATCCCTAGATCCGCTGTATCCGATGTGATAGTGAAGTGGAAACGCGAAGGGAGAGCATACAGGCCGACCTCGTCTGTTGACTGACATATACCGCCGACAGTTAAAGACGGTCATAATGTGTAATAAGCACACATATATCCAGACCATCACACAGGAATTCCAAACTGCACCAGGATCCACTGGAAGTACTATGATAGTTAGGCGAGAGGTGAGAAAACCTGGATTTCATGGTCGAGCGGTTGATCATAAGCCACATATCACACCGGTAAATGCCAAACGATGCCTCACTTGGTGTAAGGAGCGTAAACATTGGACGACTGAACAGCGGAAAAACGTTGTGTGCAGTGACGAATCATTCATTCTGTTATTTACCGTCTCGTAAATCTATCAGATGATCAAAACCAATTGCAAAATTAATTAGACAATATATCTCTATTTCGCGTAAAATGGTAATTGACTATAAATAATGAAAAATGTGAAGCCATCCATATTAGATAAGAATCCGCTAAATTTCGGTTACACGGTAGATCACTCAATTCTAAAGGCTGTGAATTCAACTAATTACTTAGGGATTACAGTTACAGGTACAAAAAACTTAAATTGGAACGATCACATTCATTATTTTTGGTGGAAGGTAACCAAAGGCAACGATTCATTGGTAGAACACAAATAACATGCTACATGTCTATTGAAGAGAGTGCCTACACTATGCGTGCCCACTCTCTTCTGGAATATTGCTGCACGACGTGGCATCAGCATCAAATAGGACTGACAAAGGACATCGAAAATGTTCAAAGAAGGGCAAATCGTTTTTGTATTATCGCAAAATAGGAGAGATGATAAGCGAGCTGGAACGCCAATGGGTGTTTTTTATTTTTTTTAAGTCGTTCTTCATAACATGAGGACTTTTCCACGAAATTTCTATCATCAATTTTCTCCTGAGAATGTGAAACTATTTTGTTGTGGGCGTTCACCTACATAGGGAGAAATGGTTAATGATAGCAGAGCTCTCACGAAAAGATTAAGTTTCGTTTTTCCTGCTCGCTGTTCGAGAGTGAAACTGTAGAGAAATAGTTTGAAGGTGGTTCAGTGAACTTTCTGCAAGACTATTAATTGTGAATTGCTGAGTAGTCAAGTAGATGCAGATGTCGATGTAGGATCGCATACCAGGCAGTGACAATCCAGAGAAGAACGAGCATTTGTAGTGTTGGGAGTCTCTGTCAAACGATTTGTTGTATCATCTAAGTTTTCCTCCAAGAAACCGCAGTCTTTCGTTTGCCTTGTGCACAGCATTTTACATGTCCTTCCAAGCGAGAAAGAGACTGTTGCTCCCAGAGTGAAGGATAGTCACAATATTTCTCCCAAAATTACTGAGCTATGCTGTATCTTCTAACCGTTCTACCAACACGTTGCAGGCTTTGTTTCATCTTCTCCCCAAAATTTTACATGTCCTTCCACATGATCCAGATACCATTGCTCCCAAGAAGAGAATAGCCATGATATTTCACCCGATATCTGTATGTAGAAGAGTTTTCAGCCAAGTCTCTGGTCCCCATTTCATGTAAAGATGTTGTTTACAACATGAAAGACACTAAGCAATGTATAGTTTATCCCTACCTGAAAAGACAGACTGGACATTTACTATATAGTACACTATTGGCCATAGGATACATTATTAATGGGATGTATGAAATCTGTATGTAATTGTTTAATACATTTCACACCTTAGGTGTGATGAGATTCCTGACGTAAATTAAACATGACTGTGCCGTTGTGCTACTAAACGTAACTTGCATCCTCAATTCTTCTTCATGTGCAAGTACACTGTAACAAGACAAGATGACTCGTGAGCATGCATTTGCACCATTCCACGTGCGCCAGTGTAAGACCTAAATATGCATCAAATGTCAAATGAGTCTTAGCCTTAACGAAAAATCGGGGAATTAAATTTTAGATACATCTGTGGGTGAGAAACGTATGTAATATTCGGTGTTTATGAGCTGCTCAGACGAAGCTTGTGGTCTAGGGTTGGCGAGAAGTCTCCTTCATCTTTCAATGTTAAGAATGTACCCAAAGCATGAGGGAGTGGTGTGGGATGGGGATTGCAGTCTGCCACTAAGGCAGTGTGGGGGACAGAGGCGGGCCTGGTGCTGGCGTTGCTCGTATTCCTCCCCTTGGTTTGCAGATGCATAGCGGAGCCCATAGTGATTAGTGCACTGAGGTAGACAGCCGAACCCTGCAGCATGTGTTGGTTGACTCATGTGGCCAGTCACGTCTTGTGTGGCTGGGCCTGCCACTTGCAGAACATTTATTTAAATAAATACGACACTCACACACTGTTACAGTTCTATTTGGGCAGGCTGTAGTAATTGTTGAACATAAAAGCTCATTGTTTTAACATATAGAACCAGCGACTATTGGTGTAATTCGCTTAAAAAACGTATCCTCTGCCTCTGTGGCGTAACTGTTATATAGCAAGAGTTTGCTTTGTTTAAAAAATGAATCCAGCTCTTCCAGTGTAACAGTTATGTAATGGGAGTGTGAGTAGTTTAAAAAAGTGAATCCAGCAGCTCCAAAGTTTAGATGCTATAAAGCAAAAGTGAAATGGTTAGAAAGTCTGTCACACATACGAGTGGAATAGTTCCATCTTGTTTATAGTTTGTATATCAGGTAACTTGTGCAAAGAACCAGTCTGTGATAATAAACATCCTAGACCCCTACAGGTGTGCTAGACATCCCATCCCTACCGTATGATGTAGTAATAAATCATGATTCTAGGTATAGCCTATACCAGAATCTGTCCCACTAACCTTCACCATTAGGGCAGATGGATTAGTTCTGCCATCTCCTGTCTGCTATTATGGATCCTCCATTTTGAATTGCAAAGTCATACAGACAGCCACTGTGGACTGCAGGTGATCCTTTGACCTTGGGGAGAGGGCATGTAGGGGACTTAAAATCCTGGATGTTGACTACAAATTATTACACACAGGTCTGCTAGCAGCATAGTGGATGTAATGCATAAGAACTACTCTTGAGCCACAATTAATTCCTTTGACAGTTATAGGGAACGAGGACTGGGCTGCAGCAGGGTAATAAATCATACTGGAACCCAGGTACAGACCTTTTTTGTCTTTGGGCAAATCTAGCAACCATGCTGGCTCTGCCATTATCCCTTGAAGTAGGACATGTGGCCTAGAAGAGTGAGGAAGAGGGTTGGGAAAGTGGTCATTTGGGGAGGGGAGGAAGGTGTGGTAGGGTATGGGGGAGGGGTGGTGGGGAAGACTGGTAGCAATGTAGACTGTCAGTATGCGCATTTCCTGACTAATATGGACATACTGCATCCTTGGGTGTTAGCTCTCATGTGTCCGGGTCGTAGTGCCTTTCGTATAAAAAAAAAGAAAAAAAATGAAACAACAGTGCTCATCAACAAGTCTATCAACTATCAGTTACTCCTATTGACAGTGAGATTTCCAGATATGTATTACACCCATTCCAACAGAATCGGTGATTGCATCCAGGGTGGATGTAAGGTCATAATTACAAGCGGGCTCATACTTTCAAGTTATCTGTAGATCTGACTCAATATTATAATCGCTGACATAACGTTACGTACCTCTAAACACATAACAGTTCATTTTGTTTTCTCTTGGACTGAATCTCGCTGGTTCGTACTTGACGTGGCGCAGGAGGGCGTCCAGCTTCTGTATGAGAGTCACCTATCTTGCTTCTTTGATTCTCATGATAAGGTGTTTCAAGCAGTCATCCTGAGTATCGTCGAGCAGAAACGGGAACACTGTATCCATTGTCCTTTCGGCCTCGCGACCTCGGAGCAGAAAGAAATGTGTAACCCATAGTATCTTGGTTTACTGTTTTGTATGCAAATGTCAATGGGGCGATACTGCATACCAACCTCTGTATTCGACATCACTGTACATCGGGAGCATACCTCCCAACGTAATTTATGCGTACTGTAAGTCCTTCGTTTGTAGGTGGTAGGCATTTATCTTGTGGGTGATGTCATAACATGAATTACTTCTGATACTAGTCTCGACTGAAAACTCAGAGACAGTCATGCAGGAAGCTCTGTGTTTCAGAATGTTGTCTTCTGCAAGGAACCTTGCAATTCCCCGATCTTCTGCAGTCGGCACAGATTTGGTGATAATGTAGCGGGTGAGGTAGTCCCTGCAGACTGTTATCCATCGATTGCATGGTCGACTTTGGGAATGTCCCAAAGAGGTCGATTCCAATTCCATGGTATGGCGGTGCTGCAGTTGCAGTTAGGCCCATTCTTCCGGCGATGGTATACCATGCAGTGGCTCTCGTAGTGCCTAACGGATCGGTAGAGTCCTGCCCACCCGATACCTACGTCCGATCCTGTGTAGAGTCGTCACGAACCCCAAGTGAGCAGTGCTCGAGTGTCACCGAAAATCTCCAGAATAGCTAACTGTAGATAAGTTGGTATGTCAAACAACCATTTTTGCTCCATCAGATCACAGTTCCTCTTATGCAATGTTCCTTTTATTAACTGGAATTCTCCTTTGCTTGGTTCCTCATTCTTCAAGGCTTATATGATTCTCAGCAACATTGGATATTCCCTCTTTTCAGCAGCAACGTCATTTAATGACTGATATTTCATCCACGCTGCTGTATTCTGACAAACGACATTCTAATAGGTAGTTTGCGTCCTTGTTTAAATCTGGTTTTTTAAATCATTGTGACGTCATACTCCTGAAGGCGCAGTGCCCGTCGTACCAGGCTACCCGACGGATCCTTCAGCTAGTCAACCAGCATAGAGAACTCCAGTCCATCACAACAGTGAATGGTTTGCCAAATTAATACAGCCTGAACTTGTTGATAACCCAAGTAACTGCTAGCCACTCTTTCTCGGTTGGAGGGTAGTTACTTTCAGACCTAAGGGAGAGTAATTTGGAAGTACAAGCTATCGTCTTTCCAGCACCACCTTCTTGAATATGCACTACAACAGAATCTACACCCTAACCACTAGCAACGACGTGAAGTTCTGTCTGGGCATTGTCATCACACAACGCTAGGACTGGAGAACTTGCTAGTATGTTAGGGCAAGAAAAGACCTTTCTTGCGCCTCGTTCCAAGAAAATTTCGCATCTCAGTGCAGCAGTTCTTGCAAAGTTGGTTCAAATGGCTCTGAGCACTATGGGACTTAACATCTATGGTCATCAGTCTCCTAGAACTTAGGACTACTTAAACCTAACTAACCTAAGGACATCACACACATCCATGCCCGAGGCAGGATTCGCACCTGCGACCGTAGCGGTCGCGCGGTTCCAGACTGTAGCGCCTAGAACCGCTCGGCCATCCCGGCCGGCAGCCACCCTGAGCAATGTCTGTTATGTGATGTTCTGTGGAGTAGCTTCGTCAGTCTGGAGCTCTGATCTTCCACAATCTGCGACTAACTGTGATGCACTGCAAGAATTCCCTTCTGAGAATAACATTATGACTACATTTAGCTAAAATAAATACATTCGAGGCTCTGTGTTCTGTCACTGATAGTAATCCTTGCAATACATGTTCCTGTTTGCTGGGCACATTTCTCACTTGCAGCTTTCAGCACAATTATTTTCATGCTACAGACTGTAGTTTTATTTATATGGTGGTACAAGCATTCGATATTACAGAAAATGAAGTCGGTTAGTGCCGGAACAGGTCCATCATCGATTAAGACATCAATGAGATTTCCTAATATCTTTGTGACTGTTGTCCATGGAGGATTTTTATCTGTGGCTTCTTCACCTCCACAGTCTACTGCATCGCTTAGTTTCCCTGACTTCAAAAAATGGTTCAACTGGCTCTGAGCACTATGGCACTTGACATCTGAGGTCATCAGTCCCCTAGAACTTAGAACTACTTAACCCTAACTAACCTAAGGACATCACACACATCCATGCCAGATGCAGGTTTCGAACCTGCGACCGTAGCGGTCGCGCGGCTCCAGACTGAAGTGCCTAGAACCGCTCGGCCACTCGGGCCGGCCCCCTGACTTCGTCGGCCAGTGAGTAGCTGGTACCTCTGTATGGCTTCGTCCCACAGATCGACTATAATCGTCTGCATTTGACTGGCATAAACAGAACTGTTGTGGTGACTAGATATTTTGCTGACAGAAGGCAACATGCTGATATGTTGGAACATCCTACGATGCCAGATGTCATTCTTCTGTGGGGCTTTATACTGCGCATGAAGGTGGCGGTAACTGTGGGACTTAAAATTCTTGGATTTCATTGGATCTTGATTACAAATTAGTTCACACAGGTCTGCTGGCAGCATGGTTTCTGGGTTGTCGTTTGACGACTGCGTCAAAAGTCCTAGTTGCCCGAGTCCATTCTTTCTGGCGCGTTCATTGATCATTGATGGCGCAGATCGATGCTAAAGATCGATACACATCTTCTTCAACATTCTTTATTACCTCCTGACGTATAGGGTCGACGTGCATGACTGCTGTCTCTTAATTACTCGGTCTGACAGCTTTGGATGCTAAAAAATGCTGTATCTCTTCTCATACTACCTGGCGTGTGAGGGGGGGGGGGGGGTTGGTGGATTTCACTACTACCACAGGGACCACAGTTGAGGGACGGGTTCTCGAACCACTGCTGCTTATTGCCATCCAAGTAAAAGTATACAGTTGCTGCACAAATCATGTCGTACCATACGTTACGTTTGGCAGCTCGATCGAATTTTCGCCGTTATTTAGTTCCATCCTGGCAAGTATCACAGGCAAACACTTATGGATACGTGTTGTGCAACTGACTTGCTACTGTTTCTGGAAACCGTTGGTCTCCTTACTATATGGACCTTGAGAAAGATGTACTCCCTGTATTCTGATTCCTGTCTATGTAGGTTGAAAGTTATTTACTGTATTTGGCTATTTACCAACTTCCATGGATTTAGTTTGTTCCAAGTCGGTCGGCCAGGGTGGCCGAGTGGTTCTAGCCGCTACAGTCTGGAACCACGCGACTGCTACGGTCGCAGGTTCGAATCCTGCCTCGGGCATGGCTGTGTGTGATGTCCTTAGGTTAGTTAGGTTTTAGTAGTTCTAAGTTCTACGGGACTGATGACCTCAGAAGTTAAGTCCCGTAGTGCTCAGAGCCATTTATTCCAAGTCGATTATCCACGAAAGGCTTTTGCTCTTATCTTTGAACCCTCTGATCGATTTTTGTTACGGCGCCTGCTGCGGTAGTGTTGATGATGATATTCTCTGGCGTGTGAACAGCCTAGCCAATGAGGTGCTTAGGCGCGCAATCGCTGGCCATGCTTTTGCAAAATGAAGAAGAGAACGGTGGCTTCTTCCTATTTTGTTCGTGGTAGGGACGAGATATACTTTCTTCCAGTGTGCAGTGGCATCCTACCGAAAGCAGCTGCTTTAATACATGCAGAGGCAGAGATATATTTACATTTGGGGGCAGCAATGGTTTGCGTGTGTGATGTTTTTTAAATATAGCTCCTCTAGTACGCCGACTCTGAACAGTTTTGCATTGGTAAACGCGGGTGAGTCATGTTGGCTTGTCAAAATCTATTAGGGTCAAACGTTGAACGTTGTGGCAGAGTGGCTCTCACATATACTATTCAGTGGGGTACTTTCATTCTATTTATGAGTTACGTTTATTACCATTTAGCACGTTGATACTGCATTCAGCAAATAGCTGTGTCTTACACAACGTTACAATGTACGTTGAAGAACTGGTCTTTTTACTGGCGTGGTAAAGATAGGACATGTTTCATATTACATTAATTGATGTGGGCTACGCAGATTTTATACGTATGAGGCACAATAATGATGCAAGTTAACTTCAATCTTATACCAATTAATTTCAAATCCGTACCATCTACATACTCAGTTAAATGAAGTTATATTCTTGTGGGATGATACGTACGAAACAACTGTAAGACCTTGCATGAATACCCTGTGTAGTACTAACGAAAATAAACATTTTCAAAGCCAGTTTTGTGTATACATATTTCATTCAGTACCACTTTTTCCTGTAACAGAGCTAAGGCACCTTGGTAACTACAAGAGTACGGCTATATTAAGCTCTGATTGCATGTTTTATGATATAATGGTACTGAAGCTCGACGCGGCGATGGCCACCACATTATACAGGGAGCGGCGCGGGAACTTCCTTTATTTAAAAAAAAAAAAAAACCATAGAACAGGAAGTGTTGAAGATATCACTTTAATTCTCATTTCTTTACATAGAGGTACATTTAAAGTTTTATTTATTTAGGGTTTGGAAATGATACCCTGAAGGTGGCCTCCGTTCTGCTGAATGTATCTGGACCGTCGATATCGGAAGTTTCGGTCTACTTTGTCCTGCGTCTCAGCTATTTTGGCAATAGCAGTACAAATATTGTTTCGTGGCTCACCCAGAGTACACGGACGGTTGGTATACGCCAAGGATTTAGGACAGCCTCATAAGAAGCAGGGGCATAAACCTGACGAGCGGTCTGGCCACTGCAGATCGCCCCACAAAGACATGAGACTCTCGAGAAAGTGTTCGCGCTGGAGAGTCATCGACGTTCGTGCTAGAGAGTCATTGACGTTCGTGCTGTGTGAGCCGTGGCGCCATCTTGTTGTAACCAGACCTCTCCCACAAGTTTAGGAATGAAAAGCTCCTCAGTCAGCTGGATCTTAACTGACCCACCGTTCTTTTCGAGAAACCATGGACCAACAATACCAAATTTGCATAATGCACAGTAGTCACACGTTGTGTATGCAGAAGGTGTTCATAAATTTCTTGGGGGTTCGTGTCGCTCCAATATCGGATGTTTTCTTTATTCACGCAAATAGATAAATGAAAATGTGCTTCACCCCTGAAGCTGAGGACCTCATGAGGAAAGTTTTCGATGAAGTCTTCACAAGTATTTTTTCGTGAAACATAATCGTGTGGATTAAGTACACTACTGGTAATTAAAATTACTACACCACGAAGATGACGTGCTAAAGACGCGAAATTTAACCGACAGGAAGAAGATGCCGTGATATGCAAATGAATAGCTTTTCAGAGCATTTACACAAGGATGGCGCCGGTGGTGACACGTACAACGTGCTGATATGAGGAAAGTTTCTGTGGTGAGCGTGCTGTATGACCTTCAGTACACACACCATCAGATTATTTGACTTGTCGCTCTAACGAAGTAGGCGAGTGTCAGCAATATGTCTCGTGGTCTTATCGTGACGTGTTTATCTTCTGCCGTTAGGTCAGACGATAGAAATGCCACTTGCACGCTTAGAGTAGCAGATTGACGGTGACCAACTTTAAACAGAACTTGATTAATTTTCACACACATTTATTAAAATAATAACATGCATAAAAATTACTTAACTTGGTTCTGGATGCTATTTACAATTGACAGTATGAATTTCCTTTGGTATTGGTACGTTAATCTCATTCTCACATATATCTCTGATACTTGACAAAAGTGTCTATACATTTATCTTCATGGTTACGTACAGGAATATGGTAATCTTATTAGGCGCAGACTGAAACTTGACTACAGACTGGTACAGACAAATGTAGAACTCATACAGACTGGTAGAGACTAATGCAGACTGGTACAGACTGGTGCAGATAAATGCAGACTGGTACAGACTGGTGCAGATAAATGCAGACTGGTACAGACTGGTGCAGACAAATGCAGACCGACTAATCGGCGGTCTGTACACTTGTAATAATACCTCGCGCGAGTGTGATCCGTGAGGAGAAAAGGTTCTACGTTAGCAGCAATGTCATTGGTTGCGTTACATATTAATACGGGGATCGGCGGAAACACAATTTGGTCTGTCTCTATGGCAGCGCCATCTCGTAGTGCGGAGACGGACGAGCGCTGGGCCTGCGCTGTTGTGCTTAGCGGGGCGTGGTCTAGTGGGAAAGTTGCGTACGCGCTGACTACGCGGAACTATGTACAGAACAGTTTCCAACCGATTTCTCATACACAAACGGCAGTTGACCGGCGTTGCCTGGTGTAATGGTGTTGTGATGCCTTGTGTAATGGGGAGAAATGCGTACCATCACGTTTCCGACTTTGATAAAGCTCGAATTGTAGCCTATCGCGATTGCGGTTTATTCTATCGCGACATTGCTGCTCGCGTTGGTTGAGATCCAATGACTGTTAGAAGAATATGGAATCGGTGGGTTCAGGAGGATCCCAACAGCCTCGTACCACTAGCAGTCGAGATGACAGGCATCTTATCCACATGGCTGTAATGGATCGTGCAGCCACGTCTCGATCCCTGAGTCAACAGATGGTGACGTTTGCAAGACAACAACCATCTGCACGAACAGTCCGACGACGTTTGGAGCAGCATGGACTATCAGCTCGGAGACCAAGGTTGCGGTTACCCTTGATGCTGCATCACAGAGAGGAGTGCCTGGAATGATGTACTCAACGACGAACCTTGGTGCACGAATAGCAAAACGTCATTTCTTCGAATGAATCCAGGTTCTGTTTACAGCATCATGATGGTCGCATCCGTGTTTGGCGACATCGCGGTGAGCGCACATTGGAAGCACGTATTCGTCATCGTCATACTGGCTTATCATCCGGCGTGATGGTATGGGGTGCCATTTGTTACACGTCTCGGTTACCTCTTGTTCGCATTGACGGCACTTTGAACATTTCAGATGTGTTACGACCCGTGCCTCTACCCTTCATTCGATCCCGGCGAAACCCCACATTGCAGCAGGATAATGCACGACCGCATTTGCAGGTCCTGTACGGGCCTTTCTGGATACAGAAAATGTTCGACTGCTGCCTTGGCCAGCACATTCTCCAGATCTCTCGCCAATTGAAAACGTCTGGTCAATAGTGGCCGAGCAACTGGCTCGTCACAAGACGCCAGTCGCTACTCTTGATGAACTGTGGTATCGTGTTGAAGTTGCATGTGCAACTGTACCTGTACACGCCATCCAAGCTCGAAAGACTCGCACCCGGTGAACGGTCTACCCAACGTGAGCCCTAGTCACACAATATTTACATTAAGCTTTCAACTCAAGTAATGTGGTGCACCATTTTATTATACGACGTTTCCAAGTCTTGCCTGTTTACTATTTTTACAGATAATTAAACAATATTTAATTTTTATCTACTTTAGTGTAGTCATGCCAACCACGGACTAAATGGTTCAAATGGCTCTGAGCACTATGCGACTTAACGTCTGAGGTCATCAGTCGCCTAGAACTTAGAACTAATTAAACCTAACTAACCTAATGACATAACACACATCCATGCCCGAGGCAGGATTCGCACCTGCGACCGTAGCGGTCGCTCGGTTCCAGACTGCAGCGCCTAGAACCGCACGGCCACTCCGGCCGGCCAACCACGGACTCTCTACGAAAATGACTGTAATCCAGATCATACTCAGCGAAGGGGTTAAACATTGTATGTGCTCTTTTTATACTGTTTTTAGTCTGATTTTATTCTGGTGACTGCAATCATTGGTTGCTGTGTGATTTGTATGCCGTTTGTTTTCCTGTTATGTAGGTAATTGCTCGAGAATAGCTTCACAGCCGAATCATAGCAGTAAGCAAAATAGAAATAGAAAGGAAATACATAACAGCTGAAGCAGGAAACTAATTTCTTTAAAATTTTTAAATATTTATGAGATTTAGTGTTATTATTTAAGTTTTCCACTATATGACTTAATTTACGTGGATTCCTATTTTTTATTTCAACATTGTTTTTCAATAGTTAATACGTTTTTACTTTTTGCACTGACATTTACATTATTTGCAGTACCCTACAGTTAAAGCTGGGGGGTGAGGAGGAGAATGTTGTTAATCAGTGCAAGGTGCTGCACCCACTATGAATCTGCGCGAGCAGTTTTTTCTTCTCTTTCTAACATATAATCAAATTTTTTAAATTGTCTAGATCACCAATAATGTGTAATCTTAAAATTTCGGTTGTTCAGACCTGAAAGAACAAGCAAAAGGAAAAAAATTGCCTCAGGTTAAAATGTACGAAATAACCTTCAGGCAAATACACATATGAAGTTCGGTAACGTACAAAAGTAATTATTTACCATGCAAAGATGTAATGGAAAATGATATACCGTATTGTGTCTGGCAGTTTACACTATATTTTGTATTATATGTTTTTCAGTAAGTTGACAGTACCGATTCCACATGTCTCGGCATCTAGCTGTTCTGCTTGCCATAATGGTGGGCTTCTTGAACGGAGTCTGTTTTGTCGTAGACTTGGTATGTCTTCCGGTACAGGTAATTTCAAATTCTCCTGTGGCTTGCCGTATTCCCTATGCAAGGCCTCGCTTCTATGGACTGCGCGTGGATGGATGATGCTCAGCAGAGAAACCCTGTAAATCGGTTTTGGTTGGACTGTCCGAGTTATAAGCCGCGTAGTGGGATTCATCTGGACGTCGATCAAGTTGGTGTGGCAGCTGTTTAGCCACACTGGGACACAATACTCGGCTGCTGAGAAGTCCAGCGCAATGGACGATGTGCTCAAGGTATCTGCTGAAGCTCCTCACGTGATTATACATAATTTTTGAATAATATTGTTACAAGTTTTCATCTTGGCAGCAGTATTTTCAAGATGTTTCCTATATGAAAGGGTGCGGTCAAGGGTGGCACCAAGGTTCTTAGAGTATTTTTATGACAAAGAGTGTTTCTGTTAAGTTTCACTCTGACCTCCGCATTAGCTTGTTTGTTTGCCAGATGGAATGTACATACTTCAGTTTTTCTCGTACTGGGTTCAAGTCATCGCTTTATAAAATATGAGTTCATAACGGTTAGATCTTCTGCAGGAATCGTCTCGTCTTGTCCGAGATCCTCGGTTCTTCAAGCAGATAAAAGTTTTCTTGACGCCTTCCAAAGTAACTATGTAAGTGAAGACCACATGTGACAAAGTCAGGGAAATAGCATCGACCGCAATTGAGGGATTCATATCAAGTAAATTAAAAAACAAAGGAACAAATCCATCATGGTACACAAAATAATGAGATCACTGTTGCTGTAGCAACTGAAAAAGTAGGCCAGATTTTTAAAAAAAGTACTAAATCCCCGTTAGTGGCGATGTTTTACAGTAGGTCGACATTCAGCATGGACTTGAATGCGAGATGCGTTTAATACTTTCCGCAACGGAACTGTGTCGAAATCCAAAGAGATTCTGTTAGTATGTAAATTATACAAGCGACAAGAGACAATCAGTACTCTCTCTGTGGAATTGCAATGGTAATGTTGCCGACGACAGTGCCACTAAAGCGAAGTCAGTAAACATAGTTTTCACGAAATTTCTTCACCGAAGAAGATTTCGTGAACATTCCAGTATTCGAACCAAAAACAGCTATCCACTTGAGTGATTTACAAGTAGGTTTTCTCAGTGTAGCGAAACGGTTTAAATCATCCAAGAAAAGCAAGTCTTCTGGTCAAGTGGTCAAGACTGTACAACACTAAGATTTCTTTCGGTGTATGCTGATGAAATCACTCCATTTTCAGCAATCACTAGATATCTGCCCCAATTTCGCATGTGTAGCTCTCAGTGCGTATTGCTGGAATTTCGTTTACAGGCCATTGCCAGTTCGGCACAAGCTATATTTTCTGTTTGAGATTTTCCCGCATTTCCCTTCACACCACTTAAACATGAACTCTATACAAAAAACTATGTTGTTATCAGCTTAATGTCGAGGTACGTCCCGCACGGCAACTCGTTTAAGGAAGTTGGCAGTAGCTCGTGTCCGTCTCGTGGTGGTGGCGCTGCAATGTAGTTAGACAGCATTGCGTGAATTCAAAGAGTTCTGCTATTCACTGCTAGATGGCAATGGCACCGTTTTCACAGCGGTATAAATTCTGGACGAAACCTTCCTCTGGAGTCAGTCTACCTATTACTGAAAACCATACCAAAATTCCTACTATAGACTGAACTAAAGAGAGGGAGGTGACACGGGTGACGCCAGTACCCAAGAAGGGTAATAGAAGTAGTGGTTCAAAGTGGTTCAAATGGCTCTGAGCACTATGGGACCTAACATCTGAGGTCACCAGTCCCCTAGAACTTAGAACTACTTCAACCTAACCAACCTAAGGACATCACACACATCTACACCCGAGGCAGGATTCCAACCTGCGACTGTAGTGGTCGCGCGGTTCCACACTGAAGCGCCTAGAACCGCTCGGCCACACCGGACGACAAAATAAGTAGTCCGTTGAATGATAGACCTATATCACTGACATCGGTTTGCGGTAGAACTAGGAACGCACGTCGTCTTCAAACATTATGAAATACTTCAAAAAAAAAAAATCTGTTGACACGTAGGCAGTATGGATTCAGAAAATACCTTTTTTGTGAAACACAATTGGCTTTTATTCACACAAAGTAATGAGTGCTATCGACATGGGATCTCAAGTTGATTCCATATCTCTAGCTTTCCAGAAGGCTTTTGACACCATTCCTCACAAGCGGCTTCTAATCAAAATGTGTGTCTATGGAGTATCGCCGCAGTTTTGAGACTGAATTATTAATTTCCTTTGAGAAATGTTACAGTTCGTGGCAACTGACTGTAAGTCACTGGATGAATCAGAATTGATATCCGTGTTTCCCTAAGTAAGTGTTATCCTCTGTGCTGTTCCTAATCTACATAAACGATTTAAGAGTCAAAACAAGTAGCCTTCTTAGATTGGTTGTAGATGATACTGTCGTTTACCGCTTAATAAAAACGTCATAAGTTGAACGGAAATTACAAATGATGCCGACAAGACTTCTGCATGTTGTGAAAAGTGACAGTTGAACATCAACAGTATAAAGTGAGATGACCCGCGTAAGTACCAGAAAAGAAAAGAAGTTCACTTGTATTTCTGTTACACGATAAATCACACGAAGGTAAAAGCTGTCGATTCAACGAAATACCCAAGATTACAATTATAACGTAAACTTGAACCGCCGGCCGGGATGGTCGAGCGGTTCTAGGCGCTCCAGTCTGGAACCGCGCGACCGCTACGTTCGCACGTTCAAATCCTGCCTCGGGCATGGATGTGTGTGATGTACGTAGGTTAGTTAGGTTTAAGTAGTTCTAAGTTCTATGGGACTGATGAGCGCAGAAGTTAAGTCCCTTAGTGCTCAGAGCCATTGGAAACCAAACTCGAACCGCCACATAGAAGATGTAGTGGGGATGGCGAATGAAAGTCTGCATCTTAATGGCAGAACGAAGATGCAACAAATACACTAAAGATACTACCTACACTACATCTACACTATCGTCTTCTGGAGTATTGCTGCACTATATGACTCTCATCATATGGTACTGATGGAGGACATCGAAAAAGTTCAAAGAGTGGCAGTAAGGTTCGTTTTGTCGCGAAATGGGGAAGAGTGCCATGGATATAATACACTATTCAAGGTGGTAATATTGAAACAAGGGCGTTTTTCGTTGTGGCGAGACCATTTCACGCAATTCTACTCACCAACAATCTTCTCCAAATGTGAATATATTTTATTAATTCCCACCTACATAGGCAGAAATAAGCATCGTCAAAAAATAAGGGACATCAGAGCTCGCACGCAAAGATCTAGGCGTTCATTTTTTCCACGTGCTAATTGAGAGCGTAACGGTCAAGGAATGGTCTGAAAGTGGATCTATGAACCATCTGCCAAGCACTTAAGTTTGAATTACAGGGTAGTCATGAAGATGCAGATGTATTTCCTACCCCTTCATTCTGATCCGGGCACGTACTCCGTCTCTAATGAAGTCGTTGTCAATAGGATCTAATCTTCATTCTTAACTTCCTTCCGTCACATTTTCTTTCCTTTCACTTTGAAATGAGGAAGACAATCTGTTCACAGAATAGATCACCTGCAATGGAAAGTATCAAACCATACTGCTTGTTATGGTTATGGAATAAATCCAACTGTTTTCGTATTTGTCACGTAAGATATTCTTTGGTGAAAGTGTAGTAGAACCAGCAACCAAATTTCAAAAAAAGACATAAATATTTATAAAAACAGTCTTACGTTGAATCCGATGACGGTTGTGAGCGGCACCCAGTCGAAGGCAGAGGGCACCTCACCCTGGGTCTCGTCCACGTAGAAGTAGGCGCCCATGGCGGTCAGGCAGACACAGCACCCGGCAAGGCCCAGAATCCCGAGCGGCCGCCGGCCAACTCTTTCAACAATGAAGGACGACGAAATACTCGATGCCAACATAACGGCCGCTACAATGATGGAAGACACATCTGCGTCAAAACCGCTTCCACTCTTCTCGAATATGTACGTCGTGTAGGTACCAAACGCTATTGCACCAGTGGACAAATGGAGCAAGACGAACCCGGACATTATCAACAGAGTCCTGCGGTGCACTGGTACCAAGAAAAGGTCTTTCAGCCTCCCTTTGGTCTCTTGCTTCTGTCGGATTGCTCTATACATTGAGTCAAGCTCCGAGCGCAGTTCCTCTGGTGTCAACTCGCCCTTGTACCTTACGAGACTCTTCACAGCTTCAGATTCTCTGTTTCGCAGAAGGAAGAAGTACGGTGACTCGGGCATCCACACGAACGTGACCACGAAGATAATGGGGATGGCAGTGCACATGAAAGAAACAGTCGAAACGGATAAGTAGGGCGCTGCGCAGTACATGAAAAGGCTGCCGCAGTTCATCAACACGGTGTGAATCATCATGAGCGTGCCTCGTAATTCGGTGTCAGCGATTTCGCACAGAAACATAGTGGAAGGACTGCCCATGAGGCCGCCAGATAAGCTTCCTATCGTCATGGCAACCATCAGCATTGCGTAAGAGTTTGCGAAAGCGACCATTGGCCACCAGACGAGGAGTGGGGCAGCGGCGAAGAGAATCAGCTTCTTCCTGCCGATGATGTCCACTGCGTAGCCTGCGGTGAACGTCGCTACCAGCCCCGTCAGCGAGTTGATGGAAGCCAGCCACGAGGCCTGGTCTGCGGTGATCGGGGCCGGAGAGTCCTCTGATTGCAGAATGGGAAGCGTCGTAGCCGACCAAGCCGCGAACGAGCCAAATGCAGTGTATATCAGCGACGCTGTGGATGAAGACAGTATAACATAGGTATATAAATTGATCTGTTAAAGCCAGTGATCAATAACAATTTTAAAAAAGTATGCAACCGAACATTTTTGATTTCTATTCATTCAATCTTCTGGTATAAGTTTTTTGTTCTGTGAACATTTCTGGCAGTAAGACACGCTGAGATCTTCAGACAGATGTAGAGAGGTTCTGTGGTGCGAAAGTGTCAGATGAGCACCTTACCGAAAATGCGCACGTTACCGATGACTCAAGCTGTCACATCGCCATGGAACATACAACGTAATACGTCAAATGAATTCACTTACTTTAAATGTGACTGCTATAGTTAGAACTTTCGACGTGATTGTAATGTGTATCAGTTTGAAAATGCAGATCACTGTTCTCCCAACTACGTGTTTTGGAGGATTATACATCCATCACGTGAATGTAGGTCAATTAAAAAGGACACAATGTGGCCCTGTCTAATAGAGGGATGCAAAAGACTATTTTGGTAGATGGTCAAAAATCTATGTTCATGCATTGACTTTGTCTCTGAAGAATAATTTAACCATCCAGTAGTCATCGTTTTCCTTTCTAGTGGTATTTACATTCCAAATGCACTTCATCTAAGCAAATCTAAGCAAAAATGATGTGTTGTGATGTAACAAATGAAAGAAAAAGTAAAATAATAATTTTGCATTGACAAATTTATGTTGTATTTTAATGGTGTTTATAATAATAATAATAATATGATAGCCTGTGTTTGAATGCTCATAATCAAATAGTTATACAGTGAAAATCTCTATATATAAAAATTAACTTTGTGTATGTTTGTACTCGCAAAACTCGATAAGTAGGCAGTCGATTCAGGTGAAACTTCGACACAAAGTTGAATGCTAACACGGGTGTGTTTTCGGACTTCTATTTTTTAAACATATGTAATATATAAAGAAATATATACTACATTAAGGGGAAAAGTTGTTGCTGAAAATCTCGCTAAGTTATAAACCGATTTAATTGTAATTCTTACACAACACTCTATGAGCATTGGAATGGACGTAAGTTATATTTTTTAAATGTGTATGTGATAGACAAATATGAATACGTAATGCATAGAAGGGAAACATTGTTACAAAAATCTCAAAACATTTTGACCGATTTACTTCAAATTTAACATTCTCATAAACTCTGGGGATGAATATACATACATACATATATCGGTATATGTGTATGTACACACACACACACACACACACACACACATACACACACACACACACACACACACACACACACACACACACACACACACATATATATATATATATATATATATATATATATATATATATATATATATATATATTGCTTGATCTATGGCGGTACATGCTGCTTCTTTGTACTGGTACCTCTGACGAAACAAAACGTGGAAATCACCGTTCTGAGATGTCTATAATTAAAAAAAGAAACGGTAGGTCACAGTAACGGAACTTCTTCTTTTACAAATTAAGCACTGTGCGAGCATTATATATCCCCTGAGCTCAGGGTGTTGTAACAGTTTGGAGTCAGGAAGTGGTCTACATCTACATCCATACTCCGCAAGCCACCGGACAGTGCATGGCGGAGGGTACCCCGAGTACCTCTATCGGTTCTGCCTTCTATTCCAGTCTCGTATTGTTCGTGGAAAGAAGGATTGTCGGTATGCTTCTGTGTGGGCTCTAATCTCTCTGATTTTATCCTCATGGTCTCTTCGCGAGATATACGTAGGAGGGAGGAATATACTGCTTGACTCTTCGGTGAAGGTATGTTCTCGAAACTTTAACAAAAGCCCGTACCGAGCTATTGATTGTCTCTCTTGCAGAGTCTTCCACTGGAGTTTATCTATCATCTCCGTAACGCTTTCGCGATTACTAAATGATCCTGTAACGAAGCGCGCTGCTCTCCGTTGGATCTTCTCTATCTCTTCTATCAACCCTATCTGGTACGGATCCCACACTGCTAAGCAGTATTCAAGCAGTGGGCGAACAAGCGTACTGTAACCTACTTCCTTTGTTTTCGGATTGCATTTCCTTAGGATTCTTCCAATGAATCTCAGTCTGGCATCTGCTTTACCGACGATCAACTTTATATGATCATTCCATTTTAAATTACTCCTAATGCGTACTCCCAGATAATTTATGGTATTAACTGCTTCCAGTTGCTGACCTGCTATTTTGTAGCTAAATGATAAAGGATCTATTTTTCTGTGTATTCGCAGCACATTACACTTGTCTACATTGAGATTCAATTCCCATTCCCTGCACCATGCGTCAATTCCCTGCAGATCCTCCTGCATTTCAGTACAATTTTCCGTTGTTACAACCTCTCGATACACCACAGCATCATCTGCAAAAAGCCATAGTGAACTTCCGATATCAACCGCAAGGTCATTTATGTATCGAAATCGGAGTCTCGGGAGAGTAAGTGAGGACTGAGAGTGCCTTCAGTTCTGTATTGTCTGGCAGTGGTCCCTGTGACTAATCCTTTCTCGGGTAGGGCAACAATTTTCGTTAAGGATATTTGCGACGCTGCGGAAGCGCGGGTGGTCAGATGAAGTAACCCTGAATGTCGCTAATATGCGTTTAGCGTGGAACACCAAACCTATGTTGTCTACCACGAGGCATTGAGTAAAGCACATACGTCCTAGGAGTGAGCCAACAGTACCAAACACAGAGAAGTGCATGATTTTTTTTGGGAGAAATTACGTTGTTGATGCAGCTCCGCGAGTCAGTGGAAGTATTCTCAGATAGAATCTTTAAGCTAAACGCAAAGACATATGTACAGATCCAGAATGCAGAAACTAATAGGGTACTGTTACAGGAGGCAGAAAATAGAGCGATGGATGGTTTTTTGCGCAGTATACATGCTGAAATGTCACGGAGGGTACGGATGCGGTACCCAGAGGACTTAAAGTCAGCTCTTAGGATGCAGCACTTATAGAGGAAGCGGATATGGCCATAAAGAAGAGAGTGGACCATCGCGTGTTTGCTGCTGAAGTCAAGTGTTTTTGTTGTAGTTGGGAGGAACATGTAGGAAAGAAGTGTAACCTACCAGAGTCCTATGTGTGTGGCATAGTGAGCCACAGGGCATTTGAGTGTAGAGGTAGAAAGGATGGAAAGCTCTGGCAGGGGAAACAGCCCTTAAATGGAAACTGGATTGCTTCAACTGTCGCAAGGCCGTCCCGATAGACCATAACAGGGCACAAGTTAGTGCACGGATGGAATGTAGCTTGGTGGGCTTAGTGAGTGGCAAGAAACAGAGATTTTTGGTGGACACAGATGCGAATGTGTTAATTATGTCTGGACCTCGTGAGAAGGAGGAGACTGGGGCCAACATGGTATACGTTACGTGGAGTTGGCGATGATAGGGTGGAATCATTGGGTACAGCAGCACTGGAGTTTTCAGTCAGGAAATAAGTTCAGCGAACGCATGGAGGCGTTGCCATGCGTAGGCGAAGGTTGTTCAGTGATTCTCGGGCTAGACTTTCTCGACAAACATCACGCTAAGACTGATTTATTGAAACGCACAGGGGAACTCAGTGGGATTGGTTTCATCTGGGGGGGGGGGGGGGGGGCAGTTGCAATTGAGACGATGGCACAAGGTTCATCTATCATGGGAGTGAGACCAACTATACTGCGTACGTTTTCAGTAAAGATCGATAAGCAGGATAAAATATAGGCAGGTACTGGAAGATGGTGTGGGTTTCAGTGGATATCTATCGCCGAAGAAAACATTATATGTAGTTGTACCGCTCTTAAGCAATGAAAAGTTGGGTAGTTCTCATTGTTTTATCCGCATGTGAGTGACATTAATGGTGAACGATGATTTATGATTAGTGTGAATGACTTTGGCGGAGGAGAGCTGATTCTTCACAAAGGTTACAATAATAGTAACTCTGGAAGTCCTGGAAGACGAGGAAATCGATAAGTCTAGCCTAGAGGAAAGCCATAAGCAAAACGTCGATAAGGAAGTGTTACGAGAGAAAGTAGATTATTTGAAGGGCAGTGATCAAATGGCTGTTCACAACCTGTTGCTGAGGATTCGTCATTTTGTGCGAATTGACGGCTTAAATGGCTCTGAGCACTATGGGACTTAACATATGAGGTCATCACACACATCCTGCCTGAGGCAGGATTCGAACCTGCGACCGTAGCAGTTGCGCGGTTCTGGACTGAAGCGCCTAGAATCACTCGGCCACCGCGGCCGGGGTGCGAATTGAAGGCTAGAAGCAACCCCACTGATGCAACATCACATACCAATAGGGAAAGTGCAACAATTTCATGGAAGCCATACCACAGAGCAAAGAAACTGCAACCAGTGGTAAAAGAATTTATTGAACAACTACAGGATGGGATCATAGAACCGAGTGATACTCCCTGGAGTGCAAATATTGTCATTGTGTCACAAAGGCCAGCGGACAGGATACGGAAATACGGATTTTGCTGTTATTACAGATATCTGAACGAGCGAACCACTGCAGATGCTTATCCATTTCCAAACATGACGGAAACTTCGGATAATCTGGGTCACTGTCGGTTCTTTACAACTATGGACCTAAGGGGTGGATACCATCAATTGGAGATGGCGCCTGAAGGTAGGCCGAAAACAGTGTTTACCGTCCCAGCAGGACATTTTCATTACAAACACATGCCATTTGGAATAAAGAACGCCCGGCAACTTTTCAGCGGTTGTTACATGGGGTACTGAGAGGAAAAAAGCCAAAAACTTGTCAATCTCTGTGACATAACTCTCTGTTCAAAGTATTTACCAGAGCATGTGAGACGTTTGGATGATGGCTTTAGTAGACTACAATCGGCATGTTCCACTTTAAGTGTGTGCACAAGTGCCATTTTGCGCAAACTCAGGTAAACCTTTTGGGGCACGTGATTAATGAGCTTATCATACAGACAGATCCTCGTCTTACAGATGCAGTTCAAAATTATCCGATATCCAGGACAGTCGTTCAGTGGCCTCTGTAATTATTATAGATGGTTCCTGAAAAACCTTGCGGAAATAGCCAGACCCTTGGACAAGCTACTGAAGAAGGGGATGAAATTCCATTGGTCGCAGGAATGTCAGGAAGCATTTGAAGAACTGAAAAAAAATAGTTTCAGATCTATTACTGGTTTCCCTGGATTTCGAGAAAGAGTTTATGCTTTCGTGTGATGCTTCAAACGATGCAGTCGGTTGTCTTGGAAGAGATGGTAGGTGGTCACGAACATCCGGTGGCTGACGCTTCAAGACAGAGCGTAACTATTTAACAGAGAAAGAGATGTTGGTGCTCATATACGGTATTAAAAATTTTGGATGTTATCTGTATTGTAGGAAGCTTAAGGTCGTGACGGATCATGCCTCACTGAAATAGTTGCTTGATTTGAAAGATCCATCTAGTAGATTCACTCGATGGGCACTTAATCACAGTGAATTCGAGTACGAGGTAGTCCTTAAACCAGGGTGATCACACGCAAATGCAGATTCGTTAAGCCGCAGGATAGCAATGTTAAGTACGCTAGGGAAGAGTGTTGAAGAGTGGCAGCAGGCACAGGCAAGGGATAAGGAGTGCCAGGTATTTAAGTCACAGCCACATTTCGATACGCATGAGGGCTTGTTGTGTAGAATAACGAGGTGTGGACCACGTGTGGTGATTGCAGAGGGAGTTTGGAAGGAAGTTTTGCAGAAAGCTAATGACCATATGTTGTCAGGTCAGAGTGGCCGACGTGCAGTGGACAGACATGTAGCAGAGCAGTTTTGGTGGAGGAACAGGAAGTGTGACGTGGAGCATTACATTAAGGACTGTGTGCCATGCACGCAGAGGGTCAACATGACACATCTGAAAATGCTATTGTAAAGGCTAGCAGAGGCGTCCAGCCCATTTTCTATGTTGAGCTTGGATGTATTTGGGCCATTTAATAAAACACCTGCAGAAAATAAGCACGTCCTCACGACCATCGACCATTTTTCTCGATTTTTGGCAATAGTACCGATGCCAGCAAGCATTAGTAAACAACTGCATATTCAAGTTTGTGGTGCCTGAGACCATAATTACAGACCAAGGAACGAATTTTGCCTTGGATTTAATGAAACAACTATGTCGTGTGTTGTGCGTAACGAAGTTACGGACGAGTTCATTTCATACGCAGACTAATGGGAAAATTGATTGCGTGGACAAGACAATTGCAAAGATGTGTAGCTATTTCATAGCTTCCAGCACGACGATTGGGACTCCTATGTACCTTATTTACGGTGTGGTTATAATTCACAGGTTCGTACTGCAACAGACCTGTCGCCATTTGAGGTGGTGTACAGCAGGAAACTGCCACCTCCCTTTGACGTTTTGATTCCTAAATTAGGACCTGATGGTGAGTGGGTGAGGGAGTTTGCCAGAGAATTAGGGAAGTTTGGAGGAATGTGCAAAAGGCAAACACAAAGGTGCTAGAACGCTAGGAAAAACCACACAGATGCATGGGCAAATTGCTGCAGTACCACATGGGACAATTGTTAATGGACACTAGTCCCTATACGTCAAAGGGGAAAACAAAGAAATTTTTGACAAAATACCAGGGACCATACGAGGTCATGGAAATGACCTCACCAGTCAAAGCGAAGATACAGTTCTCCACAAAAACTTCTGTTATACACGTCAGTCGCATAAAACCGTTTAAAGTAATGGTAGGGGGAATACCACAGTTATCAGCAGCTAATCGGAAAGTGAATGTTACAAAGGGTGAAAAGAAGGAACCTGGAATTGGTTAGCAACGTAAGGTGCACGATGTGCCGTATGGGTTAAGGTTGCGTAAGTAAGTTGCATGGTTGTGATTTGTTGGTTTATTGCATCAGGGAGTAAATATTGTTTTTTTGCCATATGGATATTTGTTGTTTTCCTTTGTTGCGGAGTTGTTGGTTTTTCATGTTATGACTAATGATACAGTTTTTTGTGGGTTGTACATTCTCAGAAAGAGGGAGAGGGTGATAGAGTAATTTGTGATCTGTCCGGATGTCCACAAATGTGGACATGTGAAGCGAGTTTGTTTCTGGGGAAGTAAATGGGAAAAATTGTGGGAAGTAGCTTCTGCCAGCCCAAATGCTCATTGGATATAGTCCGTATTCACGCCGGAAAATATATTGTTGAATTGCTACGATGGAGACAGATCGGTAGGGTTGAAAAAACTCGAGCTTCGGGAAAGTGGAATGATCATTAATGGCATGACTTGTGAGGTAGTCGGGAAGGATATTCGTCTCTTGGCTACGCTCACAGGCTCAGCTGTTATGACACTGTCACGGAATACATTGTATTGGTCAGAATGAGAGTAATCCGTGTCCACAATTTAACATATTTAAATGACTCACTCAATACAGAGGTTTTGCAGTCATTGGACAGATTAATAACGTCCAAGCAAGAGGAAATTTCGATGGAACAAATGTGGCAGCATGTACACCATTTCCGGGAAGAACAGGAGCATAAAGTATTAGCGGTGAGTGTGTCGGTCACCAGTTGTCATGTGTTTCTAGCAGACTTTTTCGTACTGTAGACGTGCCAACACAGAAGTTACCAGTAGAATGGTTGACGGCATTGGTCGGGGAAGCAATTACTTTTAAGGTCTTAATTACTGTATAAGGGTACGATAAGGGTTGCATGGTAATAGTAAAATGTGAGCAGAAGTCCTGTATGGTGAATTCGAGAGATTGTCCTCAATTTATAAATTATTAGAGTTAAGATGATGCAGCATAATGTTAAAGATTCGGGATGAATCTTTTCGGAAAGTACGAGATATGCTGCGTCACAAATAAGTACAGGTGTGGATGTGGGGAATTCTTGTAAATCTTGTGCAGCTATGGTTGGAAGGCAATAGTTAAGAGACCGGCTGACACATCAGATGGTAGGCACGGGCAATGTTAATATTTTGCAAACGATTCTACGAGGCAGATTTATGAATCTGCTCACAGGCGGGAAGTCACAGCGTGGCAGGCGCTATATATAAATATGAAATAATCAGGGCAGCAGAGGACACGGCATGCTGCGAAGAACTCATATATTGCAGCTACAACAACGGCTAGTGACCTATATGTAGGGGCCAAAGCGGGTTGAAGAAAGCCGACGTAATTAGCAAAGAGCACTCCACTAGTACCCCCACCTCTCCAGAAGAACTACGTTAGAGGCATAGGGAAAATATGTATAAATAAGCGAGCCTGGAGGCTCAAAGCAGACAGTTATGTCGCCATATTGTCAGAGTCTAGAACAAGACAGAATGACGATTATTTAAATTGGAGGCCAACAGCGACAATCTGTTGGTGATGGATATCGGCGGCCAACTGGTCCTCTGAAGCCACTTCCAGCTTCCACTGCACGGACGCGTCATCACTGTGGCGAGGTGAGTCTCTCCTAGGAGCTACATCGGCACGATGCGTGACAGGGCAGTTGGCCTCTATTCTCTTGGTGACTTTCTCTGGTGGTCTGCAAACTGCCGTCCGCAGGGGTGGGGCCGGGGCACGAACTCGCAGCCTCCCGGGTGCAAGGCTGCGGACACTGAACGAGCTGCCGTGGGCAGATGGCCGGAGTTTGCTAAGGCTCACTACAACGGCGGCGGTCAGCTGCTTCCCTTCGGCCCTCTACATGGGCCCATGAGTCGCACTTGAGGGAGCAGGGCGTACGCTGCGCGGCGTCATCGCCGAGTTCACGGCAAGACCGGCTGTGTGGCTTCAATGTAATAAAGTCGATGACATACTTGCCTTTATTTCTCTGCACAGCTTGGCGTGAGTTATCCCTCTCTCCCAAAGCATACCTCCAGGACGTTCTGATATATTTCAAGTCTCGAAGAGTTATTGGCCGATTTACTTCAAGTTTTAAACTACACTCCTGGAAATTGAAATAAGAACACCGTGAATTCATTGTCCCAGGAAGGGGAAACTTTATTGACACATTCCTGGGGTCAGATACATCACATGATCACACTGACAGAACCACAGGCACATAGACACAGGCAACAGAGCATGCACAATGTCGGCACTAGTACAGTGTATATCCACCTTTCGCAGCAATGCAGGCTGCTATTCTCCCATGGAGACGATCGTAGAGATGCTGGATGTAGTCTTGTGGAACGGCTTGCCATGCCATTTCCACCTGGCGCCTCAGTTGGACCAGCGTTCGTGCTGGACGTGCAGACCGCGTGAGACGACGCTTCATCCAGTCCCAAACATGCTCAATGGGGGACAGATCCGGAGATCTTGCTGGCCAGGGTAGTTGACTTACACCTTCTAGAGCACGTTGGGTGGCACGGGATACATGCGGACGTGCATTGTCCTGTTGGAACAGCAAGTTCCCTTGCCGGTCTAGGAATGGTAGAACGACGGGTTCGATGACGGTTTGGATGTACCGTGCACTATTCAGTGTCCCTTCGACGATCACCAGTGGTGTACGGCCAGTGTAGGAGATCGCTCCCCACACCATGATGCCGGGTGTTGGCCCTGTGTGCCTCGGTCGTATGCAGTCCTGATTGTGGCGCTCACCTGCACGGCGCCAAACACGCATACGACCATCATTGGCACCAAGGCAGAAGCGACTCTCATCGCTGAAGACGACACGTCTCCATTCGTCCCTCCATTCACGCCTGTCGCGACACCACTGGAGGCGGGCTGCACGATGTTGGGGCGTGAGCGGAAGACGGCCTAATGGTGTGCGGGACCGTAGCCCAGCTTCATGGAGACGGTTGCGAATGGTCCTCGCCGATACCCCAGGAGCAACAGTGTCCCTAATTTGCTGGGAAGTGGAGGTGCGGTCCCCTACGGCACTGCGTAGGATCCTACGGTCTTGGCTTGCATCCGTGCGTCGCTGCGGTCCGGTCCCAGGTCGACGGGCACGTGCACCTTCCGCCGACCACTGGCGACAACATCGATGTACTGTGGAGACCTCACGCCTCACGTGTTGAGCAATTCGGCGGTACGTCCACCCGGCCTCCCGCATGCCCACTATACGCCCTCGCTCAAAGTCAGTCAACTGCACATACGGTTCACGTCCACGCTGTCGCAGCATGCTACCAGTGTTAAAGACTGCGATGGAGCTCCGTATGCCACGGCAAACTGGCTGACACTGACGGCGGCGGTGCACAAATGCTGCGCAGCTAGCGCCATTCGACGGCCAACACCGCGGTTCCTGGTGTGTCCGCTGTGCCGTGCGTGTGATCATTGCTTGTACAGCCCTCTCGCAGTGTCCGGAGCAAGTATGGTGGGTCTGACACACCGGTGTCAATGTGTTCTTTTTTCCATTTCCAGGAGTGTATATTATATTAAACATTCAGACAGACATAAAATACATGTATTTTTAAACAACAATGCCCAGGTTTTCTATTAATGCGTTAGACAAATTGTTTCTCCTATATATTCTTTCTCATTATACACATTTATAAACATAAATTAGATACAGAATATTGTGCTGTTTTATTTTCTTCCTCACAGATGGTGTCACAGGAAACAGCAAAATTGTATTTCTAGCATACTGGGCAATTATGGAATACTACTACTGAATCTGAATTTGGAATAACAATAAACTAGGCTCAAGTTCAGAGAGGGGGTGGCGGATGAGGAGATGGACAGAGTTGTGGGAGGAAATGGATATGCAGAGCAGAAAGCAGGACAGAGAGTTAGGGCAAGGGGGTGGGGGGGACATGAAGTGAGAGGGGGTGCAGAAGACGGGCAGAAAGAGAGGGAGGACGTGATTGATAGAGAGAGGGGGAAGGAGAATGACATAGACGAAGGGAGGAGGGGGAGGGGGAAGATGGACAGGGACAAGGGGAGAATACTGTGACGTATATCCAATTCCCATATGTATTAGGAACGTGTTTTTTTCCCTTTCCTTTCTTTTCCATTTAACTGGACTGAACGACTGCAACACGTGGCCAGGTACTAGTACGCTACTGGCCATTAAAATTGCTACACCACGAAGATGACATGGAACAGACGTGAAATTTAACCGACAGGAAGAAGATTCAGTGATATGCATATGATTAGCTTTTCAGAGCATTCACACAAGGTTGGCGCCGGTGGCGACACCTACAACGTGCTGACATGAGGAAAGTTTCCAAACGATTTCTCATACACAAACAGCAGTTGACCGTCATTGCCTGGTGAATCGTTGTCGTGATGCTTCGTGTAAGGAGGAGAAATGCATACCATCACGTTTCCGACTTTGATAAATGTCGGATTGTAGCCTATCACGATTGCGGTTTATCGTATCGCGACATTGCTTTTCGCGTTGGTCGAGATCCAATGACTGTTAGCAGAATATGGAATCGGTGGGTTCAGGAGGGTAATGCGGAACTCCGTGCTGGATCCCAACGGCCTCGTATCACTAGCAGTTGCGATGACAGGCATCTTATCCGCATGGCTGTAACGGATCGTGCAGCCACGTCTCGATCCCCGAGTCAACAGATGGGACGTTTGCAAGACAACAACCATCTGCACGAACAGTTCCACGACGTTTGCAGCAGCATGAACTATCAGCTCGGAGACCATGGCTGCGGTTACCCTTGACGCTGCGTCACAGACAGGAGCGCCTGCGATGGTGTACTCACCGACGAACCTGGGTGCACGAATGGCAAAACGTCATTTTTTCGGATGAATCCAAGTTATGTTTACAGCTTCATGATGGTCGCATCCGTGTTTGGCGACATCGCGGTGAACGCACATTGGAAGCGTGTATTCGTCATCGCCATACTGATGTATCACCCGGCATGATGGTACAAGCCTTCCAAGCTCTGTTTGACTCAATGCCCAGGCGTATCAAGGCCGTTATCACGCCCAGAGGTGGTTGTCCTGAGTACTGATTTCTCAGGATCTATGCACCCAAATTGCGTGAAAATGTTGTCACATGTCAGTTCTAGTATAATATATTTGTCCAATGAATACCCGTTTATCATTTGCATTTCTTCTTGGTGTAGGAATTTTAATGGCCAGTAGTGTATTATATAAATTTGCCGCTCTTGACGCGGTTCTTACTTTATAGCTTCTTCACAGTTAAGTGGAAATAATTTAGAACGAGCACTATGCCACTAATGTAGTCTCCAGTGAATTAGAGATCTGGTGATGGTATGAAAGTGTGGGTGTTCGGGGCTATTCGGGCACAAGGTGTAAGAGTTAACCAATGGGGTGAACCTTTTCATTGTGTACAACCATTTTTAATTGTAAAAATACAAGTTGAATATTGTTACGAAATTTTGATGCTACTCCCGATGGTGGACTACAGAAAAACTTCTCAAATTTTCTTGAAAGACATGCTGTTTATTAACTATGGCAAATGTCGTAATACAGTATACTGGAATATTACCTAACTGAAGTAGTAGAGGACCGTACTCACCCAACACAAAAGTGAGCGTGGATCCATAACGAAGCGTGAAATAAACACTCACTTTTTTTACAAGTAGTAGGTGAAAGTGAACTGATAGCTGCAGTCTTTCTCGATATCGGAGGGGTACTGTACCACACTGTCGACTAACACCAAGGAATCTATCATGCAGAGTATCGTCACAAACATATACTTCGCTCGAAGAATGTTACCTCAATAGGACCCAAATAGGATGCAATACATTGTTCTGGGAAATAAATGTGCAACATAACATAAAAATAACGTAGGGACTGGCCCAGGGAAGTATGGCAGGACTTCTAATATTCTCAGTATACACAAAAGATTTTTAATATTGAGACAGCAGCACTATCAGATTGCTTACTTAAGATTGAATTGTGTATAGAAAAAGTTTTTGTGCTGTATCATCGTAAGGCTATAGAGAGTTAGATAACGAGTACCTGGTATATTGGTGTATGGAGCCTATCATTTTAGGTGATATGCTTTGCCAAAAGTGAACAGTTCCTACGAATCATTTCAACATGGAGATTTATATCAATTGCTTCTGTCAGTCATGAGGCCAGATATGAGTTTGATTTCTGTTGATATTACAGCAGTTGACGTTTTATGATTCATGCCTTATAAATCTCCAGGAAAGTGAAACTGGATGATAACACAATCTCTAAGGGAGTGCATAACCATGGGACATTACTTTTAGTGACTAGTATAAGGTCTGGACCTTTTATGGGGTAAATTCAGAGCGTAGCCTATCGGTATCGTTGCAGATACTTTCATTAGTATGATGATTCATCTACATTAATTTCATTAACGACAGGAAACAGTATATTTTTATTACCCGAGTGGTTATGTTCGCAGATGCACGTTAGCATATATGACATCCGAATTCGTATTGCGGTTTGGATGAAATTTTAATCGATGATCATTTGTTCTTACACAACGGTTTCGGATTTATTCATAAGAGAAACTTGAAAGTCAACTACTTTTGGTACAAATCTGACAAATGTTACTTTGTTTACGTTATGTCCGCATTTGAATTTAAATTTAAATTCTGTAGATTCTTTAACATTAGTGTCTTTTAATATCTATTCTGGGTGTGCATTAAATATTGCTGCTCTCGTGGATTAGTAAGTGATGCGGTGTTCAGTGGAGACTGTAAATTCTGGTTTCGTAAGGGCGAATGCAATTGGGTAAGAAATGGAGTAGCTATTTGGACTCTAAAGTGGATGTGCAGAATTTGGAGTAGAGACAGAAAAATCGCAGAAATGGAAGTTAGAATTAGTGACGTTCAAGTAGATAGCAAGGAGGCGAGACTTGAACTAGGGCAGTTAAGAGAGAAAAAGAAACAACCAAAATTTAAATTAGGGCAGTTAAGGAAAGAAAAAGAAACAGGGACATGGCAGAATGTAACGGGAAATGGCAGAAGAGACGTTAGTTCGCAGAGCTCGTTCAGTGGTAGACTGAATAACAAATATGATTTGATACGTGAGGTAGGGGATAAAGAGACTTATAGAGCAGCAGATGAAGACAGGGGGCATCGGAACAAATATTTCGGCTGGATAGAAAGCGAAACCAGTCACGAAAACAAAAGGCTTGTTGAGAGGTAGCAGTCGGGGAAGGCCTGCAGACCAACAGTTGCAGGAAAAATCAGTATTACGATTCCAGGACATAGCTATTGTGAAACCAAGTGCAAGCCTTGGCCACGTCGTAAAGACATTAATGCATTATCTAGGGTTCTGAACAGAGAGTGTGAACAACTGATAACTGGGGTACAGGGTCTGACCAGGAACAATGTGCGATACGGCATTAGGAGTGACCTGAGGATTAGCGGTGCACACAATCGTTAGCCTTGTCCAAGCTCTTCAGCGGCACGATCATTTTTATCTTAACAAGGGTGGAAAACAATTAACAGAGATCTGAGAGGGTTACTGTGGGCTTTGGAGAGACCTCACATTGGATGTGGCCCAGTTCGTGGTGCTGGGAAACAGGAATACATGAGTTATGGCCTATGTGTAACTAGGCAGGGGAAAGAAAACCTAGAGAATGAGGGGGGACTCATTGACACATGACAAAATTACTGAAAATATTGCTGTGGAAGGAGCGTCTTTTCTTAGGTTAACATCTTCAACCAGACACGCAGTACTGAAAGAGTTTCAAATAACTGATGTGCAAATACTGAAAGACTAGAGATTTGGGAATACACTTTAGCATCAGGCACCAATATATTTTAGAGGCCTGAACAAAAAAGTTAATAATTTTATTACCTGCCTAAATGAATTGCGGAGGGGAAATTTTGTTGAAGAACATGGTTTTTCTGTGCTCTGTGTAAACACAGAAAAGGAACTATTGAGTGTTGAAGATTATAAATTGGCAGCTCCCTACCTCACAGGCAATATCAAGAAAGGAGAAGTTGCATGTACGTGACAAGTAATAACAAATTCAGAACTATAGCCTTATAGCAGTTCTGCACAGTGTAATAGTTTCTGTACAGAACACATGCGAGCATGTGAATGGGGAAGTCACACTATTATTACAATTCATAGACCCCTAAGGAAAATTTCGTAAGTTCTTAGAAAAATTTGAAACCCTGTCACGTCACCTCCATAAACAAAATGAAGCAAGTGAGAATTAGTGGTGAGTTCAACATTTATATACTTTAAGAAGTCTGAGTAAAAAACATAACGTAAGAAATTACTTAACACTTGTCTTCCAGCTTCATTTATAAGGTTCCACACAAGCACTGTACAAGATAGCAGCACTTTGATATACAACATTTTTGTGTGTGAGGATGCAACCAACCAACTTAGTGTTCGTCCAGTTATAAGTGAGTCATCAGACTGTGACGGCTAAAATGGCATACACAGAGGTCCAGAGTTATTTTAGACTTGAATATCACGGTTTTAAAGTTTTGTATACTGATGCATTCAAACAAGGGGATTCGCTTGGCTGGTTAGGAGCATTCTCTGACAGTGTCGCAGGGTTGGCCTTCCTCGTGACTGTACTGTATTTGCACCAGAGCTCCATGCGATCATGATGACACCAGAGCAGATGAGGTGTCTTCAGGAAAAACAGTTTCTTACATTCCTGGAAATTGAAATAAGAACACCGTGAATTCATTGTCCCAGGAAGGGGAAACTTTATTGACACATTCCTGGGGTCAGATACACCACATGATCACACTGACAGAACCACAGGCACATAGACACAGGCAACAGAACATGCACAATGTCGGCACTAGTACAGTGTATATCCACCTTTCGCAGCAATGCAGGCTGCTATTCTCCCATGGAGACGATCGTAGAGATGCTGGATGTAGTCCTGTGGAACGGCTTGCCATGCCATTTCCACCTGGCGCCTCAGTTGGACCAGCGTTCGTGCTGGACGTTGGGTGGCACGGGATACATGCGGACGTGCATTGTCCTGTTGGAACAGCAAGTTCCCTTGCCGGTCTAGGAATGGTAGAACGATGGGTTCGATGACGGTTTGGATGTACCGTGCACTATTCAGTGTCCCCTCGACGATCACCAGTGGTGTACGGCCAGTGTAGGAGATCGCTCCCCACACCATGATGCCGGGTGTTGGCCCTGTGTGCCTCGGTCGTATGCAGTCCTGATTGTGGCGCTCACCTGCACGGCGCCAAACACGCATACGACCATCATTGGCACCAAGGCAGAAGCGACTCTCATCGCTGAAGACGACACGTCTCCATTCGTCCCTCCATTCACGCCTGTCGCGACACCACTGGAGGCGGGCTGCACGATGTTGGGGCGTGAGCGGAAGACGGCCTAATGGTGTGCGGGACCGTAGCCCAGCTTCATGGAGACGGTTGCGAATGGTCCTCGCCGATACCCCAGGAGCAACAGAGTCCTTAATTTGCTGGGAAGTGGCGGTGCGGTCCCCTACGGCACTGCGTAGGATCCTACGGTCTTGGCTTGCATCCGTGCGTCGCTGCGGTCCGGTCCCAGGTCGACGGGCACGTGCACCTTCCGCCGACCACTGGCGACAACATCGATGTACTGTGGAGACCTCACGCCTCACGTGTTGAGCAATTTGGCGGTACGTCCACCCGGCCTCCCGCATGCCCACTATACGCCCTCGCTCAAAGTCAGTCAACTGCACATACGGTTCACGTCCACGCTGTCGCAGCATGCTACCAGTGTTAAAGACTGCGATGGAGCTCCGTATGCCACGGCAAACTGGCTGACACTGACGGCGGCGGTGCACAAATGCTGCGCAGCTAGCGCCATTCGACGGCCAACACCGCGGTTCCTGGTGTGTCCGCTGTGCCGTGCGTGTGATCATTGCTTGTACAGCCCTCTCGCAGTGTCCGGAGCAAGTATGGTGGGTCTGACACACCGGTGTCAATGTGTTCTTTTTTCCATTTCCAGGAGTGTATATGCTCTGATACCCATAGTGACCTACAATCACTGCAACATATGTACCGGGCAGAGAAAATGCAGATCATACTGGACTAACTGTACATCCTTCAACAGTGGGGATGCCAAGTAAAATTCCGCTGGCCACCATGGCATCTGGGGGCTGGGAAAATGAACTTGCTGACCACGCCACCAAGGAAGCGTACAGGGAATATATCGTGGCACAACATGCAATTTTCCAACTAGATATCATTTCGCTGCTGAGTTGGAAATCCATGCAATTGTTCTGGAAGGAGTGCATGGCACTGGGGTCAACAAAATGCAGCTGGTGAAGCCAACTAGACGGACACGGTGTTCCTCCTTCCGGTCACTCCGACAGGTTGAATTTGACCTGAGCTGCCACCGAATTGTATTCCTGTTCTGAAAGAGGATCCCACAGTCTGTGACGTCTGTGACATTCAAATTACTGTATGCCACATTTTAAGTGAGTGCATTTTGTATTGTGCTCAGTGAACAGAATCAAATTTAAGTGGGCATTGGCCTTCTATTTTAGCTGATGACAAGTATGGTTCAGCTTTTAAAATTTTCTGAAGAACCTGGATCCTGGCCTGCGCTTTTAGGCTGGAGATTTTAGTGCGTTGCAGAGTGGCTGGTCATCCCTCTGCAATTCTTTCCACCGCTTATATATATATATATATATATATATATATATATATATATATAAACCACACATTGCATGTTGTACCACCATACAGCGAGACCTTCACAGGTGGTGGTCCAGTTTGCTGTACACACCGTCACCTCTAATACCCAGTAGCACGTCCTCTTGCATTGATGCATGCCTGTATTCGTCGTGCCATACTATCCACAAATTCATCAAGGCACTGTTGGTCCAGATTTTCCCACTCCTCAACGGCGATTCGACGTAGATCCCTCAGAGAGGTTGGTGTGTCACGTCGTCTATAAACAGCCCTTTTCAATCTGTCCCAGGCATGTTCGATAGGGTTAATGTCTGGAGAACATGCTGGTCAATCTAGTCGAGCGATTGTGCACAACGGGGGCGCGAATTGTCGTCCTTGAAGACGAATGCCTCTTCATCATGCTGCCGATATGGTTGCACAATCTTCCGGAGGATGGCATTCACGTACAGCCATTACGGCGCCTTCCATGACCACCAGCGAGGTACGTCGGCCCCACATAATGCCACAACAAAACAGCAGCGAGCCCCCACCTTAGTGCACTCGTTGGACAGCGGGTCTAACGCGTTCAGCCTGAAAGGGTTGCCTCCAAACACGTTTCCGACAATGGTCTGATTGAAGGCATATGCGACACTCATCGGTGAAGACGACATGATGCCTATCCTGAACGGTCCATTCGGCATGTTGTTGGGTCCATCTGTACCGCGCTGTATGGTGTCATGGTTGCAAAGATACACCTCACATGGACGTTGGGAGTGAAGTTGCGCATCATGCAGCCTGTTGCGCACAGTTTTAATCGTAACACGACGTCCTGTGGCTGCACGAAAAGCATTATTTAACATGATGGCGTTGCTGTCAGGGTTCCTCCGAGTCATAATCCGTAGGTAGCGGTCATCCACTGCAGTAGTAGCCCTCGGGCGCCCTGAGCGAGACATGTCATCGATAGTTCTTGTCTCTCTGTGTCTCCTCCATGTCCGAACAATATCGCTTTGGTTCGATCTGAGACGCCTGGACACTTCCCTTGTTGAGAGCCCTTCCTGGCAGAAAGTAACAATGCGGACGCGATCGAACCGAGGTATTGACCGTCTAGACATGGTTGAACTACAGACAACACGATCCGTGTACCTCCTACCTGGTGGAATGACTGGAACTGATCGGCTGTCGGACCCTCTGCGACTAACAGGCGCTGCTCATCCATGGTTATTTGCATCTTTGGGCGGGTTTAGTGACATCTCTGAATAGTCAAAGGGACTGTGTCTGTTATACACTATCCACAGTCAACGTCTATCTTCAGGAGTCTGGGAACCGGGTGATGCTAAAACGTGTGTGAGTGTGTGTGCATATTTTTAGGGCGTTCTCTACGTTCTAGTTAATATTTCACGTGGCAACACTTTTGCGACCTTAACCACACTGTTCTCATAAAGTTTTAGCATGGGTGCTAAAGACTTCGCTGTCCTCGTCATCAAATTTCCTTAAAAGACAACATGACAGTTCTGTAACACGTATTTACGAGGTATTCGTTTCGAGTACTTGATGAACTCAGAAAGAAACCTTTCGATGAACCTGCAAAGCATCATCTCCTATAAGGCACATGAGACAGCGGGTTTCTAAATTTAATTAATTTCTAAGTAATTTGTCTGATCTTTGGCAGCTGTTTCCAAACGAGAACTATAAAATATGGCACAACTGCTATATCAAAGAGGCCCTGGACTTTTTTATTTACTCATATTTGAAGCAAGCCTTTGAAGCACTCACACTTATACACAGTATTCAGCCGGACGGAGTGGCCGAGCGGTTCTAGGCGCTACAGTCTGGTACCGCGCGACCACTACGGTCGCAGGTTCGAATCCTGCCTCGGGCATGCATGTGTGTGATGTCCTTAGGTTAGTTAGGGTTAAGAAGTTCTAAGTTCTACGGGACTGATGACCTCAGCAGTTAAGTCCCATAGTGCTCAGAGCCAACACAGCATTCAATTTGCTCATAGATTCTTGTCAACAGAGTGTGATTGACAGTATACGCTGGGCAACAGCATAGAGCGCATATGTCTACCAGCTGATTCTTCGAATTCAGAAGCATCTACCATTTTAATACCAAATATGACAGCAAAGAGAGAGACCCATGCATAACAAAATGTATTATTGTGCAATAACAAGAAAGCACTATACCTAATGATTAGGATAAAAGATGTGCAACAGACTTCATATTATAAAACGTGTTCTTAGTTACTGAGAAGAGTTATAAGAAAATCAAGAAGCTTGTATGTTATGTCAGAGGTTAATAGAACTGAAAATAAAATCAAAACAATACCGAGTGTACTAAGGAAGGGAATCTGAAATTCTATCACATAGCAATATGATTTCGTAACTAACGACGTTGTTCAAATGCTTCACGACTTCAGATATATATCATGCCTCTTTAACAATCATTTTCTAAAGAGAAACTCTGTACAGTCAAATCAAAAGAAAAAGCACTGCAATATGTGCAATAATTAGTACCACAAACATTAAACCAACTGAAAATCACTCTGTCTCCTTTTAGTGAAATTAGATAAATGATTAACTCATTCAAAAGTGAAACTTCTCTTGGGGTTGATAGCATTTCAGGAAAAATATTAAAATAATGTCTTTTTATAGTCAGTGAAATATTAAATTATATCAATTCCATTAGGTATCTATATAACTCTTTAAGATATTAATAGATGTTGGAGATTTTATTATTAGCTGTCATCTCAAAAGTTTTCAAAAAACTAATATATTTAAGAATGGTTGAGCATGTCTTACATTCTTAGTCCATCACAATTAGTACCCAGAATTACTTCTTCACTGGACATTTCCTCTACCATTTCACAGACCATATCTTGAAATATCTGAATGCTATGATTTCACCTACACAAATATCTTATGATCTGTCTAAGGCATTTGTCTGTACAAATTACAATATTATTTCGGATAGGCTTAATATTTAGAGCTGTTTAGGTATAATGAGTAAATGCTGCACTTCATATTTAAATGACAAGCAAAGGCTCGATTAGATCATACAGGTCTCATGAGACTACTTCTGAATGTGAACAATTACTACTGGCATTCTGCAGGGCTCCGTTTCCGGACCACTTCCTGTTCTTGCTATGTATGAATGAACTTACATCTTATACAGAAATTGTGCTGTTTGCTGATGATGACAATAAAATGGGTAAATCATTTACTTCTTATTTAAATGATAAGTAAAGGTTCAATTAGATCATACAGTTCTCATGAGACTACTTCTGAATGTGAACAAATTACTACTGGCATTCTGCAGGGCTCAGTTTATGGCTCACTTGCTGTTCTTGCTGCATATGAATCATCTTACATCTTAAACAGAATAAGTAGAAACGGTGCTACTTGCTGATGATGCAGGTCTCACAATAAAACCCAAACGAACTGCAATGACAGAAGGAACAATAAATGAAATATTAAACAATTTTATTGCTCCATTCCTGGCAAATGCTCTCTCACTTAAGAAGAGACACTGTTCATTCAGTTCTGTACAAGGCAACACATTTCATTATTTGATCATCTCGCTTGTGGATTTCTATTTTTCTTTATAGATAAATATATCCAAGTAGATAGTTTGTATCTGGGTGGGATATATTTATCAAATTTTAATGTGCATTCAGTTTAAAACAATTAATTCCTGTATGTAAATGGCTGTCATGTGGAAAACACTAATTTGCAAAATTAGTGACAAATTCTAGATTATGGTGAGCTGACACACATATGATGCATATAACGTGCAAAAAAAAAAAAAAAAAGATTAACCTAAAACATAGTAGTTTGAGAAGGAAATATGAATGAAGTTTTGAGCCTGAAACATGTAAAGATAAATAGAATGTCTGTTTAAACTTACTGCGCCATGCTTTTCGAGGATTAACAAATAAATTCAGTAGGCTTCTGCATTGTTTAGACACACTGCAGTCTGCAAGTTATTTTGATATTGGAAGGGAATGAAGATGAGATGAGGGTTGTGATACTGAGAGACAAATTTGAGGAACCATTCTAATTTTTAAGACAGAAGAAGGTACTTGGATCAGATGACATTATTTCAGTATTTTTACAATATGTGCAAGAGCCAAGAGGGAAGAATAAGAGTAGACAACCAAGAACGAAGTATTCGGATAAAAAGGGTGTAAGGCAGGGATTTTGTCTTTCACCACCACTGTTCAATCTGTACATCGAAGAAGCAAGGATGAAAATAAAAGAAAGGTTCAGGTGTGGGATTATAATTCAAAGAGAAAGGATGTCCAAGATACGATATCCTGATGGCATTGCTCACCTGCTTGAAAACGATGAATGATTACATGATCTGCTGTATGGAATGAACCGTCTAATGAGTACAGAATATGGATTGAGAGTAAATTGAAGAAAGACGAAAGTAATGAGAAGTAGCACTAATGAGAACAGTAGGAAACTTAACATCAGGATTGATTGTCACATAGTAGATGAAGTTAAGGAATTCTAATACCTAGGCAGCAACGTAATCAATGGCAGATGGAGAAAGAAAGACATCAAAACCAGAACAGCACTGGCAAAGAGAGCATTCCTGGCCAAGATAAGTCTACTAGTATCAAACATAGAGCTCGATTTGAGGAAGAAATTTCTGAGAATGTACGTTTGGAGCACAGCATTTAATGGCAGTGAAAAATGGACTGTGGGAAAGCTGGAACAGAACAGAATGTAACCATTTGAGATGGGGTGTTAGAGATGAATAATGAGAATTAGGTGAACTGATAAGGTGAAGAATGAAGAGATTCTCCACAGAAACGGCGAGGAAAGGAATATGTGGAAAACAATGACAAGAAGAAGGGATAGTATGAAAGGACATCTGTTAAGACATCAGGGAATGACTTCTGTGGTAGTAAGGGAGCTACAGAGGGCGCAAACTGTAGAGGAAGACAGAGATTGTAATACGTCCAGCAGATAATTCAGGACTTAGGTTGCAAGCGCTACTCTCAGATGAAGAGGTAGCAGAGGAGAGGAATTTGTGGCAGGCTGCATCAAACCAGTCAGAAGAATGATGACTCAAAAAAAACCATCAATCTATTGAAGAACTGAGCAACTGGTTGTGTTCCTGAGAAATACACCAGCATGTGGTCATCTTACAATATACCTGGAAGAAAGACAAATTTATACTCTAGTAATTGCAAATTTAAAAAACAGGTACTGAGATTGTTGACTGGAAATTACTCATTTCAATTACGGTGTTTTCATGGATAAAATAAATACGGATATCTACAATTCGTACAAAAGTCAGAATATTGTTAAAAGAGTAGAAGGGCATGAAATGGAGACAGCAGTTTAGACGAGAAGGAGACGGAGTTGTTGTTTATGCCTATCTTATTCAGTCTGTACATACGCCAAGCAGCAAAGAAATTTGGGAAGGCAACTAAAATGCAAGGAGAAGAAATAAAAACCTCGATGTTTGCTGGTGATATTGTAATTGTCAGACCTTAAGGGTCTTGGTAGGTCAATTGAACGAAATGACTAGTATCTTGAAAAGAGGATGAAAGATAAACATTAGCAAAAGCAAAACAAATATACTGGAATGCAGCCTAATTAGATTAGGGATCAAGATTAGGAATTTAGATTAGAAAATGATACTCTAAAAATATAGACGAGTTTTTCTATTCGGAAAAGAAATGACTGACAATGGCAGAACTAAACAGGATATTAAATGCATGCAGCAAGAGAAACTTTTCTGGAAATGAGAAGTATGTGATCATTTAATATCAGTTTAATTGTAATTAAATCTTGTATGAGATACTTTTTTGGAGTGTAATTTTGTATAGAGCTGAAAAGTGGAGATAAACAGCACAGACAAATAAAGAATGGAAGCATCTGAAGTAATGTTACAGAAAAACACTGAGGATTATACGGATAGATCGATAATTAATGAAGAGTTAGTGAATCGAACTGAGGCTTAGAGGTTTGTGACAAAATCTGAGAAAAAAATCTGGAGCATCAAGAAATATTTAAGTTGGTCGTGGTTGGGAGTATGTTGCGGTGGGGAGGATGTACAATTGTGGAGGCACACCAAACCTTGACTACAGGAAGCAAACTTAAATAAATGTAGGTTGTAGTGGCTATGCAGAAATGAAGAGACTTGCACTGGATTGACTAGCTCAATAAACCAGTCTTGGAACTGAAGAAATAACAAGCCACTTCATAACAGTTACATCATCTAATAAAATTTCCAAAAAGAAATATAGTAACAAATTGCAATGAAATTGCTCAAATTTCTATATTTGCTTCGAGAATACGTTGACATAGCACAAACCCTACCAAATCGTAGTTCTCAGCTGATAATGTTTCATATGAGGATGCATGAAATAAATAAAAAGAAATGGAAAGCCTCAAGGATAAGTGATGAAAGTGAAAGAGAAGGAATTTTAAGTACCTGCGAAATATAGACTGGAAGAATGTATAAAACATCGATTATTGCAATGAAAATTATAATGTAGTGTGCATACTTCAAAAATCTTTGTTCTGAAAAATTAACATGCTTAAGTAAATTAAATGCCCCTATAACTTTTGTGACTAGTGGAATCAAAACAACATACAAAATTATGAGTAGGCACTACTTAGAACCAATAAAGGGACATGAATGATGACACAGTTACATTGTATGACAGGCTGTAAAACTCTAAGCAACCTACAACCTAGTGGTAGGGGCTTGTTTATTGTTGACACCATATATAAATATATTCCAGATAGTTCTTATCTTTTTAGGGTAGGGACTTGTTTATTGTTGACACCATATATATTGAACAATGAGTTAATTTCTTGACAGGTAAATAATGGCTCAAACATAGACCTAGTATAGCAGAAGCTTTTAACTGCTCTTCTGTCAATAGCAAATAATTTAGCACTGAATGCATTTTCTTATGTATATTTTGTACCCTCAATGCAACAACACAAAAAGGAGTACTGCTCCTATGAATTACTTCCAAGCAGAAACTAATTCATAAGACATCCTGAAGCTTCATGTGCAAAACCTCGAAGAGCTGGCACACCATTAGCAAAACGTTAAAGCAGGTTCGAATAAAAGTTGAGAGTTAATTTTTGCAGAGTAGGTTAGACTCAGTAAAGTTGAGGTCAGTCCCTGAATAGCCACACTAATTGAAGTTTTCTTTGGCAATAGAATAAGACACAAGTCGATCTTCGTCCCAATCCTGTGGACTTTAAAGTCTAGCGATTCATGCGTTACTTCTTTAAACGTCGACAAAATTGTTCAAGAATTCCTTTAAACCTTGAATTTACTCATCTTCTGCAGCTGATATTTGAAAATCACTGCAATGCTTAACACAAGAAGTATATGAAGACAATAATTTATGTTGTTGCATCAGTGCTGTTTTCGACTCGAAAAACGGCATTTTTATTAACTTTTGAAAACTTTAAAAAGATATGAAATTTTTCCTTTGTCTTAAAAAAATCATGTACAGGCCATGCATGACAAAACTATTTGATTTTTGGCTCGCCATTAGGAACATATAAAATAACCTAAGATGTAGATAACAAATATTGGGATAACAGAGATTTTAATAACACTGGAGTAAGATCGCTATTAGTAATAGTAATGGGCAGCCTCAGATTATGATTTGTTAAAGCTCTAATCAATGAAGCTGATTGTGACTCGTAAAATGTATATGAAACATATTGTACTTTAAAGGACCATAAATTTTTATATACTGCCGTATGCTCGGATAATTTAGCTCAGATCACTGTAGGTTAAACATTAGGAGAAGGTTCTGAATTCTTATTTATCTTTAACGAAAGAACTGGCACTCATTGCAATTTTCGTAGTTGAACTCGTAAGAGTAGTTTACACTATTTTCAGAAATTCGTCGCTGTGGCGAAGGACAGTTTACTTAACGCACACCATGTGAGAATAAAAAGTCTTGTAGTTTTATATCAACTTGCTGTATTGACTAATGCCTTCATCTCGCTATTATCAACGCGTTGTACCGTTTTTTTTTGTTCCATAATGGTAGCCTGGAAAACACTACCAAGAGTTGAATTTACGAACAAATTGTCATCATCTCCTAAAAGACGCCTGTTTACCTGTCACTGTAGCTATGTACTGCAATCGTCGGCTGCGTTTATGCATTTTGCTTGTAGACATCTGAAACGGCAAGAAACGACACAACTGCTGTGAGAGCTCTCGTACGTCTGTACCTATGGAATAAATAGTGTTTGATCATGTATGTAATCAAATTCCTGATAGCAAACCACAGATAAAATCAAGATGTTAATCACAACGTGGTGGGTTCTTATTTTCTTCTGATTGTGAGATGTATAAGTATTAACAAATGACCATACTCTTATTTATCTGATCTTAAGAAGTCCAGTAGCTTGGGTATCATTAATTTTTGAACAACTGGTTTTGCACCTGTTCAAAGCAGATAGCTTATCTTCAAACGTTTCCTCTGAGTCGAAGAGGACTTTTTACCACGCCTGAATAAATTGTGTGGCGTATATTACATATCCTAGACCAGGACAACAACTAATTAAGGTGAAAAATATTTCGTTTTCAGTTCCATCTCATTTCACAAATTATTAAATTACAAAGGCATTCATGACCATACACGGATCAGCCAGGAAATTATGACTACCTAAAATGATTCAAATGGCTCTGAGCACTATGGCACTCAACATCTGAGGTCATCAGTCCCCTAGAACTTAGAACTACTTAAACGTAACTAACCTAAGGACATCACATACATCCATGCCCGAGGCAGGATTCGAACCTGCGACCGTGGCGGTCGCGGGGTTCCATATGACTACCTACCCGATAGCCGGTATGTCTGCCTTTGGCACGAATAACGGCGGCGATACATCGTGTCATGGAAGCATTTGAGGCCGTGGTAGAAGGAGTTGGCACCATATCTATACACACACAAGTCGCTTAATTCCCGGGAGGGTGGCGATGATCTCTAACGCCTCATTCGGCTACATTCCAGATGCGATCGATCGGGTTCAGATCTGGCGAACTGTGGGGCGAGTACATCAATTTGAATTCACCACTGTGTTCCTCGAACGATTCCATCACACTCCTGGCCGTGTAAAATGGCGCATTAACTTGTTGAAAAATGTCACTGCCGTCGGGGAAAATGACTATCATGAAGGGGTGTAAGTGGTCTGGCCGTCAAGGTGCCTTGCATGAGCTCCACTGGAGCCACGAAAGCCCACATGAATCTTCCACAGAGCATAATGGATCCGCCGCTAGCTTGCCTCCATCCCGCAGTAGTGGTGTCAAGGAGCTGTTCCCCTGGAAGATGACAGATTCGCCTCCTCCCTTCGTCATAATGAGGAAGATATCGGGATTCATTAGACCATGCAACGCTCTGCCACTCCGCCAAAGTCCCGTGCCAATGGTCACGTGCCCATTTCAATCGTAGTTGCCAATGTAGTGGCACATGCATGGGTAGTCGGCTGCGTAGGCCCATCTTTAGGAGTGTTCAATGCACTGTGTGCTCAGACACACTTTTACTGTGCACAGCGTTAAACTCTGATGTTAGTTCTGTCACAGTTCGCCGCAGTTTATCAGTCTGCCCAGCCTACGACGTTCGATATCTGGGTATAACCCAACCCCACGACGACTGGACGTGACTTCAGCTAGGTTGCGCCACGTTTTGAAGACACCTAGCACAGCACTTCTCGAACACCCGTGAAGTCGTGCAGTTTCCAAACTGCTCGTACCGAGTCTCCGGACTATCACAATTTGCCCTCTGTCAAACTCTGACAGATCACACACCTACTCCAGCACGCTCACTAGTAATAGATGAACTGTGCTTGCGTGTGTCTGACTAGCAGTCATTCCTCGCCATGTGACGCTGTTATCACCTGGGCGGGTTTATATCAATAGTAGGTCGGTGGTCATAATGCTCTGCTTGATCAGTATATGTTACGCCGCATAAAGTTCCCACAGAACCGCTATCTAATTTTGACTATAATATCTGTATAGTTTCAAAGGCTACCAGCCATCCTCATTGTGTTAATTCGATAAGTAGCAGATTCTATACGTTCTTTTTCATGACATGGTTGCATTTTTCACTTTGACCATTTTCGTTTATTGAAATTAATGTGCCAGTCGTCATTATTTACTGATTCTCACATGCCTTAACAACTTATTTTAATAAATTATTATTGGCTTCTCCGTCGAAAAGTTACTGCAGCTGAAGGATATTTGACACCAGATGCGTTTCTCTTTAATTTACAAAGTATCTACTGTCGTCACTCTGGAAATATCGATACATGTAATGCCTGTGGATTTTGGTCTTTATACAACTAAGGTCGTAAAGTTCTGAGTCAGTTGCCTGCAGCGCAGGCACCCATCATAAACTATATGTCTCACAATACGCCACATAATATGTCGTACTATTTTTGTTATTGGATTTTAGCCTGAAGGCCGTATGGTCACGGCGTACACTTAAACAAATCCACATCCTCTTTTTAATATAGTTGCTGTTGACCGATGTGCACGTCCATATACAGACGTTGGACAAAAATATGGAAAAATCTTGAGAAACGCACGTTTGAACGCATATGTAGATGCTACCCAACGCTGCATTGCGCTGTGCAATGTTCAACATCCTCAACACCTTGCAGGCGCCATTAGTAGCCATAACGATGGTGTGGTAGTTGTGAGTGCATTAGGTCGGAGCTGAGTGAAGTCGAATGCGAGCAAATTTTTGGTACTCGTATGGTAGCTGCTTCCGTAATCAACGTAGCCGAAGTGTTTGGTTTTTCAAGTGGCACCGAATCAAAGATTGATACCGCGGACAGTCGCTGAAGAGGACTGTGACGAAAAATACCGTAAGGGGACGAAAGCTACAAAAGTCACTGCACAACTGAATGTCTTACTCGCGAAGCCTATCAGTAGCAAAACAACTTGAAAAGAGCTCCATACACAAGGAACTACAGAGCGAGGTGAAATTCAGATACCACTCATCAGTGATATAAATGCCCATAACAGGAAGAGAGTCGCCGAACCATAATACTTCTGCTACAGTGCAATGGAAGAATGTTATGTATTCGGATGAGTCCTGTTTCACACTGGTTGCAACTTCTCACCGAGTTTACGTCCCAAGAGTGAAACATCACGAGGGTTCGGTGATGATTTGGGCAGCCATATCGTGGTAGTCCACGGACCCACAGCTGCTGTACAGGGTGGCACTACTGCCAAGGATTATGTGAACATTTTGGCTGATCAGGTCCATGCCAAGGCATAAGCGGCAGCCAAATGAAAAGGAGGCAAATGGAAAAAGGTAAGTAAAGTATTTATTATTTCAGAAGTAATCGCTGTAAGTGTTAATATGATCATCCCGCTGCGAGGCAAGAATGTCTATACCTTTATGGAAAAGTGTTTGCTGTTGCCTACGGAACCAGATGTGCACCTTTTCGTCTGAAGCAAATAGAGGGGCACAAATGTGTTTCTTCAGGGCTCCAAGAATATGGAAATCGAATGGGAGAGATCGGGATTGTATGGAAGATGTTTAAGGGCTTCCCAGCGAATCTTCTACAGCGTTGTAGAAACGCAGTAACCTTGCCACAACAGAATTATACCGTCCGTTAACATTCCTGGGCGTCTTAACTTGAGGACGAGCTTGAGTTTTTGCAAAGTGTTGTGTATTTGGTATTTCCATTATTTTGTGCACCACCTGTAGCTGCTGGTAGCACCGCTGAAACATGTTGGCCGAAGGTCCGGTATTGCTTCTCTGCTTTCATTCTTGACCTCTTTGGTGGAATGAAATCTATGCCCATGTAGGAGAGCTTTCATGCAGGGGAATCGACATAAATATCAAGGTGCGAGATCAGGTCAGTGCGGAAATGTGGCAAACCTGTTGTTTAGCAAGCTTGTCTAGGACGGGATGGAGCGATGGACAGGGGGGTGGTCGCGCAGCAACAGCCAGTTCTTCCCATGCCACTAGTTCAGTCCGCTTACATGAACTGAATTGCGTGAACAGTGGGATGTGTTTACCGTTGCATCGTCTAGGGTGAATATCATGTTAGCAGTTTCACTTGAGAAAAAAAAAAAAAAAATACAGTTCAAGCATCAACTTTCCTTTTGACCTTTCTTGTCTTGGTTTTGTCTCTCGTGGCTTTTTAATGTGCCGGATTGTCGTTTCAGTTCAGGATCTACGATCTCCAGTGATGATACGGTTGAGAAACGTCGGATCATTGTCAGCACTATTGATCTTGTCCCCACAAATCGTCATGGGATCATCACATTGGTCTTGTGTCAGCACAATGTGCTGGGTAACACGCGTAATATTGCAGCGGGTACCACAGCTGACGCATACCACTACTACGAGATTGACTGCCGTTTTGGAGCGGTTAGCACGCACCAACTTTGCAACATCTTCGATATTGAGTTCAGTTCCAACCGTTTGTATCAGACCATTAGGCACATGGTCCTCCAAGTACCTCTCACTTCCGGAAAACATCGCTGTCGTCTTAAACACAACTCTGCGACTGAATGCTTTGACATCTTATACTTTCTACATCATTTTAAAAGTTTCGGTAGCGATTTTGTCTAAATTTTGGCCGAATTTAAGGTTTGTCCATTGTTGCAGCTGCGACATACTGGAGTTCCAGAGCCCAGTCAGAACACCAAACCAAGAACAGTGGTTCTGCTTGCTGTACATGCACCCAGCTACCTCCTGCCGGAGAGAGACATTAACTAGCAGGTACAATACCACAGCGCCAGTATTGGAACAAAGCTGATACAAGGACAAAGTACCGTTATCCAAGTTAGCAGCGATGACATCAATCAAAATGGCGACAATGATGTCAATCAAGATGGCGGGTTTTGGAGGAAAGCTTGAATTTTGGCGGGAAAGTGCCACTCCCCCCAACCCCCCTCCCCAGAAAAATGGTACGAAGTTCAAATTCCAGCAGTATAATGCACCACACCCCAGTGATCTCTACTAAGCAAAGACAATGGCGGGAAAAACGTACTTGTCTGTATTATTTAACCAATTTCCAGCAGGTGTGTTCTCCACTGGGTCTGGACTCCAACTGGCTTAGTTCATATCGTCGCCACCAGAGGACGCCACTATGATGTCAAGTGATGACGCAAGTTGCGTTATTCAAGATGACCATACCCAGTGTGTTCACCACAAGCTCCAGAGCCCAACTGACTTAGTTCATATCGTGGCTACCAGAGGGCGCTTCCGTCAAGCCGGGTGATGACACAAGAACGTTTTGTTCTCTCTCTCGCACACGTTATAATCGGACATGTGCCGCATCAGTGGCCTGCGAGCGAGCGACCGCTTACATCACAGCCTCAAGCCTGCACCTTTATACTCATGTTAGCAACCCCCAGAAGTTGTCATCCATCCACAAAACTTTTTCCCCAACTCAAACAAACGTTAACAGTCAACCATTATGTGGTAACCAACAGCGCACCAATGCATCAAGCGACCACGGCATAACAGCCTGGATAGTTATAATGGACAATATTAAGCAACACGCTTGATAGCACGAAGAATTTTACAGTAACTCCAACACCGGCCAATCATGTGACAGCACGTTTCCCCAATTTCAGTATCATAGCTAAACCATCCCTACTCTACTTTGAGAGAATCATTGCGAACATGGATAGATGACTTCACAGTACGCCCATTCACAGTTAATTCTTGAACACATAAATCATCCAAATATATCAGACAGTGCTCTACATATTTCTAAGACCTCGAGAATAGTACTTAATTTACGATCCATCTCTCTGCGTATGGGAGTCACAGAACATTCTCCCCGTCTTAGGGTAAAAGACCATCCTCACACCGTCATTGACCAACCCGCCCTGCAACACCGTTAGAGAATCCAACCGATCAGAATAAGACGGCTACACTCCACGTCTCGTGAATGAATAGAGCTTTCTGAGTCCTAACACATCCAAGTGCACGAGATTTCTTGAGATGTGACCATGTCAAGGAGCTTAGCACTCCTTATCGCTGTATAGTAACAGATTTTAAAAGTGCCGTAATGTAATAGCATACAGTTAAGAAGAACAAGAAAATACTTACTTCTATACATGATTGAGTTCGAGACGAATTGAGTTGGACAACGTTTTACCTAAATCAACGAAGCTGTCAGCTGTAAATTACTGTTCTAGAGTCTAGGATCTGTACCTGGAAGGTACTGGTAAAAGAGAGAACATAAACACACACACTCCTAAGACTACAACGTGGTGCATTTAAAAACGGGCTATAATGTTAGATCGAATACATTTCAGGTCTATCAGACATACATCCTTCTTCACAGTTTCTCTAAGCTGAATTACCTTATCGAATCGTAAAACGAAAAAACTACTTCTGTAAAACATTTACTTTGCATCATACGAGCACAACATAGCTTTGCGGAGACGTATACTGTCCACTGTTGACATCCGACCACAGTTCAGAAATTATACGATGCCTGCATCAGGCCTATATAAAATGATAGTTAGTAGCGGGGGATACATCCTACAAGGAAACAGATAATCGCAAAGCAGCAGCGTCCGACATGTGAAAATTACAAGTCATTCCGCCACTAACTCTGTCGGTTTAAGGCGCTGCAGTCATGGACTGTGCGGCTGGTCCCGGCGGAGGTTCGAGTCCTCCCTAGGGCATGGGTGTGTGTGGTCCTTAGGATAATTTAGGTTAAGTAGTGTGCAAGCTTAGGGACTGATGACCTTAGCAGTTAAGTCCCGTAAGATTTCACACACATTTGAACATTCTGAACTAACTCTGTAAACACAACACCTGTGGAGCAAATGTGTACACGGGGATTGTAGCGTGTCACAAGCTCATACCGCTAACTTAGTTATGACGCTGAAATCTCGATTTTACACACAAGATGCGACAGGGGCGATCGCATAAATCAAAGCTCATTTAGAGGAGTGTGTCAAGTTTCTTCACACATGAGATGGAAGTCCTCTGATGACCTACAGGTTTACCATTAACGATCGCAAGTAGACAGTGCTTTAAAGCACATAAGGAACATGTAGCTGTATACGAGTAGAACGCAGGCTATGTCACGTGAGTGATGCATCCGGACAGAACACTGCATCTTGGATGACGTCATGCACTGTGCACGTTAGTACACGTTAGTACAGGTTAGTGCATGTTAGTACACGTTAGCCTGCCAACATGGTTCGGTAAGGGGGCGCGGTGCTGGGTTGAGGATCGTGGTGGAGATTTTAACTATTTGATTTTTAGTCCAGGTGGGTGTCGCAATGGTGAAAATTGATTCCAAGTCCTACATTCTATGAAGTCGAATCACGTGACTAATGCAGTAGCCAATAGGAGTGCAGTATTGTAGGGGTGGGGGGTGCTAGGTCATGAATGAACACCGTGCTGATTGTGGGAAAATGTGGAACTTCTCACTTGATCATTGAATATTGAAGTTGTAAATTGATTTATTGAATATGATTACAATGGAAATGGACTTAAGTACTTAGGTAATTGATAGGTTAGATGAGTGGTGTTGGTGTCACTTGTCTTCAGTTAAATTCGTTAGCATATTTACAGAAGACTATGTCTGGCACGACTATAAAGGTGTGGGCTTGAGGCTGTGATGTGAGTGGTCGCTAGCTCGTAAGCACGTTCCTTCAGAGCTGCGTGACAAGTTCACAATGATAATGCTGTGGCACTGTATCTTGCTGGGAATAAATTCAGTTTCGATGTCCCGTTGTAACTGAGGTATTAGATAATGTTCGAGCACTTCCAGGTACTATATGCTAGTTACCGTTAACTTGGCCAAAAAGAAGAGGCTTACAGTGCAAAAAACATTTACCTTAGGCAAGTCCCATACATGTTGGATTACTTGATCTGTTTTCTGCTCACCCCATATCCATTCTGATTCACTTTACCCCAAATGTGGAAGGTGGCTTCATTACCGATCACAATTTTACTAAGAAAATCATCTTCAGTCTTCATTTTGTTAAACATTTCTCTCAAAACGACTTGTTTTTTTAGTCACTTTCTGTTAAAGCTTGCAACAGTCCCATTTTGTTGAGTTAGAACGACAATTGCTATCATAATACCTGCCTCATAGTAACACTAGGAATATTCAGTTCTAAGCTGGCAAGTCTCGTTGATTACCCCCACTACGAATGTAAGAACTGCAATCTTGTTTAATTGCTGCATTAGAGACTGCTGGCCGACACTGACCCGGTTTCCTATCTGATACAGAGCATCTTTCAGTGAAACGATTATACCAGTTAGTAACACTTTGACATGATGGCTTGCGGTATTTAGTCCTAAATTGCCTCTAAACTGCAGCAGCAAATTTGGATTCATGAAATCATAACACTGCACCCTTTCTGCAGCGTTATATAACTCCTTGATGATTGTTGGAAAAACTCATTCACACAAGCCAGCTAGCAGGAATGTCAGTAACTAACAGTGATATGTGGAAATAAAACTTGAAGATACACAGCATCCAGTGCTGTAGCAAACATTTGTCTTAGTTATTTATCCTTTTCACAACTAAAGATTGCTTTTGTAAAACAGATTTGATGTGATGTAACAGAAGACGAAGGAGTACACTGATGGTTGTGGGAAGTGCAGACCTGAGGCCAGCTCAGTTCCATAGTTCTGCTAGCGAGGAAATTGCCTACCTGGTAGTGTGGTTAGACTGTCACCACAATCTCCAGATTCCAGGGGAAGTACAGGGTGGGAGGTAAGTGCCTCCACTTGTCCCCACCGTTGTTGATGCCTATGATGCTTATCTGCTAATGTTTGAATAGCGTTGTGCTGCTGTATGTGTTTATGCAGCCTACCCCTCTTGAAGTGAGAAGGGAACATTAAAAAGTCCTTCTCACTGAACCCTGCCAAAATTTGTATTTACATTAACTGCACAAATTCTAATCAATTTCCACATAAGGTTGTGCTTTTCAATTATTTCCATTAAAGAATCATATGCAATGACTGTCAGTTCGACAGGTAGATGCAGGTGATGGGATGTTTTGACCTTCGTTCCAGTTATTGGACAAACGCACCTCACCAGCATTGGAAATAATCCATTCTCTTATTTGGTTTAAAAGATTTGGAAAAATATGTTAAATACATAATCAAATTCCATCTTAAGGTTATCTGTAGGAAAGGGCACATTCACATTCTGACTGATAACATCACTCTTGGCTCCCCACATCAAAACATCTTTTCAAAAAGTTTTTGAATTAATTTGGAAGTACTTTCCCTTGATCAAAAACTTTGATCTTAACTTATCACATCACAAACCACAAACCTCCAGCTGTTCCAAACTCTGCTTCTTTATCACTGTATTGTTCTTATTAGGGGTAAGTTGAAAATATGACGTTTTATTTGCAGTGTTCAACGTTTTTAATGCTTTGTCAGATGTTAAATACTTTTGTATATTATGTTTGCTGCTGTGAACAAGAGAAAACATCCCATTTCCTTTATCTCAGTGCACTTCAAAGGGTGCTAATAATGAATACAAAAAAGGGAATTCTTTTTGTAGGTCCCACATGAATTAACAACTTTGCAGTTGGTGGCACTGACAAGTAAAACAATCAAATGTTGTAGTGAAACTGAGCAATGAACTCGAACACAAGTTTACAATAACAACTTTCAGGATAGTGATGACTCAAGTAAATGTTATTAATTCAATTCACAGGAGTATTATGGGAGCAAATCTTTGTCATATTATTAATGTTAAGCAGGTATTTCCACTTGGTGGTCCTATAACTTCTGGAAATAAAAAGGCCAAATTTTTAATACAAATGAAACTCTCATTATAATGGGTGGAACATATTCCATTTCCCATACATTGGGAATTTCATTTGAATCAATTGAATTGATAATAACAATATTTTTGAAGTTATTGCTTGATCAATAAAGTATTATATTGATAATTCTTTTATTATTATGATTATATTATTTGTTAATAGGGAGATAAATGAGATTAAGTTGATGTCTAGTACTATTCAAACAAGTATTCAAGAGTTGTAGGAGATGGACAGGGTAGTGTTAATAAGAAAAGAAGTTTTGTGCAGTTGTCAGTGATTGTAAAGGAGTGGTCTGATATCTCTATAAATGGAGTATGAACCCATTACCTTAGTTAGCTTACATTTTTATAATATTAAGCTAATATAGAAGATGCAGGTGAGCCTTTTATACTAAAGGAGGTACTTTAATTTAATCTTATTTAATATTAATAGAGTTAATATTTATTGACTTTATTTACCTTATAAAAGTAGCCATTTACTCAGGAACTCCATTACTACCAAAACTAGACATGATTGTCTTAACGGGATTTCTCTGATCGTTCATTAACTAAAAATATGGCATTTGTCTTTGATCACTATTTTTTATTTTCAATGACCGGTTTCAAAGTAGCTGCCCATCTTCAGATCTCTTAGGCAAAGTTAAAAAATATAATTAACAAGAGAGATACAGTTAGTGATAGATATATCTTAGTTTACAAAAAGAAATTTTGGAACGTATTAAATGCCAACATACCATATATTGCAGTTACAGAGTAACTTATTAGTACAGAACAATTGGTTCGCTGTTATAAGTAAAGTAAATTTTAACCTGTTAAAACCTTATATCACAGTTTTAGAGAAACCTGATTGGTAACAGTAAAAAGTGCCCTCTACCTATAAGAATTGAGAATATGTTATTATTTCACCATACATATTAATGGCGAATATACTTTTTAATACAACAATTTTTAAAGTAAAAACATAAGAATAATCTTTTTTGAGTGGACCATGAACCGAAATAATTTACACTAATTTAAAATTTCTTTATAAAGAAATATAAAATAAAATTAAAATGTAGATATTCTTTCGAAAATGTGCGTTTCCTCTTCTTTGTTTTGATGGTGGTGCAGAGGATTTCCCTACATCAAAACGTATACAAAGCCATGCAAAGTCCTCTTCCGCCGCGCGCAATTCACCTCACTACCAGTACGCTGAGGGCCGTTCCGCTGCAGATGGTTCTTACTGGAGCACGCTGTTGCATTCAAGAGTTATCCAAAAACAGGTCTTTAAAAATCTCATAATAACTCCTGTGCATAAAATCACTTTGCTCATTAAGTAGTATGACTGCGGTTTTTCTTTGATGAGCGTATATTTCAGTCTTTTCGAGCACGATGAGAGCAGGGAGGTAGGCACTTTTTGGTGTGCTAATTAGTGTTAGATACCACATTATTTTAATTGTTAGTTATACTTGCCTGGATTCTATTTGTTAAGTCTTTAAACTCAAAGAATGTGGTGGTATCTCATTCCATTCAGAGTAACATACCCATAATTAACAACACATAAATAGCTGTTCTTGATTTATTTCTCTGTAAATGTGTTTTATCAGAGAGTCTTTTTTAAGTTATAATTCTCTTGATCCACAATTATAAAATATTTCATCTTGAGATACAACTTGTTGTTAGTAGGGGATGGATTACAACAGTTTTTTGCTTATAATTCATTTGACAGTGAAAACCTAGCAATGAAGGAGAATTTGATAGTAATATAATTTAATTAATTTAATTGGCATTGGTAGTGAGATATGTACACATTGCACATCATACTCATTATTGAATTTGCTGTCTAAAGGAGTTTGGTAAGGCAAATTCAATTTAGATAAGTCATAACACTGTAGATGTGCTGGAAAGTGTATCTCGCAAGAGACTCAAGATACAACATATTAGTAAAGTATTTCACATACACTGAAAGTTTCTTATTGCAAAGCAAGATATTTTAATTATTAGATACAGTAATTTTTGTTTATTTTGTTATTTAATAGAAATAACTTAACTGAAATTATTCTCTTAGTATATTTTGTACATTTTTTATATTATCATTTACTCATAGTGTAAATGGAATATGCAATTACATTTGATTTGTTATACCTTTTGAGTCAGGTTTTATAAAAAAAACTCAGTAGTTATTTACTTATCTTGATGTAATTCGTTTGCATTAACTTTTTGAGGTGTAAATATTAATTTATTTATGCTTTACGGTATAAGATGTATAGTTATTAACCTATAATTTATGTAGTTTAAAATATAATTGTAAGCTTTAAAGCAAGCACCTGATTTATCTGTATTTATGAAAAATATGTCTTTTTGATAATATTTTAACTCTTGGATTGCTTACTAAGGGAATTTCAAAGAGCTGCTGTATATTGACTGTGAGAAGGTAGCATCTGAATTACTGGCTGGAATGAGAGTCTCGTCTAGAAATCAACTGCATCATAAAAAAATTTTAGAACTTTAGTTTTAAATCACAAGGTTCAAAATTGTCTTTACATCAAGAAGACCCTATAGAGCATAAAATTTTAATCGATATTTCTCTGTTCGCTGATAAAGTTTTGTTGGCAGTGATATGAAAATTAGTAAAACTTCTCATTATTAAAATATTAATTTATGTTTATCATAATCTATAATTTTTGATCATAAGATAAAGTTACCATATGGAAACACCATAAAAGTTTTTGAGAGTTCATACCAACACAGGAGATTTTGACCTCGAACTTGGATTAAGAAAAATTTTGGTGTGGGTACCCCACAATTAGGTCTTTTTGATCTTTGAATCCGTACATGGTCTGAGTTCAGACTGGCACAAGCCAGGTCAGTTTCTAACATAAATTTATTTATCCTCATTGGTGTGTAAGAAACAAGTGGATCAAATATGTATTTTGTATTATTTATTAAAATTAATTAATTACTATTTTGATAAATTAATGTATGTTCTTTAGAATTCAGTTATATGAATTCTCTACATATCGTATTAATACCTTATAATCTGTAAAAATTAATTGTGAATTTTTTTCCTTTTGCTCATCATATTTTAATTAGTGTAGCTTTTTTAATTTTGTTAGTGGAAAAGCTTTTACAATATATCAAATTCGAGAATGGCTTGATGAGGTGGATTCTGTTAATAGCCATCAGCCCTTTATTGATGCAAATAAATTAGAGTGTAAAGAGCAGCTCGGTCCTTTTATCTCAAATTATTTGCTTTTTACTTTAGTCCTGTTTTTAATTTCGAAATTTCCTTAGTTTTTTGTCTAATGTTTCTTACTTATATGTAATCTTTTTCTTATGCATTCTTATTCCTTAGATTGTGTGTTTATACTGTAATAACTGCTGGATGATCATCAAATTCAAATTATTCTCCATTACATTCTTTGCTTTCTGTTGTTTGGACTTCATATGAACGCAGATTAGTTTTAATTTTATTATCTTTAATTATTTCAATTTGTCATTTATGTATATTTGATTTTATAAATTATCAACTTTACTGTTGTTTCATTATTATTTCTTTTCCTGTAGCCTTAGCTTGTTTTGCTTTGCATTAATTGAAATTGTTTCCACTCCTTTTGATTTGGATGTGGGTGAATTTTAGTTTCTGAGTTTAATATTATGGTGCTAATTGTTTTTCTTTAACTTTTAGGCAGTGTGTGCTAGAATTGTATTTATATTTTAGGCTTAAATAATGTATGTGGTGATCTTTATTCTTTCAGTTTTTATTAAGCTTACTGTTACATAATCTGGATTTACTTGAGTTCAAAGGATTTTATCCTATTCCATTATGATAAATTAATATACTTACATTGAATGAGTTTTTGCCATTATCTTTCATTTAAAAAAATTGATTTATAAATTTTATTGATTTCATTTATATAGTGAAATTTTTTAAGATACGGAAACTTAATAGAAGAGTTAAACTTTCCATTTTATATTTTCAAAACATAAGTTTCTTCTATGTTAGGCAATTCATTTAATGTTAATTCCTTAATTCATTTGTTTCATGCATTTGGGAATTGGGTTGAATAAATTATTCTTAAAATTTGTCAAGTATTATAAGGTTCTTTAACTGCTCACTTTCAAATTAATGTTAATAAACTTACAAAAACACTATGATTCACAACAAGGTTTGATAGTAGGGTAAAACAGAGAACCATGAAGCAGTATTTTGCTTTAAAAAGGTAGAATTATGAAAAGCAATAACACCTCCCAACATTTTTTAATCGCATAGACAAATAAGATGTATTTTTCTGGTCGAATGTTAACTTGTGTTACAAGGGGATCTGGTGGCATAAAACTGTCTGGATCTCCTAGAAGGTATCGATTAATTAAGCATTATATAATTAGTAATGTTATTAAACTAAATGTGATTGTGTTTTTAAATGTGAAGAAAGTGTGGAGCTTAATTTTTTCAATATCCCATTTAGTTCCACAGGAATTAAACGTTTATAGGATTGTGGGACACATTTGGGGTTTTGTGTGACTAACTTATTAATCAATACCAGAATATCTGCAGCTTCATCCTCATTCATGTATGTCACATAAATACACACTTGTCTATCTTCTCCCTCTCCATTCTCTCCTGCACCTCTTCTCCCATCGCCACCTCTCCCTTTCTCTGAAAATCTGATCTCCTCTCCCCAAGGCCATACCCTTCTCCCTCACCCTTTCTGTGTGCAATCACTTATCTCCCACTCTCTGGCCATTTGATTTTCACAACCATCTCTGCCAATCTCCTTCTTGTGTTCTCTTCCCTGTTTCCTCCTCCACAGTTATTCTTTCCATCTGTTCCTTTCTCCTCACTCTCTTCATGTTGCCCTCCCCTCTCTCTCTGTCCTACTTGCCCTCTCTCTAACCATCTCCTTCTGCTCTGTCTGTCTGTCCATCTCCTCCTGCCCCACTCCCTCTTTACATTTCCTCCAGCTCTATCTCCATATCCACCTCCTCCACACCATATCTCCCTAGTCATCTCCTCCTACCCCTCTCCCCATCCATCTACTCCTGGTCCCCATTCCCTACCATTTTCCTCCTGCCTGAATCTCATCCATCCCCACTTCCCCCATCTCTTTGTCTATTTCCTCCTCCGCCCACTCAGCCTGTCTCCACCTCCATTTCTCTCTGACCATTTCCTCCTCTTCATGAAAATACCCTTCTCAACCTTTCTCAGTTCATTTCCTCCTCAACTCCTCTTTCATCATCTCCTCCTCAAACCCCTATCTGCCCATCACCTTCACACCCCCTTCTGGCCATCTCCTGAAACCCCGTCTTTTTGTCTGTCTCCTACTCTCAACTGTCTTTGTTCATATGCACCTCTGCATGTCTACACATTCACACCTATATCCATCTCAGCTTTCCTTAATCTATGCCCATCAACATGTGTAGCCCCTGAAAACAGGTTAATAAAGTAGACCATTACTACTGCCACATCATACCTGTTGTACAGGAAAGCATATATGTATGGTGATTAGAAAGAATTTCTTGCCTGTGAAATGTAGGCATGCCCAGTAAAGCAGGTCGATAAGGCTGGTCGATATTATTCACCCACAACATGCCTGCCATGAAGGACAGATAATACCGTTGAAACTAGGAAAATACGTTTTTGCACATATCTCCGTTATCATTCGAGCTGGATCACAGACCCTATATGCTTACACTCATGAACATTTTTTGCTGCCAGATTTGGTTGAAATCGGTCCAGTTGAGCGCTGGGTTTGGTTGGTTGCAGCTTGACGAGAGGGTATGATGAGCTGCCGTGGGTGAGTTGGTACACAGCATTGGTGCAATGAGTTTGTATAGTAAAAGAGCAGAGGTGGCGTGGCTGTATTGGACTGTGCTTCGAGGCGTCTTCCTTGTAGCGGAACTGGAGTTTATCTGTGCTTATGAAGCAGACACAGCAACTGTTTGTGCCCTGTTTTTGCCTGCCTGTGCCAGCTGTAGCCTGTCCTGGGCATGGTGTGGTGCTCGTTACCTTCCTATGCCTCTGCTATTGCCAACTGAAGACTGTGTTAAATGGTGAGCGCCTTTTCTTCTCGAGATCTGACCTTCAAGCGGGTAGGTGCTCTGTGGGGATTATGTAGTTGAAATCATGTTGTCCAGTATTAGTAGTGTTGCTGGCTTAGTGTCTCGTGTGGGCTCACTCAACTGCTCTGGCAGTGCCCTCGTTTTTATTTTAACGATGTACTTTTATGGTTTAAAATTTATGACTGTGTTACGATTTGTGGTAACATCAAAGATTTTGTAGTTGTGAACCGTGCATACCTTCGATACTTCAAAGTGTTAGTTAACTTCTATTGCGCTGGCCTTGTGATCTCGGGCACGAAATGGCGCGCGTTTGCCCTGCCTAGCTGGCCTAAGATTTCTATATGTTGGTGGAGGGTGAGTCGGTGGTTACATCTAGTACAAGACGTTTCCTTGAAGAGCAGAATCTTGGTGGGGAGGTGTGGCTGTGAGTTACTGACACCTTCCGGGATGGCACCGCGCCCAGAGTGCAAGTCGGGTTCGCTGAACTTGGGCAATAAAGACTTCGGCAGCACTGCAAGGCGGTTTTCGTTGCCTGTGGGGTTGGTTACCTGCAGCGACACCGGCAGGGTAGAACGGTACAAACACGAGGGGTATCTGCCGAGAATAGCATTCAGTTCTGCATCTATGATAACCTGTATTTTTTTTTATTTGAATTCAGCTTGTGGTTATAGAGTGACGTCATACATGAGCTCCATGTGCTATGAATAAATCACGATTATTCGTCAGTGAGTGTGTAATATCTTCTCAGAAGAGAATTCATTCCTTTCAGCCGTATTAAGTGAGACCACTGAGCGTCTTGCTTAATTTGAATGACGTACATAGAGTTCAAAGACTCTTTCCTCTTAGGTTACTGATTACGAAGTTAACACACGGCACAGTAGTGGTTGTTGAAGCGTGGACATGTGAAACTTTAAACCTATTAGTCACTAGCAGCAGATTATTTAGTGTTAAATCATTGCTGCGCATTATATATGTTGTTCAGTTAAGAGGGCATTATTGCTTGATATGTGCTTTATATACTTTATGTTTATATGTGCCTTATATATGTTAGGTTTTGTCCACTTTTCTCATGATCTGTAAATACCTGACCTGAACTAATGGTTACGTTTCCGTTTATTTGGCAATTTGTTTATAATCATTTTCCTTCTGGTTTAGTTCTTATGTGTTTGTGTAATTCGAAGGGTTCAGAGTGCAAGATACCACTTGGGTTTATATATTCTGTTTATAGTTTTTAGGTGTTTGTATGAGTCAGACAATTCAGGGAGTAAGGTATCCTGTCAGTTTTTTGTAAATTAGTATCACTAAATTCTTATAATTGTTTAAGGCATTGTTAATAATAAAATTAGGTATTAGGACCTTAAATAATGACCGTATTTTCTGGTAAAAACATTAACTTCATGTTCTAGCACCTAACCACTTCCAGCTCTTTGCTAGCTGCCCCACTTCAAACTGAGCTCAATGAGGATTCGTAATCATTGGGTGCAACAGGTGCAACCGTTTCTTCATTCCAAGCTACACCCATTTTTAAGATGGTGCCAAATAAAGTATGTAAAAGTACATTAAAATTTGTTTTCCGTGACAGAGTAGCAACTGCTACAGGATAGATAATATGGGCTAAGGTGGGCAATGGTCTTCCACAACAAGCTTCTTGTTTAATAGAATCTCTGACAAATAATAACATGTTGGATGCAGAGCATCATTTTATATAATGATGTATAGAACATGCTTGGGAAATAAATGAAAAAGTTATGGTGCCAATAACCCTGGATGATTTAGGAATGAATGAAGTAAGTCTACAGAAGGGATTGGAAGTAGCTACATTAAAGGTACCCGATGCAGAAGCAAATTGTCAGCAAATCTGTGTTACATAACAGGGTTAAAGGAATGATCGATCAGTCATGGAGTCGTTGTTAGTTTGATATAGAGATTTATTTAAGTAGAAGGTTCTTTACCAGCCACACCCATAACGCAGCATCATATTTCAACAGGTGCTCATTCACCAGTGCACCGTAATCAGTATAGGTTGCCAAAATATAACCAGCTATTAATAGCACATCTCATAGATCAACAACATACTGAAGGCATTATAGCGTACAAGGATAGTTCTTGGTCAGAAAGTGAGCCAAGAAGTCACCTGATGGAGCAATAAAATATGGATTTTTTAAAATATAGGTTTTAAATGAATGTGGAGTAACTGATACGTATCCAGTTCCAAATATAACTGAAATTTTGGATAACCTAAGACAATGTAAAGTCTTGCCTATGATAGATGTAAGGAGTGGGTATCACCAGATTGAAGTCTGTCCAGAAGGTAGACCAAAACTGTTTTTACGCCAACTACCAGTGCTGTAGATTGCCTTTTGGATTGAAAACCGCACGTGCAACACTTCAGTGCTTGTGTGATGCACCCCTTTCAAGGTAAAAAAAAAATCCTGGGCTATTTGGATGAAATCATCGTTTCTCAATAAGTCTACATAAACACACAGAGTGCCTAATGAAGTGTTGTATAGATTGAAGACAGCTTCTCTCATTTTATGTAGTGTTACATGTCATTTTGCCCAGCTACAATTTACTTACCTGTGGCACATTATTTGCCAAGATGGAGTAAGGATGTTGTGCCTGATTTCTGGGTACCACAACCAAAAATTCGTCAAAGGTTTTATGTACTAGATTTTTGAAACAGAAATTTACGTTTGAGTAGACATCAGAATATCAAGCAGCGTTTCAGAATATGAATGGGATGCTGATTTCAGGTGTTGTATTAATTTTTCTTTATTTTCCCAAAGAATTTCTATTATCTTGTGATGCAAGCAATACAGTTTTTGGTGTCATTTTATGTCAAACTGCAGAGGGACAAGAGTACACTAAGTGATCAAAAGTATCCCGACACCCCCAAAAACATCTTTTCCATATTAGGTGCACTGTGCTGCCATCTACTGCCAGGTACTCCATATCAGCGACCTCAGTAGTCATTAGACATTGTGAGAGACCAGAATGGGACGCTCCGCGGAACTCAAGGACCTCGATTGTGATCATGTGATTGGGTGTCACCTGTGTCATACACATACGTGTCATACACATACGCGAGACTTCCACTCTCCTAAACATCCCTAGGTCCACTGTTCCCAATGTTATAGTGAAGTGGGAACGTGAAGGGACATACACAACACAAAAGTGTACAGGCCCTCCTGGTACGCGAGACTTCCACTCTCCTAAACATCCCCAGGTCCACTGTTCCCAATGTTATAGTGAAGTGGGAACGTGAAGGGACATACACAACACAAAAGTGTACTGGCTGACCTGATCTGTTGATTGACACAGATTGGCGACAGCTGAAGAGCGACTTAATGTGTAATAGGCAGACCTCTATCCAGACCATCACACAGGAATTCCAGACTGCATCAGGATCCACTGGAAGTACTATGACAGTTAGGCGGGAGGTGACAAAACTTAGATCTCATGGTCGAGCGGCTGCTCATAAGCCACACATCACGGCGGTAAATGCCAAACGACACCTCGCTTGGTGTAATGAGCGTAAACATTGGACGACTGAACATTGTAAAAACGTTGTATGGAGTGACAAATCACGTATACAATGTGGCGATCCGATGGCAAATTATTACCAAAAATTCGTCAAAGGTTTCTTTGTACTAGATTTCTGAAAAAGAGGTTTACGGTTGAGTAAATATCTGAATATTAAGCAGCGTATCAAAATATGAATGGGATGCTGAGGTACTGTATTAATTTTTCTTGATTTTACCAAAGAATTTATATTATCATGTGATGCAAGCAGTACAGGGGTATGGCGAATGCCTGGTGACTGTCATCTGCCAGCGTGTATAGTACCACAGTAAAATTCGGAGGCGGTAGTGTTATTGTGTGGTCGTCTTTTCATGGAGGGGTCTTGCACCCCTTGTTGTTTTGCGTAGAACTATCACAGCACAGGGCTACATTGATGTTTTAAGCATCTTCTTGCTTCCCAATGTTTAAGACCAATTCGAGGAAGGCGATTGCATCTTTCAACACAGTCGAGCACCTGTTCATAAAGCACGGCGTGTCACGTAGTGGTTACACGACAGTAACATCCCCGTAATCGACTGGCCTGCACAGAGTCCTGACCTGAATCCTATAGAATACCTTTGGAATGTTTTGGAACGCGGACTTCGTGTCAGGCTTCACCGATCGACATCGACACCTCGCCTCAGTGCAGCAATCCGTGAAGAATGGACTGCCATTCCCCAAGAAACTTTCCAGCGCCTGACTGAAAGTATGCCTGCGAGAGTAGAAGCTGTCATCAAGGCTAAGGATGGGCCAACACCATACTGAATTCCACCGTTGCCGAAGGAGGGCGCCACGAACTTGTAAGTCATTTTCAGCCACGTGTCCGGAGACTTTTTATCACATAGTGTATCAGGGAACTCATGCATCCCACCAGCTGAATAAGGCCGAACACAATTATTCTACTACAGAAAAGGATATGTTAGATTTGATACACTGTATTTTATATTTCTGTTTCTACCTATAGGGGATAAATTTAAAGTAGTTCGAATTCTTACACCCTTAAAATGGTTATTAGGAATGTGAAGATAAGAATGTAGTACAGTATAGATTACTTTGCCTTTTTCCTCTGTTTTATTTTCTTTAGTTTCTGCTTTATTTTTGTGATACTGAAAGAGTTGTTTTAGGATGAGTTTCAATAATTTATTTCTTTGTGTAACTTGTTTCCGTTTACTTCATGAAATTGTCGTGAATGTAATGCCTTGTAATGCCCATTTTCATCTTTACTGATGCTGTGTGTTTGTACGTTTATCGATATAGTGTTTAAATTCATTTTCATGAACAAAGTGATACAGGGTTGTAATTTTTTGTGAAACTACAAATCAATATACTCGGAATTTTTGAAAGTGCATTGTGAAATGAGATACACCGAGTGGTGTAGAACTATATCGATGGCTCAACAGATAAAACAATAATGAACACTGTGCAGTAAGAACAAGAAGTGATTGTTATGTGAGGTAAAGTTATGTGGACTGTCCGCCATAAATGTTGCAAAAAAACTGTTGGATCAGTCATACTCTTTGTGGATTCGGTGTGTCCTGTATGTAACGAACTAACAACTATATGTGTTGCGTTGTTTATTAGTGCTAGGTGGCACTCTAGTATTAAGAATTATGATGTACAGATTGCGAAGCTGTGTGAACGCTGTACTGAATTGCTTTGATCATAGGCAGCAAAGACTGATTCTTGCGAAACGTAGACTGTAAAATTAAACAGAAATTTGCAAACAATTTTCCTTGTCGTAAACTGATTTTAAGAACTTTAATTTTGACTGTACCGTGTTCCAGTCACCACATGACTGATGTTAGTGTGCAGTCACAGTTGTGCACAGCACCTATTGTTCCATACATAACGCAAACTATTAATTTAAATTACAAATATACTAATATTCTTTCTTATTACGGACTGTGGTGCTGTGAATGAGTCAAGCTGTGGTTGAACAGTAAATCACAAATTTACAACTGTGACTGCAGCGACAAACAAATCTTATTAGATCTGGATACATCACACATTAGTTGGATGAAGCGTGTCTAACTTTCGTCATTGCATTTGGTGCTCTAAACAAGATGATTCTACAGACATTACACATTCCTGCTATGTTCACAATGATCCGCTATGGTCAAGACTATCAGTGAGACGCCAACAATTACCGAACTACACACTCAAGGAATACATACCAACAACGTGGGCGTCGTCGACTCGCTGACAGCCAGCTTAGTGAAGACTAATTACCTTACAAAAGCTCAACACACATGAACCATTATTGAGAAGAACTTTCTATTCAACTTATTAATTGTGTTTTAAGTTATGTTACCTTTTCATGGTAATTATCTTCCGAATAACTGGAGTTTCTCTTAACACTGAACTGCTGAACTGCAATTTTTCAGTATCTTTAAAAATTAAAGATTAAAATCGCTTTTGTTCTGTTGACATTCATATGTGGGTGAACACTCATCATTTTGTAGCTCTATGAGCCTAGCTTGCGTATGTGAGCGTAATATTCAGTTAATACTATCAAAAGTTAAATATTCTTGGTTTCTGTCACCTCAGAACTTACGTATGAGAGAAATCAAGGGAGATAAATCGGGTTCCTCCACTTTTATGAAATGAGCACGGTAATTTCGAGATAGGTTAATATTCGATGAGAGTCTGTTACATCACACAGCCTCTCTAGCAACCCCTACCGCCCCAGCCCTATGTAGACACCCATGAATATATAGGAGCAGAACATGGTCATTGGTCTGTTAATAGCAGACTGAAGATGTCTACGCCATTCCGTCTCCCATAACAAAATGTCGATGTTACAAAGATTTAATTAGGTCCTTACTTAAACTGAGAGCTTGAATCATTTGAATGAGAAACAAACGTTAGCCGGCCGGAGTGACCGGGCCGTTCTAGGCGTTACAGTATGGAACCGCGCGACCGCTACGGTCGCAGGTTCGAATCCTGCCTCGGGCATTAATGTCTGTGATGTCCTTAGGTTGGTTAGGTTTAAGTAGTTCTAAGTTCTAGGGGACTGATGAACTGAGATGTTAAGTCCCATGGTGCTCAGAGCCATTTGAGAAACAAACGTTAATTACAGAAAGTTGTTGTTGTTGTGGTCTTCAGTCCTGAGACTGGTTTGATGCAGCTCTCCATGCTACTCTATCCTGTGCAAGCCTCTTCATCTCCCAGTACCTACTGCAGCCTACATCCTTCTGAATCTGCTTAGTGTATTCATCTCTTGGTCTCCCTCTACGATTTTTACGCTCCGCGCTGCCCTCCAGTATTAAATTGGTGATCCCTTGATGCCTCAGAACATGTCCTACCAACAGATCCCTTCTTCTAGTCACGTTGTGCCACAAACTCCTCTTCTCCCCAATTCTATTCAATACCTCCTCATTAGTTATGTGATCTACCCATCTAATCTTCAGCATTCTTCTGTAGCACCACATTTCGAAAGCTTCTATTCACTTCTTGTCTAAACTATTTATCGTCCATGTTTCACTTCCATACATGGCTACACTCCATACGAATATTTTCAGAAACGACTTCCTGACACTTAAATCAATACTCGATGTTAACAAATTTCTCTTCTTCAGAAACGCTTTCCTTGCCATTGGTAGTCTACATTTTATATTCTCTCTACTTCGACTGTCATCAGTTATTTTGCTCCCCAAATAGCAAAACTCCTTTACTACTTCAAGTGTCTCATTTCCTAATCTCATTTCCTCAGCATCACCCGATTTAATTCGACTACATTCCATTATCCTCGTTTTGCTTTTGTTGATGTACATCTTATACCCTCCTTTCAAGACACTGTCCATTACAGAATGTATGTCAAGTAAATTACTACAACTATGTTCCTGATTGTTACCTATGCCCCCAGACGTGTTTCTCCATGTTGAGTACTTGAGCAATAGCCACTATACAGAGTAGTCAGAAACGGGCTAAAAAGCTTGTAAGGGTGTCGCAGGATAGGTTGTGATGAGAAATAACTGCTAAGAAAAAAAATTCTATGCTTTTTGGTATGCTATGGAATAAAGTCAATGTACAAATGTTAGGCTGTACTTTCGTCTTGTCAGTGTATTCTATATGTACCATTCCTCGCCGATTCCGCATAGAACCTCCTCACATCGTACCTTATCAGTCCACCTTATTTCAACATTCTTCAGTCGCACCACGTCTCAAATACTTCGATTCTCTTCTGTTCCAGTTTTCCCACAGCCCATGCTTCACCACCATACAATACTGTACTCAGAACGTACAGTCTCAGAAATTACTTCCTGAAATTAAGACCTATTTTAGATACGAGTAGACTTCCCTTGGCCAGGAACGCCCTTTTTGCCAGTGCTAGTACTCACTTTTCTGTCCGCCTCGCTCCATCCGTCACGGGTTATTTTGACGGTTTAGATTTCAGAAACCCTTAACTTCACCTACTTCGTGATCAACAATTCCGGTAAGTTTCTTTCTGATTCATTTCTCTTACTTATCATTACTTTCGTCCTTCTTCGGTTTACTCTCAGTCCATATTTTGTGCTGATTAGACTGTTTATTTTATTCAGAAGATTCTGTAATTCTTATTCACTTTCATAGAGGGCAGGAATGTCATCAGCGAATTCTATTATCGATATTCTTTCACTCAGAAACTTAATGCCACTCTTGAACCTTTCTTTTATTTCCATCACTGATTTTTCGATGTATCGATTGTGAAGTAGGGGCGAAACACTACAACCCTGTCTTACACACTTTTTAACCCGACCACTTCGTTTCCGGAACCGCGCAACTGCTATGGTCGCAGGTTCGAATCCTGCCTCGGGCATGGATGTGTGTGATGTCCTTAGGTTGGTTAAGTTCAAGTAGTTCAAAGTTCTAGGGGACTGATGACCACAGATGTTCAGTCCCATAGTGCTCAGAGCCATTTGAACCACTTCGTTCTTGGTCTTCCAGATTATTATTCCCTCTTGATTCTTGCGCACATTGCACATTACCCGTCTCTCCCTTCAGCTTACTCCCATTTTTGTCAGAATTTTGAACATCTCGCACCATCTTACACTGTCTAACGCTTTTCCACGTCGTCAGATTGTATAAATGTGTTTTTATGTTTCTTCAGCTTTGCTTCCTTTCTGTTTCTGGTACCTTTACATTTCCTAATGTCAAACTGATCGTCATCTAGCAGATACTCAGGTATCGTTTCCATTCTTCATAGAGCGGTAATTCTCGCACTTGTCGTTTCTTGCTGTATCCGGAACTGTGTGGATGAAATCTTTCCGGGAGTCGGATGGTATACCGCCAGTCTAATACATTCTACACTTCAATGTGAATAATAGTTTAGTTGCCATTTCCCCCAGGGACTCTAACGATTCTGATGAATGTCACCTACCCGTTCTGTCTTCTTTTTTATGTTAATCCTCCAAAGGTCAGTTAAATTCTGATTCTAATACTTGATCCCCTGTCTATTCCCTAGTGACTCCTGTTTCTTTTTCCATCACATCAAAGATGTCTCTTCCTCATATAGGAGTTCAATGTACTTTTCCATCTATTCTCCCTCTGCTCCACATTTAACAGTGGAATTCCCATGGCATTCTTATTGTTACCACTTTTACTTTTAATTTCACCGAAGGCTGTTATGACATTTCTATGTATATGCCGAGTCCATCCTTCCAACAAGGTACTGAATCTTATTACTTTTCTATCTTTTCTTTTCTTGTATATTAGCTATATGTAAACTGAATGAGCTATAAACAAACATTTTTTACAGATGTCCATATTTATATTGCCAGCTTCCATATATTCTGATTTACATATTAATGTACATAATAATATGACGCAACACAGAATTTCTTACCTGATACATTTCCCATGCTCATAGGTATTCTATTGGTACCTTGTTTTCACGCATACCTGATTATTCAGCAGTTTATTAGGTGGCGACATGCCCTGTAAAGAACTTTGAGGTCGCTTCACTTACCGTAATTTGAGGTTTTTACATTTTTCTGTTTTCATACGCATATGCATGAAAACCACAACTGAAAAGGACGGCATTTATTTTGACATCTGTTCAGCTGATCACTTCCCTTGGGTGGTCTGTGCGCTGCAAACTGTAACTCATCCTTCTTTTTCATAATAAGAATCTGTGCCCTTTTGTATATAGCCTCTATACATATCTTATGTTCATTTATTTCTGATGGCATTTTGTATTTACTGATACCATGTAATGTGCTATTTTTTTCTGATGCTGTGCTACTCTACTCTGTCATTATTGCACCCCCCATGCAAGATACTATTACTACTGAAATTAATGCTACTGTCTGATGAATTATTTTTACGTTTTTTGTTAGGTTATTCATTCTTTGTTTTTTATGATGTTGCCATGTTTCATTTATGCCCACTCTTGTGCTCTGCTTTGCTATAGATCTCTTATACTGGATGATGTCATTAGATTACTTGCTTTCACCTGTCCAGATTTAAGAAATCAAAGTACCATGGACCTTGCCGTTGGTGGGGAGGCTTGCGTGCCTAAGGAATACAGATAGCCGTACCGTAGGTGCAACCACGACGGAGGGGTATCTGTTGAGAGGCCAGACAAATGTGTGGCTCCTGAAGAGGGGCAGCAGCCTTTTCAGTAGTTGCAGGGGCAACAGTCTGGATGATTGACTGATCTGGCCTTGTAACACTAACCAAAACGGCCTTGCTGTGCTGGTACTGCGAATGGCTGAAAGCAAGGGGAAACACCAGCCGTAATTTTTCCAGAGGGCATGCAGCTTTACTGTGTGGTTAAATGATGACGGCGTCCTCTTGGGTAAAATATTCCGGAGGTAAAATAGTCCCTCATTCAGATTTCCGGGCGGGGACTACTCGGGAGGGCGTTGTTCTCAGGAGAAAGAAAGCTGCCGTTCTACGGATCGAAGCGTGGAATGTCAGATCCCTTAATCGGGTAGCTAGGTTAGAAAATTTAAAAAGGGAAATGGATAGGTTAAAGTTATATATAGTGGGAATTAGTGAAGTTCGGAGGCAGGAGGAACAAGACTTCTGGTCAGGTGAATACAGGGTTATAAATACAAAATGAGATACGGGTAATGCAGGAGTAGGTTTAATAATAATGGGAAAATAATAATAGGAAAATATGAATGCGGAGAAAGCTACTACAAACAGCATAATGAACGCATTATTGTGGCCAAGATAGATGCGAAGCCCATGCCTACCACAGTAGTACAGGTTTATATGCCAACTAGCTCTGCAGATGACGAAGAGATTGATGAAATGTATGATGAGATAAAAGAAATTATTCAGATAGTGAAGGGAGGCGAAAATTTAATAGTCATGGGTGACTGGAATTCGATAGTAGGAAAAGGAAGGGAAGGAAACTTAGTAGATGAATATGGATTGGGGGAAGAAATGAAAGAGGAAGCCGCATGGTAGAATTTTGCACAGAGCATAATTTAATCATAGCTAACACTTGGTTCAAGAATCATGAAAGAAGGTTGTATACATGGAAGAAGCCTGGAGATACTAGAAGGTATCAGATAGATTATATAATGGTAAGACAGAGATTTAGGAACCAGGTTTTAAATTGAAAGACATTTCCAGGGGCAGATGTGGACTCTGACCACAATCTATTGGTTATGAACTGTAAATTAAAACGGAAGAAACTGCAAAAAGGTGGGAATTTGAGGAGATTGGACCTGTATAAACTGAAAGAACCAGAGGTTGTAGAGAGCTTCAGGGAGAGCATTAGGGAACGATTGACAAGAATGGGGGAAAGAAATACAGTAGAAGAAGAATGGGTAGCTTTCAGAGACGAAATAGTGAAGGTAGCAGAGGATCAAGTAAGTAAAAAGACGAGGGCTAATAGAAATCCTCGGGTAACAGAAGAGATATTGCATTTAAGTGATGAAAGGAGAAAATATAAAAATGCAGTTAATGAAGCAGGCAAAAAGGAATACAAACGTCTTAAAAAATGAGATCGACAGGAAGTGCAAAATGGCCAAGCAGGGATGGCTAGAGGACAAATGTAAGGATGTAGAGGCACATTTCACTAGGAATAAAATAGATACTGCCTACAGGAAAATTAAAGAGACCTTTGGAGAAAGGAGAACCACTTGTATGAATATCAAGAGCTCAGATGGAAACCCAGTTCTAAGCAAAGAAGGGAAAGCCGAAAGGTGGAAGGAGTATATAGAGGGTCTATACAAGGGCGATGTTCTTGAGGACAATATTATAGAAATGGAAGAGAATGTAGACGAAGATGAAATAGGAGATATGATACAGCGTAAGAGTTTGACAAAGCACTGAAAGACCAAAGTCGAAACAAGGCCCCGGGAGTAGACAACATTCCATTAGAACTACTGACAGCCTTGGGAGAGCCGGGCCTAGCAAAACTCTACCATCTGTTGAGCAAGATGTATGAGACAGGCGAAATACCCTCAGACTTTAAGAAGAATATAATAATTCCAATGCCTAAGAAAGGAGGTGTTGACAGATGTGGAAATTACTGAATTATCGGTTTAATAAGCCATGGTTGCAATATACTAACACGTATTCTTTACAGCGAATGGAAAAACTGGTAGAAGCCGACATCGGGGAAGATCAGTTTGGATTCCGTAGAAATGTTGGAATAAGTGAGACAATACTGACCCTACGACTTACCTTAGAAGAAAGATTAAGAAAAGGTAAACCTACGTTTCTAGCATTTGTAGACTTAGAGAAAGCTTTTGACAATGTTGACTGGAATACTCTCTTTCAAATTCTGAAGGGGTCAGGGGTAAAGTACAAGGAGCGAAAGGCTATCTACAATTTGTATAGAAACCAGATGGCAGTTATAAGACTCGAGGGGCATGAAAGGGAAGCAGTGGTTGGGAAGGGTGTGAGACAGGCTTGTACCCTATCCCTGATGTTATTCAATCTATATATTGAGCAAGCAGTGCAGGAAACAAAAGAAAAATTCGGAGTAGGTATTAAAATCCATGGAGAAGAAGTAAAAACTTTGAGGTTCGCCAATGACATTGTAATTCTGTCAGAGACAGCAAAGGACTTGGAAGAGCAATTGAACGGAATGGACAGTGTCTTGAAAGGAGGATATAAGATGAACATCAACAAAACGAAGGTAATGAAATGTAGTCGAATTAAGGCAGGTGATGCTGAGGGGATTAGATTAGAAATGAGACACTTAAAGTGCCGAGCAGTTCTAGGCGCTTTTGTTCGGAACCGCGCGTCTGCTACGGTCGCAGGTTCGAATCCTGCCTCGGGCATGTATTTGTGTGATATCCTTAGGTTAGCTAGGTTTAAGTAATTCTAAGTTCTAGGGGACTGATGACCTCAGATGTTAAGTCCCGATAAACCTATAGCTGTAGGAATGGATACGTTAGTTATTTTCAAGACACTGAGTGTAGATTTTCTTTATGGTTACATGGTGAAGAATTTTTGCACCAACATATGTTAAAATATGTTACACAGACAGTGGTAGCCTAATATTCCATGTAATGGCAGAATATATTTATAAATTTTTGAAAACGAGTGTACAAGTGGTACACCACTTTGGCTTACTATCATAATAACATTTGTAACATCCAACATTTCAATAAAGAGAAAGTGGGTTGAATAATAAATAAATTGTCGGGAGAGATTCTTACAGAATTCATAGGGTTGAGAGCAAATGCATGCGCTCTTGAAACTGAGGCACAATGTGTTAAGTTTAGTGTGAAGGTTGTGAAAAGCTCATTAGTAGAAGGAATTAGCATTGATAAGTATTGGGAATGTTTGTTAAATGATACTGAATAATCGACTGTGCAGTACATAATTCAATCCAAGCAGCATTTTGTTTCTATTCTTAGACATCATAAACATGCTTTATCTGCACAAGATGATAAGCATTTAATATTTTTTTCCTCTTAAGGTAAATAAAGTGGCTTGGGGTCTCTATCAGATGAAAAATGACGATGGCAGTGAATAATCGAAATACCTGTTAGCACTGTCAATAATATACCTTCCTGCAAGAAATCTGAAAATGTGAACAACTGGATAATGTAAACTATAGATATAAGTTCTAGCTTCAGATTAAACTAATGTACTCATTATATTGATAGAAATTTAGAGATTTGTTGCAATTGCTCATATAGTGAAAAAATAATGTATGTAAATGGCAATGTATGTAAAAACATATTGCAGGACCAAAATGTTAATAAATTATATGTCTAAAGCATTTTTCGTCTTTTCTTCCCATACCCTCTGTAGTTTGTGCTTCATGCAATATAACGTTAGTGAATTGACAGACATCATCTCTCTGTCTCTCTCTTTGCCACTTTCTCTTAGCACAGCCCAGTGGGACGTGTCTTATCAGACAGCTGAGATCACCTGCACTGGTCTCTATCATAGCAAGTGGGCCTCCACTGATGCCCATAACGTAATATGCACATGAGTGTGTGTGTTTTACCAATAACAAAGCTTCAGAGCTCAACTACTCATACTTTTACTAATGATGGTGCAAAAAGTTGAGAGCACAGTGAAGTGAACATTAGCTATTTTTTGAATGTTGTGAACACCATACAGCTGATAGGGAGAGAAATGTGGAACTTAACGTGTTCTGTAACTTATAGAAATATTTTGTAGGCACACACATATGTTAATGAGGAGCCCCAGAGGTAGGAGATCAAATTTAAAGATGAGCCAGTATAGAGGACAAGCTGTTACAGTATCTCTGGGCACTTTGCTATATTTTTAGGGCAATTTGTTACAGTTTTCAGGGAAATTTTGGTTACCCAATATGAATTTTTTGTTGGGAAACCGATCTCTTTCTTTAAATGATTTCTTGTTTGAAATTGTTTTGTGTTCAGTTTTTCTAAATGGTGACTCATTCCATTTTCTTTGTCTTAAGGTGACTCATTCCATAGTTCTATCATCTTGGCTTTTTAAATTTCCTGACAATTTTTAAATTTTTCATCACTGACATACTGCATCTTTTTAAAGTTCCCGTCATCTGCCATCTTGATAACATCATATGTGTAGTTCACAGCCCTGCTTCCCTGGTTGCCAATCCAGATTTGAGGATTTTTCCTGTTTATGAAACATCCTGTTTGGCTCGAATATCCATTGTATATCTTCTAGCCACTTAGTAAAAGGTATAGTCATTATGATCAGCTTTAGTAATGCATCTTTGTACTCCATTTACAGTTTACAGAAATATTTGTGGAATCTTTGCCTTACAAGAGACCACTTTAGGGTGCGAAGGAATGGCCAGGATAGTTTAACATGACTGTATTAATAGGAAGAAGCTGAGGTAGTCAGAATATGATAGTGATAATACGAACGAGTCATAGCTACTGGCCTCACATAGTTATTGTTACAGGCAAGCAAAAGGAAACTAATAATGTTATTGAGAGTTGTAACACTTTATTATGACATTCATTTGTTATTTGTGCCTTTCCAATATGTCAATAACCGATTAGATCTGATAAAAACCTTAAAATCATCCAAACAGAGATAGGATTTCTGGAGGAGCTTATGGGCGCTCAATGGCGAGATTATCAGTGAGATGGGATTTATACTGGAAGCTTCCCTACATTTCTGTTCTCATTGCTTTTTATTACCTGTATTACAAACTAGTTTCTATGACTTTGAAAAAGATTACACTTGGAAGAGTTGCTAAACAGTTCATTCGAATTATTCAGCTGATACACTGAAAAGCTTCAAGTTATGAAGTGATTCAGGATACGTGAACATTTGGAAGAGTGCACTGATAAATTTTTACATAATTCGAGGAGATGGCGATTTGTGGCCTATATAAGTTATTGAAAAATCATGGTTTACACACAGCTGTATTGTCACTTTATTAAACAACCACTTTCGTCAGAAACAGACTGTCCTCAAGTACAATGTGACATCATAATTACATACATGACAAATCGTAGCTGTTAACAAACATCAAGCCATGAACCAACGTGTTAATGTTGGAGCACATACAGTGTCAGTAGATCTATGGTGAAGTATGTGGCAATTTTTATGTACATATTGTCTAGTATTTACAAATCTCTGCAAACGGGAGCCATAGTCCCATATTTTTTCGAGGATACTGGCAATGATATTACAACAAACAAAATTAAATATTTCAATGAGCACCATACTTTGAAAGATTTTTTCTGTTGAAAATAAGAGGTTCCCAGTTTCTATGACAGTGTGAATAGAGTTCTGTTTACAATATCAACATTCCAGGTGCTCTCTTAACGAATTTCTTTATGCCATTGCTGATTTCACAAGTCAACGTAAGTCTATGTTTTATAACTGTTACTTGTGTACAGTTTTAATGTGCTTGGTACAAAGTGATAGAAAATAGACATACACTGGTGTTGGACCAAAGGCACCCATACCCAAAGTAGTGGGATAAATCCAATCCTGAGCCATTTTGATTGTGAGTCTTGCATACATTCAGGGGCAAGCATACATTCAGGGCAAATTATACCCTCACCTTAATCAAATGTTCTGCTAACTGATTTATGACACTCTGAGGGTTGATTTATGACCCCCTGTGGGTAATCTGTCCTTCTGAGAAACCCCATACCTCCCCCTCCTAAACCCTCTGGGAAATCCCCAGCCCCCTAGCCTTCACTGATGAGTATAATTTTGAAAACGAGTTAATTGACAAATTAATTAAATTGGTGAATTTACTACCTCCTCCTCATCCGGGTAATCTCTCAGCTCTCTGCTCCATGCTCCACTTCGCTGTTCCCCTCCCCCCTTCATACAAATCGGAAATTGGCGGGAAAAGACTCAGTCTGTATGAGAGAGGAAGGATCATAGGACATAAAATGCAAATCGATGTAAATAATATTTTCTTGAATTTAGTTTGCATATTCTTTATTTAATCAGTTTGTGGGAGGCAGGAGTCCTACCCCCTTCACCACTTTCCATGATGTAGTAACTGTAAGTACTCAGGACTGGAATGAAGAGTAATATATAAGCCATCATTTTGGGTTGCCAGCGTGTGTGTCTGTCGTCCGCATGCAATGAGGCACTGGGCAGAGTGCCAAGCATGCATCTACACATCACGGTAGCCACTTGAGAGAGAACATAGGTGTTTTCCGGGATACTGAATATCAAAGGACGCCGACTTCCGATCTGCAGGCAGTGGTATTTTTTATTGTGATCTGTAATTAGGGCGTTGGGTGGTTCTCGACCTCTATGATGTGCAGATGCGTGCTTGGGACTCTGCAGGTGCCTTGTCGCACCTGGACGACAAATACACATGCAGGCAACCCAAAATGGTGACTAATATACACCACACTTCATTCCATTCTAGGAGAGGTGGAGCAATTGCAAGGTGAGAAATGGTGCCAATTAGTCCAGTTGCACTACCCTATTAAATTTATTGTTTAACAAATTATAGGAGTCTAATCGACCACTTGAAACACTAATTACCGTTTTGCTATGATTCCTCTTCATAAATAAATCATATTTTCAGCCTTTGAGAATCGCATGCAAAAATTTTACAATTCAAATAATTCAATCTCCGCCACAAATAGATTGTAGCATTACGTTTATCCAAGGTCTTGTATGTACAGACGTTTGAGAACACAAGCACTCTTCTCCACCACAACTTTTCCACCCTACACTAAACATGGCTAGCGAAAAAAACCTTCCGATCGCACACACTCGGTATCGTGATGCGCATGCCATCAACTGACACCCAGGAAACCGTGACTGCGCTAGCTGGGACAGAACTAGAGACCGACAACCACGTCAGCCATGCCGGAAGTTGAGCACACATCTCGAGGTTTCCACAAGCCGGCGTACCAGATGCTCAGACGCCAGAGAGCCTGTCGCTGGTACCGCCAAGCAGTCAACGGTTCAGTTTACATGGGGGGGGGGGGGGGGGGGGGGAATAATCGTCCAAAGCGAACACTCGCCATATCGAATCTTCTAACGAAGCACGCACGTTCGTTCTGTCGCCGTTCAACCAGGATACCGGTTGCTTCGCTATTGAGCCACCCAGAGGCTAGCAGGACTTGTTCCCACGGATGTGGGCATGAGCCGACAAGTCGGAACATTCTCTGTACCCACCTGTTGCATGAGGCTAAGCCGTACCTTCCGAGTGGCCGAAACCTCCTGCAGGCCGCGGCACACTGCGAGACAAGCTGGTGTGGTCTGGATGTATAGTTCTGACCGCAATTCCTGCCGCAACATAGACTTCCCATTTTAAAAAATCCATTATACCCGATCCAGAAAAGGGAAGCTGTTGTCAATACACCTCGAATTTATCACGCGAAATGTAGATTCCTCCCTTTTATGCGAGTTGTTTTCGAAGACAAAAGAAATTAATGTATACGCGTGTTTTCATATCACTAAAGTATCGTTACTTGTTGTGAAAATCCTGTGTAACAGTACGGCATAGGCTAGATTTTCCTCTAAGTGTTCTCTCACACGGTAAAACAAAAGTGTGTTCTTATCAGCTTAATATCTGTTATATCCTAAATCACAGGACTAGGCTCATTATTTTGACATATGATGGAGAGCTAAGAACATGTTCTGCCTTTCTCACATTCAAACTGTCCAGGCTTTATAGTCACTTCCTCTGATACCAAAATGAGTGGTAACCGTCGTCAGATAGTTGAGGATATCAAATGCTAATCACGCTCTGTCTATCAGTTGCCTTGTCAAGACGGAGGAAGTAAGTCACCCAGAATGCCGGTATACTGCACCTGTCCTAATCCTGCCAAGCCCTGACAGTCCATGGGAGCCATAGGATGTTTCATATAGTCAAGAAAAGGGGGTCGCTACGCTTTCAGATACCCAATTTCGGCTACTTTTCAAGTTAACCTTAACACATACTTCACCTACCCATAACACATGCACAGAAATCATTACAAATAGGAAATGTCTTAGGATTTTGGCATGTTAATGAATAATACAAACAATTACTTTCCTCCAAAATCTTTACTAACTTTTGCGTATGCATTTACACACAAAAAACATCCCTTTCTGTATGTTTGTTGGGTGTAGTTTTAATAGCATCTGGTTTAAATTTTAACTTATACTTTAAATCCACATCTGAATAAAACATTTTTTTCTCCACTCCGTGATCAGACAGTTACAAAGAATGTATGTTCCCGAATTGTAATACATATCTATTTTTTCCTGCAAACTATTATCTTTATGGTTTTCACAGTTAGCTCTGTTCCTTTTAGCAGTTCTTCTAGACTAGAGGATTTGCGGATTTTCATTTTATCTCTTATTTCGTCCATGAAACTGTTGTTAAATCACTCCAAATCTTGCTGTTTGTATGTCAACAGCTCCTACTCATCTTTGCGGAATTTCTGTGTAAAACTTAAAGTTGACAACTATCGCGAACGATTCTCCATTAAATGTGGATATTCCATTCCAGTTTTAAACACTGCAAATGGCTGTTCTGATGCTAAGTGCATGATACACAGTTCGGCGCATTTAGGTATAATATAAGAATTTTTTTAAACCAGTCTAACTGGAAGTGGAGGTTTATAACAAAAATTTTCGTCTATCCTTTAATGTAGTAAACATTCTCGATTCAATTGATTTTCGCCAACACTCCAACACGTGACAAATTTGCAGTGCCCTTTACTCTAAATGCAGATATTTTATATTCTCCAGTCACAGTCAGATTTCTCCATACAATGTGTTTAAAGCCACATGTGAACCTTGCTTGTACTTCTACAATAGCTACTTCTTTTGCCAATTTTAGTTTAAATTCTTCCTTTGTGGCGGTTGTATTCGCCATATACTCAAGTCGTCGGTTCTTGACTTCGACGTCCTCCAATTCCAGTTTTCTTTATACATTTAATACGCTAACTGCACTTACGAGAGTGATTTTCTTAATAGGGAATGGTTGAAGTCTGCCTGATACATTGATTCCTCTCTGTAACAGTTATTGAATGACGTTGCCTATGGGAACCAAACCCAATACGATAATATCTATATTTGATGGTATTGTGGAGAACAATGTCCTAGATTGTGAAAAATATGTTTCTCCTGTTCTAATATAACACTTCTATATAACACTTACATCGTCTTTTTTGGAATGAGTGTTAAGAATCTCCACATAGTTTACAGGTAGACAATTAAAGCTGTAGAACATAACTTAAAAGTTCTTCTCAGCCATGAGAGTCTGTTAGACTTCACTGTACACCAGTCAATTTACGGGTGTTGTTATTACCCCAGTAGACAAGCTGCGGAATGTTGTTAAACACCATACAGCAGTTGTTCTGTAAGTTATTTGTTAGCTGTCACGACATGAATGTGATTGGCTCAGAGCACAGTGGAGCACGTTGTAAATAATGTTTGTTAGAGTCTAATACACTTAAACAGTATTGCACATGGTTGAAGACACGATGCAGTCTGTGGTTGTATTATGTAGCTTCCAACCTGGTAGTGCCATGCTCCTTAGCCAAAGAAGACGTGAAAGTTTCTCTTAGTCACGTGCATGAACACTTTAAAATCTATAAGGTGGTTATCGATAACTTTACTCCTGGACTTGTGATTTGACGTATACGTTTGTTATATATCTTTGCTCTTCAATTTAAGCTCACTCGCGTTAAACAGTCTATTCTAGCTGTTTTATCGTTGTCACAATCACATTAGTGCTTCCCTGCCGTTTCCCTTCGATGCAGAAGTCGTGGTCTGATATTAGGTAGCCGCACATCTGGATTTTGTTAAAAATTGCGGCAAAGGGAGACTCACCCTTGTGAGTACCACCCTATCCTACGCCGCACAATCCGGCTATCAGACTCGGATACAGCACTATACTAGTCCGTTCAGCTACTGTGCTACACCATCCTGCTGCCAAACCGAACCTGGGTACTGCACTGACTCTACTGTCTGAATGTTGCGCTGTACCACCCCACCTGAAACCAGTTCTATGTACAGCGCTATACTCAACCGCGCGAATGCTGCGTTATACCCCCCCGTCCAAATCTACGTTCAGGCACAGCCCCAAACTACACTGTGTGGATATTGCACCGTACTATCCTATCCAAAACCCTTCCAATTCAGCACTGTACTATATGTTCCGCCTAATTCGTTGTCCTATCCCCTACATGTGGGTGGTACCCGCGAGGAACAGTCACCCTCCCTCCCACGGACACCTTGCACATACAAATAGCGCAGTTGGGCCCAGAGTTTACAATGGTAATCAAGTACAACCAGATTTACAATGTGAGCGGAAGTGCTGCCATCCTGGATCTTTAGAGTATAAAAGAAGGCCGGAGAGCAGCAACTGATCAGTCTTCCATGGTAGCTGTAAGTGTGAACAAAGATTCCTCCAAAGGTCTTAACACCCATCAGCTATCAGGGAGGAAGACACTACGTACGAAGACGTGTTCCAAAAACCCAAGATATCCTAAGACAATTTTATAATTCAAATCTATTTCAAATGGTGTTAGACTATCTGTGAATGTCTAGATCAATGTATGTCGTGGCATTTGACAGAACAAGAACGTTAATATAATGACTTTTCTGAGATTTTTTTTTTGCTTTGGCGTGTTATGAAGAATAGCATCAAGAAAAGGAGAGTGACATTAAGTCACAATTTACTGCATACCTTCAGCCAAAAGCGTCATGAAGATAAAAATCTAAGAAAGAAAATCTGGAAAAATACTAAAAAGCTCCCATCCTTACCTTAGTTTCATTTTATGAATAACATCTTCTGTTTTCAATCCACATCATTTCAAATACACACTTGAGCTTTCGACTTGGTCTCCACCCCTCGTCGTCAGGAGTAAAAAACCACTGACCGCCAGGACTGGCAAGTTTTCCGCTTAAAAAGGCGTAATAGCAGCGTCTGGAACCTTTCAGAGATGACCGCAGTGACATACGCGCGGGAAGGCGAGCTAGGCAGCTCACAGCAGCTCTAACCCGCCACGGGACTGATTGATGTCAAATGGCACGAGGAGATGGTGCAACGTTTGAAACTGTGCCCCCGCCTCCCTGAGACCTTTCGCTGGATATGCGAAGACCGACCCCATGCCCTGTTAAGTGTGTACCCCTGGTCGCGACTGATATTTCTGCAGTTTATTCTGATGTCGGCTGCTTCGTTTATAACGGAGTCCCAAGATGATGTCCCATGAACGAAGACTCACATCTATTCAAATTGTGTTTTCTGACTGTTTTCTAGACAATTTTTAGCCGCAGCCGACGTCTCAAGATCCCGTTGTTTAATCCGTCGCTTGTGCTAAGCAAATGTTCATGGTATGGTTTATAAAGATGCTCTCGCATTCGCAGAGGACACCATACGCACCAGTCACTCTGTGAGAAACATTGTCTTCAGTGGGGCGAACATACGTCGTATCTTGACGCATTGGCATCCGTTGATACTTTTCCAAGACGAGGTAAGATTCGAAAGTTGCCTGTTTTCATAAAAACGTGTTTTGCGACAATAACTTAAGTTGATATAAGTACGCCAGAATTACTGCATCTCAAAATATTGATAGTTTTCTACTGAGTATTTGTAAGGAAGATTAGTTTGGTAGATAATATCACATATACTTTTAGTAATATACGCATGGTGTATATAATTAAGTAATATATAAATAGGTCATCCTTTTTTGTTGTTAATATGAATACGGGTGTCACCTTATTGATTCCATGATCTGAAATTACATACTCACACTACTAAATCCATGGTATCCAACGAGTTACGAAATAAACCTAGAAAATATTTGCAAAATAATTTATTTACAGTCCCATAATGTTCGGCTGTATGGAGTATGGAGTGTAGCCATGTATGGAAGTGAAACGTGGACGATAAATAGTTTGGACAAGAAGAGAATAGAAGCTTTCGAAATGTGGTGCTACAGCAGAGTGCAGAAGATTAGATGGATAGATCACATAACTAATGAGGAGGTATTGAGTAGAATTGGGGAGAAGAGGAGTTTGTGGCACAACTTGACAAGAAGAAGGGGCTGGTTGGTAGGACATGTTCTGAGGCGTCAAGGGATCACGAATTTAGCATTGGAGGGCAGCGTGGAGGGTAAAAATCGTAGAGGGAGACCAAGAAATGAATACACTAAGCAGATTCAGAAGGATGTAGGCTGCAGTAGGTACTAGGAGATGAAGAAGCTTGCACAGGATAGATTAGCAAGGAGAGCTGCATCAAACCAGTCTCAGGCCTGAAGACCACAACAACAACAATGTTCGGCTGAATTTGAAAACCAAAAACCTGAAACAGGAAAAAAGTCAAGGTAATTGAGAAAATCCTGCTGAATATGAAAAAAAAACATAAGAATTAGTTCGCCTTTAAAACTTCACATTTGTTCATGTAATTGGTTCTATTGCATTACTTTCATTATTTATACTGTTTTCCGTCCAACAAAGTGTGTGTGTGGGGGGGGGGGGAGGGGGGGAGAGCTGTTGGGTAAAATGTAGCCCAGGGAAAACTGGCGCCTAGGCATCTGTGATGCATCACAGGCCATAGATGACAGGGATGAACTACGGCTGTGGTGATGTGTACAGTCAAATAGATGTGCAACTGCTGATCAACTTACCACTCTGAATAGTCAAGGACCTCGACGACCGTTCAGCGAACGTTGCTGCAGTAGGCGCCTGGTTCATGCGTCTAAGCTGACTGCTGTTCATTGGCAACGAAAGCTAAAATTTGCTCGCCAGTACAGGAACGGGACGTCTACTGAGTGTCGACAGGTTTTACACTTCATCAGACAGATGGCCATTGGTGTGTACGGCCCTGCATCAAACGTCAGATGTGTCCAGGCCAGAGGAGGGAGAGTTATGGTCTGGGGAATGGTCTTGCGGGATTTCATGGGTGATTTCGTTATTCTCGAAGGCACAGTGGATCAACACAATTATGCACCTACCCTTGGGAATCATGTCCACCCATATGTGCAGTTCGTTTTCCTCTCGGCTGGACAAAGCAACGTGTCCCACAACTCTCAGAACACTTGAGTGGTTTGATGAGCAACAGGATGAGTTTACTCTACTCCCCTGCCCACCAACCTCCCCTGATTTAAACCCAGTCGAGAATCTGTGGGTCCATCTCGATCGGGCGGTTCGCGTCGTGGACGTTCAGCCGAGAAAATTAGCACAGCTGGCCACGGTACTGCAGTCTGCGTGGCTTCAACTCTCTGTCGGTACGTTCCATAACGTCACTGACTTTCTTCCTGTTCGTCTCGCAATGGTACACGGTACAAAAGGTTGTTACTCAGGATTTTGGCAGGTGATTGGACAGTGGAGAGCTCAGAACTGGTAGGTCTGTGACTGCAAGTAGCGCTGTGTTGCACACATAGACTTTGAGTAGGTCTCAGTCATGAAGAGCACACTTTTTCGACTTCGATATTTCACACATTGTCCCCTCTATCTTGAAGCTCCGAAATAATAATAATAATAATAATAATAATAATAATAATAATAATAATTATTATTATTATTATTATTTTGACTCATGTGTTTGGGACTAAGCATAGATGTACGCATCTACAATATAGCATGCCTGTGTTCCTCCGAGTGTACTAAAATAACTTTGTCGTGTAAATCTGAATGCAGAATCTGCAAGCTGTCACGAGTTTCATTTTTTCGCAGAGAAATGGTGAATTCGTCATTCCGTCATGCGTCAAGGGGCTTGGGCGTCCTTACGGAACTGGCGACAGATTACAAGCACATATACTAGTACCATGATTACGTGTTGGGAATCGGCGAGGGAATTCGTGCGCCAGGGTGTTAGACAAGATCCTTTCCGCAGCTCCGTGAGGTCAGAACGAGGAAGCATCACACTGAAGGCATTATTTCGGCACGGTTCTGTAAAGGTTCGTATCCTTCTTGACTGCAGATCGGCGCCGCACCAAGAAATCTGCATTTTTGTGAACAGAGTGATAACTAAGAAAACTCAAGATACATAGTGATTGCTAAAGCTGCAGCATTTCTCGATGCTGTTGGCAGTGTTAAATTAGCATTTACGTATGGCCGCAGACAATTGATTGCTATAAACCCGAGAGAATCCTGTAATAAATGAGTATGTAGCCCCATTCCAGGAAGGGACAGTTGCTGAAATCCATCACACAACTGTTCCTCCCATAACTTTCCTCTAACTTGCATTTTAGTTTCCAATGATAGTCAGGTTTCCCTTCCGCTCTCATTTTGTTTCAGAATATTCTCTCTGCTTCACCATCATCAGCTGTCTGACAACCACTGCTGCTTCTGAACGTTTCCTACATTTCTTCCCATCTTCCACAGGGTCATCGCACTGCGATTGTCTTGACTCTCGCAATATACCTCTGTATTCCTTAAATCCGAGCTAAACACACAACATTAATTTCTCAATTGGCGATTCAGGTTCGATACATAGCTTCGAGAATAATTCAAAGGCGCTTCAAATTTTTGTCTTAACTATTTTATTTCTCACTTTTAGAAAATCCTTTCACTAAACATTTAATCGTTTTTTAATTTACTTGTTTTCAAGTTTTATCTTAATTACCCTGACTAATTAAGATTTTTTTTTTTTTTTTTTTTTTTGCAAAATTAAACCTCATGCTGGTCAATTTGATACCCTATTTCTCAATTTCAGAAAACAGAATTTTATTCATATTAAAGAAAACTTCCATTACAGATGGTTGTACATCAGTAAATATAATAAAGGAAATGTTGTAAGCTATAGTCTTAATTACTGTTTTGTTAATCTCACGAGCAGGTGGGCAGAAGAAATAGCAGTTTGAGTATAAAAGTAGAAAATCACCATTCCCATAAATAAAATGCTGTGCAAAACTTAAGGACAAAAGTAACGTTCACATTACGTGTCACTGTCAAATAACATAGCTGAATTAAACTTGGACTTTACATACAAAGAATTGCCATAGTGTAGCACAGAAGGTCACTGAAAGAAGTACGCAATGAGTCGAACAGAAATAACTTATTCAGAGACGATGATTAGACTGAAATCACAGCAGTTGATGATGGCCGCTGGACGTTACAGAAGCCTAGACATGGTTCTTAATATGACAAGTGATCAACACGCATAGCAGCCCATGCTCTGTAAAGTGCTCCCATTTTCGCTTCACGGCTGGTAAGGTGCTCTTGTGGTAGGGCGTTCCACTCGATGGGACTGAAGTCGGTGGAATGGGCAGGCCTGTCCATTTGCCGAACGTCATCGTATTTATTGTCTTTGAATGAAATTGTCATTTCTCTTCATTTCATTGCATTCCTTTCACTTTTCATTTATGGTCGAAGTCTGATTGAGTTTACGTGGCAGCGAAACACTATGCGGAAGCTACCTTCGTCGTTAATTTTTGCACAGCAGTATATTTTCCAGTTACTCTGAAGTGAAAAAAATTCTGTAAAATCGAAATTAATGTTTGTAACAGAAGGCAGTGAAAACTATTAGAGTCATTGTCTTTCAGTGCTACTACAACAGTTCAAAATAGGATGAAACAATTGTAGCAAGAATAAAACTAGTTTTTGTCGGTCTCGATTGCACACAAAACTAGATTATTTGAAGGAAAGACCAAAAAAACACCATGGCTTCTTGAAGTTTGAAGTCTGTGACGCAACAATTTTAATCTCTAATGGAGAGAGTAAAGGGAGGCTGAATGATTTGATTAGTTTTTGTAGGTCAAATGGTCTCCTGTGGAAGCGAGTGCATAATCAAAAACTGGTACATAAGAACCAATCGACGGAACATAAGTATTACGGTTGCTAGAAATAATGTTTATTAGTTCACTATTGGATAGTAAGCTACTGGCTAATGGCAGATACATAGACGTTATCAAGCGGTAGTTGCAAAAGGCGAACTTATAGTACTGTACATATGCATTTAGACGAAATGGAAAATTTTAAGGAAAAATAGTTTCAAATCTCAGCTTAATGTTTAAAAACTACTTGAAGCGCGTGTACGGAAGTTATTAAGTAATATGCCATCAAGTTATGGTAAAAGACTTAAACATATGCGGCAAGTAGATATATTAATCGGTGTTACATCAAAAAAACGATTGGAAGTTATTACTAAGTCGATATTAAAGAGACTGTACAGTTCGAATATGAGGAAAAATTGCCGCCTCATGAATTTAAAATGATAATAACTGAAAGAAAACAATATTGAATTAATTCAATTAAACTTAATAGAACTGCATTGTACCATAATTTAAATACACGGTATGTTGTCGATAATAATGTTGACATGTACTTCAAATTTTATAGCCATTTAAAACGCAATGAAGACATTAACAAATTTCCCTTTCTCATTTTAATGACCACAGTAATAAGAGTGCTCATTTTCAGTGTCACGACGTTCAAATTATAATTCGCTATCACAAATTAAAGTATTACTTATGATTCTTATCATACGACTGATGTTGACTACAATAAATACAATTTACCGAAAGGAACGACATCAAAATCGATGTACTTGGTTTTAGTGTCCGTAACACAGTACTATTTTTCTCTATTACACAACTGGAAAAGTGTTCTGTAATTGAGCCACCACATGCCTAAGGTGCGATGAATATTATAACCGTTTTTTTCTCTCTAAAAGTAGGACCTGCGGGGTCAGGGATTTTCACCTGCCTCGAGATGACTGGGTGTTTGTGTTGTCCTCATCATTTCATCATCATTCATGAAAGTGGCGAGGTTGGACTGAGCAAAGGTTGGGAATTTGTACGGGTGCTGATAACCGCGCAGTTGCGCATCACACAAACCAAACATTATCATCATCTAAAAATAGAAAACAATGTCAGAAACTAGATTCATTTTACTTTTCACTATCAAATAGCTTATTCACAACGGCACGAATTCAAGGAGAACATGAATAAATGCTGAAGCGAACGACTTTTACCTGCTGTTATAGACAGGTACTGCAAAGATCGGTCGCGCAACCACATCGTGCTTGGAAACGAAGTGCCTGCTGCAAAACGGCGAGACAATACATTCTGTACCACCCGTTGTGTGGATACGAAAAAACGAATTCTTGGTCATTTAACCCTTAACTGAACGACAGCAAACGGTGGATGTAAGAACACAATAGTCACAAATTATTTTCAGAGTTTGTTTTCCGATAAGCGAAAACTGATAAATGACAATGCTGATATTTATCTGGCCCTTCGAACGTCTAAGAGCTAAAGCTGTCATGTCAAGGCCTCAAAAGAAATGATTTTTTAATCAACGAACTGTAATTAAAGATATTTTATCAGAAAACATTTCGGTCGAGCTAAACAGTATTCACTGACAGACGAGAGTTAAATTTGTAGATTGCTCTAGTGTCTTGATTCGCAGATTATTGTCGTAAGAAAAGATACATTCCTTTTGATTCTACGTTTAATCGATGTGAACTCTCATTCCTAATGTTTTAACTACTGCACATAGGCTGTATAGACTTTTGACCACGACCCTTTTAATGATGTTACGTCACCCGATTGTGATAGCAGTCGCACAGCAGCAAAAGACTTCTGAAGAAGGAGCAGACAAAAATTACAGTAAATTTTCTCGCTATACTAGGTAGATCGGTACACGTGTAACTCCATAGCTCTAATTCTGTACGGATTTATTTTGCTCTTTTTTTGTTTTAATGTTATAACACTGAGTATTTGTAAAGGTTGTTAGATTGAATCGATAACACAAAATTGTGTACTCCTTTCTTTGTAAAAACTTTGATGTCATGGTTTGATTCTATGCAGTGTAGTATATCTGTCATTTAAATTCTTTGTCTCAATTGGAGGGAGACAAAACTTATTGTGTACATTTGGAATTTGGGTGAATAATTTTTTGTAGAAATACTAATATGTACAAATGTTCTGTTTTATTTAAAATGTTTGTTTGCTGTTATGTAAACTGCTGACCTTCACTTAGGGTTCTTAGTTTGTATGTGAATGAAATGAAATGATCGTATGGCATTGTTGGCCGGGAGGCCCCATGCGGGGAAGTAAAAGGTGTAGTGGTTCCCCTCGGGAACGGAACTTAGTAGCGCGCGCAAGTTGTGGTTGGCCTAGGTAGAAAAGGTGGAATTGAGAGTCGGTCGGGGACGAGCTACCAAACTGTTAATCGCTCATGTAAAAGCTGCATATTGTGCTGGTGCCGAGAGAGGCTTTCCGTGCCACTTTCCAATGCCTCGGATGGATGGAGAAAGAACTGGAGCTATTCTGGAATTGATGTCTATCATTGCCACCAAGAAATGACAGAGTCCGTCAATTCTACCTGCAAATCCACCTACCAACATGCAGTTGCCACCACATTGCGTAATCACTGTAATGGAACACTATAATAATGTACAGTGAACGATCAGCTTATCGGATGTGTTAGTGTGCTCAAATATAAGGTAATTTATAACTGAATTTATATACCTACCTTGATTTTTTTCCTTATCATAACACCTCTCAGGTTCCTCTCCGTTTGAACTACAGTGATTACCGAGTGTCCTTACTGAAAGAACATTAAAGCCCAGTGTTTTGCTAATAATGCCTCTTGAACGTAGTAAAAAGAAAGTTAAAGTTAATGTGGCAAGAGTGTGAGTTAAAGTAAATGATGCTTGCTGAAAATAATTTTCCTATTAAAACTGCTTATTAATATGTTGTTGCCAACTTCAAAATTAAAAATTCTTAAGACTGAGGCTTATAAAGTTTTGCTTAGTAAATGATAACATTGCTGCCTGTTGTAAATCGCAGAAGGTGAGTCAGTATCTTACAAATATTTCAATTTTGTGTTTCACTGTAGTAAAAGTGGCAGACTGCAGTTGTGGAAAGTTATATACTCATGCTTGCTAGGCACTTGTTTCTTTTGGGTATTGAAAGTGCATATTAATAGCGTAATAGGACCCACAGGTTATCCTTTATGTTCATGATAATTAACAATTAATAGAAAATCACTATTTATGAAAACAATAATTTCTTTATTCAAAAGACAGTGACAAGTAACCTGTTAGTGAATTACATTAACTTTCATTCTAAATAGAATAGTATTTAGTTGAGAGAGACTTAACCTGTGATCAGTTTATAATTTTGCAGTAAACTACACTTACAATTTTATGTCAGCTAGGAAAATGTGTGAAAAGTAATACTGAACCTGTGTCCAACTTATGTTTCTACAGTGAATTTTAATATTAATGTTATTAAGACCATTCAGTTTGAATAAGCCCTAAAAGTAATAGTGTGATTGTTATCTGTTATATTTATTCAAATAGTCTGTTCTGCTCTCTCAGCTTCCAATCTTACTGTGAACATATGCAGGTGCCAGAGTTCATTGCACTCGCATGTGGCAAGATATAGGTTGTGTTTGTCCATTAAAGTTACTCATAGCTATTTTATTAAACAAGAATGTCATCCTAATTAGGATGGCGACCGTTTTCCTTACTCTTTGAACAGTGTAGATAGGTAAAATATTGTTTGTTCCTGTTTAAGTATTTACGTAATTCTGACTTTCACTTCCAATAAGCTATCTCCGTTAGGTACAACACGGTCAACATAAAATTCCTCTCAGAGGGTAACACTGCTCTGTTGCTTTATAGCATAAGTGCTTTAACAAAATAGTTTTATTTCAGACCTGCCTCCAACTTTAAGGTTATGGTATAGCAGTAGCAGACGGTGGTGTTATACACTAGAGATGGGGGATCCGCTCTTGAACTAATTCATAGAGTTGAATCTTTCAAAGGAGTGAACAATCAGTGATTCAGAAAAAAAGAACGGTAGCTCCAAACGTTTCCCACGACGGCAGAGAGAGAGAGAGAGAGAGAGAGAGAGAGAGAGAGAGACGGAGCATATCAGCAGCGCCTCTGCTGGTCAGAGCACAGTGCACGCCACACAACACAGCCAGCGCCGGCCTCTGCCCTGCTTCTACCTTGGCTGCCTGCATTGTGCAGTGCCCCATTGGATTTTGTGTTTCACATATTCCATGCCGTCTCTGTGCGTCGTCTGCCGCTTGCAGTGTCTGGCGCAGCTTAACTTCGCATCGCACTCTGTCGGCGATCGTTTCAGTCGCACGTCCTGCCCTCAGGGCAGTTGATGCGAGCAACAGGACAGAGAGCCACCTAGCGGATAACATAGGAACTACTTGCAACAACCTGCTCGCAAGGGAACCGGAGCGGGTGAGTCCACCGCTCCCTCCACCCTCGGAACTCGCCCACTCAACGCTCACCCCACCGTCTCGACTCTAGCCAGAGTGTTGAGCAAAGCGACTCAGGTGTCACTCTGGTCTCTGCGGTCTCAGCTCACGCAGTAATACAGCTCGCGGCTCGACCTGCTAGACTCAGCGCCTCTGCATCGGAGTTCGTTCCTACTGGATATTGTTCTTTGTAATAATATCGCTATGTATATTACATTATTATGTTATGTATACATCAATTGTTTTTATTTTATTTTTATTTGTTTAAACTGATTAGATTAGGTTCCTGATGACTCCTCCTACTATAGGATTTTTATTATGGACACTAGAATTTATGCTTTAATTACGAGCGAACCGATAAACGTATCGCAAATGTGATACACCAATATTTTCCTTGTTTTATTCTGCGTAAGGCTATATGCAGCACTTTCGTTTTACAGTCAAATTTATATTTTTTTTTTCTTATTCTGGTACGGATTTTGCGATTTTAGGCGTCTTCAGAAGGAAACGTTCACTTTAAAAATATATGGCTTGTGATGTATTTGTATGAGGTTAATGAAATTTTAATACATTATAGCCCAATATATTGTTAATATAAATCTCAAGTTACAACATTTTCCTATCACCCAAAAAACCACGATAGTGCAAAATAAATCAATAATCAAAAACTTTGTCATATCGTGGAAATTTCAATAAACAATACAAAATTCTTACTCATTATCTGTGTTACTTCAAAATAGGATCAAATAAGATCAAAATACAGGTATAGTACTGGAATAAACCAAGTTTAAAGGGCAATGTGCCTTCCACTTATTTTCTATTGTAAATGAGTGGTGAGTCATGAAAAAGAGCTAATTCATTTCATGGAGTGAACAGTTCTGATCCAATCTCTGAAAAGAACAGTTTTGCCCATCTCTATTATACACGAATCCCTGTCGGTGACTGACGTCTAGATTCATATTACGCAAACAAGTGTACGGTGAGTAAGGGAGAGTATTGTGTGCCAATACCATCCCATTATGTACTGTTCCTCTCGACATTGGAGCGATTTAAAAAAGTTTGTATGCGTGCGTGCTTATTCCTCATACACCTTATTGCCATGAGCCCTACTATGCCAGTTACATGGTGGAGATGGTATAATAGTTCCCTACTGTTTCCCCAAGTTATCTAAATTTCACGGGCAGTAATTCGCGACAGAAATAACACCTTTGTTCACAGCATTGCCTTTAACACTCGTAAGTAACCAGGTAACACCGTCGTATGGTCAGTAACTATTAAGCCTCTAATATAGCTCTCTGAAGTCCTTGGACGTCTGCTTCAGGCGAGCTTAATGAGTACACCAAATACTGGAGCAGTACTTCAAGAACAGATGGAAAACAGAATTTCATAAAATTTTAGCAGATAAAATGCACTGTCCCGAATCCTCTCAACAATTCTTCCATTTACCTTACCTAAACCGAGCTAGGTGGCGCTGTGGTTTGCACACTGGACTCGCATTCGGGAGGACAGCGGTTCAAACCCCTGTCCGGCCATCCTGATTTACGTTTTCCGTAATTTCCTGAAATCGCTTCAGGCAAACGCCGGGATGATTCCTTTGCAGGGGCACGGGCGACTTCCTTCCCAGTCCTTCCCTAATCTGATGGGACCGATGACCTCACTGTTTGGTCCCCTCCCCGAATCCATCAGCCAACCTTTCCTAATAGTGACTCTTTTTACTTCATACAACTTCACGATATTACCTCTTGGTTTTAAAGGAATACACTGAGACCAAAATTCTTCGGACACCAGACGGACTGTGTGCCTTGCGACTTCGCGCTATGTATCTGAACTCCGGACATGATGAAAACGCCTGTTCCTGGAGAGAAAGATTTTAATTTTTAGGTCAAAAATCAACCTTGCTTTTGATCTGTGTCCCTTTAGGCTAATGCTCTTTGTCCAGCAAATTTGTTCCAGCCCGAAGTGTGAGTTCTGAAAGTCTGCAAAGTACGCATGTTGGGAGGCTACAACTTGTTTAAGTTGCTCAGGTTAGCGCAGAGTTTCTTAACCTGTGTTCCACAGAGCCCAAAGATTCCACGGTGACCAGTTAAGAGTAATGCGAAACTTCTTCATGACGTTCAAGAAAGTAATATGAAAATATAATAATAGAAATTAACACCTCTACAAAATGGTGAAAAATGGAATAGCAGGTCATCCTCGCTTTCGCTTACTGTCGGATAGTACGCGACACTGACGACGAGTAAGGCTGTATTTATCAAAGGCCAGACGGAAAACTTAACAATGAGAGCATGGATGACTACAGAAGACGTGGCAGTAGCAGGCTACTCAAACCACGAACCATGCCACTGTGCACCCGGATCCCCAGCCGTCTGCATCACTCTGTCGTTTATCTGAAAAGTGAGCCACATTACGCTTCGTGAACTTTATATGTAAAGAGAACTGTCTGTCTGTTTGTCTGTTACAGGAATTGACACTTTTAGTTGAAGCTTGATAAAATTTGGTACACAGAACAGAGAAAAAGGCGGCCGCAGCACTTCTGACGCCGGTTGTAGTAGCGACAATACTTCCGACACCAATAGTGGTGGGATTTGAGGGTGGTCGGTATAACTAAGTAATCCACTAAGGTTTGTGGCTGTGATGTGAATAGGCTAGTTGAGCGACGGGTCTGGAGTCACGTAGCTGGCAGCTGATGAATCGCAGAAGTGAAACTGACATTGGCTTAAGCATTACATCTGCTAAACTGGCTTGATTGCTGTCGTCAGCAGCCATGTTCGGTCGCTGGCCCTGAGTGTGGAAACTGAGCTCAGCTCGCGAGGAGACCACAGCAAGTGCCATCACCCGATTTGCCAGAAACTTTGCTCAGTAGAAGAAGGGTAGAAGCGAACACGCCGCGCGGAGTGGCCGCACGGTTTGAGGCGCCATGTCGCGGACTGCCGGGCCCCCCCTGCCGGAGTTTCCAGTCCTCCCTCGGGCATGGGTGTGTGTGTTGTTCTTAGCATAAGTTAGTTAGCTTAAGTAGTGTGTAAGTCTAGGGATCAATTACCTGAGCAGTTTGGTCCCTTAGAAATTCACACACATTTGAACATTTAAGCGAACACGTGCGTCGGCTTACACGCAGATACTCGACCGTTTCTAGAGAAAACGAGTCAATGTTTCCGCCGTAATTTACATACTTTTAGCACGTAGTTTTTTTCAACCGAACCCGTGGCACAGTGCTTAGTGTGACGGCTTAACACTTTTGCGACGTGTCTTCGAAACCTGATTACTGTTTATTTCATTTATCTATCCATGCCGATAGAGGATTACTATACAAACGTTTTCCAAAGTATGCTGGGACTACGTTGTCCTTTTGTTCTTCTTGTCGTCTGTCTGGTGACTGAATTAAAAAAAGTGAATGAGGAAATTATTTGAAATTGTTTGCGGTGAGATTCCTGTAGTGTTTCTTGATTCGTATCAGTTGCAAGCTCCAGTTTGCGGAAAAATTATCCGTTAAGCTTAGTTTGCTGCGAAATTATTCCCAAAGCGTGGAATCTCCAGTAGCGTTGCCAATGGTTGTTTCCCGAGTGAGATTCATACAAAGAAATATCTCGGTAGCAACCCTGCCTTCGCACGATACTCGTGTTATTCGGAATTTATATGTTTCCAATGTTTCTACGATCGGTGTCTGGCAAGGGAACGCACCAAATATTCCTGAACAATAAACGTAAGAACAAAATGTAAGAATTAATATGAGAACTGATATATGAATGAAAAGTAAGAATATGTGAATTTAAAATAACATTCACAGATGTATTACACAATGTTTGACACTTTTAGTGAAACCCAATTGTAATCTTACAGTTAATGTAACGTCCTTGTATCCCCTAATTTGGTAAGAAGCATTCATATAGTAATCTTTTACGGGCATGGGTAGATACGCAGAAAAAAATAGAAAAAATAATCGGGTTTCGAACACAGGTTGCAAAATCACTAAACTGCGACGCTAACCATTGTGCAGCAGCTTCAGTTAAAGCTGCCACGTACTAAAGGGCATACAAATTGCGGCGAGAACTTTGTCCGTTCAGAAGCAGTCGAGTATCCACGAAGAAGCCGAGACAAGTGTTCGCTTATTTTGATTCCTCTTCCTCAGCCCAAAGTTCCTGGGAAATCGGGTGATGGCAGTTGCCGTGGTCTCGTCAGTGGTAGCAGGCCGCAGCGGGATAGCGTCGCACCGGCAGCACTCCCAGGTGAGGAACGCAGCATCAGAGCCCAGATCACGTGGCGGGCAGCCCCTGCGGAAGTCGACCGCATCCACACAACACAAGCGAGCAGCATCAGAGCGTGCCCACGCAAAGGAAGCGGCGGCTCGGTAGCTGGCAGGCACAGTTAGGGACCATGAATCCCCAGGCAGGCACCTACAAATCGCTGAAGTCGGCCGCCAGATGGCCCTCCGGCTGGAAGGCACCCGTTGGACAGCTGGGGCATTTGGTATGCACACAGCCAGTAGTTCCGCAACTATAGAGCAGCATTTAGTAGTGGCAGCTAGATAGTTTCTGATAGATGATTGACGTGGAATACTTCTCGTAGCTGGCCGCAGGTGGTGTCAGATACCGCGTGGCTAAAATGGGTGATATTTAACCGGCTCGTTTGAATCCTGCTTTGAGGGGCCACCATTTCCCATAGCAGAGCCGCGGTGCATGGCTCAGTCGTGTGCCGATCACGTCACCACTGCTACAACCTGGCATCCGTCTTTCCGTTGCGTCCGCGGTATTACAGTTCTGGTTCCAGTGTCTGGGCTTGAATGTGGTGTAACCTACGCTACCATATGATCAGGCGGTAGTTCTCGCTGCGTCAGCTCAGGCTTCGTGTAGTTCCTTGCGAAACAACGCCTTGCCGGGTCTTGTCTGTCTTACTTCGGTAATGTTTCTGTTTTCAACCTACAGTGACTTCACCTTGCAATCAGGGCCTCGGTTTCAACCACGTTCGTAAAGAGGTAGTGGGGCAATACTTCATAACATTTCGAAAAAAAAAAACCTTCGTCTGTATCACCCTTTCAAGCAAATTATGTAAAAGAGAATGTGTGTTCGTTGAACCGTCAATTTACTTTCAAAACTTTTCTTAAGAATTTACTTTATTTACTAGCGACTGATCAAGAACATTAACACATTTAATCACACTATGTGAGCTTGGAAGTAGTTGCCAGTGGGTAACTGATTAAATTTTTCAATAAATGGAAAATTATTCCTAAAAGCCCTTTTTTTTTAAAAAAAAAAGATTTACCCAAAATCAGAAAGCACCCTGTAAATATCAAGTTACAATTTATTCAGAGGCAGAAATAACAATTTTGTTTTTTGACAGTATGAGCTTTCAGGCTGAGAACCTTGTTCCTCCCTTTTAACACGGCCGCAGTCACAACCGCTCACAACAACCTCTGAAAGACTACACTGGTGCTAACCTGCAACACACCAGATTACTTTAAACTAAAAATTTTTTCATCTCACACAAACACATAAACTATGCACGCCATAGAAGGGATGTAAATGGTACAAAACACATTAAAAATTACTTGGCACCGGAAGTGCAACTTGTTTTTAAAAGAAAACTCTTACGGTGGAAGGGTGGCAACTTTATATACTAAAAATGCCATTTAAATAAAAAAAACATGAAATGCAGTCTTACATAAAATGTAGAAACATGCTCTACATTACACATATACCGCCTCTCAAGATGATAGGCAAAATAAAAACATATTTAGGAATTCGACCTTTACACTTCAAGAAATAAAATCGTTAACACCGAATCCGACAATCATGACAGTGGCAGCTATTAACGTACGGCAGACCGACAGACACACAAATAGACACTAACTGCGGACGAGAGACAGACGAGCAAGCTGGGGATGAGAGACTGACCAAGAAAACAAGTAGAATTTAACAAGTTAAATGAAACAACATATCACCAATCACTTAACTTCTAATAAACAGCGATGTCTGGCGAAGACGTGGCGCAGCACCCCCAAAACGTTCTCCCGAACCGTCCGCTGCCAGCCGCTTCAACGGACGCAGGAAGGCGCTCCGATCTCCCGTCTCACGGCGTCGCAGCTCGCCCCGGCCAGATCGATGTCGTGGGTTGATTCCTGTTGCTCTCATGTCGGCCGCCAAGCCACTACCCCTCGCTATACGGCGCGGGCCACTGGACTGACGTGGCGACCTCACATACGTCGACGCTCAAGATGGACAAGTCATCTTGTGTCCCGGTGCGCGACCGACCAACCGATCGATCCAACTGACAATGACCATTGCCTGAACAAACTCGAGCAGACTGGCGGCCAAACACATACTAGCACTTCGGACGACAGACAGACACTGACTGCTCCACACTGACCCGGCTGACCAACTCATCAGACTCGCCGAGACAGACAGACTGACCCGTTCCAGAGTTTTTTTTTTCTTTATTGTAATTTCCCCCCCCCCCCCATGAACCATGGACCTTGCCGTAGGTGGGGAGGCTTGTGTGCCTCAGCGACACAGATAGCCGTACCGTAGGTGCAACCACAACGGAGGGGTATCTGTTGAGAGGCCAGACAAACGTGTGGTTCCTGAAGAGGGGCAGCAGCCTTTTCAGTAGTTGCAAGGGCAACAGTCTGGATGATTGACTGATCTGGCCTTGTAACAATAACCAAAACGGCCTTGCTGTGCTGGTACTGCGAACGGCTGAAAGCAAGGGGAAACTACGGCCGTAATTTTTCCCGAGGGCATGCAGCTTTACTGTATGATTAAATGATGATGGCGTCCTCTTGGGTAAAATATTCCGGAGGTAAAATAGTCCCCCATTCGGATCTCCGGGCGGGGACTACTCAAGAGGATGTCGTTATCAGGAGAAAGAAAACTGGCGTTCTACGGATCGGAGCGTGGAATGTCAGATCCCTTAATCGGGCAGGTAGGTTAGAAAATTTAAAAAGGGAAATGGATAGGTTAAAGTTAGATATAGTGGGAATTAGTGAAGTTCGGTGGCAGGAGGAACAAGACTTCTGGTCAGGTGACTACAGGGTTATAAACACAAAGTCAAATAGAGGTAATGCAGGAGTAGGTTTAATAATGAATAGGAAAATAGGAATGCGGGTAAGCTACTACAAACAGCATAGTGAACGCATTATTGTAGCCAAGATAGATACGAAGCCCACACCTACTACAGTAGTACAAGTTTATATGCCAACTACCTCTGCAGATGACGAAGAAATTGAAGAAATGTATGATGAAATAAAAGAAATTATTCAGATAGTGAAGGGAGACAAAAATTTAATAGTCATGGGTGACTGGAATTCGAGTGTAGGGAAAGGGAGAGAAGGAAACGTAGTAGGTGAATATGGATTGGGGCTAAGAAATGAAAGAGGAAGCCGCCTGGTAGAATTTTGCACAGAGCACAACTTAATCATAGCTAACACTTGGTTTAAGAATCATGATAGAAGGTTGTATACATGGAAGAACCCTGGAGATACTAAAAGGTATCAGATAGATTATATAATGGTAAGACAGAGATTTAGGAACCAGGTTTTAAATTGTAACACATTTCCAGGGGCAGATGTGGACTCTGACGACAATTTATTGGTTATGACCTGTACATTAAAACTGAAGAAACTGCAAAAAGGTGGGAATTTAAGGAGATGGGACCTGGATAAACTGAAAGAACCAGAGGTTGTACATAGTTTCAGGGAGAGCATAAGGCAACAGTTGACAGGAATGGGGGAAAGAAATACAGTAGAAGAAGAATGGGTAGCTTTGAGGGATGAAGTAGTGAAGGCAGCAGAGGATCAAGTAGGTAAAAAGAAGAGGGCTAGTAGAAAGCCTTGGGTAACAGAAGAAATATTGAATTTAATTGATGAAAGGAGAAAATATAAAAATGCAGTAAGTGAAGCAGGCAAAAAGGAATACAAATGTCTCACAAACGTAAGGATGTAGAGGCTTATCTCAATAGGGGTAAGATAGATACTGCCTACAGGAAAATTAAAGAGACCTTTGGAGATAAGAGAACCACTTGTATGAACATCAAGAGCTCAGATGGAAATCCAGTTCTAAGCAAAGAAGGGAAAGCAGAAAGGTGGAAGGAGTATATAGAGGGTCTATACAAGGGCGATGCACTTGAGGACAATATTATGGAAATGGAAGAGGATGTAGATGAAGATGAAATGGGAGATACGATACTGCGTGAAGAGTTTGACAGAGCACTGAAGGACCTGAGCCGAAACAAGGCCCCCGGAGTAGACAACATTCCATTGGAACTACTGACGGCCTTGGGAGAGCCAGTCCTGACAAAACTCTACCATCTGGTGAGCAAGATGTATGAAACAGGCGAAATACCGTCAGACTTCAAGAAGAATATAATAATTCCAATCCCAAAGAATGCAGGTGTGGACAGATGTGAAAATTACCGAACAATCAGTTTAATAAGCCACAGCTGCAAAATACTAACACGAATTCTTTACAGACGAATGGAAAAACTAGTAGAAGCCGACCTCGGGGAAGATCAGTTTGGATTCCGTAGAAATACTGGAACACGTGAGGCAATACTGACCTTACGACTTATCTTAGAAGAAAGATTAAGGAAAGGCAAACCTACGTTCCTAGCATTTGTAGACTTAGAGAAAGCTTTTGACAATGTTGACTGGAATACTCTCTTTCAAATTATGAAGGTGGCAGGGGTAAAATACAGGGAGCGAAAGACTATTTACAATTTGTATAGAAACCAGATGGCAGTTATAAGAGTCGAGGGGCATGAAAGAGAAGCAGTGGTTGGGAAGGGAGTAAGACAGGGTTGTAGCCTCTCCCCGATGCTATTCAATCTGTATATTGAGCAAGCAGTAAAGGAAACAAAAGAAAAATTCGGAGTAGGTATTAAAATCCATGGAGAAGAAATAAAAACGTTGAGGTTCGCCGATGACATTGTAATTCTGTCAGAGACAGCAAAGGACTTGGAAGAGCAGTTGAACGGAATGGATAGTGTCTTGAAGGGAGGATATAAGATGAACATCAATAAAAGCAAAACGAGGATAATGGAATGTAGTCGAATTAAGTCAGGTGATATTGAGGGTATTAGATTAGGAAATGAGACACTTAAAGTAGTAAAGGAGTTTTGCTATTTGGGGAGCAAAATAACTGATGATGGTCGAAGTAGAGAGGATATAAAATGTAGACTGGCAATGGCAAGGAAAGCGTTTCTGAAGAAGAGAAATTTGTTAACATCGAGTATACGTTTCTGAAGAAGAGAAATTTGTTAACATCGAGTATAGATTTAAGTGTCAGGAAGTCATTTCTGAAAGTATTTGTATGGAGTTTAGCCATGTATGGAAGCGAAACATGGACGGTAAATAGTTTGGACAAGAAGAGAATAGAAGCTTTCGAAATGTGGTGCTACAGAAGAATGCTGAAGATTAGATGGGTAGATCACTTAACTAATGAGGAAGTATTGAATAGGATTGGTGAGAAGAGAAGTTTGTGGCACAACTTGACCAGAAGAAGGGATCGGTTGGTAGGACATGTTCTGAGGCATCAAGGGATCACCAATTTAGTATTGGAGGGCAGCGTGGAGGGTAAAAATCGTAGGGGGAGACCAAGAGATGAATACACTAAGCAGATTCAGAAAGATGTAGGTTGCAGTAGGTACTGGGAGATGAAGCTTGCACAGGATAGAGTAGCATGGAGAGCTGCATCAAACCAGTCTCAGGACTGAAGACCACAACAACAACAACAACAACATTGTAATTTTAATCACCTCATACAAGGCGGGCTGGCTGCTCTTCAGCCTTGAGTGGTACAATAACATGACATATAGGTGGCACAGATAATACAATAAAAACGGCGGGCAAAAAATGTAGATACAAAAAACAATAAACATGAAGCCGTTCACGCTGGGCGAGAAAAAACACTAACACTTGTTGACATGGCGCACAGAACACGGATGACAGCGACGGCACACGTGAACAGTGGTGGCGTGATGGCGAAAGAGCACTAAACACAAAACGAAGGCACACACACGAGACACTGATGGCGATGATCTCCGGCGCGCGAAAGTTCACTGAGCGTGTACGAGTCCGGGAACCTGCCAAGAGAGGAGGAGGGAGGGGGTGGGAGAGGGAGAGGGAAGAGCAGAGATGCCATGGGTAGGGGAGATAGGAGGAAGGGAGGAAGGGGGAGGGGAAGCCCAGGGGAAGAGGGCTGAAGGAAGGGGGATGGGGGAAACGGAGAGAGAGGGGAGGGAGGGTGCCTAAAGGAAAAGACACAGGTAGTGGGGGGGAGGATCAAAGTTGATAGGAGGGGTAGATGGAAGGGAGGAGGACATTATCAGGGAGGGGGAGCTGGCGGAAGCCACCTTGGAAGAGGGTAAGGAGGGTGAAGAGATGGAGACCGGGTGGGACGTGGGAATACAGGCGCAGCAGCGGGCGGGGGTGGGAGAGGATGGGCGAGACAAGCAGGTGAGGAGGATCGAGTTTACAGGAGGTGTACAGGATCCATATCCTTTCAAGGGAAAGGAGGAGGTGGGGGAACGGAATGAGATCGTACTGGATCCGTGTAGGGGAGGGGAGATGGATGCGATAGGCAAGGCGGAGAGCATGGCGTTCAAGGATTTGAAGGGATTTATAAAAGGTAGGGGGGGGGCAGAGATCCAGGCCAGATGGGCGTAACAAAGGATAGGGCGGTTGAGGGATTTATAGGTGTGGAGGATGGTGGAGGGGTCCAGACCCCATGTACGGCCAGAAAGGAGCTTGAGGAGACGGAGTTGGGAGCGTGCCTTGGCTTGGATTGTCCAGAGATGGGGGGTCCAGGAGAGGCGACGGTCAAGGGTGACGCAAAGGTATTTAAGGGAGGGGGTGACGGCGATAGGACGGCCATAGATGGTGAGATAGAATCAAGGAGGCGGAAGGAAGGGGTGGTTTTGCCTGCAATGATCGCCTGAGTTTGGGAGGGATTGAACTTGAGCAACCACTGGTTGCACCAAGTGGTGAACCGGTCAAGATGGGACTGGAGAAGGTGTTGGGAGCGCTGCAGGGTGGAGGCAAGGGTAAGGAAGGTGGTGTCATCGGCAAACTGGAGAAGGTGGACGGGGGGTGACGGCGGCGGCATGTCCGCCATATACAAAAGGTACAGAAGGTAGGAGAGGACAGAGCCTTGGGGCATACCGGCGGAGGGAAAAAAGGTGTAGGAATCCGTGTTATGGATGGTGACGTAGGAAGGACGGTGGGAGAGAAAGTAGCCGATCAGACGGACGTAGTTAATGGGAAGGGCGAAGGTTTGGAGCTTGAAGAGGAGACCGGAATGCCATACGCGGTCATAAGCACGTTCGAGGTCCAGGGAGAGGAAGATTGCGGAGCGACAGGAATTAAGCTGTTCGGAAAGGAGATGTGTGAGGTGAAGGAGAAGGTCGTCGGAAGAGAAGGACGGCCAAAAGCCACACTGGGTAACGGGAAGGAGGCGGTGCTGGCGGAGATGCTGGTGGATGCGTCGGGTGAGGATGGATTCCAGGACCTTGCTGAAGACCGATGTAAGGCTGATGGGACGGTAGGAGGAGACAGCGGACGGTGGTTTACCAGGTTTAAGGAACATCAGGATACGGGAGGTTTTCCACAGGTTGGGGTAGTAACCGGTGGACAGGACTACATTGTAGAGCCTGGCCAGGGTGGAGAGGAAAAAGAGAGGAGCTTCATGAAGGTGATGGTAGGTGACTCGATCATGACCATGAATGAGCAGTGTTGCGTTTTGTGCAGAGTGTAGCAATGAGATCCTGAGTAGTGATAGGGGCATTGAGTTCCATGTGTGCAATGTTGTCCAAGTACTGGAAACCAGGTGCAAGGGGAGGGACAGAGGTGTCAGTTCCATTACAGACATCCGGGAAGAGGGAGTAATCGAACTGGGGATCATCGGGGATGGAAAATACATCGGAGAGGTAGGAGGCAAAGTGATTGGCCTTACTAAGGGTGTCAGGGAAGGTGGGATCATCATGGAGAAGAGGATAGTAGGGGGAGGGTTTAGTTCTGGTAAGGCGACAGAAGGCTGACCAGAACTTGGACGAGTTGATAGGTAGGGTAGCATTAAAACGGGTGCATCTCTGTCGCCAGTCCCGGCATTTCTTAGCCGCGAGCAAATTACGAATGTGTCGCTGGAGTTGCCAGTGGCGTCGTAGTGTGTCCGGGTCACGCGTGTGGAGGAAGGCACGGTAGAGATGGTGGGATTCACGGAGGAGGAGGACGGCCTGAGGGGGTAAGGTAGGACGGTGGGGGTGGATGGCGACATTAGGGACATGGGCCTCCACGACCTCAGACAAGGTCTGCTGGAGAAAGGAGGCGGCATGAGTTACATCGTCATGGTGGTGGTAGGTAAAGGGGTGGCTATCGACCTGGGTGGAGAGGGTATCCCAGTAGGCATTCCAGTTGGCACGGGAATAGTCATGGACATACTTTGGGGGAGGGTTAAAACGAGGGTCGGGGCTGGGGCGAGGACCGTCTGAAACGGTGAGGAGGACAGGGAGATGGTCGCTACCAATAGGCTCCAGGACATCCACCGTTATGCAGCCAAGGAGGTTAGGGGAGGAAAGGATAACATCGGGAGTGGAGTTGGATTCAGGACGGGTGTGCTGGGGAATGGGGATGTGGTCGCCTTGAAGGGAGGAGAGGAACCGATGCCACCGCCGTAACAGGGCAGCGGAACGACTATGAATGTTGAGGTCTGCGGCGATCACGTAGGAGGAGAAGGTACGGTCAATGTGGGAGAGGAAGTCGAAGGGGAGAGGGGCGTTAGGGCGGACATAGATGGTGGCGCAGGTGACGGTAAGGCAGGGGAAGAAGAGACTAAGGATCAGGTGTTCGGTGGGTTCGGGATGAAGAGGTTGGAGCCGAACTGGGATCTGGCTGTGGTGACCAATGACAACTCCACCACGTGCAATCAGGAGGGGATTATCGGAGCGGTGAAGGAGGTAGGGCGAAGTGTGGACGGTATGGTGGGGTTGGAGGAAGGCATCCACGCAGTGGGTGGCAAGGGTGTGCAGGAAGCGGTTCTTGTTGGCTGGAAGGGAGCGGATGTTGTTGAAAACGACACGGTGCTGTCGCGCCACGACAGGGATTTAGACAATGGTGTCAAGACGGGAGAAGGTGAAATGGGCCTGGTTGTTGGAGTAGGTGGCATACATTTTTAAGTGGAAAATGGAACGGGTGGCGAGGGATATCTGTTGGAGGGTGTGGGGGTGCTGGAACGGGTGAACATTTTGGAGGACAATGGTGAGGAATCTGATGATGTCCTCAGTGGTAGGGGGTGGGCGAAGGAATTGCCAGGAGGGGTGGGGGCGTCCAGAGGACGGACAGGGACAGTGAGTTCAGGAGTGGTCGGAGGGAATCGGGCTTTACACTTTTGGGAGTAGGTGGGATGGGGGAGATTGCAGGTATTACAGGAGGGAGGAGATTGAAGGTTAGGGCACTGCCGGAGGAAGTGCGCTTGCCTACAATGCAGGCAGGTGGGGGCCTCGCGGCACTCGGCTGTTGGGTGTTCGTTATAGCGCAGACACCTCTGGCAGCGCAAGTATTGAGGAGGGGAATGGGAGGGGTCGACCTTATAGCACTGGTTGAAGAGGAGAGCACCCTCCTTCAGGAGACGGTCAATGGAGGGGGTGTCCTCGGAGAAAACCCGCTTAAGGCGAGTGGGGCTGGCCAAGTTAAAAATGCGGCAGACCGCCCGCACCTCCAGCATGGGATGCGCCTTGAGCTCTGCCAACACCTCCTCCTCCGTGATCATCAGACTAAGCCGAGTGATCACAGTGGTGAGGGTCGGCAGACGATGCGGAGGTTGGGATTGGCGGGTAGGAGATGGAGAAGGAGCAGGGGTGAGGGAGGCATTGGGGCCAAAACGGGTGATGGGGAAGTGGGAGAGGATGTCAGTATGGAGGGTGGGGCTGGGGGAGGAGATGAGTACTGAATCCTGTCTGGGAGTGATGTGTGAGATGGGGGCACCAGGGAAGTGTTGGTGGAGGAGGAGGGAGAGGTTCCGGGCCTTGAGAAGGGAAGGATCGGTGTGGGAGAGGAGGTATTTGTATAAAGATGGGGGGAGGAGGAGGAGGAGGAGGAGGAGGAGGCGGAGGGAGCAGGGCCAGGTGGGGAGATATCCATGGCTTCTTGGGGGGGGGGAGGAGGACGGGGGGGGGCCTTTTTGGGAGCGGAGGAGCTGGTGGTGCCACTAGGGCGTATAACGGCGGCAGAAAGGTGGGTGGTGACATGAGGGACGGGAGCTATAGGGAGGTGGCGGGAAGGGGCACGTCCCAGCGTGGACGCAGCAGTCGGCGCCGGAGATGGTGACGGTGAAGGCGACGGCGACAGCCACGGTGGTGGCGGTGATGGCGAAGGCGATGGGGAGAGTTGGGCATGGTCAGTGGCCCGACGAGCCACCACCCTAGCTGGAGCTGCAGTGACAGGCAGGGGGAGTGGGGGAAAGGATCAGAGGGAGAGGAGTGGGAGGAAGAAGCTGGAGAGGGGGTGACAAAGAGCGAGGGCGAAGGGAGAGTGAGAAGAGGAGGGATCGAAAGAGGGAGATGTGACTGGGCACACCATGTAATGATGGTGGTGGCGGCGGAGGGCGACGTGTACACAATGGCAGTGGTGGTAGTAGTGGCAGTGGTGGTGGGGGCTGACGTGACGACAGGGATAAACAAAAAAGCACAGGACGAAAAGGAGAGGAAAAAACTGGGGACAGACGAAGACGGACAAAGACGGACGAAGACGAAGACGGACAAAGACCAGAGTGCCATGCTGCTGGCACTGGCGACGGCTGGCAGGAACGCCGCAGCTGCTGCTGCCGCCGCGGACGGGGCCAGGGCAACTGCTGCTGCTGCTGCTGCTGCTAGCTGGCTGGACCGCTGCTGCTGGCCGGGACCGCTGCTGCTGGCCGGGACCGCTGCTGCTGGCCGGGACCGCTGCTGCTGGCCGGGACCGCTGCTGCTGGCCGGGACCGCTGCTGCTGGCCGGGACCGCTGCTGCTGCTGCTGCTCGGCTGGACCGCTGCTGCTCGGCTGGACTGCTGCTGCTCGGCTGGACTGCTGCTGCTCGGCTGGACCGCTGCTGCTCGGCTGGACCGCTGCTGCTCGGCTGGACTGCTGCTGCTCGGCTGGACTGCTGCTGCTCGGCTGGACTGCTGCTGCTCGGCTGGACCGCTGCTGCTCGGCTGGACCGCTGCTGCTCGGCTGGACTGCTGCTGCTCGGCTGGACTGCTGCTGCTCGGCTGGACTGCTGCTGCTCGGCTGGACTGCTGCTGCTCGGCTGGACTGCTGCTGCTCGGCTGGACTGCTGCTGCTCGGCTGGACCGCTGCTGCTCGGCTGGACCGCTGCTGCTCGGCTGGACTGCTGCTGCTCGGCTGGACTGCTGCTGCTCGGCTGGACTGCTGCTGCTCGGCTGGACTGCTGCTGCTCGGCTGGACTGCTGCTGCTCGGCTGGACTGCTGCTGCTCGGCTGGACTGCTGCTGCTCGGCTGGACCGCTGCTGCTCGGCTGGACCGCTGCTGCTCGGCTGGACCGCTGCTGCTCGGCTGGACTGCTGCTGCTCGGCTGGACTGCTGCTGCTCGGCTGGACTGCTGCTGCTCGGCTGGACTGCTGCTGCTCGGCTGGACTGCTGCTGCTCGGCTGGACTGCTGCTGCTCGGCTGGACTGCTGCTGCTCGGCTGGACTGCTGCTGCTCGGCTGGACTGCTGCTGCTCGGCTGGACTGCTGCTGCTCGGCTGGACTGCTGCTGCTCGGCTGGACTGCTGCTGCTCGGCTGGACTGCTGCTGCTCGGCTGGACCGCTGCTGCTCGGCTGGACTGCTGCTGCTCGGCTGGACCGCTGCTGCTCGGCTGGACTGCTGCTGCTCGGCTGGACCGCTGCTGCTCGGCTGGACCGCTGCTGCTCGGCTGGACTGCTGCTGCTCGGCTGGACTGCTGCTGCTCGGCTGGACTGCTGCTGCTCGGCTGGACCGCTGCTGCTCGGCTGGACCGCTGCTGCTCGGCTGGACTGCTGCTGCTCGGCTGGACCGCTGCTGCTCGGCTGGACTGCTGCTGCTCGGCTGGACTGCTGCTGCTCGGCTGGACTGCTGCTGCTCGGCTGGACTGCTGCTGCTCGGCTGGACTGCTGCTGCTCGGCTGGACCGCTGCTGCTCGGCTGGACCGCTGCTGCTCGGCTGGACTGCTGCTGCTCGGCTGGACTGCTGCTGCTCGGCTGGAATGCTGCTGCTCGGCTGGACCGCTGCTGCTCGGCTGGACTGCTGCTGCTCGGCTGGACTGCTGCTGCTCGGCTGGACTGCTGCTGCTCGGCTGGACTGCTGCTGCTCGGCTGGACTGCTGCTGCTCGACTGGACTGCTGCTGCTCGGCTGGACTGCTGCTGCTCGGCTGGACTGCTGCTGCTCGGCTGGACTGCTGCTGCTCGGCTGGACCGCTGCTGCTCGGCTGGACCGCTGCTGCTCGGCTGGACCGCTGCTGCTCGGCTGGACTGCTGCTGCTCGGCTGGACCGCTGCTGATCGGCTGGACCGCTGCTGCTCGGCTGGACCGCTGCTGCTCGGCTGGACTGCTGCTGCTCGGCTGGACTGCTGCTGCTCGGCTGGACTGCTGCTGCTCGGCTGGACCGCTGCTGCTCGGCTGGACTGCTGCTGCTCGGCTGGACTGCTGCTGCTCGGCTGGACCGCTGCTGCTCGGCTGGACTGCTGCTGCTCGGCTGGACCGCTGCTGCTCGGCTGGACTGCTGCTGCTCGGCTGGACCGCTGCTGCTCGGCTGGACCGCTGCTGCTCGGCTGGACCGCTGCTGCTCGGCTGGACTGCTGCTGCTCGGCTGGACCGCTGCTGCTCGGCTGGACCGCTGCTGCTCGGCTGGACTGCTGCTGCTCGGCTGGACCGCTGCTGCTCGGCTGGACCGCTGCTGCTCGGCTGGACCGCTGCTGCTCGGCTGGACTGCTGCTGCTCGGCTGGACTGCTGCTGCTCGGCTGGACCGCTGCTGCTCGGCTGGACCGCTGCTGCTCGGCTGGACTGCTGCTGCTCGGCTGGACTGCTGCTGCTCGGCTGGACTGCTGCTGCTTGGCTGGATTGCTGCTGCTCGGCTGGACTGCTGCTGCTCGGCTGGACTGCTGCTGCTCGGCTGGACCGCTGCTGCTCGGCTGGACTGCTGCTGCTCGGCTGGACTGCTGCTGCTCGGCTGGACTGCTGCTGCTCGGCTGGACTGCTGCTGCTCGGCTGGACTGCTGCTGCTCGGCTGGACCGCTGCTGCTCGGCTGGACCGCTGCTGCTCGGCTGGACCGCTGCTGCTCGGCTGGACTGCTGCTGCTCGGCTGGACCGCTGCTGCTCGGCTGGACTGCTGCTGCTCGGCTGGACTGCTGCTGCTCGGCTGGACCGCTGCTGCTCGGCTGCACTGCTGCTGCTCGGCTGGACCGCTGCTGCTCGGCTGGACTGCTGCTGCTCGGCTGGACCGCTGCTGCTCGGCTGGACCGCTGCTGCTCGGCTGGACCGCTGCTGCTCGGCTGGACCGCTGCTGCTCGGCTGGACTGCTGCTGCTCGGCTGGACTGCTGCTGCTCGGCTGGACTGCTGCTGCTCGGCTGGACTGCTGCTGCTCGGCTGGACCGCTGCTGCTCGGCTGGACTGCTGCTGCTCGGCTGGACCGCTGCTGCTCAGCTGGACCGCTGCTGCTCGGCTGGACTGCTGCTGCTCGGCTGGACTGCTGCTGCTCGGCTGGACTGCTGCTGCTCGGCTGGACTGCTGCTGCTCGGCTGGACCGCTGCTGCTCGGCTGGACTGCTGCTGCTCGGCTGGACTGCTGCTGCTCGGCTGGACTGCTGCTGCTCGGCTGGACCGCTGCTGCTCGGCTGGACTGCTGCTGCTCGGCTGGACTGCTGCTGCTCGGCTGGACCGCTGCTGCTCGGCTGGACCGCTGCTGCTCGGCTGGACTGCTGCTGCTCGGCTGGACCGCTGCTGCTCGGCTGGACCGCTGCTGCTCGGCTGGACCGCTGCTGCTCGGCCGGACTGCTGCTGCTCGGCTGGCTGGCTGGCTGGTTGGCACCTGAAACCCTAGCGCTTCGATTAGTGCTGGAAAGGCACAATCGAAGGGCGGTATCCTTTCGGAGTACCGCCAGAGATGACCCGTTCCCGAGCTCATAGCGCCCCTTAAATGCACGTGAACAGGCAACTTTTCCCCTTTCCCACCAGAGGGAGACACCAAAGCTGCGATTTTCACAGCGGCGCCACCGCCAGAAACGGAGGGCGACTGCTTCACACTTCGCGCTGCGGCGCGCTCTTCAAAACAACAATTTTTACCATGGCTCATTCATATTAACAATAGGTTGGTGCGTAAGTTCGTAAAGTTTTTGTTTTGCATGGTGATAGTCCGTCTGTTATGAGGTTATTTATCGATTGTCATTTTGTATTTGTAGCTCACTGTTTCTATTCGAATTAACGTATTGTCATTTTGTAATTTGGAGACAGTGAGTGGAGCTGTGTAGTGAGGAAGGTTCAAAAATCGGGTGTGTGGGTACTGCGTGCTTTACTTCAAAATCACAAAGATCAGCGGTTGACCACATGTGTGTTTGTGTTTTCTCGTTATCACTTGGCTCGTGGATATTATCAACGTTTCCTACCCTATAGCCGGCCGCGGTGGCCGAGCGGTTCTAGGCTCTTCGGTCCGGAACCGCTGTAAGCGTATTGTCATATCGCTGGCTTAGTTGTGGAGTATCTTTGCGGGCAGCCGCGTCTGTCAGCGAGTCGAGCGCGGGACACGGTACTGTTATGTTGTGCAGTGCGTAGCTCTGCATGTGAGAGGCTTTTTTTAGTATTGAAGTGTTGCTACAAGTGTTGTTACAGTAAAGTGATGAAATGTGGAAGTGATTCAGAGGAAAGAGTGTCAAGAAGTAATGAAAAAATGAGCAGTACCGTCGATAACGTATTTATGTATCCTCTCGTTGCGTATCGCACAGCATCGATCATCCGCACCGTGTTCCGTCTCCCAGAATGAACTAATGTGAATCAGTAAAAATTAGTTATCATAAAAGAGTGCAATCAAGTGCCAGTATCTTGTAGCGAGCGTGAGAACGTGCGTTCGGTCATCGCGTTCCGCATTTATCAACAATCAGCCGCGCCACGACGGTTACGCGCACATACAGTGTGTAAACTTTTAGATGGCAGACGTCTCCCTAGTCCTGAATCGGTAGAAGTCGGTAAACGTCGGGGGGCTTCTGTAGGCACGCAGTTTCGACTGCTGCCAACATTATGTAGCTGAATGTGTTGTACAAGGTAGCCATTGTCGTCTGCTTCGTTATTGTTTTGCGCTGTACTGTTCTGCGTGTTTTTATTGTTCAGTTGTGCTAGACATTATCAAAATGAGTGAAGAGGCAGTTGCTGGCCCATCTAGGGAGTTTTTTTAGGAATACGCCCGTGGTTTTATATACTTTTTTTAACACGTTTTCGAAACGTGTTGCGAATAGTGTTAGTAGTGAAGAAATAATAGAAAAAAACGTCATGCCTGACGCGGCACTTTTTCACGCATCTCGATGTTTACCATGTCATATCTCCTGAATTATATTTCGTAAAGAGACATATATTTGCCGGCGCATTTACTGATATATGTGGATACTGTATGCGAAATATGTTGCGATTAGAGTTAATAGTAACGAAATAATACATTAAAACGGCATGCCTACTGCGGCAGATTTACGGTATGTACTGAAAAAATGTAAGCGACAACCTTTTTTCCTTTCGTTATTTTTTGGGGGGTGTCAGCGAGAAAAATTTACGTAAAGGTTTGAAACTGTCTGTAACGTTTGTTGCTAGTCGCTAAGTGCTCTCATTCTGAAATAGTGGATGCATAAATCTGGGTATTTTCCCGCGGTGCCACCTCATTGCTTATGACGTTATATCTCCTCAAGAATGTGTCTTATTTCTTTTTTTTCGGCTAGGAACCTTCGTGGGTGTACGGAGAACAAATCACCAAAATTTCATCGCAATCGGATGAATGGCTCGGGAACGCACTGAGGGCAGACATACAAACATTCATTTTTATATAGAGAGATTGACATTTACGTTATACTATATGATCAGTTTAAGTATATTTAAATTTCATAATTAATAGTTTAACATTGCGGGGAATGAAACAAAATGAAAAAAAAAATGCGAGCAGTGGGAATCTAACGCAGGTCCGCTGCATGACAGGCCCTTCCCTAATCAATTGCGCTACGCATGCTACAGTGACCTACCTGTTGAAACATTGTCCATTACTGTTTTCGGGCGTTCGGAGAACAACTCACCAAAGTTTCACTGCAGTCGGATGAATGGTTTGTGAACGTATAGTAGACAAACATATATATATAGTACGATATTTTCCACATATCCATCACGCGTAGCAATAATATGGCGTAGTCTCTGAATGAAATTACCCAAAGCCTTTGACAACGTGTCTGGCGGAATGGCTTCACATGCAGATGAGATGTACTGCTTCAGCTGTTCAATTGTTTCTTGATTCTGGCGGTACACCTGGTCTTTCAAGTGTCCCCACAGAAAGAAGTCACAGGGGTTCATGTCTGGCGAATAGGGAGGCCAATCCACGCCGCCTCCTGTATGTTTCGGATAGCCCAAAGCAATCACACGATCATCGAAATATTCATTCAGGAAATTAAAGACGTTGGCCGTGCGATGTGGCCGGGCACCATCTTGCATAAACCACGAGGTGTTCGCAGTGTCGTCTAAGGCAGTTTGTACCGCCACAAATTCACGAAGGATGTCCAGATAGCGTGATGCAGTAATCGTTTCGGATCTGAAAAATTGGCCAATGATTCCTTTGGAAGAAATGGCGGCCCAGACCAGTACTTTTTGAGGATGCAGGGACGATGGGACTGCAACATGGGGCTTTTCGGTTCCCCATATGCGCCAGTTCTGTTTATTGACGAAGCCGTCCAGGTAAAAATAAGCTTCGTCAGTAAACCAAATGCTGCCCACATGCATATCGCCGTCATCAATCCTGTGCACTATATCGTTAGCGAATTGTCTCTCGTGCAGCAATGGTAGCGGCGCTGAGGGGTTGCCGCGTTTGAATTTTGTATGGATAGAGGTGTAAACTCTGGCGCATGAGACGATACGTGGACGTTGGCGTCATTTGGACCGCAGCTGCAACACGGCGAACGGAAACCTGAGGCCGCTGTTGGATCACCTGCTGCATTGCCCTCTGTGGTTGCCGTACGCGGTCGCCCTACCTTTCCAGCACGTTCATCCGTCACGTTCCCAGTCCGTTGAAATTTTTCAAACAGATCCTTTATTGTATCGCTTTTCGGTCCTTTGGTTACATTAAACCTCCGTTGAAAACTTCGTCTTGTTGCAACAACACTGTGTTCTAGGCGGTGGAATTCCAACACCATAAAAATCCTCTGTTCTAAGGAATAAACCATGTTGTCTACAGCACACTTGCACGTTGTGAACAGCACACGCTTACAGCAGAAAGACGACGTACAGAATGGCGCACCCACAGACTGCGTTGTCTTCTACATCTTTCACATCACTTGCCGCGCCATCTGTTGTTGAAAATTGTAACTACTGTAATTTCGAAAGTTTGTCCGCCTGAAAATGTACTGTTGTCCCAAGCATACTGCAACAAACGGTGTATTTCTATCGCTGCTCGTTTAGTTTTTATTGCCGTTTCAAATATACCGGTCATTTTTGAAACACCCTATATATATATATATATATATATATATATATATATATATATATATATATATATATATATATATATATATATATATATATGACGATTTCAGTTTCGTTTACGAACAACATTTAAAGCGAGTTTTACTTCAAAGCCTTTCGTCTGCTTTCGTGTAAGCATGACGGGCAATTTGTAGTGCCAGCACTGCAATTGGTAGGCGTGCCTTGTCCCCCCCAACGGCTCCTCTGCCCTCGCCATCCAATGCTTGCTTCCTCCTCTCCCCGCACTCCTCTCACAACTCTGCCGTCTTACAGTTAACACACTGTACGTACAAGTGTGAACTGAGAACTGAAAAATTAACTCTACAAACAGTGTTATATCATTACTAGTGTCAAGGAGGACTATTACCAGACATCTGGATGTGTGACGAGCGTAAGAACTTTCGTTCGATCATTTGGCTTCCGCATCATCAACAATCACCTGCGTCGTGTCCGCCCCAGTAGCTGAGTGGTCAGCGTGACGGATTGCCGTCCTCCGGGCCCGGGTTCGATTCCCGGCTGGGTCGGAGATTTTCTCCACTCAGGGACTGGGTGTTGTGTTGTGTTCATCATCATTTCGTCCCCATCCGGCGTGCAGGTCGCCCAATGTGGCGCCGAATGTAATAAGACCTCCGCCGAGGCGGCCGGACCTGCCCCGCGAGGGGCCTCCCGGTCAATGACGCCAAACGCTCATTTCCATACCTGCGTCGTTTCGGTTACGCGTACGCTCGTCTGAATTATATTGTGAACAGATAAACATCAAGGCTGTTAATTGGGATAAAAATTTACGATTTAGAGTGTAAACAGTGCAACCTGTGGTTTCTATATCGTCTCAGAATATAGTTGTTCACACCAGCCGTTGAACAGTGTTGTGTTTTAACGTTGAGTTGCTCCCCTTATTCGCCTGCATATTTCGATAAATATTTTCAGGCAAGCCAGCAGCAGTGGGGAGCAGAACAGCACGACCACCGTTGGGTTAGTCCGCAGCTCGTGGTCGTGCGGTAGCGTTCTCGCTTCCCACGCCCGGGTTCCCGGGTTCGATTCCTGGCGGGGTCAGGGATTTTCTCTGCCTCGTGATGACTGGGTGTTGTGTGCTGTCCTTAGGTTAGTTAGGTTTAAGTAGTTCTAAGTTCTAGGGGACTGATGACCATAGATGTTAAGTCCCATAGTGCTCAGAGCCATTTGAACCATTTGAACCACCGTTGGGTTACCAGGTACGTGGTGCGGACAGGGCGCACGGTCAAGAAAAGCAGGAACGACAACCCGTTTAAGGGTCCCCCACCCCCATTAGTACTCCCGGGCGTGTTACACCGCGCGACTGCTACAGTCGCAGGTTCGAATCCTGCCTTGGGCATGGATGTGTGTGATGTCCTTAGGTTAGTTCGGTTTAAGTAGTTCTAAGTTCTAGGGCACTGATGACCTCTTGATTCCCCGTCACGTCAGTCGTTGGTAGGACTTTGTCTGTTGAATAGAACTGAATAAGTTTATTTTCTCTAAATTTAGGGATCGTCCATTTTCTGAGAACTACTTAATAATTCTTTGAGAAACACCACTGACAACCGGTTCTGTTGTTTTGTCGCTAAGGTATTTATAAGAACACTAGTACCATCTACAAAAGTACCAATTTTTCTCTTTGAATGTTAAATGGAGAGTCATTCAAATATATGAGTAACAGGAGCGTATCCAAAATTGAATACTGTGAGACTTCCTTTGTGATTTCTCCCCAGTCCCGAAAATTTTCTGCTCTTCCAACACTGTATCAGTTATCCAGTACAATATTCTGTTTCTTCAGTGTGATTCAGCTAGTTGTGTGTAAAGCCATAGAGTCCACAAAACTCGAGTCTTTGTGAGAGTGTTACACGATTTACACAGTCGAACACATTGGAAAGATCATAAAAAATTCCAAAAGACTATATTTTACTATTTAATTTCTGTAATATTTTATGAGTGATCGTATAAATAGCATACAGCTCAGGAAAAAGTTCTTTCTTTCAAGAAAATTGCACAATCTGTATGTTGTGTTGAGCCGTGCTAAAAATTGCTGTTTTGAAGAGCGCACCACAGCGCGTTGTGTGAAGCAGTCGCCCTCCGTTTCTGGCGGTGGCGCCGCTGTGACAATTGCAGCTTTGGTGTCTCCCTCTGGTGGGAAAGGTTGCCTGTTCATGCGTATTTAAGAGGCGCTATGATATCGGCAAGGGGTCAGTCTGGGTGAGTCTGGAGTCAGTCTGGGGTCAGTCTCTCGCCCCCAGCTTGCTAGTCTGTCTCTCGTCCGAATTTGTGGCGCAGTGAGAGAACTCAACGAGTGGTCGCCTGGTCGGGGGCTTAGTTCCTGCGTCTGAGTCTACGCGTTAGGACGCCAGTCTGTTCGTGTTGCTCAGGCAACGGTCATTGGCGGTTGGATCGATCGGTTGGTCGGTCGCGCACTGAGACACAAGATGACTTGTCCGCCTTGAGCGTCGGCTTATGTGGGGTCGCCACGTGAGTCCAGTGGGCCGCGCCGTATAGCGAGGGGTAGTGGCTTCGCGACTGACATGAGAGCAACTGGAGTCAACCCACAACATCAGTCTGACCGATGCGAGCTGCGACGCCGTGAGACCAGTGTTTGGCGCGCCTTCCTGCGTCCGTTGAAGCGGCTGGCAGTGGACAGTTCCGGAGAGCGTTTTGGGTGTGCTGCGCCAGGTCTTCGCCAGAAATCACAGTTTATTAGAAGTTAAGTGATTGGTGATATGTTGTTTCATTTACTTGTTGAATTCTACTTGTTTTCTTGGTGAGATCACCAGCTGCTTTGTTTTGGGGTCGTCCCACCATTCTTCTCCATTTGCCCACCCGCAGGGAGGCGGTTATTTATGAATTGGGTGATCCGTTTTTCCCTTGTGGAGTAGGGGCAGGTTAGAGCAACCTGCAGTTTGGGTTGTTCGGTAATCTCCCTATCAATCTCTCGTAGGTTAATAGAAGCCTCTGTCATGTTTGTCGGATTCGGTGTGTTAACGAATTTATTGCTTTAAGTGTAACGGCCTAATTCCTGAAATATGTTTTTATCTTGCCTATCATCTTGAGAGGCGGTATATGTGTACTGTAGAGCATGTTTGGCCAACCTTGTATAATTTTATGTAAGATTGCATTTCATGGGCTTTTACTTAAATGGTCATTTTAGTATATAGAGTTGCCACCCTTCCACTGTAAGACTTTTCTTAGAGGTTAAAATGAAGTTGCACCTTCGGTGGCAAGTTACTCTTTTAATTTTAGTGTTTTGTACCATTCCCATCCTTCCTACTGGGTGCATAGTTTTTGTGCTTGTTTGAATTGTTAAAATTGTTACTTTAAGGTAATCTGGTGTGTTGCAGATTTGCACCTGTGTAGTCTTTCAGAGGTTGTTGTGAGCGCTTGTGACTCTGGCCGTGTCAAAAGGGAGTGGCATGGTTCTCAGCCCAAAAGCTCATACACTCAAAAATTTGTTTCTTTCTGCCTCTGAATAAATTGTAACTTGATATTTAGAGGGTGCTTTCTGCTTATAATTTTAAATCTGTTTCTTAAAAAAAAGCTTTTATGAATAAAATTTCCATTTGTTAAAAGCAATTTAATTTTGATTTCATCAGTTACTCCCTGGCAACTACTTCCGCGGTCACATAGTGTGATTAAATGTGTTAATGTTCTTGACGAATCGCTAGTAAATAAAGTAAATTCTTAAGAAAAGGTTTGGAAGTAAATTCACGGTTCATGTGTAATGAATTACAAATGAAACTACACGATTTCAGAGACTTTCAAGTCACAGATATCTATCAAGTGTAACATGCATTTTATTAAAGCACCTATGCCTCGGTTTTAGGCATGATATCCACTTCATTTGATATTGAGGTGCTATTTCAACACATCTGCATCCACATTCCGCAAGACAACTGACGGTGTGTGTGGCGGAGGGTACCTTGAGTACCTCTATCTGTTCTCCCTTCTATTCCAGTCTCGTATTGTTCGTGGAAAGAAAGATTGTCGATATGCCTCTGTGTGGGCTCTAATCACTCTGATTTTATCCTCATGGTCTCTTCGTGAGATATATGTAGGAGGGAGCAATATACTGCCTGACTCCTCGGTGAAAGTATGTTCTCGAAACTTGAACAAATGCCCATACCAAGCTACTGAGCGCCTCTCTTGCAGAGTCTTCCACTGGAGTTTATCTATCATCTCCGTAACGCTTTCACGATTAGTAAATGATCCTGTAACGAAGTACGCTGCTCTCTGTTGCATCTTCTCTATCTCTTCTATCAACCCTATCTGGTACGGATCCAACAGGAGCAGAATTCAAGCAGTGGGCGAACGAGTTTACTGTAACCTATTTCCTTTGTTTTCCTTAGGATTCTTCCAATGAATCTCAGTCTGGCATCTGCTTTACCTCCGATTAATTTTAATGGACATACCATTAAATCACTCCTAATGGCTACTCCCAGATAATTTATGGAATTAACTGCTTCCGTTTGCTGACATGCTATATAAAGGATCTTTCTTTCTATGTATTTTCAGCACATTACACTTGTCTACATTGAGCTGGCCGCGGAGGCCGTGTGGTTCTACGCGCTTCAGTCCGGAACCGCGAGAGTGCTACAGTCGCAGGTTCGAATCCTGTCTCGGGCATGGATGTGTGTGATGTCCTTAGGTTACTTAGGTTTAAGAAGTTCTGAGTTCTAGGGAACTGATGACCTCAGATGTTAAGTCCCATAGTGCTCAGAGCCATTTGAACCATTTGTCTACATTGAGATCCAATTGCCATTTCCTGCACTATGTGTCAATTCGTTGCAGATCCTCCTGCATTTCAGTACATTTTTCCATTGTTACAACCTCTCGATGTACTACAGCATCATCCGCAAAATGCCTCAGTGACCTTCCGATGTTATCCACAAGGTCATTTATGTATATTGTGAATAGCAACGGTCCTACGACACTCTCCTGCGGCACGCTGAAATCACTCTTACTTCGGAAGACTTCTCTCCATTGAGAATGACATGCTGCGTTCTGTTATCTAGGAACTCTTCAATCCAATCATGCAATTGGTCTGATAGTCCATATGCTCTTAATTTGTTCATTAAAGGACTGTGGGGAACTGTATCAGACGCCTTACTGAAGTCAAGAAACACGGCATCTACCCGGCAACCCGTGTCTATGGACCTATGAGTCTCGTGGACGAGTAGCCCGATCTGGTTTTCACACAATCGTCTTTTTCGAAACCCATACGGATTGCTACAGAGTAGATTTCTAGTCTCCAGAAGAGTCATTTTACTCGAACATAATATGTGTTCCAAAATTCTACAACTGATCGATGTTAGAGATATAGGTCTATAGTTCTGTACATGTGTCCAACATCCCTTCTTGAAAACGGGGGTGACCTGACCCTTTTCTAATTTTTTGCAACGCTACGCTCTTCTAGAGATCTTCGGTACATCGCTGCAAGAAGGGGGGCAAGTTCCTTTGCGTACTCTGTGTAAAATCGAACTGGCATCCTATCAGGTCCAACGGCCTTTCCTCTTTTGAGCGATTTTAATCGTTTTTCTATCCCTCTGTCATCTATTACGATATCTACCATACTGTCATGTGTGCGACAATCTAGAGAAGGAACACATTGCAGTCTTCCTCTGTGAAGCAGCTTTGGAAAAAGTTGGAGAGAATCTGCAATACTGTCCGAGTTTAGTGGGAATACCAAGTGGACTGTGGAGTGAATGGGAATTCGAACTGAAAAGGGATGTGTACTAGGCTAGTCAGTGCAGCTATGCAAAGCCAGTATGCCAGGGTAGCAAAAAGGTTGACGTGTCCACCAGTATTAGAGTACTGGGGCTCCGACCACAATTTTGATACCAAATTGATATCAAATCGACATGCAAATTAATTAAATTCATCAATTAATTATCCCCACACCCACAGTCCAACCTCCCTACCACCCCCCAGGTTGACGTCATGTGTTTTGCTCAGTCAGCGTGTAAGTCCCCGCCCCCTCCACCTATCCACCTCTTACGTTCCTTGTTGGTGGGAATTTCGAGTTTTCATGGGAATTTCTTTACTCCAGGACTCTGTTGACGTCCCACCCCACCACCCACCCAGGAACTGGCGGGAAGCTAAAAATGGTAGTGCTCTTTCCAAGACTCGAACCCTGGTTCTCCTGGACAGAAAGCCCAAGTGCACTCCCTCCCACCCGCAACACAAATATACCACCAGAGGCGCTTGAAATTGGCGGGAAATTAAATATGACTGTGCCCTTTTCGGAACAGAAACCCTCGTTCTTCTGGGTGCAAACACAAGTCCGCCCCAACATATGGAAACTGTCCAGGTGGAGAAGGATAGGTTAGTGTACTTTTTATTTTGGTTGGGAAACTGAAGTAACTATCGGTCTTACGTAATTAACCATAAGGTTCGGTTCTAATTACACAACTATATGTATAGAGCTACAAAAGGAGTACCTACAATCACAATACAGTTCAAAAATTGACGATACCATACAATCCCTGTAATCCTGCTGGGAAAAAATTCATAATACCACTAGAAACTAATGGCAGAAGTACTCAAACTTTATCCTTCACCTACAAGCTGGCAGGAAAAAAGCTGGAGTCGAAGATACTGTATTTTTTGGCAGGAATTGTGCTCAGTGGACAAGATACTGGTATTGAACAGAGAGCAGTTTAATGAGAGAATCACCTCTAAGCAAACAGACTGTATCCACTGCTGATTGATGTCAGAGTTCGCTACAGATGCCTCCCCTGCATTGCTAGACAACTACCCTGCCGCCCAGGTAATCGAGGCCTCTACATCCTACCACAACCGACGGAAAATGCTTCACTGTTCCAATTACAAATCGAAATTTGTGAAAGAAGACCAGCATTTGTACTTCGGAGGGTCATCGTCCCAAAAGATTAAACCAGGGAAGAGTGGCGGCAGTAGAAGTGCTTTCTCCTCGATGTGCAGTCAGGAAGTAGTGAAATTAGAGCTACCTTCCTTCTTCAGTACAGTGCACGCCGGTGGTGGGAAGAGGGGTTTTGGCTGGGTCCTCCAGGAGGCGGTTCTTCGCTGACACAACACTTCACAACAGAACAAAGCGAGATAAATGACGCTAAAACGTAGTCACATCCTGACAAGAGCATAGCTGTCTAGGGCGACCACACACGCCCTGTGGGCCTGGCCCCACTCTCAAGCGCCTGCCGTCCTGCGATTGAGAACACTTGTCAACACACCTCCTGTAAGAGAGCATCTGTTAAAAAGAAAAAAAAAAAACAATCGCGACTATAATGAATGTCCTCTTTCCATGAAAATAGACGTAGTCCATTTTCTTTTAATGTTACAGACAAAGTCGGTATAGTTTTTACGTTCGACTACAAGATACAATTCGTATCTCACTCCCCCTGTCCCCATTATTTTGTGACATCCAATGAAGGAAAAAAATTACAGCACCGCCACCACCTATTACAGATGATAAAACAGTGGAGATCGGGCTACACACCTGCTTAAAATCGAAAAAATACTATCACACGTTCGCTGCGAAGACCATCGATACTGCAGAATCTCTCATTATTTGTAAACCATTGTCGGAGTAGAGGAAAAGCGAGAATGTAAACATCTATGTTAAGCAACTTCTTTAAGCTTGAAGGACAAAGTACAAGGCCTGACAGCATCCCTCACGCTCAAATCAGTATCTGTAAGTAAACTGCCATGCACGTGTGTATTACAAACATTTCAGATACATGAAATAACATTACAGAATACAGCCTTTCACGCCATTTCCTCACATCTTTGAAAGAAACACAAACATCTCACGTTCAACAACAATGAGCTAGAATTCAAGAGGATGTTGTAGTTTTGTACACTATGACAGGTCCAGTTTTACCAATGTGATGCTATGTCACAAAACAAATCGTGAGAGCCTGCCTCCTATGACAACTAGTACAGAAGCATACAAGATTCCTCCAATACATCGAAAACAAATACCATATGTGTAACCACATTTGACTTTTTTTTGCTGCATTATTTGCCTCTAGTGATGTGTATGTAAAGTTTCTCTCATCCAGCAGACAATCATTCTCAATAACAGCAGATTTTTGTATTCTACTTTCATAAGCAATTTTATCATTACAGAACAGCATGTTTTATGCAATCTATTCACATGTCGGGAAAAACACTGTCATTTCCAGGTACCACAACGAGCTATAATTCAGTTGGTGTCTACTTACTAATTAGAGGTTACAAAGTATGAAATAACACAGCACTTGTGGTATTTCTATTAGTTTTACAAGAATAATTGGTGTAGTTTGAGAGCATTCCGTGTGTTGACATTTCAAAGTCAGTAGGCACGAGGGAATTGCAGTCATTTCAGATGTATGAAATACTGCCACAGATCGGCATCTATCCAGTCATTTAGTATGTTCGAAGGTACTCCTCATCGTTATTTTGTAACATCCAAGGTTTGTAAAAAAAAAAAAAAAAAAGAAAAAACTATGAACTATCTATATCCAAACTCTAACGCGTCATTCCACTCATTCTAATAGATCCTCCTGTAAGATTTTACCTTGTCTCTCTCTTCTGATATATATAAAAAAAAATACTGTCTGCATGCTGACATCGAGCATATTACATATATTACTCCACTGGAGCAGATGGCTGATTTGCACAGGCCTTTGTAAGGCTTTTTCTCCTGTACTAGCGGAAGACTGTGTCCAACAGACTATCGATCACAAGAGAGGAGTCCTGTGCAGTTTAATACATTGGTTTTCAGCTGTAGCATATCCAAACTATGTATGACTACAGCTTTTTACACTGACATACACTTTGTTTTTCTATTATGACGTCGAGGTCTGTGTCAGGTGCTAAAGTGACATTAACACGTTCCTATCCATTTGGTCTCTCAAAAAGCTGAACATTGCATGGTGTAAAGTATGCAGCTCCCACAATACACAGGATGGTAGAAATAAAACACAGAGGCATATTTTCTCATAGACAGAAATGTGGAAGACTTCACAACATATGGAAAGTGGATGTGTTCACAGCATTGTATAGTATTTCCAAACAGCTATCTGAAGGTAATGACCTATACAGTAAATCTCATCTTCCATAGTGATGGGGTAGCAGATGTCTCAGTGTTACATTTTGAAGAGCATTGTTTCCTAATTTTGCAGTGATGCACATGAAAAGTGTTCCAGTGTTGACCATTGCTGGAAGGTTCTGTTCACAACATGCGCAAGATGGTACAAATAAAAAGAAGTACTGTTATCTAACTGGTGCAGAGCATCGCAGCACACAAAACAGCAGAACTGGGACGATCATGTGCCATCATCGTGGATCTTTACGAGTATAAAACTAGGTGTGATAGGCGCAGCTGGACGCCTTGGTTTGCTGTTATTACTGGAGGATCTTGACAATATTGTTATGAAATGTCAGTAATGTACCTTGCATCGAAGATGTTATACTCTTTAGCAGGATGAATTTAAATGAGCTTGCATCCCATGCAGAATCGTTTTGTGAAGAGTCCTTTGCTATTTACAGAGCTGTAGCACTGTCGAAAATATTGACCAAGTCGAAATCGAGACTTTGCGATTGGTAATATGCATCCATAGTCTCTGTACATACGTGTTTATAGCTGTCAGCGGCAGACAGTTGTGTTTCGAATGGATAACTTGCTAACTGTTTGTCTATAAATGACATTGATGGAGATGCAGACTCTATAGATATGGAGAAGGGAAATTCTCACATTCAATGATGCTAAGTGCAATCATAACACTGTCAACTAATGAGTAGCTTATTACTAGGATAAAAAAATGCCTGAAATGCACAGTTTGTAGGTGTTGTGGGGATGTATCAGAGTTGGAAGGTATAAACAAAAGTAGTGAAGCTCATTTGGAAACCAATAAGAGCGTATACTTATGGGAAAAATATCAGAACTGCTGCAGAAATCAACTCTGTACACATGTCAACTCCCTGTTTCAGATACCGAAACGGTAGTGTGAAAGTCAAAGAAACATGTAGACCTGTGCCATACTTTGAGTTTTCATCAAGTGCACAGCTACATGAGTCTGCAGACAAAGTCTCTGATGTGTCGTAGAAGTACAATGATTTGCTTCCAGACTTCGAGTTTCCAATCTGTACCACTTGTAGAGCCTCATCTAGGTACGAGGCGAGTGCTACTATAATTCTCATGATTTTCCTATCCAATATGCATGCATGTATATCATCGGGAAGAGGAGAATTCTTAGGATTTTTTAGTAGGCTGGTGTATATGACACACAAATATCCTTGTATAAAGTCAAACAATGCATGGGTATGCCATCAATATTACCATATAGATACGGAAAACTAACAAAAAATATAAAAAAGTGACATAAACTCGGAAAAGATCGAGGAAAACCTGGTATGATTACGACAGATTGATAGGAAATACGTAAAATTGAGGGAAATACGATGTAATATGTAAAATCATGAAATATTTGCCATATTACGTAAATTGACTGAGAATATATAAAATTAGAGAAAAAATACCACGAAATGTGGGGAATTGAGGTGGGTTGGGGGTTCCCAGACATTCAAGACCGAGAAAAGTTTAAAAATTGTTCTCTGTCTGCATTCAGTTTTAACCATCCCCCTCCCCCTGTAAACGACATAGGTTTCCGTAACACATACTTCAACAAAGGCGATATAAGTATTACACAGATGCGCTATATTAAAGCAGCAAAACATGTGTATCTCGATTCAGAATTCCGTTCTCACACATGCTGTCGAATATAGATATTACCGAATTATGGTTGGTTCTCTTAATCAAAGTTATTCTTTAAGCAATAGGGAGAAGAAACGATGCGTTTATCAGACCTAAGTCGTTTCCTAGAGCATTCTGTAGGAGAGTGGACTGATGCCACATATATCACCCTTAATAGTGTGAGGAGAGTGTACTCAAGAGACGTGGTGTTAGGGCGAAACTGCTATATTATCGCATACATGAGCAAAACCACCTAACATCATATCAGGACTTCTTTGCGCGAGAGGAATGCTACCAGAGCCATGGAGATGCTACTGTAAAGAGCAATATGGCTGTTATGTCTCCTGTGGCTACCAGTTTTAGTGCTTACTCCCTCCTAAGAAGTTGCTGTTTCCGTGCAGCAGAGAGTGGTTGGTAGCTCAAATCTATCGACTATCGAAAATATTCATATATTTTTCCTCCATCTATTTCTTAGGCACAGCCACATCTGTGAAAACCATTACTACTAACAACAAAAAGCACGACTGATGTGGGAAGTGTGATCGAGGATATATGTACGTTTCCGACTTAAAAAGACGTATAAAACCCATTAGTTTATTAACAGACAGAACAGCAGCCCCCATGACTTCATTGTAGTTGGTTTATAAACAGCTCAAACAGCATATATACACCGGCAATGTCTTCTTAGGACACTAGAATAGTGTAGAAGGAAGTAATTTTATCATTTTCGTCATCTTAGTGATTGGGGTGGGTATATGTCTGATGTTGGACAAATATATCCTGCATTAGAGTATTAAGAGATTTGCATTCTGCATGACTAATACGTTGGAAACCATTTGGCTTTGACATTATAGCTTTTCTAGGTGCAGAACCGTGTGACCATAGGAGTGTGTATTTATGCTCTATGATCACTTCCATCATGCTGGTACCTTCCTGGTACTGACTCCAGATCCCAGTGGAAAAATTCTTCAGAATTACTTGAAATGTTTCAAACTCCATCCATCTAGAGCTCCATCATGTATAAACCACATGTTTCTTCTTAAGCGCCTCTTATATTACCAACACTCTTATGTTTACTATACACTGATAAGGGCTGCTACCCTTCTCGACATGCATGCTTCTGGATTGATATTGTGCACTTGGATGGGGGTCATGTATAAGACCAGTGCGAAACAGTCTTCAATGAACAGCAGTTATGCACAGAGTTTGCTCTGTTCCTTCACAAGATATGGAATGTAGTAGTTATAGGATCCTAATACTTCTGGTCAGTTGCAGATTAAATTGGCGACGGTGTTGCAGGGAGGATTAGTCCAGGACAGTGGGTGGGGTTCTGTCAATCTCCAACCTTATCCTACGAGTACAAGAATACTCTGTCCATGTAATCATAAGTTTTACACTATGATTGATGTGCTGGGAATATGTAAGTAACCTAACGGTACTGGTATAGAACGCTGTCTTGTATACTTTGTTGTACATGAACAAATGGAAGTGCTGCACAACTATCTGTCTGCATTCACATTCTAGCATATGGTACTTGCGAATTAATGAAGGGTAGTTCAGTGACGATACAGAAACTGGGAAGCATTCTACTGTGTCATGAGTTGGTATTGAAATTGAGGAACAACTGGTAAAATTGCGATTGCACTATCAACTGCAGTGCATATTACATCATCCAATATTGACAGTGTCTTCCCCATCTGATCTGTCCACTGGTACACTGTTGATTACCACGTAATGACTGACTGACACAGCTAGGTTGAGATGGAGAGTGCCTAGGTGGAATGCTGGATATCTGCTACTTGTCACTGTGGAGCATGGGATGAAGTATACAGGCTGTTGTTTGTAAGCATTCCTCTATGTTGTACTCTCGTCATATTTCCATATACTGATATGCACTGCACTTTATTCACCAGTAAGATAACAGTACCTCTTTTTATTTCTACTACTTCACACGTGTTGTGAACAGAAACTTCCAGAGATGGTCAACACCAGAACAATAACCATGTACATGACTGCAAAAAGGAGAAATATGCTCATCAAAACAGAACACTGAGACATCTGATACCCCATCATTGTGGAAGATGTCATTAACTGTATAGGTCATCACCTTCAGATAGCTGTTTGTAAATGCACTACAATGCTGCAAACTCATCTAGTTTCCATATGTTACAATGTCTTCCACATTTTTTGTCAATTAGAAACATCGCCTCTATGTTTTATTTCTACCATCCTGTGTATTGTGGGAGCTGCATAGATTACACCATGCGATGTTCAGCTTTCTGTGAGAGCCAAGGGATCGAAACTTTTTAACGTCGGTTTAACACCTGACACTGAGCTTGAAGTGTATAGTGGTGTACAAAGCTGTAGTCACACACTGATTGCATGTACTACAGCTGAAAAATAGTGTATTAAACTGCTCAGGAATGAATAACACAGGACTCCTCTCTTGTGATTTACACGTGTCTTTGCAAGTGACTTCGACCATGGGCCACCTGCTCCAGTGGAGAGATATGTTGTAACTGTGGAAATACAGATAAGATACCTACAGCAGAATCCAATATTTTTTGACATTTAATATCTGTTGATAACTTGTACTGTACTTCTAGTTCTAAATGTGTATGCTTTACTACAGAAACTATATTTAATACGTAATGGATGTAATAGTGTATTTAATTGTGAATGTATATAATATATTGTAATTATAATGTAAATATTGTAAACTGCTGCGTAATACGAAAGGGAACGTTTTCTTAACAAATCGATTGCAGAGACGCAATAGCAGTAGCTGTGCCATTGTTTATTTTGGCATATGCAGAGTCCTGTCATACTGTGAGCATAGAGCAAACACAGCAGCTTGAGTGATGAAAGAGTGCAGAAGTTTCCAGAATGAGATTTTCACTCTGCAGCGGAGTGTGTCCTGATATGAAACTACATGGCAGATTAAAACTGTGTGCCGGACCGAGAATCGAATTCGGGACCTTTGCCTTTCACGGGCAAGTGCTCTGGTTCGCAGGAGATCTTCTGTAAAGTTTGAAAGGTAGGAGACGAGGTATTGGCGGAAGTAAAGCTGTGAGAACGTGGTGTGAGTCGTGCTTGGGTAGCTCAATTGATAGAGCACTTGCCTGCGAAAACGAAGGTCACGAGTTCGAGTCTCGGTCCGGTACAAAGTTTTAATCTGCCAGGAAGTTTCGATTGCAGAAGTGTTTGTTGGGCACTCTTGTAGATGTGGTGTGCAGCTATGACTGCATCAGTATATGTGAACCAAATTCGTTAAGCTGCGTACTGCGATAGCACAGTAGAAAAAACAAGAAAAGTATTTTACAACAACTATTCTGCGTTACAATATCATAAAGTCACTTCTATCGAAAAAAAAATCTTTTACAATACTATATACAATAAATCTTGTAAGGTGTCCGCATTTTTCGGACCTTACATAAGCTTCATACGTGTGATACAGAAAATAACTCTATATTGTCAATAGGAAGTAAAGGCAGAGAGAAGTCACGACAGATATTGATAGAATCGAGACGGACATGTAACAGCCAGATCAGCATGAACAACATGAAACACAGGAAGTAGAAATATCGAATGAGACCGAAAATGTAACACATTGTGTTCAGTCTGGTCAAATGAATGAACATGAGAACAGCGGTGCGCATGATTCAGATGTAGAATCCATTGTCAGTAATTTACAGTATGTAGAACCGAACGTGATCATATTGAATCAGACAGGTTTGCAATCACATGATAGAACGAGTGTTAGTGCACCTACACTGAGTTCAGAAGAGCAGGAAACGGTTCACGAAAAACGCGAGAGGGAACGGTTACAACAAACGGCAACAGGCGAAAATGATGTAGGAGTAGAAAACGCCGACGTATTTGGTATGTTGCAGCGGTTATTACAACAATCTCAAGTATCAGCAAAGCGTTTAGAAGGAAACATAACCCAAGCACAAAACGAATTAGCAGGCATTTAAAGGTCGCATAACTCAAGGACACTAGGGCTGAGAGAAACTAACAAAGATATACAAAAAACGCGTGATAATATTCAAGCTCAATTAGATCAAATCCGAAATGAAGCTCAAGAAGAACAAATTACGCTTCAAACTCTTGTTACACGGCACACACAAATGAGGACTGACATTAACATTGTCCAAGCAGACATGAAGACGTTACGTGAAGATACGCAACAAAGTGACAAAAAACCTAAACAACAGGTGGAAGCTTTTGCCATCAGAGCGTCGACGAAAGTGAGACATGTCATTGCTGAAACGATGTCCCACAAAAGAACAACGACAGCTGCATTAAAGAAATTCGATGCTCATATTTTAAAGATACAAGAGAAAAACGAACATCAGTTTCAACGGCTCAGAAAGGAAATTTTGCGTACAATAGAAAGTCGTCGAGGAGACGCAGGAAGCGTTATTTGGAAGTCGCAAACGACGACAGAATCCACTTTAATGTCAGTTGATAATACTGTGAAGATGGCAAATTGAACAGCCGCCGATAATACGATAGAACGAGAACGCGAAAGTACAGGTGAAGTGAGACGGAAAGGCACATGTGAATGTCAGTCCGAAACCGCAGACAGAGATCGGGATATTAGTCCAAAACAGCAAATCCCAGAACAATACGGTAACACTAGGGAACAATGTGGTTTGTGACCACTTGTTCAAGAGGGAATAACAGGTCAGTCGTGAATACGAGAATGTGGGTTGCAGCAATGTTACGTACATCACGCACAAAGCGTGACATACGCAGACCAAGCGATAGCGACGCAATGCGCAACACCACAACATGTAGGACGAGTACCGTCGGGTTACAGTACAGTATCTCAAGAGCCAGAATTGCTTACAAGACAAGATACAGAGCCGGTAGCGGGCATTATGCACGCATATTGCGCAATGAAACGTGCAAATGATTCTGCGGCACAAATGTAACAGAATGAGCCCAATTACACACGTTTGCGTAGGTTTGATGCAAACGTAGGACAGAATTCGAGTTTTCAAACACAGAAAAGTATGATGTCACAGAGTGGAGCAAGAAATTTTGATGGTAACCACTTTCTTACAGTGCGCAAATACCAGCACTATAAGGAAGATACAAAACAAATATCCTACATCCTTGCACATTTATTGATCAGTTCAAAGTAGGAATACCAACACATTGACCTGTGAAACATAAACTAGATTTCATTTGCGCGCACATCGAAGGAAGTATAGCCGAAACCATGCAGAAAATAGTGAAAACTTGCGATTCGTATGATTCGTTTCGAGCAGCCTTTATAGCTAGATATTGGTCACCTGAGGCGCAAGTGAGAATAAAGTACGGCCTATTGCAAAATGTCTCATTTGAAAATTCGCGAGAGAAAACCACGGTCAAATTCTTTGAGAATATGGCGAAAAGAAATCAATGTTTAGACAGCCCATATAGTGATGGAGAATTGATAGAGATATGCAAAACTAAACTACCAATGAAATATCAACAAGTGCTGATAGGACATGGGGGCGATAATGTTGTAACTTTCAAAGGTGTTTTGCGAGAAGTTGAGTTCATGTATGAAAATGACGCTCAAAGACGTCGTGAGTCAGTATAGAATAACTTTGAAAGAACAAGTAGTAAAGAGACTAGTAAAGGTAGCAAGGGTAGATCGGAAATATGATTGAATTCCAGACGGAATGGAGATACTTAGGTAAGTAGGAATAGTGGAAATACTTGACCACAACGTAATGGGTATGTATTTAATAATAATAATAACTGAAACAGGACGAATAGGGACGAGAATAGGAATGGCAATTGGAGACTTCGGGAAAACCGACAGACTGATTTTAATCAGCGATCGCCAGGTCAATGGAGAGAAAGTAGATGGGGAGGTGGTGCAAGAACGCAACTACAGCCAAATACGTCAGATAATTACAGGGGAAATGGACCGCAGATGGAGATTGAATTACGAACACCAAAACCAGGGAAGCATACAGAATGACAGGCGTCAGGTATTGCAAGGGTTCAAGCAGATAATACACTTTCTGCAGAAAAGAGTAACGCAGTGACAGCACCGATAAACAAGTTAAAATATAGTGGACAGGAATCGAAACTGGAAATAGGAACGAGAGAAGGATCGTCAAAAGTATCAGAACCGATACTTCAGATGGGAAGGAAGCCACAACAAAAGCGTTGGGACGAGATAGATTGGACACATACGGACGATGAGGAACAACTCCTAGCGTTATCCAATCATGATCCGAGTAATAATGAGGAAGCATTGATGTATATGGCGCAAATGTTTGATTCTGCACAGACGAAAGACGATACTCAACAGGATAATACATATTCTAATGTAATTAGTCACGGTACAATTGATCAAGACGGTAAGAGTTACCCACAAAATACCGCTAGTGTAGGTCAGAAAGAAAAAAGGAAAGTACGATCGAGTACACCTAATCAAAGGTTCGACACGCTGCAAAATTTGTTAAAATCCTTCCATCAAACCTTGGAAGAAAAACAGAAACAGTTGGATGTGTTATGGATACAGGGAATCGAACACAACAGGGAAAAACAGGTATATCATAGGGAGGCCGATGATAGGGCAAATATTTCGTCCAGGCCGAAAAACAAACGAAACAATAAAGCATCTGAATAGTCCGATAAATCGGAGTCAGGGGTATATAATTGTGGCACATACGAGAACATAGTATGGCAATATTACCGAGACTATGTAATCACCAAGCCAGATAGAGATAACAGTATCGCAATAAATAACGACATAGCTGCAAATGTGAATCTGCAACCTTCAGTGGCAGATAACAAAGATGAAAACGAAGTCTTGAATCAGGGTGCGAGTACAAACACACCTAATGTAGATTCTAACCAATCCCCAGAATCTAAACGTGATGTACTATCACGTTTAAAAAATAGTGGTCATGTTTTAAAGTCCAAATTAAATGCGATCACGTGGATGTGTGACGAGGAGACAAAGTTAAAAGAGAGAGCAAGGTGTCAAAATGATGTTTTAAAATCTATATTGGCTAAGGTAGAAGCTGATCTAAAAGCAGCAAGAATACATTTACACAATTTTCAAAAGGGAAATACTTCTCCCCAAACTTTCGAACAAACACAAATACATGGATTAAACTACGAAGTAATTGAGGACGTATTAATTGAGGAAGTCAAAGACGAGAGTATTTCGGAGATAAGTCCGATACTGTGTGTAACAGTAAAGGATATTGGCGTTAACGCAATTGTAGATAGTGGAAGTGAGATAACGACAATATCAGAGGAGTTATTTAATAGACACAATAATGACTGTTACGCATACGAAAAGAATGAAGATCCTGAAGTGGTAAAAGTCAAACATAAATGGAAAGAAAAGAAATTGGTTGACATTCCACAGCACTATTTGTTGAAGAATGGCATGCAAATCTACAGGCACATTGGAAATTAATTTTACAGTAATCATATGACAATTAGCCATGAGAATACAAACAACTAGATCATGAATAATATGGAACAAACACATATATGTTACAGGTTGCAGCAGATATCCAGATACCAACAAGAAGAACTACAAACAAGTAATGATTCAAAGTTATGTCTCATTATACTCATCAATTAAATAAATAAACTAGACGAGAAAAGATTAATAAAAGGAAACTAATAGCATGGCGAAATAACAAACTAATCCACATATCACCAATTGATACTCATAAATGAAGTAAAGGAATCGTAAAACCAAAATAAAGTAATTTAAAGACATATAAATGATAAATTTATGTAAAGTAACTACGAAAATCTTATTTAAATAACGAACATTTAAATATTTATTGTGCTATTTATATAGATGTTCATTTATGCAAATATTTATTTAAAAGTCTATATAATTATTCGATGTAAAGTTCATATTCTTGTATTATCTATGTAATTAATTTATGTAAACTTTATTGTAAAATTCATGTAAAGAAAATTGTAAGTAGTGGTCAAGAGATGAAGAAGACACAGAGCCACGTCATTACCAGCGTATGGGTAAGGAAGGAGCAGCCAAGCTGATGTTAAAAACGAAAGCTCGACGGGAAGCTACAGATCTGAGTTAGCGCAACATGGCGTCAGCAACAAACCAGCGACCGAAGGATAGAATTCACTGACTCACGCCTTACAGGAAGGTGGATAACGAGCCAGGTGGTTATTAAAGAATGTGTCTCACCCCATTTGCCGAAAAGAGTGGGGAAAGACAGCAATTAGGGCACCTGGGATGCACACGTGCAAGGAAGGCAAGCAAACCCCATTAGCGACAACAACAGTGACAGGAAACAAGTTAAGCTAGCATTATCATCACGACCGCTTGGGAAAATAAACGCGAAATATTTCTCTTGGTTACTTAATGGATAAGTGTATATGGGAATGCAGATTTATCAGTTCCGTGATCTGCTCAAACTTCGTATCTCATAACAAACATAATTGATAATCTTTTCTAATAATTTACTGAACAACAAATCCTGTCCCTATGTCCGAGAAGCGCAAGTTCCAAGAATGAAGACGTGAAAATACACCAAGAAACGAAGAGAAGAGAGGGTCCCAAGATGAGGGCAGAAGACAGAAGATTCCTTTATTTCCAATCTCTTACCTTAAAACCAGTATGAGATGTCGCAAATCAACTACAAGTAATATTCGACAAACCTTTACAATTAATTTATTCAGCATAAAAAGGTGGGCAAACCTCCTAGCATAGCTCATATTGGGGACTTCATACATGAACCTGCAACTACTGTTGAGGAGTTACACTCAATATTCTCGATGGCAACTACACGAAAAATGGACAAGGACACCTATGTCATTACCTCATGACAGAGCCTTGGACGAATTGACCATTAATAGCAGTCACCATCAACCACTTAGGACTGTAGATGTCAATGACCTTCAGCAACAGCAGAGTCTACAAACGACTGTCAATATCAGCGACCACTAATCAACAATAGCGTCAAGAAGAAACCCAGCACAAAATTAAGTGAAAGTGTCACGAAGAAAGTTAAGCTTGTGGCGGGGAAGTCGTGGCAATATTCGAAAAGGAGTGAAAAAAGACACTAATTTGAGCAATAGAATTAAAATACCAGTATATAAATTACACATCGACCACTGCACATTTGTATTTTGTAATTCATTTTATTTTTGTAATTCCACTTGTAAATTGTAAAAGTAATTGAAAAATGTACCCTATGTTTATACTATGTATTCCATATGTGAAGTTCCTTTATTTTATCTAAGTCATCATGTTTCTATAATATTGTATTTCATATGTAAAGTCTGTTCATTTAAACTAAACATAGCAAAAAATATTTTTGTATAGCAGAGATAGAAAACACGTCCTTGCAAAGATAAATAAGACAAGAAAAATGTAAAGTTGGCACTATGGAAAATTATTAAGTATTTAAGTATGATAACAATTTAATTAAAGTAGCAGGTATATGTGTTGAGACTATAGATAACAGAAACAAAACGCTTCCTTAACTTCAACTCATCATCCGTAATCAACATCACGAGTGTTTGGTAACTGTGGAATGCCTGGAATTATTACTAACAAAGGACAATATAAAGTGTGGACTAACCATTTTGACATAATTTAATTATAAGAGGAAGGAAATACTGTAGATCTGAATTCAACAGAACTGTTAGAAAAGATTGTCAAGCAAAACAGTAATCATCTAGAAAAAATACCGTGTAAAGCCAGATTTCAAATTAAAAGTTCACGATATTACGACAGGATCGTCTAGGATAAGATAAAATTAATTGAGCTTATAATTTTGCATTGCAACGACCAATACCTCAACCATTGCTCACAGCAGCACAAAATCAAGTGGGCAGGGACGGCATGTGTAAGGTGTCTGCATTTTTAGGACCTTACATTAGCTTCATACGTACAATACAGAATGAAATCTTCAGAAAATAACTCTATATTGTCAATAGGAAGTAATTATGTCAATCTCGTGTACCGAATAACAATAAATATCTACCCTTATAACGGCAGCGGCATGCGTAAATGAGATAAAGTGAAGGCGGCTTGGAAGCCAGTGCATGTGGCTAATGGTATTGGGAAGCCATAATTAACGTTAACAAAAGAAGGCCCAGCTGCAGCGCAGACATAAATAAGGTGAGTACAATATAACACCTTTTAGAGTAAACATAGCCGAGACCATGGGTAAATGGTGATACTACTACAATAAAGAGGCTAGCAGCGACGACCCGGGCAAGAAAAATAAGAATTCACTTATAACGAGGAAGCAGTTGGCCGAAACCGTACTGTGAGATTTAGTAGAATTTCGGTGGGGAGATTAAGTCATATAAAAGCATTTTGAGAATTAAATTAACCCACAGAGAGCTCTTGTCTCACGGCGGGCCACACACATGCGTGTAGTAAAATTAGCGAAAACGTTGAGACTCAAATTTTACGTTTGCGAAGTGAGGGCGGTACGCTTCACGTACGTGGTGTGTAACGTAAAGCGTTAGTTCATATTCCTGCGGGAATTTTTGCGGGCTGAGATTTGTTCACGTCGCTCCATCCCATAGCGAGTGTGCGATTGACATTAATTTCGACCAGGGAAAATTTAACGTTCTACAGAACGCAGGAAAGTTAGGACTGATTGAATTCAGTCAAGGGCAGAGTAGGAAATTAGCATTACAGATCCAGTACGAAGAAAACGCTGCCGCAGTTCCCGATTGGTAGTGTACTAACGCGCGTTAGGCGAGATTAAATGATGAGTCGAGATTTTGTTCACTCCAACCTGCGTACGCTTTGAATATAGAAATTCAAGAGTTAGTTACTAACATACCCTCCACTGAGTACATGAGAGTTTTCATTAGTTCAAAAGATAAAGTTTATTCTCCACCATCTTATCCCATTGCTCAGCAATGACAACGTAGATGCAAATTTCATCGATAAAGGTTTAATTGTTTCATTTGTCATAATACTTTCATATGTAGAGATGAAGTTTTAATAACCACAAATTCAATGTCTAAATGGTGATTAATTTGTTGAGAGTTGAAAGTAATAAAAACGTCTTGTTGTTCATGACTTGAACCTTGAAAATTACGATAAATTAAAATGTAGAATGAGACAGGGAGAGGTTGTGTTATCATTTTAGGATAAATCTCAGACTTGTCATTTATATTAATTTGGGTATTCTTGTAATGTCACAGTGGTATTTCAATTAATTTCGAGACAGGACCAAAATTTATAGCTATGTGGAGTGCCTTTTTACCACCCTGCACTTGAGACGATAGTTAAGATACATTATCCATTGGCACATTAGATACGTTATCCTCTTGCATAAAGACCTTAAGATACGTCGCCCGTTTACAATCTATTGACATATCGCCTGAACCGGAGCATTGGTAACAGAAGAAAATATTTTCTCTTCAGAAAACTTGATTCTGTTCCAGTCAAAATCGTTATACTCTTCCGCATAAGAAATATGGTCGATCTTCTGATAATACGTCAAGCGTTAATTTATAGCAGCTCTTCGGCATAAAAGTCCATGATCTTTGAATCTCTTTCTCACAGTCCTTGCACCACCAGGAAACTGAGAAACCTTCCCCAGCTGACGGCAACTGAGATATGATTTGGTGTGTATAGTGTCGAACAGACATCCGTCGTACCTCTCACTGGAGACAAGGAGTCGCCCACTCCCACTTTTCCGCCCGATATGTCCTGTTTCGATATAGTGTTTCCACCAACGCCTAGACGTCCTCTTTGGAATTCCACGCCTCTCACCAGCTTCAGAAGGGCAGAAATTTCCGTCCTCAATCAGTGCGATAACACGAACTCTTGTCTCTTGATTCCACTGAGCACACATTATGACTGGTGCTTATGTGATGTAAAGTACATTTTACATATCATGTGTGTGTGTGTGTGTGTGTGTGTGTGTGTGTGTGTGTGTGTGCGTGCGTGCGTGCGAGTGTGTATGTTGGGAGAGGGAAGGGGGGGGGGAGTTAGAGGCCCCCAATGATGAGGTTATCAGCGCCCTCACTTAAACTGAAGACAGTTTATTGTTATAATGACGAACAGAAATGTATTACGTAAAAATACACAAGTGTCACTAGTTAATGAGATGTTGCAATAGTGGATAAATAAATAACATTAAGACGTGAAACAAATGTAGTACTACAAATCGGATTAAAAATCACTGTGAACTATTTTAATGCGATGAAAAATTACAAACTGAATTTTTACCCAACACATGTCCTGCATATTACGTTAAGTAAGTAACATGTATTAACTGCATAATATCGTTAGCAGAGACAGTGAGCACTTGTCGCGGCTCGAGACGAGTGCAGCGATCAGCAGTGCCCAATGCCGCCGCGATTTGTGTAGGTTGGCTGAGCGTGAACACTGCAGCAGACGCTTTGCCATAAACAGAAAAAAATCACCTTGGCTCTGACTGCAATGAGCGGACATCACTGCCTGTATGTTCTTATAGTAACCAACGTAAGAGTCTGCTCACAGGTGCCATGGAGCAATTGGAACGAGTATCATGTCATTAGTCATCAGAATATTAACCAATAATGAAATGTCTACTCTATTTGAATCCCAAGAAAATAGAAACTTTCTCACAAAGTAATGTGAGGTGATATCAAAATTTATCTAACACGCAAAAATTAACTGCAGAGCTTTCATGCACGCAGTAGTGGCACACAAGGAAATATTATGTCTTGGAAGCCTAAACTTCATTTCCTCCTCTCATATCAACACCCTTATTTTAGTATCAAGTGAGAAAATAAACACAAATAATTAAAATTTCTGAGAAGCATGTGAAACGTCCCCTTAGAAAAATTAATGAATTGCTGTGCTGGTAAACCCCTTACGTTATTTGATTTTCAAACAGCTGAGCAAAACTGAACGTACTCAGACATTTCTCTCTTTATTTATTCTGATCATCACTAAACTGACACACAATATTTTTAGCGCAACACAATCTGACTTTCAATAATCCCTACAAAAGAATGGACCTAACTAACAATAACCTATACCTTCCTTGAGTCACTTACCTCACAAAAATCTTCGTTACTCAAACTACTACAATACAGCGAGCGCCAATACTGCAAGCTAAATAAAAGATTCTAACTACAGAAGGCACTAACTACTGATAGGCATAGTTAGCAAATGAAAAATTTTGATAGAGAACAAACAATGTATTTACCTTAATAGTGTTCAAAAATCATAATATATATATATATATATATATATATATATATATATCAGTCCATGACATCCAGTCTTACAAATTTACTCTCTCTGATGGACACACGTCCAGATCATCCGCTCTCAAAACTCCGCCATCTCACTCCCCACATCCACCACTGCTGGCGGCTCACCTCCAACTGCGCAACGCTACGCGCTGTTCACATCCAACTGCCCAACACTACAATAACGAATATTCCAACACAGACTGCACACAGCACAGCCAGTGATTTTCATGCAGAGCAAAAATAAAAATGCTAAAAACCTAATAATATGCCTCGGAAAAATTGGAACATTGGACGACGAACCGGCGATGAGAAACGGAAAATGATGTTTGGATGCTGGAATGTGCAAGGTATTTCCACTAAAATAAATTTACTACCTGCAGAACTTGACATGTTCAACATGAATGTTGTTGTACTCTCTGAAACAAAGAAGAAAGGCCAATGAGAAGAAGAACTGGATAATTACGTACATATCTGGAGTGGGGTATCAAAAGCAGTAAGAGCCGAAGCAGGAGTCTCCAGTATCATTAAAAAAATTATGGAAAAAAAGAATCACGAATTGGACATTCATCAATCAAAGTATTATAACTGCTGAAATGACATTATTTGCTAGGGAAGTCGTGATTATTGGCGTACATGCACCCACGAACGACACAAAATATAAGGAGAAAGAACATTCTGGGCCACACTCAGAAAGACTATTGAAAAAATTCCAAGAAGAATGGATCTGATTGTCATGGGAGGTATGAATGGAAGGACAGGAATTAGAGAATCCTGTAGAATAGTAGGAGAACATGGGGAAGATGAATATAATGAGAATGGGGAACGATTGATTGCAATTTGTGAACAATTTGATGTAAAAATTACCAGAAAATTTTTCAAACATGAGGACATTCATAAACTTACTTGGCAACAGAACACTAAAGAACTTCGTTCTATAATAGATTATATTATCGTTAGACAAACAAGTAGTTTCAAGGCTGTAGATGTCAGATCTTATAGAAGAGCCCAGTGTGGATCAGACCACTATCTAGTCTTTCTTGCCATGGAAGAATGCAAGGAATGATACAAGTAACATAAATAAAACGAACCAGACTGAGGGAGATGAAAATTTACCTTTTAATATTGACAGCCTACAAGACGAAAGTATCAGAACACTCTTTGTGGATGGAAAGGAAACTGGCTGAATCATTTGAAGGAAGTACAGAAGAAATATATGACTATATAAAAACTAATGTGAAAATCATAGCAACAGAGGTGTTGGGTAAAAAAGATAGCAACCACAACCGTGCAGCAGAGTGGTGGTCAGAGGAACTAGATGTCCTCGTTAGAGAAAAACGAAATGCATTCCTTCAGTGGTTGAATGATAAATCAGAAGAAACAAGATCAATGTAAAAGGAAAAGAAGAATGAAGTGATGAAAAAAATAAGGATGCCAAAAAATGAAGCCAAGGTGAATAGGAAATTAGGATTTGGAAGAGCAAAAGAAGCATGGTCAGTATTAAAAGGGCTTCGACAGGATACAAAAAGCAAAACCAATCTCCAACTGATAATACAAAAGGAATGGGAAAAGTATTTCCAAAAATTATTAAATGAGGACAGAGAAGAATATCTAAAACAAGGAACAGTGGAGGAAAAAAGACATGAAGATGATGAGATCCAGATTTTAGAAAGTGAAGTACTTCAGGCGTTGAGAACAGGAAAGAATGGTAAATCACCAGGACCGGGCAATATCAGTCTGGAGTGTCTGAAATATGGTGGTGACAAAATTGTGAAACTGATAACACAGCTCTTCAACAAAATAGTACATGGAGATTTAATAGCCAACGAGATGAAGCTAGGTTACATTAATACAATATTTAAGACATGAGATCGCAAAATTTGTTCAAACTATCGAGGAATTTGTGTTACAAACATATTAATGAGAATTTTTGCGAAAGTAATTAAAAACAAACTGAAAAAAAATTTTAGAACCCAAGAAGAAGAATGTGAATTCACGGATGGAAGATCATGTGTAGACCATATTTTCACATTACGATAGATTTTTGAGAAACATAGGGAAAAAACCAAAAAATATAGGATTAATTTTCATAGATCTAGAAAACGCGTATGATACTGTTCCAACAAAACTACTTTGGAGAGCACTACATATGACAAACATAAACTTTTCCTTGATTAAAATAATACAACAATGTATAAAGATAACATTTGCCAAGTGAAAGTTGGTAATAAACTTCCACAGATATTTAGAACAAGCAAAGGCCTTTTACAGGGCTGTCCCATGCCACCATCATTATTTAAAACCTATATAGATATTAGCTTTAGAACATGGTCTCGTAAATGTAATAGTATGGGATTAGAAATAAGAGATGGAGTTTACCTACATCATTTATTGTTTGCTGATGATCAAGTAGTCATAGCACAAGATGGAGAGGATGCTAACTGTATGCGCAATCAACTAGCAGTAGCATACAAAACTTGGGGTTTGAAGATTAATTACCAAAACACAGAATACTTGACTAATGATTCAGAGGAGCTATACATTGAAGGAAAGAAAATCAAAAAGATAAACTCTTTCTGTTATTTGGGTTCCATTTTAGAAATCGAGGCAAAATCAGAGTCATAAATCAATAAAAGAATTAGTAGCGGACGGAAGGTCATTGGGATGCTTAACTCAGTCTTATGGAGCAGGAATGTAATAAGCAGAACTAAGAAATTAATATACAAATCCGTGTTAGAGAGTGTGGTTCTGTATGGAACGGAGACCTGGACAATTAACATGAAGCACATTAAAAAATTACAAGCTCTAGAGATGGGCTTCTGGAGAAAATCGGCAGAATCTCCAGGAAAGAAAAGATAAGGAACACTGAAATAATAAGGAGAATGGAAATAAGAGAAAGAATATATGACGTAATGGATAGGAAGAAATAACAGTGGTAAGGGCATGTACGATGAATGGAGAAAACCAGATTACCAAAATTGATACTGGAGTGGGAACTGGAGGGGAGAAGATGAAGATGGCGACCTATGACCACCTGGATCCAAAATGTACAGCCCACATTGAGGAGAATGGGCGCAGAGGAAAAGGACACACAAGATGGAAACACCTGGAAGAATATTTTGAAAATATAGTTTAAGAACGTTTATTCTTTGTATTGTAATTTCCGAGTAAATTATTATGTTGGAGATAAGCCTCTGTAATGAGGAAAAGCTCAAAATAATAAAAAAAGTAATCTTAAATATCGAAGGACTGACATCCACACTGTCACAGAGCGTTGAAATACAGCAAGGCTATCAGGACACAACGGCCAACTTGCCTGCAGGACCTATCTACACACGCTCCTTGTCATACGGAAATACCCATTCTTGCCGCGTACCACATACGCGGTACCGCCCCGTCCATTATTCCACTTGCTCGCAGCCACACTGTATTCCTGCGAGGGTTCGGACGATGTCGTGCGTCTAGCACTGAACACTTTCAATGGCTCGTCGAGACCTGAATAATTATACAGGATGTTTCAAGAGGAATAGTAAATATTGTAGGAGGTGGTGGTATAGACAAACTGCAGAAGAAATGTCATACAACATGTGTCCAATTTTTATTGAGTACGTACAGTTAGGTTCAATGCACTTTACTTTCATTTGTTGGACCTTACAGAATCCTGTTGTCTACACATCCTTGAAAATCAGCTTCCAGCATTACTGGAAGAGGTTCCTATAGCTACAAGAATGCGTATGTTCCTCCAGCATGACGGGGCTTCTGTACTTTCCAGTCGTCAGGTGACACTTCATCCAAACCTAACATTGATGGATCAATAGATATGGCCTCTTTTCCTGGCCACCAAGGTCACCGGACCTTATCCCTTTGGAGTTTTACCTGTGGGGATAGTTGAACAGCGAAGTCTACAAAGAAAAATTAACCCAACAGCCGATTTGATCGTTCGGATTATGAATAGCGCAGAGCTCATAAAAGAACGCAAAGACGACCTCAGAAGAGCTACATGTGGTGTTATCAATAGAAGTCAAAAGTGGGTTGAAGTTGGTGGGGGAATTTTTGAAAATCAACTTCGAACGTCCTCATTTACCTTTGCTTTAATTATGTTAGGGTTACGAACCTGTACACGTGTATTCAATAAAATGTGGATAAATTTATATGGAATTTTTTACGCAATCGTCTACACTACCACCTGATAAAATATCTACTATTCCTCCTGAAACACCCTGTATATGCATATATGTGTGGTGTCTGTTCTTTCTGAACGTTTAATAAGTGACAGCGATTTGGAAAATCTACGTTTGCGAGATAGTTACTTTATGCGTAAACACAGTGTCTCTCATCGTTTACTTTGTGGGAAACCTGCTTCTTTCTGTTCTAGCCTATACTATAGCAATGAGTGAATGCTCACACTCTTGATACCTCGCTGGATGTGCTGCTGCAACTGTAGCCAAAGATTGAAATCCCACTGGAAAAGCATATTTCAAGTCAGATGGTTTTTCTCCTCTTCTACCGTCATTGAAAACGATCACAACGAAATTAAGTATATGAATCCTACGAAACCCTTGACTTCATACTGCGGTGCTATGCAGATGAAAATAGTAGTCTGCATTATTAATTGTTGGTTCACAGGCGCTTCTCTGCCACTTATTGTAACTATTTTTTTAATGTTAGAGCTGGAAGAATAGAAACATCAGATTTTCGCCACGTGGAATATTCGAATCCACCTCAAGTCTTCACGTTTCGAGCAAAGACAGTATATCCGTTAGAAAAGCTAACAACAAGAAGCCTGGTCATGCCTGTTTTCTGGTGGACATGCCAATGACACTGATCTCAATAACACTATTCTATAGCAAAGATACATTGCCAACTCAACCACTGGAGAAGCTCCAAAGTTGTGAATCGCGTCTGGTAAATACGCTTTCAAGGTCTCTGTCCAATTAAGACACAAATAATCGTCGCAGTTAGTAATCTATGACATTTCGTTTGCACTCAGTGCATCAATGTATTACAAGCAATTACTCTCTAGCCCCTGAACCTAGTTATAGAAATGTGAATAAGACTCATTGACATATAATGAGGATATTCCGGCCCATGCCACCCACAATTTTGAGACGTACCTCTAGTCACTTCCGAGGTTACTTACAGAATACATCAGCTGGTATCCTTCCTGGTAGTATAACTGAAACTTGGCAACAACGCAGAATACGTTTGGCAACTCTGTGACCGACGAGTTGCTTCCTTGATGGCACAGACCTATACTGCTAATTCGCTTGATAGTATTGTGTCATTTCAGTTGAATAGTGTGAGTTATTTTCTCTTGAGTTGTGACATAAGGATATCAATTAATGCTTTTGAGTCCACAAAAGTCATTCCACACGGGGAATACAACTACACTCGTCTCTTACGTTGCGATGCGTTTATCTGTCATAGCAGCTACTGGGCAAATAAATAAGACCCTCAGGTCGAGATCAGCATGTACGGTCAGAGGGTTAGCTGCCCTCTGCAAGAAAAAAAATAAAAATGAGTTAATGGATCAACGATAAACTTGAACAACGTTCTTGCCTTCCAGCTGCAAGCTGCTTTCGTCCGCCTTTCGACACTCGCTGATACCCAGACTTTTTTGTGGCAGAGCTACTGGCAGGCAGAAAGAAACTCAATAAGGAGATCGTAAGACAACGCTCGAATAAAATTCGTCATGCTACTTTCAGTACCACTTAGTGTCGGAGCGAAAACCTTATGACATATTTTTTGTTGTTGTGAATACATAATTTTATCTATGAAGTGCCACATTTTCATAATACTTTAGTATGATGCAGGACATGAAGTAAATATAGACCTTTTCAAAGTCAAAAGACGGTAAATCGTACTAATTCGTCTTAAAATAGGCCCAATCGTCTTACAGACATTTAATGTTTTATTGTCCGCGCCTGGTAGCTGAGTGGTCAGCGCGGCGGACTGTCATACCTAACGGCCTGGGTTCGATTCCCGGCTGGGTCGGAGATTTTCTCCGCTCAGAGACTGGGTGTCGTGTTGTCCTTATCATCATCATTTCATCCCCATCGACACGCAAGTCGCCGAAGTGGCGTCAACTCGAAAGACTTGCACCAGGTGAACGGTCTACCTGCTGGGAGGCCCTAGCCACACGTTATTTCCATTTCCAATGCTTTATTAAGATAGTCTGCCGTCGTGATGTTTCTTTAGTAAGTTGAATTTAATTTGTATTAGTACAGTGAATATTTTAGTTGCGTTTTCCATTAGTTTTTTGAACGCAGCAGTAATCATCAAAGAGAAATTAATCAGCAACTGTATATTTTTTCACAACATCTAAAACAATCTGACATTGTTAAAGCAGTTTACAAATTTTACCCCTGTAGAAACCTACTGGCTCTGACGATGTCATTAAACCAGAGTAGTTTGTAGAGCATTTTCGTCTAGGAATGAATAGCCTTGATCGATCAACAGCGGGAGAGCTAAAATTTTACGAGTATTCGATCAGAGGGACAACTGCCAGAGAGATGACTTCCCTATCAATATCCTTGATAGTTTTGTTTCTCAAATCAACAGAGTGCGTTATCATGCAGTAGCACACGTGATGTAGTTTCGTCGGTCGACTTTCTTACACTGCGACCGAAAGGTGTCTCAACTGTTGACAACTAATTCCAGCTGTGATGGACACACGCTTGAGGTAGAATTCGTATACAATACACACTTTTGGAGCTATCAGATGGAAAATATTATGTTCACACTACTCTTTGCTCGGGTTTACGTCTTTTGATAGAGCCCAGCCTTTCATTTCTTCTTAGGAAGTTAACGATAAAGGCATCATAACTCGTCACAAGTAACAGTATTGCACAGTAATGCTGATGACATTCAAGCAAAATTGCAATAATAGTCACTCCGTCGATTTTTGTTGTTTCGAATTAGAGCATACAGTACTCCTACACCAGAATTCTGAACCTTGCTTGTTGAATGAAAATGTCGCATGATTGTTAAATGGTAATCCATCACTTATAGTAGTAGTCGAGACTTCCTTAATGTGGAAAATCATTCATGCCAGAACGATCTTTGTTGAAACAAGAATATCGTTTTCTGGCGTATTTTTCCCAAAAGCATTCGCTCCACACCCAGTTCAAATCTTTCGAGCTGCCTCCTCTGCATTCACCCTTCTATTATATCAAAAATAAATATCGTGTTGGAGATGTTACAGCTTTTTCCACTTCCGACCCCATTTTACAACGCTTAACTGTAATTCATGATTTTATAATGCTTAGCTGCAACATGATAACTACAACTTCTAATTCGAAAATGAACATTGATACATACACTGACAGCGTCGCGCCGCGTTCACCTGGGCGGCGCCCGATTTCAGGAGGCGGGTGGCGTGTGGCCGGTGCCCGGTAGCTGCTTTAGCGCGAGGAAACACCCGAGCGTAAGCTGTTCTGATAGCGACTCAGTCACGAGCTGTCCTGTGAAATTGTTTCTGGAAGTATTTGTTATTATTGGTGGGTAGAATACGAAGTCAATTATCTTCGTTATTCAATCAGACTCATAACTTTCGACGAGGACCGAAATGTGGTAGGAAAAGAAAGAGAGAGATACGGTTGGACGCGAACACATGTGTGGAATTCATGACGATTACCACTTTTTTTTTTCTTTTTGAGCCGCTACAGGAGCAGGACGACGGGAAGGGCAGGGGTTGACACCCGAGGCCGAGCCATCCCGGCGCCATACCCACACAAAGTGTTCTAGGATGGAAGGATCAGGGAGAGGATTTAGTGGGTTTGTCTATGTTATTTATTTTTTATTTTATTTTGTTGCATTTATGGAATTAATTTAGCCGAGGACCCGAGTCGTCTTCTCGTCTGTTGGTAGGGGTTCCTTCCTATTCCGTGCGTAGTGGGTCAATATGCTCCTGGATTCTTCTTCAGTATCAGCTTCTCATACCCGGAACGCCCCAGTGAGCAGGAGGATCCGCAAATAATAAACCTAAATAATTAGCGAAGTGGGTCCTGTACTTCGAGTGGCGGCTGAAGCCTGCATGTGTCGATGTCAGAAGGGACCAAAAGTCGAGTGTGCCTTTGCGAGCATCACGAAATATGTGGTAAAGGGCCATGCCTTTTAGCCAGTTAACGGCGTTCGTCATGATCGTTGGAAAGTATCCGCCGTCGGGGGGACTCCGCCAATCGCCGCTACGTGATTAGTCAGACCTCGATGGTCGTGGCACAAGGCAGCCGGTGTGCATTTGAATCAAGGACTGAGCATGTCGGACACAAGAGGTCGTCCGTCAGATGAATGGTAAATACCCTCTGACGAGTAGTAAACTTCCCGTTGATAACCACGTACCACAATGAGCGCACCGTCGTAGGCAGAAAAGGCGTGTGTACCGCTCGCTACACCGTGTTCCAGCCAACTTCGGGGTGTCTGTGTGCGACTTTATTGACAGGTTGCAGCTGTTGATAAAGGCAATAGAAGTCTTTCGCGCTGGGCATCCGTGCCGTCGGAAGGTCTGATCTTAAGTAGCTGAGGTAAATCAAGAACTCTCGGATGTGGGCGAGTGCCGGTGAAATGTGTCTTACGGAAACCGGGGGATGCAGAGAGTGTGATGCCACCTCGACTATCAGTGTGCCCGTCAGATTGGCGTGGGCAGAGATCCAGTGGTGGATGTGGAGAGAGAGATGCCAGAGTTTTGAGAGGTTACTATAAGCGTACGATCTGGACGTGTGTCCACCAGAAAAAGGAAATTTGTAAAGATGGATGCCATGAATTGATAGATATATATATATGATGAGTTTTGAACACTATTAAGGTAAATACATTGTTCATTCTCTATCAAAATCTTTCATTTGCTACCTATGCCTAACAGTAGTTAGTGCCTTCAGTAGTAAGAATCTTTTATTTAGCTGTCAGTATTGGTGCTCGCTGTATTGCAGTAGTTCGAGTAACGAAGATTTTTGTGATGTAAGTGATTCATGAAAGATATAGGTTATTGTTAGTCACGGCCATTCTTTTGTAGGGATTTTTGAAAGTCAGATTGTGTTGTTCTAAAAAATCTGTCAGTTTACAACTGATCAGAATAAGTAAAGAGAAAACTGTTTGAGAACATTGAGTTTTGCTCAGCTATTTGAAAATCAAATAACGTAGAAGTTTACTAGCACAGTTATTCGTAATTTTTCTAATGGGACGTTACATCGTTTCAAATTATAACGAGTGGATGGACATGTACGTGCTGTTCAGAATAGATCTCCACCCCTCGCTCTCTTACGGATTTATGGACAGCCCTGCAGGATTCACGGTGTCAGTTTCCTCCAGCACTACTTCGACATTAGTAGAGTCCATGCCACGTCGTGTTTCGACCATTATGCGTGCTCGCAGGGGCCCTCCACGATATTAGGCAAGTGTACCAGTTTCTTTGGCTCTTCAGTGTATAATCGTGTATTTGACAAGAAGCCAGGCGTAATTGAAATCTGTGAATATGGGATAGAGGTGAGGCCCCACGAAGCTTTAAATGAAGTGTTGTCACTAGATTCTTTTACTACCAATCTTGTAACATGGACCATTTTTACAGTTAACGTTACTATATCGAATACTGAAAGTATTCGCTAGTAGCTGCTTCTTAGAGAAGCTTACACTTGTAGTAGCTAAGAGATGTATTTCGTGCACTCCTTGTACATTAATTGTGTTTGAAATAGGTTTGTGTCAAAATAACGTTACAGTCCGTGGACCAAAAGAGAATAGTACTTCAGCACACAGAGAAACGAAGCTGACGTTCATGTTTGTATGTAATGTTTGGTACTATTGTTGAAAACGTTCTAGAAAATAGGATGTGAGAAGAAAATATTTTGTTAATAAATAAAATGAATTGAGCCATTTCTTTAATCATATTTCACATTTCTTTAGAGAAGCAAAACAAATAACAAAGACAATTTTCGTCTGAAGAAGCACACATCTGTAGACACTGCTGAAACTTACAGAAGGAGTTATGGTAAGGACCAAACTTCTTTAATTCACTTCACAATTAATCAATAAAAGCCGATAGTTTCACAACATCTAGAGCATTATAAAGCTAAACAGATTTAGTTCACATGAATGATAAAATGCTGAAAGAACACTTAACTTTGTGATCACATAACTGAATGGAAATCAGATCTTCGCAAGCGAAAATTCATTTTTTTGCAAGCACGGGAATACCGCTTAAAATATCATTATAAAAGCAAATCTAAAAACTTACTAGAAGTTTAATTTAAACTGCACATAATCTTAGGCAATAATACTATAAGATCACATGGAAATATCCACAATATCACGATTGAGCGATTTGTTCCAAAGCAAGATTCGTTTTCCACTCTCTTAGGGTCAATAACAGATCATCTGCTGCCATTAGAAATATGTGTCGTCGACTATTAGATAATCACTTCCGATTTATTGAATGCTTCTCTTGCCGTGCTTTACTTCAAAGGAATTTTAGATGTGGCGATATCGTTAAGATACAGCTGTTCATAAACAGATCACCCAGAAAACAAAATTGGTAACGGGTGAAAAACATCATGCATACATCATATTTGTTACGATGTGGAAAAGACCGTCTATGATAAATTATAATATGCATACAGAAACTGCAGTTGTCAAACTTACAATACAAAGACTGGTGTAGAACACACTGTCTATAATGAGAATGACATGATCTAAAAACTTTTTCTGAAATGTCAGGTACTCTGAGTTTCTACGAAATGTACATCAGGTTTGTCTATGTGACATTTCTAGGTGTTTCCTTAATGGAAACTTGGATTCAGTTGCTTCTCCCCTTGAGAGTTATTTTTCGTGATACGACAAGTGTGAAGCAGAATGAAATATGTTACTTCGCTGCAATGTTGTTAACTTAGGTAAAAGGGCAAGCACTTTTTAACTTTCATCCAGAAGCTGTCTTCACTGAATCTTTGTTGTCGTCATCAACATGTCCACCTGTGATGTATTCCATATCGTCGTTGATCTGTGCAAAGGTCTTTCCTCTTGTTTCGGGCAGCAGCTTGTACATGTACACTGCACAGACAAAGCACATAAAAGAGAACGCCCAGAAGGAGTAATAAGCACCCAGACCGTCCGACACCACTTGGAACAGCTTCTTCAGGACAAAGCCATAGAGAGCTGTTACTGTGCTGTATAACGTCAGGCAGATGGCCTTAACGGACACGTGGAACACCTCTCCTGTGAGCAGGGATCCAATTGGCGCTGATGCAACACTGTTGCTTAGCTGAAACATATTTAGTACTCATTAGCACAATGTTACAGTTCAAATGTAAGATTTTTGCATAACCCTTGACAACTAAATACTCTGAAAAATATGCAAATTAATGTTTATTACAGGAACTATTGTTGAGGATTCAAAGGTGAATATGATGAGTAACTAAAGACGAGCATAGATTTTATCAAATGAGTTTTGCATTTTTTTAGTGCTTAGATTGATGGCTGCTATTAATTTTTTAATAGAAGTCATTTTACTGTGTCAAGTTTTCTTGATTCTACTTGAAATAAACACTTTATTTCATTGACATCCTTGGACATATCACATCAGTATTGTTAATATTTTGCCCAATGTTTGGGAATGCAGTGCCACATTTGGATACTAGTGACAGGTGTCTCATGGGAATACAGATCCCTCGCATGTTCTTACACAATCATCGGCCAGGATGGGCTTTCGATGATGACTAGTGTGAAGCCTGATTTGCCACATGTCTGCAGGAGCATTTGACTAGAAATACTAGAAATTGTGGTGTTCACAGCTGTAGAATTGTATCACTATGAAAAACACTGTTTCAGCTGTATGATAAACATGTATTCATGAACCAAGTAATTTCATGCCGTTAGAGCCACATCTTTAGGGATACATCTGTATATGAACAACGGCAAAACGTATAAAAGTCATGTTTCGGATTTTACACGAAACTACATAGGAAAATTATGTACTGAAAATTCACTTAATAACTTAGTTCAAACGATAACCAGTAGACGACCCAACATTCTCTGTCCAACTGTACTAAAAATGTTCGACCGTCAGGAGATCGGTAGTCAAGATATGGCAGATTGTAGGAACATCATTCCGATAAAGGAAACACAATAATGATAAACCGATAATACAGATGGATGGAAAAGTATAAAACAAATTATATATTATAGAAACCTACGTTAAACTGATGAGGTAAAATAAATCTCGAAAAAGAGTCTGCATAATTATAAGATAAATACGGAAGGTCAACTCTAGGTAAAGTGCTGTTTACAAAACAGACCATCATCGAGATTAAAGAAGGACTGAGGAAACGGAAAATTAAATATATTATACAGATGTACCGAAGATGTAATATCGTCATGACGTCAAGAGGCAGGGACCGGCAAGACTGTAGCTGAGCTTAACCGGAGACAGTACTGATCAGGAAAACAGGCAGATGCACATAAGAACGTATATAGCGGGGGCGACAAGAAACAAAATCAAAGTTATTTTATTATCTAACCACGGTGGGGCAACCATGCGTAGTGGAATACAATTATAAAATAAAATATATATACAGATTTATTAAAAAAGTATCTTTAGGAAAAAATACATAAATGGTGACAATACTAGAGGTCAACCAGGAAAGGTCAGAGCGAAGGACAGTGATTTCAGGGAAGAATGCAAAAAGACTCCGTATAAAACTGGTTTGAAATAAGGAACAGAATGCATGTCTTAGGTGGTTATATTCAGGCAATCGTACTTGGCTAAAATGTTGCAGTGGCGCAAGTATAGTTGCCCATTGAGTGTATACAATGGGAGACGCTTCCTGCATCTTCACATAACTATTGTAACAGGCTCTTCTGCCTATCATTTGTAAAATTACTTGTATAGATGCTACTAAAATTTCACTGCCACATTTTACGATATTGTTCCCATGGCACCTCCGAGTGCATAAGTTGTTACCAGCGTGCGCCCGTTTTCTTTATCAGTGCCATCTCTGGTTCGGCTCGGTTGCAGTCTCAGTAGTCCCTGCGTACCTCTTGTCACGACAGTATTACTCCTTTGCTACGTCTATACATCTACATCTACATCCATACTCCGCAAGCCACCTGACGGTGCGTGGCGGAGGGTACCTTCAGTACCTCTATCGGTTCTCCCTTCTATTCCAGTCTCGTATTGTTCGTGGAAAGAAGGATTGTCGGTATGCCTCTGTGTGGGCTCTAATCTCTCTGATTTTATCCTCATGGTCTCTTCGCGAGATATACGTAGGAGGAAGCAATATACTGCTTGACTCTTCGGTGAAGGTATGTTCTCGAAACTTTGACAAAAGCCCGTACTGAGCTACTGAGCGTCTCTCCTGCAGAGTCTTCCACTGGAGTTTATCTATCATCTCCGTAACGCTTTCGCGATTACTAAATGATCCTGTAACGAAGCGCGCTGCTCTCCGTTGGATCTTCTCTATGTCTTGTATCAACCCTATCTGGTACGGATCCCACACTGCTGAGCAGTATTCAAGCAGTGGGCGAACAAGCGTACTGTAACCTACTTCCTTTGTTTTCGGATTGCATTTCCTTAGGATTCTTCCAATGAATCTCAGTCTGGCATCTGCTTTACCGACAATCAACATTATATGATCATTCCATTTTAAATCACTCCTAATGCGTACTCCCAGATAATTTATGGTATTAACTGCTTCCAGTTGCTGACCTGCTATTTTGTAGCTAAATGATAAAGGATCTATCTTTCTGTGTATCCGCAGCACATTACACTTGTCTACATTGAGATTCAGTTGCCATTCCCTGCACCATGCGTCAATTCGCTGCAGATCCTCCTGCATTTCAGTACAATTTTCCATTGTTACAACCTCCCGATACACCACAGCATCATCCGCAAAAAGCCTCAGTGAACTTCCGATGTCATCCACCAGGTCATTTATGTATATTGTGAACAGCAACGGTCCTATGACACTCCCCTGCGGCACACCTGAAATTACTCTTACTTCGGAAGACTTCTCTCCATTGAGAATAACATGCTGCGTCCTGTTATCTAGGAACTCCTCAATCCAATCACACAATTGGTCTGATAGTCCATATGCTCTTACTTTGTTCAATAAACGACTGTGGGGAACTGTATCGAACGCCTTGCGGAAGTCAAGAAACACGGCATCTACCTGTGAACCCGTGTCTATGGCCCTCTGAGTCTCGTGGACGAATAGCGCGAGCTGGGTTTCACATGACCGTCTTTTTCGAAACCCATGCTGATTCCTACAGAGTAGATTTCTAGTCTCCAGAAAAGTCATTATACTCGAACACAATACGTGTTCCAAAATTCTACAACTGATCGACGTTAGAGATATAGGTCTATAGTTCTGCACATCTGTTCGACGTCCCTTCTTGAAAACGGGGATGACCTGTGCCCTTTTCCAATCCTTTGGAACGCTACGCTCTTCTAGAGACCTACGGTACACCGCTGCAAGAAGGGGGGCAAGTTCCTTCGCGTACTCTGTGTAAAATTGAACTGGTATCCCATCAGGTCCAGAGGCCTTTCCTCTTTTGAGCGATTTTAATTGTTTCTCTATCCCTCTGTCGTCTATTTCGATATCTACCATTTTGTCATCTGTGCGACAATCTAGAGAAGGAACTACAGTGCAATCTTCCTCTGTGAAACAACTTTGGAAAAAGACATTTAGTATCTCGGCCTTTAGTCTGTCATCGTCTGTTTCAGTATCATTTTGGTCACAGAGTGTCTGGACATTTTGTTTTGATCCACCTACCGCTTTCACATAAGACCAAAATTTCTTAGGATTTTCTGCCAAGTCAGTACATAGAACTTTACTTTCGAATTCATTGAACGCCTCTCGCATAGCTCTCTCCACACTACAGTGTGAAGATTAATGCAACCGACAAACAGCAGGCCGGCCGCGGTGGTCTAGCGGTTCTAGGCGCTCAGTCCGGAACCGCGGGACTGCTACGGTCGCAGGTTCGAATCCTGCCTCGGGCATGGATGTGTGTGATGTCCTTAGGTTGGTTAGGTTTAAGTAGTTCTAAGTTCTAGGGGATTGATGACCACAGATGTTAAGTCCCATAGTGCTCAGAGCCATTTGACCCATTTCTTTTGACAAACAGCAGTGACTGATTCCTGACAGGAAGTTGAGGGGAAAGGTCCTGTGAACATGTGTTCGTTAATGGACAGTGTGCGTACGACAACAAGTCGTCCCGGAGCACAGTACAGAACTGCATCGCATCCTCGTCACAACAAAAATTCAAGGTGGCCTTCATAGGATGCAATACACGCGTTCACACGTCGCATCGTGGATTGCCGCACTCTTTCGCACGTTCCGGCCTCTCTCTCCGAATACGGTCACAGGCGTCGAGAACACACTGTTTAAGGATCTGCACATCAGGAACTGGTTCAGCATGCACAACGCTTTTCAGATGCCCCCACAGGTAAAAAAATCCAGGGGGTTCAAGTCTGGTGATCTAGGAGGCTGTGCTACATGACCTTCGCCTCCTATCCAACGTCCACGGAAGATGTTGAGGTGTCGGTGAACCGTAATGCGTAAGTGCACAGTCATGCAGAAACCAAAGAACGTGATGCTGAACCGATCCTGATGAGGCACCTCGACTATTTCCCGAGGATTGTCTGTAATCCCTCAGACGACGATTATACAGATTGATACTTCATCGGTAGACAGGACTGATTACAGAAATCCCATAATACTGATTGTGTGGAGCAAAAACCATCCAGAAAATACTCCTCGTAGAGGGAAATCTACTGCTGAAAATCCTTTCACTGCCGTATTTTGACTTGACTACCGACCTCTTGATGGGGGAACATTTTTAGTATAATTCGATGAAAGATGTTTGGTCATCTAATGGCTATCGCTTGAAATAAATGAGTGAGTAATTTTACTATATGTACATTTCAACTACATTTTAGTCAAAACAGGATTTGTATATGTTTTGCTCTCGTTTATGTACAGATGTATCCCTGAAGATGTGCCTCTAACGCCATGAAACTAGTTGGTTCATAAAAAAAACATATTATAGAGCAGAAACGCTTTTTATCATCATAATACTATGAAAACTATTGTCACTTAGCGTTCAATTATAACCTGCAACAAGCCTACGTACATGATAATTTTGTGCTGATAGAAGGTGTTTATTATGGTTATTTGTTATGGTGACTCTTAAGCCATTTTATCTTTTTATCTGTTTGTTATTCCATACATATTATAAAAATGGGTGGATATATTTGCGTAAGTAAAAGGGGCGTCAAAAGTTTGCGTTTGAGGATGTTGATTAAGTGTGTATGAAACACAGCAGGATTCCGATATGGTTATATAACGGTTGGTTGGTTTGGGGAAGGAGACCAGACAGCGTGGTCATCGGTCTCATCGGATTAGGGAAGGATGGGGAAGTAAGTCGGCCGTGCCCTTTCAGAGGAACCATCCCGGCATTTGCCTGAAGTGATTTAGGGAAATCACGGAAAACTTAAATCAGGATGGCCGGACGCGGGATTGAACCGTCGTCCTTCCGAATGCGAGTCCAGTGTCTAACCACTGCGCCACCTCGCTCGGTGTGGTTATATAAGCTCCGACATGTAGGCAAGGGATTAGTGCGGCATTCGCGTTTTTCCAAAGTGCGTGCGATAAACGCGGACACGTCAAATGTGGCAACGTTATTACCAAATGTGCCTGGTGAAAACCACCATTATGTAATGGTGCGCAAAGTACCTTACTGCTCTTGATTCAGCACAAGATGTCGATCGATCTGGGAGCCTCACTGCATATTGATTTCAAGTAACCTTGTGGTACTGCGCAATGCCGGAGGAATTACAGCGTGCAGTTAAGGCGAAACTTCTGGGAAAAGGTTAAACAAGGTGTGTTGCTGCTTCATGATAAAACACGTCCCCATATCGCAAATAACGTAATGCTTAAGTTATTAGAACTCAAGTAGGAAGTCACCGAGCTCATCTCTCTAGCCTTGATCTCTCCCCATGCTCCATTTGCTCCCGTAAAGAAGACCTTGAAAGATCGACGATTCCTGTCGGGGGCGAACGTATAGCAGGCATTTAGAGACTGTTGCATGCAGCAGGACATTGCGTTTCACCAAATGGGTATCTTCAACCTGGTCCGTCAATGGGATGGTAGCCTCAATCCGCACTGTGATTTTGTCTGATTGGCATACCTATTCTGGACTGTACGGCCTCGAAAGGGAACTTTCTGACCGCCTCTTGTTGACGGTCACTCACATTAATGTGATCACTGCTTAAGTTCGACGTCAACGTGCAACAACCACACACAGACGGCAGGTTACAGCACTGGCAACACAAGGTGTAAATGTAAGGAGGGGGGGGGGGGGCGGTAAACAGCGCATTCGTTGTCGAAACGCGGAAACGGAGCGAATTATCTGACGTCCAAACGGGCGTGATCGTTGGCTTCTGGGCCTAGGGTGGAAGCGTTTCCGTAACGACTATGTTTGTAAACTGTTCAAGTGCCGCCGCTGTTAAAGTATACCGTGCATGGCAAAATGGAGTTATCCAAAAACGACGCTGGGGCAACTGTGCTACACAATGGGCCGTAGGTGACAAGGGTGAACGACGACTGTCGAAATGTGAATGGGCAAACAGACGTCCAACTGTTGAGAAATCGAGCGCCTAGACGAGCCTAGGGGCTACCAAAAGTGTCTCCTGGACGACCGTTCACCGAACGTTGCTGCTTATGAGACTCCATCCACAACAGTCACCTGTTTCTTGCACCTGTGCTGACTGCTATCCATCGTCCATGAAGACTGGAATTTTCAAGCCAGTAGCGCAACTGGACGTCCACTGAGTGGTGACAAGTGGCTTCTTCAGAAGATTCAGGAAACCCATGACACTAGAGTGCTTTAGAACAATGTATTTATTTGCTGTCAGTTTCGATCAATGACAATCATCTGGTACGAAAAATTGACTAATACAAGTTAATCTTGAGCCACAAAATCGCATTAGCGCTCAAGCTCATGAATAATAAAGCAATAGTAAGTGACCAGTGGCATAAAAGAAATTTAATTTCTTTACCGGTTTCAGGCATTTAGTGTTTTAGTGCCCTTCGTCAGAAGGTTATATTTATCATATTGTTTGGAAGTGTCAACTATGAGATGCATGCAGCAAAATGCCATGGTCACGTGAATAATATCACGGGAGAACAATAATTTTCTCACATCAGCAACCTTCGTCTAGCACAGACAACAGGAAACCTTTTCAGATGAATCACGTTTTACGCTCCATCGGAGATATGGCCGTTGGCGTGTACGGCACTGCAATAATCGTCGGAAAGATGTCAGAGGAGCGAGCGTTATGGTCTGGGGAATATTTTCGTGGCATTGCCTGGATGCCCTCGTCATTCTGTAAGGCACAATGGATCAACGTAAGTTACGCTTGGAGACTATGTCTACCAAAGCGTACAGTTTGTGTTTTCCTCAGCGCGATGGTATCTACCAGCCAGACAATGCAACGTCTCACACAGCTCGCAGTGTACGTGTGTGGTTCGAAGAGCACCATAATGAGCTTACCGTACGCGCCTGGCCACCAAAATCTCCTGATTTAAACCCAATCGACAATTTATGGAACCACCTCGACCGGCCTGTTTGCACCTTGGATCCTCAGCCGAGAAACCTGGGGCAGCTGGCCAGGGCACTGGAGTCAGCATGCCTCCACATCCCTGGCGGTGCGTTTCAGAACCTCACTGACACTCTTCCTGCACGACCGCGCTGCAAACGATGGTTATTCAGGCTTCTGACAGGTGATCGCATTAATGTGACTGGACCGTATGTAGGTACGTTCCCCATCTCCTTCTAAGCCGCTGGACCGTTATCAACCAAACTTGGTACACATATCGCTTACTGTCTGGAGAGAATGGCTTTAGGGGTTGAAACCAAGTACCTGTCCTAGGGTGGGGATGGGGGGGGGGGGGAAACGAGTGTAACCCAGACTTTATTCATCCAGTATTTGAGATTGATTATTGATCATTTCAAACCTATACCATACTTTTTCTCGCTAACAACCCACATAAAATGATGAAAGAGGAAAAGTTCTTTCTCCATTAGTTCTTAATCCGCTTACTCCATTTCTCACTGTTCGTGCAGTATAACAGCTGCACCGGGTTCGACATTTTATTGCTACCATACTCTTAACTGTAAACACAAGACTTTTCCAGACAATATTCAGATATACCACTGAATGTATCTGCAAAACTGTATCATCATACTACACAAAGTTCAGGAGATGATACGTGACAAACACTAATTCTACATGCAATAGGTATCACAGACAGTGTCCACATAAGGCGCTAAATGCACCTCCAAAACCATATGGTTGTACGCCTTACGTTACAGGAGATATGACTTCATACACATCGAGCTGCGTGAAAACGAAACTACAGATTGATATTCACTAGAGATAAAAGGTAAATTTGTGTACAGATATGTGTGAAATACACTCCTGGAAATTGAAATAAGAACACCGTGAATTCATTGTCCCAGGAAGTGGAAACTTTATTGACACATTCCTGGGGTCAGATACATCACATGATCACACTGACAGAACCACAGGCACATAGACACAGGCAACAGAGCATGCACAATGTCGGCACTAGTACAGTGTATATCCACCTTTCGCAGCAATGCAGGCTGCTATTCTCCCATGGAGACGATCGTAGAGATGCTGGATGTAGTCCTGTGGAACGGCTTGCCATGCCATTTCCACCTGGCGCCTCAGTTGGACCAGCGTTCGTGCTGGACGTGCAGACCGCGTGAGACGACGCTTCATCCAGTCCCAAACATGCTCAATTGGGGACAGATTCGGAGATCTTGCTGGCCAGGGTAGTTGACTTACACCTTCTAGAGCACGTTGGGTGGCACGGGATACATGCGGACGTGCATTGTCCTGTTGGAACAGCAAGTTCCCTTGCCGGTCTAGGAATGGTAGAACGATGGGTTCGATGACGGTTTGGATGTACCGTGCACTATTCAGTGTCCCCTCGACGATCACCAGTGGTGTACGGCCAGTGTAAGAGATCGCTCCCCACACCATGATGTCGGGTGTTGGCCCTGTGTGCCTCGGTCGTATGCAGTCCTGATTGTGGCGCTCACCTGCACGGCGCCAAACACGCATACGACCATCATTGGCACCAAGGCAGAAGCGACTCTCATCGCTGAAGACGACACGTCTCCATTCGTCCCTCCATTCACGCCTGTCGCGACACCACTGGAGGCGGGCTGCACGATTTTGGGGCGTGAGCGGAAGACGGCCTAACGGTGTGCGGGACCGTAGCCCAGCTTCATGGAGACGGTTGCGAATGGTCCTCGCCGATACCCCAGGAGCAACAGTGTCCCTAATTTGCTGGGAAGTGGCGGTGCGGTCCCCTACGGCACTGCGTAGGATCCTACGGTCTTGGCGTGCATCCGTGCGTCGCTGCGGTCCGGTCCCAGGTCGACGGGCACGTGAACCTTCCGCCGACCACTGGCGACAACATCGATGTACTGTGGAGACCTCACGCCCCACGTGTTGAGCAATTCGGCGGTACGTCCACCCGGCCTCCCGCATCCCCACTATACGCCCTCGCTCAAAGTCCGTCAACTGCACATACGGTTCACGTCCACGCTGTCGCGGCATGCTACCAGTGTTAAAGACTGCGATGGAGCTCCGTATGCCACGGCAAACTGGCTGACACTGACGGCGGCGGTGCACAAATGCTGCGCAGCTAGCGCCATTCGACGGCCAACACCGCGGTTCCTGGTGTGTTCGCTGTGCCGTGCGTGTGATCATTGCTTGTACAGCCATCTCGCAGTGTCCGGAGCAAGTATGGTGGTTCTGACACACCGGTGTCAATGAGTTCTTTTTTCCATTTCCAGGAGTGTATATTAAATATGTATGAAATTCATGTGACATGTGACACGAGCGTATGTGAGCGAAGCCGCAGGTAAGAAACTACTCTTAGACCAGTCGATCGATTTCAACAAACTTGTACTCAGAGGGGAGGAAGAGAAGATAGAGGGATTGAGGAGGATATAGAGGTAGCAGTAGGAGACGTACTCAGAGGGGGAAGTTGCAGACTGACAGATGGGGATGGAGTAGATGGTCAGAGAGAGGAGGGAGGAGCAGACTCATATAAATCTGAGTAGGAGTTGTATAGAGAGTGGTTAGGAGGAGAGAGGTAGAGAGGGAGGAAGAGGAGATAGAGAGAGAGTGGGATGAGATGGACTGAAAGAGGGAAGGATGAGTTGGACCAACAGAAAATAGGAATAAATATTCGTACATACTGGGGCAGTACCACGTACTCAACTAGTTAGTAATAATAAGTAGCACCACGGAAGAATTCTGTGAATATGGAGTACTTTATTTCTGATGATAACTTCTAGTGCAGTCTGCGAATATTATTTTGTTTTCACCTCATTTCACTACACACAGCACTGCAATTTTGAAATTCAAGCAGCAATGTATCTGCCACTTGAAATTGGTATCTGTGAAAATTACCTTTGCAAGCTCCAAATTTCTGATCATCTGCCCCATCGTTGTCTACCTATGATAGCGACTACAAAAACGTGACGTTAACACATTATCTGGATCTCAATGTCCATTAATACACAATGTTAAGTTAAAGTGACTTCAGTATTTTATGAATTTTATAGATGTGGCTAATTTATTCACTTATATAAAGGTCAAATATTTAGCACAATTATAAACTGAACCACGGGAGAATGAAGTGTTACTACCAATGACATTACCGTATGGGCCCAGTTTCCTCACTACATGCATAATCCTGCGAGTCCCTCATTCATTATTTAACATTTCCTTTCTTTTCTGTGGTTTTATGAAAGTCTGGGTATAGTTTGTCCAAGTTCAAAAGTATAGTCTTGAGAATCTGTTTCAACTGTGAATTCTAAATTCTTAAAAATATTCGTTAAGTACAATATAGATCGTAATTATTTGCCAGTTTCAGTTAAAACGCATCACAAGACTCTGTTTAGAAGTATAGCTCAGCAAAGTCACCCCTGTATCTATGAGTGCTACTGTCGGTACCTGGCGATACCAGTAGCAACCTTGAATTTCCTGAATGTCTCTCAGGTCATCGCTGATAGTTATATAGTTAGTTACATGTTCCACACATCATTTTAACGACTCTTCTGCCGAAATGGTGCGGAACGAATCAGTTTATATGACACGTGTACGTGATCAGTGTAACCATTAGGAACGTATGTTATAGTGCTAAACATGGAACTATATTTACAATTTAAAAAAAAAAAAAACACAGGCTATCAGTTTTTAAATGAAACTTGTCCTCGAATAGATACATTTTTTCAGGAGAAATCATTTTAGCTTATATTAAAACTTTCATTAGGGAATATACATATATATTGCGATGGTGCAATTAAAATGTCTAGCTTATTAAAGATATGCCTACATGGCGACCCCAGGTGAACATCACATGTTATTCTTACTGCTAGCGTTTGTGCTTTAATAATCTGTTTCTAAGCGGTGAACTATCCCAAAAAATTAATTCACAAGATATTATTGAACTGAAATGTGCAAAATATGTCAGAAAGTTGATTCATTTGATTCCAAGTCAAGCAACAACAAGATAGGCAAAAGCAGCTGAACTTAATTGTGTGTAGCTCAGTTATACGCTTCTTCCAGCTTCCTTCATCAATATTTACATATAAAAATTTGGAACTTTCTACCCTGTTTACTACCTCCCGTACTTTTGCTGCATCAGTTGTTGATACGGCTATTTATAGTAGCGTACTGACCATAGTGTGTTTTTTCAAAATTAAGAGAGCCCATTTTTAGAGAAAAATATAATAATTCTTTAAAAAACATCATTGACGACCTCTTCTGTGTCTTTCTCTCTAATGAGATTTGTGGTAACGTTAGTATCATCTGTCAAAAGTTCCAGTTCTGCTTGTTGAATGTTAAGTGTAAGCTGATTCACATATATATGGAACAGGTACGGACTCAAATGGAACATTCTGAAAATTCCTTTGTGATTTCACCCCATGCACTAATAGTCTCTCCCCTCTCAACATTGTTTGAATTATTCAGCACAACATTTTACATTCTGGATTTTTAAATATGATTCGAACCAGCTGTGTGTGAAGCCATCAGTTCCACAAAACATAAGTTTTTCTAAGAGAATAGCATGATTTACACAATCAAATGCCTTCCAAACATCACAAAAAATACCAGCTATCGATATTTTATGATTTAAGGCTCGTAAAATTTGGCAAGTGAATGTATAAATAGCATTCTCAGTCGAGCAACCCTTCTGGACTCCAAAGTGTGATTTGCTAAGTAAGTTATTTCTACTTAAATGTGGTATCACTGTATTCTACTTTTTCGAATATTTTGGAAATAGATGTCAGTAACGAAACTGGGCGATAAACCTTTAATTCTTCCTCGTCCCCTTTGTTTAAAAATAGCTTAACACTTTCATATTTTATCCTCTCTCGAAAAAATTCCTTGTACTAGTGATACATTGTACATACATATCACTCAGGACGTTAAAACAACGTCTCAGAATTCATTCTGAAATTCTATCAACACTGTATGAAGTCTTGTGTTTTAGAATCATTATAATTCTATTAATTTTTAATGATGGATGTTGTTTCTACTTCTAGTTAAAATTTTATGCAATGATTTTTTAATGTGTTACCTTGTTTCTTACACTTAACCATTTAATCGTATATCTGCCACTATGCTTGGAAAGTGTCTGTTAAAGATATTTGCAACTTGTGAATTACCAATCACTGCATCGTCATTTTGTTTAATTGTTGTGGTATCTTATGCACTGACTGGTTGTCCTGTCTTCCATTTCACAATATTTCTTATTTTTTTTAATATTATCATCTGTGTTATTAATTTCTGTTACGAAGTGTGTATTTCTGGACAGTTTAATGACTTTCCTTAAAATACTACATTATTTTTTATAGAACTGAAGTAACGTCAGATCTTGACTTTTTCTGGCCTCTAAATAAATATGTGTTTTCCCTTTATCATGGCTTGCATGCTTTATGGACTTTTTGGATGACGTTTTAGGAAAGCCACTTTTAAATATTGACACAAATTTACTATGGAATATATCGAATTTCGCATTAGCATTTCTTTCTTCACGTACCTCATCCAACACTATCTCTTTTAATATCTTCTTAAGACATTTTTCCCTGTTGTCATTAATGTGAGTAAGGCCCATTGCTCAGAGCTGTGAAATGCTTATTTGTTTGTTCTCATAATTGTACCTCATGATCAGGTAGTCCATTAACAATGTGGAATACATTAATTATTTCAGTCTGAGCACCGTCTGAAAATTTTTTTGAGTCATGTCCTGCTATCTTGCTGCATGCAAGCTGGAAAATTTGGCCAACCAAATATTGAATACATTTTATTTTTCCTGTCAGAATCGTTTAATAAATCTGCACTGAAACCTCCACTAACTATTAACTTCTTCTTCATGCATGACTGGTAGCTCAACAAAGTATATAGATTGTTTGTAAACAGTTGAAAGCTTCCTAGAGAGTACTTACAGACTGCTGCAATAACATAAACATCCTGCAGTAACAACTAACAAGCACATGTTTCTCTACATAAAAACTTCCTGTATCAGCATTATAAATATTCTGTCCAGCATGTTTACTCTACAAGAAAATCATGCTAGCCTATAATCCCTTAAATTTAACTTTTCCATCCGTGTGATCATATTGTTTTCAGAGATGGACAGAATATTTACTACGGAAGACTTACAAGAAGCTTATCTATCTTGTGCCTCAACCTCCTAGTGCTCTGACTAACAAAGCAATTTTACATTTCTGTAAACTGTCACATACATAATGGATCTATTCTGTTCTAATTTCTGTGAGTACTGTATGTCTATAAACTGGTTCTAACTCAAAAAATGTGCCCCTCTGACTCCAGAAATCACAGAGATCTAGCTTTGTAAATTTCCTTTACTTCGCATCTATGGTTACAAACTTTCTTGGCACCAGACAAAAAAAATTGTGACCATAGACGTGAAGTAAAGGAAATTTATTCTATATTCGGTTCACTGTTCAATTCGGACGATGTTGCAGCTTTGTGTGCTTGTGGGCCCCTCACACATTCTTCAAGATGGTTAGCTAATCTGTCCTTCCCCCTCCCACTCAGGTGTAGGCTTGACTCGTGTATCCTCTTCGTTTCAGTCAAAAGCAATTCACTCAGCTCTTTGTGCATAAGTCTGATGTCTGCATTAGATTTTAGAAGAAGAGATTTCTCTGTTAGATTATTCGACCACAGTCTGGTTTTACCCGAAACTGGTAAATAATTACGATTTTGGCTTTATTTAATAAATATTTTATCGAAACGCTATTTTAGTTTCTACAGCCTGTCCCCCTTGTATTATTAGTAGCAGAGTCTTGCGCTAAAGTCAAATGGCACTCCCCCCATGGATTCGCCAATATCTGCATTTCGTATGCGCACGGGCTGTACCAGACAGCTACATGATTATCCTGCTCTTAAAGCAAGTGACTGGATTAATAGCAGTTATCTGACGAGCGATGCCCATATTCATTGCATTGTTGTATTCCTTAGCACTCTTCGCTGTTTTCTGGCACAGCATGGCTTATCGAGTGTCGAAACACTTGTGGAAATCAGCATGAGGTTGCGAGCAGTGAGAGTATTGAGAAAGAACACAGTACGTCTGTATTGTGCGGCTAGTAAAGCATTTGGGTTGGACAGGTAGTGTGCTTGCATAGCCGGAACACTTAAGGCGACTACTCGCGTAAAGTGGGAAATCCGTGTACGACTGGGGTACAAATTTTGACTTGTCACCATTGAATTTATTTCAGTGCCCCATTGCTGCTATGGTCAGAATTTCAATTCCACCGTCTACATTACTCTATTGGTTTTACACCATAGTATCTCAGGTACTTTGATAAAGCAGGGGACTTTCTTTCTTGTGTAGTAACTAGTATCTGTGGTGTAGTATATTGGATGTAGTATATTGGATGTAGTATATTGGACACTACCTACCTTCTGTAAGGCTGAGCAAAATATTTTAATAAATAAATATGTATGATTGATTTCTGAATTATTGTCCCTACGAGTTCATCTGCAGCCCACAATAATGGACGTTATCATGTCTGATCAAAGGATGTTGCCGCAAATTATCTTCCGAGATAGCAAAAGGCATGAAATCATCAGCATATAGTTGTGGTCACGAATGTGTATATACTGATGAGCCAAACCATTCTGACCACCTGCTTAATAGTTTGTCTGTCTGTCTTTGGAACGAAATACATCGCTGACTTGCCTATTGGGGCTCCGACAGTTTCTTAGTAGGTTTGTGGAGGTATTTGGCATTAGATGTCTACGCACAGGTCATGTAATTCTTGTAAATAAAAGGCTGGTGATATGCGTACACGGTGGTGGCGCCAGATAGCGATCCACATGGGTTACATAGGAGTTACATCAGTCGAATTTTGTGACCGAGACATCAACGTGAATTCACTATAATGCTCCTGAAAGCACAGTAGCACGGTTCTGATTCCGAGACACAGACAGTTACACTGCTAAAAGTTGGCACCGCCGTCGTGGAATATATCAGGCATGAGGGGATGCAGGTGGTTCGAGCTGTTAGCGTGTCTTCGATTACCACCACAGGTCCCAATCAAGCGCAAGACAACATTTCCCATAGCATAATACGGCTCGCCCCCCCCCCTCCCCCGCCTCCACAGCCTGTGTCCGTGGTCCGAGGCGCACTGCACGTTTCGAGCCGCCGTTCACCTCTACGACTGCGTTTGTGGACACGACCTTAGACCTAGTGTAGCAAGTAATTTACCCGAAGAACCGACACGTTTCCATTGATCGACGGTCGAATCCAGATGGTCCCGCGGCCATTGCAGTTGTAATTGACGATGTCATTGGGTCACTTAGGGGGGTGGTCCGTTGCGGAGTTCTATGTTCAGCAACGTACTACGAACGGTGTGCTCCCCAACACTAGTGCATGCACCAGCATTGTGCTCTTGCGTCAGAGATGCCACACATCACAATCTATCTCTCTTTACAGAGCAGACAAGCCTCCGAACCCCACATTCTGTGAAGAGTTGTGGACGTCCAACCATTTAGCACCTAGTGGTAGATTCACTGTCCTCCTACCTCTTTTGTTCACGACAGTAGCACATATTCGCCGTTTCCGAGATACTCGTTCACAGGTTCTGCACAATAACGATTGCTCTTTGTCAAAGTCGCTTATCACAATGAATTTACCCATTTGCAGCCCATTCGTCGCTAGGGTCATCGACCGTCCGTGTATGCTCCACTTACATACTTTTGTTACCACGTCACATGCTCGCAGCGCCACCACGTGGCGTCCAACGTCGCGGGGTGCAGTGTTCGTACTGTTTTGGTTTATCAGTGTAACTCGTGATCATATCTACGGTAAGTGTGAGGAGTAAACAACAATACAAATTACGTGGAAGAAAAGCATTATGTTACATTCTGTGGAGAATAAAATACCGAAGGAATTGCGACAGTAAATAAATGCGAAGGTGAGCTGAAAAGTAATGCCTCCGAATTCTTTAAGTGAAAAGTTTTAAAACTTTTTAAGTAGAACAAATTTTGTTAAGATTCTACACCTTTGCTCTTCATGTATACATATTTATTTCTAAACGTAGTCACCACGATGACGAACACATTTCTCCCAATTTATTGATACCGTTACTGTAGAATGTTTGACTTTGTACTTGGAGCCACAACATAATCTCTGCTAGCATATCGCTTCGTTGCTACCAAATTGAAGACCTCTAAGGTGTTCTATAAGGTTTGGAATAATATGAAAACCGGATGGGGCCAAGTCGGGATGATCGACGACAGTGAACCGAAGGCGTCAGATTGTTGCAGACATCGCAAAGCTCGTATGTGATCTGGCATTGTCATGAGAGGGTGCGCCACGTGCTGACGAAGTTTTCTGCGGTTATAAATTTGATCGCAGAACCTGTTTCTCACGCACCAACACAATTACGTTACAGCACGCCACGCTACAAGCTACAATTCGGAGCCCTCTAGCGGCGGAGGGTTTCAACTTGTTTCATCGAAGCGGGAAAGTCGACTGAGTAACACGCATGACATGTAACGCCTCAACCGATATTCAGAACAGAATAAAAAGAATTAGGAGGCATTAGTTTTCAGCTCGCCCTCGTAATAAAAATAAGTACATGCTTACATTGAAACAAATGAAGCAAGCGAGTGGTACCCAGTCGAAGACGGAGTTCACGTCGCCCTGGACGGCGTCAGCATAAAAGTATCCGCCCATTATGGCAAGGCAGACGCCCATTACTAGTGCTGAGCCTACAGCTAGAGGTCGCCGGCCGACCCTCTCGATGACAAATGATGACGCTAGACTTGAAACTAAAGAAACAGCAGTCACGATGATTGAAGACACATTTGCATCGATGCCACTTCCACTCTTCTGAAATATGTAGGTCGTGTAGTTAGCAAATGCTATAGATCCCGTAGATGTGTGAATCAGTCCGTATCCAAGCATTAAGAGTAACGTTCTCCGGTAAACTGGTACCAGAAATGTGTCTTTCCACTTCCCTTTGGTTTCTTGCTTCTGGCGGATAGCTTTGTACATCGTTTCTAGCTCGAACTGGAGTTCCTCTGGTGTCAGCTCGCCTTTGTACCTGACAAGAGACTTTACAGCTTCAGATTCTTTGTTCTGCAGGAGATAGAAATACGGGGACTTCGGCATCCATACGAACGTGACCAAAAATAAAATGGGAATAGACATGCAGCTGAAGGCAACAGTGGATATGGGCAGATAGGGCACGATACAGTACATGAGCAGACTTCCACCGTACATGAAGATACCGTGAAACGCCATGAGCGTCCCCCTTATCTCGATGTCAGCTATCTCACAAACGAACATGGTGGTAGCGCCACCGATGAACCCCCCAGTTAAGCTCCCGATGGCCCTGGCGGTGATCAGCACTTCATAGGAACTGGCAAAGGCGACCATCAGCCACCAAATGAGTGCGGGCACGGCGCCCACCAGCATCAGCATTTTCCGCCCGAAGGCATCAGCGGCGTAGGCAGTGGTAAGGATGGCCGCCAGGCCAGTGAGCGAGTTGATGGACACAATCCACGACCCCTGGTCCGGCGTCAGCGGCACCGGCGAGTCCTCCTCCTGCAGGATGGGAACAGTCGTCGGCGACCAAGCCATGAACGTGCCGAAAGCGAAGTGTATCACCGACGCTGTGAATATACAATTAATAATGCTGTGTAATTAAAAGCGGTCGTGAAAAAATGTAATACTGGTCATTTACAGAGAGTAATAGGAATTATATAAATAATAAACACGGAAGAAAATATGTGAGAGACCAACGAAAGGTACCGACATAAATTGGAAGAACACCACTAAAACGTAAGGTAGGGTGTGGCTTTCTGTATCATGGGACTGTGTGGATAGAAATAAGAAAATATTCTGCCGCTCATGCAATGTGCGCGACACGGCCTCCTTTCTGTTGCAGGACCGTTGCTAGCCAAGTCGCGTACAGGTAGGGTGACCAGATGCGATTATTTAAAAAGGAGGACAAACAGCTTCAAAAAGGAGGACAAAGGAAGAAAAAAAGAGGACACATCAAACGGGTGAACTGCAGATGAGGATACCACCCGTCAGCTTTAGACAAGTCACGTGACCGCAGGGAATTACCGGTAAATCTAGTAGTTAATTGTTACTGATGGTCAGGTGGTGGTTAACTGAGCAATACAAAAAAAAATGTAAAAACATTGAGTGTGGTGACAGTGTGGCGTCAATTGTTTTGTTATGTCAACAACACGGAATTGTTTACAAAGCGAAAAACCTAAGACCATTCACCTTCCTTCATTCGACGCACCACAACCAACATCTACAATTCAAGCAGCAGCTGACGACATGTAAACTGCACTTTAACCTTCCAAATACAAATAAATTGAATGACTATGAAACAATTAAATAAAACCATGACAAATAATCTGTTGAGTTATTTCCTACCTTCATTGGCCACTGAGACGTACGTTCCAGCTCCACATATCTTACATTCCGCTTCGAATTCATTTCTCCCTTTCTTAAAGCCGGATATTTGCAGGAAAGGATATCAGAAAATGTACACCTTCGTTGAGGCATAGCCAAATATTTTACGTGACTCACTCGCTTAAAAATTACACTCACAAATGACACGTGCACTACAGGAAGCCAGGCCAGTACAAAGCGAAGATACGAAACGAAAATTTTAAATAATGGATATTTGCATTCGCTGATAGGTAGATCAACGGTAACATCGACGATCCTGGTGCCCCCCTTTCGTGCGTGTTTATCACGAAGGCTGTGCCAATAGTTAAAGTATTTGATAAAAGAGCAATACAATGGGACGAATTGTAAATTTAACTGTATTACGCTCAACTTTGCGAAGAAGTCGGACACTGTAAAAATCCGTCCGGACCCCGGACAAAGAGCTAAAAAGGAGGACATGTCCGGATTAGTCCGGACGTCTGGTCGCCCTACGTACAGGTGACAAGAAACTTTTTCCAAACAAATTTAATCCAGACAGTGATCATCCATCAGGGAGTAAAAGAGGTAACAATAACAAACCAACATGCCATATTAAGTCTGTTTAAAATAAGGTCTATAGCTTAAATACATGAATTCTGGTTGTACAGTAGTGGAAATCAGTACAAAGACACGGTTCCTACAAAAGTAATAGTACAGTATCTGTAGCATAGTGTATCTAATTTATTATGAAAGTAATTGATGTATTTAAGACATGAAATGTAAATGAGCGTTTGGCGTCACTGGCCGGGAGGCCCCTTACGGGGCAGGTCCGGCCGCCTTGGTGCAGGTCTTATTACATTCGACGCCACATTGGGCGACCTGCGCGCCGGGTGGGGATGAAATGATGATGAAGACAACACCCAGTCCCTAAGCGGAGAAAATCCCCAACCCAGCCGGGAATCGAACCCGGGCCCCTTAGGACGGCAGTTCGTCACGCTGACCATTCAGTTATCGGCGCGAACATTTAAAACATAAACAATCATGATTGAATTACACAGTTTATTTCATAACACGAGTACCAAGTGAGGCGTTTGTATTTACTGGATGGAAATTCCTATAAAGGAACTACTGTCTGTTGTGTTATTGCATAATCAGCACTTTCTCCAACCTCTGTTTTCCTAATTACCACAAAAACTCTCTCCGGCATTGATTTTGTTCGGATTTGCAGTTCTTGCGATGAAACTGTGGCCCACTCTTTTAGTATCGCACGTTTCAGCACACATAGGCGTCAAATTGTCTTGCATTGCAATAAACACGCCTTGGAAGTATTCCCCAAAGGTTTTCCAGTGGATCCTATCTGGGCTAATCGCAGGTCAGGGCAAGACATCGATATCTTTTTCTCCGAATCACTTTTTAGTTGTAGCAGAAATATGAACAGACACATTATCCTGTTGAAACATTAGACATTCGTTTCCTAGATTCTCATACATTCTGTTCAATTATGTATCTAGCGTTTCAGCGTACATTTTAGAATTCATTCTAGAGTTCAGCCAAGCAATGCATGATTTAACTTTACCGCAAAAGACTGTCCAAATCACTTCCGCTACCAAAATTTTTGGTCCTTTACATCAACTCATTTGCTCTCAGATCATGCCAATAACATTGAAATACACCAGGCCCAATAAAATTAAACTTATCACTGAAGATAACTTTATCAATTCTGAAGTCCATGACATGTGTTTTTCAGCAAACTTCAATTTAGCCTGTTTAAGGTTGGGTGTTAGAGCAGGTTACTACAGTCGTTTCGTGAATGCAAGATGTTAGTCATTTGACAAAATTTGTCGTGACGTCTGACAATTCAACTGGTTCAATTGGCTCTAAGCATTATGGGACTTAACATCTAAGGTCATCAGTCCCCTAGACTTAGAACTAAGTAAACCTAACTAACCTAAGGACATCACACACATCCATCCCCCAGGCAGGATTCGAACCTGCGACCGTAGGAGCCGCGTGGTGGTTTCGGACTGAAGCGCCTAGAACCGCTCGGCCACAGCGGCACGCGCCTGACAATTACTGACAACTGTAAACCAGCGACAACCTGAGATGAATAACTGTCTATGATCCCTCACTTTCCGCAAAAGGAAGAGTTTGGATGCCTCAAATAGTTTTCTACTTCGCCCGTAATTTCTGTTCTGTGCCAATCGTGGGCCACTCTAACGAAATTATCAGTCACCGTAACTGAACGGTTCAACATCTTAGTGACTAGATGGTTAGAAATTTCCATTTCCTTGTGCGCACCGAATTTTGCTTTTTCATCTCATGATAATAGTTTTCCGCGTGGTCCACTGTCACTAATGGCGTCCGTTTCCTATCTGCAGTAAAGGCACATAGACTCACACTAACACTACACTGAGCCGGCCGCCTTTATGCAGAATTCCACTGTCTACCACCTAAACCGTTAACGTCTTGTTATATAGTGTACAACTGACCTCAAATGCGATGCCACCTGACTGCATTTGTCAGTATACTGGATCTCATACTATTGTATGTACACGATGCACAACTACTCTACAGGGCAATGCTAATTTTGCTTCAAAAATCCATGTCTTTGTACTGATTTCTGCTACTGTATAGCATCCATCAGGTCGGTCTACAGAACAACTAGAGAGATCTGTTATAAATCTGAGCAACTGCGTACACTTAAGAAATAGGGGATTGCGGCTATGTGAATCAGTCTTCGTGCGGCTTTCTGAAACGGAACGTAATATGTATTACTATTTTTATTAAGGTATTTATGTAGCCTAATTACACACAATAATCTCTCAGCTTCCACTATAAAATTTGTTTTTGATAAAATTTTCGATGTGGCCTGGAGACGTGCAGCTAATGTAGGAAATTCTGTGAGGGGATTTGACTCCACGGGAGCTTTTCCCCTTCAGTCCCCATCACACAAGTTCCTTCCTTCAATGTTTGCTTCATTTTTGACTACATCTGGAAGGTGGATGTATTCTTCCGTGCTCAGTTGCTTCTAATTCAGTTGTACTTAGAGCATCCGATTCACTACTACTTTTGCGTACATATCTCCCAGGAATTGTTGGAATAAACGGTGAATGTTGAGAATGTGGTTGCATGTTTCATTGTCTCTGATCATTATGGATAAACATAGAACTCCTTGAAAGTGACATTTTTATTGGTATTTACGCCTGTTTCAGGTTGGATCTGTTTCACATTAAAATGCTATTCGTCCTCGTGGTGCATAAATTGTTAAGGCGTAAAGTTGGTATCCTGACTGTGCCCACTCACAAACCAAAAACTTTTTCATACTCCTTCTCAGTTCCCAGTTCGTATCAGCGCACACTCCGCTGCAGAGTGAAAATCTCATTCTGGAAACATCCCCCAGGCCGTGGCTAAGCCATGTCTCCGCAATATCCCTTCTTTCAGGAGTGTTAGTTCTGCAAGGTTCGCAGGAGAGCTTCTGTAAAGTTTGGAAGGTAGGAGGCGAGGTACTGGCGGAAGAAAATCCGTGAGGACGGGGCGTGAGTCGTGCATGGGTAGCTCAGTTGGTAGAGCACTTACCCGCGAAAAGCAAAGGTCCCGAGTTCGAGTCTCGGTCTGGCACACAGTTTTAATCTGCCAGGAAGTTTCCTTCTCAGTTTCCGCTGTCCTCCTCTGGAACAAACTGCCCCTTAGCTTGCACAAAATTCAATCCCTTGCTGCATCCTCATAACTTTTTCCACAAAAATTAATGTACAAGGCCAATCGTCTCCTCCGTCAAATAGCAAAGCTAGTGTCTCCTATCTCGCTCCTTTCTCTTCTTCCTCTTCATCTATCTCTATTAGCCACGCAATCTTCTTTTCGTTTATATTTCCTTAATTATGTTTCATCATGCTTCTATTCTTCTCCTCCCTTCACCATCACTCTCCCTCATACTCCCTGTCTCTTTCATAATGTTTAATTATAACAGTACGTATCATCTACGAATACAAACTCTATATGTGTGTAATTTTCCAAGTGTGTCTTTGTAATTGTTTATTTCACTTTTTGTACTAGATGTAGTTTAACATGCCTACTAAAACATAGTAATGTAAAATAAGTAGAATGGCTGATTTGTAATAGAGGGCCTGATGGCCCCAATCTTGCCAGGTTAAATCATAAATAAAGTAAAGCGTCGGCACATTAGTCTGGAACGATAGAGCAGAGAGGGCTGTGCCAAAACGTCAGCCAACTGCACGCTGACCGACCCCTCTCTAGGACGACAACGCGACAGCAGCGACCTCTATGTGAAGAGGAGGTAAGCGCTGCTCCCGACTGGTGTCGGCCCACTTCTACAGCAGCACCAAGATTGGGCACGTCAGGACCTGCGACGTAGGAATTGTATAGACTGAAGAGATTCCTTATTTGCATATCACCGTTTGCTTGCGACACTTCTGTGTTATTGTCAAACTAACGTATTGCCATTGTTCATTTCACAATAAAACTCATTAATACGATTTGTCTGAAAGTTGTCTAGCGATCAGCCGGCCGCGGCGGTCTAGCGGTTCTGGCGCTGCAGTCCGGAACCGCGGGACTGCTACGGTCGCAGGTTCGAACCCTGCCTCGGGCATGGGTGTGTGTGATGTCCTTAGGTTAGTTAGGTTTAAGTAGTTCTAAGTTCTAAGGGACTTATGACCTAAGATGTTGAGTCCCATAGTGCTCAGAGCCATTTTTTGTCTAGCGATCCGAGAGGGCAGGCTTCCTAGACCCCACATATTTGACGTCAAGGCAGGACTCAACAGAAATGTTAATGAATACTTGAGGGCATCATATGAACGGTGAGTCTCTGCAGTGCGTCTGAGTTCTCTTCTTCGTTGTAAAATTATGTCACGGCTTGTGTTTCGACTGTCAACAATTACGATGGCAACTTCGTCTATCTGAGGTGCGTTAAATCGACGTTCGTGTTCTCCAGGTATTCTTTCGTCAGCTCGAATTTTAACTTTATATTCACCAGAAATCATTCGGTCTTTTGCTGTTCTGAATCTAGGATAAATAGGTTGTATTTGTGTAAGATCCTCTGTACATCTTGGACCACTCCTCAGTCCACTGATATTTGCGCATCGTCGATCAATATCTGGTTCTTCATTTCCAATGAAATGTACTTACAGATATTTATGGTCTTTTCCATAAAATTTCGGGCGTGCAGCCGCATAAATTCCATTTCTGCTTCTAATATTTCGGCTGAATACCGTCCAGCCATCTTCAGAGTGAGCCGAGGTGACTAAGGCTCCAGTACTTGCTCCGTCCTTTTAACTCGAGGACCGAACCACTGCGTATGCTTGTTCGGTTCTCGAGTCAAAAGGACGGAGCAACTACATCTTCATCTACATCCATACTCCGCATGCCACCCGACGGTGTGTGGCGGAGGGTACCTTGAGTACCTCTACTGGTTCTCCCTTCTATTCCAGTCTCGTATTGTTCGTGGAAAGAAGGATTGTCGGTATGCTTCTGTGTGGGCTCTAATCTCTCTGATTTTATCCTCATGGTCTCATCGCGAGATATACGTAGAAGGGAGCAATATACTGCTTGACTCTTCGGTGAAGGTATGTTCTCGAAACTTTATCAAAAGCCCGTACCGAGCTACTGAGCGTCTCTCCTGCAGAGTCTTCCACTGGAGTTTATCTATCATCTCCGTAACGTTTTCGCGATTACTACATGATCCTGGAGCCTTAGTCACCTCTGCTCACTCTGAAGATGGCTGGACGGAATTCAGCCGAAATATTGGAAGCAGAAACTGAATTTATGCGGCTGCACGCCCAAAATTTTATGGAACAGTCTTCACCCCGCGAAAATATGAAGATGCACATTTATAGTCTTCGGGTAGTGGTAGTAATAATCCCAGGTTCTGATAGAATTCTCCTTGGATGAAAAAAAAGACATAATCGATTTCATCTCAGTGTTGATCGCAATGACATTGAAAGAAGTCATTTTGAAACATGCGTCGAAATCTTTTATATTTTCAAGATTTTGATTTTGGAGTTTCCCCGGCCTTGCAATGTAAACATTAATGCGGAGGTGCTTCCAGTGGTGGTAACTGAATTTTTCCATTCATGCAAAAGTATCCTGGTGCTCCTCTACTGAATTTTTGTCCTTTGAAAAATTGGCAGATGTTATCCATTTTTCCGATTACGACGTGTTTGTGTTTGTTACATTCTTTTGTCGGGTGGTAGTGGAATCCTTCGTTTGTTAGGTTGTCCTGTTTACTTGTCCTCGTCCGCGTTTCTCTTAGGGTGATATTTTCATAGCAGTCTTTTAGTATAACATAGTGTCGCAGTTCTTGATTTTTCAATCTGTTCGTTTCGTTGTTCTTCGGTTTCTCTGTTTATGACGATGCTCACTGTCGTTCGTTATGAACTTAAACGTGCTTCACGCTCTTCGTCTGTTTCGTTTTCTCGCTGTTTTTGTTTTCGCCGTTTTGCTTCAGAATTAGCAAGATCTCCACCTCTTTTACTCTTGGGCATTGTCTAGAATATAGATCGAGTCAACTTCTTAGTAACAAATACACTAAGAACACTTTATATACTTTTCACACTTTATTTTCGATTTATATCCAGTCACTGTATCCCTTCACTGTTTGTTTTTGTTCACTAGCTGCACTACTTTTTCTGGTCCTCCCTTCGTCACTGATAAGAAACTGACGCTCGAACCTACGACGGGTCTTTATCAGTGAGTGACGCCCACTGGCGAATTGCAGGACATACCAAAAAGGACTCGAACGGTCCACAATGTTCCAGAACATTCCACAACATTCGGTAGTGCTCCACAATGATCTGGGATGTTCCCGAACAGTCTGGAATCTTCCCAGATGTTCCAGATTATTCCCGAACATCCCGGATCATTGTGGAACATTCTGAAATGCTGTGGACTGCTCTCGAATACTCTCAAATGTTCTAGAAAATTCTCAGATACTCTCGAATGTTCTGGAATGTTCTAGAAATTTCTAGAGGGCTAAATTTCCCAGCACTTATGTCTTCAGAATATCTATAAACGAACACCCTTCAAGTAAAAACGGGAACGTCCTTCATGGACGGCGGATAGAGAGCTACCACACCATATAACTGCCTTGATCGTACCGAGACTCGTTTCTGAGTTTTAGCGGCACTCACATTGTACACTTACTTTAAACATACACTCCTGGAAATGGAAAAAAGAACACATTGACACCGGTGTGTCAGACCCACCATACTTGCTCCGGACACTGCGAGAGGGCTGTACAAGCAATGATCACACGCACGGCACAGCGGACACACCAGGAACCGCGGTGTTGGCCGTCGAATGGCGCTAGCTGCGCAGCATTTGTGCACCGCCGCCGTCAGTGTCAGCCAGTTTGCCGTGGCATACGGAGCTCCATCGCAGTCTTTAACACTGGTAGCATGCCGCGACAGCGTGGACGTGAACCGTATGTGCAGTTGACGGACTTTGAGCGAGGGCGTATAGTGGGCATGCGGGAGGCCGGGTGGACGTACCGCCGAATTGCTCAACACGTGGGGCGTGAGCTCTCCACAGTACATCGATGTTGTCGCCAGTGGTCGGCGGAAGGTGCACATGCCCATCGACCTGGGACCGGACCGCAGCGACGCACGGATGCACGCCAAGACCGTAGGATCCTACGCAGTGCCGTAGGGGACCGCACCGCCACTTCCCAGCAAATTAGGGACACTGTTACTCCTGGGGTGTCGGCGAGGACCATTCGCAACCGTCTCCATGAAGCTGGGCTACGGTCCCGCACACCGTTAGGCCGTCTTCCGCTCACGCCCCAACATCGTGCAGCCCGCCTCCAGTGGTGTCGCGACAGGCGTGAATGGAGGGACGAATGGAGACGTGTTGTCTTCAGCGATGAGAGTCGCTTCTGCCTTGGTGCCAATGATGGTCGTATGCGTGTTTGGCGCAGTGCAGGTGAGCGCCACAATCAGGACTGCATACGACCGAGGCACACAGGGCCAACACCCGGCATCATGGTGTGGGGAGCGATCTCCTACACTGGCCGTACACCACTGGTGATCGTCGAGGGGACACTGAGTGCACGGTACATCCAAACCGTCATCGAACCCATCGTTCTACCATTCCTAGACCGGCAAGGGAACTTGCTGTTCCAACAGGACAATGCACGTCCGCATGTATCCCGTGCCACCCAACGTGCTCTAGAAGGTGTAAGTCAACTACCCTGGCCAGCAAGATCTCCGGATCTGTCCCCCATTGAGCATGTTTGGGACTGGATGAAGCGTCGTCTCACGCGGTCTGCACGTCCAGCACGAACGCTGGTCCAACTGAGGCGCCAGGTGGAAATGGCATGGCAAGCCGATCCACAGGACTACATCCAGCATTTCTACGATCGTCTCCATGGGAGAATAGCAGCCTGCATTGCTACGAAAGGTGGATATACACTGCACTAGTGCCGACATTGTGCATGCTCTGTTGCCTGTGTCTATGTGCCTGTGGTTCTGTCAGTGTGATCATGTGATGTATCTGACCCCAGGAATGTGTCAATAAAGTTTCCCCTTCCTGCGACAATGAATTCACGGTGTTCTTATTTCAATTTCCAGGAGTGTATACACTCATTTACATTTACGTGTGAAGTTTTTTTAGTTATTCTATTCTATTTTTATTATCCTCTACTAGCGGTCAACACATGAGAGGTGCTCACGCCGGGTTCAAGTAATTTCCTTCTTTCAGATCATGTGGTATTCTGAAACCCTGACTTATTTTTGAGCTGTGATCCTGTCTTTCAAGTTTCCACACGTGATTACGGCACGCATTTCGCTTAGAAGACAACTGCAGAGATAGTTAATAGTTCAGTTTATCAACAATTTCCTGCTTTAAGAAAACAAAAAGCTTTTCTCTTTTTTGTTGAGTAACCAGTACAGTGAAGAGTTTTGGAACAGAAAAATGCCTTGGTTGCAAAAGATATTAAGGATTTTGTCTGTAATTCTGCGGGTCCGTTCTTTTGCGCTGATTATTTACACAGTAATCGTCGGCACTTTTTTTCTAATCGCTTTGAATTTTGCGCTGGCTGAGAGATCACGATAAGTGCAAGCTAAGTAAGAGGCCAATTGCAAGGAAAACGGTCAAACCGAACTGGGGATTTCATCCGGACCTGGCGACTTCCCTGTAGTCAACTCTTTTAGTTGCTTCTCAGCGTCAGCGATAGGGATGTCCATTATACGGGAGTTTGTGCAACGATCATACAAAGGCATCTCTGTACGATCCTCCTGTGAGCTTGATTTTCTGTAAGTTAAGAACTTCGGCCTTCCTTCTCCTGTCTTCTGTTGCCGCAACAGACTATTCGACGAGAAACTGGAGAGAAGCTTTCGACCATATTAGTGATTTTCCATAGGACCGTAATTTTCTTGGATTCCCGGCGAGATCTTTCGCTAAGGTACGACCGTGGAAAATCTTAAGTGCGTTGCGTATCGATCCTTTTTTTAGACCCACGCATTTATATTAATTTTCACCTGTCGATAATTTCGAACTATTTTTTGAACTGAGAATGTGACAGTTTCTGTTTCCTTAGGATTATTTGAATTTTATCATCAAACCACGATGAGTCTTTTCCGTCCAATGCGATTTACAAGCAGTTTAAACTAAGTCCATCAATTAGAACTAAATTCATTGTCTAAGTAGACTGCATATAATTTTCGCAGCATTTTTCATAGCTTCATTAACTTTAGTGCCTCAACAAGAATAATGAACATTTGTTGTGCTGGTTACTAAATAAGGAGCCACTAGCTGACTTCTTATAATGACCAATACTGCAATTGTGCAGTACTCCTATTGATTTGCAGTATCGTCACATTCTTCCTGCATGACTTTCTGTCGCAATTACAAACTTCGTTAATCATCTTTGTTTTCGTGACAACATAATCATAGTCGATGAGGTCAGGTCTGTTTATTCTACAAGGTTTAAAATACTACTAGATGGATGGCGACTGATCTCAGACAAGAAGTGTTGAGTCTAGGGTAGCGTTCAGGTATGTGTGTGGCTTTATTCTAAGTACAATTTCGGAAGGAAGCTATGGTAGTGAAAAGTTCCGGTAACGATGGCAGGTAGCCAAAAAGAGTGACCAGATAAGTTGTAAAGAGGGCCACTGATTGTTAGACATTCTACAAATACTTCTAACTGTTGCGTGTTACCCAGGAATTCTTAGTTATAGCATGTGCAGTTGGTAATTACTGGATGCCATCGAGAAGCAACAATGTGAGCCTATCCTTTGTAAACATTTGGCTTTTACCTGTAATCTGTTCCCGTTTCTCCAAGTGAAATAGGTTGGTCTCACAATTTCATGGATCACACATGTACCAGTTTTTCAGGGAATACTGTGACTCGCTCGTCCGATAGTACAGTAATTATCAGGCAAAAAGTGGTGCATGGCACTTAGTGTCAGATGCGACCAGCAGTGTGCAAGCACCCTCAATTGTGCAGACTGCTTCACAGCGGCCCATGCTACCAGATACAAGTGTATGACATGCACTCTAAACCACAGTCTCCGCGCATTCTCCGAGGATCGACCGTGCATCGGATCTCTGCAGCCCACAGGAAGAAGAAATTCTCAGTTTGCTTGCTATGGCAACAGGTAGTACGGATAAGACGAATTAGCTATATGAGTAATTCGTTCATTCAGCCAGGTCTTGCACTCCTTCTCTACCACATACCCCCCCCCCCCCTCCTCCCATACTGAGGAACCCACAACCAAGTGAGCGAGGGATTCTGGGTCAACCTTAATGGACGAACTTGCTCCTAGCGCACCATATCGCTAAGTGTCAAGTGGTGTAACTCTACGCTGACGAGAGAGGATATTTAGGCCACCTGACAAAGGTCTTGAAATTGCTTAATGCATTCATTAGTCATCACTTTCGGAACACTGGGACTGGTCAAAATTGCCCATTACCTGATATGATACTTGGGCAGTTTGGACTTCTTGCCACTCTTGGAAATTTGTATTTACTTTCTAAACCTGGCGCAACATGCTTTTCAATATTTCAGAAAAATTATCTGCAACTGTCACCTCTCCAGTATTTCATCAACTGAACATAAAAAACAGTATCCTGAGTATCACAGTCCATGGTTCTAATGTTCAAAATCCAGTGGTTAGCCATTACCTGAGCTACTGTCTCCTTTTGCTAATTTTGTGCAGCAACTATAAAGAAATGATGTGAAAAGTGATGAGCTTAGTCAAAGATGCCGATTCCCCCTTATGTCTGTGCAGAGCTTACAAGAATATCCATACTAATGATTTGGAGCAGTTTGTTAGCCTCTGGTAATCTATGCAATGAAATTCACTGATGATTTAGCTCAGCTCTTTGCACACTGGGTATGGAGATATATATTGCTCGACATTCTGCTTCAATGGTTGCCACCAATGAATCTCCATGATGCGATGAGGAGTAGTTCAACGACCTCCATGCCATCAAAGGTAGAATTGTGAGCCTGTTTCAATGTCTCATTGCATAACCTTGCCGCCACAACTATGTATCATCTGGGCTATGTTTGCTTGCACAGCACTCTGATGTTAGCACAGAGTTGACCCTGAGTCAAGAACTACTGGAAGTCTTAGTCAGTGGCCTGAGCCTTTTGTCACGCATCTACAGAAATGTCAACAAGTTCGACTGTGTATACCATATGACTCAATCTGTTAGCGTTACTGTATGGGGTGATGCATCACTTCAAAACCATCTATGCCAAGCTGTAAATTCATAAATTTTGACAACATAGTTTACGGAGAGCAGCGACCTAGTGTTATATTTAAGTTAAAATTAACAGTCGAGATCGCAATAATATTTCTTTATTGACCGGTTTCGGCTTATATACAAGCCAGAATATTTTGGCACACCTTGGCTGGTGCTGACGGCCCCTCGGATTTCTCGTGGTACCACGAGCTGTGAAGCCTCTGAGGCCAAGTAGCTAGTTGTATCTTCAAGGCACACAGCTATTTTGATGCTGCATAATCCATTACAACCAATAGGCAACTATCTCAGAAGTAACATGTGACACGATAAATCATGCTAAGCATTTCCTTTTCTGTGGCTGAGCAATTCTTTTCTGCCTTATTTAATTGCATATAAGAATAATATTCTTAGTGCTCATTACCATCTATTTCCCGACTTAATATGCACCTTAAGGAATAGTTTCTGGGATCACAAGATAATATGAATTGTTTCTGATAATCTGTGAAATTGAGGATAGGACCAGTGGTTAATAAGTCCCTTATTCAGAGAAAGGTTTCTTCATAATCAGGAGCCCACTGAAACTTCATTCCCTTCTTTAATGAATGCTTATGGAATCTAACTATTTCTGCAAACCTCAAGACAAATTTCCTGTAATAATTACCTGAACCTAAAGTAATGCAGCTCTTTTTTGGGGTTCTGTACATCAGTCAGTAAAAACAGAACCATTATAGGATCATTTGTTACCCTTCTGCCAGTCTGTCTGTTGGGATCCCTTTTTCTCAGGAATGGGTAGAGGTATAAAGTTAAAATTTCTGTACAACATTAAGATCTATGGTCGTTTGGCAATGTGAGAAATGTAAGCTTCTAAATTAATGGAGTCAAAAGATATGGCTATTTATGTCAAATATTTTGATACTTGCAAACACACTCATGAAAACCTGTATATCATATATTTACATGTGTAATTATATCGATACATAACCCTTAAAATACGAGTCCTCCTCACATTTGTCTCGATTTGTTTCATACTCAGAGTAGAAGACATTCATACATCCTGGAAACATACCACGTGCCGTTGGATGTCGTTAGAAAACAGTATAATGTCGTTGAAGTGTGTAATATATTTTCGTTTCATCCTCATAGTTCCCCTTCTAATACGTAAAGGAATCCCGCTGGGGCATTTTTCAACCCAAATGGCATTGACTAGTATTGGTAATGACTAGATAGTAACATGAAGTGAAACTTCGTACAGTTTACTGTACCCTCTAGGACTGAAAAGCCATATACAGGAACCGATACCAAGTTTCACAAGTGATGATGGAGAAATTTGTAAACTAGCAACTCCATGATCGGATAATAGAAGAGTGTACCACCCCATGGAGTTAGTGCTGAAGTAGATGGGACAGAACACCCAATATCCTATTCTTCTAGACAGCAAATTAGGTATAAAAGAATTACTCATCCGCAGAAAATGAGGCGCTTACCATGATTTATGGTGTCACATATTTATGATGCTACTTATAAAATAGTTACTTGATAGTAATAATGGATCATGGAGCATCAGAATAGATCCAACTAGGTGCAACTTTAGAGCTTAGTCTATTTGATTTTGATGTAATGCACCATCCCATACACTAACAGGAACATACTGAGTCAAAATGTATGCACAGTGGAAGTTATTGACATTTCTTCACATGCATGACAGAATGCTTGGGTCACTGACTGAGACTAACAGCAGTTCTTGACTCTGTGTCAGTTCTGTGGTGACAATGTAATGCTGTACAAACAAACATAGCCCAGACGACATTGAGATGCGCCGGCAAGGCTATTTAGTACAAAGTGCTGAGGTGAATCATCAGTGAATTTCATTACAAATCATTAGTATGGGTATTCCTGTCCCCTTTGCACAGAATCAGGAGACACTCGACATGTTTGACTAAAACGATTACTTTTCACGTTATTTATCCATCATTACTGTGCAAAATTATCAAAAGAGGACAATATCACAGGCAGTGGTTAACCACTGGATTTTGAGCTTTGGAACCAGTCATTGTGAAAACCGACCAGGGCATTGTTTCTTATGTCCAGCTGGTGAAACATTGGACAGGTCGTGACATCTATACATAATTTTGCTAAAATATTGAGAAGCATATTGTGTTTGGTTTGCAAAGGGAAGGCGAAACTGCACAAATATCATGTCAGGAAATAGGTAATCTTGACCAACTCAGTGTTATAAAATAGAAGACTAATAACTGATTTACGAGATATCAAGGGCTTTGTCAGGTGGGTCTAAATGTCGTTTCCAGTAATGTAAAGTTGCATCTCGACACTTAGCAACATGATGCATGAGGGGCGAGTTCGCCCATTTGAAGTAGACCCTCAGTTGTTCGTGGCTTCATTGGTATGGGGGTGGTAAATGATAGAGAAGGAATGCAAGAAATGGGTGAATGGATGAATTATTCGTACAGGAACTCCAGCTAATCTGTACTACCTCAGATAGAATTTTGGAACACGTATTGTGTTCGAGTATAATGACTTTTCTGGAGACTAAATTCTACTCTGTAGGAATCAGCATGGGTTTCGAAAAAGACGGTCATGTGAAACTCAGCTCGCGCTATTCGTCCACGAGACTCAGAGGACCATAGACACGGGTTCACAGGTAGATGCCGTGTTTCTTGACTTCCGCAAGGCGTTCGATACAGTTCCCCACAGTCGTTTAATGAACAAAGTAAGAGAATATGGACTATCAGGCCAATTGTGTGACTGGATTGAGGAGTTCCTAGATAACAGGACGCAGCATGTCATTCTCAATGGAGAGAAGTCTTCCGAAGTAGAGTGATTTCAGGTGTGCCGCAGGGGAGTGTCATAGGACCGTTGCTATTCACAATATACATAAGTGACTTGGTGGATGACATCGGAAGTTCACTGAGGCTTTTTGCAGATGATGCTGTGGTGTATCGACAGGTTGTAACAATGGAAAATTGTACTGAAATGCAGGAGGATCTGCAGCGAATTGACGCATGGTGCAGGGAATGGCAATTGAATCTCAATGTAGACAAGTGTAATGTGCTGCGAATACACAGAAAGATAGATCCTTTATCATTTAGCTTCAAAATAGCAGGTCAGCAACTGGAAGCAGTTAATACCATAAATTATCTAGGAGTGCGCATTAGGAGTGATTTAAAATGGAATGATCATATAATGTTGATCGTCGGTAAAGCAGATGCCAGACTGAGATTCATTGGAAGAATCCTAAGGAAATGCAATCCGAAAACAAAGGAAGTAGGTTACAGTGCGCTTGTTCGCCCACAGCTTGAATACTGCTCAGCAGTGTGGGATCCGTACCAGATAGGGTTGATAGAAGATATAGAGAAGATCCAACGGAGAGCAGCGCGCTTCGTTACACGATCATTTAGTAATCGCGGAAGCGTTACGGAGATGATAAACTCCAGTGGAAGACTCTGCAGGAGAGACGCTCAATAGCTCGGTACGGGCTTTTGTTAAAGTTTCGAGAACTGACCTTCACCGAGGATCAAGCAGTATATTGCTCCCCCCTACGTATATCTCGCGAAGAGACCATGAGGATAAAATCAGAGAGATTAGAGCCCACACAGAGGCATACCGACAGTCCTTCTTTCCACGAACAATACGAGACTGGAATAGAAGGCAGAACCGATAGAGGTACTCAAGGTACCCTCCGCCACACACCGTCAGATGGCTTGCGGAGTATGGATGTAGATGTAGATGTAGATGTAACAGAATAGCATAAGAAGCTAACTGAACATTTCTCTTCCTCTAGGGTGCAGAGATCAGATCCTCGGTCGATCTGCGGAGTATACGTACAGACTGTTGTTTTGAGTGCATGTCATACATTTTTACTTGTTAGCATGGGCGGCAGAGTATTCTCTGCAAAGCTGATACAAGTATGGTTCCAGGGTTTTCGAGTCCAGCATTTTTCACGTGGAGAAACCTACATGTGGGTGTCCACAGGAACTGATTACAAGTGAAAATCAAATACTTCCAAAGGGTAGGCACACATTGTAGCTTCTCAGTGACACCCGGTATTTATCATCTGCACATGCTATGACCAGGAATGCTATGGTAACACACAATGGTTAGAACTACTCGTGCAATGTCTAATAATCAGTGGCCCCTGTTATGACGTATCTGGTCACTCTTTTTGGCTACCTGCCAACGTTACCAGAACCAAATCATTAAACACTACCTTTTCACTATCTGACCATTCTTTCGTAATTCCTTTTAGAGTAAAGCTGCGCTTAACTGCTACCCTGGACTCAACACTTATTTCCGACCAGTCGTTAACAACCCAGTATTATTTTAGATCTTGTAGTACAAAACGGCCCCGCCCTGTCGACTATGCTCATGATGCCATCAATGGGCAGATAGTTACTAAGGTTTATAGTTGAGACATAAAGTCACTCAGGAAGAATGCGACGATATTGCAAATCAAAACGGGTACTCCACAACAGTTTTATGAGTCATAAACAAGAAGTCACCTGATGGGTTAGTTATTGACCAGTACAACAATGGTGCACTACTCCTGCTGAGTTACTAAAGTTAATAAAACCATGAAAAAGGTTGCAAAAAATTTAAGCTGGAAATAATACGAAGTCAGTTATTAGCATCCTACTTAGATAAAAAATTTAGTTCTGATATGATGGACTGGGAGAAATTATGGAAAAAGTTAAAACTGTTTGTATATCGCCTTCTGGATAATTATTTGCAGAGTAAGAGGGTTAAGGACGGAAAAGACTCACCGTGGTTTAACAACAAAATTAAGAAAATCCTAAGAAAATAGGGGTTGTCGCATTCTAGGTTCAAAACAGAACGTGAAAATGTTGACAAATAAAATTTAAAATAAATGCGTGTTTCTATAAGACGATAGATGCGCAACCCTCGCAACAATTTCCACTGTTACATCTCAGCGAATGATCTCGGCGGGAACACGAGAAAATTCCGGTCATACGGAAAATCAATAAGTTGGTCGAAAGCTTCTGGTCGAGAAGACAGACGAAGGAAATCTGAAGCTGAAATTTCGCGTTTAAAAAATCATTTACCCTGGAGGATCGTACAGAGAGAACTTCGTTTGGTCGTCGCCGAGACTCCCGGGTAAAGGACAACCTTGGCGTTGAGAATTAACTAAAGGATTTTAAAACAATTAACTAACAAGGTCCGGATGAAATACCAGTTTGGGTTTTCATGGAGATTCCTTCGAAACCGGCCCCATACTAAGCTTGCGCATATCATGATCTCTCAGCCAGCGAAAAGTTGCAAGCGACTAGAAAAAGTGCAAGTTTCAAACGTAGGTCGCACATGCGTCCTAGAGGTGGTCTCCTTTACAGACGAACCGCACTTTCCCAAAATTCTCGAAATAAATCGCAGTCCAACCATTCGTCTTCCTCACATGCTTGTTCCACTACACCTACGTACATACTCCCCAAGCCACCGTACGGTGAGTGGCGAACGGTACCGTATTATACCACTACAAGTTATTTCCTTTCCTGTTCCACTCGCAAATAGAGAGGGCAAAACGGCTGTTTATAAGTCTACGTAAGTGCCCTAATTTCTCATCGCCTAATTTCCCGCCGTCTCAGACTTAGTACGCGTAAGCAATTTATTAGATATGTTCAGCAGCACTATCAGATTGTTCGCTGACGATGCTCTCGTATACTAGAAAGTGTCGTCTTTAGATGACGATAAGGAAATGCAGACCACTTGCAAAAGATTTACAGCTGGTAGGACTGATGGCAGCTCTGATTAAGTATCTATAAACGCAAGAGTACGACTATAACAAAGGTTTGTGGTAAGCATCCTGAGCTTATCACACGTATAAGCATGTGAGAAAAATACTAACAAGCTGCAAACTAAAAACAGTGTTAGGAAATCCGAAGAGAAGTCTTAGATATGATGGAGTACGTTTGCTGTAACAACCGCATACGAGACGCCATTGTGTTCATTTGTAGCGAATTATTCCATTTGCCGGAGTCCGGCGTTCCCAGACACTTCGAGTGATCGAAACAGGTCGGCATAGTCCATACGAAAGTGTAACGGAAATACTTGTGGAACTCAAATAGGAATCGTTGCAAGGAAAGAATCAGCTCACCTTAGTTCTTGCGGTACACTAAAGTTTACAGAACTTATATTCCAAGAAGACTTGGGGGCCATTACGCTGCCACAGTCGTATATCACTCTTGCAGATCGTAAGAGTAAGACTGGAGAGATCACGGGTGTAAGGAGACATACAGACAGCCATCCCTAATACTGGAACGATTTGCCCACCACCGTCACACTGCACAGTGTCTAGCGGAGTATATACACACTCCGGACTGTAGTTGAGAATCTTCATTACAGCCAAGCCACAAGACACGAAGAGAAAAAGTTAATTAAGGCTTCGTTAAGGAAATAACATCTCTGCATCTTCATCTATGCTCAACAGTACACACTGTGCCTGACAGAGGGTTTATCGCCTTCAAGCTTTTACTCTACCCTTTCGCTCTCGAAAGCGTGTAGGTAAAACGAACACAAAAATCTTCTCGTGAAGGATCCAATTCCTCTTATTTTATTATGACGATCATTTTTCCCTGTGTATGTGGACTCCAAAAAAATTATTTCGCACTACGAGGGGAAAGTTGGTGATTGAAATTTCATGGGATGATCCTGCTGCAACGAAAAACGCCTTTGTTTTAATGATTGCCACTCCGATTTGCGTATAATATCGGTGGCACTCTTTCCCCTATTTCGTGATAATACAAAACGAGCTGCTCTTCTTTGGACTCTTCCGGTGTCCTTCGTCAGTCCTCTGATGCGGACCCCGCATTGCACAGTAATACTCCAGAGGACGGCGGACAAGCGTAGTGTAACCACTCACTTTAGTAGACCTATTGCATTTTCTAAGTCTTCTGCGAATAAATCGCAGTCCTTGGTTTACATTTCCTACAACATTATCTATGTGATCGTTCCAATTTAAGTGATTCGTAATTGTAATCCCTAAGTATTTAATTTCATTGACAGCCTTCATATTTGTGTGATTTATTGTGGCCGGCCGCTGTGACGGAGCGGTTCTAGGCGCTACAGTCTGGAACCGTGCGACCGCTACGGTAGCAGGTTCGAATCCTGCCTCGGGCATGGATGTGTGTGATGCCCTTAGGTCAGTTAGTTTTAAGTAGTTCTGGCGGTCTGATGACCTTAGAAGTTAAGTCCCCTAGTGCTCAGAGCCATTTGAACCATTTGATTTATTGTGTAACGTAAATTTAGCTGATAGCTTTTACTAATCATATGAAATACTTTACACTTTTCATTATTTAGCGTCAAATGTCACTATTCGCACCCTACAGATATCTTGTGTAAATAATTTCGCAGTTGGTTTTGATCATCTAATGACTTGAAAAGGCGATAAATGACAGCATCATCTGCAAAAACAATGCAAGTGAGCTGCTCAGATTATCAGTTAAATCGTTTATGTAGGGCAGGAACAGCAGAGGGTATATAAAACTTCCTTGCTTAACTCGATGAAAAGAAATGATCGTATTGCATTGTTGGCCGGGATGTCCCAGTCGGATTCGGCCGCCAAGTGAAAGTCTTATTTCAGTCGGCGCGACTTGCGGCCGGTGATGAACACAACACAAAACCCAGTCCCCGAGCGGAGAAAATTTCCAACCCGGCCGGGAATCGAACCCGGACCGAGTGCATAGGAAGCAAGCACGTTACCACTCAGTTTATTTCTTACCTTGCAACAGTTTAGTAGCATAGCCACTACACCACTTTTTTATTTGTATATATATTTTTAGACGCTCTATCCATTAAAATCCATATCCATAGTAAATCACGTATCTAGTAGCATATCTGAGACGATACTCCATAGGCACGGCGCTTGATTAGAAGTTGCTTCTGAGGAACAGTGTCAAAACCAAATATAAAAATATGGCATCAATATGACAACACCTGTCGATAGCACTCATTAATTTGTGAGAATAAAGATCTAGTTGTGTTTCACAACAACGATGTTTTCTGAATCTCTATTGCTGTTGATCAATACACAGTTTTCTTCTAGGTAGTGCATAATATTAGAGCGCTTTATATGTTCCAAACTCACACTGCAAATACACGTTAGCGATATCGGTCTATAATCAAACGAATTACACATATTTTCGTTCTTGGGTATTGGTGTGACCTGTACAACTTGCGAATATTTAGGTACGGAGCTATCGACGAGAAAGCTGTTGTATATGATAGTTAAGAATAGCCCTATTGCTTGGTCAAATTCTGAAAGGAATTTGACTGGGATACAATCTGAACCAGAGGCCTTGCGATTATTAAGTGATTTAAGTTCCTTCGTTACACCGAAGATATCTGTTCTTCAGTTACTCATGGTCGCTGTAGTTCTTCGTACGAATTCTGGCATATTTACTTCTTCTTTGGTGAAGGAATTTCGGAAAACAGAGTTTAGTAACTATTCTATAATGACACTGTCAAAAGTAACATCACTTTTGTTACCGCGCAGTGAAGGTATCGATGGCGTCTTTCCGCTGGTGTACTTCACATACGACCAGAATCTCTATTTGTTTTGTGTCAGATTTCAAGACAGAGTTTCGCTGTCGAAACTATTAAAAGCATCTCGCATAAGTTGACGCTAAATTTTTAACTTCGTAAGACTTCGCCAGTCTTCGGGGTTTCACGTTCTTTTAACCCTTCATTTAGTGATGGGAGTTAGGAGTTAACCAGTCAGGCCTATTTCATACAGTTTGTGCTTACTACGCTGCATGTCAGTACAGCCATTCCGAAGCCAATTCTGTACTGCAAATGGCTGCTTGGGGTCTAGAACAACGCTGCAAGATTACGTAAGTAAACGCAAGGTTTATTTTTGAACTAAGGTAATTGATAATTTACATGTGTTTCCTTTGTGGATAAAAAAAGTTAATTTGGATCAAATAGCAATACAGTACCATTGTAATATTCAGTTATAACGTAAAATATGATTGTGATTTATCAGTCCCGTCAGGTACAGTATAGGGACTTACTTCACAAGTCCCGGCGGAGGTTCGAGTCCTCCCTCGGGCGTGGGTGTGTGTGTTTGTCCTTACGATAATTTAGGTTAAGTAGTGTGTAAGCTTAGGGACTGATGACCTTAGCAGTTAAGTCCCATAAGATTTCACACACATTTTGAACAACTTCACAAGTTTGCTTTGATGTTTATAGCTTTTTCTGCTTTCACATTTTGTAAGTAAAGACACATAATTGCTGACAACAATACGACGTTCCATTTTATAAAAAAGCAATAGAAATATGCTTGACTTGTATAACATTAATGAACTTAGTACGATTTTGTTTCAGGGTATGACTACTTATTGCAGAAGAGGCCAAACAGACAAAGAAACTCGTACTCAACTAGAAAATTATCCAGATGACATTAATACACCCTCTGAATGCAGTGATGACAGTGAAGGTGAAATGATGCGTAGTACTTCGCGGAATAATAACGCAAAGACTCTTCAGGCGTGTGCAAGTACCTCACGTTCAAACGGTATCTCTTCAGGTATGTGCTAATTCTTCGCAGAGTATGGACTGACAATCATGCAGTTCACTTTCTTTCAAATTATCATGAAAATAAAGCATGCAGTCTGCCCAGAAACCAGAACGATGGATCAAAGATTGAAGTGGAGGCACTAACAGCTGTACAAGATTGTAATGAACACTTGGCTCGCGCAGATACTGCTGACGTGATGAGATATCCATATGAGGTAGACAGGAAGTCAAAACAGTATTGGTACAGAATGTTTTATTCAGTGGTGGAAATGACCCTCATGTATTCCTATATTTCCCAATATGCCGCAAAAGGGACACTTCCATTGATTGATTTCAAACGTAGAACTATACTTGGTCTACTCACACTTGGAAAGCGAACTTCCAAAACAATCGAAAGGAACCAAAAAGGATCAAAAATATCGTCTTTCTATTCCAAGGAGAAGAAAGACAGCATTTTTGTTTCCAAATGACGTACGTTTTCAGAATAAATGCCATCATTTGTCAATTGAAGAGGCAGACAGGAAGCTCATCTAGAAAGATTGAATCTCGATCCCATTCGAAGTATTCGGAGTCTAATACTTTTTATGTCTAAATGAAAAAAGAACTGAATTTATAACGATCACTATAAGTAATAATCATAGCTGTATGACTGTTTTGGGACTTCTCAGTCCCTTGATGTACACTGAGATAACAAAAGTCGTGGTAGCGATATGCGAATATATAGATAGCGGTAGTACCGCACACACAAGGTATAAAAGGGCAGTACACAGGCGGAGGTGTCATTTGTAGTCAGGTCATTCATGTGAAAAGATTTGCCATATGATTATGGCTGCAGCACTGGAATTAACAGACTCTGAACTCGGAATGGTAGTTGGAGCTAGACGCAGACATTCAATCTCGGAAATCCTTAAGGAATAGAATATTCCGAAATCCACAGCGTTAAGCGTGTACTAAGAATACCAAGTTTCAGGTATTACCTCTCTCCAGGACTACGCATTGGCCGTAACGACCGAGTACAACAGCGTTTGTTTGAAGTTGTCGGTACTAAAAGACAAGTAACACTGGGAGAAATAACCGCAGAGATCAGGTTTGGACGTGCGACCATCGTATCCCTTAGGACATCGCGAAGAAAACAGGCGTTAATAGGCTATGGCAGCAGACGGCCAGCGAGGGTGCTTCTGCTAACAGCACGACTTCACCTACAGCGAACGCTGAGCGCTAGACGACTGGAAACTGTGGTCTGGTTGGTGAGTAGACCCCACGAGGCAATGGACCCAAGTTGTCAACAAGGCACTGTGCAAGCTGGTGGTGACTCCATAATGGTGTGGGCTGTGTTTACATGGAATGGGTTCGATCCTCTGTTCCAACTAAACCGAATATCCCAAATAACGATGAAATCTTTATTAATGATAATACACCATGTCACCGGGCCGCAATTGTTTGCGATTGGTTTGAAGAACATTATGAACAATTCGACTGAATGATTTGGCCACCCGGATCGCCGACAGGAGTCCCACGGAACTTTTGTGTGACATAATTGAGAGGTCAGTTCGTGCACGAAATGCTGCACTGGCAGCACTTCGCAATTATCGACAGCTATAAAGGCAGCATAGCTCAGTACTTGTGCAAGGGACTTTCAACGAACTGTTGAGTCCATGCCACATCGGAGTGCTGTACTATGCCGGGCCAAAGAAGGTCCGACACGATATCAGGAGCTACCCCACTATTATTGTCACTTCGGTGTACTTCGCCTGTATAACAGAGTTCGGACTTACAAGTCCTCTGAACTTTTCATGCATTTTAATGAATCTCTACCATTTTTCAAAAAAAAAAATAGTTATGAATTAAATAACAGTTCATCGACAATCAAAGTAAAGATTGTGGACTTCGATTTTATATGTTTTAGAAATACAGTAAATAAAGGGTTAAATATGGCATGCTTTTTTTCGTTGCATCAGCAACAGTGCTCTGATCTATTTTATGTACCATGGGGTATCAGTGCTATCTCTTACTAGTTTATTAGGTATATATCTGCATCTGCACAACTTAAACAGACGCAAACAATATACATGTTCTTGCAAACCTCTCTTACTTCGCAGCAGTCCTACAGATGCGAAAAAATTATGCTAGATAAATCCTGGAATTAGTGGCGTGGTTCGTATAGAGATTAAATATATTTAAATTATGTTTTATCAAAACTGTGGCCGCTTGCCATGGTGGTGGCCTTGGCTTTGCCTGACACGTATAAACATTGTGTGGCCATGTATTTAAAGACATTTATAGATTTGTTAGTAAGATCGAGGGCACTATAACAGGAAGATAACAACACCCCTCGAAATATATCAACAATTGCCATGCTACCAATAAATCTAGATGCGGGGCGATCAGTACCTTGCTGTATTAATTATTATTTGGAACATAACTACACCGATGCAAATATCCTACAACAGATGGCTATATGTCTATATCACTTTCTCTTGAGGCATGTTCCAAGACGTTACTTGATAGGGAAACATCCATCAGCAAATTGGAGCCTAATTTGGAACAACGATCATATGTCATTCCTGCACATTAACATGAAAGCGTTATGGTCAGATTTAGTTAGATCTTTGGAAAAGAGGCAATGGATGTATCTCACAAAAACTACGATTTGCGACGATAAGTACTATTGTAGGAAATTATCATCCGCAGAGACAAAATCAACATTTTGCAACCCGACGGCAAACCACTCCCCGCTGCCAAATGTAAAGCTGATGTTTGGCGGAAAAAGTGACACATCATATATTTACGTCCAGGAGAACGACTGTAAAAGAATACTTAAATGTTTGCAGTTACAGTTTTGAAACCTCAGGAATAAAACCGAATGCAACTGCAGGGAACTTTTCATTGTTATTTAAGCACAGTTCTTGGCGAGCAAACCGTGATAAAAGGAAGAAATGGGACTTCCGAACCATTGAAGGCCACTGGAAAATTACTCAAACTTTGGATGACGTAAGCTGCTGAGCTGACACCAGTCAAGAAGGACTCTCATCAAGACTAATCGAAATTTGCTGGTAGTCACAGGAATATCACGTAAGTAGCGATCATAGTCGAAGAGTAATTAGACTATACACATTCAATATACAGGGGAAGTGCACACTCTTGCTACGGACAAATGGATGCAACTCTCCTTTGAAAAAGCTTTTCCAGATAGCGCCGCTCAAGGGCACTGTGAGTGAATTAACAAAAACAAGCAAGAAGTCAATTTCTTTACTTTGACAATACATAAACCAAAAGAGTGGTACTGTCAGAGTCTTATATATGTTACTCGTTATGTTATTTACGCCACCTGTAAAATATTTCATATCTACATTTTGTTCGTCATCGTAGTAGATGGCACTGTGGTTTGTTCACATTGCTTAAGAAGACATCATTTTCTATGAGGTATTTTTGTTCTGCTATTAATATTTAGCAGTCAAGAAAATGCATAGCAGAAGGGGACTACATCAGTTTTAACCATCAGTGGAATAACTCTTAGTGAATAGTATTCCAGCTGTTTTCCACTAACACCCAGTTGTATTTCCCGCGAAAGGCAATAATCCAAGTCGAATCTAGCTGCCTGGCTTGGCTAATACAGAAATCGAGTACGTTGTCCAAAGCCGGAGAGCTGTCAGCATCTGGCTCCGTCAGTATCTGCACACAACGCAACCACATGTCTATCATGTTACATCGTCCATTCTCATAGACGGAGGAAGACGTTTCGTTTTCCTTAGTCCTGCACAACGACAGAAATGAACTGCATTTCACACTAAGGACGCATGCGATATGCATATTATACACAGAATGTCATTTTAAGTGGGCACGTCGTAGGTACCGCAATTATGAGACAAATTCAATTCAGTGATATTGGACTGTAGTCAATTTTTTGTGAACTATAACTAGCTTACTTATAGATACTCTCCTGAGGGCGTGGGAAACATCTCAGCGCCTGTTTACCTGCTAGTGTAGCCAGGTACTGCAACCGCCGGCTGCGTTTCTGCATCGTGCTCCAGAGTACCGTGGCTGTTGCGAACAGATACAGGCGCAGCCAAAGCTCCTCGCACGAATGTTGGAATACCCCGCAATTTGCGCTGTTAATAGCTCGATAAGTAGCTGCAGATAATTCGTAGATGGTAATCGAGTTGGAGGATGCCTTTATTTTCAGTTCTTATTATCTTCAAGTTATTATTTAGTGAATAACAATTTATCTCTATCCTCGAAAACTAAGTAGTTAAGCTTTCATGTCATCAGCTTCCAAATGATTATTCTCCTAATAATTACTTGAAGATAACTTATCAGCCAAGACGATTGACTTTCAGTATTTCAGCTGAGTGTGAAGGCATGTTGTGATCTATGAGTGGCCTTATAGAGGTTACCGTCTTCCTCCCTTACATAAACTCAATCGGACCGAACAGGTGTCGAAAGGCCCAACGGTACTGACTGGCCGCCTTGTCGTACTCAGCCGACAGGTGTCACTGGATGCGGATATGGAGGAACATGTGGCCAGTACACCGCTCTCCCGACCGTTGTCAGTTTTAGTGACCGAAGCCGCTACTTCTCAGTCAAATAGCTACTCACTTCGCCTGACAACGGCTGAGTGCAGCTGGCTTGCCAACAGCGCTCGGCAGAGCCTGATGGTCACCCATCGAAGTGCTAGCCAAGCCCGACATCGCTAAACTTCGGTGATCTTACGCGTACCTGAGTTACGCTGCAGCCAAGCCGTTGGCCCTCCTTTGTATAAAGGAGGATAATAAAAATCGCAATGCAGAAATCATTTGTTCAGTATTTCAAGTAAATAACAATAGGGAAGAATACAATAATGAACAAAAGAGAAATACATGCATAGAAACACCAAACTTGGTATCACAAATATGTAGAAATGCTTATAGTACAACACAGGACGTTTGTTTTAACTCGAGACAACTAAATATCTCGATAACGACGCAACGCACGAAAAAAAAATGTTCTAAGTGAAAAGTTAAAATTAGTAAATGGGACATCTGTCTGTGCTTAACTGATCATCTTCTAACCCCCCCCCCCCCCTGGTTGGGCGGGGTCAACTTTGTATTTTAAAATGGGAACCCCCGTTTTTACTGCACATCTAGAGCCTGCCCCAAAAAAATAGGTATGGTTTACTCAAAGTATTGTTTTCCATTCGTGATAGACGGCGCTGTAATCGACAGCTATCAAGTGTACCTGTTTTGGCAATTCAGAACCGACGCATTTGATTCTACATTTTATTTACGATGTAAATGTAAAACTGGTGGTCTAACGGTTGCTACTTACGTTCAAATGTTACTTTAGTTTTCCACATGTCATTGTTCAGTGAAAGTAATCTAAATAAATAAACGCATGTCAAATATACTGTCTCTGATTGTCAGCCAGTGCTGTGATAATAAATGAACTGGCGTAATGAAACTTGCACTGTTGTAATGTGAAAGACAAGCTGCAGTGTAAAAGAAATCAATTGTCGTAATGAAAAGGGAAGTCTTTCATACTGCAGAAGCTAGCAGTCTGACTGCGAGAATTTTGCACAGTATAAACTGCCTAAATAATTAACTTGGACATGAAACCTAGAGTAATTGGCTTTGCAAAATTTGATCACAAAAACTGCCTCTGAATAACATAAGTTGGCCTGATTGAATAAATTAATAAAAAAATCCAAATATTTAGTCCTTACCTCTTCGCAAATCTGAATAACGCGTTGCAGTACTGCTGTGTCTTGCGCGGCTATGCTAAAGCTGCAAATCACTATATCTGCACAGGTGCATTCATGAGGTGCAATGAATTCTCTGTTAGTTGCCAATCTAAGTATTTTTAGAACACACTTGGTTCCTTTTCCATATAAAAAAAACACGATCAATTAAATATTGTAAGAGAAAGGTAGGTAAAAAATGAAATACGGGCATAAATGACAACACAAATGCTTTTTTTGTATACTGTGAAAAAGTGCTCATGGCTGATTTCAAATTTAATGAACGTCTTAACATCCAAATAATACACTTTCCTATCTCTCAGATCTCGAAACTCTCAGCACAATAACCAAGTTAGTCCGATGGAGCATCAATAGTGAAACAAAGGAACATCATTATAATATTTACCCCTGATATTCCACTTCTGGTATACACTTAATTCTATTAAACTTCCTCCTTCACAAATCATTTTCCGTTACAATTTTCATACAATCATTTTCATTGAACAAAATGATAAATTGAGACATTAATTTTGAATCACAATATTGCCAGAGCTTCTTCACTTGCGTAACTCTAACATAGCAGAACTTCGACAGCTCTCACTACCAAAACTAAACATTCTCTGCCCCACTGCACCCTCGTGCAGCTCAAAGGTACTACTTTACTTCCGCGACACAGCTTACAACTTCGCTGCTCACTCACGATCAATTCAGATACCAAAAATTCATATACCAAACTTATACATGACACCTGTCAACAGTAAAAATAATGAGGCTCGAAATTGACATTCCTGGCAAATAATCTTCTTGTATGTAGTTCTCTGTTCGCTACAGGCTTCATTGTGGTGAGTCCCGAAACCGTCGGTATGCTTAATTCCGGTTGCCGCGCTCGTCCCCGTCATCAGGGTGTTGATTTCAGTGTGTTTCTACCCAACCGCGGAAACTTCTGCGCTGGCCGCTACGCGGCTACTGGCGGAATATAAAACCACAGCCATCACAATAAAGTAAAATGTCCATTAAGTGATATGATTAACGCACCTGCCATGGATGCACAAGTATCGTGTAAACACTCACAAGCCCGTCCCATCGCTCTGCGGCCCACTACGTGGCAGCTCCACTGCCGCGAACGTCTCGGCACCACCCCTCTCTGGAGCCTGATTTGCTATCTTTTTGGGCACAGCTGACGTAATGGACGTTGAATCTGTTGCAGAGAACACCGAAACAATTTTAATTAACGGCCAGGCGGCAAGAAAGTTGGACGCCGCTATTGCTCTTTATGCAGAACGTTTTGCTGATAGGCCGTGATCCTGTGCAACTGTTCATCGTTTTGTGCAACCGTTAACTACCGAGAAAAGTCTGACGCCTAAAAACCGAACTCGCAGAGCAACTGTAGAGGGAAACATCAATAATGAAATTGCAGTTCTGGCTGTGGTGCCTCAAATCCACATGCAAGTACCCGAGAAATATAAGCAGTCTTGAATTGCTCACGCAAGTGTTTTGGCGATCTTACGCCATCACAAATGCGATCGTTACCTAATCTCCATACGTCAAGAACCCTTTCGAAAAGATTTTCAGAACCAAATGCAATTAGGCATTCAAACAAATAGAGAGATAACTGCATTTCTTTGTCGTGTAATGTTCTCTGAGGCAGCAACCAACGAACCACGTTGAAGTTAATTGGCGTAACATGCGTTATTGGAGGGGGGGGGGGGGGGTTACATTCACTACACGTTAACAGACCGAGGAGGCTGAGGAGCAACACTTACTGTCAAAAGTACGATCGTATGGGGTATCAACTGAAATTTGTGACTGGATTGAGAACTTTTAATAGGCAGCACACAGCAAGTTATCTTGGATGGAGAGGCATCGTCAGATATAGAAGTAACTTCGGGTGTGCCCTAGGGAAGTACGTTACAAACCTCCCGTGTTCGTGTTGTATATTAATGACCAGACAAAATTAGTGGTAAAATCGCGATTTTTGGAAATGATGCAGTTATCTATAAAGATAGTGCTATCTAAAGGAAGCTGCATAAGTATTCAGTCAGATATTGATAAGATTTCAAAGTGCTGCAGAGACTGTGAGAGAGGGCAAGTTCCTCTCTCACCTATTTTTCGTGTAACGAAAATTATTAAAGATTTCATTGTAACCTGACACACCTTGAACAAAACTCTAGAAAGTTAACGGCCTGAGCAGACAATGATACAGCCTCGTAGGGCTCTAAAATCATGAGGTATTTCTATGGTTCTTACCTCGTAGAAACGGCATGTTGGGAGCTGTAAGCGATTGGCAGCGAGCTCATCCCTCAGTAAATCGTGTCAGACAGGCTCACAGCCATACAGGACAGTCACAGAGCCCCTCGTTGAAAGAGGTCTCCAGCAGAACAATGCCACGATACCTGCATTGGCGCCAGCTGAAGGCTGGTCTGGGGGCAATGGACTGAAGGGACGCATCTACACAGTGGAGACATAAACTGGGCATTGTGTGCAGAGCCATGTGTAATAAAAATTCACAAGTTTTCTTGTTCGCCAATACTGCAAATAGGCCTGTGACCCACATTCATCAGCTGCCTCAGTTGTATAAGAAACTCCAGCGTCTGAGAAACGCTTAGAGATAGAATCTTTACTACACCTCATAGCTAGGACTAACAAGCTTCAAGGCACAGGTGTTGTAGATAAAGATGTTCAAAACTGTATCTGCTTGTTGCCGTGGGAAGCGACACAACTTTGGAGAAAAACATCTTCCCCCTCCATGAAAATTTAGAAAAGGCAGTAACTGGCAGTTTCTTTTTTTCCAGAGCTGCAGGTTTGTTAACTCTTGCCCTGGATCGACATGAGTTTGTGCTGTCCTGTGGGAGGGGAGATTTAGCGCCTCTAGAACCCTATGAGTGGCTTATGACGGCGTGAAGGCGGTGCACTTTTTGGGAAAACGTAATTTTTTTTCTTGAGAGGTGCAAAGCATTTGGGTGCTGGACTTTGGTTTGGTAAGAGGACTTCTGATCGATGCTCTGGCATCCGTGGTAGTTACTTGGGACCTGTCCTGAGACTGACTTCACTTGCGAGTAGTTTACACTGGGGAGCCTGTGGTGAAGTTCTTACTGTACCGACAGTGTGACTTCAAACGTCTCAGACTACTCGTTTGCTCAGGGCACACTAATTCGTTCTTGGTTTACCAGTCTTGGCGTTTGGTATCCTTGTGCGCTCTGCCATATAAGTGAGTCAAATTGGTCCTTGGTACAACCAGTGAATTGGTGTGTCACACACTGAAATTAATTTGCTCTCAGCTGCACCTATGTAGAGAAACTTCAGCAGGTTTGATCAATCAAAGTCTGCTCAGCGTTAAATAAATTCAGACTGCGTTATCCGCATTTTAAGGCCAGGGTACTTGACTCACTCCATTAGTTAAACTGTCTCTGCCACGCAGGATCCCTGTCCAGTGTAGTCTTAAATCACCTGTTTAGTTGTTTACAGTAGTCAATCAATACCTTATTTAGCATAATTTATGTCTGTTTTTAGAAAAAAATAAATGTTGTTAGAACACTAAAATTATACCAACATTCTCAATCATTTATATAGTTCCCACCGGGTTACCTTTCATTGTGGTGTCCCATGCTAGGATGTTGGATTGATGGCACCTTCTGTGACCGTCAGATCCTGTTGCCTAGCGTAGTGATTCAGTTTGACGTCCCTTGCGCAGAATTTTGAATTCATGGCACCTTCTGTGACCGACAGATGGTAGAAAGTGTTTCCCATGTTTAATGTGGTACGCTGGGGAGTGTAGATTCGCGTTGCTGACGCCTAGACATAGTACTAATTTTTAATTATTGTATGTGCGTATTTTCATGTGGTGGTTGTGACTTCTGTGTCGCTGAACGGTGTGGCCGAGCGGTTATAGGCGCTTGAGTCTGGAACCGCGCGACCGCTACGGTCGCAGGTTCGAATCCTGCCTGGGGCATGGATGTGTGTGATGTCCTTAGGTTAGTTAGGTTTAGGTAGTTCTAAGTTCTAGGGGACTGATGACCTCAGATGTTAAGTCCCATAGTGCTAAGACCAATTTGAACCATTTCTGTGTCACTTCATTGTTTAATGCTACTTGATTGCAAATTTTTTTTTATTATTCATATGACTGGTTTCGGTTCATGAAACCGGTCATATGAATAATAAAAAAAAATTGCAATCAAAACGGATTTTAAGTAACATTATAAAATCACTGATTGCTGTTATCCCATAAGACATTATGTCTGTTTTTGCAAACTTCATTGTTTGTTTCTGGTGGCAAACGGTGTTGTGCTGATAATTTTGTGGCCGGCCGGTGTGGCCGTGCGGTTAAAGGCGCTTCAGTTTGGAACCGCGTGACCGCTACGGTCGCAGGTTCGAATCCTGCCTCGGGCATGGATGTGTGTGATGTCCTTAGGTTAGTTAGGTTTAATTAGTTCTAAGTTCTAGGCGACTGATGACCTCAGACGTTGAGTCGCATTGTGCTCAGAGCCATTTGAACCATTTTTTTTTTATGAGTTTGGATGGATTGAGATTTTTGTTTGTTAGCATAGACAAGTGTGCTGTTATTTGAATTCGTTGTCAGGAACTAGGAATCAGTAGCTCACGGGAGCGTAATTTAGAGTAGAATTGGTGTGACATAGGAATGTGTAGTGTTTAAATTCGTTTGGATCAGAATTAGAGTGCATGCTTACAAGAAGCAAGGCACGTTTGGTACGGAGTAGCGGAAGTAATTGTGTTTTGTTAACCATTTATCCGCGTCAGATTAACAGCGGTGACCAGCCAGATATTACACAGGACTCTCAGATAAATGCGGTTGCAGACCGGGCAGAAATGTCGAACATAGAACCTGGAGGGTATGACGACATGTCTCAGTCAGGTGACGAAAGTGAACGGGAGACCGAAGCAGAACGAAGCGTAGGCGCTACTGGTACGAGAAGCACCATCAGTATTACTGGCAGACCAGAATCACGAACGAAACGTCACAAAATGATGGTATCTCGTACATCTAGTCCTGGAGGTGTTAGCAGTGGATCTCAGTATGAGGCTCTCATGCAATTCATGCAAGAGGCAGAGAAAAAGAGACTGGAGGAAGAGGAGGAAAGACATAATTTAGTCATAAGAACGGTCACAGACGGTATAGATGGAATCAAGGAAGAGATCGCAGGAATCCAAAAAGAGCTGAAGAATGTCAAGAAAACAACAGCAGAAATGCGTGAGGTCGCGGTCCAGGCGAAGCGCGATGCCCAAACAGCGCGTTTGGTAGAGCAAGTAGCACGAAAGGACCCATCTGTGGCCGAAGAAGAAGTTAAACTGGCAAGAACTGAGGTGTGTAAGGAAAAAAAAGCCACTTGCAACTCTCCAAAAGCAAGGCAAAAAAACAGTTTAAGAAAAGGCTAAGGACGTTCAGCAGGCACATGAGCGGGTCGCGCAATTACAAACAATCTCGTCCGGTAGAGTGTCATCGAGAGCATCACAGAAGTGAAGAAAATGTTTTGCGACTCTCCGAACCGCTATATGAGGACACACCCCCTGCACATGGGCGAATAAAGCAAGAATATGATCCTGCCACGGCGAAATGCGTAATGGAACACGCTCCGTCAGTAAGACGCAACATGTCAGAGACCGAGCCGGAAAACAATTAACAAGTCTGAAAACGTCAGAAACGTTATTATGTGCATCTGAGAACACGAGGGAATACCATAACAGTGCACCAGGATCGTTTTGGCATGGATACATGGAGTCACGCGCTGCAGACGAGACGAAAAATTCGTACGGCGGACACGTCGAAACTTTCGCCCATAACTTTTCTTAACCATCCAGAATTTTTAAATCTACAAGGAGGCAAACAACGCATTACATCCAAAAACCTGGTTGGCACAGTACGATCGCGTGCTACCAGAACCTTGGCCATTGGAGTAGAAGCTCCAGTCTATCTGAGGTTTCTTAGAAGGTCGATTACAGAACATATGCGCGGAGTTACGGAGAGTTGTCGCTCCTACCAAGGATTTAAGGACGCATTCCTTAGCACATAGTGGTCTCAAGACACACAGGAAAGGATAAAACAGGAGATCATGTCAGGAAAGCAGTTAGAAGCGTCAGGATTCTGCAGTCCTGTCAAATTTTTCGAATCCCTTGTCAAGAAGAACCGATTCTTGGATCAACCGTACAGTCCCAACGAAATTATAAGGCAGCGCTACATTAACTTACCTTTACGTTACCAGCAACTGCTCATCGGTAGATGCAGCGGCTCAATCGAAGCGCTGTGTGAACTTGAGTACGTGAATGAAATTCACGGCTCGCGGGAAAGAAGCAGAAATAATGAGCTTAACTGGCCAGATTCGCCAGAGAGGAATGACGATCGAAGAAATGAGGGAAAAAAAATCGGTCGAATCGAAACCAAAATTAAAACTCCAGTGGGAATAACCAGCCATCATGGGAAAACAGAAGATAAGGAAATTATAACAACTACAGACGAAACGGAAACTGGAGAGACCAACAGAAATCGAACAAGGGCCAACAGGATTCTAGGGGCCAACAGCAACGCAGTAGCAGGACATAAAACGGTCAAGGCCAATGGAATGACCAACCTAGCGAATAGGTGGAATTGAGGTCACCTAACCCATCGCAGGGGTCACGCAGAGAAAATTCAAACAGGAATTTATACACAGCTGCTGCGGGCTCAGCCCAAATCAATGCCATAAAAACTATTGGAACGAGCAGTATTAACCTGTTAAAAGTAGGAAGATACAAGAGAACTGACACGGGAGGAGAAGGTGCAGTATGTAAATAGCCTCCATGGATGAAATGTTTAAAGTAAGTTAAAGTTGATATTGTGTTGCTTAGCGTAATTTTCCATTTGTTCTATTTCCGTGTTATTTTGTTTGTTTGTCATTTTCATTAGTTTTCAGAATGAGTCCTTGTTGAATGTGGTCAAATAAGTTGCGTATTTGTGACATCACAACATTCACTGGCAGGTGGCAGACTGAATTAAAATTCCGTTGCAAGTTATATGTCATCAACAATTGGCATTTTTGTGGCATACCAAACCAGGCACGTTGCAGTACTGAGTACTCCAAACAACTGAGTAGCTACTGCTACTATTTCTTTGGACCTCACAATTGTCCGATTTCCGCTCGCAGGAGAGCAAGGAGATCTGTCTTTAACTGACCACAATTGAGCATCGCACTCTGTCGTATCATTCTCCTAGAAGAGCCTTCACAAGTATCACCATGGCCAATGAAATTGTTTCTGTACACTGCCAAAGAGCCGTATGTGCGGCACTTTTTGTTTTTCGTGGTGTCAAGACGGTAAATCGTGCCATAGAGCATGTGCGTCTCGATCTTCGGATGTGTTTCGTATGGTGGTATCGGTCCACGCTTTCGGCGTGTGTCGACGCTAAGACAGTGTGTTATGAGCCATCGCCTGTCGTGTAGTGTTGCCTGTCTCGTGGTGGAATTTTGCCAGCGCCATGTGAGCGCCGTCGGCGAAATATTGTATATGTGGAATTAGCACACAGTAGAGTGGGGAACGTTAGACCCGGAAATAGGAAGCAGAATCGAAATAATGGACCATGGATGAGACTTATATTATAAAAAAGAATGCAGTATGCTTTTGTTTCATTTCAGCAACAGCCATCCTGCCATAGGAGACAGGAGGCATCCATGTACTATGTAAAATTATGTGTACATAATCATAAACGCCACTACAAATATTTCAGGCAAATCACCACTTGAGTAGACGCACTTCCTGACCACTTCAGCGTCAGCATACAACACCGCCAGACATCGAAAAATAAAAGAAGAGTGTACAAGGAATAGAATGCACGAAATTTCGGTTTGGTAGTATTAGCAAAGGCATGGAGTAGTAGAATAAGTATTTTGTAATGGAGGAAGTCTTCACGTTTTGTGGGCGCATAGAGGTAGCACCACCCTTAATTAGTGTGCATGACAAAAGTAAAACTAACCGAAAACTAACAAAAACACGTGCACACACAAACAAAGACACCTCACACCACATAATATATGTCCACGCAACATTAACAATACCCTGCAGTCATTTAGTATATTTTTGGATTTGCGTCCTTAGTAATAAAATAAATAAATACGAGGGCGGTTCAGAAAATAACCTCCGATCGGTCACAGTGCGGGTTGTGGGGGGAATAGCGACGCCATCTGTGCGTTCACGCACTCAACAGGTCAGTCGGCATCAAGCCGTGGTCGAGTGAACGTCGTACCTGCGCTAGTTTAGTTTTTGTGGCAGTTTGAAATGTGTGCTGCAATAGAAAACCCCGCCAAATGTGAAGTGCGTGCTGTCATAAGGTTTTTTACAGCCAAAGGATATTCTGCAGCAGCTATTCATCGTGAGCTTTGTGCCGTGTACGGACCAAGAGTTATGAGTGAAGAAGTTGTCCGTGAATGGGTACGTTTATTTAAAAGTGGACGAGAAAACGTTCATGATGAAGAGAGGAGTGGTAGACCATCATTGGTGACTGACGAACTCGTTCAGACAGTTGATGCAAAAGTTCGTGAAAATCGACGTTTCTCAATGTCGGAGTTGTCTACTGGTTTTCCACAGATTTCTAAGACTCTCTTGTACGAGATAGTGACAGCAAGATTGGGTTACCGTAAGTTCTGGGTGCCCAAAATTCTTACCGACCACCACAAAACTCAAAGAATGGCCTCTGCATTAGACTTTCTGTCACGTTATGAGGACGAAGGAGAACCATTGTTAAACAGAATCGTGACCGGTGACGAAACCTGGATTAAGTACGCGAACCCTGAGACAAAAGAACAATCAAAGATGTGGGCACATTCAAATTCGCCTACCAAACCAAGAAAAGCCTCGCAAGATTTTTCTGCCAGAAAACTGATGGCAACGGTGTTTTGGGATGCCAAAGGGGTGTTGTTGGTTGAATTCATGGAACGTGGTACGACCATTAATCAAGACGTGTACTGTGAAACAATAAAAAAGTTACGACGGGCTATACAGAACAACCGCCGTGGTATGCTGACTTCCGGTATCGTTTTTTTGCACGATAACGCCCGTCCTCACTCTGCTCGCAGAACAACGGCCCTTCTTGAGTCCTTCAAGTGGGACGTTATCAATCATTCACCTTACAGCCCAGACCTGGCGCCAAGTGATTATCACCTCTTCATGCATTTGAAGAAATGGCTCGGGTCACAGCGGTTTGATGACGACGAAGAGCTCAAAGATGCGGTCACAGGCTGGCTCCAGGCACAAGCGGGTGATTTTCATGCAGAAGGAATTTCAAAGCTTGTGAAGAGATACGATAAGTGCCTCAATCGCTATGGAGACTATGTAGAAAAATAGTGCAAAGATGTAGTTGTAAGATGTATATATTAAAATATTTTTATTTAACTTGGTGTATTTTTTTTTAAATCAACCGGAGGTTACTTTCTGAACAGCCCTCGTAAATATATGAAGGAAAAAATTTTTTTGCTCATCATTATTTTTTTCTGTAAATTGATTATATCGATGAGACTATGACACTTAACCACACTTTAGGATTGTGGTGGCTCCAGAACCAACATGGCAGACTGGACATGATGGCCCACACCAGCCAGAAAAGGGCGAGTGCAGCAGGGAGCCGTAATGAGTCAGCTGTGGCAGGTCAGGTGAGGGGGGCCAGACCACCTGCTGCAACAGAACCAACCCGCCAGCTAATGCGCCTACATCATGCAACCCTAGTGGAGGTGGCACGTCTCAAGCCAGAACAGACAGTGGGACACCATCATACGCTGACAACAACAACCTAGCAGCCAACGACACAACAGGCCATTAATCGAGGGACAGGCAAGTTGCGTGGCACCACAGTCGACGTGCGTGCTGAGCCTAACTGACTCAGCAGGGTGCCGAGAGCGACGTGTCCCGTCGACAAAAGGCGAGCTAATCCAATATCCAACATCGGCAGGTGCGTGTTCCAATGCAGAGGGGAACAGGAGGAGTAGAGCTGTACCACATCCCTCTAATGCTGAATGTATTTCTATGCCAGGGGGCGGGTTGCACATCAAATGGAACGCTGTCATGCCAGTACCTGATGGCTGATTGCGGCCTGACCAGGATGACGCAAAGGGTCCAGCTGCAGTCCAGATACCAGATGCTACCAGAGAGGAGAGGGAGCGCCAGAGACGTCTGCCGCCACTTCTGCCACGTTATACGCTGAGTGAGAGGCCATTCCACTCTGGTGCAGATTTCTGTTCTTCAGTACTACCAGTTACAGTTTGTGTGTGTTCACAAGTACTATGTTCTCAATTCATGTGACATCAGTAATTGTACAATTTGTCTCCCCAGGGACTCTTGTGGAGGGAGTGATAGGATACCTTTCCGTAATATCATTATGTAATATCTTCTTGCGTTTCTGTATGTATCAATTGAACTGTTTTGATTGTGAGGTATTTGTTTTTCTGCACACTTATTAATGCTCTCGACACTGATTATGTGCCTGTGTATGTTTTCATGTTATAGAAAATAATGCACAAATTTACACAACTTAGGTACTAAGATAAAACAGATTACATATGTGATTTCCTTGTTCATTGAGAATTTAAGAATGTATGCGTTTTATCATTGAGACCAAATGAGTGATAGAGGAGAGGCAAATCAGCGAGCAGAGAACAGTTCATACTCCGGAACATCATAAATAATTTGGGACATTAGACATCTCTGACCTCAGGATACGGTGTGATTGGGTACATTTCTTTGTTGCAAGGCCTTTTCACTGCCTATCAAATGTTTCAACAGAACTCAGTGATGTTGCAATTGCCCCTGGGTCTAACGTAATTCATACTACTGACAGCAATGTTTTCATGTACTCTTGTTGGCTTGCAAATTCATGTGAGTTAATGACCCCTGGAATGAATGAGGTCAAGGTAGGATGTGTTTTAACCATGGTCAATCCTGATTGGCAGATTTACGTTTTTCACATATGTATCGGTTACCAGGATGAGATTATCCTACAATTTTCAAAGATTTCCTCTGGTGCAGGTGACACACTAAACAATATTGAAGTGAGACTCTATCCATGTAGAAAGGAATGACAGGTAGAGGGCAGTGAGGGAGGAAAAATTACTCTTTCGCCTATTTTCCGCATACAGAAAATTAATAAAAATTTTGTTACAGCCTGACACACCTTGAGCGAGACTCTAGAAAGTTAATGGCCTGAGCAGACATTGATGGAGCCTGCTAGGGCGCTAAAAGCATGAGGTAGTTTTATGATTCTTAGCTCGTAGAAACGGCATGTTGGGAGCTGAAATCAATTGGCAGCGAGTCCATCCCTAAGTAAATCTTGTAAGATAGGTGCACAGCCATACAGGGCAGACAGGGCAGTTCCTCATCGAGACAGGTCTCCAGCAGAACAATGCCATGCTACCTGCTGTGGCACTAGCAGAAGACCTGGGCTGGGGCGACAGTCTAAGGGAATGCATCTACACAGTGGAGTCATAAACCAGGCATTGTGTGCACAGCCATGCGGAATAAAAATTCTCCTGTTTTTGTGTTTTCTGATAGTGCAAATAGGCCCGTAACCACTTCCATTGGCTGCCTCAGTTGTATAAGAACACTCTGGCGTTTGAGAAACAATGAGATATAGAATCTTTATTACACTGCATAGCTAGAACTAACAAGCTCAAAGGCACAGACGATTTACATAAAGATCTTTGAGATTGCATCTGTTAGCTTGTTGCCGTGGGAAGCGACATGACTTTGGAGAAAATCAGCTCTCCCCTCTGCTAGAAAAAAGCCAGTATTTGGCAGTTTCTTTTTTTTTCAGAAATGTAGGTTTCTTAACACTTGTCTGGTTTGACATGCGTTTGTACTGTCATCTGAGAGGGGATCTTTAGTGCGTCTACAGCTCTGTGATTGGCTCAAGATGGTGTGAAGGCGATATTGTTTGTGCACTTTGGGGAAAAACGGATTTTTTTCCTGGAATGCTGCGAAGCACTCAAGTGCAGGACTTGGATCTGGTAGGCACTTCTGGTCGAGTCTCTGGCATATGTGGTTGGTAATTGGGACCTATCCTGAGACTGACTCCAATAGCGAGTAGTTTAGACTGGGGAGCCTGTGGTGAAGTTCTTAGTGTACCAACAGTGTGACTTCAAACGTCTCAGATTGCTCGTTTGCCGAGGGCACACTTATTCATTTTTGGTATCCTTGTGCGCTCTGCCATATAAGTGAGATAGATTGGTCCTGGGTACGACCAGCGAATGGGTGTGTCACACACTGAAATCTACCGTGATTTCAGGGCGCTCGTGGAGAGTAAATTGCGGTCCGTCTGCCTCATCGCTAGATCGTGAGATTTCTGCATTTCTTTCGTGGCTGCGATCGAATCACAGGTGCCACTCCGTGTCTCACTCCTACGCACACATCACGCCAGCTGCAAGCTACATCGCAAGACGAAGCAAACGTACTGCTGCTCCGTCATTGTCAGGGCGTACAGATCTCAATCGCCACTTGCTCTCAGCTGCACCTATATAGAGAAACTTCAGTAGATTTGATCAGACAAAGTCTGCTCAGCGTCAGATCAATTCAGACTGCGTTATCCACATTTTTAGGGCCATAGTACCTGACTCTCTCCACTAGTTAAACTGTCTCTACCACGCAGGATACTTGTCCAGTGTAGTCTTAAATAACCCGTTAGTTGTTTACAGTATTCAATCAATAACTTGTTTAGCATAATTTATGTCTGTTTTTAGAAAAAATGAATGTTGTTAGAACCCTAAAATTATGCCAACATTCTCAATCATTTATTTAGTCCCACTAGAGTTACTTTTCTAGATCATAGGTGATGATGATGATGATATTTTCTTTGTGGGGCACTCATCTACGCGGTTGTCAGCGCGCATAAAAATTCCCAACCTTTGCTAAGTCCAATCTCACCACTTTCATGAATGATGATGAAACGATGAGGACAACACAAACACCCAGTCATCTCGATGCAGGTGAATGTCCCAGACCCACCTAAGATTATAGATAGGAATGGTGTTAGTTTGGTTTGCACTGCCATTCTGTAGTAATAAATGTAAAGATTTATGTGAGAATACTGATGTTGTTAAAGGTAATATGAAGGCAGAGATCTGAATGAATGTGTTTGTCGTCAATCACAGATATTTTCAATCATTCTGGACGCAGTGAGAAACATTTGTCAACTGTTGCAATAGAACAGCTTTACGTATACTCAGACTAATTGATTTATTGTAGCTATAGTAATGGAGAAACTAGTATTATATGCTTTTTCCATAACGTGAGTGACTTAGATCATGTAGAGGACATAGTCATGATGTGGTTCAGATGGTGCCTTGTAGTAACGCTAATAAATGCACTGTCATGATGTTACTGTAAGATGAGAGTTTATTGCTTTTGAGAAAGCTTTGAAGCACTGTAACTTGTGAGATATTTAGAATGTATTAGGGCTTTATGATGATATTTTATGTGAGCAAAAATAAATGTGGTGATAAATGGAGTTTAGGAAGCTGTAGTTAAGGACTTTGCGCCATGTACGGTAGTAAATCATGTTTATCAAATAATGTAGTGTCAAATAATCGGAAATTATTCATAATGAAAGAAAAGGAACAATGAAAATGGTTGATGAGAGGTACAGTAAATCTAATTTAGTAAACCTGAATGTTCAGAGACATGTAGAGTAATATTAATTTCATCTGAGTATCATACAAAAACATGCATTACAGTGACATAGGCAGAGTATGTCACTGAAGCAAAGAAAAAAACAACTTTAGTAGGCAAAATTGTAATGCACTATAAGTTAATATTAGAAATGTGGCGTCACTATTATTTAACATGTGAAATATATTGCTTAAAAATGGAAGACGGTTTCTACTATGGAGCTAGAATTTCGAAGTTTCGTGATTCATTTTTTATTTTATTTGAAGTCATTTCATTACAGCTGTTAAATTTAATCTTTGCAAATAATACGAAAAATTTTATTTATAAGTAACTTATTTGTCAAGCAAAATAATTTATTTGATAAATCTATTATATCTGTATTTCATGGCTAAAAGTTGGAAGTTGTAGATGTGAGAAAGTGAGATGTGAAATTTGGCTTTGTTTCATGCAGTTGTTTCGTTGTGTCTGTAATTGTTTATTTGAAGCATAATCGTTTGGAAAATGTGGAACAGACGAATCAGCAGCGAGCGCAAGCGTCAGTGACTTTCATTATTAGTATTAAAACTCAACAGTAGACGGGTGTACCGTGAATATCAGAAATCCGACAAAACATCAAATCTACGACATCGCTGCGGCCGGAAAAAGATCCTGAAAAAATGGGGCCGATGACGATGAAAATCGTTCATCGTGACAGAAGTACTACCATTCCGAAGGTTGCTGCAGATTTCAGTGCTGGGCCATCAATACGTGTCTGCGTGCGAACCACTCAACGAAACGTCACCCACATGGGCTTTCGGAGCCGAAGGTCCACTCATGTACCCTTGATGAATGCACGCCACAAAACTTTATGCTCGTCGGGCCCGTCAACGCCGACATTGGACTGTTGATAACTGGAAACATGTTGCCTGATCGGAGGAGTCTCATTTCAAATTATATTGAGCGGATGGACGTGTACGGGTATGTATACAACCATGGACCCTACATGTTAGCAGGGGACTGTTGAAGTTGGTGGAGGCTCTGTAATGGTGTGGAGCGTGTGCAGTTGGGACCCCTGACACGTTTAGACACGACTAGGACAGGTGACACCTACGTAAGCATCCTGTCAGATGACCTGCACCCATTCATATCCATTGTCCATTCCGACGGACTTGGGTAATTCCAGCTGGGCAATGCGACACCTCACACGTCCGGGATTGCTACAGAGTGGCTCCAGGAACACTCTTCTGAGTTTAAACACTTCCGCTGGCCGCCAAACTCCCGAGACATGAAAATTATTGAGCATATCTGGGATGCCATGCAATGTGCTGCTCAGAATAGATCTCCACCTCTTCGTACTCCTACGGATTTATGGACAGCCCTGCAGGCTTCATGGTGTCAGTTCCCTCTAGCACTACTTCAGACATCAGTAGAGTCCATGCCGCGTCGTGGTACCGCACTTCTTCGTGCTCGCGGGGGCTCCACACGATGTTAGTCAGATGTACCAGTCTCTTTGGTTCTTCAGTGCAGCGGAGTTTGTACGTTGAGCAGGACGCTTACACTTGTCTATGTACAGGAAGACATGGTGAGTGTTTAGAAACGCAAGCAATGAAAGCTTTAAATGAAGAGTTGTCACTCAATTACTTTACTACCCACTTGTAACACGGACAATTTTTACAGCTACTGTTATTGCATCGAAAACTGAGTGTATTCGCTAGTAGTATTTTTTAGAGAAGCTTCATTTTCAGTAGCTAAAAAATATATTTCGTTGACTCTTATACACGAATTTTGTTTGAAATATGTTTTTGTTAAAGTAATGTTACAGTCCGAGCACCAAACGAGAACAGTTCTTCAGCATACAAAGAATGATGTTTTCTGAAAATGTTATGTTTGTTTGGTAGTATTGTAAAAACGTTCTATAAAATAATGCGAGAAGAAAATTGCTTTGTTGATAAATAAAATGAGTTGACCACTTCTTTACACATACTTCACATTTGTTAAGGAAAGCAAAACAAAGCCACATCATTTTCATTCCAAGTAAGTTTCGTCTGAAGTCGCACACCTCTGCAGATCCTACTAAAACTTACGGAAGGAGTTACGATAAGTACCAAACTTTTTACTTCACGTCACAATTAACTGATGAAAGCCGACAGTTTCACAACGTCTAGCGTATTAGAAAGCTAAATAGACTTAGATCACAGTAATGATAAAATAGTGAATTCACAGCTAACTTTATGATTAAATAATTTAATGAAAATCAGATTCTCGCAAGCATAAATTCAGTTTTCTTCTAGCACAGTAATAACGCTTACAATTTCATTATAATGGTAAATCTAAGAAACTACAAGAAGGTTAATTTAAACCGCATATAAATCTCAGCAATAATTGGTAAAATCTCATAGAAATGAACACAATATGACGACTGAACAATTTTTTTCCAAAGCAAGATTCGTCTTTCACTCTCTTAGGGTAAATAACAAACAATCTGCTGTCATTAAAAACACGTGCCGTCGACAATTAGATAATCACTTCCGATTTATTGAAAGTTTCTCTTGCGGTGTTTTACTTTTTAAGTCATTTTTAAATGTGGTGACATCATTGAGATGTAGCTGTTCAGAAACAGATCGTCCAGAAAACATATTTGTTAAAGTGGGGAAAACGTCATCCATACATCATATTGGTTACGATAAGCAAAAGATCGCCTATGATAAATTATATTACGTGTACAAAAGCTATAGTTGTCAAACTTACAGTACGAAGATTGGTGAAGGATGCACTGTCTATTATGAGAATAACATCATCCAATAACTTTTTGTGAAACGTCACGCACTTTGAGTTTCTACGAAACATGCACCAGATTTGTCTGTGTGACATTTCTAGGTGTTTCCTTAATGGAAACGGATTCAGTTGCTCCTTCCCTTCAGAGTTATTGCCCGTGATGTAACAGGTATGAAGTGGAACGCACTACATTACTTCATTGCTGCGTCATTAACTTAGGTACAAGATCAAGCTCTCTTTAACTTTCAGCCTGAACCTGTCTTCGTTGAATCTTTATTGTCACAGTCAGCATGTCCGACAGTGATGTTTTCCATGTCGTCGTTGATCTCTGCAAAGGTCTTTCCTCTTGTTTCGGGCAGCAGCTTGTACATGTACACTGCACAGACAAAGCACATGAAAGAGAACGCCCAGAAAGAGTAGTAAGCGCCCAGGCCGTCCGACACCACTTGGAACAGCTTCTTCAGGACAAAGCCATAGAGAGCTATTGTTGTGCTGTATAACGTCAGGCAAATGGCCTTAACGGACACGTGGAACACCTCTCCTGTGAGCAGGGATCCAATTGGCGCTGACGCACCACTGCTGCATAGCTGAAACATATTAAGTTCTTTTTAGTATAATGTTACAGTTCAGATGTAAAGAACTTTTATATCCCTTGACAACTAAATATTCCGCAAAATATAAATTACAGGAACTATTGGCGATTCATAGGTGAATATGATGAGTAACTAAATACGAGCATAGATTTTACCAAATGAATTTTGCATTAAACGTTTCTTTTAGTTCTTGGGTCCATGACTGCTACTAACTTTTTTTTAAGAAAATCATTTTTCTATATTTCTTATTCCACTTTAAATAAACACTTTATTTCATTGACACCCTTGGACATACTGAGAGTCGGCAATACTCTCTTAGGATTTAAAGGTTGGCTACAGCGCGCATACACAAGCTCTGGAATCTAAGATATTGTTGACGCGCTTCCCAGCGCACGGATTAATTAGTGGCAGTCTGGAAGCCAGTGTAGGAGCCCGCCTGCTGCGGTGCGCACGTGTGTTGGGCGAGGGGTCGTCGCCGAGCTGCGTACTGCCGTGTCAGCCAACAGCGACACAGCATTTGGTATTGAGTTGATATTTTTTATAATTTGCAGCGCGCTTATTAATGTAAAGAAAAGGGTTTGTGTATGTGCGTAGCAGCAGACGGTAATTTTGATAATGATAGGAGTTGAACTCGTAAGGGAAACCATTGTTAGGCGAAAAGATTAATTATTGATTGTTCTTGATTTCTTTTGTAATTGTCAGGCAATTGTTTCACTGTGTATTTAATTGAGAAGTATTTCAGTCTGTCTCAAGAGTCTGATTAATTTGTAATATTGCTTTAATGCCACTGGAGGCAGATTTACATACGAAGCGATTGTTCAAAGAGCTTCTAGCGTTTTGTTGACTGAATGAGAAAGAATCGCTTTCAGAATATAGTTTTTGAAAAAAGGAATTACTTGTTTGGGTTATCATTTATCGAGTTTAGATTTGACCAAACCCTTTCTCTTGAATTGTATCTAGTTGTAGTTAGCAGTAGCAACCGCAGAAACAGCAGGAGCCGCCATACAGAACATGCATTGCACTCAGCATGGATAATAGGTTTTTATGTTTTTGTTAAATAATGGAATGCAGCAGATCAAGAAGTGGCAGCAGAAAGACCAAGTAAGTTATTTGTTGCACACGGGACCAGTTAAGAAAATAATAAATTTTAGGCGATCTCTGCAATAGTGAAGTTAACAAGAGTACAAGCACGAGATTTTCAGTAGAAAACACGAGATAAGAAGATACAGCTCGCGACTTTCAATACCACCTCAGTGATGTTAAGATTTTACTCCATTTCTGAGAATACAATGCAACATTTGTATATTACTGGTAGCAGTCTGATGGGATTATACATCCGTTGCATGGTCTGACACAATCATAAGCCAAGAATTATCGTAACCTGTTTCGCCATATGTCTGCGTGAGCACTTGCCTGAAATAACTTACACTAACAAAACTACTGAAAGTTTTGTATGGTGGACATCCACAGCTGTTGTATCGTGATGGAAAAGACCGTTTAAGGTGTATGATAAACATATATTTACGGGCCAAACAGTTTCATGGCGTTACAGCCACATCTTCAGACATACACATGTATACAAACAATAGCAAAACGTATAAAAATCCAGTTTGGAACTGTGCACGAAACTATATAGTAAAATTATATACTAAAATCTATTTAATAAGTGAGAACATAGACGACCCAACATTCTCTGTCCATTTGTGATAAAAACGTTCGACCGTTAAGAGCTCGGTAGTCAAGTTAAAATATGGCAGACTATAGGAACATCAATCCGATAAACAGAACAATGAATAAAGGTAAAGTCGTGAAACAGATCGACACAAAAGTATAAATCTAATTATATGTGTACATGATGAAAACCTAAATCTCAAAAATAGAATCTGCATAATTGCAAGATAAATATTGAAGTTAAGTCTCAGTAAAATGCTGCTTACAAAATCGAGTTAAAAGAAGAGCTGAGGAAAGGGAAAAATTAAATGTATTGTATAGAAGTATGAAAGGTGTAATATCGTGGTGACAACATGAGGAACGCAGAGGCAGCCAAGACTACAACTGAGCTTAACCGTGGGCAGTACTGATAAGGAAAACTGGTGGATATGCGTAAGAAGGTATACACCAGGAGGCGACAAGCGACAGAATCATAAAATGTTACAATAGTATTTTATTACCTAACCAATTTGGGGGCAACCATGCTTAGTGGAATACAATTATAAAATAACAAATATGTACAAGTTTATTAAAAACAACTTTAGGAGCAGGAATTACATAAATGGTGATGTATAAACCACTTAACAATAATGACAATACTAGAGGTCAATCAAGGGAACGACAGAGTGGAGTACAGTGATTTCAGAGATGATTGCCACATGACTCCATATAAAAACGGTTCGAAATAGGGAGTAGAATATATGTACTAGGTTATTCTACTCAAGCAATCATAGTCAGTTAAAACACTGCAATGACGCAACTCTAATTACCCGTTGAGTGTATGCATTGGGAGCGCTTTTTGTGTCTTCTGGTAACTATTATACCTTACGTTCTTCTACCTTTCATTTGTAAAATTACTTGTATAGATGCTACCCGAATTTCTGTGCCATATTTTATGATATTGTTCCCATGTCGCCTCCTTGTGTACACGTTCTTATGAGCATGCGCCCGTTTTCTTTATCACTACCATCTCTGGTTCAGCTCAGTTGCAGTCTTGGTAACTACAGGGACTGATTCTTGATTGGAAATGGAGGAAACAAAGTCCTATGAACATGTGTCCGGACACGTACAGTGTGCGTGCGATAACAAATAATCCCGGAAACAGGACAGAGCTGCATCACATCCACGACACAACAGATGTTCAAAGCGACCTCCATGGGATGCAGTGCACGTGTTCACACGTCACATCGTGGATTGCCGCACTCTCTCGAGCGTTCCGACTGCTCTCCGGATAGAGTCACAGGCGACGTGATAGACACTGCTTTACGGCCTGCACATCAGGGACTGGTTCAGCATATACAAAGCGTTTCGGATGCCCCGACAGGTAGGAATCCCGGGTGCATAAGTCCGGTGGCGTAGTAGGCCATGGTACAGGGTCTCCATGACATACGCAACGTCCAGGGAAGATGTTGCTGAGGTGTCAACGAACTGTAATGTGGAAGTAGGGTGGTGCTCCGTCATGCAGACACCACATAACTTGTCGTACTACCAAAGGCACATTCTCAAGCAGCCCAGGCTTCCGCAGGAACTACACATAAGTTCCTCCGCTGAGGAGTAATAACAGGTCATAGTATGCGGTCGTCAAGAATCCTTGCCCACACATTGATGCTGAATCGATGCTGATGAGGAGCCTCGACCATCCCCCAAAGATTCCCTGTAGCTGTCAGATGACGATTATGCAGATTGATACTCCGCCGGTAAAGCGGACTGACGGCATAAATCCCATATTTGTGATGATCTGGTGCAAAAACTGTCCATAAAATCCTTCCTGTAGAGGGAAATCCGCTGCTGATAGTCCTTACGTTTGTATGTGATAGGTATAGTGGCGGTTGTCATGCAGGATACATGTAATCGTACTTTGGCTTGCACCACGTTGGCGGGCCATTAGCCTGGAACTTGTACTAGGGTTCGTCTCAATATCCTATAGAATCCTGCCTGCCAAATATGGTATACGTACAGTACGTCTTTTTGAAAGGACCCATTATCACACAAACGCCCAAAAATTACTTGAAATGTTGTGTGATGCGGTTGTGTGAGGGAACTTGTTTTGGTATAGCAGAACTGCCTCTCGACCGTTTCGATCTGCACAAACACTATCTCGGCTTGTTCCCGACATGCATAATGAACCATTCTGCTGCTTACAGTACGCTGCGTCCATCACACAGCCTGCAACAGCAAGGAACACATGGCACGTGTCAGAGGAAATTTCATTCGGTAGTGGCACCTATCGTGGCAACGATGCATTTCCTGACACATGTTCTTAGGACCCCCTTTCCTCCATTTCCAGTCAGCAGTTCGTCCCTGCAGTTTGTCGGTTTTGCTAATGTTCACCCTGCATAATACTTTTAATTTTCCATTTCCCGGGTCATTCTTTTATCTCGATGACGGTCAATTCTGTAAACAGCATTTTACCTATAATGTTAATTAAAATCCGTCTTGATTGCAAAAAACTTTTTTTATTATTCATATTACCGGTTTCGGTTCATTCAGAACCATCTTCAGATCTGATATTTCAGTTACAGGAGTAATTTTATGTGACGTAGCATGTGAAAGTTGCTGGATTTGGACGGGTTACTCCTGTAACTGAAATATCAGATCTGAAGACGGTTCTGAATGAACCGAAACCGGTCATAAGAATAATAAAAAAAATTTTTGCAATCAAGACGGATTTTAAGTAACATTATAAAATCACTGATTGCTGTTATCCCATAAGACATTATGTCTGTTTTTGCAAAGCATTTTACCTAGATTTGGCCTTCGTTATCTATTTTAAACCTATGAAGACTCTTTTTTTGAGATTTACTTTAGCTTACCAGTTCAACGTAGGTTTTCATTATTCCACATATAATTTGTTTTATTCTTTTACATCCTTCTGGTTTATCGCTTTGTCCTTATTCTAAGTTTTCTTTATCGGAATGATGTCCCTACAAGTCTGCCGTATTTTTACTCCACTATCGACCTCTTTACGGTCGAACAATTTTAGTACAATTGGACAAAGAATGTTTGGTCGTGTATTAGCTATCGCTGAAATAAATGAATAAATACTTTTCCTTTGTGTACTGTTCAACTTCATTTTTGCCAAAACAGGATTTTTATACGTTTTTCTCTTGTTTATATACATAACGTATCCCCGAAGATGTGCCTCTAATGCCGTGAAACTAGTTGGCTCATAAATAAATATTTATCATTGAACTACGGCACCCTTTTTCATCACGATACTATTAAAACTACTGTCACTTACCGTTCACTTATATCCTACAACAAGTCTATGGTCATAACAATTTATTTTGCACTGAGAGAAGGTGTTTATTGTGGTTATTTGTTATGCTGACTCCCAAGTCATTTTATCTTTTATCTTTTGTGAGTCCATACATGTTATAAGAATGGGTGGATGTATGTGTGTAAGTAAGAGGGGCATCAATAGTTTACGTTTGAGGGTGCTGATGAAGCATGTATGCAACGTAGCAAGATTTCGACGAGTGTATATAAGCTCCGATATGTAGGCAAGGGATTCGCGTCTTTCCAACGTGTGTGCGACAAATGCGGAGTCGTGGACTACGGCAACGTTATTACCAAGTGCGTCCAAGGAGGAACAACGTGCTATTTTATATTGGTTACCACAGTATAAACACCGGCAGACATCCTCCAGAGAATGAAGAATGTGTAAGGGACAGCATGTCTGTCGAAAACCACCACTGAGAAATACTGCCCGAAGTTTCTTACTGGCCACGATTCAACACGAGACGCCGGTCGACCTAGTAGGCCCATTGCTTATTGATTTCAAGAAACCTGATGTTTCCATAGGTGGGGAAAGGTACTGCGCAACGGTGGAGAAACTACGGCTCGCAGTTAAGGCGAAATTTCAGGGAAAAAAGAGCCAAGGGGTATTGATGCTTCATGAGAACGCACGTCGCCACATACCAAAAAACGTAACGCTGAAATTAAGTCAACACATGATTTTGCCTGACTGGGATACTTATTCTGGACTGTACGGTCTTAGAACGGGAACTTTTTAATGCCCGTTGTAGACGGTCCACCCACGTTAGTGTGACCACCGCCGAAGAAGTTCGACGTCAACATGCAAAACCGCTCACATATGGCAGGTGACCGCACTGGCAGTATGGGGTTTAAATATAGTGAGAAAGCGGTAATCAGTACACTCGCTGTCGTTATGCGGAAACGGAGCAATTTATCTGATGTCCAAAAGAGCATGAATAGTGGCTTCCGAGTCACGTGCAGCCATGGTTGAAGCACAAGACGCATGCCAAATGGTGCTATCCATAAACGGCGCCGAGGTAGCTGTGCTGCATCAGGGGGCGTAGATGACGGGGTGAACGACGGCCGTGGAAATATTTAATGGGCAGACATACGAGGGGGGACCCAAAAGAAACCGGACTCCGAGGGTGCTGCCACTCGTAGACGTAGTGCAGGGTTCTCACGCTAGATGGTGTTAGTAGAGACCTTCATGAAACAGATGTGGAGACGGCGTCAGTGTAGAGCTGAACGTGCAAGTGTGGTATTGTGTTTCTCTGACTATTGGTGGGTTACCTCTGCGAAGTCGTTATGGCAACTTTAAAACGACAAAGAATGTGTGTGTGAAATTTTGTTTCCTGCTTTAAAAAACTGCAACGTAGACACACCAAATGCTTCAGGAAGCTCTCCAGGAGGACGCTATGAGCCGCACACAGGTTTTAGAGTGGTTTGGGCGCTTTAAACGTGGTGAGATATGTGTTGAAGACCAAGCTCGTTCTGGACGCCCTTCAACATCGCGAAATGAGGAGAACATTGACAAGATCCGCCAAAATATCAACGAGGATCGTCGCCAAACGATCGAACGAATTTCAGCAGAGACAGGAATCAGTTGTAGCTCGTGCCAGCGGATTTTGAGTGTCGATTTGCACATGAGACGTGTTGCTACTAAATTTGTTCCGCGCCTTCTCACACAGGAGCAAAAAGCCATCCGCATGAATGTGTGTCAGGACTTGAAAACAGAGATTGCACGTGATCCAGACTTCTTGAACAAAGTCATTACAGGGGATGAGAGTTGGTGTTACGGGTATGACCCTGAAACCAAGCAAGCGTCAAGCCAGTGGAGGACTCCCAACTCTCCCAGACCAATAAGAGCAAGGCAAGTGAGGTCAAATGTGAAGACGATGATCATTGTCTTTTTTTATGTTTGGAATTGTGCATCGGGAATTCATACCCCCTGGCCAGACTGTTAACCAAAACTTTTATTTTGATGTTTTAAGGCGTATGCGAGAGGATGTGAGGAGGAAACACCCGGAACTTTGGCGATCAGGTGACTGGTTTCTGCATCACGACAACGCTCCAGCACACACGGCCTTCCACGTGACCACTATTTGGTATCTCAGAGGTGGTCTGTCGTTCCCCACGTTCCGTATTCGCCGGACCTAGCCCCGTGCGACTTTTTCCTATTTGCACGAATTAAAAAAACGCTAAAAGGGAAGTGTTATGACGATGTGGAGGCGGTAAAAACAGCTTCGCAAAGGGCACTGGACAATATCAAACTTGAAGAGTTCCAAACATGCTCCCAACAGTGGGAAAAGAGACTTGACAAGTGCATCGCATGTAATGGAAAGTATTTTGAAGGTGACTGAAGTAATTTTCTAAAAAGCTTCATCAATAAATTTTTTATGACAACAATCCGGTTTCTTTTGGGTCCGCCCTCGTACGTCCAACAGTTGAGAAACTGAGCGACTAGACGAACCAAGGGGCTACCAAAAGTATGTCCTCAACTACCGTTCAAAGAACGTTACGGCCTCCATCCACAACAGTCACATGGTTCGTGCACCTAAGCTGGCAGCTGTTCATCGGCGATGAAGGCTGGAATTTTCAAGCCTGTACCGCAGCTGGACGTCCACTGAGTGGTGACAGGGGGCTTTTTCAGATGATTCAGGAAACTCATGACATTGGGGTGCATTAGAACATTTTATTTTTTTACTATCAGCTTCGACAAATAACCATCATATGGTAGGGAAAATTTACTAACACAAGTCACATGTTGAGCAATAAAATCGCTTTACCTGTCGAGCTCAAGAATAATATCAAGGAAGAACTTTCTGTTCCCATATCAGCAACCTTCGTCATGCCTGGACAACAGGAAACCTTTACAGATGAATCACCTTTTATGCTCCATCGGACAGATGGCCATTGGCGTGTACGGCGCTGCAACAATCGTCGGAAGTGACCATGCCAGAGGAGGGAGCGTTATGATCTGGAAAATATTTTCCAGGCATTCACTGGACAATCTCGTCATTCTGGGAGGCACAATGGATAAAAACAGATAATCCTTGGGGACTATGTCCACCACTACATGCAGTTTGTTTTTCCTCGACACGACGGTACCTACCAGATGGACAGTGCAACTTGTCACACAGTTCCTAGTGTACGTTCACGGTTCGAAGAGCGCCAGATTGAACTTACGGTACTCCCCTGGCCACCAAATTCTCCGCATTTAAAGCCAATTGAGAATTTATGAAATCACCTTAATCGGGCTCTTTGCAGCATGGCCTCGTCACTGGAGTCGACATGCCTCCACATCCTTGTTGATATCTTCCAGAACCTCACTGACTCTCTTCCGGCACGCTGGGATAGGTGGTTATTCATGCTTCTGACAGGTGATCGCATTAATGTAACTAGACCGTCCACATATGAACCTTTGTATGTATATACAGTATGTTCCTCATTTTCTCCTAAGCCGGGGGACCGATATCAGACCAGCTTGGTAAAAATATCACTAACTGTCTGGAGAGAATAGCTAGGGGCTAAAAACCAGCTACTTGTCAAAGGATGGAAATGGGGGATGAAAAAGAAGTCTAAACCTCGACTCGCGAGTACCCAGAATTTGTTCGACATGTATTGGAGAATGAGTACTAATAACTCCACACTTTTACTCGCTGACAAACCAAACTAAATTATGAAAGGAAAAAAAAGGTTATCGCTTATCCCATTTTCACTTTTCGTGCAGTAAAACTACTGCATCCGGTATGACATTTTATTACTTGTTTACTAGTAACTATATACGGGTCGCTTTCTCAAATAAAATCTCTCAAATGTATCTGCAAAACTGTATCATCGTACGACACGAAGCTCAGGAGATAAGGCATCATAAAAACTTAAATGCGTGAAAAACTACAGCATTATACATGCCGTTTAAACTTATTACTTCTATCCCACTAACTCTACTTGCAACACATTTCACAGACAGAGTCCACATAAGCTGCTAAATGTACCTGCAAAATTATATCATTGTACGAGTTATTCTTCAGGAGATATGACATCATACACATCGAGCTTCGTGTAAACGAAATTACAGGTCGAAATTCATTAGAGATACAAATGAAATATGTGTACAGTTATATGAGAAATATATTAAATATATGTCAAATACAAGTGGCATGAACATATGTGAGCAAATCCGTGGGTAAAATACTCCTTCTAAACCGATCTATCGATTTCAACCAGACTTGTTGCTCATATTATTTACAGTCTGGAAAGGGGGTAAGAACCAGCAACGTCCTAACGTGGAGAAAGAAGGGGGGGGGGGGGAGAGATGGACAGACAGACAGACAGGAGAAAGGAAAACAAGGACACATATACAAGGGAGACGGGCAAGCGAGGGGAAGGTGGCGGGGGAGGCGATACAGAGGTTGAGGAGGATATGGAGGGAGCAGTAGGGAATATGCTCAGTGGGGTAAGTAGCAGATTGACAAAGGGGGGAAGGAGCAAATGCTCAGAGAGAGGAGGAGGAGGAGCAGTCTCAGAGAGGGGGTAGGAGGAATTGGACATAGAGAGGTTAGGAGGAGATAGATAGTGATGAGGGAGGTGGAGATGGTAGAGAGTGGGATGAGATGGACAGAAAGAGGCAAAAGACGAGGTAGACTAACAGAAAATTGGAATAAATACTCCTACATACCGGAGCAGTTCCAGGGACTCAGCTAGTTAATAATAATAAATAACATTACTGAAGAGTTCTATGAATATAGACTACTTAACTTCTGCTTAGAACTTACACTCTTTGAATATTGTTTTTTCTTGTCACCTCATTTTACTGCACGCAGCATTGTAATTTTGAAATTAAAGCTACAATATATCCGCCACTTGAAATTGGTGTCTATGAAACTTGCAAACTACATATTACCTTGCCCCATAGTTGTCTACCTGTGACAGCGACTACAAAAATGTGATGTTGACACATTATTTGGATCTCAATGACTATGCATTAATATGTAACGTTAAGTTAAAGTGACCTAAGTATGTTATGAACTGAATCAAATATTTTTTAACTTTTACAGATGTGTATAATTTATTCTTTTATATAAGCTCACAAATTTAGCACCATTCTAAACTGAACCGCCGAAGAACGAATTGTTACTGTCGCAGTTCCGAATGTCTCTCACTCATTATGTACCGTGTCCCTTGTTTTCTTGTGGTTTTGGAATGTATGTATATATCTTGAGCTCCATGTTTAGAAGTGTTGTCTTAAGATTCTGTTTTATCTGTGTACGTGTTGTGTTTGTTCTAAATTATGAAAAAATATTCGTTGAATACAATCCAAATCGTAATTATTTGTAATTACTTATCAGTTTCATCACAAGACCGTACTCAGAAGTTCAACTCAGGAAAGTGAACTCTGTTTCTATGAGTGTTACTGGGAGTACCTGGCGGCACCTGTAGTGAACTTGCAGTTCCTGAAAGTCTCTCAGGTCATCACTGATAGGTATTTAGGTAGTCACATGTTCCGTATTTCATTTTAACGGTTCTTTTATCGAAATTGTGTGGAAAGAGTCAGTTTATAGGATACCTGGACGCGATTAGTGTCACCATTAGTGAACACAGTTTTTAGTCCTAATCATACCTCTGAATACAGGCAATCAGTTTTTAAAAATTCATCCATGGAATAAGAGAGATGTTCGGGAGAAATGAATTTAAGTTAGATTTAAAACGACCATTAGCGAATATATGTACTGCGATGGTGCAATTAAAATGCCTAGCCTCTAAAGATGTGTCTATACGGTGACCCTGGGAAACACTACATATTATTCTTACTGCCCGCATATGAGCTTTGAACACTTTCTAAGTGGTAAGTTATCCACGAAAATTAATCCACAAGATCATATTGACTGCAAAAGTGCGAACTATGTCATAAGATTGAATCGCTTGTTTCTAAGTTTAACAATTATATGAAAGACAGAGGCACATGAACGTAATGTGTGAGTAGTCCAGTAATACACTTCTTTCAGTTCAAGATTTCATCAGTACTCACATCTAAAACTTTGAAGCATTCTACCCCATTTGCTTCCTCCTGTACTTGAGCTACATTACTTGTTGCTATGACTGTTTATTTTTCAGAGCTGAACATAGGGTGTTTTCTCAAAATTGAAAGAGAGTTCATTTTCCGATAATGATATAATAATTCGTTGAAAAATATCATTAATGATCTCTTCCTTGTCTTTCTCTTTAATGGGATTTGTGGTAAAGCTAGTATTGTCCGCAAAAAGTACCAATTATCACTGTTAAGTGTAAGCTCATTCACATAGATATGGAATAGGAGTGGACCCAAAATTGAACCTTTGACATTCCCTTTGCGATTTGACCACATGCACTAAAATTCTCTCCCCTTTCAACATTGTTTGATTTATTCACTTCAACATTTTACATTCTGTTTTTTAAATATGGTGCCAACCAGCTGTGTGTAATGCCATCAGTTCCATAAAATGTAACTTTTTGTAAGAGAGTAACATGTTTTCCTCAATGAAATGCCTTGGTAAGATCACAAAAAATCCCAACTATCCACATTTTATGATTTAAGGCTTGTAATGTTTGTCAAGTGAATGTACAAATAACATTCTTTGTCAAGCAACCCTTCTGGAATCCAAACTGTTATTTGCTAAGTTGTTTCAAATGTAAGACCAGTGTACAATTTTCGAACATTCTGAAAAAAAATGTGTGTATCGAAATTGGATCATAAATCTTTAAGTCTTCTATGTCACTTTTTTTTAAAAATCTATTCTAGAAAAATTCCTTCTGCCAATGATACAATTTTTCATAATTCCTTCTCAAATTCTGTCAACACTCTTTGAGCTTTCATGTTTTAGAATCTTTAAAATTCTATTAATTTTTAGTGCAGAATGTTGTTTCTACATCTATTAGCCTAAAGTTTTATGGAATGTCTTTTCTAATACATTCTCCTGCTCCTTAAACTCAACCATTTTATCCCATTTCTAACGCTACACGTAGAAAGTAATTCTTAAAGGTACTTGCAACTTGTGGATTACCAGTCACAACATTGTCATTTTCTTTAATTGTTGTGATACCTTGTGCACTGAATGGTTGCCATGTTTCCCATTCCACTGCACCTGTTAGAGTTTTAATCTTATTATCTGTATTATAAATTTCTGTTACGAAGAGCATATTTCTGGACATATTAATGACGTTCCTTAAAATATTACATAATTTTTTGTAGAATTCAAGTTATGTCAGATCTTGACTTACTCTGGCCTCAGCATAAACACGCGTTTTCTGTTAATCATTGCTCATATGTTTTATGTACCCTCTGGATAACTTTTTAGGAAAGCTACTTTCAGATATTGACACAAATTTACCATGGAATACTTTTAATTTCGCGTTAGCATTTCTTTCTTTATGTACCTCATCACACACTATCTCTTTTAACTTCTTCCTAAAACATTTTATACTTTTCTCATTAGTACAAGTAAGCGTCACATCTCAGACGCGTAAGATGATTATTTGTTTGTTCTCATTAATTGTGCCTCACGATCATCTAGTCCATTAACAATTTGGAATACGTTAATTGTTTCAGGCTGAGCACCACCCTTAAAATTTTTATGAATCAGATCTTGCTATCAGGCTGCATGCAAGCTGAAAAATTTGTCACTGAAATGAGGCTCACACAACAAAATAATGAATACATTTTGTTTTTCCTATCACAATATTTTAATAAACCTTCATTGAAACCTCCACAAACTATCATCAGTTCCTTCATGTCTGACAGGTAACTCAATAAAGTATATAGATTACTTATAACCAGTTGAAAGTTTCCTAGAGGGTATTTATAAACTGCAGAAATATTCTACAGTAACAGCTCACAAGTACGTGTTTCTCTACACAAAAACAGCTTGTATCAATATTATAAACTTTGTGTTAACTTGTTCACTCCACATAAATATGATGCTAGCCTATAATCCTTTACATTCAACTTCTCCATCCCTGTAGTTACATGGTTTTCAGACATAGACAGAACATCTACTATAGAAATTTCCACATCTCGTACACATACAAGAAGCTCATCTATCTTGTGAATCAGCCCCCTATTCTTTCTAATTTCTAATCTTACTGCACGCCTATGACCTGGTCTAACCTAAAAAATGCGCCCCTCTGACTCCATAAAGCACAGAGATTTAGCTTTGTGTGTTTGTAGACCCCCCCCCCCCCCCACACACACACACACAGACAATCTTCTAGGTGCTCAGCAAATCTGTCCTTCCCCCTCCTAGGCGCTACAGTCTGGAACCGAGCGACCGCTACGGTCGCAGGTTCGAATCCTGCCTCGGGCATGGATGTGTGTGATGTCCTTAGGTTAGTTATGTTTAAGTAGTTCTAAGTTCTAAGGGACTGATGACCACAGCAGTTTAGTCCCATAGTGATCAGAGCCATTTTGAACCATGCTTCGTGTATTCCCTCCGTTTCAGTGAAAAGCAGTTCACTCGCCCCTTTGTGCATAGGTTTGACTGCTGCATTGATGACAGGCACCTTCAGTATCACTTTTAGAGGAAAAGGCTTCTCTGTTAGACCATCCGACCACAGTCTGTTGGTGGTTTTAACTGAAAGTGGTTAATAATTACGATTTTAACTGTATTTAATAAATATTTCATCGAAAGGATATCGCTGATTTTAGTTCCTAGAGCTTGTTCCCCTTTGGCTTGTACAGTCTGTGCCAAAGTCAAATGACACTCCCTACACCCGTGCCGATGGGTTCGCCAATATCTGCATTTCGTATGCGCACGGTTTGTACCAGACAGCTGCATGATCGACCTATTCTTAAAGTAAGTGACTTGATTAATAGCAGTTTTCTGACGAGCGATTCCCACATTAATTGCATTGTTGTATTCCTTAGTGAGCCGCGTGGCTCGATCAGCGATAGTCCCGCCGCCGGTATGGGTCACCTTTCCGGCGGCGTGCGCAGAGCGCGCGCTGGCGCCACCTATCGGGTGGATAGGGAGCGACGGGAAAAGCTGAGGGAGAGGGAGTGATTTGGCTTTGGAAGGCTGTGCAGTAACGGCGTTAAGACAACTGTGCCAGACAGCTAGGGTCCGGTGTCAGCCAGCAAGGAGGGCAAGTCAAGAAGGGGTCGTTTACCCGGGTGACGGCGCCGTGCCAAATATCGCCAGCGTGGAAAGAGACGTTACTGGGAAGCCGTTGGTGTTGTTTTTCCGCTTGCTTCATGTCTCGTGGCATCGGAATCTGCGGCGGCTGCTTCGTTGAACAAGCAAGAGGGCAAGGAAGGGCCCTGTAAGTCCTGTAAGTTGTAGTCAGCGTCAATTACTGGGATCTGTGCGGTTGACTGTATTTTCTTGGGCGGCCGTCGCTACTCTTACTGAGTCTTGCCTACATTGTGTTGATTTTAATTGGTTTAATACGCAACGTTTTATGGTGTATCTAGTGTGATCATTAACGTTTACGAGGGCCTGGAATGCTGAGTCATTCCGTTGTAGATCCCTACTGTCAAGGTTTAACCACCATTGAAACAGTTTGCTGGTCCTTGTTTAAGTACAGCCTGGTTATTGTATTTATATCACACCACGGAGTTAAGGTGACCAGTCGCTTAAATATATTTCCCTGGATATATTTATCTCTGAATTGTAATAACATTACTGTTACGTTTCTGTTTGAACTAATAGCGAGTCTGAGAGCCACGTGAATACTTTTGAAATAAGTAGTTTCCTAAATTATTACCAGTTATTGAGAGGCCAGTTGTTATTGTGTGTTTAATGGCCTGAAACGGATTCTGTTGATGGTGGTACTAAAATTTCTTCAATTACAGTAGATCGATATTGTAATTAATTCCATGTATTAATTTTACTGATGTGTTGTAATGAGTTTTGTGTTTCTAGTTATTTAAGGCAGATGTCAGCCTGTTGTAGATACCCACTAGTTCTGTGATTTTCTCGTGCCCATTCTTGACCGTTGCTGCTCCCATCTGGGGGTCCATGTCGAGCCTGTATTGGAAACAGCTGAACGGGCGATCGTCCGTTTTCTGAGCGTAGTTGTTGAATCGCACGAGCTTGTTTACTCACATGAAATTTTATATGTTAAATGCTAAATTAATTGAATTATTTTGGTAATAACAATCACTATCATAATGAAAGAGTACATTAGTTATAAAATTTAACTCATTTCAGTAAACTTGTAATAGGCCATAAGTGCCATGTTTTTATGAATTTTTAAAATTGAACTAATTTATTTTCAGCTGAATGGTAAATTTCGATGATGTGTGGTAGTTTTAAACATGTGGTGGTTTTATTTGTCAAGTTCTCTTGTTCAAAGGTACCAAATAAAATGTTAGGTGCAACTGCCGATGGTGATTGCCTGATGTGTTACTTTGGTCCAGTCCTACCATCCTACAGCCTTTTGTGCTGGGTTTGTGTCGTTGCGCAGAAGGTGTAATTACATGCTGTCTCGACACTTCACTTAGCACTCTTCGCTGTTTTCCGGCAAAGAATGGCCTACCGAGTGTCCAAAGACTCCTCTGAATCATCGTGAGGCTGCGAACAATGAGAGTAGTGGAGACACACTGAGTCTGTAACGTGCGACAAGTAGAGAATTTCGGTTGGACACGACGTGAGCTCACACAGCCGACACGGTTCAGGCAGCCTCTCGCTTAAACCGGGAATTCCGTGTTCGAGTCCCTAGCCGGTACAAATTTTGACTTGTCGCCTCTGTATTTATCTGTATTTATTTGAGGCCCCATTGCTGCGAAGGTCAGAATTTCAATTTCATCATCCACATTACTCTTTTGGTTTTACACCGTAGTATCTCTCGAGCTTTGGTCAAAGAGGGGACTTTCTTCCTTGTGTAGTAACTAACTTTTGTGATGCAGTGTATTGGGCACTGCGTACCTTCTGTAAGGCTGAGAAAAATATTTTAATAAATACAAATGTACGGTTTGTTTCTAAATTACGAGTTCATTTGCAGTCCATAACTATGGACGTTATCATGTCTGACTATAGGTTGTTGCTGCAAATTGTCTGTCGAAACAGAAAAAGCATGAAATCATCATCATACTGTTGTGGTCATGAAACATTCGTATCTGTACACACTGATGAGCCAAAACATTATGACCACCTGCTTAATAGTTTGAGTGTCGTCTTTGCAATGAAATACATCACTGATCCCACACATCAGGGAACCGACAGTTCATTGGTAGGTTTGTGGAGGTATGTGGTGTTAGATGTCTACGCACAAGTCATGTAATTCGCGTAAATAACGGGACACAGTTTTGCGCCCGCGGTGGTAGCACCCGATAGCTACGCAAATGCGTTCCATAGGATTCACGGCAGGCAAATTTGGTCACCGAGAGAGACTATGGAGCTCCTCAAAGCACAGTAGTACGGTTCTGGCTCCGAGACACAGACAACTGTACCCCTGAAAGTTGACATTGCGGTCAGGGAAGTCATCAAGCATGAAGGGATGCAGGTGGTCGAAGCTGTCAGCGTGTCTTCGTTTACTGCCACAGTTGCCATGCAAGCGCTTGAGAAACTCTCCAATAGCTTGATGACGCTCCCACCAGCCTGCGTCCTCAGCGCGCTGCTCGTTTCGAGGCGCCGTTCACCTCCATGACGGCGTTTGTGGAGAAGACCATCGACTTATCGTAGCAAAAATGTGATTCTCCCGAAAAGTCGACGCGTATCCATTGATCGAGAGCCGAATCCCAATGGTCCCGTGCCCACTGCAATCGTCACTGAAGATGTCGTTGGGTCAACATGTCAACGCATAGGGGTGCTCTGCTGCGGAGCTCCATGTTCAACAACGAACAATGAACGGTAAGCTCCGAAACACTTGTGCGTGCACTAGCGTTGTGCTCTTTCACCAAAGATGCCACAGAGCACCATCTATCCTACTTTACCGAACAGACAAGCCTCAGAACCGCACATAATGTGAAGAGTGGTGGACGTCCAACCATTTAACGTCTATTGGTAGTTTTACTGTCTTCCTACGTCTTTTGCTCACGACAGTAGTACATGAAGATTGATTAGCTTCGCCGTTTCCGAGATACTTGTTCACAGGCTCTGCGTAATAATAATCCGCACTTTGTATAGTCGCTTCTCTCAAGGGATTTCCACACTTAAAGCCCATATCTTCGCTAGAGCGAGTGTCTGCTCCCCTTACATACTTTTGTTCCCTCATCACGTTCTCGCTTCGTAGTGGTCATAATGCTCTGCTTGATCAAAAACTGTTTCAAATGGCTCTAAGCACTATAGGACTTAACATCTGAGGTCATCAGTCCAGTAGACTTAGAACTACTTAAACCTAACTAACCTAAGGACATCACACACATCCATGCCCGAGGCAGGATTCGAACCTACGACCGTAGCAGCAGCGCGGTTCCGGACTGAAGGGCCTAATACCGCTCGGCCATAACAGCCGGCTTTGGTTTATCAATGTAACTTGTGACCATATGTGCGGCAAGCGTGAGGAGTAAACAACAAAGTAAATTATGTGGAAGAAAAACATAATGTTACGTTCTGTAGAGGAAAAAATACTGAAGGAAGTTCAACAATAAATAAATACTTGGGTGTGCTGGAAAGTAATGCCTCCGAATTTTTTTATGTGAAAAATCTTAAGACTTCTTAAATCGAACAAATTCTGAAAACATTCTACATCTTTAGTCTTCAGGTCCTCATATCTATTTCTCAACTCAGTCACCATTGGGGCGAACAAATGACTCCCAGTTTATTGATACAATTACTGTAGAATGTTTGACTTTGTTGACGGAGCCACAACCTCATCTCAGCTTGCGTCGATTCATTACTGAAGTCCTCGAAGGTGTTCTAAAAGTTTTGGAACCATACGAAAATCGGACTGTATGGAGGACGATCGGTGACAGTCAACCGAAGGGGTCAGATTGTTGCAGATGTCGCAGCCACCGTGTGTGGTACGACATTCTCGTGAGAGGGTGCGCCATATGTGTACGAAGTTTTCTGCCGTTACAAAGTCGATTACAGAAGCTGTTTTTCACACAACGACATAGTTACGTTAAATCACGCCGTTACAAGCTAGAATTCGGACCTTCTAGCGGCAGAGGGTTTCAACTTGCGTCATCGAAGCAGAAAGTCGACTGAGTATCACGCATGACGTTTTACACCTCAACCGGTTTTCAGAACAGAATAAAAAAAGTAGAAGGCATTAGTTTTCAGAACGCCCTCGTAATAAAAATAAATATTTGCTTACATTGTAACAGATGAAGCAAGTGAGTGGTACCCAGTCGAAGACGGAATTCACGTCGCCCTGGACGGCGTCAGCATAAAAGTATCCACCCATTATGGCAAGGCAGACGCCCATTACTAGTGCTGTGCCTACAGCTAGAGGTCGCCGGCCGACCCTCTCGATGACAAATGACGACGCTAGACTTGCAACTAAAGAAACAGCAGTCACTATGATCGATGACACATTTGCATCTATTTCACTTCCACTCTTCTGAAATATGTAGGTCGTGTAGTTAGCAAACGCTATAGATCCCATTGATGTATGGATCAGTCCGTATCCAAGCATTAAAAGCAACGTTCTCCGGTAAACTGGCACGAGAAATACGTCTTTCCACTTCCCTTTGGTTTCTTGCTTCTGGCGGATAGCTTTGTACATCGTTTCTAGCTCGAACTGGAGTTCCTCTGGTGTCAGCTCGCCTTTGTACCTGACAAGAGACTTCACAGCTTCCGATTCTCTGCCCCGTAGGAGATAAAAATACGGAGTCTTCGGCATCCATATGAACGTGAGCAAAAATATAATGGGAACAGATATGCAGCTGAAGGCAACAGTGGATATGGGCAGATAGGGCACGATACAGTACATGAGCAGACTTCCACAGTGCATGCAGATATTGTGAAACGCCATGAGCGTCCCCCTTATCTTGATATCAGCTATCTCACACACAAACATGGTGGTAGAGCCACCGATGAAACCGCCAGTTAAACTCCCAATGGCCCTGGCGGTGATCAACATTTCATAGGAGTTGGCAAAGGCGACCATCAGCCACCAAATGAGTGCTGGCACGGCACCCGCCAGTATCAGCGTCTTCCGCCCGAAGACATCAGCCACATAGGCAGTGGTAAGGACAGCCACCAAGCTAGTGAGCGAGTTGATGGACACAATCCACGACCCCTGGTCCGGCGTCAGCGGCACCGGCGAGTCCTCCTCCTGCAGGATGGGAACAGTCGTCGGCGACCAAGCCATGAACGTGCCGAATGCGAAGTGTATCACCGACGCTGTGAACATACAATTAAAATTGTTATCTAATTAAAGCTGGTTGTGAAAAAACTCATATTGGTAATTTACAGAGGCTAACAATTATGGTATAAATAAAATAAACACAGAAAAATTGTGATAGTCCAAAGAAAGCTATTAACATTCTAACATTCTGCATGGTGTCTGTTTGTTCTGAGTCGTCTCTCCCTACCACTTTCGCGCAACGACGCTCTGAGCGTGTTTTTTAGGGAATTGACTAGTTTGAACCTGTGACCTGTTGCTGGTAAGGAGACGCCAGACCACACATGACATGTAGAGTTCAGAAGAGTTCAGTGAGACTAGCGATGATATAATCAAATACTTAATGATTTCAGCGTCAGCTCCACTTCACTGCCTGTAAAAGAATCTTAATACTAACTAAATTTAGTGGAAGGGGTTCAAGGCTTTCCTATTTTTAGTTAGCTTGTAAAATAACGTCGAAAAAGCAGTTACGTCTACCATTGGAATTTTTATTTTACTCACAAAACATTGTTTATAAATTGCACTATTGATAAAAGGAAATATTTTAATACAGGATGATAAAAACCAACTTCGTTCAACAAAAATGTGAACGAATATTCTCTGAATGGGTTTCCAAGTTCTATAATGGATCGAAGGATGACCTATGCCATATCACATCTATAATCTAGGTTTAAATTAAGCTTCATAAAAGATAAAACTATCAAAAATTGTCTACAGTGACCCTCAATTATCTTTAATTATTTATTTAACTTGTCGTAAATTACAGTGGTTGATGTGGCTTCTCAATAATTATATAACAGAAAAATCATCGCGTTTCAGATTTTAACTTCAAGAAGCAAATGTGAATACCACGAAGTTTAATTGACGATCGACACTAGTATTACGTAAAAAGGGGATGTAACAGATGAGACTTCCGCAGTTCTGAGAGAAGCCTTATGCGCTGTTATGCGGCATCGCGTGCGTTCATTACATTGCTGGTGGTTAGGCAGCGTCAGGGGGCGGCGGGCGGTGCAGCTCCACACACGTTGCCATCTCGGAAGCAACTCTCTGGAACTTCCCTTTACTACAATTTACTGAAGTGGCTTTAAGAAAAAGGTATCTGGCTGTGTTTTCGGGTCTCAATGTTAACCTTAAGCTCCGCCTACAAAAATTCTGTCTATCCAATGAGAAACGTTATACTTTCCGTGGTGGGGTAATGTTTCTAATGTTTGCTACGTAACAGAGATGCGTATAGTCTCACGCTAAAACTTGCAGCTAGTATGGCCCTCTTAGTGTTATCGTAAGATCTATACTGTTCTTCTGGAGGGCTCTATCTTTTAACATGGGCTGCGGGGTGGTTTTGGCGGTCAGCTGGCGACGTGGGTGTCCGTCCCTTATCGTAGGGCCTCCTAGCCCACACGATTCTGCTCTCGGCTTCTGTTCTCGTTTCTCCCCTCGGAACTGCGTCTGTTTCACAGTGGGAAGGTATGACATACATTTAGGCGTTCTTGTGTTAGTCTGTGGTATTCCATTTGCTCACTCGTTGATCGTATTACTTTTGTTAATTTAATGTCAGGATTTATTTGGTGCTATGTGACATACTGCCGGATTTGCTATCATGTAACGTTTTCATGGAAGGTGTTGGATTTTCTTAACACCTTACAACATAAACTGAAAGAATGTCATTAAAAAGTAGGTTATGGTGGGGCTTTCCTAATCATTGGGATATGTGGGTAGAAATAAGAAAATATTCTACTGGCCAGCCAATGTGCGCAACTCAGACGCTTTTACGTTACAGGACTGTTGCTAGAGAAGTAGTGCACAGGCGAGAAGGTGCTTTTTCCAAATATATTTAATTCAGACAGTAAACATCCAGAAGGAGATAGAAGGGATAGGACGGTGTTGCTCATAACAAATCGCCATTCACTATTAAGTCTTTTTAAAATAAGGTCTATTGTTGAAATACATGGATTTGATTAAAAATCTTTCTGCTGCCAATTGTACAGTATTTGAAGTCAGTACAAAGGCATGGTTACTACGAAAATAATAGTGCAATATCTGTAGCATACTGTATGAATTTATTATGAAAGTAACAGATACACATGAGACATAAACAATCAAGACGGAATTACATAGTTTATCTCGTAACATGAGTGCCAAGTAAAGCGTTTGCATTTCCTGGATGGAAATTGATAGAAAATCCCTCGCTGTCCTGCTGTGTTATTACATTGTCATTACTTTGCCCAACCTGCCTTCTAAATCACCTCAAAAATTTTCTCCGGATTTGATTTCGTTAGGGTTTGTAGTTCTTGCAGTGAAATTGTCGCCCACTCTTCTCGTATCGTTCTTTTCAGCTCACATACGGCCTCAAACTGTCTTTAATTGCGATTAGCATGCCTTGCAAATATTCCCCAAAGGTTTTCTAGGGATAATGACTGGGCTACGTGGAGAACAGGGCAAGGCAGCGATATCTTTATCTTCGAATCACTTTTTGGTTGTAGCAGAGACACGAACAGGTGCACTACCTTGTTATAAAACGTTAGACATTCTTCCCCTCAATCCTCATACATTCTAATCAGTTGTCTCTAGAATCTCAGTGTGCATGTTAGAGTTCATTTCAGTGTTCAGCCAAGCAATGCAAAATTTGCCTTTGCTGCAGAAAGCTGTCCAAATCATAACATTTCCCACCCCACCCAAAATTTTTGCTCGTTCCTACCTCCTTCTCTGTTCTCAGATCATGACATTAGAGACTGAAATTTATCAGGCCCATCTAAATTACACTCATCACTGAAGATCACTTTACCCATTATGAAGACCATGACTTAGGTTTCTTAGCGAACATCAAACTAGCCTGTTTAGGTTTGAATGTTAGAAAACTTTACTGCAGTCGTTTCTTGGTTGCAGGATGTCTGTTGTACACGTTTGGCAGTTACTGGCAACTATAAATCAGCATCAGATTGAGAAGAATAACGGTTCGTGATGCCTCGCTTTTCGCAAAAAGATCCGTTTCGATGCCTCAAATAATTTTCTGCTTAGCCCATAATTTCCATTCTGTCCCTATCGTGCACTCACACCAAGAAATAATCAATCACTGTACATGAACGATTCAACCTCTTTGCGATCGGACGATTAGAGATTTTCATTTCCTCCGCACTGCCACTACTGGCGTATGTTTCCTATCTGCAGTGTAGGCACATAGACTCACACTAGCACTACGCAGAGCCCACTGCCTTCATACAGAGTTCCATTCTCTTTCACCTAAATTGTTGACGTCTTGTTATGTAGCCTACTAGTGACATCAAGTGTGGTACCACCTGAGTTCATTGGTCAATGTACTCGATCTCATACTAATGCATATGCACAATGCATAACTATTCCACCAGACAATTAATTTTCCTTCGAAGATCCATCCCTTTATACTGATTTACAGTACCGTGTACCATCTACCAGGTCAGTCTACAGAACAACTAGCGACATCTGTTATAAATCTGGGCGACTGCTTACATTCACAAAATAAGGTATTGGAGCTATGCGAATCAGTCTTCGTGGGACTTTCTGAATGTAATATGCATTTTATATCTTTAAAGTATTTATGTAGCCTAATTATACACAATAATTACTCAGCCTCCATTAAAAACATTGTTTTTGGTAAAATTTTCGATGTCACCTGGAGACGTGGAGCTAACGTAGGAAATTATGTGAAGAGATCAGACTGCACGGCAATTATTCCCATTCAATCCCATCAAAATACCATCACACAAGTTTCTTCCTTCGTCAACATTCCTATACGATTAGTACCACACTGTGAACACAGAATCAGAAGTAAATCCAGGCCGTGCAGTTACTAATCCTCCAAGAAATTCGAAAAGGCATCATTTTCTTCTGTTTTTCCATCCGCAACGAAACCCACAGGTACCAGCTGGGCAACGAGAGAGGAAAATTCAGCTTGTTATCTGACTTCACCAGTTCATCTCAGACTTACAAGAGAGAAGATGAAATTCCTTTTTGAAAACTGCCAACGATAGAAGATCAAGGGTTGCAGAAAAGCGCTGGATGTCCAAGAGAAACCTTCAAATCGAGCAAAGGATTCGTATCCATCATCACCTGAAGCTGACGCGGAGGAATAAAACATATATTGTGGTTTCTCAAGCATCAAGTATTATTTGTGAAAAAAGGTGAAATCAGGTGTGGTAAGTGCAACGTGTGGTCTCACGAAATTTGTATGGGGACAGCTGGTCGTAACCAATTCCGCATGGGAAATGCGTGTACAAATAACTGGAACAGTTGAAGAGTGTAATCTTCCACACGGTGTATATTTGTATGGTATTTTAGGATGATTCACGTAGCCCCATTTGCGATACAAATACCCGACAAATTTTTAATTCTTCCGTTGTTTCTACATTTTAAACGTAGTTGTTTACAGCGAAAAAGAATACACCTCAAAGTATTGTACCTGTACCTGTATCAAACAAAACTTGTATGTATGATATATTCACAGTCAGAATTTGACATGCGCAGTAAGATATTTACTGCCCATTTCGGTCCCAAAGAGTTGAAATGATCCATTTAACTCCCGCCTTGCCCTACCGTTAATATGAGTAAATGAAATGTAACCATTGATAAACATTCCAAAACAAACTTCATGATATTGCAACAGATTTTCCAGCCGCCTAATATTTTGATTCATATCCCATTCTATCACCCAATACATAATTACTATTGCCATTGTATTGTGTCAAAGTATGAAGCACTGATACAGTGGTCTCCCCCTTAATTTTGCTTGGTTGCATGAAATCAGAGCAATTTATTGATAACATGAAATGTATTCGCAGTTGCGGATAAGAGGCGGCCGGTGTGGCCGAGCGATTCTAGGCGCTTCAGTCCGGAACCGCGCGAACGCTACGGTCGCAGGTTCGAATCCTCCCTCGGGCATGGATGTGTATGATGTCCTTAGGTTAGGTAGTTTTAAGTAGTTCTAAGTTCTAGGGGATTGATGACCTCAGAAGTTAAGTCCCATAGTGCTCAGAGCCATTTGAACCATTTGCGAATACAACCATCAGCTGTGTAAAGAAATGGCGACAGTGGAAATTTGTACCGAACCAAGGTTTCTCCTTTTACGCGAGCGGTCGCCTTAACTGCTTTGGCTATCCACGTACGCTCCATGGCACGACCCAAACTCCCGTATGTCGTCGTTCCTGCGTGATAACCTGTACACACATCATGTAATTCTCACACAGGGGAGGACAATATTTTTAAAATCGCTGCCTGGTGTCGACGGATAAATTAAAATGTCCTTCCCTGTACGGAAACTACATAATGTATGTACGAGTATAGGTTGCGATACAGGAACGACTATACAGGGTGAGTCACCTAACATTACCGCTGGATATATTTCGTAAACCACATCAAATACTGACGAATCGATTCCACAGACCGAACTTGAGGAGAGGGGCTAGTGTAATTGTTTAATACAAACTATAAAAAAAATGCACGGGAGTATGTTTTTTAACATAAACCTACGTTTTTTAAAATGGAAACCCGTTAGTTTTGTTGGCACATCTCAACATATAAACAAATACGTAATCAGTGCCGTTTGTTGCATTGTAAAATGTTAATTACATCCGGAGATATTGTAACCTAAAGTTGACGCTTGAGTGCCACTCCTCCGCTGTTCGATCGTGTGTAGCGGAAAGCGCCGAATTACGTAGGGATCCAAAGGAAACGGTGATGGACCTTAAGTACAGAAGAGACTGGAACAGCACATTACGTCCACATGCTAACACCTTTTTATTGGTCTTTTTCAATGACGCACATGTACATTACCATGAGGGGTGAGGTACACGTACACACGTGGTTTCCGTTTTCAATTACGGAGTGGAATAGAGTGTGTCCCGACATGTCAGGCCAATAGATGTTCAATGTGGTGGCCATCGTTTGCTGCACACAATTGCAATCTCTGGCGTAATGAATGTCGTACACGCCGCAGTACATCTGGTGTAATGTCGCCGCAGGCTGCCACAATACGTTGTTTCATATCCTCTGGGGTTGTAGGCACATCACGGTACACATTGTCCTTTAACGTACCCCACAGAAAGAAGTCCAGAGGTGTAAGATTAGGAGAACGGGCTGGCCAATTTATGCGTCTTCCACGTCCTATGAAACGCCCGTCGAACATCCTGTCAAGGGTCAGCCTAGTGTTAATTGCGGAATGTGCAGGTGCACCATCATGCTGATACCACATACGTCGACACGTTTCCAGTGGGACATTTTCGAGCAACGTTGGCAGATCATTCTGTAGAAACGCGATGTATGTTTCAGCTGTTTGGGCCCCTGCAATGAAGTGAGGACCAATGAAGTGGTCGCCAATGATTACGCAACATACATTTACAGTCCACGGTCGCTGTCGCTCTACCTGTCTGAGCCAGCGAGGATTGTCCACGGACCAGTAATGCATGTTCCGTAGATTCACTGCCCCGTGGTTTGTGAAACCCGCTTCATCGGTAAACAGGTAGAACTGCAACGCATTCTCCGTTAATGCCCATTGACAGAATTGCACTCGATGATTAAAGTCATCACCATGTAATTGCTGACGTAGCGACACATGAAACGGGTGAAAGCGGTGACGATGCAGTGTGCGCATGACACTACTTTGACTCAGTCCACCGGCTCTCGCAATGTCCCGTGTACTCATGTGTGGGTTCATGGCAACAGCAGCTAACACACCAACTGCACCCGCTTCTCCTGTGACGGGCCTGTTACGGACCCGTTTGCGTGCTACGACCATACCTGTTGCATACAGTTGGCGGTAGATGTTTTGCAATGTGCGGCACGTTGGATGCTCTCTGTCCGGGTACCGTTCTGCATACACCCTGCAGGTTTCAGCTGCATTTCGTCGACACTCGCCATAGATGAGTGTCATCTCCGCCTTTTCAGAGTTAGAATACACCATGGTCACAGTTACTACAACACTATCACAGACGTCTGGTAACACGGTGTACTACAGTTGGTCTGCGTGCGGAGACGAATGCAGAATAACAATAGCAGCAAGCGCTGCATGCGGACACTGCAACAGCTAGACCAAACCACAACAGTGCACTACAGCCACACTCGTAAACACGGTCGTCATCTTAAACATGTCCCTGCAGATGCTGCTCGCCGACCGTGGCCCGTGTTTGTTACAACACGCAACTGAAGTTCGGAGGTTTCAAGCGTCAACTTTAGGTTACAATATCTCCGGATGTAATTAACATTTTACAATGCAACAAACGGCACTGATTAAGTATTTGTTTATATGTTCAGATGTGCTAAGAAAACTAACGTGGTTCCATTTTAAAAAACGTAGGTTTGTGTTAAAATACATACTTCCGTGCATTTTTGTATGGTTTTTATTAAACAATTACACTAGCCCCTCTCCTCAAGTTCGGTCTGTGGAATCGGTTCGTCAGTATTTGATGTGGTTTACGAAATATATCCAGCGGTAGCGTTAGGTAACTCTCCTTGTATATGCAAGTTTGGATGTGGCTGTGAGTCTTGCACGAATAGCCAAAGCGATTAAGGCGACCGCTCGCGTAAAACCGGAAATCCAGGTTCGAGTTCGATCCGGCACAAGAATTTTCATTCTCATCATTCCGTTATACAGCTGATAGATGTCGCTCCGAATACATTACAGGCACTCGTATTTCGTAATGGTCGTAGTCACCGCGAGCCTATCCCAAGCAACATTCCATCGTTCGTCTTAACAACACAGGCACTGCAGTGTCGTATTGATTGACGACATTAACATAGTTACTTCACCAGATTAATTTTTTCTTCCATGCTGAATTCAAAATTCACTTTTTTGGGTATATTTAAGCAAATGACTTACAGCTAAAGATTTTAATTAAAGTTATACCATGGTTTATTGATTATTGTAGTGGTTGCCATAAGCGCACTTGGATAAAAGATTTATACAGCCAGGATCTGATTCAATTCAACTAAGTAATGGTAGTGTAATTATACATATATAACAAAATAGTTTAGTTTCTGTAAAAATATGGAAAGTATGAGCATGTGAAATATTTGCTGCAATGGACATCCACATTACTGTAGTTACTGCATTACGTGTATCAGTAAGCGACAGATTGAAAGTAGATGGAAATATGATCTAGTGCTTAGATTAAAACAGGATTTTGTGGATACAGGGTAACGATGTGTTCACACACAGCTGGAAAAAGCAAATATAACGGAAGAGGTAAATATACAGGGTGAGTACAAAGTCTTGCCCTAATTACAAAAATTTGTAACAGAATAACCGTTTGACATAATAAGTTAACTTGATGCCGTTACATAGGTTATTTTATTTTTTTTAAGACCACTTACATTAGTAAGTAGCTCACGGAATGTAGAGGCGGTATTTCAGTTCGCGCAGGTGTTTCATAACATGTGTTCTGTCACAGAACCCACAGCAGCTTGTTTCCTAGCCTTCAGTTCGTCGACGTCAGCAGCTGGTGTGACGAAGACTCTGTCCTTGATATAGCCCCAGAAAAAAAGTCAAGGGGCGTAATATCTGGAGAGAGGGGTGGCCAGGCTGTTGGACCGTTCCTTCCAATCCACAGATCCGGACATTACTCCCCTCTCCAGACATTACGCCCCTTGACTTTTTTTTCTGGGACTGTATCAAGGACAGAGTCTTCGTCACACCAGCTGCTGACGTCGACGAACTGAAGGCTAGGATACAAGCTGCTGTGGGTACTGTGACAGAACACATGTTACGAAACACCTGCGGGAACTGGAATACCGCCTCGACATTCTCCGAGCTTCCAATGGAGCACAAACGTAAGTAGTCTTTAAAAAAAACTAGTAACACTAACCTAGGTAACGGCATCAAATGTAATTATTATGTCAAACAGCTATTCTGTAATAAATTTTTATGATCAGGGCAAGACTTTGTGCTCATCCTGTATAATCCACTTTAGCTACAAGAAGAAGTTAAGTTTCATAGCTTAAAAGACTAGCAATAAATACTACTACAGAACAATCTAGACAGGAAATTGACGCATTAGGTGTAAATCTATGAAAAACTATTTACATTGCAGATAGTTGGATAATTTTGTATCGATATACAGTTGGTTTGTTTCCTGTCCTATGATACTTATCAGATAAATAAAACAGATGGATGAAAGAGGGGAAGAACGGATGAAGGTTACTGACGAGTAGAAAACAGGGCAGGGAGAGAGTCAAACTTATTTATGGAATAATGTGGGAATCATTAGGATCTGAATGATGTTACTCGTCCCTTCCATTATGAATAAGACTGCCAGCAACCTGTAAAAACGATAAAACTACAAGATTGTGTATACTACCCACTCCACTACTGAATGATGGTCAAGATCCCTAGAACAGGAATGTATGAATGTTTTGACAGTAAGAGAGTTTGCCCTTGAACGACGCCAGACTGGAGGAACTTCCACTCCAAAATTTCAAACATTTCAGCAACAATATTCAGTGCATGGCTTGTTAGAAAACAGTCTAAATACGCTAGAGTCTTTGCAAATAATGGCGCTTTATAACTGTTATTTTTTTTTATTCAAGGCTAAGTAGCAAAAGATAACAAATGAATTAGATTTCTATAACGAGTATCGGCGGAGATAGTGGAGGTATCACGAAAAAGCTTCCTGCGCGGGCAGACGGGAAACGTTTAGTAGTAGTCATCTATCAGCCTCTTTGATGTCGCCATGTATCACTCAGTCGGGACATTATCATGTGAAATCGTAACTCGTGATCAAATGTACTGGGTGTATTTCTGTAATTAAAAGTAATGAAAACTATAATATTGGATCCTGAAACGTGAATTTGATAATGAAGTTACGCCTAATATTTGTGCTGCTCAAGATAGTATCCATAGACATCGCTCTTATTTAATTGATTTCTGGATTTTGACTGCCTCTTCGGTAGCATTGTTTTTGTCATATCGCCAGATAGAAGTGTTCACTTATTTCATTTAGACTAATAAGTAAGGTAGCACCCCCCTTTTCCTAAAATACTTGAATATTAATGTAGTGAGAACAGTATAAATCCCAAAAGCCACATCAAATTCCACCTTAAAAAATACGAATGCTGAATGCCGCGACCTACGGAGAAGATTTCAAGTGGGCAACGAGACTACTTCAGAAGGTACGAGGCGAAACAATCAGCGACCCGCCGAGTGTGGACTGATAGACTTCCCATTTATCCAACGTAGGTCTCCGTGTGCAACTTCAGCTAACGGGCAAATTAAATTACTGTTTTATCATATTTAGATGCAGTAATGTATCAGGGCAAGTGGAGTACCTACCTCCATCTTTTTCAATAGGCTCCTTGTTTCCATCTTTTTCAACAGGACGGACTGGTTGATAACCGCTACACCATGACGTTACACAAATGTTACAAAATCAACTTCAAAAGAAAATTAGTTGAAGGGAACTGTCAGAGCAGTATTTTTTCACGGATGTAATCCTGTGGTTGGGGACGTAATACTCTTTTCCAGTTTGTTTTACATGAGAGAAATCAACGATACTACGTTTAAAGCATCCCTGAAGTTCTGAAATTTCCAGTTCTATACGCATAGTGCTCATCTAAAATCAAGAAATTACAGTACACAGCCAAAAAATTACCATTCAGGTAGGAAATCTAGTCATAATAGCTTATTAACATTTTCAGAGAAACTTGAAAGCAGGTGTATAATGATGTCTATAGTTCACACAGTCCTGAAATGTATGATCTGATGCATAAAGTTATTGAACGAACCAGGGAGCGCATCGTTGACAGATACATCCTGATTTTATGCAACTACAGGGAAGTGTAGCTACTAGAGAATAAAAGTTGCTACTCCAAGACAGAAAACGTTAAGTTGCTGTCACACTTCGACTAACACCCATTCAGTTGTTTAATGATGTAAAAACGTAAATAATTCATAAGATCACAAAAGAAGTACCCATACGTAAAAAAGGGACCATTTTGAAACTTTTTTGTGACTGATGTTTCAAGCTTAATTTATTCCTGTGATGTCTGGCGTTAATTGTTCACATACTGCAAATGTATGTATTGAAAGTATTTCTTTCAATATATGCACAAGTAACACCAGACATCATATGAATACATTAAATTCAACTCACCAATTACAAAAAATTTTCAAAACATAGCTTTTCTTAAATATGTCATATCAATAAATTAAGCTTAACATTTTGATCACAAAAATATCAAAACATACGTGTTCTTCTATACAGTTACGTCTTCTGAGGTCTTATGGTCTTATGAATTACTAGCTGGGGTACCCGGCTTCACTCAGAGAGCTGATACGAGATTATGTGACAGTTGGAAAAAAAAACTTTTAAATATAAGAAGTAAAAGAAATTATTGGAAATATATTGTAACTATTTACAATACTAACTAAAGTATAAAAGGTAAAAACATTTTATTAAAAACATTTCTAACAATTTACAATATTTGTTTATAAACAACATTTTTCATTTTGTTATCCGAGGTATACATGTATAAATTTTTCGAATTTCCTACTCAAGAGTTGACCGTGAGAGAAACAGGAATCATTGAGATTAATACCGCAATATTTCGAAGTTTGTCCTTGCGCTTTGTTAAGTGCAAAACTGTAGGCTAATTTGATTGAAAATTACAGTCTTTTAAATTGAAATGGCAGTTCAGCAGAGATCAGTGGTATTCTGGAGATATAAATAGTGTGTATCCTTCGTACTTTCCAGTCACAATTTCAGCTTCGATGATGTTATTTTATAGCTGTTTGATGATCATCCTTGTTCCATTAGATAGTTTTGGTGAGTTGAGATTTCTGAGTAGTATGATCGGAGATCCAATTTCAAGTTGAAGACAGTGTAATGGTATTCCTGGTACTTGCGAAGAGTTTTGAAATTCTGTAGAAAAGTTCACACTTTCTTCAACGTTTGCCATCCTGCCAATTGATTTGTATATTCTCTCTTCACCGGAAATTTTCTATGTATTAAAGTTAATATCGTCCACAGTATTATTTTTAATTGCCAAAGTTGTCCTTTTAAACAGCCAGTCCGGATTGGTATAGTTCTGAAAAATGGTTGGATAAATTTGGTTGATGAGTTCGTTTTCAGCAGTGGCTATGGTGCAGAAATCACTGTTGAGTTTAATGAGGCCGGTCGTCTGGTCAGTAGGATATGTGCCTTCGACTATCTGTGAAACTTGTTGAGCAAAATGTGCTGCTGTTTCGCCTTTCCATAGTTCAGCTCCCATATTTTTTTGTTAGTCGCAATATTTATGTGTGTGCGGTTTTTTAAGAAAACGTGATCTCGTTTGCTGGTGTTGTCTTGGGGGGTAACTAGAAATGTTTATCGAAAATGTCCTGAGAGTATGAGTAGAGATCCTCCCATCACTTGAGAGTTTCCTCCCAGGTTTAGTAACGTTCTGATCATGGCTTCGATTGATTTTTTTTTGTGCCGTTGTGCAATCGTCCTACAAGATAGCTTTAGCTTCCTTTAGAGGTTCACCCTGTCCAGATACTCTTGAGATTTTACATAGTGGGCATTGTCCTTAGGCTGTATTCAACGGTAGCTGTAGGGCGAAATGGGCAGCTCGTCCTCCTTCCGGAAGTGTGGCTGCCTGCAATTGCAGATGATGCCACTGCCAGTGCGGTATGTTGTCTAGTACGTATTTCCGCCAGCAATAGATTTATGAGAAACGTTTTCCTGGTGCCGCCTGGTGCGTCAAAGTAAGTAATTCCGCCAGTGTTGTTGCCGGCCCGGTGCATGATGAACTTGTAAATTTCCTTTTGATTGTCTTTGAGGAGTGGTTTGTTGTGAGCAATGTACTTAAGTACTTCGTTGATGTTGTAGCTTTCTTCCTTCGTAATTTCGAAGTTTAACGCACTGACAGCATCTTTTCGTGGTGCTAGCATCCCAGGTTGTAGCACAAGGTCTGTTTGTAAGTGAATGAGTGTTTCGTTACAGATACCGTCGTTGAATTCGATGGTCAGTTCTGGATAAACTTGTCTGATTTGGTAAAGTATTTAATCACACTTACTCTCTTTGAAGGTGTTCCATAGCTGTTTTGAAGTCGATGTGCTGCATGCTGTTAGAATTATGGCGAAAAAGTCTCTCATTTGTTCAGCTGAGACTGTGAGTGATACTTCTTGTAGTGTTAATTACCAGTGGTTGTCGTTTTACAGTACTCCTAAGCGTTGGCATGCTTCTGTGTACGTCTGGCATAAGTATCCGTCAACAGTCTTGAGATTTGTAAAATTTGTGGTTCCCCGCATTTCGTGTAGTAACATCCGGAGATAGAAACACTCGCCGTTGTTCGGGTGTACGGTGTATACTCGTCTTAGGGCGCCAGCTTTCATGATCCCTGTATGATCGTCTGCTGGAATTCCTTATTTTCGTCGCTGAAAGATTTTTCTTGTTGTGTTCCACATATAATGGGTAAAATCGTCGACATATAGTAATGTTTTCGGGATTGGATCAGTTTGGCACAGTTGGTAAAAAGGTGCTAATGCTGTCTTCCGAGGTGGTTCGCTTGCAATTCTTCTGGCTGTGTCTTTAGTGAAGTAAACTCTCTGTCCTTTCTCCAAATGTAGTGATAAATTTTGCACGTGTGGTTCGCGTTCGCGTATGGGAAAAGCGAAAATACGCCACGCTGCTATTTGAAATACTGTCATGTCGCTGCCTTTATTCACATACTTGATGTCTTTCACTGAATAGCAGTATTCTAAGTTTATGTGCGCTCTAAACATTTTGGAATGTAGTGTGTTAAATGGTACTACCCACTGATTATCCATTTCAAGTTCGTTGCTGATAAGTGACCGTTTTACGGTGATCGCCTTCCATGTTTACGATGGTCTTCACCTCCGGTTTGTGTGTCGTTCAAGTACGGTTGCGGGTACTTTTTTGTGTCTTTTTCATCACTCATACATGGTGAATTGAGGTTTAACCCTTTCTGCGTCTGCGATTCCAAATGGAATCATTAAGTATTCCTGGCTTTTTGAACTTCCCAATGCTTCAATGATACCGTTTGTCATCGCTTCACGTAGTTCCAAGTTTAGCCAACAGATCACAGTGGCGTTTGCTTTCATGACTCGCCCTTTGTTTGAAATGCAGAACAGAGAAGTGTTGTGAGTTGTGCTACTGCATTTGTGAGTAAACAATAACTGTTGTGTTTGGTTTTATTCTGTATATACTCAAATTCTTGGTTATCGAACCAACTTTACGTAGTTCCTCAAGGGCAAGGGAAAGAAGTACGGTAAGTTTACAATATGCATTTTTTTGAGTACCGGTAATTATTATGTAATTTCTAATGATGCTATTTGGAATCATTATTTTATTTATTAACCAATAGCTTCAAAAGAACTTTTGCAATGGATATTGTATATGTGCAACATATACAGTAAATATTCATCACAAAAAAACAATTTCCAATTTTTTCCTAAATGTGACGCACAAAGGGTTAATGGCCGTATGGTCCGTGAATCATGTTTTTTACTACTACGTCGTACAGTTCTGGATCTTCTTCTCGATTGGGAAATTGAGCTTGGATGATTTTGTCGATATCCGCGGGATGAATTCTGCCATGTAGCCATATGACATAGTGTGAAAGAGGCAGTCCTTGTCTTTGCCATTCAGTTGTGTACATCCAGCATCTAACGGTTCTAAAGGTGTAATTTGTCGATGAGTTCAATAAATCTCATTTGTTTTTGTCGGAAACCTTGGCTCTGACGTCGTGTCGCTGCATGGGGGCTTGTCTGTGTCTTAGCGGTTCTCTGATTTCGGGCCACAAGCTGCACGTGAATGTTATGAAGAGGCCACGTCGTCCATATTTTCTTATTTAGGTCTTGGTATCTTGAGTGTATTCGTCTAAGTTTTCCGGACTTCTTCTGTATGGTGAGGGTAAGATTACCATTGTTCCAACGTCGTCAATATTTCCGTCATTTTTGACTGCGTCTCGAAGTGCATAGTTTCTTCTGATTGAGACTTATGTAAAGCATCCGATCCGCTTCTATTTCATTGAATTTCATACTTCATTGCACAGATTACCAGAGACCAATAAATTGTTCCAAATATATGGAATGGATATTCTTGTACCCCTTGCACAGAATTAGGAGCCAATCGACACGTTTGACTAAACTGATCACTTTCACGTTATTTGTCCATCATTGCTGTGCAAAATTAGCAGACGAAGACAGTAGCAAAGGCAATGGCTAACTACTGGATTTTTAACTTTGTATCTAGTCACTGTGATAACCGACCAGGGAAGACTAACATATGCTGTACGTGATACCAAGGGCCTTGTCAGGTGGTCTCAATGTCGTTTGTAACAATGTAAAGTTACATCTCATGACATGTAGCAATATCATGCATGAGGGGGCGAGTTCGCCTATTTAAGGTAGACCCACAACCCCATCTCAGTTGCTTGTGGCTTCCTTGGTGTGGGGGGTGGTAAGTGGTAGAGAAGGAATGCAAGACCTGGCTGAATGAATGACTTACTTCTATAGCTACTTCAGCTTATGTGTACTACCTTAGGTCATAGGATAGCATTACAGGCTAACTGAAAATTCCTCTTCCTATAGGGTGCGGAGATTTGATCCTGGTTCAGCTTTGGAGTACAGGCAGAGACTGTACCTTTGAGTGCATGCCATACACTTGTGAATGGTAGCATGGGCGGCTGAGTATTCCCTGCAAAGCTGATACATGTATGGTGCCAGGATTACCCAGTTCAACCTTTTCACTTGAAGAAACCTACGTGTGGTGGTCCACAGGAACTGTTGACAAGTAAACACTAACTACTTCCAAAGGGTAGGCTCGCACTGTTGCTACTCAGTGACACCCGACAATTACCATCTGCACATGCTATGAACAGGAACGCTTAAGTAACACACAATAGTTAGATCTACTCGTATAAGGTCTAATAATCAATGGCCCCTGTTGTGATGTATCTGGTCATTCTTTTTGGCTACCTGCCAACATTACCAGAATAACATCCTTAAAAACCACCTTTTCACTACCTGACCATCTTTTCTAAATTCCTGCACTTACGCTACCCTGGGCTCAACAGTTCTTGTTTCGGACTAGTTACTAACCACCCAGTTGTATTTTAGACCTTATAGTTGAAACATGCCCGGCCTTATCGAGTGTGACCGTGATGACATCTCCTGATTTAGGTTTTCCATGATTTCCACAAATCGCTTCAGGCAAATTCTGGGATGGTTCACTTGAAAAGGGCACAGCCGATTTCCTTTCTCATCCTTCTCTAATCCGATGGGATCGACTACCTCACTGTTTGGTACCCTCCCCCTAGTCAACCAAGCAACCATAATGTGACTAAGGTAAATAATTGTAACATCAAGTCGCTCAGGAAGAACGCGACTACAATGCAAATCAACATGGATACTCTGCAACTGCTGTATGGGTCATTAAACAAGAAATCTGGTTGCTTGGTTAGCGACCAATACAACCATGGTGCAGTACTATTGGCATACTAACATTAATAAATCCATCAAAAAGGCTGCGAGAGATTTTATGCTGGAAAGAGCACATAGTCAATTATTAGCATCGTACATAGACAAAAAAATATGTTCTAATATGATGGACTCAGAGGAATTATGGACAAAGTTCAAACTGTTTGTACACTACATTCTGGATAAATATGTGCCGAGTAAGTGGGTTAAGGACAGAAAAGACTTACGGTGGTTTAATAACAAAATTCAAAAATTCCTAAGGAAATAGAGACGGTCTTATTCTATGTTCAAAACAGAAAGTGAAAATGTTGACTGGTAAAAGTTAGTAAAAATGTGTGCTTCTATAAAAAAATCGGTGCGTAACCCATGCAACAATATCCACAGCAACACCTCAGCGGAAGATCTCACCGGGGACCCGTGAAAATTCCAGTGCTGTGGATAATTACTAAGCTGGTCGAAGGCTTCTGTCCAGCTTCTCGTCGACAAGTTTGCTGCGGCACAAAAGAATGAAAAAGGGCACCTGAAGTTTAAACTTCGCGTTTACAAAATCATTCACCCAGGAGGACCGTACAGAAATAACTTCGTTTGATCGTTGCACAGTCTTCCTTATGAAGGACATCCCTGGCGTTGAGAAATAACTAAAAGGTTTGAAAACAATTAAGTCGCCAAGTCCGAATGAAATCCCAGTTCGGTTTTACATAGAGATTTCTTCGGAACTGGCCCCTTACTAAGCTTGCACTTATCGCGATCTCTCAGCCAGCGAAAAGTTGTAAGCGACTAGAAAAAAGCGCAGGTAATTGCACTATAAATAAGGAGGCAAAAGAAAGGACAAGCAAAATTACAAACCAAATCGGTATCATCGGTTTGTTGCAGAATTCTTGAGCACATTCTAAGTTGAAATAAAACAATTTGCTTGAGACAGAAAAACTTCTGACAATAGATCATCACGGAGTTTGAAAGTATCTCTCTTGCCAAACTCAGCTTGCTTTTTATCACACGATATCCTGCGAATGAGAGATGAAGGGCAACTGGCAGATTGCATATTACTAGGCAGATTGCATATTACTAGGCTGCGCGGATTGAGGAGCCATGTCACGCATTGCACCCCCCCCCCCTCCCGACGGACGATCAAGTCCTCCCTCCGGCATGGGTGTGTGTGTTGTTCTTAGTATAAGTTAGTTTAAGGAGTGTGTAAGTCTAGGGACCAATGATCTCAGCAGTTTGGTCCCTTAGCCACACAGATACACATGCTCACACACAGAAGTTCCGAATAAAGGGAATAGGTTATCAGATATGTCAGTGGTTGAAGACTTCTTAAGTAATAGAACCCGTCTTGGACAGTGAGCATTCAACAGAGACAGAGGTTTCGTCAGGGATGCCGCAAGGAAATGTGATAAGACCGCTCTTGTTCTCTGTATAACTGAATTATCTAACGGATAGGGTGAGTAGCAGGCAGCGAGTTTACTGATGGCGCTGTAGTGCAAGAGACAGTGACGTCGTTGAGCGACTATACGAGGACAAAGTTTGAATTTACAAAATTTCTATTTGGTATGATGAGTGGCAGCTAACTCTAAACTTAGACGAATGTAACTTAATGCAGATGAGCAGGAAAAACATATCTGTAATGTTCAAATACACTATTAGTGGTGTGTTGCTTGACAAAAGACGTCGATTTAATGTCTAGGCGAAACGTTGCAAAGCGATATGAGATGGAACTCGCTCTAAGGGTGGTAGCGGGGTAGGCGAATGGTATATTTCGCTTTATTAGGAGAATTCTCGGAAAGTGTTGCTCACCTATAAAGGACATCGCTTGTAGAAACCTAGTACGACCCATCTTGAGTACTGCTCTCGATTGTTTGCAATCCCCAACATGTTGGATCAAAGTAAGACGTCGAAGCAATTCTGAGGCGTGCTGCTAGATTTGTTACTGGCAGATTCCATCAGCACGCGAGTAATACAGAGCTGGTTTGTGAACTAAAATGTGAATCCCTGTAGGGACGACTTAGAGAATCGGCATTTGCATCGGGCTGCAGAACGATATTCTATTGCCACCAGCGTATATTTTTCGTAACCTCTGCGAAATCACGATAATAATAAATTAGTGTTGAAAGAGAGCATACAGGCAGTCGTTTTCTCGTCGATCCATTTGCGAGTGGAACATGAAAGGCAACTGATGGGAGTGGTAGAAGGTACCCCTCGCCATGCACCATATGGTGTAGATGTAGATGTGGAAAGAAAGAAGTTGATAGCAACTCATGCATCTGTTAGAAGGGTGATACGTGAAGCCTGCGATAATTTCCACACTCAGACGTTATCATAGAATCGTAGGAAAGGTTCTCATCCTAATCGAAGTAACTGAACGGGACCGTATCATCCAGTCTATTGTGAACCCGTCTCGTGTTGAAACTGAAGACAGAAGCAGGAAACTGAAAGACTTCTGCGTTGAAATATGTATTCACGCAAGAAGACTCCAATGTATCCATGTCTGATTGCTACCCTTACTCACAATTGGGAGATTTCGATACTTGCACCGTAAATATCGAGAAACAGTTAAGACTATTTAAAGCGAACAATGCACCAGGCCCTGACGGAATTACATTAGATTTTACATTGAGTACATCGAGGAGACAACTACTTTTCCTCCTCACATTTATCAAGAGCCTCTTGCGCAGCGAATAGATCCCTGTGATAGGAAAAAAGCGCAGGCCCCAGCTGTTCACATAAAGGGTAAGAGTCTAATGCATAGAACTGCAATCAATATCGCTAACATCCGTCTGTTGCATGGACCTAGATCATACCTTACGTTTCAACACTGTGACCTTCCTGGAGCTAAGCAAGGTTCTCTCAGACGTAACCGTCTGTCGTGGTATGACCACTACTGGAGAGGTCGGTTGCCGTTCCTCCGGTCGTGAGGCTGGCGTAGTTGCTCTTCCACGCGGGCGTTACGGGATCGGTCTTCAGCAAGACGCTAACAGCAGGGGAGTACTCTTCATTTAACACAGGATATGAGATGCATTTGCCGGAAACATGTAAGCGTCCATGTTCCTCGGACGTGACCGGGCGTCGACATCTTCCTAACGCGAAGCGAGATTGCCCTGGGGCGTCAAGCCCAGAAAGTGTCCATACTCGAGCACACGGCTGACGCAGAATCACTTCCGGCACAGGTGCTGATGACTCTGCGGGGACGGCGGAGATGGCTGGTAACAAAGGGCTCGCGGCAAATAGCCGCTTGTGTGTAGCAAAGAAGGGGCCGCAATAAAGCGTAAAAAGAAGCTATCTGCAGGGAAGGTTTCCAAATAGGAGCAACGAAACGTCTTCAAGAGATTTGAGGCAAACAGTCCTCATCTCAGACAATCAGTGGAGCGCCAACTGCATTCTGACAGACGTGCAGTTTATCCCTTCAATATGCAACTTCTTCTAACGACCAACTTACTATGTTACCATATTCAGAGGTAGTAACTTATCAAGGCAAATAGAGCCCATATTTCCATCTTTTTCAACAGAACGGACTGGGAGACATCCGCTACACCTTGACACTATATAAATGTTAGAAACGCAACTTGAAACAGAAAAAATTAATTTAAGTGGATTTCCGGAACAATGTCTTTTCAGGAGCATACACCTGCGACTGGAGACTTTCTTTTTCAGTTTGTTTTACACGAAAGAAATCAACGATACCAAGATTAAAACTTAGGTCGCACTAGCGTCCTAGAGGCGGTCTCCTCTACAGACGAATCTCACTTTCCCAAAATTCTGAAAGTAAATCGAAGTCATCCATTCGCCTTCCCTAGAAGCTTGTTCCACTACATCTACTTACACACTCCGCAAGCCACGGTGAGTGTACCACTACCAGTCATCTCTCTTCCTGTTCCACCCGCAAATAAAGAGGGAAAAAACGGCTGTTTATAAGTCTACGTATGGGCCCTAATTTCTCATCGCCTAATTTCCAGCCGCCTCAGACTTAGTACGCGTAAACAATTTATCAGATATGTTCAGCAGCACTATCAGATTGTCCGTTGACGATGCTGTCGTATAGAGGAAAGTGTCGTCTTTAGTTGACGATAAGGAAATGCAGACGACCTGCAAAAGATTTACAGTTGGTAGGAAGGATAGAAGCTCTGTTTCAGTATCGCTAGACGCAAGAGTATGACTATAACAAAGATGACGTACCCTATAATAACCGATTACAAGGTTTGTGGTGAGCATCCTGAGCGTATCACACCATATAAGTACGTAACAAAACTATTAACATGTTACACGATTGGGACGTTACAGGAAAAGATGTGTTAGGAAAGGCGAAGAGAAGTGTTAGATTTAATGGAGTGCATCTGTTATAACAACAGAATACGAGACGCCATTGTGTTCATTTGTAGCGTATTATCCCATTTGCCGGAGTCCTTATTGAGGCCAGAAACGTCGAGCGATCGTAACAGGTCGGCACAGTCCATACGAAAGTGTAACGGAAATACTCGTGGAACTCAAATAAGAATCGTTGCTAGGAAAGAAAGAATCAACCCTAGTTTTGGTGGAACCCTCATGGGTTAGGTCAGAGAGCTTATATTCTAAGACGACTGTGTGACCATTACGCTGCCACAATCGCATAACAAGCGTGCGGAACGTAAGAGTAACACAAGAAAGATAAGGGGTGGAAGGAGGCATACAGACAGCCATCCATAATACCGGTACGATGTGCCCTCCACCGTGCACACTGCATAGTGACTAGCGGAGTATATACGTAGATATATACAGGGTGAGTCACCTAACATTACCGCTGGATATATTTCGTAAACCACATCAAATACTGTCGAATCCATTCCACAGACCGAACGTGAGGAGTAGCTAGTGTAATTGGTTAATACAAACCATAAAAAAATGCACGGAAGTACGTTTTTTAACACAAACCTACGTTTTTTTAAATGGAACCCCGTTAGTTTTGTTAGCACATCTGAACATATAAACAAATACGTAATCAGTGCCGTTTGTTGCATTGTAAAATGATAATTACATCCGGAGATATCGTAACCTAAAGTTGAAGCTTGAGTACCACTCCTCCGCTGTTCGATCGTGTGTATCGGAGAGCACCGAATTACGTAGGGATCGAAAGGGAACGGTGATGGACCTTAGGTACAGAAGAGACTGGAACAACACATTACGTCCACATACTAACACTTTTTTATTGGTCTTTTTCACTGACGCACATGTACATTACCATGAGGGGTGAGGTACACGTACACACGTGGTTTCCGTTTTCAATTACGGAGTGGAATAGAGTGTGTCCCGACATGTCAGACCAATAGATGTTCAATGTGGTGGCCATCATTTGCTGCAAAAAAAATGGTTCAAATGGCTCTGAGCACTATGGGACTCAACTGCTGAGGTCATTAGTCCCTTAGAACTTAGAACTAGTTAAACCTAACTAACCTAAGGACATCACAAATATCCATGCCCGAGGCAGGATTCGAACCTGCGACCGTAGCGGTCTTGCGGTTCCAGACTGCAGCGCCTTTAACCGCACGGCCATTTCGGCCGGACCATTTGCTGCACACAATTGCAATCTCTGGCGTAATGAATGTCGTACACGCCGCAGTACATCTGGTGTAATGTCGCCGCAGGCTACCACAATACGTTGTTTCATATCCTCTGGGGTTGTAGGCACATCACGGTACACATTCTCCTTTAACGTACCCCACAGAAAGAAGTCCAGAGGTGTAAGAATAGGAGAACGGGCTGGCCATTTTATGCGTCCTCCACGTCCTATGAAACGCCCGTCGAACATCCTGTCAAGGGTCAGCCTAGTGTTAATTGCGGTATGTGCAGGTGCACCATCATGCTGATAGCACATACGTCAACGCGTTTCCAGTGGGACATTTTCGAGCAACGTTGGCATATCATTCTATAGAAACGCGATGTATGTTGCAGCTGTTTGGGCCCCTGCAATGAAGTGAGGACCAATGAGGTGGTCGCCAATGATTCCGCACCATACACTTACAGTCCACGGTCGCTGTCGCTCTACCTGTCTGAGCCAGCGAGGATTGTCCACGGACCAGTAATGCATGTTCCGTAGATTCACTGCCCCGTGGTTTGTGAAACCCGCTTCATCGGTAAACAGGTAGAACTGCAACGCATTCTCCGTTAATGCCCATTGACAGAATTGCACTCGATGATTAAAGTCATCACCATGTAATTGCTGATGTAGCGACACATGAAACGGGTGAAAGCGGTGACGATGCAGTATGCCCATGACACTACTTTGACTCAGTCCATCGGCTCTCGCAATGTCCCGTGTACTCATGTGTGGGTTCATGGCAACAGCAGCTAACACACCAACTGCACTCGCTTCTCCTGTGGCGGGCCTCTTACGGAACCGTTTGTGTGCTACGACCATACCTGTTGCATACAGTTGGCGGTAGATGTTTTGCAATGTGCGGCACGTTGGATGCTCTCTGTCCGGGTACCGTTCTGCATACACCCTGCAGCCTTCAACCGCATTTTGTCGACACTCGCCATAGAGAGTATCATCTCCGCCTTTTCAGAGTTAGAATACACCATGGTCACAGTTCCTACAACACTACACTATCACAGACGTCTGGTAACACGGTGTACTACAGTTGGTCTGCGTGCGGAGACGAATGCAGAATAACAATAGCAGCAAGCGCTACATGCGGACAATGCAACAGCTAGACCAAACCACAACAGTGCACTACAGCCACACTCGTAAACACGGTCGTTATCGTAAATATGTCCCTGCAGATGCTGCTCGCCGACCGTGGCCCGTGTTTGTTACAACAAGCAACTGAACGTCGGAGGTTTCAAGCGTCAACTTTAGGTTACAATATCTCCGGATGTAATTAACATTTTACAATGCAACAAACGGCACTGATTACGTATTTGTTTATATGTTCAGATGTGCTAACAAAACTAACGTGGTTCCATTTAAAAAAAACGTAGGTATGTGTTAAAAAACATACTTCCGTGCATTTTTGTATGGTGTGTATTAAACAATTACACTAGACCCTCTCCTCACGTTCGGTCTGTGGAATCGGTTCGTCAGTATTTGATGTGGTTTACGAAATAATCAGCGGTAACGTTAGGTGACTCAACCTGTATACACTCCAGACTCCAGTTGAGAAACTTCATTAGAGCCAAGCCACAAGACAAGAAAGGAAAAAAGTTGTGAAGGCAAGTACAGCTTATTAAGGCTTCATTAATGGAATAGCATCTACATGTACATCTATGTGACTTCTCAGAAGTTATCAATTTTAGTGCCTGGCAGAGGGTTCATTGAATCACCTTCAAGCTATTAGTCTATCGTTCCTCTGTCGAAAAGCGCGTAGCAAAACAAACACTTAAATATTATCGTGCAGGATCCAGTTCCTCTTATTTTATTACGACGATCATTTGTCCCTATGTATGTGGACGCCAACAAAATATTGTCACACTATGAGGAAATAGTTGGTGATTGAAATGTCACGGGAAGATCCTGCCGCAATGAAAAGCGCCTTCGTTTTAATGTTTGCCACTTTAATTTGCGTTTAATATCAGTGGCACTCTCTCCCCTATTTTGCGACAGTGCAAAACGAGCTGCCCTTCTTTGTACTCTTTCGGTGCCCTTCGTCAATCCTAAGTGATGCGAATCCCACATCGCACAGTAATACTCCAGAAGATGGCGGAGAAGGGTAGTGTAAGCACTCATTTTAATAGACCTATTGCACTTTCTATGTGTTTCTCGAATAAATCGCAGTTTTTGGTTTGCTCTTCCCACAACATTATCTATGTGATCGTTCCAGTTTTACTTGTTCGTAATTGTAATCCCTAAGCATTTAGTTTCATTGACTGCCTTTAGATTTGCGTGATTTATAGTGTAATACAAATTTAGCTGACTGATTTTACTCCTCCTGTGGAAGACTTTACACTTTTCATTATTTCAAGTCGAATGTCACTCCTCGCCGCCTACAGGTATCTTGTATAAATAATTTTGCAATTGGTTTTGATCATCTGTTGACATCACAAGGCGTTAAATGACAGCATCATCTACAAACAATGTAGAGCAGGAACAGCAGAGAGTACATAAAACTTCCTTGCATTACTCGATTAAAAAAAAAAACTATCGTATTGCATTTTTGGTCGGTATGTTACAATCGGGATCGGCCGCCAAGTGCAAGTCTTATTTCAGTCGGCGCGACTTGCGGCCGCTGATGAGGACAACTTAAAACCCAGTCCCCGAGTGGAGAAAATTTCCAACCCGACAAGGAATCGAACTCGGACCCAGTACAGAGAATGCAAGCACGCTACCACCCAACTAAGCAGGCGCACGCATTACTCGAGCACTTTGCATTAGTTACTACGAACTGTGGCCTTTCTGACATGAAATCACGTATCCGGTGGCATATCGGAGACGATACTTCATAGGCACGCCGTTTGATTAGAAGTCGCTTGTGAGGAACGGTCTCAAAATCCATCTGAAAATATAAAAACATGGAATCAATATGACATCCCCTGTCGATAGCACTCATTACTTTGTGAGAATAAAGAACTAGTTGTGTTTCACACGAACGATATTTTCTAAATCCATGTTGGCTGTTTATCAATAAATTGTTTCCTTCGACCTAATGCACAATATTCGAACGCATTATATATTCCAAAATCATGCTGCAAATAGACGTTAGCGATATGGGTCTGTAATTTCTTGGATATTGATGTGGCCTCTGCAGCTTGCCAATCATTGCATGCGGATCTATCGACGAGAAAGCGGTTGTTAACGACTGTTAAGAATGGAGCTATTGTTTAAGCATACTCTGAAAGGAACTTCACTGAGATACAATCTGGACCGGAGGGCTTGCGATTATTAAGTGATGTAAGTTGCTTCGTTACACCGAGGATATTTGTTTTTCAGTTACTCATGGTCGCAGTAGTTCTTGATACTAAATCTGGAATATTTACTACGTCTTCTTTGATAAAGGCATTTCGGAAAACAGAGTTTAGTAACTCTTGTATAATTTCACTGTCATCAGTAACATCACCTTTGTTATCGCCCAGTGAAGGTATCGATGGCGTCTTGCCGCTGGTGTTCTTCACATGCGACCAGAATCTTTTTTTGTTTTCTGCCAGATTTCGAGACAGAGTTTCGCTTTAGAAACTATTAAAAGCACCTCACATAAGTTTGCAAAATTTCGAGCTTCGGTAAAACTTCGCCAGTCTTTGGGGTTCTACCTTCTTTGAGCCCTTCATTGAGTGGTGGAAGGTTGGAGTTAACCTGTTAGACCTATTTCACACAGTTTTTGCTTACTACGCTGGATGTCAGTATACCCGTTCCGAAGCCAATACACCAGCCTGAAATGTGGGCAACTGTACTACAAATGGCTGCTTGGTGTGTGGATCAACGCTGCAATGTTACGTATGTAAAAATAAGACTTATATGTGAACTAATATATGTGATAATTTCTGTGTACTTACCTTTGTGCAAACAAATGTTAATCCGGGTAAAATATCAATACTGTAAAACAACAATATTCAGTTACAACGGAAAATATGATTGGGATTTATCAGTCCCGTCAGGTCCACGACAGGGACTTCACGAGTTTGTTTTGATGTTGACAGCTTTTTTTCTGCTTTCACATTTTGTAAATAAAGACATAAACTTCCTGATGACAATATGACGTTTCATTTTATAAAAAAGCAACAGAAATAATGCTTGATTTGTAAAACGTTAGTGAACTTTTTGTTTCAGGTTATGCCTACCTATTGAAGAAGAGGCCTAACAGGACAAAGAAATTCATACTCAACTAGAAAATTGATGATATTAATACACCCTCTGAATGCAGTGACGACAGTGAGGATGAAATGATGCGTAGTACTCCACGGAATAATAACGCAAATACTCTTCAGGCGTATGCTAGTACCTCACAAAATATTACTGAACCTGAACTAAGTGCTAATGAGAAAGACGCAGGCAATGAACAAAATATTCAATTGGCATCTCTTCAGGTATGTGCTAATACTTCGCAGAATATGGACTGACAATCATGCAAGTCACTTTCTTTCAAATTATCATGAAAACGAAGTATGCAGTATGTTCAGAAACCAGAACGATGGATCAAAGATTGAAGTGGAGACACTAACAGTCGTACATGATTGTAATGAACACTTGGGTGGCCCAGATACAACTGACATGGTGAGATCTCCATATAAGACAGACAGAAAGTCAAAACAGTATCGTTACTGAACGTTTTTTTCAGTGGTTGAAATGACCCTCATGTATCCCTACATTTCAGACTATGGCGTAAAAGACACACACCCATTATTTGATTTCAAATGTAGAACTGAACTTGGTCTACTCAAACTTGGAAAGCGAACGTCCAGAACAATGGAAGGGAGCAAAAAGGATAAAAAATATCCTCTGTCTACTCCAAGCAGAAAAAAAGCATTTTCGTTGCCAAACGAGATAAGTTTTCAGAAAAAAGTCCAACATTTGTTAATTCAAGAGGAAGGTATGAAGCTCATCTACAAAGAGGGAATGTAGACCCAATTCAATGTGTTCAGAATGTAATACTTTTTACTGAATTTATAATTATCACCATAAGTAGTAATAATACTGTATGAGTGTTTTTGGACTTCTCAGTCTCTTGATGTACAATGAAATAACAAAAGTCGTGGGATAGCGATATGCACATGTACAGATCGCGGTACTACCGCATACACAAGTTATAAAAGGGCAGTGCTTAGGAGGAGCTGTCATTTGTAGTCAGGTGATTCACGTGAAAAGGTTTCCGATATGATTATGGCTGCACGACGGAAATTAACAGACTTTGAACGCGGAGAGGTAGTTGGAGCTAGACGCATGGGACAATCAGAAATCCTTAGGGAATCGAATATTCGGAAATCCACAGTGTTAAGAGTGTATCAAGAATATTAAATTTCAGGTATTACCTCTCCCCACGAACTGCGCAAGGGCCGACGGCCTTCACTTAACGTCCGAGAGCAGTGGCGTTTGTTTAGAGTTGTCAGTAATAACAGACAAGTAAAATTGTGTGAAATAACCGCAGAAACAGGGTAGGACATGCGACCATCGTATCATTAGGGCCTCGCTGCGAATCCGGGCGTTAATGGGCTATGGCAGCAGACAACCAATGAGAGTGCCTTTGAAAACAGCACGACATCGCCTGCAGCGCTTCTGCTGGGATCGTCACCATAACAGTTGGACCTGAAAGCAAGACGACTGGGAAAGTGTGACCTGGTTAGTTGAGTCCCGATTTCAGTTGGTATGAGGTGACAGGGTTCGAGTATGACGCATCACTCCCCCACCCCCTTCCCCCGAAGCCATGGATCCTAGTTGTCAACAAGACACTGTGAAAGCTGGTGGTGGCTCTATAATAGTGTGGACTGTGTTTACATGGAATGGGCTGGGTCCTCTGGTCCAACTAAGCCGATTATTGACTGGAAATGGTTATGTTCGGCTACTTGGAGACCATTTTGAGCCATTCATGGATTTCACGTTCCCAAATAACGATGAAATCTTTATTAATGATAATACACCATGTCACCGGGCCGCAATTGTTTGCGATTGGTTTAAAGAACATTATGAACAATTCGACTGAATGATTTGGCCACCCCGATCGCCGACAGGAGTCCCACGGAACATTTGTGTGACATAATTGAGAGGTCAGTTCGTGCACAAAATGCTGCACTGGCAGCACTTCGCAATTATCGACAGCTATAAAGGCAGCATGCTATGTACTTCTGCAAGGGACATCCAACGACTTGCTGAGTCCATGCGATATCGGATGCTGCACTACGACGGCCGTAAGGAGGCCCGACACGATATCGAGAGGTACCCCACTATTTTTTTCATTTAGTGTACTTCGCCTGTATAACAGCGTTCGGACTTACAGGACCTCTGAACGTTTCATACATTTTAATGAGTCTATATCATTTTTCAAACAAAATAATTTGCTATGAATTAAATAACGCTTCATTGACAATGAAAATGAAAATGATGGAGCTTGGCTTTATACGTTTTACAATTACTATAGATAAAGCATTAAATCTGGCACGCTTTTTTCGTTGCATCTGCAACAGTGTTCTGATCTATTTTGTGTACCATGAGGTTTTAGTACCGTCTTATTATTTTTGTTAGGTGCATATCTGCATCTGCACAACTTAAACAGATGCAAACACTATTTATCTTCTTGCAAAACACGGTTACTTCGCGGCAGTCTTACAGATGCTAAGAAATTACACTAGATAAATCATGGCATTAGTGGCGTGGTTCGTGTAGCGTTTAAATGTATTTAAATTATACTTTCTCAGAACTATGTTCCATTACCATTACCAAGCCTTGGCTTGCGCGACGCTTATAAACATTGGGTGGCCATATAGTTAAAGACCTTTAAAAATTTGTTACTAAGAACGAAGGCACTAAACAGGAAGATAGCAACACGCCTCGAAATACATTAACTAATGTCACGCCACCAATAAATCTAGATGCGGGGCGATCAGTACCATTCTGTATTAATTATTATTATTTGGAACATAACCACACCGATCGAAATACCCTACAACACATGGCTGTATGTCTATACCACTTTCTCTCGTGGCATTCCCGAGACATTACTTGACATTGAAAAATCCAGAAACAAATTGGAGCCTAATTTGGAAGAATGTTCATTCTAGATTCCTGCCCATTAAAGTGACAGCGTCATGGTCAGATTTAGTGACATCTTTGGAAAGGAGGCAAAGGATAAATCTAATAAAAACTATCATCCACGTATTTTTGTGCTACCACACGATAACTGTTAGGAAATGCACCAGAAAACAAACGAGGTCTCGTCACACGGAATGTAGTGCGCACAGTCAGTTCAACATTTTGGAGCCCGACTGCAAACCACTCAACGCTGCCAAATATGAAGCTGATATCTGGCAGAGCACTGAAAGGCCTGAGCCGAAAAAAGGCCCCGGGAGTAGACCACATTCCATTAGAACTACTGACGGCCTTGGGAGAGCTAGTCCTGACAAAACTCTACCATCTGGTGAGCAAGATGTATGAGACAGGAAAAGTACTCTCAGTAACTCCAATCCCAAAGAAAGCAAGTGCTGACAGATGTGAAAATTACTATCAGTTTAATAAGTTACAGCTGCAAAATACTAACGTGAATTACAGACGAATGGAAAAACTGGTAGAAGCCGACCTCGGGGAAGATCAGTTTGGATTCCGTAGAAATATTGGAACACGTGAGGCAATAATGACCTTACGACTTATCTTAGAAGCTAGATTAAGGAAAGGCAAACCTACGTTTCTAGTATTTGTAGACTTAGAGAAAGCTATTGACAATGTTGACTGGAATACTCTCTTTCAATGTCTGAAGGTGGCAGGGGTAAAATACAGGGAGCGAAATGCTATTTACAATTTGTACAGAAACCAGATGGCAGTTGTAAGAGTCGAGGGACATGAAAGGGAAGCAGTGGTTGGGAAGGGAGTGAGGCAGGGTTGTAGCCTCTCCCCGATGTTATTCAATCTGTATATTGAGCAATCAGTGAAGGAAACAAAAGAAACATTCGGAGTAGGTATTAAAATCCATGGAGAAGAAATAAAAACTATAAGGTTTTTCCGATGACATTGTAATTCTGTCAGAGACAGCAAAGGACTTGGAAGAGCAGTTGAACGGAATGGACAGTGTCTTGAAAGGAGGATATAAGATGAACATCAACAAAAGCAAAACGAGGAAACGAGGATAATGGAATGTAGTCGAATTAAGTCGGGTGATGCTGAGGGAATTAGATTAGGAAATGAGACAAAGTAGTAAAGGAGTTTTGCTATTTGGGGAGCAAAATAACTGATGATGGTCGAAGTAGAGAAGATATAAAATGTAGACTGGCAATGGCAAGGAAAGCGTTTCTGAAGAAGAGAAATTTTTTAACATCGAGTATAGATTTAAGTGTCAGGAAGTCGTTTCTGAAAGTATTTATATGGAGTGTAGCCATGTATGGAAGTGAAACATGGACAATAAATAGTTTAGACATGAAGAGAATAGAAGCTTTCGAAATGTGGTGCTACAGAAGAATGTTGAAGATTAGATGGGTAGATCACATAACTAATGAGGAGGTATTGAATAGAATTGGGGAGAAGAGGAGTTTGTGGCACAACTTGACGAGAAGAAGGGAACCGTTGGTAGGACATGTTCTGAGGCATCAAGGGATCACAAATTTAGCATTGGAGGGCAGCGTGGAGGGCAAAAATCGTAGAGGGAGACGAATACACTAAGCAGATTCATAAGGATGTAGGCTGCAGTAGGTACTGGGAGATGAAGAAACTTGCACAGGAAAGGATAGCATGGAGAGCTGCATCAAACCAGTCTCAGGACTGAAGACCACAACAACAACAACATCTGGCAGAAAATGTGACACATTATACATTTACGTCCAGGAGAAAGAATGTAAAAGAATACTTGAATGTTTCCAGTTACAGTATCAGGAATCAGACGGAATACAACTATAAGCAACTTTTCATTATTATGTAAACATATTTCTTGGCGAGCAATTCGTGACAGAACGAAAAACTGGGACTTCGGCTATCATTTAAGCCTACTAGAAAATTACTCAAACTTGGGAGGACGTAAGCTGCTGAGCTGACGCCAGCCAAGGACACTCATCAAGACTAATCGAAATCTGCTGGTAGTCACAGGAATATCACATAAGTAGCCAAAGTACTTGGAGAGAAAGTAGACAATACACACTCATTATACAGGGAAAGTGCCCACTGCTGCTACGGACAAATGGAAGAAACCTTCCTTTGGAAAAGATAGCAACACCTCGCGGCATTGTGCGTGTAATTAACAAATAAAAGAAAGAAAGCAATTCCTTTACTGTGGTGATTCGTAAACTAAAAGATATATAAGAAACTATCAGCCTCGATTGCGGTAATGAAACCGACCTTTACCTAGGTTTCAGCCCAAGTAATTGAGCCTTTTTCAAAAGAAGAAGAAGAAGAAGGCTCAATTACTTGGGCTGAAACCAAGGTAAAGGTTGGTTTCATTAACGCAATCGAGGCTGATAGTTTCTTATATATTAGATTATCACGATTGCTGACCGTGCTGCAATGTGGAAAATACATAAACTAAAAGAGTTTGCTGTCAAAGTCTTATATCTGTTACTCGTTAAATTATTTACACCAGCGCTAAAATTTTTCATGTCTACATTTTTTTCGTCGTCGTAGTAGATGCCACGGTGTTTTGTTCACATTGTTTAAGAAGACATTATTTTTTTTTTTTAGTCCTGCACAACGACAGAAATGAACTACGTTTCACACTACCTTACTTATAAATGATCCCCAGAGAGCATGGGAAACGTCACAGCGCCTGTTTACCTGCTAGTGTAGCCAGGTACTGCAACCGCCGTCTACGTTTCAGCATCGTGCTTCTGAGTGCCGTGGCTGTTGCGAACAGATACAGGCGCAAGCAAAGCTCCTCGCACGACTGGTGGAATACCCAGAAATTTCCGCTCTTAATTGCTCGATAAGTACCTGCAGATAATCCGTAGATGCTAATCGACTTGGAGGAAGCTCTTATTTCCAGTTCTTATTATCTACAAGTTATTATTTAGTGAATAACAATTTATCTCTATCCTCGAAAACTACGCAGTTAAAGGTTTCGTGTCATTAGCTTCCAAATTATTATTCTCCTAATCATTCCTTGAAGATAACATATCAGCCAAGACGATTCACTTCCAATATTTCGGCTGAGTGTGAATTCATATGGTGGTCTATGAGTGGCCTCATAGAGGTTACCGTCATCCCCCCTTACATAAACTCTATCTCGGTCCGAGCACGCTTCGAAAGGCCCAACGGTACCCACAGACCGCCTTGACATCCTCAGCCGATAGGCGTCACTGGATGCGGATATGGAGGGACATGTGGTCAGCACACCGCTGTCCCGACCGTTGTCAGTTTTCGTGACCGAAGCCGCTACTTCTCCGTCATATACTTCTCCTAACTTGGTCTGACAACGGCTGAGTGCAACCGGCTTGCCAACGGCACTCGGCAGACCCTAATGGTCTCTCATCAAAGAGCTAGCCAGGCCCGACGTCGCTAAACTTCGGTGACCTTACGCGTACCGTTGTTACCACTGCAGTAAGGGCTTTCGCCCTCCCTTATATAAAAGAGGATAATAAACATCGTAATGCAGAAATCATTTGATCAGCATTTCAAGGTTATACTGTAAATAATAATACTGAAGAATACAATCTTGTACAACAGTGAAATAAATGCATAGAAATACCAAAATTTGTATTGTAAATATGTAGCATTGCTTTTAGTACTTAACTCGAGACAACTTAATATCTCGAAAACGACGCATCGTATGAAAAAAAAAATTCAAGGTGAAAAGTTAATATCAGTAAATGGGACACCTGTCTGTGTTTTACAGGCCATCTCCTAACCATCCCTCCAGCATGGTCGGAGTCAACTTTGTATTTTAAAATGGTAACCTCCCATTTTTACTCCGTATTTGGATTCTACGTCAAAAAAAGGTATGGTTTACTCAAAGCATTGTTTTCCATTCGTGGTAGGTAGCGCTGTAGTCGACAAATATGAAGTGTACCTGGTTTTATTGATTGACGACTCCATGTTGTCTTGTGCACTACGACCAGATAACAGGTATACTCGAAAAGAGAGACAGCATTGGTCGTATATTTTTTACTATCGCAAAATCGATTTTCTGTCACTGAGTGACAATCTTCAGTGCTATATTGTGTAACTTAAATTAGGATGCACTGTTGTCACTAAGCTTACGGCAATCACATAGACTGTGATAGTCTATGTGATTGCCGTAAGCTTAGTGACAACAGTGCATCCTAATTTAAGTTATACAATATAGCACTGAAGATGGTCACTCAGTGACAGAAAATCGATTTTGCGATAGTAAAAAATATACGACCAATGCTGTCTCTCTTTTCAAGTACCTGGTTTTGCAATTAAGGCCGGACGCATTTGATTCTATACTTCACTCACGATGTCAGTGTAAACCTTGTGTTCTAAAGGTAGCTTTAGTATTGAAAATGTGATTGTACAGTACAAATAATAAGGCTCGATATTGACATTCCTGGCAAATAAGCTTCTTGTATATAGTTTTCTGCTCGCTGCAGGGTTTATTGCGGAGAGTCCCGAAACCATCGATATGCTTAATTCCGGTTACCGCGCTCGTCCCAGTCATCAGGGTGTTGGTTTCAATGTGTTTCTACCCAACCGCCGAAACTTCTACGCTGGACGCTACGCGTCTACTGGTGGAACAGAAACCACAGCACGCACGTTGTTGTTGTTGTGGTCTTCAGACCTGAGACTGGTTTGATGCAGCTCTCCATGCTACTCTATCCTGTGCAAGCTGCTACATCTCCCAGCACCTACTGCAGCCTACATCCTTCTCAATTTGCTTAGTGTATTCATCTCTTGGTCTCCCTCTACGATTTTTACCCTCCACGCTGCCCTCCAATACTAAATTGGTGATCCCTTGATGCCTCAGAACATGTCCTACCAACCGATCCCTTCTTCTAGTAAAGTTGTGCCACAAACTCCTCTTCTCCCCAATTATACTCAATACCTCGTCATTAGTTATGTGATCTACCCATCTAATTTTCAGCATTCTTCTGTAGCACTACATTTCAAAAGCTTCTATTCTCTTCTTGTCCAAACTATTTATCATCCATGTTTCACTTCCATACATAGCTACACTCCATACAAATACTTTCAGAAACGACTTCCTGAGACTTAAATCTATACTCGATGTTAACAAATTTCTCTTCTTCAGAAACGCTTTCCTTGCCATTGCCAGTCTACATTTTATATCCTCTCTACTTAGAACATCATCAGTTATTTTGCTCCCCAAGTAGCGAAACTCATTTACTACTTCAAGTGTCTCATTTCCTAATCTGATTCCCTCAGCTTCACCCGAGTTTACTCGACTACATTCCATTATCCTCGTTTTGCTTTTGTTGATGTTCATCTTATATCCTCCTTTCAAGACACTGTCCATTCCGTTCAATTGCTCTTCCAAGTCCTTTGCTGTATCTGACAGAATTACAATGTCATCGGAAAAACCTTAAAGTTTTTATTCCTTCTCCATGGATTTTAATACCTACTCCGAATTTTTCTTTTGTTTCCTTTATTGCTTGCTCAATATACAGATTGAATAACATCGGGGAGAGGCTACAACCCTGCCTCACTCCCTTCCCAACCACTGCTTCCCTTTCATGTCCCTCGACTCTTACAACTGCCATCTGGTTTCTGTACAAATTGTAAATAGCATTTCGCTCCCTGTATTTTACCCCTGCCACCTTTAGAATTTGAAAGAGAGTATTCCAGTCAACATTGTCAAAACCTTTCTCTAAGTCTACAAATGCTAGAAACGTAGGTTTGCCTTTCCTTAATCTAGCTTCTAAGATAAGTCGTAGGGTCAGTATTGCGTCAAGTGTTCCAATATTTCTACGGAATCCAAACTGATCTTCCCCGAGGTCGGCTTCTACCAGTTTTTCCATTCGTCTGTAAAGAATTCGCGTTAGTATTTTGCAGCCGTGACTTATTAAACTGATTGTTCGGAAATTTTCACATCTGTCAGCACCTGCTTTCTTTGGGATTGGAATTATTATATTCTTCTTGAAGTCTGAGGATATTTCTCCTGTCTCATACATCTCGCTCACCAGATGGTAGAGTTTTGTCAGGACTAGCTCTCCCAAGGTCGTCAATAATTCTAATGCAATGTTATTTACTCCCGGGGCCTTGTTTCGACTCAGGTCTTTTAGTGCTCTGTCAAACTCTTCACGCAGTATCATATCTCCCATTTCATCTTCATCTACATCCTCTTCCATTTGCATAATATTGTCCTCAAGTACATCGCCCTTGTATAGACCCTCTATACACTCCTTCTACCTTTCTGCTTTCCCTTCTTTGCTTAGAACTAGGTTTCCATCTGAGCTCTTGATATTCCTACAAGTGGTTCTCTTTTCTCCAAAGGTCTCTTTAATTTTCCTGTAGGCAGTATCTACACTCCTGGAAATTGAAATAAGAACACCGTGAATTCATTGTCCCAGGAAGGGGAAACTTTATTGACACATTCCTGGGGTCAGATACATCACATGATCACACTGACAGAACCACAGGCACATAGACACAGGCAACAGAGCATGCACAATGTCGGCACTAGTACAGTGTATATCCACCTTTCGCAGCAATGCAGGCTGCTATTCTCCCATGGAGACGATCGTAGAGATGCTGGATGTAGTCCTGTGGAACGGCTTGCCATGCCATTTCCACCTGGCGCCTCAGTTGGACCAGCGTTCGTGCTGGACGTGCAGACCGCGTGAGACGACGCTTCATCCAATCCCAAACATGCTCAATGGGGGACAGACCCGGAGATCTTGCTGGCCAGGGTAGTTGACTTACACCTTCTAGAGCACGTTGGGTGGCACGGGATACATGCGGACGTGCATTGTCCTGTTGGAACAGCAAGTTCCCTTGCCGGTCTAGGAATGGTAGAACGATGGGTTCGATGACGGTTTGGATGTACCGTGCACTATTCAGTGTCCCCTCGACGATCACCAGTGGTGTACGGCCAGTGTAGGAGATCGCTCCCCACACCATGATGCCGGGTGTTGGCCCTGTGTGCCTCGGTCGTATGCAGTCCTGATTGTGGCGCTCACCTGCACGGCGCCAAACACGCATACGACCATCATTGGCACCAAGGCAGAAGCGACTCTCATCGCTGAAGACGACACGTCTCCATTCGTCCCTCCATTCACGCCTGTCGCGACACCACTGGAGGCGGGCTGCACGATGTTGGGGCGTGAGCAGAAGACGGCCTAACGGTGTGCGGGACCGTAGCCCAGCTTCATGGAGACGGTTGCGAATGGTCCTCGCCGATACCCCAGGAGCAACAGTGTCCCTAATTTGCTGGGAAGTGGCGGTGCGGTCCCCTACGGCACTGCGTAGGATCCTACGGTCTTGGCGTGCATCCGTGCGTCGCTGCGGTCCGGTCCCAGGTCGACGGGCACGTGCACCTTCCGCCGACCACTGGCGACAACATCGATGTACTGTGGAGACCTCACGCCCCACGTGTTGAGCAATTCGGCGGTACGTCCACCCGGCCTCCCGCATGCCCACTATACGCCCTCGCTCAAAGTCCGTCAACTGCACATACGGTTCACGTCCACGCTGTCGCGGCATGCTACCAGTGTTAAAGACTGCGATGGAGCTCCGTATGCCACGGCAAACTGGCTGACACTGACGGCGGCGGTGCACAAATGCTGCGCAGCTAGCGCCATACGACGGCTAACACCGCGGTTCCTGGTGTGTCCGCTGTGCCGTGCGTGTGATCATTGCTTGTACAGCCCTCTCGCAGTGTCCGGAGCAAGTATGGTGGGTCTGACACACCGGTATCAATGTGTTCTTTTTTCCATTCCCAGGAGTGTATCTTACCCCTAGTGAGATAAGCCTCTACATTCTTACATTTGTCCTCTAGCCATCCATGCTTAGCCATTTTGCGCTTCCTGTCGATCTCATTTTTGAGACGTTTGTATTCCTTTTTGCCTGCTTCATGTACTGCATTTTTATATTTTCTCCTTTCATCAATTAAATTCAATATTTCTTCTGTTACCCAAGGATTTCTACTAGCCCTCGTCTTTTTACCTACTTGATCCTCTGCTGCCTTCACTACTTCTTCTCTCAAAGCTACCCATTCTTCTTCTACCGTATTTCTTTCCCCCATTCTTGTCAATTGTTCCCTTATGCTCTCCCTGAAACTCTGTACAACCTCTGGTGTAGTCAGTTTATCCAGGTCCCATCTCCTTAAATTCCTTAAGTTCATAACCAATAGATTGCGATCAGAGTCCACATCTGCCCCTGGAAATGTCTTACAGTTTAAAACTTGGTTCGTAAATCTCTGTCTTACCATTATATAATCTATCTGAAGTATCTCCAGGCTTCTTCCATGCCACCACAATACAGTAAAATGTCCATTAAGTGATATGATAGACGCACCTGCCATGGATGCACAGGTATCGTGTAAACACTCACAAGCCTGTCCCATCGCTCTGCGGCCCACCACGAGGGAGCTCCACTGCAGCGAACGTCTCGGCACCACCCCTCTCTGGAGCCTTATCTTCTTTCTTTTTTTGGCATAGTTGACGTAATGGACGTTGAATCTGTTGCAGACAACACCGAAACAATTTTAATTAACGGCCAGGCAGCAAGAAAGTTGGACGCCGCTATTGTTCTTTATGCCGAACGTTTTGCTGATAGGCCGTGATCCTGTACAACTATTCATCGTGTTGTGCAACAGTTTACTACCGAGGAAAGTCTGACGCCGAAACACCGAACTCGCAGAGCAACTAAAAGGAAACATCAATAATGAAATAGCAGGTCTAGCTGTGGTACCTCAAATCCACATGCAAGTACACGAAAACATCGCGGCAGTCTTGAATTGCCCACCCAAGTGTTTGGTGATCTTACGCCGTCACAAATGACGTCCTTACCGAATCTCCATGTGCCAAGAACTCTTTCGGAATGATTTTCAGAATCAGATGCAGTTTTGCAATTAGGCACTCAAACAAAAAGAGAGAGACTTGCAATTCTTTTCTCACGTAATGTTCTCTGTCCCGTCAACATTTATGAACCACGTCGAAGTTAATCGGCGTAACATGCATTATAGGGGGTGGATTATACTGACGTCTTTAATACCGTACCAAACGTTGACAGACCAAGGATGCTGACGAGCAATGCTTATAGTCGAAAGTACTATCATATTGGGTATCAACTGAAATTTATGACCGCATTGGGGGCTTTTAGCAGGATGCATCGTCAGATAAAGAAGTAACTTGGGGTGTGCCACAGTGAAGTGCGTTAGGACCCTTGCAGTTCGTGTTCTATATTAATTACCCTACAGACAACATCAGTAGTAAAATCAGGCATTTTGCAGATGAGGCTGTTATCTATAATGAAGTGCTATCTGAAGCGAGCTGCATAAATACTCAGTCAGATCTTGGTAAGATTTCAAAGTGGTGCAGAGTCTGGTAACTTGCTCTGAATACTCAGAAACGTGAAATTTTGCACTTCTCATGACGAAAAAAGTAATATTCTATGATTATAATATAAGTGAGTCGCTATAAGAATCGGCCAACTGATATAAATACATTTTCTAGGCATATGAAATGTAATGATCACATAGGTCCAGTCGTTTATTGGTAGAATATTGAGGAAGCGAGTCAGTCTGCAAAGGACATGACTTACAAATCAGTCGTGCGACTGGTTTGGAATATTGCTCAATTGTGCGGGATCCGTACCAGATACGATGGTTCAAATGGCTCTAAGCACTATTAGACTTTACATTGGAGGTCATCAGACCAGATAGAACTAACAGGGGATATTGAACGTATACAAAGAAAGGCAGCACGAATGGTCACAGGTTTGTTTAATCCGTGGGAGAGTGTCACAGAAATACTGAAGGAACTGAACTGGAGTACCCTTGAGGATAGACGTAAACTACCTCGAGAAAGTATTTAAAACCAATGAATCAATGAAGAAGGCATGAAATAAGAAAAATTGCAACTGCCACATTGACGTCATTGTTGCGGTTACAACACGTGGTAATATATTACGACAATACATCATTCATTCAGCAGTAAATATTATTGCTGGCTTTCGTAGCAGTAAAATCCCTTATTTGAGGCTTGTAGACTTAAAGAATTAATCATCTGAAAATTTTGTAGTTATTACGTAACTGATCCATATATTGTAAATGACAGCGGATTTCCATAATTACGCACGTGTAGCTTGGAGTTGTGATCTGCAATTCTCCTTCAAAGAAGGGTTTCACAATGTTGAGTTGCACGGAAATACCATCTATGAGCTGTTTACACATTAGCTGCATTGCAATCAGCAGTTTCATCAAATTATATTGAACGTCAGTATGATATTACAAGAAGACAATTCGTTATGATGGCCTCTTACAAATCCATAGACTGAGTCAGATCAAGTACCAGTGGGCGGATACACAGCTGTAAACGTAAATGACTTGATACCTGCGATGTGTGAAATTACCGTCACTGTCTAAAGGCGGGACCATTGCTAAACCTGTTAGTGCGGAACTAGATCCTACCACGTAAATTTTACAAAAACTAGATGATACGGATAACAATACAATCACTCTGAATCAACATGTACGTAATAATGATCAAAGGCAAGAAAGTATCAGTAGACAGCAAGAAACTATGTCTAATGACTTTGTTTCTATGAAACAGCAATAAGTTTATCAAATGAAGTTGAGCAAATAACTGGACAGGTCAGCAATGAATCTCAGCAGTTAAAAATCGAGGTTGCTACTCACGTGACCAACAAGTTGTGAGCCGATTAGAGACCATAGCTAACGAGTGTTCGGATTTGAAAAACGCCACTGGAGGCATTCCTGAATCTGTAGAGAAATTGACTGAAAAACTCGGTACTTTCCAGTTCGAGCAGGATACTTTGAAATTCACCCTTCAACAGGTAGCAACCCAAGTAGAGTGTCTGCACTGTTCATGAAAGGAAACTGAGGAATTTTTTTAAAAGGAAAATGGTAAAAAATTAAAGAAATATTATATTAAAGCTGAAGTAAGCTGAGCAGCAAACTATTGCTGAAGTTTATTCCGAACAGAGCATTTCTGCACAGAAGGTTAAAGATTAATTAGAATTCAAACAAAATCATTTACACAAGATTTGCCTAAATGGCAAGAGGATGTTCAGACTCCGTTTGTTTAATGATCAGATAGGAAACATAGAGAAAGAATTAAAAATGATAAAGATATAGGTTACGAATGACTCATCCCACGTAGTTCAGGTAGCTGAGACTTTTGATATTTATCATAGTCCAGTACCGAATGAAAATACTTACGTTGACGAAATACATTGTAGTAATCAGTTACGACAAAACTACATAAGTAGGAGTATGGGGACGGGGTCTGTTCTTTCTTCCGTTTGTCTGGATGAGAATTTCCTCAAACACAGAGAGTTAATACCGGGAAAGAAAAGTGTACATTATGTTATTTTTGTTACATCTTTTAAAGGTGTATTGCCCAAATCATGGTATTACCAGCAAAAGATACAATACATTTTCGTGCAGGTGAAACCGTCCTCTGAGCAACTGCTACAGCTGCATTTTGCCACACATACGAACAGTTTGAAAATGCCCCTTTGTTGAAACATTGGTATAAATGCTTTCAGGACAGTTTGCGAAAATAACCACTAAATCCAGAGCCATGTAATGTCAAACAACGAAACTTAAGAAAGTACACTGTGAAGTATCTAAATAAAACTCACTTCTGGGATGAACCATAATTCCACAACGATGTATTACATATTTTAAAAGGTAAATTGCCGATCAACATTAGTAAAAAGTTAGTCCAAGTCTCTGAGTCAAACATAGGGTATTTCTTATCTGTGCTAGGCACAACTGATTTAAGAAACGAAGATGTTAGAGCTAGCGATACGAATAATGATTACCGGAACCGCAATGGCAAGAGTCAAACCACACAGTCAGTACCTTCAACAATCATCGGAGAGCAGCTGACGGTCGCGCCGACTCCGCAGATGTCGGGTGGCAGTGGATGCATGAATTGTTCTCCGAACCGTAAAAAGAGGTGGAGGACCGATGGTGGGTATAATCAGTGGTTTTCCGGTGCACAAAATCAAACATGATTTACTCTAGGGCACACGGTTCAAGTAATCAGTGGCATTCTAGTGAAAGGAGTGAGACACCTTTTAATGTAAATGGCACTTCGCAACAACCGACCACTAAACTGAACAGCAATGATGGCACGAAGTGGCAAAATCAGAATCCCGCAGTCAGTGTTGCTGACATCACCGACGAGAGCCGTGATTGGCCTCATTTAACCCTCAATGGTATTAACAAGAACTGATAGTTGACGAACACAGGATCTTTTCAAACAGTAAAGATTCCACATGATGCCAGTTACTTGTTAGCATGCCCCACTAGTAAAATTATTAAAGGACTCTATTCACATCGAGATCTAAGGAAATACTTTCACCACGTCAGAAGTAGAAAGTGAACAAGGGGCTCAGAAATTACAGTTCTTTACATGACATCATATTTATTACTTGTTCCGTTAGGCACCGTTGAATGCTTTCAAATTACAGTTAAACTAAGGTAATATAAAAGTTAGCACCTATTGTCCTATTCTTAAGAAGCGAATGGCATCCTAACTTATTTCTGAAATACTCTGGCTATGTTCTATTACGTGAATTTTAATGGTATTTTATAACTAATTAGAATACACTGATGACCAGATGCTTGTTGTGGTGAGTAAGGATAGGTATAGAACCACTTCAATTTTAGGAAAATTTCGTAAAGCGGAATCGGAGTCAACTGACACGGCCCAAATGAGTAATTAGATGTAGTTTCGTCGGGAGTACGTAATGTTGCGAAGGGACTAATGGACAGACCTTCCATAAGGAATGGAATTTAACTAACGGACGTGTAAACAGATGTTTAAGGATCTTTATGAAATAAGTGTGCAATAAAGCAGACACTGTCTGAGGTAGAGCAGGAAATGTTATCTGTGTGAGCTAAAATATAACTGTATGAATAAGTTATCCGGTAACAAGCGCCTATGCGAATCTAAGTTTAACTGTGTTAAGTGATAAAAGGAATATGAATAAGGATTATGAATACTCTGGTCTGAAGCCTTGGTCACGATACTTCATGTAGTGTTTGTTCGCAGCGTTTATGGAGAATTCATACACTGTGAATAAAAGTAAGCTTTTCACTTGAATTTTATGAGAGTATAGCAGCAAATACCGTGGAAGCAATTTGATTAATAAAATGAAATCTAGTAGTTATATGAGAATCCCTTTCTCTAAGGCACAAGTAACTGCCTCATGTTAACAAAAGAAAGCTGTAAAATGAATTGTAATAAAGGCTGACCATAAGCGACATGTGTTGGTAATGTAATAAGAATAAAAATAGACTTTAATCATGACCGCTGGAGTAAGCTATGCTCTACCTAGAAGATAAAGCCGTAGTATTATATAGCATGAACTCAATGATCATATATTGACAAGTAGTTTGGCTGCATAATGGCGTTCTGAGCCGTACGTATGTAAATCAGATGATAAGAAATGTTTTAAGCGGAATTAACAAGTAAAAAAGAATAATATGATGCTTGGTATGCCACGAACATACCACTGGTCAAGATTTTGAAGTAAGTGCAGAATTTTGAATGGCACGTGATGTTTCAGCTATCTTCTATTCTCGTGAACTTTTGTAAACGAAAATATACACATTCGTAGTCAGTAAATAAGTAGTGATACACCAGAATAGTCATTAAACTATCATTTGATACGTGAGTAGTAATGAAATTTCGGTAATACATTTATCTAGGTAACATATTCAAGCGATTAACATAGCTATATCACAGATTAAAATATAAGCCATTATAAATTTGAAATGCTGATACGTTAGTAACCAGTGTAACCGCCAGAATGTTGAATGTAAGCGTGCAAACGAATGTGCATTGTGTTGTACAGGTGCCGGATGTCAGTTTGTGAGACTGAGTACCATGCCTGTTGCACTTCATCTCCAAATACAGGGACGGTTAATGCTGTTTGTGGATGACACTGGAATTGTCGTCTGATGGTGTATCATACAGGCATGTGCTCAACTGGAGACAGATCCGATGACTGAGCAGGCCAAGGCAACATGTCGACACACTGTAGAGCGTATTGGGTTACAATAGCGGTATGTGGACGAGCGTTATCCTGTTGAAAAACACCCTATGGAATGCTTTCAATGAGTGGCAGCAGATCAGGTTGAATCACTGGACTTACGTACAAATTTGCAGACAGGTTGCATGGGATTACCACGAGAGCGCTCCTGCTGTCATACGAAATCAGAGCCCAGGCCATAACTGCAGGTGTAGCGCAGTGTGTCCTAGCACTCTTATGAGACTGGTGTGAAATTTGAACAGACAGCATCTACCAGATGTAGAAACATACCTACCAACTATCGTTCATGTCATACGACTCCTTCCTGATGCTGTGATTTTTTTCCCATCCATTTATGTTTATAGCGATATTTCCTACTTATCTCAAGGAACATATAAGTAAATGAGAAATCCTACAGAATTCTGTGTACAAGTATCAAATAAATTGATTTTATTTCTATTTTTCTTTCGGACAGCTCCGCAGCTACAAGTTTCATGGCTTGTCTCCTTTCATGAGGCCGATTCCTGCACACAACGGTGCTTGTGATGATTTAGTTTGCGTATTGACAATTTGTTGCAGTCACTTTCCAATGAATGAATGAGTGATATTGTCTTGTTTAGTACAGTTGACTACACTATAGATACGTAATTGTGTCCCCGTCTGAGAGGAATTGGAGCGCGAAATATTAATACTCCGATCACTCGGATGATCTCTGCGCAAAGAAAAAGGAAGCTGTAAATATATAAAATTTTGTAAAGCAGTGTGAAAGCATCAGATGAAATCTTGGCTAAATGTTAAATAACTACTCGTGATTGTGGCCCAAACACATATAAAATGTTCTGTAAGTACGGCAGAGAAGAGAGAATCAATTTGTTTGATTCTGATTTTGCAACGAATTATGTGACCTGCATCTAGGACTGTTTGTGATGGATAAATAGTGAAACGCTAACGGGTGGCAGTGAGAAGTAACTGCTCCACACTCTGAATAAACTATGTGGATGTGAAAGTACATTTCACTTACCAGTGGTGGGGCGCTGCGGAAGCGACTGACAATACCAGTCTCAAAAGGAGTCTTCGCTTCATTCAGTGAGTAACAGCAAATACTGTTAACTGCTGGTAATACACACGTTTTGAACGTTCACTACATCAGTGGCTTGTGTGTAGGCCCCAGCAACGTGGCAGCGGGATGCGATTCAGACTGTCGGTTACCCGGTGTTGTGATGTGATATCACATTTCTGATACAGACGCCTACATTCTTAACGTTTGGTGGAGAAATAAGAGGTGTTCTAAAATGACAAAGCATATACAAATACAGAGCTGTCCGCAGTATTCCATAAATAAATTGTACTAAAGTATAACTGGCGTAGCCACGAAAGTGTACAGTGGCTTCAAATTTATACTCGTAAATAAATGTTGATGCAAATGATAATTATTAATGTTAAGTGATGAGAACACAAATTACCCATATCCTAAAATAAGCTTTTCTTATCGCGCAGGCAAGAATATTGTGCGTGCAACTAACATAATTCATGTCTAAGTGTCTTTTCATGTGATTCCCCCAAATGTGGAAGTCGTCATAATGTTCTAGGGTCCTGTCCTGAATAACCTCGTGGTATCCATTAATTTAGGAGAACCTTCCTGTGTTGTCTTGGTTTCCGATGCTGGGTTCCAAGAAAACGTGCCATAACGACTGCGGTCCTACACGCCTGATTCGTCGTCTGCAGCGCTCGTGTCTACGACACCATCCAGTTGGGACGCTTACGTAAGATTCACATGAATGACTTAACTAAGTAAATTTCATCCAGACTTTTTTTAATAAGCAGCCTATATTCGCAAACAAGTCAATTGTATTTTAGTTTTACACATAGATTGTATTTTAGTTTTACACGTAGCGTAACCTTCTTGTAATAACGGTGTCACTGATAGAATTGTAAAAAACACAACTTCGGACTGAAAGGAGTCTACTGGGGCACACTTGTATGTGTTACCCAAATACGACAATAATATTAATGTAAATTAAAATGAAACTAGTATGTATGTCTCTGATAGGCTTTATAATGCGCATCGCTGACTGTGTACGACCTCAGAGCCAAAGATACTACTTCTGGTCTGATATTCTTGTGTCAGAGTAGCTAGCTGTCTGTGAGCGAAAGACGATAGAGTAGGCAGTTTTTGTGGTGTGCTGTGTGAAGCCACCAAGAGTTAGATTAATTTACGAATCACGAGAACATACAAGCAGAAGTCTTCTCACAAGCAAGGTAAAGATGTTAAATAATTATGATTTTTGTTTTGCCTGCGCGTTAGTATAGATGAGTTGGCTGATAGTTTGTAATTGTTGAGTAACCCAGAACATACGTAAACTGATATGATAAAAAGACTAGTTAGACATCTCACTTTTGTAATGTTTCCATGATTTGTTAACAGAACGATAAGTAATTTGATGATTTGCACTTTTGCTGGTTTAGTAAGGTTAGATAATACTTGCTGCATAAATCTCATTGTTTGTGGATCAATTAGTAAAAGTGATATATTATTCTAACCAATGTAACTTCAATTGTAGATCTTTCTGAAAAGACAAAATTAACTTGCGATGTAATTTTGCTAAAAAAAAAAAACATTAATTCATCACAATCAGTACCGCCTCCGTGTCCAGATGTTAACCAACTTCAATTGTCAGATGTTTCCGAAAGGACAGACTTCGTTAAAAAAGTCTGTGTTCTCCCTATCCAGGCCATATGTTGTTCAAAGAAGTTGGATTTTTCTTCAATGTTTTCATTTATCAACCAGAAGAAGTTCATGTACATTTCACACCGCTGAGCCTGTAGGTAGCATTTTATTTTTTTCATGAGAGACCAGAATATATCCCGTTCCACCGTTGCTCCTTTAGAGGTCAGGCAATTTCAGTTATTGTTATGTGCACAGGGACCAAGGTTATCAGTTTTGAAGAGGGCCGGAGGATTTAGTGCCTAAGGTGCTGAATGTATTTTGCAGTGACTCTTTATTTATGGATGTTGGGAGTTGCGTTGTCCGAACAGTTCGTATAAAGGTTTTGCTGACAATAACACAGAGTAAGCACAGCACTTGCACTTACAACACGCTACACGATAATTCGAGTTTAGTATCCATTCTAAATTTCAGACATTCAACATAATCGTAAAGTTTCTTTTAAAGAGCGTTACACTTTCATTTAAGCATTCCAAAGCTTTCTTTGTTAACGAACGTTACAAGACCACTCGACAGCTCAGTATGATGAAGAACAGATTTACCTTTATCTGTAGGTAATCATGCAATGTGTGATTCTAACGAAGAAAATTATGAAAGACTTAACTTCCGCGCACGAATAAATACTTACTCGAACGTTTAATCTTTTTAAAAACAAAATGTTTACAGTGTATGGACATTTGGAATTAATGAAAAACGACTGAGATTGATTTCGTCAAGTAAAAACGGATATTTCCGTGCTGCAATCAAGAGGGCGGTTTAGAGACAAAATGGTATTTTTTATTTATTTTCTTGTTTAAGCGAAATTATTTTCTGTTGTATTAGTGAGCAGGTATAATAATCTGCCTATAAAAGGTGTTATTTGTAATGAAAAATAAGAGAAATGGGCTTACATATTTAATACGGAAAGTCCTAGAATTGGAACTTTAGAATTTCCGAAGTATATGAAGAATGAAAGGACTGTCTCTGTAAACTATTACTGGCCTTTTGCCCCTTCACCTACCGCTTCCTTCTTCACCCTCTCTCCTGCTGGCCTTGCATTGTTAAGAAGTATACGTTAATGTATAATAACAACAAAACATTTTATTCCTCACCACTATTACTCTTTATATGTTATTAACAGGTTTTTTAAGTGTAAAGACCCTGAATCTTATATTATGTGAACGATTCCGGCCATCTCACTGAGACTGTAGTCATTACTGAGAACCTGCTTGTTATGTAATTTGCGAAGTCCGATTTGTCAGTGGGAACAGTATTTACGCCCTTGAGATATTCGAAAGTTCTCATAGTCACAAAGATTTGAAACAAAGTCCGTTAATCCACTAATACTTAACATTTTATACAAGCTTAGAATTTTCTGTTACGTGTCAATTTAACTCTCAGGCTTTGGAGAGTTAAACTGTAAAATAAATGAATTCTCACTAAGGGCAGCTGTCCCCACTGGCCACATCTTTTCACGCCCCTGACTCTCTATTGCAGTGATTCCCAATTTTTCTGGGAGTATTACCCCTGAGTTCAATCAGATATTAACTAGAACCCCCAGCCCTCTCCCGTCCACTCTTCTTCAACATTAGGGAAACAAAATTTGGAACACTTCTATTTCGGAAACGACTAAAGATAAATGTTTCGTTTTCGTATATATTTTATTAAATCACGAGCTATCTAGTCAATGACACTATAAACACCCACTGTTTATAAAACACTGATATCATCTAAATTTTAAATTTTGATAACTGAGTTTACTATGGGACGAAATTTCAATACATAACGTAGACTTTTTGTAGTTGGATGCTTTCTTTTGAACAAAAAATGCCTAACATTCTCTTAACTCTCACTGAATGCCACTCCGGTTGAGGTCACGTGAAGCATTAATAATTTTGCCTTAAGTTTTGTAGCAAAGAGCTCAACGGGAAACCTAATTATCAGGCTTCAAAACAGGTGACCAGGAGATAACATTTCAACATGCGCCTTCTCATCTTTTCATTACAGGACATTTGAGGTTAATGGACTCAGGGATACTGGAGGGTATGCCGGAGTGCACATTAGGAAGACGTTTAGCATACTAAGTTGATTCCAAGTTACATTTATTCCTAAAAAGGAGTGAATTCCTCAACTTCAATAAACAGTAGGGTTCCTTGAGGAATGCCTTCCACAAAGTTAGTCATCAGTATTTAGTGAGGATTAGGTTAAGTGAAGAACGCACCATAGGCATTCAAGTGGTACAAAAATGCAGACACTTAAAGATAAAGTAAGGCAAATTTCGCTGTCTCAAGAACACTTTGAGTTGTGAGAACTTGCTTGTGGCCTGTGGTGAAAAGAAATCACAAAACTTAATTGGACACAAAAATGCCTCCGACAAATGAATTAACAATAATATAAACCTCCTAAAATGAAAAAACTGACCAACTCGCATCCAGATTCTCATTCCAAGCCCACAAGACAGCGGCCCTTCATCTCGCCAGATACCGAACAGCGTCTGCTGACTCTGGACAAAATTCAACCCTGTCCTACTCCGTGGACAGAGACAGAAAAAAAACTTGGCACTGGCGAACTGACCAACTGACAAAACAAATTTTCAGTGGTACCAGACGTCTTCTTCAATCAGGGGACAGCAGACACAAAGCCTGGTTCCACTGTTCAAAATTTCCAACCTACTCAACTTCTACAATTTGAACAACTATTTTTCTTGCTTGTGGCTCTGAAGGAACTAATCGGAGGCCATGTGTTGAAAACGGACGAGCAGACAGATGTCCCGCCGAATTGGTGCTGCAAGCTAGCCTCCGAGACTTAAACCCAATGGCTGTTTCCAGGCCATGCTACAAGGTGAAACCAAGAAAGTCCATACGAATTCACCAGCATGCAAGGATTTGCGACTACACTCACATTCATACAATCAAACAAAGATCCAAGTTTTAGAAAGGTGGATAAAGGTATATGTTGTTGTTGTTATGGTCTTCAGTCCTGAGACTGGTTTGATGCAGCTCTCCATGCTACTCTATCCTGTGCAAGCTTCTTCATCTCCCAGTACCTACTGCAACCTACATCCTTCTGAATCTGCTTAGTGTATTCATCTCTTGGTCTCCCCCTACGATTTTTACCCTCCACGCTGCCCTCAAATACTAAATTGGTGATCCCTTGATGCCTCAGCACATGTCCTACCAACCGATCCCTTCTTCTGGTCAAGTTGTACCACAAACTTCTCTTCTCCCCAATCCTATTCAATACTTCCTCGTTAGTTATGTGATCTACCCATCTAATCTTCAGCATTCTTCTGTAGCACCACATTTCGAAAGCTTCTATTCTCTTCTTGTCCAAACTATTTACCGTCCATGTTTCACTTCCATACATGGCTACACTCCATACAAATACTTTCAGAAATGACTTCCTGACACTTAAATCTATACTCGATGTTAACAAATTTCTCTTCTTCAGAAACGCTTTCCTTGCCATTGCCAGTCTACATTTTATATCCTCTCTACTTCGACCATCATCAGTTATTTTGCTCCCCAAATAGCAAAACTCCTTTACTACTTTAAGTGTCTCATTTCCTAATCTAATACCCTCAACATCACCCGACTTAATTCGACTACATTCCATTATCCTCGTTTTGCTTTTGTTGATGTTCATCTTATATCCTCCCTTCAAGACACCATCCATTCCATTCAACTGCTCTTCCAAGTCCTTTGCTGTCTCTGACAGAATTACAATGTCATCGGCGAACCTCAACGTTTTTATTACTTCTCCATGGATTTTAATACCAACTCCGAATTTTTCTTTTGTTTCCTTTACTGCTTGCTCAATATACAGATTGAATAACATCGGGGAGAGGCTACAACCCTGTCTTACTCCCTTCTTAACCACTGCTTCCCTTTCACGTCCCTCGACTCTTATAACTGCCATCTGGTTTCTGTACAAATTGTAAATAGCCTTTCGCTCCCTGTATTTTACCCGTGCCACCTTTAGAATTTGAAAGAGAGTACTCCAGTCAACATTGTCAAAAGCTTTCTCTAAGTCTACAAAAGCTAGAAACGTAGGTTTGCCTTTCCTTAATCTTTCTTCTAAGATAAGTCGTAAGGTCGGTATTGCCTCACGTGTTCCAACATTTCTACGGAATCCAAACTGATCTTCCCCGAGGTCGGCTTCTACCAGGTTTTCCATTCGTCTGTAAAGAATTCGTGTTAGTATTTTGCAGCTGTGGCTTATTAAACTGATTGTTCGGTAATTTTCGCATCTGTCAACACCTGCTTTCTTTGGGATTGGAATTATTATATTCTTCTTGAAGTCTGAGGGTATTTCGCCTGTTTCATACATCTTGCTCACCAGATGGTAGAGTTTTGTCAGGACTGGCTCTCCCAAGGCCGTCAGTAGTTCCAGTGGAATGTTGTCTACTCCGGGGGCCTTGTTTCGACTCAGGTCTTTCAGTGCTCTGACAAACTCTTCACGCAGTATCGTATCTCCCATTTCGTCTTCATCTACATCCTCTTCCATTTCCATAATATTGTCCTCAAGTTCATCGCCCTTGTATAGACCCTCTATATACTCCTTCCACCTTTCTGCTTTCCCTTCTTTGCTTAGAACTGGGTTTCCATCTGAGCTCTTGATATTCATACAAGTGGTTCTCTTATCTCCAAAGGTCTCTTTAATTTTCCTGTAGGCAGTATCTATTTTACCCCTAGTGAGATAAGCCTCTACATCCTTACATTTGTCCTCTAGCCATCCCTGCTTAGCCATTTTGCACTTCCTGTCGATCTCATTTTTGAGACGTTTTATTCCTTTTTGCCTGCTTCACTTACTGCATTTTTATATTTTCTCCTTTCATCAATTAAATTCAATATTTCTTCTGTTACCCAAGGATTTCTACTAGCCCTCGTCTTTTTACCTACTTGATCCTCTGCTGCCTTCACTACTTCATCCCTCAAAGCTACCCATTCTTCTTCTACTGTATTTCTTTCCCCCATTCCTGTCAATTGTTCCCTTATGCTCTCCCTGAAACTCTGTACAACCTCTGGTTCTTTCAGTTTATCCAGGTCCCATCTCCTTAAATTCCCACCTTTTTGCAGTTTCTTCAGTTTTAATCTACAGGTCATAACCAACAGATTGTGGTCAGAATCCACATCTGCCCCTGGAAATGTCTTACAATTTAAAACCTGGTTCCTAAATCTCTGTCTTACCATTATATAATCTATCTGATACCTTTTAGTATCTCCAGGGTTCTTCCATGTATACAACCTTCTATCATGATTCTTAAACCAAGTGTTAGCTATGATTAAGTTGTGCTCTGTGCAAAATTCTACCAGGCGGCTCCCTCTTTCATTTCTTAGCCCCAATCCATATTCACCTACTACGTTTCCTTCTCTCCCTTTTCCTACACTCGAATTCCAGTCACCCATGACTATTAAATTTTCGTTTCCCTTCACTATCTGAATAATTTCTTTTATTTCATCATACATTTCTTCAATTTCTTCTTCATCTGCAGAGCTAGTGGGCATATAAACTTGTACTACTGTAGTAGGTGTGGGCTTCGTATCTATCTTGGCCACAATAATGCGTTCACTATGCTGTTGGTAGTAGCTTACCCGCACTCCTATTTTCCTATTCATTATTAAACCTACTCCTGCATTACCCCTATTTGACTTTGTGTTTATAACCCTGTAGTCACCTGACCAGAAGTCTTGTTCCTCCTTCCACCGAACTTCACTAATTCCAACTATATCTAACTAAAGGTATATGGGACGACGAATATCAGGCGTAAAGCAAATGAGATTAACAACCAATCAGATCACTTTCCCCTAGGCATAATAAAAATCCGAGAAAACGCAGGAAGAGAAAGGGCACTCTGCCGAACTTAATAATGTTACAAAACCACTTCGAAGAGGGATTCAATCAGAGTGTTCAAATATGTGTAAATCCTTAAGGGACCAAACTGCTGAGGTCATCGGTCCCTAAACCTACACACTACTTAAACTAACGTATGCTGAGAACACACACACAGTCATGCCAGGGGGAGGGTTCGAACCCCCGGCGGGAGGGGAAAGATGGATTGACTGCCATCTTTCAACACACTGGTACTGCCAACTTCTAACAAGATTTTTTTATTGAATGGTAAATCAATCCCAGTGTATTGTGAATGACGTCTACAACTCCTTCCCACAAATGGAAAATAACTATCCACATTGAGAGTACCACATTTGTTACGAAACATGCATCCTCCTCTCCTTAGTGAAGTGATATTCGCTTCACCAAAACTCTGGACTTCCATTAAAAATCAAAAATTTAAAATGCATTCATTATACTCATTGTTTGTAAATCACTTGATTGCTGAACTCCTTACTTTTGAACTGATAAAAACTGAAAGAGCTCACGGAGCCAGTGCTTTATGTCTGACCTTTGCCACCCATAATAATGTTGACAACAATAGAGATAATAATAATAATAATACACTCCTGGAAATGGAAAAAAGAACACATTGACACCGGTGTGTCAGACCCACCATACTTGCTCCGAACACTGCGAGAGGGCTGTACAAGCAATGATCACACGCACGGCACAGCGGACACACCAGGAACCGCGGTGTTGGCCGTCGAATGGCGCTAGCTGCGCAGCATTTGTGCACCGCCGCCGTCAGTGTCAGCCAGTTTGCCGTGGCATACGGAGCTCCATCGCAGTCTTTAACACTGGTAGCATGCCGCGACAGCGTGGACGTGAACCGTATGTGCAGTTGACGGACTTTGAGCGAGGGCGTATAGTGGGCATGCGGGAGGCCGGGTGGACGTACCGCCGAATTGCTCAACACGTGGGGCGTGAGGTCTCCACAGTACATCGATGTTGTCGCCAGTGGTCGGCGGAAGGTGCACATGCCCGTCGACCTGGGACCGGACCGCAGCGACGCACGGATGCACGCCAAGACCGTAGGATCCTACGCAGTGCCGTAGGGGACCGCACCGCCACTTCCCAGCAAATTAGGGTCACTGTTGCTCCTGGGGTATCGGCGAGGACCATTCGCAACCGTCTCCATGAAGCTGGGCTACGGTCCCGCACACCGTTAGGCCGTCTTCCGCTCACGCCCCAACATCGTGCAGCCCGCCTCCAGTGGTGTCGCGACAGGCGTGAATGGAGGGACGAATGGAGACGTGTCGTCTTCAGCGATGAGAGTCGCTTCTGCCTTGGTGCCAATGATGGTCGTATGCGTGTTTGGCGCCGTGCAGGTGAGCGCCACAATCAGGACTGCATACGACCGAGGCACACAGGGCCAACACCCGGCATCATGGTGTGGGGAGCGATCTCCTACACTGGCCGTACACCACTGGTGATCGTCGAGGGGACACTGAATAGTGCACGGTACATCCAAACCGTCATCGAACCCATCGTTCTACCATTCCTAGACCGGCAAGGGAACTTGCTGTTCCAACAGGACAATGCACGTCCGCATGTATCCCGTGCCACCCAACGTGCTCTAGAAGGTGTAAGTCAACTACCCTGGCCAGCAAGATCTCCGGATCTGTCCCCCATTGAGCATATTTGGGACTGGATGAAGCGTCGTCTCCCGCGTTCTGCACGTCCAGCACGAACGCTGGTCCAACTGAGGCGCCAGGTGGAAATGGCATGGCAAGCCGTTCCACAGGACTACATACAGCATCTCTACGATCGTCTCCATGGGAGAATAGCAGCCTGCATTGCTGCGAAAGGTGGATATACACTGTACTAGTGCCGACATTGTGCATGCTCTGTTGCCTGTGTCTATGTGCCTGTGGTTCTGTCAGTGTGATCATGTGATGTATCTGACCCCAGGAATGTGTCAATAAAGTTTCCCCTTCCTGGGATAATGAATTCACGGTGTTCTTATTTCAATTTCCAGGAGTGTATGTAAGCCCTATAGCAGAGCAGCAGCCAATATATAGTTACTGTCAAGTTGAACTGTCGCTAATTTCAGTTACTGTTGTGAAATGCATAATGAAGCAATTTCTACTCTATTTCCGCAAATTTAGAGAGATATTTAAGAATGTGTGCCGTAAATGTCTCAATATTGCTATCATAGATACATGGTATAAAGTATGTGTCTAGTGGGAGGACTATGTGAAGAACATGATGCTCGTACATTTGTTTAACAAGCTGTAACCATCATCATAATGTGTCACAAGTTAACAGCAGTATTTAAAAAACGGTTATTGATAACTTATTAATCAGTATTATTGTATTACTAAATAGTGATAATTGTAACGATCTTTTAAAAATAATTTGGTTTTGTGACCGAAACACAATCAGTTCGTTTTGTTCTTCCCCTCATAACGTTTAATTTTACCCCTCACGGGTAAGTACCCTCAGGTTGGGAACCACTGCTCTGTTGCCTCCACTTTGGCCAACGTTTTAAATGCTGGTGGGACAGGGAACTCCCGTAACTTTCCAACAATCGCGCATGCTGACTAGCTGACTAGCTGCTGAAGTTTACGAGTGTTATGTGGGAACGGCTAGTATCAGTTTGCGACCTATTGTGGTCGGTGAATTACTCACAATCTTTAACTGTCTAGAAGTTTAACGTACAAGCAGCACGAACAACTGTGGTCAAGAGACTGGCGTATTTTTAGTAATCAAAGCGTACTGGGTACCGAGTTCGAACCTCGCCACTGCTTAAATTTTAAATTAAAATTATTAGTAATAGCTGGCGGCATATGAAGTCACCCTCATTGTGTCAACGACCCTGCCAAAGAGGGGGGAGAATTAGACATATTCAGGGGACTCCCTTGGTTCTGAGATGGGAAACCGCCCCCAAATGGCGGAACAATCAGCAATGATTAACGGCAGGAGAATGTAGAAGGCAATAGAAGCCATTGCGTTAAATACACATAATGCATATCCTCAGGGCATATGACCTGTAAATGAAGTAGTGTTATGATGATCTCTCCATTGGCAAGAGATTCCGGATTAATCCCCCATTCTGACCTCTGGAAGGGGACCGCAAAGAGAAAAGACTGAATATCCAGTATGATGTGTGTTAGTGAAGTAAAACGTAGAGAAGACAAAGATTTTTGGTTAGACGAGTATAGGATAACATCAACTGCAACAGAAAATGATATAACTGTGGTTGGATTCTTTATGAATAGTAAGGCAAGACAGAGAGAGAGTTACTGTGAACATTTCTGTGATAGGGTTGTTCTCATCTAAAGCGACAGTAAACCAATACCGACAAAAATAGTTCAGGTAGAAGTGCCAACACCGCAAGCAGGAGATGAAGAGGTAGAAAAAGTACTCATATATGAGGATGTTGAGCCCGTAATTCAGGAAGTTAAGGGAAGTGAAAAGCTAATAGTCATGGGGCATTGAAATGTGGTTACGGGGAAGGCGTAGAAGGAAGAGTTTCGGGAGAATATTGGCCTGGTAGTAGGAATAAGAGAAGAGAAAGACTAACCCTGTTCCGCAATAAATTTCAGCTGGTAATAACGAATACTCTTACAAGAACCACAAGAGGAGGCGGTATACTCAGGTAAAACCGAGAGATACGAGAAGATTCTAGTTAGATTACATCATGGTCAGGTAGAGATTCCGAAAGCAGATACTGGATTTCAAAGTATACCGAGGAGTAGATAAGGACTCAGATCGGAATTTAGCAATGATGGACAATAGGCTAAAGTTTAAGAGAATAGCCAGGAAGAACCAATGCGCAAAGAAGTGTTATGTGGAAGTACTAAGGAATGAAGAGACACGCCTGAAGTTCTCTGAGACTCTAGATACTGTGATAATGAATAGCTCCGTAAGAAGTTCAGTTGAAGAGAAATTGACATCTCTGAAAAGGGCAGTTGCAGAAGTAAAAGAAAAACATAGGAACAAGAAAGGGAACTGAGAAGAAATCATGGGTAACAAAAGAAATACTGCAGCTGATTAATGAAAGAAGGAAGTACAAAAGTATTCAGGGAAATTGAGGAACAGAGAGACATATGAGTCACTTAGGAATGAAATAAACAAGAAGTGTAGGGAAGCTAACACGAAATAGCTTCGTGAGAAATCCGAAGAACTTGAAAAAGAAATGATTGTCGGAAGAACTATATACTCGTACAGGAAAGTCAGAACAACGTTCGGAGAAATTAATGTAAGGTCAGTAACAGTAAGACAGCATTAGGAATTCCACTTCTAAATGCAGAGGAGAGAGCGGATAGATAGAATATATTGAAGGCCTGTATGAGGGGGAGGACTCGTCTGATGACGTTAAGAAGAAATAGGCTGGGTCAAATGGCTCTGAGCACTATGCGACTTAACTTCTGAGGACATCAGTCGCCTAGAACTTAGAACTAATTAAACCTTACTAACCTAATGACATCACACACATCCATGCCCGAGGCAGGATTCGAACCTGCAACCGTAGAGGTCACACGGTTCCAGACTGAAGTGCCTAGAACCGCACGGCCACAACGGCCGGCGAAGAAGCAGGAGTCGATAGGGAAGAGACAGGGGACTCAGTCTTAAAAGGAAGCATTTGAGTGCGAGGTCGCAAGTTCAGTCTTTAGCGATGCCCATTTGATAGTGTTGTGTTGACAGCTATGACAGGAAAAATATTAGCTGCTAATGACTCGCCATGTGCATCAGGAGGCGGACAAAAAACTGAGCGTCCGGGGGTTGCGAAGATCAAACTTATATGGGATGTATGCAGTACACTTCACAAAATGGACATCGTTCACATTCAAGAAATGTTCGGCCGGCCGCTACGGTCGAGCGGTTCTAGGCACTTCAGTCCGGAACAACGCGGCTGCTACGGTCGCCGGTTCGAATCCTGTCTCGGGCATGGATGTGTGTGATGTCCTTAGGTTAGTCAGGTTTAAGTAGTTCTAAGTCTAGGGGACTGATGACTTCAGATGTTAAGTCCCATAGTGCTTATAACCATTCGAACCAAGAAATATTCAAAACAAACCATTAACTTGCGCCACGAACACCGAATGAAAAATGGCACGTCACAGTGAGCACGAAGGTTAATACCATTAAGATCGAATACGAACTCATTTAGAGTTACAATCCATGCAGGAAATTCAGCTAGGTATCTACTCTTAACGAATGGATATATGGTTCAAATGGCTCTGAGCGCTATGGGACTTAACATCGGAGGTCATCAGTCCCCTAGAACTTAGAACTACTTAAGCCTAACTAACCTAAGGACATCTCACACATCCATGCCCGAGGCAGGATTCGAACCTGCGACCGTAGCAGTCTCGCGGTTCCGGACTGTATCGCCTAGAACCACTCGGCCACCGCGGCCGGCCGAATGGATATTGAATCCTACTGGTGTAACTGAGTGAAGAGAATTGATGGAATGTGACGGGATGTCGTGGAGCTTATCGTGACACTGGCTACCCTTTAAGGCATATCTGCAGACAGTACGATAATACGTATAATAGGCACGGAAAAAAACATTCAGAGGCTGAATTTATCCAGTGCTTCCAGATGGTATGAATTGCAATGTCACACACATTTCAGAATGGATTGTTTGCTCTAAAGAAGTATGATTTTTTTACGTAGACCAAGAATAAAGCAAAAGCAGATTATTTTGACCAGCTATTGGTCATAAGCAGTGCTCATACGATGGGCGTAGTTCTCTTACGCCCATTTTCCCAGCCTCGCTCGCTGTAACGCAAATGCAAGAAGAGTAAGGGCAGATCACTTCCAACTTTTCGCAGCACAATAAATAACTTTCCAGTCAAATTACCATCCATATTAACGGTCGGCATAATTGTATACGAACGTGTTAAGACATTGATGTTAGTTGATCTTGATACAACTCTCTTGGTACCTCGAATTTACAGGATTCCTTTCATACGCATTTCCTCTTCAAATCCCCATTGGTCGTAGCTGAAAACGAATTCCTTACTGAATGATGGAATAAGTTTGTTTATCTTATCTATAAATTTTAGGATCTATTCGGCAATTTGCTGCGCATCGTCAAGTTCACTCTTTGTCTGAAATGTCGTTAGCTTATGTCTTCCAGTTCCGTAGCACTGTTTAAAGCTATGCAGCCATCCACTGCTTCCCTTAAAATCACAGTAATCTAGTCGCTCGCATAACGTAGTAGGTCACTATGATGCGCATCCTGTAAATTGTATCGAGCATCTTTGAAATGCGGAAACACCAGTTTTGTAGCAAGTAGGGGAGAGCGGGTCATGTTGAGTCAAATTTCAGATTTTATTTTTTACATTTTTTGTTTTAATTGGGAAAATTATGATATTATACTTCAATTAGTTGTGCACTTTTCCATGGTATTGACGCTTTGATTAACCACATGTATCTCCCAAAATTAAAATATTTGTTTAATGCTGCAAAGTATATCAATGTTCCCCACATGGGGGCAAGTTGATACTAGCGAGACATTAAGGTAGCAAATAATCACTCAATAGATAATCGAAAACATTTATTAGGCAGAATATAGTACAAAGATAACGTAAGACATATTATTAACTTATTTTAAACACACAGATCATGAGATTGTGTCCATAACCTACTCAGAATCACTGATTACAAAGTCAGATGTACAGTGAATACAAGTGTACATCTTACAGTCTTTACCACATTTTATATGGGCTCATTCTTTGCAAGAAATGCACTGTATCCAGTCCTGACCTGGCATGGATTCGGAGAATGGCTCCAAACATATGAGACACAAGGCGTCGTTCTCAGACTCTGATGCAACCTTCATTTTATTCTTCGGGACGCGTTTCTTTTTCTTCACCTTGTTCTTCTCCTTAGTCTGACTCTCTATCATTTTAAAAAGCCTTTTATTTGGCGTTTTCTGACTTGGATACCATTTTAGCTTCCTTTTCTTTGGCTTCCTCTTCCAGTCTCTCCTTTACTGGTGTGCTAGTAAGGATAGCGGATTTTAAAGGTTTCTTCCCTTTTTTGATATTTTTTCGCTCTCCAGCTTTACGGTAGGGGCGGATGTCTTGAGGGCTTACAGTGAATACACCTAGAGAAACACCCTTAATTGTAGATGGAACTGCAGTTGTAGTCTCAGTTCGGTTCACTTTGGACTGTAGACCATCAGCGTTGCTTTTCCAGCCTGAGAAGTCTTGACAGTGCTGTCTTGTGAAGTCATCTCTCTATCCGTGACTGCGCTGGACAAGAAGTCATCGTCAGTAAACACTTCTCTTTTGTATGGCGCGATTCCTGTTGCTTGAAATCCAGATATAATATTTGTAGGATTCATTGCTCTTGGTAGTGCCATCTTTACTATGCCAGGAATGTCGTAGATTGTTACAGTTTTCCCTGGATTTTTGATCATCCAGTCGTCGACTGAAGCGAAGTAAAATTTCTTGAAAGGCCCATAAACTGACCTGTCATGCGATTGCAGGCGGTGGGAAGTGTGCGGGGGAAACGACAACATGACGATACCATTTTCTTTGCAGAAGTTGAGCACTTCAATAGATAAATGTGATTCATAGTTATCCAAAACCAACAAGCAGGGATTGCCCATGGTAGATTTTACGTGGCCATGAAAATGTTTAATGAATTTCAAAAACGATTCAGATGTGATCCATACGGATGGGTAGGAAGTTCCTATACATCCTGGTGGTCCGTTAATGATGAAGTGATCCTTGAAGAATACTCTTGGAAATATGAACGTCGGAGGAACTGAGCTCCCGATGGCACTGACAGCCAATACCATAGTGACAATCTTCCCCCTTTCCGCTGACGTAGCTTTCCCTACTTGGCGTACTCCTTTATGAGCAACGATTTTGTTTGATCTCTGAACTGTTTGCACACCGGTCTCGTCGACATTCCAAATATCCAATTTGTATTTATCTAAAGTACTCTTCAAATTGTCAAAAAACAGATCAACATTGGCTTTATTAAAACTGGTAGCGCGACTAAGACTCGTAGCCTCAGGCTCCCTGATTGATAGTCGAGGGTGTCTTTTCATAAATAAGCTAAACCAGTCCTTTGTAGCCATTTTATAGTTAATCCATGAATCATGCAATGTAATGATATCCCTATTAGCCACAGCAAGTTCGTAAGCTAAAACTTTGATGTTTTGTGGTGTACGTCCGTAGTAGATTTTAGAAGAGTGTATTATATACTCTTCGAGTTAAGATTCCAATTGGTCTGGAAAAATTTGTCTTGGTTTGGCATACCCCATTGTAACCGTTTGACCTTGCGATTCATCTTTTTTTCTTATAAATCTAAACAATGTCATTTTGTCGATCTCGAAGGCTACAGCTGCTTCCCGTAAAGACATGGTTTTGGTCTTGACGGCTTCATAGGCTTTTTCAAAGCTCTCATTCGGGGCTTCCCTCGATCTGTCATCCTGGTATAATTCCGCACCATGTTTCTGTAAGAAAAGACAAAACTCTAATTTTTACAATATTGGGGTACGTTGACACGCTGTATCAATTTGCCCCAGCTACGGTTATCAACTTGCCCCATTGAATAAGTGTCTCTTAAGTCAAACTTAACTCTCTAAAATATAAAGTCTAGAAAGATAAAACATCATGAAATTCTTACCAAGAAACAGGAGTTTAACTGTGCCAACACTGAACTTCCTGAAGAATATCCTCTTTCTGGTACGCCAACTCAAACACACTAGCCAAAAATTACTTTCTTCCCATGAAAACACAATTTCAACAATAAAAACGCGCAGAGTACTCTGTTGACAGCTGGACGCCGTGTGGCACTGCATTGCGGTAAACAACAGCCTCTACTCACTCATGTCCGCCCTGCGCATGCGTGTTAGCTCACAGTCCCATCTGTATCAACTTGCCCACGTATCAACTTGCCCCACTCTCCCCTACGCCTTGTCATCCCCTTAATACCTGTAGTTTTTCTTGTGCAGTACACGGCCATATTGTTACTGACTTATTCGAAAGCTGCTCGTAATTTGTTTCTTACTATGCTGCGGATGATCTTCCATATATTTATTTATGTTTAGTGCCCGCTCCTTGCGAACGATTGTCCTTTACTATGTTTCATTAGAGACGGGATTTGGAGCTCCCTGTTGGACAAGGATGATGTACGATGTGGCTCCACATGTGTTCATTCACACTTTCACTTGTTAAGCACGTATCCTCATCAGTATATTTCTTATCTACATTCTCCGCACAGTCGAGAGTATACGACACCACACATTTCGCTGACTCATCTAGTTTTTAAAAGCTAATGCAGGGTGTATCAAAAAGACTAATCCGATTTAAAAAATAATAACTATTATGTTATTTGAGATACGTGCGTGAGCAACGTACTGTTGAAAAGAGCAAGCTCTCGAGTTCTACATGATTCCCTCTAGGCAGCCACACCGGCTTCTGGAAGTGCGGGAATTTTTAAATCAAAGGATTACTGAACGATAGATCGGTCGCACTGGGCCAAATAATTCAGCCTTACATTACTGGCCTCCAAGGTCACTGGACCTGCTGTATGTGATTATTACTTGCTCGGGTTTATAAAAGAATCTGTTTATGTGCCTCCGTTAGCAACAACAACGAACTGTGATATCGCATAACAGCAGCTGTGGAAGCTGTACCTCTCTGCAATGTGGGAACAATTATGTGAATACCGTATTGACATACACCGTGCATCTCAAGGAGGGCATACTGAACACCTATAAGAAGATATGAAAAAAAAACTTTCTGAATTTCCTGTTCATTAAAAAGTAAAAATCATTGTACGTGTTTATTAGTTTCAGAAGTGTAGACGTGCCAAATCGGATGATTCTTTTTGATACAACCTGTATTTCATCTTCCACTTCTTTCTCGCTCTGCGATATTCCTTGGGTTTCTTTCTGATGAAATGTTAACTTCGGCAACGGTTGTTGTAGATATAATGCAATGTTTGCTTTGTTTAATGTTGCCGTTGCTCTACTTTGCATCAACAACTCTAGCACTGTCGTGAGTTTCACCTCGGCTAAGCAGTTTAACTACGCTGTGTAGCCTCATGCTGTGCTCACCATTGGATACCTCCAGTCCCGCCCCCTGTTGCCATTAGCACCCAATACTGTGGCTCTATGGTAGACAATTTGTGGGGCGTCGAATGCCCTAACATCATTGGCCTTTGTCGACCTCGCACTCATCGGTTCTTCTTAGAGTCAGAGCTTTGTACAACTATCACCGATACTACCTATAATTGTCTTATCTAACTTCTTTGTCTGTTTCTGCTTAATGTGACTTCTGTATAACTATGTTCTTTGATATAACATCCATGTAAATGTTTTATTCTTTATATTTGATAATTTATGTAATTGTAATTGATCTTTGGGTGTAATTTTAAAAGTAATGTGCCCAAAAAGAATGGAAATGTTAAAACTGAACTTGTAATGCATAAGGCATGTGGGTTTGTAATCACGCAAAACATGGAGTGAAGCCCCTCTGCAACGAAAGTGGCTTGGCGAGAACAGAGAAGGTGCAACTGGCAGTCGAACTGCAAAACCCCTTTGTGGCATGAGTCAATCTGTGGCTAGCAGGCAAAGTGTGCGAATCTTGTGCACTGGGCGAGGTGAGAGAACCGCAAGATTCTATCATATAGCCTCGGATGCGGACGTAATTTGGCTTATTATTCATGGCATACTTTGGTTGGTTCTGTGCTACGAAAATCCGACGCTAAAAGGATTATTTTTAGAGCTAGTTACACAGCAAGAGCCAGTTATACTTTTGCCACCTTCTTTTAACAGCACAGGAGACCGACAATGCTACCACCATCGTCTGAAAATTTCCAGATGAGTATTGTAAAACCGCGTGGATCAGTTCTGTGGTTTATTCTTCAGTAGTAAGGTTGTGTTCTGTAAATTTTGTGTTGAGCCACCGTATTTTACCCTTACGTCGTTTACCTACGTACGGTCATATCCCAAATGCTACGATAATTCCGAGTATCCTATTTCACTGAACTGCAAAGCAATTATCTTACTTAACAAAAGTTAATAAACGTTGTGGAGCTGTAAAGTACGTAATTATTTAGTGAGCATAAGTTTTGAAATCCTCCACGTAATTTTCTTGAAAAGATATTTAAAGTTTCATCGCAGTACAATTACTAAGAGAATATGTATTAGTTTAAAGATTCTTTTCATTGGCCTAATGTGTTATATAGTTAACAGTGTTCCTAATATTGTGCTGTGACTAAAATGTTCAGCCTAGTTACGAGTGTAATGATAGGGTAGTTTTTGGGTCCCCGTCCTAATAGCCACTAAATTTTAAATTTCATACTATAATAACAGTACTCAAGAAGTACAACTTCCATTCTTACAACTTTCGTGTTTTATAGTAAGCAAATAGCCACAACTATTCACACTATTCACAACTATTCACCTGTCCCATCTGAGCTAAACGCTATAAGGAAGTGAATATTCCTTGAGAATATAAATAAAAATCAGCACAAAAGATACAAAAACTTGACAACTGTTTGAATGATAGTAATACGCAACAATTAAACAGACAAAAAGAAACATTATCTATGTTAGTACTCCCCCGCCAATAGGAATCATTAACCTATGATGATCATTAGCTTCCTACCGTAATGTACACATAGTAAGTGTTGTTGAGAGTCACTTGTTGCCCAAAAGTATTTACACTCCTCCTGTGTAGTCACTGGTTCATTACTTGCTAAATTGCGCTTCTGTCTTGTATCTTATCAGCACAACAGAATTTCAGTATCTATTGAAGTCAATCCCAATAGCGAACTTTCTTTATGAGCCATTGTATTGCTGATTAGGCTGACGACCGTTTCCTTAACGTAATTACAATTTACTTGATTACTAAGACAACCTTGATGCCCGTTTGTTCTGCTGCTACTTCTTTCTGTAGAAATCCTGAGAGAAACAAAAATAGACTGATATCTTTCCATTACGCACGATCACGGTCAAAGAAGTATCCTTCCACAGGAATAACACTATCGGTGTGTTGCTAATTTACTAATAGGTGGTAGCGTTATAGACTTAAGATCAAGTATGGAAGAAGGGACAGATAATATTCCATGAGAATTTCTAAAATGATGGGGGAAGTGGCAACAAACGGCTATTCCCTTTGGTGTGCAGAATGTATGAGACCGGTGATTTCGGAAAAAACATCACCTACACAAGCGAGGAGACAGAAAGAGCCGACAAGTGCGAGAATTATCGCACGATCAGGTTAGCAGCCTCATGCATCCAAGTCGATGACAAGAAGTATGGAAAAGAAAGTTGAGGATTTGTTAGATCATGATCAGTTTGGCTTTACGAAAGGTTAAAGCACCAGAGAGGCAGTTCAGACGTTGCGGTTGGTACTGGAAGCTAGACTGAAGAAAAATGAAGACACGTTCATAGGATTTGTCGACCTGAAGAAAGGGTTCGACAATGTAGAATCGTGCAAGATGTACGGCCTTCTGAGGTATAACAAAAGGCGGTTGATATACAATCTGTAGAAGAACCAAGAAGGAACAATACGAATGGAAGACCAAGGACTAAGAACTCGGATTAAGATGGTGTAAGACAGGAATGTAGTCTTTCGCTCTACTGTTCAATCAATATACACACTGAAGGAACAATGACGGAAATAAAAGAAAGGTTCAAGAGTGCAATTAAAATTTAAGGTGAAATGATATCAATGATAAGATCTGCTGATGGTATCGCCATCCTCAGTGAAGTGAAGAAGAATTGCATGATGTGTTGAATCGAATGAACAGTTTGATAGAGATTATGGATTGAGAGTAAATTGAAGAAAGACGAAAGGAATGAAAAATAGCAGAAATGAGAGCAGCGAGAAACTTAACATCAGAATTTTGGATCACGGAGTCGACGAAGTTAAAGAATTCTGCTGCTTGGAGAGCAGAATAACCCAAGATCGACGTAGCAAGGAGGAAATACGAGGCCTGTTCAAAAAATTCCGGAACTTTGTCCACAAAATTTTTCTACGCTTACCTTTCACTTACCGTGCGTGGTCTCTTCCGAATTATTCTCCTCCACAATTGATACACCACTCCCAACGCGGTTTCCTCTTCCGAAAGCAGCCTCGGGATGCCTCTTGCTGGATTGTGCGAAGGGCCGTCTGCGAATTTCCTTTTATCTCGTTTATCGTTGCAAATATTCGTTCTTTCAACAAAGTTTTCATCTCTATAAATAAAAGGAAGTCCGATTGGGCCAGGTCTGGAGGGTATGGAGAATGAGGCAAACAGTGGTTTCGTTATTTGAGCAATACTCACACACCAACAGGGATGAATTTGCGGTTGCGTTATCGTGATGCAAGCGCCATGATTTGTCTCGCCACATTTCAGACCGTTTCTCTCTCACATTTCCTCGCAAGCGTCGCAACACTTCCCTATAGTGGCATCGATTAACAGTTTTTTCCCTGTCGTACGAATTCATTATTAATCCTTCAAAGTCAAAGAAAACTATCAGCAGGGATTTGACATTTGACCTTACATGATGAGACTTTTTTGGTCTTGGAGAACATTTCCCGACCCGTTGTGCAGACTGAATCTTGGTCTCCCACCGGTTATGATTCTGTTAAGGTACATCTCGTTCTGATTTCTGCGATCAAAAAACTCTTCACAGATTGCGAGACGAATGTCTTTCTGGTCTTGACTCATGAGCCACGGGACGAACTTGGTGGCAACACGATGCATTCCAAGATGCTGTATCAGGATTTCATGACGTGATCCAACTGAAGTGTTACAGTCTTCTGCAATCTCTCGGACAGACAGTCTTCGATTGGCACGCACAATTTCGTTGACGTTCCTGATCTGAGATTCGTCGGTAGACGTCGAAGGGCGTTCTGAACGAGTGTCATCTTTAACTTCGTCCGACCATTTCAAACCGTGTGAACCACTCTTAGCACCGGGTAGAGCTTAAGCACTCATCACTGTAGGCTTCCTGTATCATTTGGCGTATCTTTGTAAAGGTTTTCCTGAGTTTCACGCAAAAGTTAATGCAGACGCGCTACTGCCCTAACTCTGACATCTCGAAATTCGCAAACTCTGTGACACAACGTTCTGATCAATGCAGCACTGAGCAATAACGAACACACATAGAACAATGAAACTTCCGGAAGTTACACTAAATACATGGATGTGGAGGGATGCCAACCGCATTTCGCTCCAACACACCACTGGCGCGAAACTGCGAATGTCCGGAATTTTATGAACAGACCTCGTAAACTGCAGACTAGCACTGTCAAAAAGGGCATTCCTCGCAAAGGGAAGTCTACTAGTATTAAACACAGGTCTTAATTTGAGGAAGAAATTTCTGAGAATTTACATTTGAGAAACAGCATTGTGTGGTAGTGAAATATGGCCTATGAGAAAATCAGAACAGAAAAGAATCGAAGCATTTGAGATGTGGTGGTACAGAAGATTGTTGAAAATTATGTGGACTGATACTGTAAGAAACGAGGAAGTTCTGCGCAGAATCCTAGAGGAAGGAATGTATAGAAAACACTGACAAGAAGAAGGGTCGAGATGGCACGACATTTATTAAGACATCATGGAGTATCTTCCATGGTACTAGAGGGAGAACTAGTGGGTAAAATCTGTTAGGAAGACAGAGACTGGGACACATCCGGACATACAGTAGTTGCAAGTGCTACCTCAGACGGAAAGGTTGACACAGGAGAGGAATTCTGATGACTCAGAAAAAAAAGAAGTACAAGTCTGTATAATGTAGTCCAATGGTTCTATTGTATTTTGGCACACGAAGTTGGAGAAGAGAGAAAATTATGTTGAGTTATGGGATGGCTTCTCTCGGAGCCAAAAATAACCCGAAACATATTAGCAACTGATAAGTTGATAAAGCTTTCAAAGACCAAGGCACCAGATAATATTGAAGCCATAGATCTTGTAACAAGGGAACCGTCCGCAATAACAGAGAGATAAAAGTGAGGACACTGTGTCTTCGAACGCAAAAAGCGAAAACACAATGAAACGTGTTAACTTCATTCATTAGAGATAAATGAAATGTGATAAGGATTTATTTTGATATTTTATTTCAGTATATCCCAGATTAGGACGTATGTCCAACTGTCACACATATTTAGCAATTCTGAAGCACTACCGGATTCGCGAGGATTAATATAAGTAACGTAAAGCCTGTGAGGAATAATATTGGCTTGAATGCTGTTAATGCTAACTTCCTCCCAAGTACGAGGTGCATTCAAGTTCTAAGGCCTCCGATTTTTTTTCTAATTAACTGCTCACCCGAAATCGATGAAACTGGCGTTACTTCTCGACGTAATCGCCCTGCAGACGTACACATTTTTCACAACGCTGACGCCACGATTCCATGGCAGCGGCGAAGGCTTCTTTAGGAGTCTGTTTTGACCACTGGAAAATCGCTGAGGCAATAGCAGCACGGCTGGTGAATGTGCGGCCACGGAGAGTGTCTTTCATTGTTGGAAAAAGCCAAAAGTCACTAGGAGCCAGGTCACGTGAGTAGGGAGCATGACGAATCACTTCAAAGTTGTTATCACGAAGAAACTGTTGCGTAACGTTAGCTCGATGTGCGGGTGCGTTTTTTGGTGAAACAGCACACGCGCAGCCCTTCCCGGACGTATTTGTTGCAGTGCAGGAAGGAATTTGTTCTTCAAAACATTTTCGTAGGATGCACCTGTTACCGTAGTGCCCTTTGGAACGCAATGGGTAAGGATTACGCCCTCGCTGTCCCAGAACATGGACACCATCATTTTTTCAGCACTGCCGGTTACTCGAAATTTTTTTGGTGGCGGTGAATCTGTGTGCTTCCATTGAGCTGACTGGCGCTTTGTTTCTGGATTGAAAAATGGCATCCACGTCTCATCCATTGTCACAACCGATGAAAAGAAAGTCCCATTCATGCTGTCGTTGCACGTCAACATTGCTTGGCAACATGCCACATGGGCAGCCATGTGGTCGCCCTCAGCATTCGTGGCACCCACCTGGATGACACTTTCCGCATTTTCAGGTCGTCATGCAGGATTGTGTGCACAGAACCCACAGAAATGCCAACTCTGGAGGCAATCTGTTCAACAGTCATTCGGCGATCCCCCAAAACAATTCTCTCCACTTTCTCGATCATGTCGTCAGACCTGCTTGTGCGAGCCCGAGGCTGTTTCGGTTTGTTGTCACACGATGTTCTGCCTTCATTAAACTGTCGCACCCACGAACGCACTTTCGACACATCCATAACTCCATCACCATGTCTCCTTCAACTGTCGATGAATTTAAATTGGTTTCACACCACGCAAATTCAGAAAACGAATGATTGCACGCTGTTCAAGTAAGGAAAACGTCGCCATTTTAACTATTTAAAACAGTTCTCATTCTCGCCGCTGGCGGTAAAATTCCATCTGCCGTACGGTGCTACCATCTCTGGGACGTATTGACAATGAAGGCAGCCTCATTTTAAAACAATGCGCATGTTTCTATCTCTTTCCAGTCCGGAGAAAAAAAATCGGAGGCCTTAGAACTTGAATGAAAATATTAGAATTTTAATTCCGTCGTACTACGGACGGTGACGATTTACAGGTGCTTATGTTATCAACAGGCCATGTGGGGTAGCCGGCCGGTCTAGGGCGTCTTGTCATGCTCCGCGCAGTTCCCCCCCGTCGGAGATTCGAGTCCTCCCTCGGGCATGGGTGTGTGTGTGTGTGTTGTCCTTAGGGTAAGTTAGTTTAAGTTACATTAAGTAGTGTGTAAGTTTAGGGACCGATGACCTCAGCAGTTTGGTCCCATAATACCTTACCACAAATTTCCAAATTTTGTTATCAACAAAACTGATAGGAATAACGTGATTATTTATAATTTACCATACCATTCCGTTTTAAACTTCGTGTACGATATACAATACAAAGCCAAATTTCGTATGATGCAAAACTTTAAATAAAAGATACTGATAAAACCTGGCATGAAAAATAGTAACTGGAATAAATTATAGTAATTGTACTATAGACACTGTGTAATCATAACTGAAATGTTAGTTTCTAGTCGAGTGTGTATAATAGATTTTGAAAAACGTGTTATATATGCATTACAAATGAAGATGGTAATGCTTTTTGTGAGTGGATAATAGTACGATATATAAGTAAAAAGTATCTTAATACACAGAAAACTTAAATAGTTGGTGATAGTATGAATGACATCCGCTTGTCGCTACTTGTGACCGATAACTTGACATCTCGTCTGCATGTCGTTTATTAGGATTGTTAAGCTGTGCATTGAGGAAAATACACGCTCATTTAAGATAGTCTCTGAAATAAACATTTCCACGCAGCCAGTTATGTGTAGCATGCTGCGTCAACCTATAAAACTTTGAACGTTTCTATCCCACTAACTAATATTGATAGAAATATGATGTAAATAGGACTAACGGTTTGTTTAAATATATATGAGCTATACAGCAAAAAAGTTAAATTCTATATTTCCGTAACTCTCTGGAAAATAAATAAACTACACTGTCTTACAAGAAGACTGAAAGAGACAGAAGACATGGGCAGTTGCCAGTGTAACTTACACGTACACACGATTGGCAGCTGTGTAAATGATTAGAATTACTTTTCCCTCCGGTAGGTAGAACGACTTCCAGAGTGCATTAGTGTTCCTCATGTTTAGTGTTGTTAACAGATTTAGTAGGATTTCCTGTGAGACAGCGTTATTAGCATTTGACACGTTTCGAAAGAGGCCGTGCTGTGAGTGTTCATATGGCGGGCTGGTCGAATTGCGTAATTTTCAGATTTGTGGTGCATTCGGATGAGACAGTGGTTTAACGTTGGACTACAGGGCAATGTGAGGGCACACATTCTCGTCGACAAGGTTCCGGTAACAAGTCTCACCACAGAAAGGAAGGATCAATGTTTTGTGCACTAAGCACATCGTAACGTTTTCATATCTACGCGCCGGCCGCGGTGGTCTAGCGGTTCTAGGCGCTCAGTCCGGAACCGCGGGACTGCTACGGTCGCAGGTTCGAATCCTGCCTCGGGCATGGATGTGTGTGATGTCCTTAGGTTAGTTAGGTTTAAGTAGTTCTAAGTTCTAGGGGACTGATGACCACAGATGTTAAGTCCCATAGTGCTCAGAGCCATTTGAACCATATCTACGCCTGCCATCTGGGTCACCATTCCGTGTCACCGCGGACGAATGGTCGGAGACTAGTGTCAATGGAACGAGGGAACTGTCTGTCGTCCACTGCGTAGGGTGCCATTAACACCACAAGACGAATGGCTGTGCTCGGAGAGGTGCTATGACTGGGAGTCACGGACTGCTGACGAATGGTGTCACATTATGTTCAATGATGATTGCAATTCTGCGCTACCCCGAATGACCATCGTTGGTAAGTATAATGGCGACCTGGTGACAGGTCCCATTATTACAATGTTTTGGAGAGGCACAGCGGTGTTACTCCTCAAGTCATGGTGTGGGAACCATCTGGTATGGTTCAAATGGCTCTGAGCACTATGGGACTTAACATCTATGGTCATCTGTCCCCTAGAACTTAGAACTACTTAAACCTAACTGACCTAAGGACAGCACACAACACCCAGCCATCACAAGGCAGAGAAAATCCCTGACCCCGCCGGGAATCGAACCCGGGAACCCGGGCGTGGGAAGCGAGAACGCTACCGCACGACCACGAGATGCGGGCCTATCTGGTATGACTCCAACTCACGGCTGATTGTGATTGAGGGAATCGTGACGACACAGTGGTACGTTGAGAACATCCTACGTCGTCCGCAACCGTATTGTGGTGCCATTATTCAACAGCACAGTGCTCGTCCACAAATGGCAAACCTCTCGACGAATTACCTGCGTGATGTTGGTGTTCCTGTGGTCAGTAAGATCACCAGATCTGTCCCAATCCGACATGAGCTGGACCAGCTCGAACGTCAACGCTGTCCAAGTGCGATTTTCTAGGATATCATAGGCCAGTTAGAATAGTTACGCGCGAGCTTGTCTCAGGAGACAATACTACGGCTTTATGACACCATTTACAATCGAATCAATCTATTAATCCAGATCAGAGGTGGTGCAACTCATACTGACAAGTGAGCTCATAGTGGCAAGCTCTTTGTAAATTTGACTGGATTTTGTAATCACTGCAATGACATCATATATATTCTCAAACTAGGAGGCTTCATTTCGTTTCCTGCTTACCTTCGGCCGGCCGGAGTGGCCGTGCGGTTCTAGGCGCTACAGTCTGGAACCGAGCGACCGCTACGGTCGCAGGTTCGAATCCTGCCTCGGGCATGGATATGTGTGATGTGCTTAGGTTAGTTAGGTTTAATTAGTTCTGAGTTCTAGAGAACTGATGACCTCAGAAGTTAAGTCGCGTAGTGCTCAGAGCCATTTGAACCTGCTCTCCTTGTGGGAGCCTCCCTTTTTTTGTCAATCTGTGTTCACAGCTACACAGAGAGAATTTCATTTCTTAGGTTTACCTATATAAATAAATATTTCCTTCATTTGCTGTTGTGTAAGCTACAGAGAAAAACACCTTATCTGAAACATCTGGTACTTTGAGGGCGGTTTAAACATTCCGCTACCTAAAGGGGATGGGTGACCGTCCGGGTCCACTGAGCGCTGTTGGCAAGTGGGGTGCACTCAGCCCTTGTGAGGACAACTGAGGAGCTACTTGACTGAGAAGTAGTGATTCCTGCCACGAAAACTGTCACATGCCCTGACCACATGCTCTTCCATATCCGTGTCCTATCGGCTGATGATGGCATGGCGATATGTCGGTACCGTTGGGCCTTGCGAGGCCTATACGGACGGAGTTAACTTACCAAGCTGGCATAGGTAACTGAGACACAAAGTAAAATCCGAGAAAACTTTGGCTCTATCTTCTCATACTTAAAACACTGCGTAGTGGCCCAGCCAGGAGAGGCCTATCTTATCAGTTATTTTCTGTTCTGCACAAGATAGTAAGCGTTATCTGCGTTGTTCGGAAACAACTCTCCATTACACCTTATCTAGAAGTTGGTTGTTACGTTACGACGAGTGTTGTGCTTGAAGGCGATGAAGTAACGAGCTATCATGTTACGTAAACGTATACAAAGAGATTATGCGTTCTCTGAAAAATCATCCTGGGCCTTGCGAGGGCTATTCGGAAGGATTTAAGTTACCTAGGTGGCATAGGTAATTGAGACATACAACAAAATGGGAGAAAACTTTGACTCCACCTTCTCATACCTAAACACTACAAAATGGTCCAACCATGAGAGGCCCTATCTTGTGAAGCTATCAGTTTGCATTGCTGCACAAGACAGCAAGCGTTATCCGCGTTGTTCGGAAGCAACTCCGTTTCACCTTATCTAGAGTTGTTTGTTACGTTAAGACGCGAGTTGTTCTACTTGAAGACGAGGAAGTAACGAGCTACCCAGTTACATAACCCTGTACACAGAGATTATGTGTTTTGTGAAAAATAATCCTCTGATGATGTAACGGCTTGCAAACGTAGGCTCCGCCGCGACTGAAGCGAGGCGTCTGTTGAGATAAAACGCCAGTGTAGGGTGCACACTTGACTGTAGTGAAATATCAACTAAAATTTTGTATTCTGTAAGCTACTCACGTTAACTATTGTCTACTCACAGTTAACTGTCGTCTATTGTTACAGCTGATAAAAATTTGCGATACACACCTGAAGTATTTAGTACTGCTGCTGATTGGCAGACATCGACTAGGAAGCGACGTACTTTAGCAAAGTTGTTCACTTGTTATATCGTCTTCCACCTTCTGATCCCACACTGAGGGGAATGTTTTGAACTCGTATTATTTTGAAGGTCTTTACCGGAGTTCATAATCTTCTGTGATGGCTTCCCGTTACAGTCTGTGCAAAAGAGTCTGTGTTTTATGTTGAGTTGTCCCCATCAGCCGCACTACAAAGCATTTTTTTTATCCAATAAGTGAGTCGTAAATCAGATTCCGTGAATTCTGATTGCTTGCCTTCACGCCCAGATGCCTGAACTCATGCTGATAGCAAGGCACTGTATGTTCCTCAGTATGTTTCCTGTTTTCTGAGTATTTCTGTCTTTTTTCCTTCTGTGTTGTGTAAGGTTTTGTGTGCATCTGTAAATTCAACAGATCAGGCATCGATGAACTCACGTGCAATATCAGTGAGGAACGTGCAGGAACTTTGAAACAAGATTTTCAGAAAACGTCAGAGTTCTGCAAAGTAAAAGCTCCCATAGTACAATTGCTGACCACCTAACAGCCCGCAGCCCCCACCCAACTAAAATAACTGATTTAAAAATACTAAAATCCATTCACAGACTATACCGTAAACTAACAATAGAAGGAAACTTCCACATACATAAGACAATGGCAGAAGGAAAACAGATTATATAGGAATACACTACACTACGCAAAGACGCATTATACTGAGGTGGCAAATGTCATGCGGTAGCTCCTAACATCGTATCGGATTTTCTTTTGCTCGGCGTACTGTAGCAGCTCGATATGGCGTAGACTCAACAAGTCGTTGGAAGTCACCTGCAGAAAAGTTGAGCCATTCTGCCTCTGCAGCCGCCCATAATTTCGAAAATGTTGCCGATGGAGAATTTTGTTCGAGAACTGACCTCTCGATTACGTTCCATAAATGTTCAACGGGATTCATGTCGGAGACCTGGGTGGCCAAAGCATTTGCTCAAATTTTCAGAAAGTTCTTCAAATCTGTCGAAACCAGCTGTGGCCCGGTGACATGGTGCATTGTCACCCATAAAAGTCCTATCGTTGTTTGGGAAAATAAAGTCAATGAGTGGCTGCAAATTGTCTCCAAGTAGCCGAACATCCACAGGACACAGTCCATTCCATGTATACACAGACCACATCATTTTGGAACCACCACTAGTTTGCGCAGTGCCTTTTGGACAACTTGTTCCGTGACTTTGTGGGGTATCGCAGCACTCGAACCCTAACATCAGCTCTTACCCACTGAAATCGGGACTCATCTAACCAGGCCACGGTTTTCCAGTCATCTAGGATCCAACCTATATTCCTGCTGTTATTTCATCCAGTGTTGCTTGTCTGCTGGCATAGCCAACTACGCAAACGCCGCTGCTCTAGATCGTTAAATCAAGGCCGTCGGGCACAGTGTTGTCCGTGGTGGAAGCTAAGGGCTGAAATGTGGTATTCTCGACGCACTCTTGATACTCTGAATCTTGGAATATTACATTCCCTAACGCTTCCCCAAATGGAATGTCGCATGCGTCTAGCTCCAACTACCATTCCGCGTTCAAAGTCTGCTAATTCCTTTCGCGAGGCCATAATCAGTCAGAAACCTTTACATATGAATCATCTTGGTACAAATGACCGCTCCGCCAATGTAGTACCCTTTTATACCATGTGTACGCGATACTACCGGTATGTGCGTATCGCTATCCATGACTTCCGTCAAATGGTTCAAATGGCTCTGAGCACTATGGGACTTAACATCTGAGGTCATCAGTCCCCTAGAACTTAAAACTACTTAAACGTAACTAACCTAAGGACATCACACACATCCATGCCCGAGGCAGGATTCGAACCTCCGACCGTAGTAGTCTCGGCCACCGTGGCCGGCCTGACTTCCGTCATCTCAACGTATTTAACACATTAAGGAAACTTTACAAAAAAGACAACATAAGCATTTAAGAGGCACACACACACACACACACACACACACACACACACACACACACACACACACACGAGAGAGAGAATACATACTCAAATTCGGCGCCAAACGCATTTGAGAACATGTGAACGTCGACTAGGAAGGATCACACAATGGCATTGTTTACACTGTGCTTTACTAAGTGAAAAGTTTTTGTTACAAACAAAATCCTCCAAAATATGTGTAGTATTTCGTGTGTGTTTTTCAATAACTCATGAGAACGCAAAAGAAAATGTATCTGCCAGCGCAAACATAATTAATACCAAATATATGCGCGAAATGTCGTGACACAAAAAATTACATTTATATATAAAAGCGTCGAGTCAACTTGCGAACCAGTTGATATCATATGGTTGCAGACGATAAGCTAGCAGTACGTAATACTGTACAAATGGTTCTTCGTACGTAGTGGCCGAGCCGTTGTAGGCGCTTCAGTCTGGAACCGCGCTGCTGCTACCCTCGCAGGTTCGAATCCTGCCTAGGGCATGGATGTGTGTGATGTCGTTACGTTAGTTAGGCTAAAATGGCTCTGAGCACTACGGGACTTAACATCTGAGGTCATCAGTCCCCTAGAATTTAGTACTACTTAAACCTAACTAACCTAAGGACATCACACACATCCATGCCCGAGGCAGGATTCGAACCTGCGACCGTAGCGGTCGCGCGGTTCCAGACAGACGTTAGTTAGGTTTAAGTAGTTCTATGTCTATTGGACTGATGACCTCAGATGTTAAGTCCCATAGTGCTCAGAACCATTTGAACATTTTTTTTTTTTTGTCCTTCGTAGTAGTATAACGTAAAATTAAGGTAATGATAAAAAAAACTTTCTTTAGGTTTAATTTTGAGTGTAGCTTAGTTATCACTTAAAATATGTTCATATTTCAAAAAGTTAAACAAAAGAAACATTGTCGATGACACAGATGTGCTGAAACAGATTCGGTCATATGAAAAAGCAGTGTTTTGCGTAGCACGTCACCTGTATCATACGTCTGAACTCGAGATTTCCGCCCTCCCAAACATCCCTAGATCCACTGTTTCCGACGTGATAGTAAAGTCGAAACGCGAAGTGACATGTACAGCACAAAAACGTACAGGCCGACCTCGTCTGTTGACTGACAGAAAGCGCCGACAGTTGAAGAGGGTCATAATGTGTAATAGGCAGACATCTATCCAGACCATCACACAGGAAATCCAAACTGCATCAGGATCCACTGCAATTACTATGTCAGTCAGGCGGGAGGTGAGAAAACTTGTATTTCATGGTTGAGCTGCTGCTCATAAGCCACACATCATGTCGGTAAATGCCAAATGACGCCTCTCTTGGTTAAGGACAGTGAACATTGGACGATTGAACAGTGGAAAAACGTTGTGTGGAGTGACTAATCACGGTATACAATTTGGCAATCCGATGGCAGGGTGTAGGCATGGCGAATGCCCGATGAACGTCATCTGCCAGCGTGTGTAGTACCAAGAATAAAATTCGCAGGCGGTGGTGTTATGGTGTGGTCGTGCTTTTCATGGAGGGGGCTTGCACCCTTTGTTGTTTTGCGTGGCACTATCACGGCACAGGCCTACATTGATGTTTTAAACACCGTCTTGTTTCCCACTGTTGGAGAGCAACTGGGGGATGGTGATTGCATTTTTCAACACCATCGAGCACCTGTTGGCAATGCACGACCTGTGGCGCAGTGGTTACACGACAATAACATCCCTGTAATGGACTGGCTTACACAGAGTCCTGACCTGAATCCTACAGAACACCTTTGGGATGTTTTGGAAAGCCGACTTCGTGCCAGGCCTCACCGACCGACATCGGCACCTCTCCTCAGTGCAGCACTTCGTGAAGAATGGGCTGCCATTGCTCAAGAAACCTTCCAGCACCCAACAGAACACATGCCTGCGAGAGTGGAAGCTGTCATCAAGGCTAAGGGTGGGCCGACACCATATTGAATTCCAGCATTGCCAATGGAGGGCGACACGAACTTGTGATTTTCAACCATGTGTCCGGATACTTTTAATCTCATAGTGTGTATTGTTGGTCTAGTGACAACACATCAGTTCAAAACTCTTTTCTAGCGAGTAGGAATACAGCAGCCAAAAATTATCTTAAGCCGTCAGCTCGCCAGGGCTGCAGTAAGGAGGACAGGTGCGGCAAGATGACGGTATCATGCCCCTCTAAGTCACGTCTTAGCCACAGCCTGGGGGTTGTTTCCAGAATGCGATAAATCATTCTGGAAACATGCCCCAGGCTGTGGCTAATATCCTTTCGTCCAGGAGTGCTAGTTCTGCAATTTTCGCAGGAGACCTTCCGTGAAGTTTGGAAAGTATGAGACGAGATACTGGCAGAAGTAAATCTGTGAGGACGGGGAGTGAGTCGTGCTTGGGTCGCTCAGATTGTAGAGCACTTGCCCGGGAAAGGCAAAGGTCCTGAGTTCGAGTCTCGGTCCGGCACACAGTTTTAATCGTCCAGGAAGTTTCAACAAAATTAATGTGTTCAATAGCCAAGAATTGCGACACAGACTTCTAATAACAGACTGCGAACTCAAGCCTGCCATGAAGAGGTCACCCTACGAAAAGGGCGGACGAGGACAAGTAAACAGTACATCCTAACAAATGAAGGATTTCAGTACGACCCGACGAAAGAATATAACAAACACAAACACATCGTAATCGAAAACTAGATAACATGTACCAATTTTGCAACCCGAAAAAATCCAGTAGAGAATCACCAGGACTGTGCTGCATGAACAGAAGAATTCGATTACCACCAATGGAAGCAACTCCGCAGGAATTTTTACATTACAAGACCGGGGAAATTCCAGAATCAAAACACTTTCTTCAAAACATGAAAGCGTACAACGCCTGCTTCCAAAATACCTACGGTGTCGTTTCGATTCTCACTAACAGAGATCAGATCGATTGTTTTTTGCATCCAAGGACAAATCCAACACAAGATGGGTCATTACTGCCACTGCCCAACGAAGACAATAAATTTCTACAAGTATATTTCGTCGGAAATGAAGAAACAGGCATTGATCGACGATACACAAACATTAGTAGATTGAGACGAGATATGGGTCAAGATACACAGCGGATCTTACACAAATACAATCAACTGATTCACATATTCAAGGCAGCACTAGCCAGAACGATTCCTGACGACTGCTGGCTGGACAACGCGACTGTCGATTTAATGCAACTCAGGTGGACGAAGTCGCCATCGTAATAGCGGACAGTGAAAGCACAAGCCGTGACATAATTGTGCAACGAAGAAGAGGAGGACCACAAAGCACTGCAGAGACACGCCGTTCATATGATATCCTCCCATATTCATTCATATTTCTGCACCGAGAGGACAGACATCGTTTTAATGTCAACAGATCCAACCTGAACCAGGCGTAGAAACAAACAATACGCTTCCAGGTAGTTGTATGGTTACAGCTTAATGATCAGAGACAATGAAACATACAATCACATTTTCAACACACACCGTTTATTCCAACAGTTCGTGGTAGATACAGTATGTACGCAAATATAGAAGCGGAACAGATGCTTTACATGGAAATAGCGTTTATCATCATTGGCCGGGAGGCCCCTTACGGGACAGGTCCGGCCGCCTTGGTGCAGGTCTTATTGCATTCGACGCCACAATGGGCGACCTGCGCGCCGGATGGGGTGAAATGACGATGCCACAGTCATAAATGACGGAAACATTGACGATACTGGAACAATGGTAATCTTGCACCCATCATATATAGGAAATACGAGACGCACGCATGAATACACCAAGATGCCGTGACCTACATAAGAAAATATGGACGATCTGACCTCTTCATAACATTCACATGCAACTCGTCGTGGCCAGAAACCAAAGAACAACTTAGATACGGACAAGCCCCCACGCATCGACACAACATGATAACCCGAGTTTTCCGAGAAAAACAAATGAGATTTATCGAATCACCAAAAAATACCACATCTTTGGAACCGTTAGATGCTGGATGTAGACAATCGAATGACAAAAACGAGGACTGTTTCATCACACAACATAATATGGCTACACAACAGAATTCATCCACGGATATCGACAAAATCATCAAAGCTGTATTTCCCAATCCACGAGAAGATTCGGAACCATACGACAATAGTTGTGGACAACATGGTTCACGGACCATACGAGCCGTTAAACCGGATGCGCCACGTATGAGTGATGGAAAACATACAAAAATCACCCAGAATCATACTTGGACTGCACACAATCGGAGTTGATGGCTACTCCAAAAACAGAAGACGATCTCCCAAAAATAGAGGCTTCACAGCAAAATTATGAATACGAGGAGCTGCGCGCGGTAGCCGTGCGGTCTAGGGCGTCTCGTCACGGTTCGCACGGCTCCCTCCCCGTCGGAGGTTCGAGTCCTCCCTTGGGTATGGGTGTGTGTGTTGTCCTTACGTAAGTTAGTTTAAGTTAGATTAAGTAGTGGGTAAGCCCAGAGACCGATGACCTCAGTAGTTTGGTTCCATAGTCCTTACCACAAATTTCCAAATACTGTAGCGACGAACTGGAAATAGATAACCATTGGGTATCTTATAACACACTACTTTCCGAACTATTCTAGGCGCACATAAATGTAGAATACTACATTCAGTGAAGTCCTTCAAATATATCTGTAAGTATTTCAAATAGCCAAAGATAGCGACAACAAAACAGAAAACGAGATCTTTATGATCCAAATGGGAAAATACATCAACAGTAACGATGCAGCGTCGTGGAGTTTCGATTTTCCCATGCACGAACGCGAACCAACAATGCAATGTCTAGTAGTACATTTGGAGAATAGACAGAGACTTTCACTTCACATAAGACACGGCCAGAAAAATTGCAAGTGAACCACCTCAGAAAACAACATTAACAGCGTTTTACAAACTGTGCCAAACGGATCCCCTCGCGAAAACATTGCTATATGTCGACGTTTCTACTTATTATACGTGGAATGCAACAATAAAAATCTTTCAACGACGAAAACAAGGAATTCCAGCAGAATATCATTCAGGAATCATGAAAACTGTCACACTAGGCACAGTATGTTTCTATTTCCTGATGCTGCTACACGAAATACGGGAACCAACAAGACTGTTGACGATTACCTAGGCCAGACGTACACATGCCAACGTTACGACTACTGGAAAACGACAACCAATGGAAATTAACACTAAAGGAAGCCTCATTCACAGCCACAGCTGAACAAATGAGAGACATTCGCCATAATCCTAACAACATGTAATCCATCTAATCCAAAACAGCTTTGGGACTCCTTCAAAGAGAATATGAATGATGACGTACTGCACCAAATCCGACAAGCTCATCGTGAAATGACCATCGAATTCCCCGACGACATCTTCAATGAAACACTTATTCGCCTAGAAGATAAATGTTTAGCAATAAACAACCTGACCTTAGTACAACTTGAGATGTAAGCAGCATGTAATGAAGCTATCGGTGTGCTAGACTTCGAAATTGCAACGGACAAAAAACTACAACATCAACGAACTATTTCAATACCCTCACAACAAACGCCCCCTCAATGACAATCAAACGGAAATTTACAACGTTATCATGGACCGGATCAGCAACAACAGTGGCGGATTCGTTTACCTGGAAGCACCAAACGGCACCGGGAAAACGTTTCTAACAAATCTATTGCTGACGGAAATACGCGCAAAACAACACATCGCACTTGCACTGGCATTGCAGCCACACTTATGGAAGGAGTAAGAACTACCTGATCCACCCTATAGCTACTGTTGAATACAGCTGAAGAACAATTCCAGGTAAGTAAAATTTCAAGAGCGTCTGGGCGGAGTGAACTTCTAAAGCAAGCTAAAACTCTCGTTTGGAATTAATGCACAATTGCACAGAAGAAATCACTCGAAGCCATGGACAGAACATTACATGACTTGCGAGGAAACTCTGAAGTGATGGGAGGAGCTCTACTCATACTCTCAAGAGATTTTCGGCTAACACTTCCAGTTATCCACAAGAAAATACCAGCAGAAGAGATAACTGCATGCTTAAAAAAATTACATCCCTGGTCACACATAAAAATGTTGCGACTAACAAAAAATATGAGAGTTTAACTATTAAAGGACAGAACAGCAGCACATTTTGGCCAACAACTTACAAATAGGTGAAGGCACATGTTCTACTGACCGACGACTGGTCTCATTAAACTCAACTGTGATTTTTGCAATATAGCCACTGCCGGAAACAAACTCATCGAACCAATTTACCCAAACATTGTTCATAACTATACAAATCCGGACTAACTGTTTGTAAGGGACATTTTGCCAACTAAATACAATATTTTCGACGATATCGGTCTCAGTATCCAAAAGAAAATTCCCGGTGAAGAGAGAATACACAAATTGATCGACAAGTGTGAACTTCCCCGTAGAATTTATAAACTCTTTGCAAGTACCAGAAATATGTGATCGCAGTCTTTCTCGGCGTATTCCAGTCATGAATTCTTCTCGGGTTGTCAGCCGAGTGGTGGCGTCATCTTGTCGCAACGTTTCGATGAGTTTCGTACCCATCATCTTTTGGCCAGAAACCGACAATACGGCGCCACCATTCGGCTGATAAACCGAGAAGAATTCATCAAGGACCAGAAATGTCATTACATTGCAAATCTCAACTCATCAAAACTATGTAAAAGAACAAAGATAATCGTCAAACAGCTATCAAATAACACCATCGAAACCGAACTTACGGCTGAAAAGTACAAAGGACACACACTATTTACCCCAGAACACCACTGATGTGTACTGAACCACCATTCTCGTTTAAAAGACTGCAATTCCCAATCAAATTAGCCTATAGTCTTACAGTTAACAAAGCGAAAGGACAAACTTATATTATTGCCTTATCAACCTCAAACACTCCTGCTTCTCGCATGGTCAACTATATGTGCAGGATATTTGAATAATTTGTCCGTATATACCCCAGATAAAAAAATGAAAAGCGTTGTTTATAAACAAGTATTGTAAATAGTTAGAATATGTTTTCAATAAAATTTTTACCTCTTATACTTTAAAAAGTATTAAAAATAGTTAGAATATATTTTAGATAAAAGTTTTTTTACCTCTTATGCCTTCAAGTTTATCCTTTAATGAACCACAGAATCTCATATCAACTCCTTCAATATATAATTATATTTGTGTGTGATTCTGTGTCTATTTACTCAGAATATTCACCTACTTTCGTAAGTAATGCGGACAATTTAGATGTGGCAATAATATTGGGAGAGGATATGTACATTAGTACGTTGTGCAAAAATGATTAGCACTTGAACCACGTCGGCCCGCGGGTCCAAGGTCAATATCAACATTACGGCGCAACGCTACCTACTGATAAAATGTGCCTGAGGCTCTCGTTGTCGCTATAAAACGAACGTAACTGATCAGAGTGACTTGAGCAGACGTGCATGATGTTTCGTAGACAATTGTGCGAACTGTACAGTCAAATCAGTGAGTTTGAAAGAGGGCGCATTATTGACATGAGAGAATGTGATGCATCCAGCCGGGAAACTGCTGCTCGTGTGGGACGTAGTGTTTCGGCAATACAACGAGTGTATGCAGCATGGATCACGAAAGGCCGCAGAACACGATGAGATGGCTCGGGTCACACCGTCCAGCCCAACCCCGAGAAAATCGACACCTCATCCAAACGGCATTGCAGGACAGATCTGTGTCCTCCTCCGCTCTGGAGCAACAGAGGAAGACTGTAACACGTTGTACGTTGTCAGGGTGACAGTCTGTCGCCGTTTATTACGGCATGGGTTACGTGCGCGTCGTCCACTTCTGCGCCTACCTTTGACAAATGTGCAGAAACATGCTAGACGGCAGTGGTATATGGAACGACATCAATGGGGACAGGCATGGCTTCAGATAGTGTTTCAGGACGAATCCATGTTCTGTTTGTTTGAAGATGATTACCGCATTATGGTTCGCCACAAACAGAGGAAGCGGCGTCATAGTCACTGCAGTCGCACAAGACATACAGCGTCAACTCAAGGCCATATGGTGTATTGTGCTATTGAGTCCAACCAAGAATCATAGTTGCTGCGTGTCCAGGACACTGTGATCAATGTGACCTACGTGAATGACATCTGCGACCCGTAACCATACTCTTTCTGCACAACACCCCAGATGACATTTTTCAGCAAGACAATGTACGAGCACATGTCGCTACACGAACAAGTGGCTTCTTGGTGCTACAGGATGTCAGCCTTTTGCCCTGGCCCGCCAGGTCACCAGACTTGTCACCAATCGAAAATATCTCGGATATGGTGAAACGACAGGTGCATCGCTGTGACTCAATACCAAGCGTCACGGATGAACTTTGGAACTAGGTGAATGCAGCGTGGATGGCTATACCACAGGACACCATTCGCGCATTATACACGTCGATGTCATCAAGAGTGGGATAAGTTATCGGGGCTCATGGCAGACCCTGTTTTTACTAGCCAACAGCTCACATGCTGAACCGAGGTGTCTGAAATGCCAGTTATTTTTGGAGAACATGCTAATGTTCATGTCCTGCGAATATGAACGTCCTATCTCTCGTCGTTCACATTGTTCTATTTTTTCTGAACATATATATATATATATATATATATATATATATATATATATATATATATATATATATGTGTGTGTGTGTGTGTGTGTGTGTGTGTGTGTGTGTGTGTGTGTGTGTCATTTTCCATGTCTAAATTGTCTGTATTTATTATAGAAATACGTAAAGGTATTGACAATATTACTCTAAGGTACAAGTTAAAATGCACGGCGCCTAAAAAGGACTGGAGACTCTCTAAGTGTCACAGTGCTATAGCCAAGTCTAAATTTTCTAGATTATTTACCAAAACATATAAAGATAATGGCATTCCTCGTGTAACTTAGAGGTTACGGCACACATGATGCCTAAAACACAACTGTGGACTCTCAGATTGTCACGATCTTATTTCCAGTTCTCATTTGTCTATGATCTTTATAAAAACACGTTAAGATACTGACAGTTCCATCGCACGCCTACGTGAAACTACGTTTCTGGTGGTTCAAAGATCGACCTTTACGACGTTTTAAGAATGGCCTCAGCAATGTGCCACCTGACAAAGCACCATTTTAGGGAGGAGGAAGTTGATGCGTAATGTCCAACGTTATAAAACTGTAACTAACGACATCGACTGGCTGATATAACTTATTTGTTATTGTAAAACTACACAACTTCGTGACTCTGGTATTTTTTGAGACAACAGGTCGTCTACAGTATTTTTTTAAATTTTTAAACACAGTAACTTGCGTCAACATACAACATGTAGCTCGGCTGCTTTGCTCTTGTATACAGCAGCCATTATCGATGGAAGCTACAAGTAAGTGCACTACTCCTGAGCTGTTCACAAAAAAATTTTGTTTGCAGGTGAAGAAAACGTGTTTATACACTGAAGCGCCAAAGAAACTGGTATAGGCATGCGAATTCAAAAATGGTTCAAATGGCTCTGAGCACTATGGGGCAACATCTGAGGTCATCAATCCCCTAGAACTTAGAACTACTTAAACCTACCTAACCTAAGGACATCATACACATCCATGCCCGAGGCAGGATGCGAACCTGCGACCGTAGCGCTCGCGCAGTTACAGACTGAAGCGCCTAGAACCGCTCGGCCACACCGGCCGGCACACGAATTCAAAAGCTGAGATACGTAACCAGCAAGAATACGGCGCTACCGTCGGCAACGACTATATAAAAGAGCAAGTGTCCGGCGCCGTTGTTAGATCAGTTGCTGCTGCTACAATGGCAGGTTATCAAGATTTAAGCGAGTTTGAACGTGGTGTTGGAGCACGACCGATGGGACACAGCATCTCCGAGGTAGCGATGAAGTGGGAATTTTACCGTACGATCATTTCACGAGTGTACCGTGAATATTAAGAAACCAGTAAAACATCAACTCTCCAACATCGCTGTGACCGGAAAAAGATCATGCAAGAACGGGACCAAAGACCACTGAAGACAATAGTTCAACGTGAGAGAAGTGCAACCCTTCCGCAAATTTCTGCAGGTTTCAATGCTGGGCCACCAACAAGTGTCAGCGTGCGAAGCATTCAACAAAACATGTTCGATGTGTTTTTCGGAGCTGAAGGTCTACTCGTGTACCCTTGATGACTGCACGACACAAAGCCTTACGCTAAGGCTGGGCCCGTCAATACCGCCTTAACTGGAAACATGTTGCCTGGTCGGACGAGTCTCGTTTCAAATTGTAAACATGTTGCCTGGTCGGACGAGTCTCGTTTCAAATTGTATCTGTGGGGTGGACATATACAGGTATGGAGACAACCTCATGAGTCCACGAAACCTGCAGGTCAGCAGAGAAATATTAATGCTGGTGAAGGCACTGTAATGGCGTGTGGCGTGTGTAGAGGGAGTCATGTGGGACCCATGATACTCTGACAGGTGACACGTAAGGACCCTGTCTGATCACCTGCATCCATACATGTCCATTGTGCATTCCGACGGACGTGGGCAACTTCAGCAGGGCAATGCGACACTCCATACGTCCAGAATTGCTGCGTAGTAGCTCCAGGAACACTCTTCTGAGTTGAAATGCTTCCGCTGCCCACCAAACTCCCCAGATATGAACATTATTGAGCAAATCTGGGATGCCTTGCAACATGCTGTTCAGAAGAGATCTCCACCCCTTCCAACTCTTACGGATTTATGGACAGCCCTGCAGGATTCAAGGTATCAATCCCCTCCAGCACTACTTCAGACATTATTCGAGTCCATGCCACGTCGTGTTGCGGCACGTCTACGTGCTCATGGGGCCCTGCATGATTTTAGGCAGGTGTACTAGTTCCTTTGGCTCTTCAGTGTAGATTACTTGTAAACTTTCTGCTTCTTCCGATAGATTTGAAGAGCTGACTAACTAAAGACAAGTAAATATAAAATATTTTTATGTGCATACCAGTCTGTATAATAGTTAAATAAAAAATTATTTCTGTATTTTAGAGGCATAACTTTGTTACAGCACACGTACCTGCAGGAACAAGAGTGACAATTGAAACTGCAGAAAACAAGTTTCATTAATGAAATTAGGGACATTTGTGAATGGTTCAGTAAAACAGACGAAGTTTTATTTCACATTGTATGTTTGTTTTAAATACAACATACAATTACTCAGAATATTGTTGTAAAGGGGTCCTGACTTTGTTTTTTCTCATACCATTGAACCTGTATGTAAGTGTCTAACAGTCTGAACTAATTTCTTCGTTTAGAGGATATTGTGCTGAATGTAAGTGCTGTGTCCTGTTTTTCCTCAAATGGTTCCAATGAAAAGATACATAAATAAGTCTGTAAAAGTTTTGTTTCTTTATCTAGTTCATGCAGTTCATTTTTCGTTTTCCTTCTTATTTCGTTTCAATGAATTTTAAGAAAACCAGGAAAATAAAGCTCACCCAACTGATGAAGTTTATGATATATGTTTTCGTGTCTACTGAGAAAACGAAACCCATAAAACTGAACATATGTGTAACACAGTAATTATTATGTGTTAATAGATACACTAGGTGAGCCCATCTTTACCACAAATGAATTCAACTCTACTTTCCGTTTGTTAAACTTCATATCGCAAAGTTGTCTTGAGCTGAGGGGTAACTTTATCACAGTATTCTAAATTCCGAACACCTCAATGCTCATAAAAACTTAATTGTCATCAAAATTATAGGGTTATAGACAGTTCCGTATGCATGGAGATTAAATGTCATAGTAACCATTTTAAAGGACTGAAAGATTTAAGTCGAAATAAGGCCCTAGGAGTAGACAACATTCCCTTAGAACTACTGATAGATAAAACTCTTCCATGTGCTGAGAAAGATGTATGACACAGGCGAAATACCCTCAGACGTTAAGAAGAATATAAGAATTCCAATTCCAAAGAAAGCAGGTGCTGACAGATGTGAAGATTATCAAACTATCAGTTTAATAAGTCACAGTGGCAAAATACTAACACGAATCCTTTACAGAAGAATGGCAAAACTGATTGAAACCGACACCAGGCAAAATCAGTTTGGATTCCGGAGAAATGTAGAAACACACGAGGCAATACTGACCTTACAACTTCTCATAGAAGATAGGTTAAGGGAAGAAAAACCTACGTGTATAGTTATTGTAGACTTAGAATGCTGACTGGAATATTCCCTTTCAAATTTCAAAGGTAGCAGGAGTAAAATAAAGCGAGGGAAAGGATATTTACAATTTGTATAGTAACCAGTTGGCTGTTACAAGAGTCGAGAGGCATGAAAAGGGAGCAATGGTTAAGAATGGAATGAGACAGTGTTGCAGCCCATCCCCGATGTTATTCAGTCTGTATCCTGAGCAAGCAGTAAAGTAAACAAAAGAAAAATTTGGAGTAGTAATGAAAGAACCTTGATGTTAGCCGATGGCATAATAATTCTGTCAGAGACAGCAAAGGACTTGAATGAGTAGCTGAACGGAATGGACAGTGCCTTGAAACGAGGATATAAGATGAACATCAACATAAACAAAACGAGGATAATGGAATGCAATCGAATTAAATCATGTAATGCTGAGGGAATTAGACTGGGAAATGAGACACTTTAAGTAGTAGATGAGTTTTGTTATTTGGGAAGCGAAATAACTGATGATGGTTGAAGCAAGGAGGATATAAAATGTAGACTGGCAATGGCAAGAAAACCGTGTCTGAAGAACAGAAATTTGTTAAGATCAAGTATATATTTAAATGTCAGGATATCCATCCAGAAAGTATTTGTATAGAGTGTAGCGATGTATGGAAGTGAAACATGGACGATAAATAGTTTGGACAAGAAGGGAATAGAAGCTTTTGAAATGTGGTGGTACAGAATAATGCTGAAGATTAGATGGGTAGATCACATAACTAACGAGGAGGTACTGAATGGAATTGGGGAGAAGAGAAATTTGTGGTACAACCTGACTAGAAGAAGGAATCGGTTGGTCGGACACATTCTGAAGCATCAAGGTATCACCAGATTAGTATTGGAGGGAAGCGGGGGGGGGGGAGGAGTCAAAATTGTAGAGGGAGACCAAGAGATGAATACTGTAAGCAGATTCAGAAGGCTGTAGGTTGCAGTAGTTACTCAGAGATGAAGAGTCTTGCTCAGGGTAGAGCAGAATGGAGAGATGCATCAAATCAATCTTTGGGCTTCAGACCACAACAACAACAGCAGTAACCATTTGTATAAGGTTTTGATACAAAAAGTACTTAAAGTGTCACAAAGTTATATATGTGGCGTCTGTCCTATCACAGCACATTAAATGCGAATATGTGTCTATTTATTTAAAAGACTCTGATTGAAAAATGGGGTACCAGACAACTTTTGAATGAATCAAAGGCATTAGCTGCCAGTGGACCTTTATTTATATCAATGGGGAGAGTTGAGAACTAGTGCTGGACCGGTATTCGAACCTGGGTCTCCTGCTTACTAGGCAGATGCGATGACCGGCACGCCATCTGGACTCGGTGGTCATTACAACCGCACGTACTACCCTCGCACAGCACCCATCAGACCCAAGTTCTCAATTTATACCGCAGACTACTGATATAGTGCCCCTGCACAGTAGCCCCATTACTCTTGGCATCCTGCCGATTCCCATAAGAATTAGAGTTTGGTGTGCGTCTGCACTGACGGGCTCATTGGGCATCATCGACTTAATTATGTTTGTGGCCTCGGATCTTTTTGATACGTTCAAAAGAACAGACAAAATTTTTATCCTTGAGCTATTACGAATCAAAGCACAGGGGGATTAAAGACATTGGCTGTCAGTGGTTACTGGCTTGTATCAAGTGGGCGACTTGAAAATTTGTGCTGGACTGGGATTCGAACCCAGGTCTCACCCTTACTAAGCAGATGCACTGACCACTGAGCCATTCGGACAGAGTGGTCAGCACACAACTGCACAGACTGCCCTAGCACACCTCCAGTCGGACACAGATTGTCAACTTATACCACACATTACTGATGTAGTGCCCCCACTCATTTGTCTCACTGCTCGCGGCGTCTCGCCGATGCCCGTAAGAGTTCGAACTTGATGTGGAACTACACTCAAGGGATCGTTAGGTGTCATCGCCTTAATTACATATGCAGTGTCTATGCTTTCGGACATGTCCGATGGCAAACCTTTTGTACATCAAGATAATGTTTATTCCCTAGCGTGGGAACCGTCGGTGTGCATGCGACAGCATGTGTACCTAACGTGCTCCAAAACGCCGCGAATAAAAACGGGTTTTTGCGGTGCTCATACTTCGGCTTATGAATAATAAAAACCAACCGCAATTATGTCTCTAATATTGGACTAAAACTAATTAACAAATAAATCATATTGCTGACAAAAATGTTGGGCCAAGTGTTTTGAATAGCCCTTGGGCTAGGAACCATTTGCATACCCAACAAAAGGATCGTCTTAAGGGCACTATGCTGCAGTACAAGGTCAAAGTACGAACATGACACACTCTTGCTTAAGCAAATGGAGCAGATCGGTTGGTTCTTTTTACATTTGATGTTGTGTACGGTGGGTTTATGGAACTTACGGGGACACTATTAGTTCATTGACATGTCCTCGGAAAACCCTCAAAAAGGGTTTCTTTAATTATATTTTCACGCTTAACACCGGACCAAAACCCAGCTGAGGATTCCAAGACGGCTTCGCACAGCGTATGGTTGTAATTTTTACGATGTTATTCCTTAGGTCCTGATGTCGAGCAACCTTGAAAACTTTTTTCATATCTTAATTCGTTTCCTGGAGACAGAGGTTCAAAGTTACCCTACTTGCACGTAAAATACGCACATAAAATGTGATGTGGGGCGAAAACGTAGTTTATAAAGTGACGTATCACGGATAAATATGCTGTAAAGCGTCTCCGTTACCATCTGGGAACGCCATGTTGTAGCACTGAAGCACATGAAGAATATTTTCGCACGTAAAATCCAGTCTAGGCGTAAAATTACTTTTACGCTAATTAAATTTCTCACAAGCAAAACTATCTAAATTTTACTGAACAATAAATTTCTTTTCATAAGTTACATGCCCTGCTGCATCTGGGAAAAGAAGTGAAGCAGCGGAAAATGTTTCCGTCGTAGTGTATTAAATGCGAATATGTTCCTCCTTATTTAAAAGACTCTAGTTCCTCCTTATTTAAAAGACTCTAGATTGAAAAGTGGGATACCGCATCATTCTATCTTCCTCAGCACTTTTAAACAATTCCCAAACGTTGGCATGCGGACATAGTTACGCTTTTTATGCTAAGAGAGAAAAAGACAGTGGCAATGGCAAAGGGGCAGAAAAGTAATCACTACCGGAAGATAGCAGACAATGGTTTCCAGGGCAAGAGTGTATAAAACTGTGTCGGGGAGGAGAAATATAGAGAAAGTGTAAATGAGCGAGAGCCAATGATAATGAGGGATAGGGTATATGACAATGACAAAGGGGAAGAAAGAGATAGTGCCTGAGACAGCAGCAGTAGAAACGAAAGAATGAGATATCAACAGTCATAGAGAAGAAGACGGAGAAGTGACAGATAGATGAGACTGTAGTAGTAGGACAAAACGAAGGAGACCGTGGCTGTGATGCAGGTGAAAGACAGAAATTATGACAATGAGTTGGTCTGAATGAGTGAGTGAGAAAGGCAATTGGAGTTCATCTATATTAGTGCATGGAGAGTGCTGGCGCGCCAGTTTTTCGTCAATCCACGACCATATGTTTCCAGTAGGTGAGGCACCTGGGAAACATGCAGTGTTGCGTCATCTTCCCTTAGGATGACTCCACAGGGACCTCCAAAATAGGTCATAGCCACCAGCCTTAATACAGCATAAATATAACGCCTGCCCTGCAATTACCGGCTATTGGAACCAGAGGTGATCATATCGCTTACCCTACACCCGGTACCGTCACACCAGACGCTGTGCCGGTATGACGATAACGAATGAAGCCAGCCAACGATCGTTCTCCTGGGAGAACGCGGCCATCGCGATGCTGTACGCAAAACAGGCACTCGTATGGAAACTCGAAGTGGTGCCAATACCATTTCCTGCGTTGTTGTTGGGTATACCTATGTCGCCTCGCACATCTCTTCTTCCGCGTCAAGGGAAGCTGTACTGCACGGTCGGCAAACAATACGAGTATCTATAATTACAGTGTAGCTACTCGCAGAGGCCCAGGTTGGACTGTAACTACCGTATAGCAGCGCAGCTAGGTAGGTATGTTAATGAGTTAATGTGGAATCGATTTACGTTTGGAAAAAATAGTCCCAATTTTGGTCACCTGGTGCAAATCTAGTGCTGCGAATGAAAGAAAGGCGTATAGAAATGTTTCCGTATGTAATAGATAAGGGGTGGGACGTGGGCATGGAAAGTCAAACAAGTGAGGAAGGCATAATGTTGATTTTATTATCAACTGATGCTTCCACAATTTTTTCAGTATGATCGGTGGAGACAATGACAAGATGTTGCATCCGTGAAACGACATGAGCAGCAGTGCACTCGTCAGTTCCGGTGGAATCTGAACAACGTGTTCCTGTATGCTGGCCTTCAGTTCCTGATAAACGCGTCCTTTTTTATATCCCCAGAGCCAGACAGATTCAGATCAGGTGATCTTGCAGGCCATGTTTCTCGAAAACGTCTGCAGATAACACTTTCATGGAAGGTTGCATTAAGCAGAGTTTTCACTGAGCCAGCGACATCAGGTGATGTCCCATCTTGCATGAAAGTTTTCACACAGTCGCGCTCTTCCAAAGCAGCAGTCACATGCTGTACCACGAAATCTCGATAACGTGCAGACGTAACAGTACACCTGGAATGCCCTCTGCATGTATTCTCTTCAAAGAAGAACGGACCGAGCGTGAAGGTGCTTGTGAATCCGCACCGCACCGTCATATAAGGCGTGTGCAATGGTCTTCTGCACCACTAGCAGTTTCACAATACCCCAAATTCGGCAGTATTCACTGCACCCCGTAGTGTAACACGTACCTCGTCACGCTGTAGTCGCATGTCATCAACTTCGATCTGTGTCAGAACGGAAGAGCAAATCCAGAATGTTTCTGCACCTCATGAGGTTTCAGTTGCTGCACAGTCTGGATCTTGTGCAGGTACTAGCGTAAAGTAGATCGCAAAATTGTTGACTATTGACGGACGATTCTCGTGACACTCTATGATCAGTAGCACTAACCGGAGAACGTGCTGCATGGCCAGTTACAGCACCAGCAACCTCGTCAGTAACATTCGCCGCGATAGGACGCTTTTCGTTTCCAGGTACCACACCAAGCTCACCCGTGTTTTCGAATTCATTATCACCTTCTTTTAACCATTTAACGACGTCGAGTCTCTCCCCAGACAATGCCGTTCACATCACTCAGTTTCACTAACAGCACACCGTCTCTCTTCTCGATATCTATACTGTTCACTCATGTTAAACTTGTTAAATGACAGTGTGGATGTCATACTATCATACAAATATAGTAAAGCGCCAGATTCGCCACTGGTGGTCAAAACCGAAACTCATTTTTTTTTAGCGTAAATCGGTTTCGCAAAACGCATTATCACAGCTACCTACTTTCCGTGCTACACAATAATTACAGCTCGCACTGGACCTCTATGAGTAGTTGCACTTTAGTTATAACCACACGGTATGTCCGTCCATGCCGCCCCTGTTAGCGTTTCGACTATGAGATTCTGCTGGCACTGAGTGCGGCTTTCGTGAAACTTTAGATTCCATATTCGGAAGACAGCTGTCAAATCCTAACCAACGCAAGCCGCAGAATTGCGGAACGACAACCCACTTCTCGATTGACCACCATCGCGACGATATCGGGTTAACAAATGTGCAGGTAGACGTTTGTGCTTCTTAACTGACGCCTAACACCATTCTCTCAAAAACAACTGACATTCAAATGCGATTTCCGAAAGGGAAAAAATTGTGTAATCTTTATTTATGTACAGAACTTGATGACATTACTGCCACATACTTTGTTCGATTGCGCTGAAACACTGATCATTTGCATATCGAAGTACTTCGTGCGAATTCGACGTTTGTTGCAGGCCTCCCATATTGAGCTGAAATTTTAATGACCAACAGTCTAGTTTCTTGGTACGTTAAACCAACACCCTATAAGCTTTTTTATAAGCTGGCAGCGAAAGGAAACTATCTACTGCGTAAAAAGCTTTGAAGTTAAAGGGACGTCCTTTTAAAGCCCTTTATTGTCTCTTGTAATCTCATGATGACGGTAATTATTACAACCGATGTAGGTAGTACAACACCTTTCCTTTTGTTAATTTTCCAGAGTTTGAAATAACTCACCATTGCGTTAGGTTTAATGAAATGATAAATAACTGATCTAATTACCAAGGGAGTTGGCTGAGACGTATAGGCTCCGAAGTCCTCGTACATTGTATACACGCGATGACCAATTTTTCGTTATTTTCTGTGCTCTAGTTTTAGCGTCTGCAACTGCTAATCAAAACGTCATGGGCCCTGCGTCACTCCCAGCCATACCTAAATTTTGAATAAAAATCATCAGCAATGGCGGCCGAAGACTTCCGGCGTAAGAAATCACCCTCGTCCTGTCGACGACCTTGTCACAGACGGTGGAGGAACGAACAGAGGTCCAGCTTACTCTCTTGTCCTTTGGTTAGGAAACTGCCTCTAAAAGGCAGAAGAGTCAGCCATGATGGAAACCACTGCATTAAAGACACGTAGCATGTATCCATAGGACATGTGGGCTTTAATTGAAAAAGTGTCATGATGATCTCTCCATCGGCAAAAGATTCCGGACTACTCCCCCATTCGGATTTCCGAGAGTGGACTCCCAAGGTGGAGACGACTATGAGAAAAAGACTGAATAAACAACGAAAGGATAACGTTAACGTTCTACGAGTCCAGGTGTGGAATTTCAGAAGCATGAACCTAGAAGGAAAGCTAGAAAACCCGAAAAGGGAAATGCTTAGGCTCAGTCTAGATACAGCGGCGATCAGCGAAGTGAAATGGAAAGAAGATTTGGATTTCTGCTCAGATGAGTATAGGATAATATCTACATCAGTAGAAAGTGGTCTATAGGGAGTAGAGTACAAATATAGGACAGAGAGTTAGTTACTGTGTACAGTTCAGTTATAGAGGTATTCATACCACGATCGACAGTAAACCGGTGTCGATAACGGATGTTCAGGTATACATATCGAAGTCTCAAGCTGAAGATGAAGCACCAGAGATGTATATTAGGACACTGAGCGGATAATTCACTACGTACAGGGAGACGAAAATCTAATAGTCATGGGGGATTGCAATGCGGTCATAGGAGAGGGAATAGAAGAAAGGATAACGCAATAAAATGGGCATGCTGGTAGAAATGAGAGAGGAAATAGTTGATTTGAGTTCTGCAGTAAATTTCAGTGAGTAATGGCAAATATCTTGTTCGAGAATCACAAGATGAGATGGTGTACTTGGAAAAGGACGGGAGATTCGGAAAAATTCCAGTTAGATTACATCATGGTCAGGCAGAGATTTCTAAATGAGATATTGGATTTTAAGGCATAGTCAGGATCCCATATAGACTGATATCACAATTTAGTAATGATGAAGAGAAGGCTGAAGTGTAAGAGACTAATCAGAAAGAACCAGTGCGTAAAGAACTGGTATACGGAAGTACTATGGAATGAAGAGACACGCTTAAAGTTTTCTGGTGCTATAGATACAGCCATAACGAATATCTCAGTATGTAATTCAGCTGACGAGGAATAGACATCTCTGGGAACAAGAAACTGAAAAGTGAAACGCAGGTGCAAGGAAGATTACTGCGATGAAACTGCGGATAAAAAGAAATACTTCAGTAGATCGACGAAAAAGAAAGTACAAAAATGTTTCCGGAAAATCAGGAATACAGAAAAACAACTCCCTTCGGAATGAAATAAATAGGAAGTGCAGGAACACTAAGGCAAAATAGCAGCACGAAAAGTTTGAAGAAATTGAAAAATAAATGATTGTCGGAAGGACTGACTCAGCATGTAGAAAAGTCAAAACAACTTTCGGTGAAATTAAAATCAAGGGCAGGAACATTAGGAGAGCAATCGGAATTCCGATGTTGAATATAGAGGAGCGAGCAGATAGGTGGAAAGAGTACATTGAAGGGTTCTATGAGGGGGAGGACTTGTTTGATTACGTGATAGGAGAAGAAACAGGAGTCGACGGGGAAGAGATGGGGGATCGAGTATCAGAATAAGAATTAATAATGGCTTTCAAAATTTTTTTATCGTAAGGAAAAAGACATAGATAACATCCAATCGGAATATCCAAAACCATTTGGGGGAAGTGGCAAGAAATCGACTATTCAAGGTGGTGTGTAGAATATATGAGACTGGTGATTTACCATCAGACTTTCGGGAAACATAATACACACAATGCCGAAGACAGGAGGAGTCAACAGGTGTGAGAATATCGGGCAATCCGTTAACAGGTCATGCACCCAAGCTACTAACAAGAATAACGTGCAAAAGATTAGAAAGAAAATTGAGAATTTGTAGGATGTAGGATGATGATCAGTTTGGCTTTAGGAAAGGTAAAGGCACCAGAGAGGCAGTTATGATTTTGCGGTTGATAACGGAAGCAAGACTGAAGAAAGATCAAAACATGTTTATAGAATTTGTCGACTTCGAAGAAGCGTTCGACAGTGTAAAATGGTACAAGATTTTTGAAAAATAAGAGTAGACTATAGGAAAAGACGGGTAGTATACAATATGTACAGGAACGAAGAGGGAACAATAAGACTGGAATACCAAGAAAGAAGTTTCCTCAGTGAAAATGAAGAAATACAGGCTCTGCTGAATGGAATGAACAGTTTAAAGAATACAGATGATAGACTGAGAGTAAATTTAAGAAAGATGAAAGGAATTACAAGTATCAGGAATGAGAACAGCAGGAAACTTGACATTCTATTACCTGGGCAGCAAAATAACCGATGATGGACGGAGCAAAGAGGACATAAGAAGCGGACTAGCACTGGCAAAAGGGCATTCCTGGCGAAGAGACGTCTACTAGTACCAAACCTAGGCCGTAACTAGAGGAAGAAATATCCGAGGATGTACGTTTGCAGCACAGAACTGTATAATAATGAAACATGGACTTAGGGTAAACCGGAATAGAAGAGATTCGTAGCATCTAAGATGTGATGGTACAGAAGAATTTTGAAAATTAGGTAGACTGATATGGTAAGAAATGAAGATGTTCTCCGCAGAACCGGCGAGGAAAGGAACACATAGGAGACAACGACAAGATAGAGGGACAAGATGATATTTGCTTATACATGACGGAATTACCTCTATGGTACTAGAAGGACCTGCACAGAGTAAAACCGGTAGAGGAAGACAGAGACTGGAATATATCCAGCAAATAATTAAATACGTTGGTTGTAATTGCTACTCTGAGATCAAAAAGTTACCATAGGAGAGGAATTCGTCGCAGGCCGTATCAGACTAGTCAGATGACAGATGAATGTTGATCGACATAAATCAATTAAATATGCAGGCAGTTGACAACATTCATAAACGTTAACACATATATTTTCTGAGTATCAGACTGTTACACTTTATGAAAGTACATATTTCCTAAAAACTGTTCGTAACTTATTGTTTCATTTTCGTAGGAAACTATGTCGCACTGAAAATATCCGCACAACTTGGGAAATGTTGGTGGTATGCTCAATGTAACAGGAAACAGATTTGTTCCATTCACCCACGGTACGTTTTGGTGAGAGCAGATCGCACGCTTATTCACTGTTGTTTTCATATATACAGAGGTACTTGGGGTAACAAACCGAATACATCATAGTTAAATTACCACAACTTATCGAAACACCAGAGATAACTGGTCCTTTATTCCATTATAAGTATGAAATATCTCAGAAAAGCTTCCCAGTTTTGTCGTTGGAGTTCCAGTCTACCCCTGTATTTAACGCTGTTTGTTGTATCTATACGTCCACTCTGTTTTCAGTAAAGTACAGTACGCAAGAAAAGGCTAGCGTGAAGACAAAGAGATATCAAGATGAAGTATAATCTTATAATCAGCTGCAGCCATACGTCAAAATAACTGTAATGATGAAAAAACAAATATCAAGTTACTAGTGCATTAGATAATTGAACGAGCATTTGCATAAAGAGGACTTGGAACTGCCTGTCAGTAGAAAGAAGTCACTATCCATTTCGAATAATAATACGTGTTTTGGCTACTGTCCACGTAACCGTTTCGATAAACAGTTTGGCACCTGTTGCTGAGTAGCCTCAGCGATAAAATATTTATTGTTCAGGATCTTTGTCAGACAGAATCTGATTATGGCCTGATTGTTATCGTATATTTTCCCACGCTTCTGTGCTTTTGTCTTGTTGAACTGCGCTCACAGAGCAACACTCGCTTATCATATTCGACGAATCTATTAGCTCACGTAAATAGAAAGCAGGTCTTTCAGCAATTACCTTTAAATTGTATTTAGATCCTATGTCACTAATAAATGACTAATTATTCGTATTTTTTTCGTAAATATCCACACACTTTCTTCTAACGTCAGTGGACTACGATCAACCTAATTTAACGTCTCTTAAACAATATTCATGACACGGCAGTTTGAACACCAACACTGTCTCTGAGAATTACTAGAGTCAAAAACTTCATGACCTCTGCAAGGTGCACCTCTGACTTTTTATCACACGAGAAAGTGCCTCTTTTTATCTCCTATAAACATCAAATTTTTGTATAGGTACCTTTTTACAACATGTATTTCCGAATTTCGTATGTAACTTATGTAAGGTACAGATTATTTTTTTTTGTTTCCAATGAAAATTAATGTTAGCGGCATGACACTTGACATCATTGCTACAAAGTTGAAAGTTAATCCACACCCCACTAGTAGTTACTATTTGCGCAATTCAGGATCATTCGTTGATTGTTTTATGATTTTCCAGATCTGTAATGAATAGGTTGGTAAGGAGTTCTTGTGGTGGGGCAACCTCCACCGGCGTGGCTAACAAATGTTGAATGGTCTTTGGTGCATGTGGACTTTCTGCAGTTCGTGTTCACAACGCATGTCACATACATATTACAGAAAATTGTAAAAACTAGCAGCCTCGAGTAATTTTGCTCGTCACGCTTAAATGTGATTAGCACTCCCCAACAAGTAGAATTCCTATTGAATTGTTAACTTTCAAAAGGTGGTACTTCCCATCTGGAATTTTATTTCGAAGGCACAGAATAAATCTCTAAGGGAATAGATTTAAACTTTCTTTCAACAAATCTGTCAAAATATTCGTAAGACCTTAAATTTAACCAAATTTGTTCATAAATTCAAATTCAACAACGGCCAAATCTGATCGAAAATTTCCCTATACATTCTAGAAAGATCCAAATTCCAGCATCGCTATCTCAGTGTAAGGAACAGAGCAAAATGGTTCAAATGGCTCTGAGCACTATGGGACTCGACTTCTGAGGTCATTAGTCCCCTAGAACTTAGAACTAGTTAAACCTAACTAACCTAAGGACATCACACACATCCATGCCCGAGGCAGGATTCGAACCTGAGACCGTAGCGGTCTCGCGGTTCCAGACTTCAGCGCCTATAACCGCACGGCAGGAACAGAGCAGCTGCTTCACATAAACTGAAAGCTACTATTGCACTGTAATATGCACTTAATCTGACAATACTTACTTTAGTAAAACAACCATCTCCCGATTCAGGTGCGTACTTGCACCGCAGCTGCACAAAGTAATTCCTAATTCCACAAGCAAACTCTTCACACACGCTGAATTTCAGTCTTTTAAACTTCAGTCTTTCAGTCTTTTAAACTAAAACGAAATTCAAACGGCACCTGCAGCTTACTAGCGAACCTGCTGGCGGGCTTCGCAAACAGCCAGTCAGTGCTCGAAAAGTGACAACGGGAGCAGGATCAATCATTAACGCGAGTGTTTACGGAGTACCACTGTATTTGGTATCAGGCCGTAGTAAATCACACTCCTCCCACTTCACTTGTTTCTGGGTCTTTCCAAAATAGGCACGCCTGTTTTTTTTTTTTTTTTTTTTTCAAGGCGGGAGTGTTGTCTTGCTGTTTAACGTCAACGTCAACAATACCTAAGCACTGCTGGTCACGTGTAAATACGTAAACGCCGGTGGAAAGTCGTTGTTTGGATTCCGTAAAAAGCGGTTGTATGCAGTTACGTCGCAAATAAATTGAAGAAATTGCTAGACGCTTGATTAAGAGTTAAAAATATTGTTTCCGTTTGTAGGGTAAAAATAATTTAGTGATTTGGTTTATTCACAGAAAGGATGCACGGGATTTTTTATGACATTTGTGGACAAAACGTAATCATGGTTGTTGGTCAGTAACTTCCGTCGAGGGAACAAATTGTGACATTATTGTCACTATGTCACGTTGCTATCACATACCTCTACGTGATATTATTTCACTTTTCTGCGGCCACCTCGCATTTATCAAGTGACTATACTGGAACAGTGTGTCTGACAAGGCAGCTCTGTGCTCGCCTCGGTGGGTATTTTGCTGACGGGAGCGTTTCTATAATCTCCTCTGTCATCCGAAAGACAAGTCTCTGAATCTCATTACGGCGAGCAGGCCTTCTTTGGGGAGGGGTTCAAAAAATGGTTCAAATGGCTCTGAGGCACTATGGGACTTAAGAGCTGAGGTCATCAGTCGCCTAGAACTTAGAACTACTTAAACTTAACTAACCTAAGGACATCACACACATCCATGCCCGAGGCAGGATTCGAACCTGCGACCGTAGCGGTCACGCGGTTCCAGATTGAAGCGCCTAGAACCGCTCGGCCACCCCGGCCGGCTTGAGGAGGGGAACGGAGGGAATTGGTAGTTCGTGGAACTCGGGCAACAACCCAGTCCACGACTACCGAAAGCCAGCCTGGCGCGCGCGTCCCTGGACTGTGTACACCACGGCCCCGGGCCAGAGAATAACTGAGAGCGAAGTGCTTTCTTTTCTGCCTGACTTCAAGGTTCAGATGCTGTGGCACTATCTCGCCAGCGTGGAATAGTCAGTTGCGTTCGATCTAAAAATTTGGTTCAGGCAGTAGTATTGGGTCACTCTGGACATTCTGATTGAGTAAGGGTGACGAATCATGAAGACATAGCTTCTGTCGAATCCCAACTCCATTTCCAGAAATGTCCATCTCGTACGCAAAAGGAGGAATATTACTTACCCTTTCTAGACTTAAAACTGCTTAAACCTGACTAATCTAAGGACATCACACATATCCATGCCCGAGGCAGGATTCGAACCTGCAGCGCGGTTCCGCACTGAAGCACCTAGAACCGCTCGGCCACAGCGGCCGGTCCAGTGGAATCCTTTTCTAATTTAAAGGATAACATTTACTGCTTTCTACTTCAGCTTATTGATTAGAAAGTATATGTTCGGATTTTTGTGATTTATTGAGGAGTTTTGTGTTGTATTTTATTGTATGGAACTGGGTAGGGTTGGTCATTGGTCTCATCGGATTAGGGAAGGACGGGGAAGGAAGTCGGCCGTGTCCTTTCAATGGAACCATCCCGGCATTTGCCTGGAGCGATTTAGGGAAATCACGGAAAACCTAAATCAGGATGGCCGGACGCGGGATTGAACCGTCGTTCTCCGGAATGCGAGCCCAGTGCTCTAACCACTGCTCCACCTCGCTCGGGTGTATGGAACTGGGGACCTAGAAACGACGGAGGGGCTTCGTCCCCGCTGCAGTCTGCAGTTGTACATAACCCACAACGACTACAGCAGTCCTCTCACCCCACCGCCGCCCCACACCGAATCCAGGGTTATTGTGCGGTTCGGCCCTCAGTGGACACCCCCTGGAACGTCTCACCAGACGAGTGTAACCCAAACGTTTGCGTGGGCCCGCATTCGCCGAGGCAGATGGAAAACCGCCTTAAAAACTATACACAGGCTGGCCGGAACACCGGACCTCGGCACTAATCCGCCGGGCGGCACGCCTTCCCTCCCAGAACGGCTAACCGGGCTGGCTCTTGAGAAGTCTAGTTTTTTTTTCCAATCTTCGACAGCATTCGTGGTAGTGTGCAGCTGGTTAAAAACATTCCATATTTCAGTTGGTAAACTAAAAGTTTTAATCCTTGAGTGACTGCGTAGTCTCATAACTGCATGACATCTTCTCCACTGGACGTTTCTTCCAATACTAATATCCACACTTCACAAAAACTGTTTCGAGGAAGACGTTCCATATCAGCATATATGCGGCAAAACAATTGGTCTTCGTCTCTATTGCTGTTTTCCTCCTCTAATCCCAATTCTTGTAATTTTTCTTCTTCCACAGACATTAATTGAAGTTAAAATTCCAGATCGCAAGGTATGTTTCGGGGAACACTGTTTTCATAGTTTTAATTGTAGCCATTTCAAAGCCTAGCACTGCAGTTTTCTGCGACCATTCAGGCGTATTATTTTTCAATCCAGCAAATGTCTTTCATGTTAATTTTTACTTTTGTCTGGGAGAAAAGTAAGTAAAACAGTAAATACCTTCTTTCTTTTCTTCTGTGCTTCCGCTAACTTGTGTGGTGTACTGTTGTCTGAGTTGTTTCTAACAAAAGTCAAATGTCTCATCCATAAGGACGATTCCATTTCCAAACAGGATTTTCACTGCTTCCCCTCCACCGAACACCTTTAGTTCATTTCAAAATGTCTTCACGCAGTTGAATCTTCGAACTAGTGTCAAGGTTCTGGGTCATCCCAACAGCTTCTCTTGCTTTACACAGTGCACTGTTAAGAGTTCTCATAATTTAGCATATTTGGAAATAGACACAACAACGAGGATATGTGCGATATATACATGGATGTAATGACGGAACAACAAGAATTGACAGATGAAGAACACAACTATGAATGCGAGGCGGTGATTCCGATTATCATAACAAAAATATGTGGAAAGAAGATTAAAAGTGATCCTGGACTCTGGACCTCAGATCTTTGCAGTTTTGAAGAATTTATGCCAATAGCTCTTGAAGTGGTTTTAAAGTAAAGGGAACTATTGGAGAGTATGCAAAACTTAAAACGTGCCAAGTGTTATTGGAGGTGTAGGTCGATGAGGAGGTGTTTGGAATAGATGCTGTAGCAGTATTAATTCACAAGCTTAATCGATAATGGAACCTGACCGATTAGCAGATCATAAGGCAGAAATAGATGATCAAAGAAAAGAAATGAGGATGCGACATGAAGACAGAGGATAGCACAGGGAGTCGGTGGCAATGAAAGTGGGTTTACATATATCTATTACGTAGCAGCTGTCGGAGAAAAAGACCGCTAATGAAGGGGGAGCAACGCATCTATGACAGGAAGAAGAAGCAGTAGACCCGTCAGAAGAGGAGACAAAAACAAAAATAGTGGCCATAGAAGAATTACCAAAAGTCGCAACAGTGGGGCTTACTAACTTGTTGCTTAATTATAAAGAAGCTGGGCTGATGATAGCTCCATTTTACAAAATAAAAATATAGCCCCGTTCACCATATCTCATGCCTGTACATCCTATTCTACAAGCGAAAAAAGCAGTGTTGGAAAAGAATTGCAAAATATGTTGGCAGCAGGGAACAGAGAATGTGGACAGAAACATGCGAGTTGTGCTAGATGGACAGATGGTGATTTAAGTATTTGTCCAAGAAAGAGACAGGACAGAAAAAAACTAAAGAATTATTGCAGTAGTTTAATGGCACTAAGGTATTTATGAGTTTGCACCTGATTTGTGTATCATCGGGTGTTGACAGACCTCGAATGGAGACAATACACCGAATTCTTTTAGGAAGGGCGATTCTACCAGTATCGAATGCTTCCTTTCAGATTAAATGTGTCTGATGGTAGAGCAATTGCCCGCGAAAGGCAAAGGTCCCGAGTTCGAGTCTCGGTCGGGCACACGGTTTTAATCTGCCAGGAAGTTTCATATCTGCGCACAATCCGCCGCAGAGTGAAAATCTCATTCTGGAAACATCCCCCAGGCTGTGGCTAAGCCATGTCTCCGCAATATCCTTTCTTTCGGGAGTGCTAGTTCTGCAAGGTTCGCAGGAGAGCTTCTGTAAAGTTTGGAAGGTAGGAGACGAGGTACTGGCAGAAGTAAAGCTGTGAGTACCGGGCGTGAGTCGTGCTTCGGTAGCTCAGATGGTAGAGCACTTGCCCGCGAAAGGCAAAGGTCCCGAGTTCGAGTCTCGGTCGGGCACACAGTTTTAATCTGCCAGGAAGTTTCATATCTGCGCACACTCCGCTGCAGAGTAAAAATATCATTCTGGAAACATCCCCCAGGCTGTGGCTAAGCCATGTCTCCGCAATATCCTTTCTTTCGGGAATGCTAGTTCTGCAAGATTCGCAGGAGAGCTTCTGTAAAGTTTGGAAGGTAGGAGACGAGGTACTGGCAGAAGTAAAGCTGTGAGTACCGGGCGTGAGTCGTGCTTCGGTAGCTCAGATGGTAGAGCACTTGCCCGCGAAAGGCAATGGTCCCGAGTTCGAGTCTCGGTCGGGCACACAGTTTTAATCTGCCAGGACGTTTCACGTCTTACATTAATTGAAGAGTACTAGAGCATAAATTATAAGTTTTTAGAGTAAAAGTTCGTGATTTGGTTTATTTGCGAGAAGCTGATCAGTAACATCCATTGACAGTGATAACATGTTAAATTAATATGGAAACGCAGGAGAGCAATGGTTACTCCAGCGTGAAAGTAGAATAAATTCGAGAATACAAGATTATAGGCGTTGTTAGGGAGTGTCTAAGATTAATAAAACGAAGTAGTATGAACTATACTGTTAGTATTTGAAAGTGACGTACTCCCATTTTGTAACTGAGGAAACTCGATATTTGTAAACTGTAAGAGACATAGCTTCTTATTATGTACATCGTGAAGTTCATTTTATTTATTTAAATTGCATGCCACAAAGTTTTTTTCAGTTGTGTTTGGTCAACTTGTTAAGTTAACATTATGTCTAGTAATGATCTTTTGTCAAAATGGAAGAGGTATTGCACAAATCTAGATAGCTGTTCGTTGACTTTTGCCTCGTTAGTTTCTACTTGTAGATCTGCAGATAGGCACAGCACAATATAAGAGGAAAGAAGTGAATCATGTTTAACGATACTATCAAACAGCATTGCAGTGAGAAACTTTCGGCTCTTGATAGCTGCGATCTAAGTCCTTGAGACTGATTGCACTCCAACACAAACAACCTAGTTGAGACGCGAGATAACACTTAGCTGTTGTTGCTGCCCGAGAAGATTTTTTTTTCTTTTTTACGTCTTCGAAGCCAGCGCCTCTTGTTCTTATAAAATTTGAAACTGAAACTTCTTAGCTATCTTGTGAGTCACAGCTGAATATCTGTGCAGGAGACACGTATCTGGAAGTTCCTTATTTGCGTTCGCAACCACATCCGCACATTTCTTAAGTTACAACTTCCTGCCGTAATTAATGAAACAAATTTTGTGAAATTTTCTGGGTAACAATTGATCAACCCTGGTATGTAAAAAGAGGTCATGTTGTAAGTTGTTGTCAGACATTGCACACTGTATGAAGTTAGTCGTTCAGTTTATTTATCGAATATATGTCGATTCACGCTGATGTGCCTCACTTGTAAAATAACGTAATAGCCTCTTGTTGGGTACTCATAAATGTATTTTAGAGGAGCGTTGATAGGTTCACTATTTAATTTCAGAGCATGAACCGAAGATTCCAATGAGTGGAGTATCGTAGGAGATCCTCCAGATAGCTTTGTGGTAGCTTTCGGCAGTTACGTAGGTCACCACCGTTACTGCAAACGAAATATAAATGGGTGAGAAGTAAGCAGCAGCTGGTACCACTCTCTGTGTATAAAAGGCAATGTCCCGAATTACTGACTTACTCACTGACTCATTACTGCCCAGAGTAAATCGATAAGGATACAAACTTGAAATTTGGTGAGGGTATTGATCTTACACTGTAGGCATCGTTTAAGAAGGGATTTTTGTAAATTCCATCCCTAACAGTATGAAACAAAGATGAGAGGTTTCTTGAAAATATGTCGCTATCCAGGCAATTTTGAAGGTAGACCTGCGAAAATTGATATTTGGTTTCCCGGTCAGAAATAAAGAAACACGTGTTTCAGTATTTCTGGAAATTCAGCACCTATAGAGGTGAAATTGCGGGTGACAGGTCTTTTGAAAATAAATAATTGTTAATGGATTACTTAAGTACTGTTTAAGCTACATCTATGAAAATTGATGTTTGATCTCTCGGTTAAAAATTTAAAAATATTTGATTCATTGTTGTTCGAAATTCAACCCCTAAGAAGTGGAATAGGGGAGCGAATGTCTTGTGAAACATTTCGTTATGAAAGCGTTTTCAAACCTAAATCTATGCAAATTGATATTTGGCTTCTCATTTAGAAACGAAAAAATTCGTGTTTTTTGGAAGTTCACATAGAGAGTGACATTTTTTTAAAATAAATCATTAAAAAAACTGCTAAATCCTTTTTAAAGCTACGTTTATGAAAATTGGTATTTGACTTCTCGGCTGGAAACAAAAGAATACGTATTTCAGAGATTTTGGAAGTTCATCCCTGAAGGAAGTGAAATAGGAGATGAAAAGTTTTATGAAATTATTACGTAATGAAGGCATTTTCAAGGCTAAATCTATGAAATTTGTATTTGGCTTCTCTATTAGAAGAAAAAATACGTGTTTTACTGTTTTCGGAAACTCAGCCCCTAAGGGGGTGGAACAGAGGATGAAAATTGTAAATAAAATATTTCGTTATATTAAAAAGTTTAAAGCTAAATCTTCAAAAATTGGTTTTTCACTCCCGGCTAGATACAAATAACGCAAAAGCCATAATTAACAAAAACTCTGGACTCCATCTGCCGGAATGGCCTATAAGTCAGAAGTACATTTGGAAAAGACAGGCCTTAATTGGCGTGAAACGTTTATAAGATTTATGAATAACGCAAAGATTCTGTGCAGACAATACTGTCTACACAAGCGAAGTGGCGGACATGTATAAAACCAGGAAAAAGGGCCTTGCAAACGTGAACAACGGAATTACCATTTCCAGTATACTGCATATTGCAGCCAAGACTAAATATAGTGGCACTTCGTCAAAAATGGGCAATAATGGGGACATCAACCGTAATTATTATGGCATGTATTGCAAACAGACGAAAATCGGTACGGTGACCATTGTTCTTTAACTTTTAACGGCAAGGTAACTGTCATTGTTAATATCCGTAAATGTTTCCTACGGACATCAGCTTCGGCACAATTTTTTGAAGTAATTACTGCATTCCATACAATCAACTCCTTCTCCAGACACCACATCAGCGACCTGCGCGTCCATAATCTACCCCAGGGAAAGGGGACCTATGGTTTAATGTGGAATCCGAACCATGTGTCGATCCTGGCAGCTCCTCCCATCACTCAAAGGTGAAGACAACATTAAAGGCAGACTGAAAGTTTCCATGTCCCGGACGGGTTTCGATCCCACGACCTCTCGGTTTCTAGGCATGCACCTTACCATTAGACCAACAGGCGCGACATGTTTCTGTTGATAAGACGGTTACGCTGCTGCCTCTGGTTTTTAGGGTATTCCCAGCAACGCGTATGACGACTAAACAGTCCACGATTCTTTCCTAGGTGTGACTGTGCGTTGACAATTTCCGACGACTGGGCTAAAGCTTGTAACCTGTGGTGATCGAAAATAGACTTGTGAGTTGGTGCTTCTGTACCCCATGGAGAGGAGGTGTTTCTGGATGGTGTGGTGGCTCACCAGATGCCGTTCAGCTGTATTGTGTCTCGTGTCTCAGCTGTTACAGCCACAGCGTTCATCGATGGAGGACCCCTTCCTCAATAGTTACTTCTAGAGGAGGCAGTTTTCTCCGAAACGAGGTACTCGCGGTACATCGGTGACACTACACAACGCGAAAAGCTGAGTACCTACTCGAACTCGGAGGTGGAGTGTGTCAAGCGACTGGATCAGCGCTACTGCCACATATGTAATATGTTCGATTAGGAAGTGGTTGTAGCTGAAATCCGATATTACAGAGCCATGAATTTCTCGTAAGGATCGCTGATTGTATTTTATCAAATTGCCCTTCCTTATCTGTTATCAGACTAAATATTGCAAAATTAGATCTTCTGAATGAAGTACTCTATGCAGTTTCACTTCATATAGTATATCGTAAGTATTTCTTACGCAATCACTCACTCACTGTGCACTGAACAGTATTCTTCAGTTACACACACTGCGAGAATGTGATTCAGCTTGAGAGTCACGCTGGTGCTAGACGTGCAGTGATTTTATTGAAGTAGACTTATTTTACATAAAAAAAAGCTTAGTGTTAAATACGTGATCGGTGGACTTCCGTTCTGTCGCTTTCTAGACGTAATTATTTTCGTTTTTGTTTGTTACACAAGCATACGTCACTGCGTATAATGCATGGGAATGTTTGTGTTATTTTATCAAGGGAGTTATTTTCGTGCTTAAGGAGTAATTACGGCAAGAGTGAACTCATTTACTTTTAAACATTTATGAAAGCAGTGATTTTCGTTTAATTCCCCTTCCGACATTGCGCGAACAAAAACTGCACAGTCTTACATGAGGAAAAATAATATAGCCACCTTATAAGCAGAATTCAGATTAAAGGTCCCTGGTGATAAGCAGATGCTCTTCAATAGCCTCCTTCCAATCAAAAATGATAATGAGACAGTGATTGACATTGTAAATCGTTTCCTTTCAGATGAAAGATATTCCTGGAGGAGTGTAGAAAGTGATTGCGGTAAAGATAGAGGATCCATAGATGACGAAAAAAGTTATGAACCGCAAGGCTTAAGTACTCAGCTACAACGTTCTTACGAAAAACCAGGCCGATTGGAGGGTGGATATATGCTGTGGATAGGTCTAATTGCCTTGTTGAGGAGTAGTTGCTGGGCAACAGCAGGGAATGGGGCACACATCCATAACTCATCTCTTCTGGTATTTGGCTTCATTAATTTGTTTCCTTTATTTCCACAAAAAAGATAATACTGAATAGCTCGCGTACCTTGAGTATAAGCGAGCTCCTCGCCACCCCGTGAAGGCCCATGGCGTGTCTACCGACCGCCGTCTCATCCTCTGCCTTTCGGCGTCATGCGGAAACTGTATGGAGGGCACGTGGTCAGCACACCGCTCTACCGGCTGTTTTGCAGACTGTGGAGTAGTTACTGCTCGATCAAGCAGCTATTCATGTGGCATGATGAGGCTCAGTGCATGCCATACCATTCCCTCCACCAAGGAAAAGTCCTTCGCAGTACCAGAATCGAACCTGGGCCTCCGCATGGTAGCCATCTACGCAGCCCACTTAGCGACGGAGGAGGATTATCTTGAGTATCCAAATAATTAATTATTGATCCGTGTCTGTTACTAGATTTATCTGTCGGTTTTATGACCCACTGACAGTGACCTGTTCAACTTACTATAGTTTCGTAATCTCTTCTCGTATTACCTTGGAGGACGTCGGGCAAGGAATTTTGAGAGCAGTAATGACGCTGCCGGGTATGGAAAAACAGCGAGGCCAACAGTCTGAAACCGGCGATTACAAGTTACGCGGGAGGACGCGACGTGTTGTTGCTGGCCTGCAAGGTAGCGGTGCAGGGGAACAAGCACCGCGTCATGCTGGGAATCCATGGTGGCTGTCTTAATCATATCAGTTTGTTCGGATAAATGATGAAGCACTTTCTTCTAACTTTTAAACGGAGCTATGTTATGCTGAGCTCTAAGGGGGCTCACAGATCAAGCATCAGCTTATTAGAGACTATTCGTGGAGGCTTATTGTTTAACTGATATACTGAATTGTACCGTTTGAGTCTCGGTATTGGCTTATGGAATTACATGTTAATGTCTCCCCTGCTAATGTGCCGGTGTGTGGGTTTAAATAGAGTCATATGCTCCGTCACATTCGGGCTTTATTCTGAACAGGCCGAGCGTTTCCTGTTAAGGGTTTACCATTCCGCAGTCAGTTGTGTGGAGTTTAAAAAGTTAGTTACTTGTAAATTCATGCACAGGAAACTGCCACAAAGAGAGTTCTGAGCTGTTATTTTTGTGTACTGTATTAAGCTGGTAAGAAACCTGCATAGATCAGTAGATTTTGCAACAGGTGCTGTTCCTGAACACGTCTTATCCATTAATCGCCATTGATCAGGCGATGGTACCGCAAAAAACCTTGCTTTTGCCAGGTATTAAAAGTATGCTTGTGTAAGAAACTATTTTAAACTAAAATTTTTATGTTCAGGTAATGTTTTGATCGTAATGTTCCAGTAATGGACAGTTGTGAGAATTTTCGTTTTAATGCCTTGGCTGTACTGAAATTGTCAAGTGCTGTAGAGTTTGGTAAAACTTGGCCAGGTTTAGTTGAAGTAACTTAGACCATTGGTCGTGCACAATTGTTCTTGAATATTACGTAGGGGAAATATCAAAACAGCAAATAGTTGTGTATACAGTACACTAATGTTAAAATACCCTACATGAATACAGCTAAAGGCCCACTAAAATTTGTAGTATACAAAGAGACCGTCACGTATTACTTAATTAATTGAATTTACTTGAGCAACAGGTGATTTAGTTCACTGTTCTCTATAGAGGGCCATGTTTTGAGTCACGTAGCTTCCATAGAATATGCATATAATACATCACTTTTATCTGTACAGCCGGTATGGTAGGGGAGAGGGCACTGGTGGTTGTTAGGGCTCCAGCCTCAATGATCATTACGCGGCAAAGGAGGTGAGTTTGACAGCTGAAACCTGCACACAGACATACGCTGATCGGCCATAACATTATGACCACCTACCTACTCTCAATATAAACCTGTCCGGGCGACTGCAGCGTCATCTGGCGAGGAATTACTGTAATCAGACACACACGCGCTGTATGTTGCATTAGTGAGTGTGCTGACCGTTTGTACCTGTAGAATGGGGATGCCGCGCGATCTATCTGAGTCTGAATGAGGGCAGATTTTGATGGCCCGGAGGCTCGGCACTAGCATTTTGGAAACTGCACGACTTTTCGGGTCTTTGAGGAGTGCTGTGATGAGTGTCTTCAATAAGTGGCGAAATCAGGGTGACATCACGTCCATACATCGTGGGTTTTGATGACCATCCCTCGTTACAAAAATGGTTCAAATGGCTCTGAGCACTATGGGACTCAACTGCTGTGGTCATAAGTCCCCTAGAACTTAGAACTACTTAAACCTAACTAACCTAAGGACATCACACACATCCATGCCCGAGGCAGGATTCGAACCTGCGACCGTAGCGGTCGTGCGGTTCCAGATTGTAGCGCCTTTAACCGCTCGACCACTCCGGCCGGCCCTCGTTACAGATCTCGGACATAGTAGGCTGGGCAGACTGGTAAAACAGGACAGGCGGCGAACTGTAGCGGAACTAACATCAGACTTTAATGCTGCGCAAAGTACAAATGTGTGTGCACTGAACATTCCTGACGATTGGCTCCCCGAAGCCGACGACCTAAGCGTGTGCCTAAGTGAACACCACAACATTGGCAACTACGATTGAAATAGGCACGTGATCGTCGGCACTGGACGTTGGCGCATGGTCTGATGACTCCCGATACATTCTTCATAATGTCGATGGGAGGGCGGAAATTCGTCACCTTTCAGAGGAATAGCTCCTTGACATCTGTACCGTGGGAGGGAAACAAGCTGGCGGCGTCTCCATTATGCTCTGGGAACATTCACGTGAGCCTCCATGGGTCATGGAGCTCGTGCAAGGCACTATGACGGCCAAGGAGTATGGTACACTTGTTGCAGAACACGTACACCCCTTCATGACGATCATGTGTCCCAATAGCAGTTGCGTTTTTCAGCAAGATAACACGCCATGTCGCAAGGCCAGCAGTGTGACGGAGTGGTTCAAGGAACATAGTGGCGAGTACCAACTGATGTGCTGGCCCCCCAACTCGCCATATCTGAACCCGATCGAACGCATCTGTAATGTGAGTGAGTGTGGCGTTACAGCTCATCGTCCCCCTCCTAGGATTTTTCGCAAATTAAGTGCAGATGTGGCCCCAGCTCTCTCCAGAGACCTACCAGGACCTCAGTGCTTCCATGCCATGACTCCTCGCCTCAGTTATCCGTGTCAAAGTTGGACATACCGGCTATTAGGTAGTTATGGCTAATCAGGAATGTCTCGTGAAACATAATCTACAGCTTTCGAGACTGCAATCGATCATTTTAACAGGTTGTTGCCAGTTTGATCAGTAATTTGACAGATATAGCCGTTCAAAGTCAATAGTTTCTCACAACTATTTTGCTAGCAACTGGCAAGGGCAATGAGCTGGCATGTCTGTTACAGTAAGAGGTCTGTTTACTCATTGCGAGATGGGCTATACCTAGTTCAGTGAAACCTGCCAGCATAGCTATGAATTACGGTTCTTGCAGTACAGACAAGGGGATTTCTCCATCGACGAGCTTGAGGAGCTTGAGTGATGTCATCAAGAAGGCGACTAGAAGCGGGGCATTGGCATAACACGTTCGCTACTACCTGGTATACATAGCTGTCATTTTGTATCAGATTCGTTTGCAGCCGAGAAATGGTACTACGATGTGGAGTCTACGCCTGACGGGTGGGGGTGGGGGGAATGGGGGGGGGGGGCATGACAGTCACAATTTCGGGCCTTCGTCACTGTATCTACTCCCTGCGCTAATCACCAATCCCACCCCGACCCACTCCATGATTGAGACGGACTCATGCCCAGGGTCGCTTCAAGTTGAGTCCTAGGCACAGCAACCATTTTCTGCTGCCGCCAGTGCAGGCGCCACTGCGCCTCTACCATCACCTGCCAAATCGCTGTTGTCCACTGAGATGCTGGCTACCTTCGCAAAAATTGCAACGAACTTCGAGAGCCCCTGTTACTATGAGCTAATGGTGCGACTCACGTAACTTGTTCGTGTGCTTCATACTGGGCAAGTGTGTCGCAAACCAGTCAGGTGGGCACTTGCTCTCACGTCGCCATACATGCGGTCCTCATCATATACTAAGAGAGCTTTGCTCATTCTTCCACGTCGTCAGTGTGCAAATGTCTGAGTGAAATAAACTGTTTATTTTGACAGCTTTGTTTCTCTGGGACGACTGCAGCCAGAAAGCCCGACCGACAGAAGCCTCCACCGCCAACTATCCTGCGTCAAACCCTGATCATGTTTTCCGCTGTGTATATTTTTGTTCTAATACCAATGTTTTCCGTGTGCAGCGTGAATTAATCGTGTATAAAAATTTCGTGGATATGTAGATGGCGTGATGAGTCTTGTGATGTCGGTATTGGGTGGTTTCTTGTAGACTTAAAAGATAATTTACAGATTAACAATTATGGTATAGAAAAATTATGAACTAAGCAAGGCAGGCTTCATGTGGGCGTAAATTTCAGGATTTGAAAAGAAATGAATTATTGCTTTGCAACAAAGATGAAAATGGCATGTTAAAGTACTGGTCTGTCAAGTGTCCTACAGCATTACGAACCATCGAACTGTGATCACCTTTCGAAGATGAAGATATCTCTGATTCCATACCAGCTAATTTAAAAGGTTTTATTGCTGACTGTGTGAGTATCATATTTTATCGCTGCTTTGATGAATTTGTAGTAAACTTATTATAAATTAAGTAAAGAGAGCTTCGCCTGCAAATTTAAGAATTTACTGTTATAAAATAATAGTTGTCAGAAAAAATCCGTGGTGTCCTTTTGACATATATCATTTAGAGAGGCAATGTGTGTCTGCCCGTTAATTATTCATACAGAAAAAGATGTCCAGCATATGTTTCATTAATTAGAAAACTACAGACAGCAATACAAAGGAGTCATCTCAGTAAGATATAATGAATGCAGAACAGCGATCTTGGCAGTGTGAATAATTGAGAACTTAAAGAAGCTAAGGTTGTTTTTATTTTACATCCTTGTAATAACACTACGGAACAAATAAATAAGTCTTTGCGGAAACGAGCCAACATGAAGGAATTACAGAAACATATTAAATTTTTGATCACTTATTTTCATGGAAATTCTGCACCACAGCTGTTTGTATCCCTTAAAAATTTACATCGTGTTTCATTTGTTTGATTATTTAACGCTGTCGAAATCAGAGAATAAGGAAAAATGTGTGTCACGATTAAGATTTGATGGATAGTTCAACTATTGAGATAAGAGACAATAAGGCGCCTACGTTTTTCCCTGCACTAAATGTACACCTGGCTGGAGTTGTTACCAGCACTTCCTTGTGACTGCAGGATGAAATGAAGTGGAACAGCACCGTCTCTTGAGGCTAAGCACGAATATTTTTGGACTGTGATTGAAGAAAAGCTATGAACAATACACACGTGCTACCTTCTTAGGTATATTAGAAGTGCAATAGTACTACGTATTCATAAATAATGTATAGAGACTTTAGATTCCACCTACTTGACAAAACAGGTTAAATTTATTCCGTGAAAAGAATAGGCCAGTTTATTGTGTCTCGCTCTCACTCGCCATACACTATGTGATCAAAAGTATCCGGACACCCCCAAAACATATATTTTTAGTATTAGGTGCATTCTGCTGCCACCTAATGCCAGGTTCTCCATATCAGCGACCTCAGTAGTCATTAGATATCGTGAGATAGCAGAATGGGGCGCTCCGCGGAACTCACAAACTTCGAACGTGGCCAGGTGATTGGGTGTCACTTGTGTCATACGTCTGTACACGAGATATGCACACTCCTAAACATCCCTAGGTCCACTGTTTCCGATGTGATATTGAAGTGGAAACGAGAAGGGACCCGTACAGCACAAAAGCGTACAGGCCGACCTCGTCTGTTGACTGACAGAGACCGCCGACAGTTGAAGAGGGTCATAATGTGTACTAGGTAGAGATCTATGCAGACCATCAAACAGGAATTCCAAACTGCATCAGTACCTCAATGTACGTACTATGATAGTTACGCGGGAGGTGAGAAAACTTGGATTTCATGATCGAGCGGCTGCTCATAAGCCACACATCACGCCGGTAAATTCCAAACGACGCCTCGCTTGGCGATTGAAAAGTGGAAAAACGTTGTGTGGAGTGACGAATCACTGTGATCCGATGGCAGGATGTGGGTATGGCGAATGCCCGGTGAAGGTCATCTGCCAGCATGTGTACTGCCGACAACAAATTCGGAGGCGGTGGTGTTATGGTGTGTTCGAGTTTTTCATGGAGGGGGCTTGCACTCTTTGTTCTTTTGCTTGGCACTATCACAACACAGGCCTACATTTATGTTTTAAGCACCTTCTTGTTTCCCACTGTTGGAGAGCAATTGGGGGATGGTGATTGCATCTTTCACCACGATCGAGCGCCTGTTCATAATGCACGGCCTGTGGCGGAGTGGTTACACGACAATAACATCCCTGTAATGGACTCGCCTGCACAGAGACCTGACCTGAATCCTATAGAACACCTTTGGGATGTTTTGGAACGCCGTCTTCGTGCCAGGCCTCACCGACCGACATCGATACCTCTCCTCAGTGCAGTACTCCGTGATGAATGGGCTGCCACTCCCCAATAAACCTTCCAGCACCTGATTGAACGTACGCCTGCGAGAGTGGAAGCTGTCATCAAGGCCAAGGGTGGACCAACACCATATTGAATTCCAGCATTACCGATTAGGGCGCCATGAACTTGTAAGTCATTTGCCGGCCGCGGTGGTCTAGCAGTTCTGGCGCTGCAGTCCGGAACCGCGGGACTGCTACGATCGCAGGTTCGAATCCTGCCTCGGGCATGGGTGTGTGTGATGTCCTTAGGTTAGTTAGGTTTAAGTAGTTCTAAGTCCTAGGGGACTTATGACCTAAGATGTTGAGTCCCATAGTGCTCAGAGCCACTTGTAAGTCATTTTCAGCCAGGTGTCCGGATACTTTTGATCACATAGTGTATATCATTTCGAGAGGTAATGGGTGGCAGCCCTCTAATTGTTCAAAATATTTTTGTAATGACTTGGACAGGATAAGACGTTTCCAAATGAGCTACTGTGTAACAAAATGTGTTGTCATTTTTTATCTAAAAATATGAGAATGTAGTCAGGAGACATTCTAACAGTGTAAGTTTATGTGCGAGTATGAATAGCTTTGAAATACACCGTCGAACAATATGGCTATATCGAAATAGTATAAAATAAACTACTTTAAATTTCGATGTTGTTTATTTGTGTAATTGATGCCATCAGATGTTCACCACAATTTTGATGGAAACACAAAGTGGTTTAGAATGAAATGAGGAAGGTTATGGTTTAATATCCCGTCGACGACAAGGTCATTACAAGGATCTCTAGCACAGACGTGACAAGGACAGAGAGGGAAACCGGCCTTGCTCTTTTCGAAGGAACAATCTGGCACTTCCGTTAAGCGATTTAGGGAAACCGTGGAAAATCGACACCTGTAGAACTAGAGACAGATTCTGACCCTGCTCCTCCCGCATGCGAGTCCAGTGTTTTAATCACTACGCCTCTTCAATCAGGATTTTTTCTAAGATTCGAAGTGTGCAATTTCCAAATGTTTATTGGGATTTCGATGCTAAAAATAATACCTGCTAATTCGTATAAGCATCCTGAGGTAAGTTAAACAGCGTTTAGGTCGCCCTTCATTACAATAAAACATACAATTTGTTCACTTTTTGGGTTAAAAGGTGTTTTATCAAGACCTACAGCGAGAATGACGGAGAGATTAAATGTGTAGAGAAGTAGAGATTATCAAACCCTCGAAATCAGTATTTACTGAAATGGCAGTAGCCCCAGCACACCATATAATCAAATTAACAGTGCTTCAAATAAAAGAATTTTTTTTATCTGGACAGGATGTGACAACGCCACGAAACTGCCATTTTCGGCATTAACTATGCTAGCCAACAGTGGCTCGATAACGAAGTCGGGGAACTGAACCCCGGAAGAGGGTACGAAACTTCATGTGTGTGGCAGCCTGCTTTGGAGCAGACAGCCTGAACACCAGGTAGAGACAAGCACAAAACGCAACCAGCTCGAAAGACTGAACGCTAGCACGCAGAGTCTGATATGCATCTTCTCTATGCCGTACTGCACCGTCCGTGACTGTGTACACAGCAGCAGTGGATGTGGGACCACCCAGAAGACACTACCTCGTTTCATAGGTGCCCTGACGTCATCGTTCGCATGGTTGTCCGTTGACCGGAGTGCCATCTTCCTCGCAGAACAATATCGTACGGGCATCTGGTTGACAGTTTGCATGATTATATCGTGAATCAGCCACAGGACGGGGAAATAACGGTTTGTTCTTTAACTTTGGACACCATACTGTCTGAAAAATGTGTCGTAAACAAAGTTATTAGTAAAGAGGTAATAAATTAGAAAAAAAACCATGCCCGATGCAGTGGTTTTGTAGCGTGAACAGCGAAAATGTAGTAGCCGATAAACTGTTTCCATTTCATCATTTTGTGGGGGACGTGTAAACAAACTACGTCTCCTAAAGGTTCGAAATTATATGTAAAGGTTTGGTGCAAGTCATTAAGTGCTCTTATTCTCAAATAATTGATGAATATAAGTGATGAATGAATTGAGCTGAGTCTTTTTCACTCCACCCGTTTGTGAGGCAAGTGGTTATTACCGTCACAGTATTTCCTTCCGAACAGTAAGTGATATATGTCCCAAGTTTGATTGAAAGCGATTCAGTAGTTTAGGAGAATACATGGAATGTCATATGTACGTCCACTTTTCTAATATCTGCGGGTAAGACCCTTTAACGATTTATATTACGTGGTGTAACTTCATTCGTGCCTCTTTATATGTCCTTTAACTGTATAGGTTTATTAGAATTGTTAGTTTTTTGAGTTACTAAAATCCATTCTGATAACTTACATGATGCAAAAGTAATAATAAAACACCGTTCAGCTTTGAATTGAGTTTGCAATTATCGTAATCATTACTTACTTTTACTGTACATGTGGCAAGGGCCTTATCGACCATACGCCTGCTCTATGAGCCTCTTCCACTTCTGCCTGTCCAATGCGCTGTTTGTCCAGTTGCTGTTGCTGTTCATCCTAGTTGTGTCCTCCCGAATGTTATCACGCCATCTGATTCTGGGACTCCCTCTTCCTCTCGTTCCATCTATTGTTCTGCTGCATATCATTCTAGGTAGTCCATTCTCTGTCATTCTTGCTATATGGCCTGCCCAAATCAACCTTCTCTTGAGCACTTCGACGATGTTACGGTGTTTGTACAGCCCTCTTAATTCTTCATTTCTTCTTATTCTCCATTCCATGTTATTTTCGTCGTATACAGGTCCAAAAATTTTCCATTGTACTGTTCTTTCAAATATTAACAGTTTTTCCTCATCTTTCTATCTAAATATTAATGTTTCACATCCATACAACATCACAGGTATAATAGTCGAGTGACATAAGCGGATTTTGAAGTTACTGCTAAGTGATCTTTTTCTTAGAATTTTGATGAAACTAAAAAGTGTCTTGTTTGCCGTGCATAAACGGGCATCTAATTCTATATCTGTTCTATTGTTATTACTAAAAAGACTTCTTAGGTACTTGAAGTAGTCAACGGTCTTGAAATTGAAGCGATCTACAGTCAGAGGTGCATCTTTTCTGGTTTTCTTACTTAAGGGCAGGTATTCTGTCCTTTCTTCATTGACATGCAATCCTGTTTTCTCAGCAATTTTGCAGTAATTTTGCATCATTCTGATTAATTCTCTTTTGGAACTACTTATTAGTGCTACATCATCTGCATAGGCACGTCTTGTAATGTTCACATCGTATAGCTGGATCCCTTGTGGACTGGATTTAGAAAATTCTCTATCGATCTTCTCTAGGACAAGGTTAAATAAAATAGGTGAAATGGCATCTCCTTGTCTCAGTCCAGTGTACACCTTAAAATCATCATTTTCTCCTACCGGTGTCTTTATGCGACATAAAGTTTCATCTATACACATTTTAACTAATCTGATTAATTTTGATGGTATTTTAAATTCCTTCATTATATTTAGGAGCGTCTGCGGTGTATGCTATCACAGGCCTTTTTAAAATCTACGAATAATATGTGGCCATCTACATTGAACGCCTTCTCAGTTACTTGTCTTAGGGTGAATAAGTGATCTAAAGTGGATCTGTTTCTCCGGAAACCGCATTGGTAGTCCCCAATCAGTTCTTCTGATATTGGTATCAGCCTGTTTAATAGTCAGCTCGATAAGATTTTGTAGGTGACATCCAGTAAGGCAATTCTTCTGTAGTTATCACAAATAAGTGGATCATTTTTCTTAAATATGGGGCACACAATTGCAGTTTTCCAATCTGCAGGAATGGTTTCTGTCTCCCAAATTGCTTCTATTAACGCCTTTATTTCTAATTCCAGTTGTGGGCCTCCATTCTTTAATACACTCCTGGAAATGGAAAAAAGAACACATTGACACCGGTGTGTCAGACCCACCATACTTGCTCCGGACACTGCGAGAGGGCTGTACAAGCAATGATCACACGCACGGCACAGCGGACACACGAGGAACCGCGGTGTTGGCCGTCGAATGGCGCTAGCTGCGCAGCATTTGTGCACCGCCGCCGTCAGTGTCAGCCAGTTTGCCGTGGCATACGGAGCTCCATCGCAGTCTTTAACACTGGTAGCATGCCGCGACAGCGTGGACGTGAACCGTATGTGCAGTTGACGGACTTTGAGCGAGGGCGTATAGTGGGCATGCGGGAGGCCGGGTGGACGTACCGCCGAATTGCTCAACACGTGGGGCGTGAGGTCTCCACAGTACATCGATGTTGTCGCCAGTGGTCGGCGGAAGGTGCACGTGCCCATCGACCTGGGACCGGACCGCAGCGACGCACGGATGCACGCCAACACCGTAGGATCCTACGCAGTGCCGTAGGGGACCGCACCGCCACTTCCCAGCAAATTAGGGACACTGTTGCTCCTGGGGTATCGGCGAGGACCATTCGCAACCGTCTCCATGAAGCTGGGCTACGGTCCCGCACACCGTTAGGCCGTCTTCCGCTCACGCCCCAACATCGTGCAGCCCGCCTCCAGTGGTGTCGCGACAGGCGTGAATGGAGGGACGAATGGAGACGTGTCGTCTTCAGCGATGAGAGTCGCTTCTGCCTTGGTGCCAATGATGGTCGTATGCGTGTTTGGCGCTGTGCAGGTGAGCGCCACAATCAGGACTGCATACGACCGAGGCACACAGGGCCAACACCCGGCATCATGGTGTGGGGAGCGATCTCCTACACTGGCCGTACACTACTGGTGATCGTCGAGGGGACACTGAATAGTGCACGGTACATCCAAACCGTCATCGAACCCATCGTTCTACCATTCCTAGACCGGCAAGGGAACTTGCTGTTCCAACAGGACAATGCACGTCCGCATGTATCCCGTGCCACCCAACGTGCTCTAGAAGGTGTAAGTCAACTACCCTGGCCAGCAAGATCTCCGGATCTGTCCCCCATTGAGCATGTTTGGAACTGGATGAAGCGTCGTCTCACGCGGTCTGCACGTCCAGCACGAACGCTGGTCCAACTGAGGCGCCAGGTGGAAATGGCATGGCAAGCCGTTCCACAGGACTACATCCAGCATCTCTACGATCGTCTCCATGGGAGAATAGCAGCCTGCATTGCTGCGAAAGGTGGATATACACTGTACTAGTGCCGACATTGTGCATGCTCTGTTGCCTGTGTCTATATGCCTGTGGTTCTGTCAGTGTGATCAGGTGATGTATCTGACCCCAGGAATGTGTCAATAAAGTTTCCCCTTCCTGGGACAATGAATTCACGGTGTTCTTGTTTCAATTTCCAGGAGTGTAACTCAGCGTATATTTTGTCCTCGCCACAAGCCTTGATATTCTTTAATTTCTTTATTGCTTGCTGTATTTCCTTTACTGATGGGGTAGTAACTGTGTCAGTTGTATCAATTGTATCAGGTTCTTCCAATTTAAAGCAAGAGTGTGGGTCATTGCAGTTGAGAAGTTGTGAAGAAGTAAGTCTTCCATCTGTTTTGTATGTCACTTTTGTTGGTCAATATTTTCCCATACTGATCCTTTATAAACTGTTCCCTTTTATTGAATTTACCAAAGGATTTTTTTAAATATTTTGATATATCTGCCTTGTCGTGTGATGGAAATCATCCTCTGCTTCTCTAATCATATTGTTATAGTATTCCCTTTTCTCTTGTCTTAGGGTTCTTTGCGTTTTATGGTATCTTTCCTTCAATGTCATATTGTCTCTTTCTTTAATCCATGCATTCCTCGCATTTCTTCTTTCCTGGACTTTCTCGTGGCACTTTGTATTAAACCAAATTTTATTAGGTCGTTTTCTTTCACCTATGATTTTGGAAGCTGCTTCTTGAATACAGCCCTTCAAGTGTCTCCATCTACTTTCGACACCCTGTGGTTCTGCATTGGTCAGTCTTGGTTTTGTTAGATTGCTTGTAATTTCTTTTGTAAACTTTTCTTTTATATTTACTTTCGCCAGGTTTCCTATGTTATATCTTGTAATTTCTTCTCTATTTCTATTTACTTTCCTTTTTAGTTTCACTTTCATTTTTGATATTATTAACATGTGGTCTGTGTCACAATCCGCTCCCCTAAAGGTTCTGACATTTTTATTATTGTTTTGGAATCGTTTCTGGATACCTACATGATCTATTTGATTGACTACCTTTCCATCTGGTGATATTCATGTTCCTAAATGAGTGCGTTTATGTTGAAATTTTGTGCTGCTTATCGTGAGACCATTTGTCATTGCAAAGTTTATAAGTCGAACCCCATTATCTGAACTTTCCTCGTGTAAGCTAAAATTGCCAAATCATTAAATACCTCAAAACATGAATAATATGAGCTTCACCACTTGGGCTTTAAGAGACTCACATGATGAACTTCTTCCTGGAAGGACGCAAATTCTCATCTATGCCAGCGACCATGTCACTGCATTGCATAACAAGAAATTTGAGACAGTCGAGGAGGAATTGTTGTCAGCCCTTAGATACCCACTCTGTTCATTCTGAACGGTAGCATCTCAAGGCGAACAAACTGGGAGCACAACATTTGTTTTTATTTGAGGAACATTGAGCCAAAAAAGGAGTTTCCACCTCTCTCTGGAGGATAAAACTCTGGAATATTGTGCAAATTTAAAATTCCTCGCGTTTTCTCTAATACATGCCTTGTCTTTTCAGCAACGCTCTCTGAAACCAAGCAGAAAGTGGCTGTCAGAAATGATGTTATGTCTAAAGTAACAGAAATAAACTCAATAGCACAACCAGAAACTGCCAGGACTTTTTCACTGCTTTTTGTTACGCTACGAGTGATAAAATACTCCCCGTGTTGTACTGATCCCGCCATACCAAAGCATTGGATGTGACTGTTAACGAGACGTGTCGCATCATTACAGGATGTCTGTGGTCTACTCCTCTGGAAAATCTTTACACAGTGGAGACAAAAGCAGGGATAGCAATATGCACATATACATATGGCAGCAGTATCACGTACACAAGGTATAAGAGGGCGGTACATTGACGAAGATATCATTTGTACTCAGGTGAATTGTATGACAAGGTTTCTGACGTGATTACGGTCGCACGACGGGAATTAACTGACTTTGAACGCGGAATGGTAGTTCAGCTAGACGCATGGGACATTCCATTTTTAGGGACTTAAATATTCCGAGACCCACAGTGTCAGGAGCGTGCCGGGAATACAAATTTCGGGCATTACCTCTCACCACGGACAACGCAGTGGCCGACAGCCTTCATGTAACAACCAATAGTAGCGCGGTATTCGTAGGGTTGTCAGTGCTAACACACAAGTAACGCCACTCGAAATAACCGCAGAAATCAATGTTGGACGTACGAAGTGCGTATTTGTTAGGACAATGCAGTGAAATTTAACGTAAATTGGCTGTAGCAACAGAAGATCGACGCGAGTGCCTGCGCTTAACACCACGACATCGCCTGTAACGCCTTTCCTGGACTCGTGAACACATCAGTTGCATCCTAAACAACTGGAAAATCGTGGACTGATCAGATGAGTTCAGGTTTTAGTTGATATGAGCTGATGGTAGGTTTCGAGTGTGGCGCAGACGCCACGAAGTCGTGGATCCAAGTTGTCGCACTGTGCAAGCTGGTGGTGGCTCCATAATGGTGTGAGCTGTGTTTACGTGGAATGGACTGTGTCTTCTGGTCCAACTGAACCAATCATTGACTAATCATGGACTGAATGATGGACATCATCTGCAGCCATTCATGAACTTCATATTTCCAAACAGCGATGGAAGTTTTATGGACAACTAAGCGCTACGTTATCGTGCAACAACTGTTCGCGACTGGCCTCAAGAACATTCAGGACAATCCGAGCGAAAGATTTGACTATGCATTTCGCCCGACATGAGTACCATCGCACATTTGTGGGGCATAATCGAAATGTCAGTTCCTGCACAAAATCTTGCACCGGCAACATCGTCGCAAGTACGGACGGCTACAGAGGCAGCATGGCTCAATATTTCTGCAGGGGACTTCCAACGACTTGCTGAGTCCTTGCCGTGTTTAGTTGCTGCACTATGCCAGGCAAGAGGACGTTCGACACGATATTAGGAGACGTCGCATGACTTTTGTCACCTGAGTGTATTGTCTCGCAGATATCCCACCTGGCAACATTCGACGAGATATACGAGAAGATCAAAGCCACAGCAGCGGAAACTCATATTCTGTTAAATTTACATAATAAACACAGTCGTGGACACATATAAATTGCTACTTTTTATTTGTGGATGACCAGTTTCGATCTGCTACAGAGATCATAATCAGATCTACATTCCTTGGTGATAGCAGGAATTCCTAGCGTGGAGCAACCTCGTCCGTGGTGGCGTTGAAAACACTTATTCTGTTCAATTACCAGTAAGCACGTCCACGACTGAAGGCAAGAAAGTGTTCCCTGATGAATTCATAATATCGCCACAGCAAACGAGAATCCAAACGTGGCGCACTAGAAGGATGGATGTAACACGAAGACGGACTCCCCCTTGGCCACACGGAAGAATAGATAATACGAAAAGTCACTCAGCCGACTCTATTCTGGTGTTGAAAGGAAAAGAACTAATGTGGAGGAATGGGCAAAAGATGTGATCAGCGTAACTGACGATGCTATGTTGCTGTTCCTAGTTAACTTTTTGTATATGTTTTTCCTTCTGAGACGTTAAATAAGTAGCATAGCCTCATAATTTTACACAATCTCACATCACATAGCTTGGATGTACTATACAAAACTAACACCGGTTGTTGTATAGGAATACCTGTGCCTTCACTGTGCGTTCTAAATGTCATTAGCACGTAATCTGAGGCATGATAATGAACCATATTCATAAAAAGGTGTACCCATGTTATAATAGCTTTCGCTCTCTTGCCTAGAGCTTACTTCTATGCCAAAGGCCCACGGTTTTCATGATTTGGCAAATTCGGTTTATTTGGACTTCTTTGACGATACCCGTCCCTAGCCAAAGTTTCACTTAATCTAAGGTAAAGGAAGTCGTGTGCGCCATCTATCTGTGAAGCGTGTAAGCATCTTTCTCTGTGTTATGGTATTTTAACTATTTGTGTGTCGTATTTTCTAAGGTGAACGTTGGGGACCAGAGCAGCGTATACCTAAACGAGCGTATAAAACCACATAACAGCTACACTCATACAGGCCACTGTACCAAATCAACGACAATTAATCTGTAGCATGGATTCTATTCGAAACTGGTTCGCTGCCCTAGTTCGCAAGATAATGCGCTGAGCGTAAGTCTGTATGCACAGGTCCACCTCATCACTACTGCAAGTACCGGGTGGTTATAACTAAACTTTCCCTATTTAACAAGTTATAACACGGAAACTAAATTACCGTACGAGTAGCAAACTTGGTAGCATTAATGTCAAGGACATGGCGAAGAGAAATAATGTGGAGTTAATTCAATTTAAAGACCTTTAATGTCCTGCTACGGTACAGCATACCATTACATACTGGTACCATTATTACTACAGAAGGTGTTCAATATGACAACCATCAGTGTCCAGAAGTCTGAAAGCGCAGGATTGCATTCTGCACAGCAGAACGAAGCAGGTCCGTAGGTATGCTGGCTACCTCTGTTGATATGTTACGCTTCACATTAGCACATGTGTGAATATTCCCCAGGTAAACCCTGTCCTCCAGGTAGCCCCACAACCAGAAATCACAAGGAGTGAGATCAGGTGATCGTGCCGGCCAAGCATTTATAAATGATCGGCTGATAATTCGATCGTTTCCAAATGTGTTCCGGAGAAACATGTGAGCGGTGTGCGGTGGAACCCCATCTTCTATGATAACTGTTGAGTCCTATGCGTCTCTTCCTGTAGGGTGGGTGTGACATGTGAAGAAGCATATCGCAATAACGCTGGCCAGTCACATTGCACGTCTTTGGTCCTCGAGCGCCAACCTGTTCAAAAAAGAACGGGCCAATGATGAACGTAGCCGTGAAGCCACACCATGCGGTCCCACGTTAACCATACAGATGAACTTCATGCACAGTGAACGGAGGTCAAGATCCCAACACTTGCCAATTCTGTGTGTTCATCTCACCAGTCATAAAAAATGAGCTTCGTCTGTCCGTAGGATGGTCCGGGCCAGCTCTCGTCAACTTCAGTCCTTGCGACAAAATGGAGAGCGAAGTCAACACGTCGTTGTGCGTTCTGTGGTGCAAGCTGCTGTACGATAAGGATTTTGTACGGATACCATTTGAGAATGGATCGAAGCACCTTCCATAGAGTGAACCATGGGATGTTCAACTGCCGTGACACAACACGCGCACTGCCAGACGATCGGGAATTTCGCGCAGCCTCGTCTACCATAGCAACAGCGATTCCATCAACCACCTGTGGTGCAGCCGATCGTCGACCTCTTCCCGGAGCGACGCCCAGTTCTCCAGTTGATACAAACTTCTTCATCGAGCTCTGCATAGCAAACGGAGAAGGAGGAGCCTTCCGCAATCCTTTCAGCTGGAGCATAACTGTTGTTTTGATAATAGAACTTCACCAATAATGCCCTGCTCCTTTTGTTCGAGCTAATGTTGACACTTCAACAAGTTCATTGCTACCGGTGAGGTGTGTGAGACTATGAATCACGATGACTGATCACGGCACCTCGCGCCCACAGCTGGAAATAGACGTTGACGCTGTGACGCATGGAAATCATGCACCCCATACTCTGGACATTAATGCTACCAAGTTTGGAACTCGTACGGTAATTAGTTTCCGTGTTACAGCGTGCTAGATAGGGAAAGTTTAATTATAACCACCCGGTACATACAAGAAAACGTCAGATTTGTATTGCGATCCTGCTCATTAAAAAGGTGTGCAAAATAAGAATTTCTTTACAAATGGCAACCAAAGTAGTATTCATAAATATCGAATTTAATTTATGTGTCAGACAATTGCTATGAAGGCAAAATGTGTCACTCAGTCACTGAGTGGAATAGTCTGAACAGGTGACATCATTCCTTCGTCCGTAATAAAATGTATCCAAAGGTCACAAACGCATTGTCGCCATCGTAACATCAGTGCTTTATTACATCAGAAAAATACCTAACGTATCCAAAGGTCACAAACGCATTGTCACCATCGTAACATCAGTGCTTTATTACATCAGAAAAATACCTATGATAAGCCGTCGAAGCCACTTTCAGTTATCAACAGCGAATCTTAGCATGTGCCCTATACTTCAAAATGCTATTCAGATTTTGCCTAATTTATATCATCTTCATTTTTAGCAAACCTCGGTGATAATGCGTAATTTAACTTGTTTTGCACTTTACTCTCGACTAGTCACAATTCACTAGTGGTGTTTCATTTGCTGAAAATACGCTCCTCCTTCTGTCCCCCACATTCAAGGCTGTCGGTTCTATCGCATTAATCTTGGCTTCCTGCATTAGCTGAAACAATGTGAGGACCATTAAAATTGTGTACATCACACACTGAAGCCCCAAATAAACTGGTATAGCCGTGCGTATTCAAATACAGGTATACGTAAACAAGAAAAATACGACGCTGTGATCCGCGACGCCTATATAGCACAACAAGTGTCTGGCGCAGTAGTTAGATTGGTTACTACTGCTGCAATGGCAGGTTATCAAGATTTAAGTGAGCTTGTACGTGGTGTTATAATCGGCGCACTAACAATAGGACACAGGGTCTCCGAGATAGCGATGAAGTGGGGATTTTCCCATATGACCATTTCATATGGTCCGGTAAAAATCAAATCTTCGACATCGCTACGGCCGGAAAAAGATCCTGCAAGACGGAACCAACGACGACTGAAGAGAATAGTTCAACGTGAACAAATGCAACCCTTACGAAAATTGCTGCAGGTTTCAACGCTGAACCATCAACAAGTCTCATCGCGCGAGCCATTCAACGAATCAGATCGATACGGGCTTCCGAAGTCGAAGGCCCACTCGTGTACCCTTGATGGCTGCACGACACAAAGCTTTACGCCTCGCCCAGACCCTTCAGCACCGACATTGGACTGTCGACGACTGGAAACATGTTGGCTGGTCGGACAAGTCTCGTTTCAAGTTGTATCGAGCGGATGGATGTGCACGGGTATGGAGACAACCTCATTGAGTCCATGAACCCTGCATGTCAGCAGGGAACTGTTCAAGCTGGTAGAGCCTCTGTAATGACGTGAGGCGTGTGTAGTTGGAGTGATATGGGACCCCTGATACGTCTTAAATACGGCTCTGACAGGTGACACGTACGTAAGCATCCTGTCTGATCACCTGCATCCATTCATGTCCCTTCTGCATTCCGACGGACTTGTGAAATTCCAGCAGGACAATGCGACACCCCACAGGTCCGGAATTCGTACAGAGTGGCTCCAGGAACACTCTTATGTGTTTAAACACTTCCGCTGGACACCAGACTCCCCAGACACGAACATTATTGAGCATATCTGGATATCTGGGATGCCTTGAAAAGTGCTGTTCAGAAGAGATCTCCACCTCCTCGCTCTCTAACGGATTTATGGACAGCCCTGCAGGATTCATGGTGTCTATTCCCTCCATCCCTAGTGTCGCGACACTTCTACGTGCTCTCATGGGCCGCAAACTATATTAGGCAGATGTATCAGTTTTTTGGCTCTTGAGTGTAGTTCACATGAGTAATGGTTTGAAGAACAAAATTCAATCAATCTAATACCAACTAGTAAGATGCGCGACAGATTAACAATTTTTTCTTAGCTGAAAGAGCTGCCCTTCGCAACTAGTGCCTTCAGTGTTATCTGTCACTCCGCCTGCTGTCTACTAATTGGTGGCCACAGGTAGATAGGACATTTCTTTACAATGTACTACTTCCATTTGAAATTACTGAATAATTCAATTTCCATACTATATAACGGATTATACTCAGACAAAAGAACAAGCTCATTTCATAAGTTTCTAAATATACCCGAAAATAAACTATAATTAGACGAAAATTATTTATGATCAGAGTAGTGCAATAGAAAATTAAACAAAGTAACAATCAATTCACCGAACTAGTTGTTGATTTTTTCATATTATGGACAGCAGGTGAAACTACTAGATGATCAGAAACAAATAAAAAGAACGGTAAAATGTTCCTGAGTCCTTTTACTAAACTAAATACGCGTTTGAAATTTAGTAATTAGCTTATGTTATCAGTTCTGACATAGTGAGGGCAATGGAAAATCTAGAGGAGGACTTTACCCATTAGTATATGTAAAATGACTGTTAATGATAATAATGGTGATGTTAACCTTGACGACCAAAGTATTTATTTAACATATTTTTTCACAGTTTCCTATAAGAAGACGACCTTATGATCAGACCTGGTAACAGACGGACATATCAAATGTGGTTGAGACTGTAAATAAAGTATCGTGGTACTTACTTTTGCCGGCCGTTGTGACCGAGCGGTTTTAGGCGCTTCAGTCATTTTATAAGATGGCAATTGTCTCCGCTATTCTCTGTGTTTCTTAGATATACATAATAGAGACTTTAGTCATAACAATATATTCTCCTTCACTGTTTACAACGGTCTGTCAAGGCAGGGGTAACGTTTTGGTTCTCTAACCGTAGAAATTACGTGGTTGTGAGGCGAGGAACTCGTCGAGCGATGTTCGGTGTTCATTTTCATCCGGAAAGGTTGTTTGATAGAGGACGGCAAAGGTGAAAATCTGAGGGCGCAAGATCAGGTGAGTAAGCTGAATGAGTTCCCAACCCAACTCCTTCATAGTGATTATTGTCAACCTAGCAGAATGTAGGCGGGCGTTTTCGTGTAGTTGCCACACTTCACGCAGTCTTCCTGGTCGTTGTTCTTGGATTGCGCTTGCCGGGCGTCTCAGCAGTTGACAATAAATGCCAGCAGTGATGGTTACAGCTCGGGGAAGCAATTCGTTGTACACCACACCGCCGATGTTCCACCAGATGCGTGACAATATCTTTTGTGGATGCGCGCAGATTTTTGTATGGGGAACTGCTGCTCGCCGGCCGAAGTGGCCCAGCGGTTCTAGGCGCTACAGTCTGGAACCGCGAGACCGCTACGGTCGCAGGTTCGAATCCTGCCTTGAGTATGGATGTGTGTGATGTCATTAGGCTAGTTAGGTGTAAGTAGTTCTGAGTTCTAGGGGACTGATGACCTGAGAAGTTAAGTCCCATAGTGCTCAGAGCCATTTGAACTGCTGCTTTATTTTAGCTCAACCATTGCTTTCTTTTCCTTATGTTAGCATAAAGACACCACTTATCTTCACCAGCAACGAAACAGGATACGAATCGTCGGTGTTGTTCAGAAACCGATTGATGAGGAGTAAACAGAGATGCACATATGGCCACCCGCCGATTTTTGTGACTCTGGCTTAGAGCATACACCAAAGTTTTGAACCTTCCCCATTGCATAGAAATGTCGCACGATGGTGGAATTATCGCATTTCATCACGTCTGTCATTTCTTGTGCTCACTAACGCGGATCATTGTGGACTAATGCGTATAAATGGTCTTCATGAAACGCTGAATGTCCTCCTGAACGTGGTGAGTCACAAACGTCAAAGCGATCCAGCTTAAAACGAGAAAACCATTTTCTTGCCGTCCAGTGGTATTATCCCTGTATCGAGTGCAAACGTTTTTGGCTGTTTCCGCTGCTTATACCCCTCTATTGGACTCAAACAGAAGAAATGTCCACAGCTCCACTGATTCTCTCCAAATGACAAAATGGTAATACGTAAATTCAGATAGCAACAGTGAACTACAAATAAAAATTACAATAGGTAAATGAATCCATAGCAACTGAAATACCAACGTGCGAAACAAAAACGCTGCTACCTTATGATCCAACCTAATGGGAATAACGTGACGAAAAGTTCTGTGCCGAATGGGATTCTAATCCTGCACATATCGTCGTTATGACTACCCACGAAGAGACGTTAACTATCGAAGTCGTTTTTTGCAGTAGCTAGGAGTGGCATATTTGAACCTAAAATGATGTGATGAAAATTTCTGTGTCTGATTGGGAGTCGAAAGCGGCACCCGTCGTTGTTGTTGACAACACATGAAGGAACGTTAAAAATCAAAATTATTTTTCAAAATTAGTTTGGTGTGCGCATGCCAGAGCTTGAAATGACACGAAGAAAATTTTGGTATCGGACCGCTATTTGAACCCAGGCATGCGCCTTTGCTGGAGACCTTGAGAAGTCTGGAATCTTGCTGAAACGGTTTTACCAGAAGTGAAAAAGGCTTGTGAGTGCTTGCTAAAAATAACTGTTTGAATCGAACCCGGACCTTAAACACACTACGTTAGAACCATTCTAACAAACCCAACCAACTACACACACTGCTGGCTCCTGATTCTGTGGCAACGGAAGATGCTCCACGTTGGATGAGAGTTCTGAGAGCTTATTCATTTTCTTGTTCGACTACACAGTTAGCCACCTGCAGCCTCAGCTACCCAACACATACTTTCGACTACATTTTGTAATCACTGAAATAAAATTACTTGACTGCAATCTACAAGAACTGACAACTCTGTAGGATTCGGAAATTTCTCTACAGGCAGTGTTGCTTTACTCATGATGTAGAACGGTATGTGTTAGTGGCGTACTGTTAAACGTAGCACAGTGTACAAGCGAACTCAAAAGGTCGGATCCACTCATTCCTTTATTTATTTTTAAATCACATTTCATCTGCTGAATATATCACCCTAATGGAAACTCGAAGATTTACTTCAGTTTATAACCCGCCAGTAACAGCAAAATTTACAAAAACATTTCCACGAAAGAGCTCTTGACTGGTTGCCCAGATCTGAACAATTTCCGCGCAGTGCAGCAGATGTACACTAGCGGCTGCCAGCCACCCATGTGAGAGCGGTTTTTCGAGTCTTGCGCCTATGATCTACAACACATAAGAAAGCAGAAGATGCTGCTCGAATCATTTGTGCTGTGTATGAAGTTAGTTCCATCGAAGAAATCACTTCAAGTAGGACCGTTTCGAGGTAAATAATACGCCAATCGCGAAGACAACGGTCTCTAATGAAAAAGGTCTTTACAGTTACCATTATGGTCCACGTCAGTGCACTAGAGATGCCAGTTATCGTTGAAATAATAGGTTTTTGGCTATATAGGTTTTCTTCCACGACGTTCTAACATGACTGTTAAAACCGTTAAAAGTAATCAGTTTCCGAAATAAGCAGTTTTCGGTTTTTTATCCCTGTTATTTCCTGTAATAAACGTAGAAGTCGAACGAAGATTGAAAAATTCTGACGCTCTCAGTTTCGAGATACATAGAAACTAAATATTAAATTAAATAGGCGAATAAAAGAAAACTTAGTCTGCACACCGTTCGCTGCTTTTCTCGATAAGTGATAATGGTTGAATAACATTAAAAAATCACCAGTATTCTTCTACTGAATATAATTTTCTGAAACTGCTCAAAACTCATGTTGTAATCGGGGATCATGCGGCTATTAGGGCATTACGAACAGTCAGTGCTAAATGGTGAAAATTGTGGCTGAAGAACTCTATTTTCCGTGTTAATTTGTCGGTTTACAATAGCTACAAGCAGATAAAGGCATATTATATAAACACAGGCAACACATCAGCTACTGTCTATTTTCATTTTATACTATGAACGAATTGTTGTTAAGTTATCAATCTATTGCTGTTACTTTCTTCTTTTATTATTTCATAAAAATAGCAGACAAATCTATAACCTTTTAGAGCAAATGTAATAATTGTACGTCATTGCAAGGTGACTTCGCAAAACGCATTTGCAGACTATGGCTGGTGCCATTCTGCAAGAAAACGGGTGTCAAGTGACGACAGCAAGGAACCACCTTATAGACATGGCGTACCTGAAGCCAAGACACACGAAAATAGGGCCACTATTGTCTCAGCAATACTGAGCTAATTCGTATGCCAAGTGTTCGCCGTACGGTTCTGTCGGCATTGTTGTTAAAATAGCACTGAGTGCTTTTCCCGGTTTCGATAATAACACAATATTTCAAACCAATCCAAAATTTACGAATAGACGTTACTCCTTTTTCAGAAGAGATTTATTTAAAAACGAATAATTTTAGCACTGTTGCTATGGCTTTCTGATATTTCATTTTTTTACTCTATTATTAGTAAAAAAAGTACCTGTGATAACTGAGATCAAACAAATACCGAAAAATACCTATTATTCAGAATTAAAGTACCCACATCGGTATTAACTGGTCGGCTTTTCCCATCCCTACGATGTACTCGATAACAGACAAATGTGATGACTGTGACGATTAACCCTTCGTGCGAAATTTTCGTTCAATGGACACAGTTTGATCATAGCGTGTAGGGGTACTGCACGTTCTAATTCAAAGAATTAATAACTAAAGGGATGGCCAGGTTTTCATTTCTGCTTGAAAATCAGTGTTGCTCATTTAGCATTTCTATCCAACTTCATAATTGCTGACGGGACATGGTGCGTACATGTCACCTACGTAAAAATGTATAAACGGGTGAGGCCTGATGCAAAATATCTCCTGAAGAAAACGGTAGTGGCCAAACACAAAAGATGATATTTTGCATCTGATGGCACCAAAAGGATACTGTGTAGTACAAACAACTGAGGCAGCTTTTAGTGCGAAAATGGCCAAGAATAAAGCACCAAGTTCTTCCCTAGTGACAGGACGGAAATGGCTGCCCAGTAGCTTAATGCCGGCCTGTGTGGCCGTGCGGTTCTAGGCGCTTCAATCTGGAACCGCGTGACTGCTACGGTCGCAGATTCGAATGCTGCCTCGGGCATGGATGTATGTGATGTCCTGCCCCGGGCATGGATGTGTGTGATGTCCTTAGGTTAGTTAGGTTTAAGTGGTTCTAAGTTCCAGGGGACTGGTGACAACAGATGTTAAGTCCCATAGTGCTCAGAGCCATTTGAACCATTTTAGTAGCTTAATTGTGGAGCGGGGAAGAGGGGTTCACACCTCGCAATACCTGTCCTCCTAATATTGGACACTGAGCGACTTGCCTTTTTCACTCCTTCCCTTTCGCACGAAACTTCGCTTCAACTTGTTGGACTGTCGACATATTTACCTCCAAGCCTGTAGACTTCTAGAGGCGTCGAACTAAAAAGCTACGCAAGCGTCTTCGAAATGTTGTAGAAGTATGAGGGACTATATGCCTGACGATAAATTCATTTCCTGTTTTTCTGTTATATCCAATAATCCGACTAGAAACGATGTAAAAATGTGTACTGTTCTGGTACAAATGAATTACAGTTTATCAGGGTAACGAACGGAACGACGAAAGACTTCTTTAAGGAAACATAAGGCAGTCATAATACGATCCAGCCCTAATATTTACGCATTAGGAAGATATTATGCACATTTAACCTCTGTATGGTCTCTTTCTATGTAACGTCTTGTGCCATACCGAAGAAGCATTGCCACGATGAGTGGCCGCGCAGTTTGAGACGTCATGTCACGGACTGCGTGGCCTCTCCCGCCGGAGGTTCGAGTTCTCCCTCGGGCATGGGTGTGTGTCTTGTTCTTAGTATAAGTTAGTTTAAGTAGTGTGTAAGTCCAGGGACCGATGACCTCAGCAGTTTGGTCCCTTAGGAATTCACACACATTTTGAACAAGAAGCATTTGCGGACTACCAAGCTACTACAAAAGTAAGTTAGTCTGGCAATGACAGAGACCCAAATATAAAACCAATTTACAAATAAAGCGATGCTCCACGTAAATCAATCAAATTCTGTATTCATAAAAAATTAAAAATTATGTCAGTATCAATTTTAACGTGGTTGAGATGTTTCACTTTCTTAGATGTTTCACCTTTAGATGTAGGGGCTATCGAGCTTGTATGATGACTTACAATGGTAAAGTTAAGCCTTCGTTAATGCTTTTCGCTGTGGGAACTTGTAGCTTGATAAGAGAAGGGGTAAATGTATGACAAGGTATCGTGACCTTCGGCGAGAATGGAATTAAAACTATGATCTTCCGTCTCACAAAGCGGCCTCGTTAGCACATAGCAAACCATAAATAAAGTCGATCAGATACGATGATTATTTCCTGAAGGGACGCAGAAGTCCCACTTGTGTTTTATACATAAGTAAGAAAAACTATATATATTACAATGCACTATTTTGTTTTTGGTTGCTTTGGTAACATTCTTGAAAAATATTAAATCCTTTGGTACAGTTTTCGTAGTTTGGGAAGGAAAGCGTTAATGAACCCACCATCATGGAATATCAAATGACTCGTATTTCTTATTGTATTTGAACTTGAGATATTGAAAATATTGGTGCTGGACTGAAATTCGAAATCAGACCTCACCTTTCGCTGGATGTGACCCCTTTCATTATCTCGTTGTTTCCTCAAGGTGCCAAACTCCTCACGGACTCCACGAAAGACGGGCGTATGGGTTCGATTCCAGGTCAGGCATCAAAATTTTCATTTCAAGGTTAAGCATGTGTACACCAAACTACCGGTGAAAAATAAATGTGATTTCTAATGTCTCTTCGTGCGTTGTCAATATTTATAATAGATGCTGGTTTCGACTCCGAGCTACCACAGAACTTTTTACCACTTCATTTTAGATTCACATGTGCCCCTCCAAACTACTGGTGAAAAAGAATTCGATACTTAACGTCTCTTCGTTTGTAGTCATAAAGGCGATGTGTGCGGCGTTCGACTCCCAGTCAGCACGGAACTTTCGTCACGTTGTTTAACTTCCAACAAGTACACATCCCACTACCGTGAAACAAATCTATATGCGAGGCATATTCCTGCCGATGAGTGCCAGGTTCTAACTCCGATAAGACAAAACTTTTGATCTCGTCATTTGAGGTTCAGTCACCTCGCTAGTGGCGAAAAAATTCTATGTCTAACGTTTTTAATTGTGTATCGTTAACAATTTTATTTGCTGCTGGTTTCGAATCTCCGACCAACTTCAAACTTTACGTTACGTCATTTCAAGTTTAAACATGTCCATACTTCGTTATTTGTGGATGAAACCATGTTTAAGATCTATCGCGATCAGTAAACAGGTGCAATAGTTGCTGCATAAGTCTCAGGTGCTGGTCCAGTACAAAAAACTTTTGTCATGTTATTCCAACTTGACAATATTTGAAATGTCTGTTACTGCAATAAATTTGAGACTACAAGCGTTATAGACTGTCTCATCGTTAATAGTCTCCCATACAGACCAGAGATTTTCTATTGTCTCGTGTGGTAATTCCTATACCGTAAAGAGAGTGGACGACCTGCAAGACAGTAAGACAGTTACGTTATGCGGCCTGCAAGAAATTGGGCAGAAAGTAATTCCGGACGTTCGGATACTTTTGGGCACGACAAAACGCAAATCATTAACATCTCATGCTAAGACACCTATACTGGCGGAAAAATAAATTTGTGAATCTGTTAATACACGAAACAGAGACGTGATACCAATGAGTTCTAAGTGAAATATTTAAACATTGTTACAAATTGTAATGGATCGAAAGATTAAGAAACAGATGAAATTGTGCGCTCAGCTGAGACACGAACTTTTTCTCTGAATTTCGAATGCAATGTTCCTACTCCTTCTTATCCAAGAACACATCATGGCTTGCAGCTTAAATCTAGCTTTAGACTGTTCGACGTTTCAAAATTTCTTATACAGCAGTTCTTATTTTTAGCTTTTTGCTAGAGGTGTATAACATTTATCAGCTCAACGATGATAAATGAAAAAGGGGACACAACTATTTTGTATATGTTGGTGAAAGAAATTTTAGTCTTTCTTGTTTTCTGTATGTTAATTTGACTGTAGATTTTGTTTTGTTAAATATCTTTGTCGCCTACATCAAACAATTACATATTTATTTGCTGATTATGTTAATACAAAAGTAAAATGTTAATGAATGTATCCTGTTAAATGGATCTTTATCTGTAACTCTATTCTTTTCTTGTAAATATTACGACATATGTAGTCAAATACTATGCCCGTTAGGTCAAAACTAATATTTTTAATCTATGGAGGAGACGGGAGACAGTTGATAGTGCTGAGTGAAGATAATGGAAGTTCGTTAATGCGGGGACTGTCTTGTAATGTAGTAAAGAAGAAGTATTTTGAAATGTAGTTTAGACTGTGACGTATGGAGAACAGAAGGACGTACTGTAACGAGGAGTTAAAGATGAAGCGTGGAGACAGTGTAATGCCATCTTAGTAGAACGTGTCGTGGACTTTAGTCGAAGCATTAGGCATATGCATTATTCAGGCTGGCCAAAAAGGAAGAGAGGTGAACTGACAGACGGGAGAAGAAGCCGACTTAATTTGATGAAGAAAAAGATTTTCAAGAAACAAGAGAAGAGCAAGAAAGATCGGAATTTATGTAATGTCAGCGAGTGAAGGAGACTATTAACTCAGAAGAGTGCAACAACAAGAACAGCCAAGGATACTTTTATTTGTCACCTTAGTGAAAGAGGTGCGTGTGAAATGTGAAAAGCTGTGTACATTGCGTATCGGAGGGACGAATTAAATTTTACGTGGACTTTCGGAATGCCACAAACAAATTTTAACTTTTTATTTTGTTGTGATATAATATGAGATCGTGTTTGAAACTTAAGTTAAATATATATGCACTCCACTCCACAGCAAAGGTTCAGCTGGCGTGTACACATTGGTAGGACAATATCTGAATATTTTCTAAAGATTGCATGTAACCCCATCCTGAAGTACTCCGTGAGTTTTTCAAAACACTTCTTGTTCATCAAGCAGATTTACTGAGCAATATTTTGGAGTGAAACAATTTTCATTTTAACTTGACATATGTTAAAATCGGGGTCCCGCCATCTCATCTCAGCGGATACACCACATAGCATGTGGCGTCAGAAGATGCTCTACAGCCAGAGGTAGGAGAATCTCAGTTTATCTTTGGTTGCCGGTGATGAACAATAAACACAGCTTCTCTTACTACGATAACATTACAATTCTCACAAAATAGTTTCAGATAGTAAACTGAAACATTTTAAGCACTAGATTCTATTTAAAAAGAATAACAGTTCAGTAGAGCTAGATTGTGAAACATAGAGTACTTTACCAGCAACAGATTAGTTGAATTGCACTGCAGACATAGTGTAGTTGCGATCGTAGTTGGATTTGTACCGTCTCTAGATATTTCAGTATAAAATAGTATAGTCATATTTATGTTATTCATAGTAGACATTCAGTGTATCAACAGCGCGCAGTTAAACTGTGTACTCTTGAGACAACAGTCGTTTAAATTATTATAACTCATAATTAAGCTTATAGATCAAAACAGTATCGAATGTTGAATAGTATTTATTTTTATTACTCTTATTCACAAGCGAAAGCTAACTCGACAACCGATAACACCGCTCTGTCAAGAACATTAAAACAAAGAACCAATAAGCACAAGCAACTCAGTTTTTTCGTCAAAGGATAATCAATATTCCATTTGCTGTCCTTAACTGAAGTCTCCCACAACATTTTGCTGTTTCGCTATCACAATAGGAAAACGTCATATTCACTTAACATTTAACTGTATAGCAAATAGTAAATTTTAATGTTAGGCAGTCTTTTTCGTATTTCATATAAACTTGAATACAAAATCAAGATTACAGATACATGCAACCATCAAGTAAATGGAGTTCACTGCATTTCGTAAGTAGCCCGTTATATCTGTTTTTTGTTTTATATGCATAACTTGATTTTTTTGTGTGTGTATGTGTGTGTGTTTGCGTGTGTGTCAGAGAAAGAGAGAGAGATTGTGTGTGTGTGTGTGTGTGTGTGTGTGTGTGTGTGAGAGAGAGAGAGAGAGAGAGAGAGAGAGAGAGTGAGAGAGAGAAAAAATGTGTGTGTGTGTGTGTGTGTGTGTGTGTGTGTGTTCATGCTTGTGGTGTTTAGGCAGAAAGAGTAAAACAGTGCAGTATCAGAGAAGGTTGTCTATCAGTGTGTATTATGGTCGTCTAACTTGACCTTAGAAAAGAGGTAAACGATCTTTTATGGGTAATCGCCCAGTTAAAATTTAGTGTGTTAGCAACTATTTACTGTAAACAGCAAAGTCTGTATTAGACACAGTAAATAGTACACTGAAACAGATTTAATGAATTAGGGAGTAGCTTAGTACAGGAAAAGATCATTAACGTCAGACAAGATAAAATCGAGTTAGAACAGAAATCAAACAGCACTTCCTATTTATTTGATAAGGCAGCCGTTCCTTTATCATCGTTTTATGTTTACTGTGGCACCGTTACATGGTGATTCAACTAAGCTCTTCACCTTTGATATTTCCTGAACCGCTTAAGGCAGGAGGCTACAGTGAACCCCAGATCTACGATATTTCCGAACCGGGACAAAAATTTGATAGTGCCACCTCTCCCCTACCCTTCACCCTCCAGCGTTTGAGATAGGACGTCTAAAAATTTAAAAAATTCCATTTTTCAAAACTATGTTCATTTTGAAGAGTTTGATATTCAAAACGTACATGTTCAATCAAATGTAAGACATGTTATTTGGCCTTAAGTGTGTCAAAGTGCAGTGTTATGCCTCTTCACGCAGTATTCTTCTATTGTACGTCGTTGTATTTCGCTCTGCGGAATTCAAACGTGTATTCTTTGTAACGGAAGCTATCAAACCTACATTCAGGACAGCGTAAATTGAAATGTCCTGTGGTGCCTCTCCTGCACCCAGTCGGTCGAATTGCCATCCTACCATCCTCTCTTTTTTAAAAAAGATATATAACGAACCTCACAATTAATACTGAGTGGTATTATTTGTGACTGGGAGAATAAGAACTCTTCAGAAAATTCGTTGCCTAACCTTCTATTTTGTGTGACATAAAATTAAGTATAGGAAACATAAAACCTGTAAGGATAAGAGACAAGAAAGACAGTACACATTTCTTCCATCCGTAGATCCCAGTATTTTTTTCTCTCTGTCTTGCTACAGGCTTGCTTTCCCTTCTGCGAAAGACTCTATTACCTCATTAAAGTTCGTCAAAAGTTTTGCTACACGAAAAATTGAAATGCTATTGTTTAATACTACAAGCGTTGTTAACACGGGTGGTACCCCAGAGTGGTGTGGTTTCTCGATTTGATTACGTCTATTTTGTCACTGCCTGCTAGATAAAACGAAAAAGCCCTCTATAATATTGCAGCAATTGTAACACACGACAGAAATGCGAGACTGTTTTGGCACAAATGGTCATTTTTTGTACCTCACTTACGTAAGTAACACGACAGAATATAATTCACGGTTCTAGGTGCTACAGTCCGGAACCGCGCGACCGCTACGGTCGCAAGTCCGAATTCTGCCTCGGGCATGGATGTATGTGATGTCCTTAGGTTACTTAGGTTTAAGTAGTTCTAAGTTCTAGGGGACTGATGACCTCAGAAGTTAAGTCCCATAGTGCTCAGAGCCATTTGAACCATTTTTATAATTCACGAAATACCAGTGTCTAATGCCTATTAGGGCTACTACAAGCAAATGTTTTCTGTAAGGAAATAGTTTCAATTTTCATTCATAGGCTCCAGTTTCTAAAACATGAGATCGAAATTTCTATATAAATTTGGAACTGTGCGTATTCTTCACATATAATTTGTGTGATGTTCCCGTTTCTTCTCTTTCCTGGTTTTAACACACAATTTTGTCATCACTAATTCTGTAACTATTCCTACCACTATAGAAATTATTCTCCGGTTAACTTCCCTAACTCTACGTGTTCGTACAACGCGTTTTCCGCGATAACCGAGAATATGGCTCTGAGCACTATGGGACTTAACATCTATGGTCATCAGTCCCCTACCGAGAATAGACCTTAAGAGGCTGCTAACCTGGTACTGTACAACTGGTGGCGTAGCGATCCGTCAAAATTTCGTTTTCTTGGATACACCAAGAAGATAATATGTAAGCTTTGTTACCTCTTATTCCTGACATTCACCCGTTCGGGTTTATTCGGCTCAGCTCGCACAGACCCGTCCCCGTTTGTCTGCAGGGAAGTTTTGTGCTTCTAGACGATACGTGGATTCCCCTGGCAGAGACATCTCGTACACTAATGCTCGCGTCCAAAAATCCACTAAAGATTCGTTCAGAAATCAACCTAGACTGTTCAAAAATCTTCAAAAACCACCTGAGATGCATTTCAAAATCATGAGAATAATCGATAGACCAACACGTGCAGGATGCTAGGCGCTTTGTGAAAAAAGATTTTTCTTCTTCACGAATATGAATCTGGCGCCACCTGAAACTGCCGCCTGGGGCAGATATCCCTCTTTGCCCCTACCTCCGCCAACTCCCCCCCCCCCCCCCCCAGATTAGGTATTGGATACAGTAATTCTGTTTCTACGCAAATGAATTGTGCGAAAGTTCATCTACATCTGCATCTATAGCCTGCAAACCACCTTGACGTTCACGGCAGGGTATGTCCCATTGCATATGTCCCATTGCATAGGGTTTCTTCCAATTCAGTTCACGTATGGAGCGCGGGAAGAATAATTGTCTGAATGCCTCTGTGCGCGCAGTAATTATTCTAATGTGACCACGATCCATATATGAGCGGTACATAGGAGCTGTAGTATATTCCTAGACTGATAATTTATATTAACTGAAGAATGGGCTACAACTTTTCAGATTTGACCAATGACGTCATATTTTCATCATAGACATTAGGTATTTTTTTTATGTTGGAGCCATAGATAATAAATCGATTATCTTCTGTGGCAAAGCGTCATAACCGTAAATAAAAATAAATAAATGTGTTATTAAGAGATAGGTATACTGTAACCTTTTTGTCGCTTTTGGTAATTTCAATCATTTTGGTACACATTTTGATTGATACCTTTGTCTGACAGTGAACTGTTCCAATTGCTGTTTCCTCTGCAATTGATTCATATCCTGTACTATGCAGGTCAGCTGAAGAGCAGGATACTACTACTAGCGGAAGCAAAAAAAAGCCACATACATAACACTGGCATCGTGTACCTCAGCTGAACTACCAAGGTTGTATCCTACTCTTTAGTTCACCTATACAGGACAACTGAAGTACAGGAGACAAATTTTATGTTTTTTGGCTTTTTTTGCCTTCGCCAGTACTGTCTCCAGTTGAACTATAATAGCGAAGGTGAGAAAATCGACTTACGTGAAATTTGTATCGTGTTCTTCAGTTGACCTACAGGGGTCATGCCAATGTTATGTATGTCGTTTTTTCTTTTGCTTTCGCTAGCGCTACTATCCTATTATTTTGTTGACCTATAAATATCAAGTGAATAATAGGATACTAGGGCTTTCTACTGCGAAAAATGCAATATATGTAACATTACATTCGAAATATGGAGATACGTGGTATATGTCTATGTCTTTGCAATGCATCATCTGTGGTAACTTGTGACGTAATTTTTCGAAGCCGTCGGTTTGTATTCCAACCTTCTGCACTCCCATCAAGGAAATAAGAGTTCGCAACATTTCCTAATTAGCCTACTATATCTGCTTTATGTTTTCTAAGATTGAACTGATTGTATGATGATGATGATGATGATGTTGGTTTGTGGGGCGCTGAATATCGTGGTCATCATCGCCCGTTCAAGTTCCCAATCTTTCCAGTTCCAATCTCGCCACATTCCGAATGCCGACAAGTGATGAGGATAACACAAACACCCAGTCCCCGGCCGGAAAAAATTCCCAACAAGCCCTGGAATCGAACCCAGAACCCCATGATCCAGAGACTTGATTGTGTGTGTGTGTGTGTGTGTTCATACTTCTGATGTTCATGTAGAAAGAGTGAAGCAGTGCAGTATCAGAGAAGGTTGTCTAACAGTGTGTATTGTGGTCTATTATGTTGATGTTAGAAAAGCGGTAACGATCTTTTTTCGGCGTTCATGTGAGTTGTGAACAGGCAAAAGTCCAGTTAAGATTACTTAAAATACGTTGTGGTGGCAACTATTTACTGTAGAATGCAACATCGGTATTTCCTGAAACGCTTCAGATAATAGACTACAGAGTTCTGTTTCTGCCCAGATGAACTGTAACAAAGTTCTCACTAAATTGCGTGTAGTCCCTTTTAGTCCTGCAATATTGAAACCAACATAGCTTTTTCAGACTCGCAATTAGAGACCGGATTGTATGCATCATAAAAACCTTAAAATATGGATGCTAATATGCATGAAAAATGCTTAAAAATGCCTGTGAAGAGTCGAAATATACAAGATCAAATTTTTAAAAAGATGGTAGTTACTGAGTGCAATAAAATCTCAAAGCCGAACCTGTGAATATCAGTTACGAGAAAGAGCGCCGGTCACGCGAAAATTCAGTACATTCAGAACGCTGATATAATTTCCTGAATACTTTCTTGTAGAGGTTAGGTAGGAGGTCTTTCTGGGATTATTTTCTAAAAATTTGCAAAATAGGGACGCATACCATGTTTCAAGAACTGTTACTTCTTTTGCTATTGTTGTCGGCAACAAGCGGACGCGAAGCGAGTGAGTCGTAGAGAAACAATCGATATGTACAGGACCAACGTCGAGATATATCGCACGCAGAGGGGCGCTCTCAAAAACTCCGTAATATTTCCTTTTTTTAAAAAAAAAGAAAACAATCACGAATTTTTTAGAACAGCATTAACTTTTAGTTAATACTATTGGACCAAAGCATAATTTACAATTTTTTTTACGTTTTTCTACTATTGTAAACATGAGCGACCAAGTACTGTTCCAAATGTTCGGTAGTAAATTGTCTTCGATCACTTAAAACATTTTTATAAGCAGGAAAGGACCGTTCTGCATCAACTGAGATAACTGGGCAGTATTTGAAATTGGGTGCTATGTTGGCATTTATTATTTCTGATAAAAGTTCACCTGTCCCATTAATAAAACTATCAATCTGGCAGAAGAGATCAAAATCAAGGTTACTTTATAAAATATTTTTACACTTTTCTTTAATTAGTAGTTCATTAGAATAATCTTATTCACTAACTGGATAGATTCATTCAACGCCAAACCTTGAGTTTAAGGCTCGTTTCACACTGGGACACTTGTGACGGTCACCGGTGACGGTCACTGATAGAGATACATTCGTTTGAATTGGAGCGTTCACACCGGGACACTGCACTGAGTCACCGAGTCACGGTGACCCAGCAGTGACTCACCCTCGCCACATGTGACGGACACCGACACTGTGTTCGCTGCGGTCACCGCCGGACATGCATTAGCTTGTATTGGAGTGTTCACACTGGGACGCCGATCACAGACACAGCAGTGCAGAGTTGCCAACAGACAGGCAGCCGTTGCTGAGCCCAGTGGTTCTCCACACAGTGCAGCCATCAGTTTAGAGTTCATCAACACAGAAGATTTTATAAGTGAAGTGGAAAGTCGTCCTGTTATTTGGGATATGAAAAGCGATGACTACAGTAACAAAGTCATGAAAATGAAAGCGTGGCAAGAAATTATTACGAAGTTTGTGCCTGATTTCGATGAAAAGAGCATAGATGAAAGATACAAAATTGGTAAGTCCTATATTCTTTTTTCACTTTAATACCGTATTTTTCGGACCACAAGAATAGCGAAATATATTTTCTACCCCTGTACGAGGCTAGGAGGTTAATAACCTACAAGGAGAATGCTATCCCTCACCCCTTTTCTTTTGCATTACCAATAGCAAGTGTACTGTTATGCAGTCTCAATGCGAGAAGAATGGACAAAATGGATGAGCGCAGAAACCATGTACTCTCCCCTACAGGGCGAATGAAAGTAAAATAAAATAAATAGTTTTATTTCAACATTTTCATAACAAAATTAGGGGTAAGTCTTTTCGTAGTCTAATAAGGCGCTCCACCTTATGGTCCGAAAAATACAGTTAAAATATTATTCAAAACAACAATAATTTACGCATATGTTGTTACTATAATAATGAATTTTATTTATTTACCATAATACTATTGACTTACAAGTTTTTGACACCCGAATGAGAACAGTGCTCGTGCTTGGGTTCTGTTCAATTAGGTACACACAACTGTAATACAAAAAAGTGCATTGTAATTATAATTTTAATTGAAAGTTTTAATCAGTTCAGTGAACGCAACAGTATGGTTTGTTACAGTTAACATGGTAATAATTGAACACTGCACATTTCAAATACAATTCCAATGAACATTTAGGCCTAACGACATTAATGTTCACATAACATTTCTAGCACTTAGATTTTTTGCAGCTGCCATGGCACTTCGCCTTCAGGGCTGATGAAGTAGTTTGCGAAATCTTCTCTGATACCGTTCGCAATATTTCCTCCACGGACCAAGCAAGGTGACATGTCCTGCAATCCCTGAATAGTTAACGTATTCTCAAACCGTATTCCATCACGATCACGCACAAAGTTATGGAGGAGGCAACATGTCTTCACAATAGACTCTGCCAAATCTAATTTAACATCCAGTGATCGATAGAAAATGCGCCACTTGTTTGCAAGAATTCCAAAAGTACACTCGATGTACCTTCTAGCTCTGCACAGTCTATAGTTGAACACACGTTTTTTAATGTCTAAATACTTTCCACCATAAGGGCGCAAAATGAATTTTGACAGTCCGAAACCTTCATCTCCTACTAACATGCATTCATAGTTGTTTTGGTGCAGGTAAATCTAGCGTACCATTTTGTAGTTTATTATTTAACACTGTATAACGAAACACAGTTGAGTCGGACGATTTCCCATATGCTCCAACGTCTATAAATAAGAATTTGTACGTCGAATCACAAACAGCTAACAATAGAATGGAAAAATAGTTCTTATAATTATAGTAGAATGAACCACTGGAAGTGGGCTTTACAATTCTGATGTGCTTCCCGTCCACTGCACCCACACAATGAGGAAAGTTGGCCCTCTTATGGAATCCTTCAGCTGAGGCAAGCCATAGATATTTCGAGAGGTCGGGAAAACATTTTGACTTCATTTTACGCCATATGGCAGAGCAAACGTCTCGTATAATATAAAGCATATGGAGCAAAACTACAAAATTATGCAGGTTACACACAAGCATACACACGCACGCACACATAGACATTATAGATAACCAGCTGAAACACCCGGCAACTATAATTTTAATAAATGTTAATAATTGTACTATGCCTATAACTTTCGCGCAAGTGACAAAGTTTCACCGCAATCGGATGAACGGTACGGCTGCGCATAAAATACGAACAAAACCAAACAAACATTCATTTTTATATATTAGATATTACAATACTATGGTGGTTTTTGTTTGTTGCAGGGACAATCCTTCAAAGGAAATGGAAGAGCTTAAGGGCCAGTTATACCAGAGAGTTATTGAGGCAAAAAACAGAAATGAGTGGTTCTGCAGCAACTGGTAGGAAGAAGTATATCTACTTCGATCAGCTGCGATTCCTAACAACTGACTGTAAGAACACTACTTCTAGTATTGACAATGATGATGATGATGAAGACAGAAATGAGTTTGATGAAGGAGAAAATTTAGAGCAGGAGGCACGTGAAAAAACTGCTGAGCGACGGCAAAAAAGGCCACGTGGAAAGAAGAGTCTTGAAGAAGAAGATATCCTATATAACATTTTGAAGGAAAAGTACGCCAGAAAAGACAATTCATCACAGCAAGCCGACGAAGATAGCTTGTTTATCCAGTCTTTAGTACCTGAATTAAAAAAATTACCCAGTCATGCAAGATTGAAAGTGAAATCAGATTTGATGAATGTCACTATTAATGCCCAAAAATATTACAGCGCTTCTGCTTCCTCTTCGTCCCAAATAGGATTTGCGCCGGTACCAAATTACGCTACGGGGGATCCGCATCACAACCGTGCATATCATGGAACAGTTCAAGGCTACACTGGAGGACAGTCGAGGTTGTCCGATCAGTTACCAGCTGTGTGCTCGCCAGCGGCCTCCGAGTACAGTGACGAGTCCTTAATATACTTTTCAACAGCACAGGCAGAGAAGCAATGAACTTAAAACTATCAGTGAAAGTTTTACAATATTTTGTAATGTATATTAATACCAGTTAAAATCTGTAAAATGTGCTTTCAATAAAGTAAAATAATACTACAGTACCTACCTTAATGTAAGAGCAAGTTTTTCCTCTGGTGGGATAGCCTTCCTTAGTATAGTGTGTTTTCCTGTGATTGCTTCTTCCACATTTTCTAGTAGTTCATCAAAAGAAGTTTTTGACATTCGAAAATACTGAAAAAATTTCTTCTCAGATTGTCTCAGATCGTCATAAAGGGTGTAATACAATCCTTTCTCCAGCCGATCACGTAGCAGTGGATGTATGTGTAATGAACGTTTTGTTTTCATTATCCTCCTCGTTCTCCTCCTCATTACAAGTACTAACAACAGTTCCTCCTCGCTCGAGTCCATTTCACCAACTAATCAGTTGGCAACAGCTGCAGTGTGGGACACCAGTGACCCAGGAGTGTTCGCCACAGTCACCGGTGACCGTCACCGGTGACCGTCACAAGTGTCCCAGTGTGAAACGAGCCTAAAGCTTTTTAATACCTGCAGGTATATGGGAAAAATGAGTGATAATCACAGCAACGTCTTTTTTAATACCGGAATAATTAAAAGCTTCCTTTCACTGGCAAACTGGCAATGCCTCTGCACTATCTAAGTCGTTTACTACCCCTCTAATGGCTTCGAAACGTTCATTGTAAAACTACACATCGACGAGTTACAACTGGTTGGGGAGGTAAAGGCATATTTGGTAGTTTTTCTTGGTAGGTCTTGATGCGAACAGGATCCTTTAGAAACACTTTCTTTGTAGATGAAATCCGTGTTTATTTACATTCACGAACGTGGAACGTACTTCTTCAGCAAGGCGATGTACTCCATGAGCAAAGCACGTCACATTAATCAAATTGGGATAAAATACTCAGAGAGCTTTTACTGCTTTGATCATTATGGAGCACCATCTGAAATATATACGAACACCCCTTCATCTGCAGAAGATTCCGGAAATATTTTTCTAATACGCTCCTCATTCACAAATCTGGCAATCGTAGAACGATTTGCCGTTTAAAGTTCTTTGCAGGCCGCTCTAGAGGAAGAAGAAGCTCTTCTTTTAAAGCACCAACAATTAAATATGCAATGTAACGGCCACAAGTGTCTGTAGTTCCGTCAACTGAAATCCAGATAATGGTGTCCTCGAGTTTATTCCGTATTTCTTACAGAACATTTAAGGTATGTAATTTTTACGCAGTTGATTCATCTGATATATTTTGATTTAAGAAATATTTGCGCACGAAGCGTTTGAGGATAGGGCTTGTAAATTTATGAAGAGGAATATTGCTTGCAATGAATGCTTCACATAGATCCATGTTAAATCGACTTTTTTGATTACCTTCGGACAAATCCCTGCTACTGCAGCTTGGTGTTGCAGAAGTTGTTGTCGTGGTCCTTTCTTCTACATTCCTGCTATATGAAGACTTCTCTTGACATGCTGGTCTATTTGAAACTTTTTTTTGCATAAAACGTTTTTCTCGCAATCTCGACAATATAAAACGATTCCGTCAAATGTAACTGTTCCAGGATGGTCAGCCATCCACGAAACGACGTTTCTTTTTTCGGACGGCATGGCGCACAATACGTTACACACTACACGTCGTAAACACGTTCAACTGTGTACAAGTAAACAGAAAGCTAAACTGAAACAATGGACGTGCGACTAAAGGTTTTCGTAGTTTAATTTAATTGTTGCCAGCGCGTAAGGTACGACAGCGGGCGCGGGTGCTGGAACGTTGACTATGCCTGTTCTTGTAACCCTTCTGTAAGGATTTCGCTAGGCAGTGGCCTCTCGGATAGTGACTGCATGCAGTTCTATGTTGTGGTCAATCTAATAGACATCGAAACTAGATCGAGCAAGAGACCATTCGTCTAAAATTTTAAACTATTGTAAACATAGAGCGAAAATATGCATCGTTACTAGTTTTTAGTTAAAATACACGATAACCGATGAAAAGGAGCGAAACATGTAAATGCATAGGCAACATACAAATGCATATAATCTGATCTCTAACTACAGTATTTTCTGCTGTTAGCATCGCAGTTCCAAACGAAACTCATCCAACGGCTTTTCAGTTTTCAAAATCCGATTATTCCTTTCGGAGAAATTTCAACATTCATAATTTAGGATTCATCTGTTTTGAGACTGAAACCGATTGCTGTCTTGGGCGGAAGTTATTATGCGAAACTGTGGCGTCAGACTGATAAGGCACTGCAGATTGACGAGGCTGTCTTACAAAACCAGAATAGCGGAGAGAAGTTTAATTTAAAAGTGATAGTAATTAGATTAGGAAATGAGACACTTAAAGTAGTAAAGGAGTTTTGCTATTTGGGGAGCAAAATAACTGATGATGGTCGAAGTAGAGAGGATACAAAATGTAGACTGGCAATGGCAAGGAAAGCGTCTTTGAAGGAGAGAAATTTGTTAACATCGAGTATATATTTAAGTGTCAGGAAGTCGTTTCTGAAAGTATTTGTACGGAGTGTAGCCATGTATGGAAGTGAAACGTGAACGATAAATAGTTTGGACAAGAAGAGAATAGAAGCTTTCGAAATGTGGTGCTACAGAAGAAGGCTGAAGATTAGATGGGTAGATCACATAACTAATGAGGAGGTATTGAATAGAATTGGGGGGAAGTGTTCGTGGCACAACTTGACTAGAAGAAGGGATCGGTTGGTAGGACATGTTCTGAGGCGTCAAGGGATCATCAGTTTAGTATTGGAGGGCAGCGTGGAGGGTGAAAATCGTAGAGGGAGACCAAGAGATGAATACACTAAGCAGATTCAGAAGGATGTAGGCTGCAGTAGGTACTGGGAGATGAAGCAGCTTGCACAGGATAGAGCAGCATGGAGAGCTGTATCAAACCAGTCTCAGGACTGAAGACCACAACAACAACAGTAATCACAGTTGTATACTTACGGTTGGAGCGACACACCAACTGGAAGGCAAAAGACTTGGCGTCTAGGGATGATTCACTAGTTAATTACAGTAACAGCCCCGCTTTTGTTTCTGCTAGAGCTTTGAAAGAAATGTGACGGTCAAATTTCATTGCAACTGTAATATAGGGACGTGCAGAATAATGATTATTAAATAATTACATAACGTCGTGATTCTAATGTCAAGATACTCACTTACATTGTAAAATTACACCATCAACAGTGGCAAAAGGGAAATCGCAAACAAATATGGCCATAAATACTTCCTTAAAATTCCGTTTGTGTTATCAAATGTCTATCGGATTACACATTTGGAGTTGCCTGTTCATGGACTTACGAACAGGTTGAAGAGATCCAATCGATATCATGCATATGATGCAATGTTTTAAATCCTCTTGGTCCGGTGGAAGTTGTGCAAAGACCTTATCTTTGCGTTTACCTCAGAGAATAAAGCCAAGTGGCATCAAATCGGGCGGAGGTCCAGGCCAACTGATAACGCCTTCATGCCCTACCCAGCGATCAGTAAAGAACTGTGAGAGCGCTTCCTTGGCACAAGTGAGTGGCGTGAGTGAGGCATCCACCGTGCTGGTATCTAGTATTTTATAGCCCTTCGGTAAGAAATTCTGCATGTCTTTTACCCGTAAAGGTTTCTTCAGTGTAGCAACGACCAGTTACGTAATCTCCAATAATCCCCCACCAGGCCGCGGAACGGAGGGTATACAGAATGGAAAATTAGCTGAAATACAGGCGCCAAAATTTATTGCGAAGGCAGTACTTGTGCCATATTGAAACCGAGTAAACAGCTGTGTTCGAAGCCGAAGGCGAACGGATGCGTTTGTTTAGTTTATTAATTGTAAATTTTAGTTGGCGGTCTTAATTCCAAGTAAACATTGTTTTATATGTTGTAAAAGTTACAAACATATAATGAGCAGTAGTAAAAGAAAAGACCACACAGAAAAGTGATGAGCGATTCCCAAGAAACCGCTGATAGCAGTACATGAGAAAAATGAGTTCCCCGATTCCCTTGCTGTAAACACTATTAAACCCTGAAAATACTGTATGTAAGTAAAGCAAAGCTACGTCAACTCCTGGAGTTATTTTTCGTCAGAGGTTCTTCTTTTCCTTTAAAAGATTAAAAACTGCTCGTTTCGCATTTGCATGTGTTCTTTCAGTTCTCAGGAAAATAACTGGTATATAAAATTGATTTCTTTCCGATCTTATAATTTCGTATCACAGCTTGATGATGAAATGTATTTTTTATATGGCTCATAGTTACTGTAATACTTAATTTCCAAGTACTGTGTAGCATAATTTGGTCGTTGGCTACTTTACGTTTGGTTCGTTTTAGATGATACGTTGCTGTGTATCAACTGTAGCTAAAATATCGTAATTGTTTTTAAGTTGGAAGCAAAGGCACATATCGTTACGGTATGAAGAAAACAGGTTTTCTGTCTTGAGCTGACTGCAATCTAATTAAAAAGAATTACACCAGACGTGTATCGCTTTTATTTGCAAAGCGTCTTCCATGGTACTCTGTAAAATGGATACACAAGTTTGTACATTTTTTAATGTTTTAGGTTAAAAACTGCGTTTTATTTATAAACTTGGTGTGCAAGATACTTTCTTCACATAATCTGCACCTTCCCTTCTTGCTAGCAGCGGTCGGTGTCGACAGGCTTTATTTCACATCTGAACCTTGTAGTTTTTGCCATTCTGCGTTACTTCTTGAACTGCACTATTTACAACTGACTTTCTTAACAGTTTTTCATTCACCACGGCTATATTGTTTATGCCTATTCGTTTGTTTTCGTTTACGTTGGGAATGTTGCCGACCTATGAAACGATTCTGTGTGTGTGTGTGTGTGTGTGTGTGTGTGTGTGTGTGTGTGTGTGTGTGTGAGTAAAAAAGAGAGAGGGAGAGAGAGTTAGTGAAATTGTCTTGTATGTAGGTAGAGACATGAGAAGAGTGTTTTTTCAGAGCGGGGGCGTGGAGGAGGGATGGAGGAAAGACAGGGATGGCCTAGACAGTGATTATGGGACAGATCTGGGAGGAAATGGTAGTGATAAATGGAGAAACAACTCGTAAATGATCAGATCAGCTTGGCAAACCACACACTCTTTAAACTGACTGAGCACTTGATATAACATTAAAAGTACACATGTAACCACAGGCTCCATTTACCACTACTATTTCCTCCCAGATCTGTCCCATAATCACCGTCCAGGCCATCCTTCTCTCTACCACGTCTCTACCTACATACAAGAAATACAATTTGACTAACCCTCTCTTTCTCTCTCTCATTTATAGGTTGGCAACACTCACAACGTGAACGAATACAAACGAATAGGCACAAACACTGTGGCCGTGATGAAAGAAAAACAGTTAAGGAAGTCAATTGTAAATAGTGCAGAGCAGGAAGTAACGCAAAATGGCAAAAACTGCCAGATGCAGATGTGAAAAGAAGCCTGTCGACACCGACCACTGCTAGCAAGAAGGGAAGGAGCAGATTATGTTAAGAAACACCATTAAGTATCTTGCAGACCAACTTTATAAAGAAAACGCTGTTTTCAACCTATAACAGTAAAAAAAATGTACAAACTTGTGTATCCATTTTACAGACTACCATGGAAGACGCTTTGTAAATAAAAGCGATGCACGTCTGGTGTAATTCTTTTTAATTAGATTGCAGTCAGCTCAAGACAGAAAACCTATAATAACAGATGTTAACAGCTGCTGCGGAAGACGGGCACACAAACAAATGTATTATCTTTATCAAACTGATGCCTACAAGGAGATCGTGAGTGTGCGCTACATATTACTCTTACATCACTTTTTTGTGCAATGAAGACTTTCTTTAGAGATGAGTTACCCCAGAACATTATTCATTATGACATTATTGAATGAAAACTGATTGTCAGTTGTCATTTATTAAACGAATCGTTTCGCGTTGCCTCGGTTTCAAAATGGCATCGAGCACAACGCTTGACTCTACACAAATCAAAGGAGCCGCCCATGCTCTTCTTTCTGTATACTCTCTGTTCTGTGACGAAACGTTCAATTTACGCCGCATCTGATGTCCAGTCTGCCTCAGACAGTGCGGCCCGTAAATTTGCCTTGACATCGCACTAGAACCGAGCGACATAATTTCACACGTCTTCTCCAGTCCCAATGATTAACCTGCTAGTGAGGTGGCCTGAGTTTCCAGTTGTTCGGCTTTCTTTTACGGAATTGTTCGGTGTTTCAGCCACTTGGTCGGAGTTCTTCCTTTCATATCACAAATTTATTTATTGGTTTAAAAAATCAAGTCAATAATGGAGTGTCGATTTGGAAAAAGGAAAGTTATCGGTTCGCTACAATTTGTAGTTTGCATCATCCAAGAACAAGCATAAGGGAACAATTGACAGGAAAGGGGGAAAGAAATACAGTAGAAGAAGAATGGGTAGCTCTGAGGAATGAAGTAATGAAGGCAGCAGGGGATCAAGTAGGTGAAAAGACGACGGCGAGTAGAAATCCTTGGGTAACAGAAGAAATATTGAATTTGATTGATGAAAGGAGAAAATATAAAAACGCGGTAAATGAAGCAGGCAAAAAAGAATACAAACGTCTCAAAAATGAGATCGACAGGAAGTGCAAAATGGCTAAGCAGGGATGGCTAGAGGACAAATGTAAGGATATAGAGGCTTAACTCACTACGGGTGAGATAGATACTGCCTACAGGAAGATTAAAGAGACCTTTGGAGAAAAGAGAGCCACTTGTATGAATATCAAGAGCTCAGACGGAAACCCAGTTCTACGCAAAGAATGGAAAGCAGAAAGGTGGAAGGAGTATATAGAGGGACTATACAAGGGCTATGTACTTGATGACAATATTATGGAAATGGAAGAGGATGTAGATGAAGATGAAATGGCAGATATGATACTGAGCGACGAGTTTGACGGAATACTGAAAGACCTGAGTCGTAACAAGGTCCCGGGAGTAGACAACATTCCATTGGAACTACTGACGTCCTTGGGAGAGCCAGTCCTGACAAAACTCTACCCTCTGGTGAGCAAGATGTATGACACAGGCGAAATACCCTCAGACTCCAAGAAGAATATAATAATTCCAATCCCAAGGACAGCAGGTGTTGACAGATGTGAAAATTACCGAACTATCAGTTTAATAAGTCACAGCTGCAAAATACTAACACGAATTCTTTACAGACGAATGGAAAAACTGGTAGAAGCAGTTTGGATTCCGCAGAAATGTTGGAACACGTTAGGCAATACTGACCCTACGACTTATCTTAGAAAATAGATTAAGGAAAGGCAAACCTACATTTCTAGCATTTGTAGACTTAGAGAAAGCTTTTGACAATGTTGACTGGAATACTTTCTTTCAAATTCTGAAGGTGGCAGGGGTAAAATACAGAGAGCGAAAGGCTATTTACAATTTGTACAGAAACCAGATGGCAGTTATAAAAGTCGAGGGGTATGAAAGGGAAGCAGTGGTTGGGAAGGGAGTGAGACAGGGTCGTAGCTTATCCCCGATATTATTCAGTCTGTATATTGAGCAAGCAATAAAGGAAACAATAGAAAAATTCGGAGTAGGTATTAAAGTCCATGGAGAAGAAATAAAAACGTTGAGGTTCGCCGATGACATTGTAATTCTGCCAGAGACAGCAAAGTACTTGGAAGAGCAGTTGAACGGAATGGACAGTGTCTTGAAAGGAGGATATAAGATGAAAATCAACAAAAGCAAAACGAAGATAATGGGATGTAGTCGAATTAAGTCGGGTGATGCTGCCGGCCGAAGTGGCCGCGCGGTTCTGGCGCTGCAGTCTGGAACGGCGAGACCGCTACGGTCGCAGGTTCGAATCCTGCCTCGGGCATGGATGTGTGTGATGTCCTTAGGTTAGTTAGGTTTAACTAGTTCTAAGTTCTAGGGGACTAATGACCTCAGCAGTTGAGTCCCATAGTGCTCAGAGCCATTTGAGCCATTCGGGTGATGCTGAGGGAATTAGATTAGGAAATGAGACACTTCAAGTAGTAAAGGAGTTTTGCTATTTGGGGAGCAAAATAACTGATGATGGTCGAAGTAGAGAGGATATAAAATGTAAACTGGCAATGGCAAGGAAAGCGTTTATGAAAAAGAGAATTTGTTAACATCGAGTATAGATTTATGTGTCAGGAAGTCGTTTCTGAAAGTATTTGTATGGAGTGTAGCCATGTATGGAAGTGAAACATGGATGATAAATATTTTGGAGAAAAAGAGAATAGAAGCATTCGAAATGTGGTGTTACAGAAGAATGCTGAAGATTAGATGGATAGATCACATAACTAATGAGGAGGTATTGAACATAATTGGGGGGAAGAGAAGTTTGTGGCACAACTTGACAAGAAGAAGGGTCCGGTTGGTAGGACATGTTCTGAGGCATCAAGGGATCACAAATTTAGCGTTGGAGGGCAGCGTGGAGGGTGAAAATCGTAGAGGGAGATCAAGAGATGAATACACTAAGCAAATTCAGAAGGATGTAGGTTGCAGTAAGTACTGGGAGATGAAGAAGCTTGCACAGGATAGATTAGCATGGAGAGCTGCATCAAACCAGTCTCAGGACTGAAGACAACAACAACAACAACATCATCCAAGACTTTTAAGAAAAAATAAAAGGTAACAAAAATTGTCGAAAGCTACAACTAACAATAATAAATACAGTTTTTGATGTTTACTTAGTGTATTATCATGATCATCCTCAGCCCTCATCTCGACAAATATTTTGGCAGGTAATGTTCGGTAATTTTGTCAATTTAATCCGGCAACCCTAGAGGGGACGCATGATAACAATGGAAATTATTAGCTCTAAAATGCGAACAACCTAGGCTGACTTATCCCGGAGACACTCGCAGTTGCTCTGGAGATAATATATGGATTATGAATAACAGCTGCCAGAACATCTGTTTTTGCTGCTTCGCTCTTTGCACGTACGCTCCGTACTCTCTGCATGGTACTTCAGTGGTCTTCCCATAACAACTTTTTTGTGCTTTCGCTAAGTTGTCATAATCGGTGGCGACCGTTTGTCAGGATACATATGTAGGTACAACTCAGTTGTTCTCTTTGCGTTATTTCTGCGTTCTGTTTAAGGAAGTAACACATCTACACTCCTGGAAATGGAAAAAAGAACACATTGACACCGGTGTGTCAGACCCACCATACTTGCTCCGGACACTGCGAGAGGGCTGTACAAGCAATGATCACACGCACGGCACAGCGGACACACCAGGAACCGCGGTGTTGGCCGTCGAATGGCGCTAGCTGCGCAGCATTTGTGCACCGCCGCCGTCAGTGTCAGCCAGTTTGCCGTGGCATACGGAGCTCCATCGCAGTCTTTAACACTGGTAGCATGCCGCGACAGCGTGGACGTGAACCGTATGTGCAGTTGACGGACTTTGAGCGAGGGCGTATAGTGGGCATGCGGGAGGCCGGGTGGACGTACCGCCGAATTGCTCAACACGTGGGGCGTGAGGTCTCCACAGTACATCGATGTTGTCGCCAGTGGTCGGCGGAAGGTGCACGTGCCCGTCGACCTGGGACCGGACCGCAGCGACGCACGGATGCACGCCAAGACCGTAGGATCCTACGCAGTGCCGTAGGGGACCGCACCGCCACTTCCCAGCAAATTAGGGACACTGTTGCTCCTGGGGTATCGGCGAGGACCATTCGCAACCGTCTCCATGAAGCTGGGCTACGGTTCCGCGCACCGTTAGGCCGTCTTCCGCTCACGCCCCAACATCGTGCAGCCCGCCTCCAGTGGTGTCGCGACAGGCGTGAATGGAGGGACGAATGGAGACGTGTCGTCTTCAGCGATGAGAGTCGCTTCTGCCTTGGTGCCAATGATGGTCGTATGCGTGTTTGGCGCCGTGCAGGTGAGCGCCACAATCAGGACTGCATGCGACCGAGGCACAGAGGGCTAACACCCGGCATCATGGTGTGGGAAGCGATCTCCTACACTGGCCGTACACCACTGGTGATCGTCGAGGGGACACTGGATAGTGCACGGTACATCCAAACCGTCATCGAACCCATCGTTCTACCATTCCTAGACCGGCAAGGGAACTTGCTGTTCCAACAGGACAATGCACGTCCGCATGTATCCCGTGCCACCCAACGTGCTCTAGAAGGTGTAAGTCAACTACCCTGGCCAGCAAGATCTCCGGATCTGTCCCCATTGAGCATGTTTGGGACTGGATGAAGCGTCGTCTCACGCGGTCTGCACGTCCAGCACGAACGCTGGTCCAACTGAGGCGCCAGGTGGAAATGGCATGGCAAGTCGTTCCACAGGACTACATCCAGCATCTCTACGATCGTCTCCATGGGAGAATAGCAGCCTGCATTGCTGCGAAAGGTGGATATACACTGTACTAGTGCCGACATTGTGCATGCTCTGTTGCCTGTGTCTATGTGCCTGTGGTTCTGTCAGTGTGATCATGTGATGTATCTGACCCCAGGAATGTGTCAATAAAGTTTCCCCTTCCTGGGACAATGAATTCACGGTGTTCTTATTTCAATTTCCAGGAGTGTAGTTTCTCTTCGTTCGTGAAAAATATTTTTTATTTCAAATTAACCAGCACCCGACAGACACGAATGAGGCAGACAGAATGAAAGCTACATTTCTTTGGTGTCTCTTTTATAGTGGTACCAGGGCGGAGCAACACTGCTTTTCCTCCATATCCGACATGGCGTATTTTCTTGTATGGATGTGAAATCAGGAACTTAGGCATAAGACAGCAATCGGTTTCATATTCACAGTTGTTAAATCCTAAGGAATGCAGCTGGCCACACCATGCATTATGTGTCGTTGACAACGCATAACATGCAGGCAATTTCCTAATGTTGTCCGAACTATTCTTAATAACCCGATCAGTTGGAATAGGGTTCAATTCATTACCAGTAAGAAAGTAATTAATGGACACCGTATTTATTTTTGTAAGTTACCGTTAGAGTTGTTCATTTCTCCTAAAGTATGTTCACTTTTGTTACATTAATTTTGCTGTGAGTCGTCCGGAGTGAAAGTTACTCTCTTGCTGGTGGGCTAGTGTAGTATGAAGAGTCGCAGTTTCAAGGTTCCTGCGTTTCTTTTCGTCGTTGTTTCTTTGACCGTTGTTGTGGACTAATAGGATACCGTAATACTGTTTAACAGAAGGAGAAAATATTGTGAGAGTGAAATATAATTTTATCTAATCTCTAGCTTAGCGCCCGCTACTTCGCTCGCGTGGACTGTATGGTTTCCACAGATTTGTTTTGCTTTTTCCGTTAATCGAAGTTTTATGTTGTTCACAAATTACAATACCTTTCTAAACTTTTGACACTAAGTAAGGGCTTAGAAGCATGATATTTTCCGAATGTACTTCTGACCAAAAAGCGATTCTGGTGCCTATAGTTCAAAGTTTTTATTAACCATGTCTCTTGAGTTCTTGTGGTGATATTTCCATAGAAAATTTCATATCGTAACACATATTTCTGTGTATCTAACCGAGAAGTGAAATACCAATTTTCATAGATTTTGGTTTGAAAACCTTTCCGTAATAAAATTTTTCATCCCCTGTTTCAATTTCTTAGGGTGTAAAATTTCCAGAAACATTAAAACACGTATTTTTTTCAATTTCTAACTGAGAAATGTAAAACCTATTTTCACTGATGTATGTTTGAAGATGCCTTAGTCGTTCTTTGGCAATTATTTATCAAAAAAAAAACGTGGTACTAGCTTCAGAATTATCTTAATAGCGAAATATTTTCAAAATACCTTTCAACCCCTATTTCTCCCCATTAGGAGTGGAATTTCGAACAATTCCTTCTTAAATGCGGCCTACAATATAAGATCAATTCCCTCTCCAAATTTCAAGAGACTATCCTCAGCTGCTTGGATTGGACGAAGATGGATCAATGAGTCAGTCTGACCTATTTCACCACCTCAGCGGTTAAATTTCCAAAACCAGTGGAACACGTATGTTTTTCATTTCCAGCCGAGAAACCAAATACCAGTGTTCAAAGACTTATCTTTAAAAGTGCTTTCACAATGAAATATTTCCATGAAAACTTGCATCTCCTGTTTCACCCCCATAGAGGTTGATTTTCCAAAAACAGTGAAACACGTATTTTTTAAATTTCTAACCAGAAACCACATTCAAAGTTTCATAGATTTTGCTTTAATAATGATTTCGTGATGAAATATTTTCAAAAACGTTTCATCCCCTAATTCACTCTGTTAAAGTTTGAATTTCCAAAACCACTGAAACATGCGTTTTTTTGTTTGTAACTGATAAGTCAGATACCAGTTTCCAAAGATGTAGCTTTAAAAACACTCTAGCAGGTCTTCAATAATGATATATACACTGATATAAAAAAATACTTTTACTCACTGCATCACCCAGATGTTAAAAGTTCCAAAAGCGCTGAAACGGGTCTAGCCTCAAAATTGCCTTAAGAGCAACATATTTTTTAAAAAAAGCCTTCCACCCCTATTTCATCCCCGGTACATCGAAATAAATCATTACTTCGAAATTTAACGCTTTTTCACGGACCGCTGAATTACAGATGACTCCGGTCGCTTGAACTATACGGTGGTGGGGCTAACATCAGTATATTGCATTCACTGATAACAATGACCATGTGACTTTAAAAAATGAGACTATGGTTGGAATTCTTGTGCGTGTTACATCTTATTGATGGCAATAGAATTTTGAAATAATAACAGTTTTGCAATTTAGTTTCACTATCCTTTAAGTTTATTTTGAAAAAAAAAAGAAGATATACATATCAGTAACGTACGTCAGTCTCAGCATCACAATTGTGCTTTCCTATCTGGGTATTCCATTACTCAAGATAATGGGTTATTTGTACTCTCAAAATTAGCATAAGTTCAATCGGCTGTTCCAACTACTCGTGGTCGCAAAACTTTATACTAAATGTTCTACAATAACTATGTGGCTTTCACAAGCGTGCAGCATTCGGCACGTATTCAGTTATATCCAGTGAACATCGGCCAGTTCACAGTAATGTTATCGCACCCCAAACCCAAATTGTTGTCCTGCGCCGTAACAATATCCAAACTCGCGCCAGCCGCTCGGTAGCTCAAAGACAACCACCTGCCGAAGAATATATACACCGCCCCAACTAAGCGTGAGTGTACATGGTACGTTTACAACCTGAATTCGTACCTGCACATTCCTTCATCCCGGAGGCGATTTATCCACGTAGCACATGCTACAGGGTCGCACACTGCCATGTTTTACAGGTAAAAAATTAACCGTTGGCAGTTTTGCACTGCGAATAATAACACTGTTTAGGATTATGCGGGCAGTATTAGAAGCACTGGAAATAAATCATTATACGAAATTGTGGGCGAATACTGTGATTCTCCTTCATTACACTACATTTTTACATTTTAAGTACTACGAACAAGCACAAGATATTTCTTTGCGTGTGTTGTTATACTCCGGTCTCTACGCGTTATTACGGATCTGTGCCGCAGTACTGTTTACTTTGTTAACTAAATTCTCCAAGAAATCGTTTGTTGATATTCCTTCGAAGCAAAGGAAGTAAGACTCTTGGGGAAATTGTCGGGCACCTAGAACACTCTCAAAGCCTGACAGGTTATCAGATCTGTGTTCCGGCCCTGGCGGACCATATAGTGCCGACCGGCTACCGTTTCATCTCCTGCCAGTTGCATAAGTATGCATAGGACCAATAAATTGTTGTAGATTTGGTGACGAAGGAAGATACTATTCAAACTTAATACCTTGCTCGTCCACCTACACGTAATGTGAATGAAAATTATGGTTCTCTTCAGCATTTCTGAGTCGTAGTGTCGTTATAAGTATCTACAATATGGTTACAACCTGACCATTTTCCACTGTATGAAAGACATTTTTATACCATCACAAGCTGCTATGAATTATACTTTTTCTAATGCGCCTAGATTGGACATAGTATCATATCGCAGACATTACAACTCAAAATGATGTAAAGCACATCTTCTTGATTAGAATGCACCCCTGATACAATTTTAATATTGTGGAATTAGGCCTGGAGTAATGCACAACATTGTTCAGCACTCAATTGCATTGACCATACCAGTCACTGTGGACCTACGACGCGAGTGTTGGTAACTGTATATTCCATCAAACATTCTGCCCAATGCTTGTCTGGTGCTGGATTATCCGGGGATGTGGCGAAAGAGAAACTATTAACTTGCAATAAATGTGCGAAATGGCTGCCACTCCGCGCTGAGTAATACATGGTGTCCGTAAATTATCTTTACTACTTAGGACTTTACTAGACTGTGCTAGATATTAACAGATGGTTTTCAACGTGTGACAAGGTAACTGATGAAGCTTTGTTTCCTGATTCATGCACAGCAGTAAGTGCACCCTTAGCGGCACGGATAACACCTAATTGGAATGTCATTTCTATCCACACATGATTCAAGATGTCTACAGTGACATGTTCAAATGCATTGTGAATGCATGCTTTGGCGTCCAAATTTTATATGGTTTCCAAGTTAAATTTTGTGTCATAATTGCGTCACCTGGAAGACAAACAAGCTTTGTGAGGTTTAACATGCTGAAAACGGTTTGTTACTCTCCAGTGTAGTTTTCAATCAATCAAAGTCTTAAAATTGCAATGTTAATTTCAGAACAGCCTGTATGCAGACACTGTCAAATCCTCGTCTTGTCATATACACTCCTGGAAATTGAAATAAGAACACCGTGAATTCATTGTCCCAGGAAGGGGAAACTTTATTGACACATTCCTGGGGTCAGATACATCACATAATCACACTGACAGAACCACAGGCACATAGACACAGGCAACAGAGCATGCACAATGTCGGCACTAGTACAGTGTATATCCACCTTTCGCAGCAATGCAGGCTGCTATTCTCCCATGGAGACGATCGTAGAGATGCTGGATGTAGTCCTGTGGAACGGCTTGCCATGCCATTTCCACCTGGCGCCTCAGTTGGACCAGCGTTCGTGCTGGACGTGCAGACCGCGTGAGACGACGCTTCATCCAGTCCCAAACATGCTCAATGGGGGACAGATCCGGAGATCTTGCTGGCCAGGGTAGTTGACTTACACCTTCTAGAGCACGTTGGGTGGCACGGGATACATGCGGACGTGCATTGTCCTGTTGGAACAGCAAGTTCCCTTGCCGGTCTAGGAATGGTAGAACGATGGGTTCGATGACGATTTGGATGTACCGTGCACTATTCAGTGTCCCCTCGACGATCACCAGTGGTGTACGGCCAGTGTAGGAGATCGCTTCCCACACCATGATGCCGGGTGTTGGCCCTGTGTGCCTCGGTCGTATGCAGTTCTGATTGTGGCGCTCACCTGCACGGCGCCAAACACGCATACGACCATCATTGGCACCAAAGCAGAAGCGACTCTCATCGCTGAAGACGACACGTCTCCATTCGTCCCTCCATTCACGCCTGTCGCGACACCACTGGAGGCGGGCTGCACGATGTTGGGGCGTGAGCGGAAGACGGCCTAACGGTGTGCGGGACCGTAGCCCAGCTTCATGGAGACGGTTGCGAATGGTCCTCGCCGATACCCCAGGAGCAACAGTGTCCCTAATTTGCTGGGAAGTGGCGGTGCGGTCCCCTACGGCACTGCGTAGGATCCTACGGTCTTGGCGTGCATCCGTGCGTCGCTGCGGTCCGGTCCCAGGTCGACGGGCACGTGCACCTTCCGCCGACCACTGGCGACAACATCGATGTACTGTGGAGACCTCACGCCCCACGTGTTGAGCAATTCGGCGGTACGTCCACCCGGCCTCCCGCATGCCCACTATACGCCCTCGCTCAAAGTCCGTCAACTGCACATACGGTTCACGTCCACGCTGTCGCGGCATGCTACCAGTGTTAAAGACTGCGATGGAGCTCCGTATGCCACGGCAAACTGGCTGACACTGACGGTGGCGGTGCACAAATGCTGCGCAGCTAGCGCCATTCGACGGCCAACACCGCGGTTCCTGGTGTGTCCGCTGTGCCGTGCGTGTGATCATTGCTTGTACAGCCCTCTCGCAGTGTCCGGAGCAAGTATGGTGGGTCTGACACACCGGTGTCAATGCGCTCTTTTTTCCATTTCCAGGAGTATATAATTGGGAACGGAGGAACGGATATGCTCTGTGTCTGCGTCACGAGAAACGACTGAAGCACGATAGAGCTCTGTTGCCATGAAAATTATATGTATTTGTCTACGTAAAATTACTTTGCAGTGTGTCTATTAGACATGGGCAATAACGAGAACTTAAAGAAAATGAGAAAGCGATTCTCCAGAATTGAAAAGTAACTAACACACATCCGGCAAACGAAAACTTCATCAAGTAGGCCTACAGGAAACTGCCTCCCCTTTTTCTTTTTTCATTTTTAGTACGTAATCGATATGCATATATATGCCCGTATATGTACCTTCCGGATCATATAATGCTATATATGTAGCGTTATGAGCAGGAGTGGATTCATACTGCAATGGAACGATTGATCAGCGAAAGGTTACCATATTCTTTACAATAGTGCTGTTATAAACAGTCTCCATTGTATCTGATTTCTTTTACAATTTGAAATTATCGTCAAAGGGAATTAGAAATTGTTTGCAGTCGCTAACATCTCTAACGCAACAAATTGAAAACAACTAATATTTTAAGCACTCCTAGACGAATTGAACATAATATCCGAGGAATTTGTATCGAACTTGGTGCTAATGCATAAAGATTATATCCATTTATCTTTGTGTGTATACAGGAATATGGACGATTTCTTAATACATAATGAGATAAAAAAAAGGTTATAGAAGATTCGAAAGAGTTCTGCTCGTTTCTAAATATCTACAGTGTGTTCTGTTCGACTACGCAATGAGATAAATGTCGACAGTCATGTTACCAGTTGGTTTAGCGAAAATTGTGTATTTGATACACAGTCGTTTATGATACATGCAATCTCTCCCTGAGGCGGAAAGACCAACCTGAGCCTCTTTTTCCTAGATGAGTGCGGCAACCTCCTGAAAACCATACAGAGAATGCCGACACAGAGAACTGACGGAACGGCATGATGTTGAAACGAGACGGTACCTTAAACAATCTGACAGTCCTAACACGTTATCGCGTAACCGCCAGCAGGAAAATTTGGAAATTTGTGGTAAGTTCTATGGGACCAAACTGCTGAGGTCATCGGTCCCTAGGATTACACGCAACTTAATCCAACTTAAACTAACCTACGCTAGGGACACAACACACACACACACACAAACGCACTCACACACACACAGACACACACAAACACACACACACATGCCGGAGGGAGGACTCGAACCTTCGACGGGGGGAGCTGCGCCCGCCAACAGGTGTTAACAGTTTCCTTATTGGGAAGGCGCACAGTACACCGAGTGACATTTGACTATTTGCTTCTCGAAAAAGTGTTTTTCTCCTTATTCACTGACTGGAGGTCATATAACTGTGACTGGTAGTTGTTGACCGTCACAGTTTATGATCTCAGATAATGATTCAAAAACCAAAATGTATAACATCTGTTAACGTTTAAATTAGTAAAATAAAATTATGCTAGATACTACCTTCGCATATTACATTGAAGTAAAATGTTGTTTTTGTTGTGGTCTTCAGTCCTGAGACTAGTTTAATGCAACTCTCCATGCTACTCTAAAAATCCTGTGCAAGCTTCTACATCTCCCAGTACCTACTGCAGCCTACATCCTTCTGAATCTGCTTAGTGTATTCATCTCTTGGTCTCCCTCTACGATTTTTACCCTCCACGCTGCCCTCCAATACTAAACTGGTGATCCCTTGATGCCTCAGAACATGTCCTACCAACCGATCCCTTCTTCTCGTCAAGTTGTGCCACAAACTCCTCTTCTCCCCAATTCTATTCAATACCTCCTCATTAGTTATGTGATCTACCCATCTAATCTTCAGCCTTCTTCTGTAGCACAACATTTCTAAAGCTTCTATTCTCTTCTTGTCCAAACTATTTATCGTCCACGTTTTACTTCCATACATGGCTACACTCCATACAAATACTTTCAGAAACGACTTCCTGACACTTAAATCTACACTCGATGTTAACAAATTTCTCTTCTTCAGAGACGCTTTCCTTGCCATTGCCAGTCTACATTTTGTATCCTCTCTATTTCGACCATCATCAGTTATTTTACTCCGCAAATAGCAAAACTCCTTTACTACTTTAAGTGTCTCATTTCCTAATCTAATTCCCTCAGCATCACCCGACTTATTTTCGTCTACATTCCATTATCCTCGTTTTGCTTTTGTTGATGTTCATCTTATACCCTCCTTTCAAGACACTGTCCATCCTGTTCAACTGCTCTTCCAAGTCCTTTGCTGTCCCTGACAGAATTACAATGTCATCGGCGAGCCTCAAAGTTTTTATTTCTTCCCCATGGATTTTAATACCTACTCCGGATTTTTCTTTTGTTTTCTTTATTGCTTGCTCAATATACAGATTGAATAACATCGGGGAGAGGCTACAACCCTGTCTCACTCCCTTCCCAACCAGTGCTTCCCTTTCATGTCCCTCGGCTCTGTATAACTGCCGTCTGGTTTCTGTATAAATTGTAAATAGCCTTTCGTTTCCTGTATTTTACCCCTGCCACCTTCAGAATTTGAAAGAGAGTATTCCAGTCACATTGTTAAAAGCTTTCTCTAAGTCTACAAATGCTAGAAACGTAGGTTTGCCTTTCCTTAATCTTTCTTCAAAGATTAGTCGTAGGGTCAGTATTGCCTCACGTGTTCCAACATTTCTGCGGAATCCAAACTGATCCTCGCCGAGGTCGGCTTCTATCAGTTTTTCCATTCGTCTGTAAAGAATTCGCGGTAGTATTTTGCTGCTGTGACTTATTAAACTGATAGTTCGGTAATTTTCACATCTGTCAACACCTGCTTTCCTTGGGATTGGAATTATTATATTCTTCTTGAAGTCTGAGGGTATTTCGCCTGTGTTATACATCTTGCTCACCAGAGGGTGGAGTTTTGTCAGGACTGGCTCTCCCAAGGCTGTCAGTATTTCTAATGGAATGTTGTCTACTCCGGGGGCCTTGTTTCGACTCAGGTCTTTCAGTTCTCTGTCAAACTCTTCACGCAGTATCATATTGCCATTTCATCTTCATCTACATCCTCTTCCATTTCCATAATATTGTCCTCAGGTACATCGCCCTTGTATAGACCCTCTATATACTCCTTCCAACTTTCTGCTTTTCCTTCTTTGCTTAGAACTGGGTTTACATCAAAGCTCTTGATATTCATGCAAGTGGTTCTCCTTTCTCCAAAGGTCTCTTTAATTTTCCTGTAGGCAGTATCTATCTTACCCCTAGTGAGATAAGCATCTACATCCTTACATTTGTTCTCTAGCCATTTTGCACTTCCTGTCAATCTCATTTTTGAGACGTTTGTATTCCTTTTGGCCTGCTTCATTGGATGCACTTTGATATTTTCTCCTTTCATCAATTAAATTCAATATTTCTTCTGTTACCCAAGGGTTTCTACTCGCCCTCGTCTTTTTACCTATTTGATCCTCTGCTGCCTTTACTATTTCATCCCTCAAAGCTACCCATTTTTCTTCTACTGCATTTCTTTTCCCCATTCCTGTCAATTGCTCCCTTATGCTCTCCCTGAAACTCTGTACAGCCTCTGGATTTTCAAATTATCCAGGCCACGTCTCCTTAAATTCCCACCTTTTTGCAGTTTCTTCAGTTTTAATCTACAGTTCATAACCAATAGATTGTGGTCAGAGTCCACATCTGCCCCTGGAAATGTCTTACAATTTAAAACCTGGTTCCTAAATCTCTGTCTTACCATTACATAATCTATCTGGTAGCTTTTAGTATCTCCAGGGTTCTTCCATGTATACAACCTTCTTTCGTGGTTCTTGAACCAAGTGTTAGCTATGATTAAGTTATACTCTGCGCAAAATTCTACCAGGCGGCTTCCTCTTTCATTTCTTAAACCCAATCTATATTCACCTACTATGTTTCCTTCTCTCCCTTTTCCTACTCTCGAATTCCAGTCACCCATGACTATTAAATTTTCGTCTCCCTTCACTACCTGAATAATTTCTTTTATCTCATCATACATTTCTTCAATTTCTTCGTCATCTGCAGGGCTTGTTGGCATATAAACTTGTACTACTGTAGTAGGCGTGGGCTTCGCGTCTATCTTGGCCACAATAATGCGTTCACTATGCTGTTTGAAGTAGCTTATCCGTACTCCTATTTTCTTATTCATTATTAAACCTACTTCAGCATTACCCTTATTTGATTTTGTATTTATAACCCTGTAATCACCTGACCAAAAGTCTTTTTCCTCCTGCCACCGAACTTCACTAATTCCCACTATATCTAACTTTAACCTATCCATTTCCCTTTTTAAATTTTCTAACCTACCTGCCCGATTAAGGGATCTGACATTCCACGCTCCGATCCGTAGAACGCCAGTTTTCTTTCTCCTGATAACGATGTCCTCTTGAGTAGTTCCCGTCCGGAGATCCGAATGGGGGACTATTTTACCTCAGGAATATTTTACCCAAGAGGACACCATCATCATTTTATCATACAGTAAAGCTGCATGCCCTCGGGAAAAATTACGGCTGTAGTTTCCCCTTGCTTTCAGCCGTTCGCAGTACCAGAACAGCAAAGCCATTTTGGTTAGTGTTACAAGGCCAGATCGGTCAATTATCCAGACTGTGGCCCCTGCAACTACTGAAAAGGCTACTGCCCCTCTTCAGGAACCACACGTTTGTCTGGCTTCTCAACAGATATCCCTCCGTTGTGGTTGCAACTACGGTATGGCTATGTGTATCAGTGAGGCACGCAAGCCTCCCCACCAACGGCAAGGTCCATGGTTCATGGGCGGGAGGGGGGGGGGGTGGTGAAGTAAAATAATATTCTTAAAAATGAGTATATTTTGCTGAAAAGGGATCTCATAGTTCATGAGTAGCGCCTAGGTTTTAATGACAGGTCATATTTCTTTCCTGAATCTTGTAACAATTTATGACCGAATCCAAGTATTGTAGTGTATAAAAATGTATTTTTATTGTGCATATAAAGTCACATTCACACTTTTTTAGTAACAGGTCATATTTCGAACAGTTTTTGTCATCATAGGTCATATTGCGACAATTGTTTGCCAAACATGCATTTATTCATAGTATCTTTAAGGGTACAAGACTGAAAACATGAAAATGTTGTTCGTTTGACAGTGTTTCGGGTGATATTGTTAGAAATAAATATAACAATTACTACAAAGCTTTATTTGCCAGGACTATAGTAGACAAGCGGCATAACACACTAGTTAGTTCACTGATGTAAGACATTGTTGCACGGTGTCGATAAAATACTCTAGAAGCCAACAAAGGCGGCTTCTGGATAATGAATATCGCACATATGGTCACACTATTCAGTTTCAGTACAAACTTAGTATTGTTTATTGAGCCGAAAGTAAAGTGTTCCAACTGCATGAAGTTGCGAGGTTTTTTGGTGATTTTGGAGAGAAGGTCTTCAGCTCTGACGGGAAAATACAGTAAAACGTGCTCAAAACGGAATCGTCTGGGACTAAAATAACTTTCGAAATTGGACAAGTTTCCTTATTACACAAAACTCACTGGGCTACGTAAAATTTGTCAGGTATCATGCATAAAAATATAATAAAACTTTAAATTATGCACATACTGTATTTACGTACCTTCACTCCAGCACAGTAGATGTTCATTTACTGTGTATTGGACAACAGAACACTGGACTATTACACTAATTGATAAATAACACAGTATTTCTATATTTTTACTCGAACTTTAAATTCGTGTATTACTGTATGTACATACATATTATTCCCATGTTTATTTGCTTTACATTTCACTTTTTTTCGCTACATATCAAGGAGGGAAACTTGTTTTAATTTCCTGTTCAAAAGTGTTTTTTCTAGGCAGTTTTTTGAACCACACAATAGTTCCAACAAATTCTGAGAATTCGTGTGTGCGGCAAATCATTTATGCATGCAATGGTTGCTTCAGGTATATTAATTTTTCTAGAGACATCATTTTTCTCCTCTTCTTCTTCCTTTCTATATTCTTCATCATCCTCTGTGATGCGGATTTCTATTAAATCTGTTGCTGAAGTGAAAGTGGAGTGAGTGGACAGAAAGTCATCACTTCGAATTAATCATCTGCACTACATGAAATGTTTCTCATTTTCATTAATTCAGCATTGCTGCTGCATTTTCTTGAACTTCGATGACCACAGAAGCTTCTTGTTCTTGACCCCAAACCCCGCTTGGTGAAGCACTTGGTGACAGTTTCGAGTTTTATTTCCTTTACCGCCAAGCCAATCCAATTTACTGCACGCAGTACAGAAAATGGCCGTGCAAAAGCAAACACACTTTCGGCTTCTTCAACACTAAGAATAGAGATTGCATCAGTAATCACCTATAATGACACCAGAACTTGTAAATAACCCCCTGGCCCACGGATTGTGTGAGGCTTGTTGAACCTGGAGGGAACCAAGCCAATTTCACGTTTGATAACGTTACTTTCGGGTAGCAGGTTTTACTGTCTAGGAAAAGGAGAACTTGGCGATTTCCTTTTTTCATTTTGACTTTGAAAGAGCCCAGCCATTCTTCCAAAAGACCACTCACAATCCACGCCTTTTTATTGCTTCGCCATGTGACTGGAAGCTTACCGACGTCTATGTTTTTGAAACAATGCAATTTTGCCGCCTTTCCAGTCACCGGTGGCTGCTCCATTTCACCTAACATCTCTCCATACAGCAGTACAGTGAGTCCTTCCTTGGACATTTTTACGCCGGTGCACTTTTCACCTCGTATTGCTAGCGAATTTGAAGTCAGCGTGCGATGAAACAGTCCCGTTTCATCGGCATTGAACACGTCTTTCGGGGGATAATTCACAGTTAAGTTGAACAGTATTGTCTTCCATCTTGTTGCTACAGTTTCCTGCACATCCTTAGCTTCCCCACACGCTTCATTCCACACGGTGTTGTGCGTAGCTTTGAAACTGTCCAGCCATCCTGTGGATGCCTTAAACTCTGCAATTCCAAGCTCTTCAGAGACTTTCAGAACCTCACTCTGCAACAGGGATCCAGATAAAGGTAAGTTTTTTGCCCGCGCACTTACGAACCAGTCCCACAATATTTCATTAATTTCTTCATTTCCGGTGTTCTTCGCCTTTCTTTTCATATGCCCGTTCCCTTTCATCCATTCATCCCGAATCTTGTCCTTGTCTCCTAAAGTCTCAAAAATTTGTGTTTTACCGCATTTGAAACACAATATAATTTGGCGCACAGAGAGTTTGTCTTTCGCACTCGGCTCGATTATATTAATCTTTTCGTTAAAGTGTTAACGACACATACCGTTTTTTCGACACCATGTCAAGTGCTACTTGTCAATTGAAACTGGCAGAAAATGATGACCATTGTTCCTGAACGTTGTTTTACGGAACATGGGCGCTGATGACCACGCTGTTTAGCGCCCGAAAACCTCAAACCACACACACACACTTTTACGGAACAATACTAATCTCTTCGATTGCGCACGTTGCAGCAGTGTTGGTAGATGCGCAACGATGTTTCTGTATGAACCGGTGTGCATCAATAATGAGGAAAACGAGAAAGCTGACAAACAGAGCGCTGACGAACGAACCGTTTCTTTTGACGTGCTGTATCGAGACTGAACGTAATTTACTCGTTGTTGCACATAGCGGCACGGATTTAGGTCCATACCAGCAGCGCCGCGCTGCGCTACACCTCTTTTCTTGATTTTGCGCCGCTTAACAGAGGTGTTAGAAGTAGTCCTTGTAGAGTCGTGAATCACTAGTGAACTGTAATACAGTACTACCGTATAGGCTCGTTTCCGCATTATACAATGAATTATTAAGTATGCTCTAAGATTTACTTTCCGTTTCCGCATTAGGCACGTTCCGCTTTATAGAAAAAAATCAGCGTATAAAAGTGCACTGAATGCGTCGGGAGTGAAGTACTTCTACGGTTTGGGCAGATTTCCGAATTATGCACGTGCCGATTTGAGCAAATTCTACAGTATTACTTTTAAGGCCAGTATAGTTGAAAGCTACTACAGAGAAGTAAAACACTAGAATACCGCCAAACACAGCAGCTGAATGAAGAGGTGTGCGGGGAATGATAGCATACAACCACTATTGTTTGAGCAGACAGGTCCATTTCAAGGACTTGTGTCAGGTGATGTTGTCTAGCAGTATCCCATTGGAGAAGCTGAAGAATACCCGTTTCAGACAGTTCTTGAAGAAGTACACACCACATCCAGTTCCAGATGAATCTCAGTGATAAAACACTATTTATCCGTGTGCTACGGGGAACTGTTCAACAAAGTATGAATTAGTGTTGCTGACCTTTAGGTCTGGGTGTCCACTGATGAAACCACCAATGTGGGTGGGCACTATGTTGCAAAAGTTGTTGGTGGTGTTCTAAAAGTAACAGCTCTGGCGAAATATTCGTCCTAAGGAATTCAAAAATTCAAGACACAAGCAGCTACACTGCTTCTCACTGCCCCCCCCCCCTCCTCCACCTCTCACTCCTCCAAACCTCCTATTACATGATAAAGCTCTCGGCTTAATGCTGCTGAGTATTAAGACACCAACTACACCAATATAAATACAATCTTCGTGAGCTTGATAGTGATAAATCAGCTGGTATCAAAGCTGTGAAAGAGGTCGTTACAGACACGTTGTCTGCTAACATGGCATACATCAACGCCAACTTCTCAGTGATATCAGTAGCCATCACACAAATGAAAGCTGCTGGTACTCATCTATGTAACACGTGCAGAGTGAATTCGATCGATCTCGTGGTCGTGTGGCTGACAAAGTAAACAACAAATTGCAAAGTATCTGAAGCGGAATCCTGGATATTCTAAAATGTGCAAAATTTTCTTGTACTACATCATTTGAAGACATTGAACGAAAGCTGGCCTGCAGTGACCCCGTCACTTTCAAATACGCACCTGTAACGTCCCGTAATATGGAGAGGAACTTTTCCAGCTACAAAACTATCTTCAGCGACAACCGTAGATTTTCGAAAATGTAAAACCTGAAAATGTACCTTAAAATACAGTGCAACTCTGGAAAAACTTGAGAGTGATAAAACGAGTCAATTAATTTGGAATACGATGAACAAGTGATATGTAATAGTAAGAACATGGTTTTATTGTTTGAAGAGGTGTTATTGTTTGCATTGTACTTAGTACTTTTTTCAGACACTTGCAGACATTTAAAAAATAATTTCTAGGTAGTTTCAAACACTGACAGAAGTAACTACACTCACAATTTGTTCAGAAGTGAATTTAGTATTATATGGTGTGTAAAAGACAAGCTTATTTAAATATATATATTTGTAAAATTTTAGGACACAAATGTTTGCATATTTCATCGTTTTTAGGCCCTATTCATGAATGCTACCGCCTCCACGCAATCGTAACCAGCCTTGCCGTGTCCTGCGGTCTGCTAACTAGTTTCTGAACATTTATTTCACTTGAATCACCAGATACCTTTCTTTCTTTTCTTTGAGAGAGAGTGTTTGCCACCCCTAGTTGGAACATAATGTAGAACTCTTGTGCAGCCCATGTTTTCCAGAAATTATGGTTTTTCTTTTCCGTACAGCTGTGTATTAATCACCCAATACTGTCAGATGTTTATCCTATGCAACTTCAACACTTGAGCACCTCTTTTCTCGTTTCCTCTTACATATTCTCTGCTCCAGTGTGATCAGGTGTTGTGGGTATGTAAAAGTGTCTCACGATTGTTAAAACTATCACAGTTTCAGTTTTCAGTACCGCTCGAAACAGCCCCCTCTTTTACTGACCTTGCCGTTAGCAACTGTGCCTCCATCTCTTCCATTAATCGCGGTTGTTGCTCTTTAGCTTTTGCAGCTTCCCGAGATTATTGGGAGCTAAAACATTCAAGTCTCTTTTGCGTTAGAACATTATCCTTACCGCGTCTAGTCATAATAACATCAGCAGATTCGAAATAGGGACTAGTTTACATTCTGCAAAATGCGAGTTCGAATAGTGACCTGGAAATTTGTTTTACCCGTTCGAGAGTTTCAATCTTTAGCGTTAAAAAAATTCTTCGTAAACAACGTGCACTGCCTGTCACGCTGACTGGTTTTATCAACGTTTCGCTTACCTTACTTTGGTCTTGCATATACTGCCGTCCAATTCACAACTGCAACTTCTTACTTACCCTCTCTGCTTCATACCTTAATGGCTTCTTGCTTGTAATGCTATTAAGGCCTGCCTAAGAAACGGATGAAAAAAATTTTAAAATCAGTCTCCCATTTTCTTCCAGTATTCTGAAGCCGTTCGTTCATATATCAATCTTCTAAATCAAGTTTTCGATCTTCAAAGAACTTATGTTTTCACTGCTTCATTCTTACTCCTCCAATTAGCTAGCAGTCACCTATCACTTAACGATACAGTACTGAATCAGCAACACGTACAATAATCCACTCTATCCTTCATAAGTTAGGCAGTTTATTTGCAAAATGCAGCGCTCTCGCGTCCAGTCATAAGACTGAAAGTGATGAACGTTACAGTCAGTAAGATTTTCGGTGTGGTTGTGTAGAGATTTTGCTCTAGGTGAGATTATTCGGTCGAAGCATTGCTCATTGTCACATTTGAGTACCCATAAGTATTACCGTACCTACGTGAGATACATAAGGATCAGTCACATAAAAACGAGGCAGATGGAAAACGTATATAAACGTTTATTATTTCAGAACTAATAGCCGTAGCTGTTAATACATGTATACCGTCCTGAGACAAGCTGGCCAATGCCTTCCATGGAAAAATATTTGCAGTTACCAACAGAACCATGATTGTATCCAGGCGGGATCACATGTTGCCAAGGTTGTTTCAACTACGCTGCAGAAGTTGCACTGGGAAGCCGTAACACATCCTCCATATAGTCCTTATCCCTGCCCATGCGATTTTCATATTTTTGGAGCCCTGCAGAAAGACATACGTAGTCGTCGATTTCCTTCGGATGAGGCGCACGCACGGTCATAGTTCTGTAGGCAACCGCAAACAGTTTTCCATCAAGGCACTGAGCGTCTTGTCTCACATTAAGAGCTACGGCTATTACTTTTGAAATAATAAACAATTTACTTACTTTTTCCATCTGTCTCGTTTTCATTCGAGTGCCTATTATACAGTACTCCACTAGTGAGTAACCACTCGGTCAATCACATTACGAAATTCCAATCCGTCACCAGAATAATTAATCTGACTGATGCACACCTCTACATGTTTTCAAGAGCCTCTGTAGCCTATCTGTCAAAACAAGAATCGTCACACCAGTGGTAGAGCCTATTTTTATATTTACGTTTTACTGACGCGAGCCGGTAAAAAATACACTCCTGGAAATGGAAAAAAGAACACATTGACACCGGTGTGTCAGACCCACCATACTTGCTCCGGACACTGCGAGAGGGCTGTACAAGCAATGATCACACGCACGGCACAGCGGACACACCAGGAACCGCGGTGTTGGCCGTCGAATGGCGCTAGCAGCGCAGCATTTGTGCACCGCCGCCGTCAGTGTCAGCCAGTTTGCCGTGGCATACGGAGCTCCATCGCAGTCTTTAACACTGGTAGCATGCCGCGACAGCGTGGACGTGAACCGTATGTGCAGTTGACGGACTTTGAGCGAGGGCGTATAGTGGGCATGCGGGAGGCCGGGTGGACGTACCGCCGAATTGCTCAACACGTGGGGCGTGAGGTCTCCACAGTACATCGATGTTGTCGCCAGTGGTCGGCGGAAGGTGCACGTGCCCGTCGACCTGGGACCGGACCGCAGCGACGCACGGATGCACGCCAAGACCGTAGGATCCTACGCAGTGCCGAAGGGGACCGCACCGCCACTTCCCAGCAAATTAGGGACACTGTTGCTCCTGGGGTATCGGCGAGGACCATTCGCAACCGTCTCCATGAAGCTGGGCTACGGTCCCGCACACCGTTAGGCCGTCTTCCGCTCACGCCCCAACATCGTGCAGCCCGCCTCCAGTGGTGTCGCGACAGGCGTGAATGGAGGGACGAATGGAGACGTGTCGTCTTCAGCGATGAGAGTCGCTTCTGCCTTGGTGCCAATGATGGTCGTATGCGTGTTTGGCGCCGTGCAGGTGAGCGCCACAATCAGGACTGCATACGACCGAGGCACACAGGGCCAACACCCGGCATCATGGTCGTACACCACTGGTGATCGTCGAGGGGACACTGAATAGTGCACGGTACATCCAAACCGTCATCGAACCCATCGTTCTACCATTCCTAGACCGGCAAGGGAACTTGCTGTTCCAACAGGACAATGCACGTCCGCATGTATCCCGTGCCACCCAACGTGCTCTAGAAGGTGTAAGTCAACTACCCTGGCCAGCTAGATCTCCGGATCTGTCCCCCATTGAGCAAGTTAGGGACTGGATGAAGCGTCGTCTCACGCGGTCTGCACGTCCAGCACGAACGCTGGTCCAACTGAGGCGCCAGGTGGAAATGGCATGGCAAGTCGTTCCACAGGACTACATCCAGCATCTCTACGATCGTCTCCATGGGAGAATAGCAGCCTGCATTGCTGCGAAAGGTGGATATACACTGTACTAGTGCCGACATTGTGCATGCTCTGTTGCCTGTGTCTATGTGCCTGTGGTTCTGTCAGTGTGATCATGTGATGTATCTGACCCCAGGAATGTGTCAATAAAGTTTCCCCTTCCTGGGACAATGAATTCACGGTGTTCTTATTTCAATTTCCAGGAGTGTATATTTATTGCCTATGGACTGTAATCGTAGTGTGGTGACAGACAGTAATAGAAGTGCAGAAAATGCATACACTAGAATCTCAGAAATGCATTATTAAGAACGTTGGGCATAACTGGGATGAAGTGAACCGTATATTAACATCAGAGAAATAAAAATGGATTGTGCTAAAAAGTATACCGCCCTAGTATTGTTGATTTTAACTGATATCTAACTGCAGAGAAGATATTATCGTGGGGTACAATAAGAAAACTATACTAGTACAATAAAATTCAGCTCTGACGGTCAAGGAATGCACTTATGGCTTTCCTCTTTATCTCACACTCGAAGTGGAGCCACCGAAGATGCTATCTTTGATTTTTATCTTCGATGGTTCGGTAGCTGAGTGCAATCAAAGACCACTTGAGATAAGAGACAACAAGCACGTCGTATCCTACTTTTTAGTCAAGTCATTCTGTTGTGCGATACACTCATTGTTCATTAAGACTGAGTCTTGATATGAATTTCATGTTAACTCCACATTAATTAGAAAACAAGTGTGGCATTAAAGCAACTTTTTCGCAACACACTTCTTTGTGTTTTTCCCCATACATCTATTTTTCCGTCATCTTTACTGAACTTGTAGGTGCAAAGAAATTACATATTGCGAGGGGACGGGTAGCGTAATGTTAAATTTCGCTTTTGTCAATCTGTAATATTTAAATTTTCTTTTGTAGGTGTGCCTTTCAGCAATAGTGCTGTTGTTGCTGGAGCACAACATCATATTCGCAACTCACAATGCAATGATAATAATGTTATTAAAAAGGAAGTTACTTGGTAAAACAATGTAAGCAATAAGAACCGTAAATCCGATAAAAGTGTTAATATGCTTAGAAAGTGAGGTACAAGTCGCATAAAACATTGACAACATTTACAATGAAATCATTATTTTTGCTTAGCTATTTATAACCATCTCATTAATGTTGTTGTGATCTTCAGTTCGATGACTAATTTGATTCAGTCATCTGCTCCAGTCTGTCCTGTGGAAGACTGTTCATGGCTGCGTAACTGTAGCAACCTACATGCATTTTAATCTGCTTACCATAGTCAAGTGTTAATTACAGCCACACTACACTGCACTACGAGACTGAAAATAACTTGGTGCCTTAGGACGTGGCCGGCCGCGGTGGCCGTGCGGTTCTGGCGCTGCAGTCCGGAACCGCGGGACTGCTACGGTCGCAGGTTCGAATCCTGTCTCGGGCATGGGTGCGTGTGATGTCCTTAGGTTTAAGTAGTTCTAAGTTCTAGGGGGACTTATGACCTAAGATGTTGAGTCCCATAGTGCTCAGAGCCATTTGAACCATTTGAACCTTAAGACGTGCCCTATCAACCGATCCCTTCTGTTAGGTTGTGTCATGAATTTCTTTTCTCCCAAGGTGAGTACAGTACCTGTTCATAAGTTATCCTATCTGCCCATCTAATGTTGAGTATTCTTCTTTAGCACCGTATCTCAAAAGCTTATATTCTATTGTTGTCTGATACTTCAGCTACAGATTAGCTGTCCATACGAACATTTAGAAGTGGCTTGACACACGTCAGTCACCACCCAAAGTAGAAAGCACGTCGTCATCTAAACATATAGGCTGCTTTCTCATCGGAAAACACGTTGCAGTCTTGCAGGATTTGGCGCATTGATATGCCATTCCAAAAACTCATCACATAAGCGCGTCCTTTGCCAAAGAAGCAATTCATCTATCAGTTGCGGTGTATTTACAACATATCATCCAACCTGGCTGACTGAAAGGAGGCACGTCTCAGGGTCTGAATGAGTTTCTTCACTAACTGTATACAGTATGTTGAATACCACGAAAGCCTTCAGTAGGTCAGAATACGCAAATACGTTAATGCGTCTCAACTGCTCTATGACTTCAAAATTTCATGAAACTATATTAGATGAACTTTGTTTTACAAGCACGAAAAAATTACTGGAAGTTGTCGCTTGCTTCGATACATCCCTGTAAATTGCGTTCACTCAAAATGATGTAGAATAACCATTTAAAAGCGTTACCTGATGCAGAGGCTCCTTGTACATCAACCTCAACTTATTCTGGGTCTCGCAAGCAGTTAGAGTATAGATCATCTGCAGTTCAGCGAAAGGATTTAGAATTGACAAAGATATAATTACGCAAGATCATACTCTGTGAGAATGTCATATGGATTCGTTGCTCATGACTGGTTTATGAAAAACGATTCCACGGGAGGTAATCAACCACAAAGAGTGCCAGTGATCGTAAGTCAAGAAGCAGTATGCCCGATAGGCCATTAGGAACTGCCATCGGATGGGAAGTGGCGGCTCACTAGTTTTAAGCATGGAGGCTGTGTCTGTGGGGCTCATTCCTTGTAAATCTATGGTCAAGGTAATCTGTGGTGTCACCGCCAGACACCACACTTGCTAGGTGGCAGCCTTTAAATCGGCCGCGGTCCGTTAGTATACTTCGGACCCGCGTGTCGCCACTATCAGTGATTGCAGACCGAGCGCCGCCACACGGCACGTCTAGAGAGACTTCCTAGCACTCGCCCCATTTGTACAACCGACTTTGCTAGCGATGGTTCACTGACAAAATACGCTCTCATTTGCCGAGACGATAGTTAGCATAGCCTTCAGCTACGTCATTTGCTACGACCTAGCAAGGCGCCATGTTCAGTTACTGTTGATATTGTGAATAATGTACAGTCAAGAGCGACGTTCACCAGTTATGGATTAAAGTTAAGTATTCCACCAGCTACGTCCGTTTTTCTAAAGTCTTATATCCTTGTCCTGTTCCAGACCTCACGCCAGCCTGCGTGAGCTAAAACGCGTGCCTTTCGGCTTCCTCTAATAACCCCGTGTTGGCTCTCCTGCCAACCCACAACATAATCCGCTTAGCAAAACCATGAGGAATGTATGAGTTACTTGTGTGTTCACTGTGCAGCATCATCCAGACAGTCGAGCCCATACTCGTATAAAAATAGAGCGGATATGCCCTATCTGCTTTCCATGATCTAAGGTGCATCAAGCTGCTGTGTACTCTGAGGAGTATTATTTTAAAGGCATTAAGTTTTATAATAATATTAGCTTTTTAAAACAAACAACTTTCTTGACTATGTGATAAGTCTTCATCGACCCGGTACAAACATGAGGCTGGGTTGAAAGGAATAAAAATACAAAGCTGACTACAGCCATGGCTTTATTGAAGATGTCAAGCCTTCACTATTATTGCAGACATTCTCTTTATTGGAAGAAGCTCTTGCGAAGTACTACGTGCATTGGAAAACATGTTGTATGTCTGTGCAATGGTCAACTAATTGAAGGTGGTATATCCAGTTTTGCCAACTCATTTTCAATAATGTCCCAACACGACATGTGAAAAGTTCCAGCGTTCGTGTTGAAAGACACTACGAACAAGAAGAATTCTAGACTATCGACAATAAAATCTGATCATGTATTGGGCAGTAGCATTTCCGCTTTATTCGTAATTTTATGCACTAAACTGTCACTTTTTTCAAACAAAATATTCACAATGTTATTTGGAAAGCTTGCTGCTGTTATCTACGTCATGTGCAGCAGTGAATCAGTTTGTGCTTCCTACTAAAGTTGCCAACGAACACAACGAAATGGAATCTTTCTTTTGGAAATGACGCACTATTTCCAGTTATTTTCCACTTGGAATGTGTGAAAAGAAAGACTCATTTTCAGTTTTTGTTTCTAATTTTTTATACATTTTTAAAATTTTGTCTGTTCCCTTCATCTAAGGCTGTAGGCCACCGTGTACCTGGAAAGCGCGGGGTTGCGGGTAGGGGTGCATCGAGGAATAGGTGTTCTGTATTATACAAAGAAAGGCAGCTATCAGATGAAAATTTTTATTTCTTCAAATGACTGGTTTCGGTGTTTCACAAAGTCGCAGTATTCGGCATATTATGTTGTGAAACCCCTGAAGGGTCCCTACACGAGCCATTTTGTTTGATTTTTCACATAAGGTGCCCACCTGTGGCACCTCAATTCCGGGTGCAAACCGCAAACTACGTAAAAAAAAAGACTGAGCACCTGAGTGTGTCTATAGTGGCCACAAGGTGTATTATATTTATTTACTTCATATTACAAAGATTTTTGGTAATTATCGGAGCCTCACACGCATATTCAATACATCTATGTGCAATTTGTCAGTATGTACACTTCTTTCCTCCTCTCACCTGTTGAATGAAAACCATGAATAAGAGTGTACAAGATAAATTTCAGTATCTAGATCTGTGACAGTAAAAGTAGTGTACTACTGTGGCAGAATAGCCAGCCCTATAAAGCACGTACCAGGTAGCAAAGAGGTTTCTGTTGCCTTGAACGAAGCTCTTGAACAGGTTGGCTCCACACATCAGGGACCTCTCTGGGCATTTCCTGAGGACCGGATCGCGTGGATTCCAAAAGAGTTCGCTCGTGGGAGACGCGAGACGGGCGACAACAATTAATTGTGAGTCTGCCTATTCATAGTTAATTCGTTAGCTTATTTCTGTAGATTTAAGATAAAGTCAAAATTAACGTCTTGCTCTCATCGCTCATTGCTCGTTGAGCGGTATACGGAATTTTTCTTGTTAATTTCAGAACATTATAACCAGTGGTAGTTTCATCTGGTGACTTCAGTTTTATATTTTATGGAAAGAACGACCATGAGAGCAGTTTTTTATTATTTTTATTGGTTGTGACAATGATTTTATATGGTCTGCCTCATGTGCCATGATGTGCATATGGTTTGATAAATGTTAATCCACGTTTCAGATCCGATGATGGCACCTTCAGAGTGCTGAACCGGTCATCTAGTAAACGATATTGAAGCGATCGTGGCTTTTCAATTATTTTAAAAACAGAGTGATCGCCCCACGACACACCATGTGTTCACTGCAAAACATTATAACCAGTTGCACGTAGCCATGCATGTAAGCCATTGTTCTGCTCTACCGCTATTCAAACATGTTGACTTGTGATTTATCTTCTCAGTTCAGTCTGATTTAGTTCTTTGGTGATATCACGAGTATAGTGTAATTGAACAGATTTCTGAAACTTCGCTAATTTCTATTTCAGTTAGCAACCAAGTTTCCACATGTCTTTGTTGTTTAAGTACGGATCTAGAGGCTTGAGTTCGCAGATCGTGTCTCACAGTAATCTATCCTGTCAGATTTGCTTAGCTATTCTGAATGTTACCACTCATTTTATGCATAATTTTTGTTTGTGACGACCACGTGTCAACAAATGGTTCAAATGGCTCTGAGCACTATGGGACTTAACATCTGTGGTCATCAGTCCCCTAGAACTTAGAACTACTTAAACCTAACTAACCTAAGGACATCACACACACTCATGCCCGAGGCAGGATTCGAACCTGCGACCGTAGCAGTCGCGCAGTTCCGGACTGAGCGCCTAGAACCGCGAGACCACCGCGGCCGGTCCACGTGCCAACAGATTGTCAGAATCTTTACAGGTCACAGTTACTGATTCTCGGGGTAAAGCTTCCCAAATAGCTTCTATGGTGCAACTATTAACAGTTTATTCTTATCGTTGAAGTCTTCTTTACTTGCTTCGTGCACTCAGGCAGAGCGAACGACCATATGCCAGCCATTTGGGGGAGTTTTTATTTATTCTTATGCTTATCCTGAATCTCTATTAAATATGTGTACATGCGTGCATGTCGCCAATGAAAGATTCCTCTGACCCCTCCATAAATAATAATTAATGATATATCGTGCTGGAGTCTCCAAGAGGCAGTTGCAAATGTAATTTTGTGACTCAGCCGAGAGTGTTACGAAGAACGGCAACCATTATCCTTTTATTAGTTGTTTAGTTTATTAGTTTGTTCAGTTGTGTCTTCAGTAAACGTTATATTTTTACCAGAATGCGTGCTTACGTATTCCCTCGCAAACTTCCTTTTTTATGTCCTACTGCTATCCATTGTGGAACAGACAACTAATAGCCAAGTTATTTGCTTAAAATCACAGGTTTTTCTTTCTTACCGTCTTCCCACCTTCCATGTTAATAGAAACCTCATTTTTATGGACATTTTCATCACGAGCACCGAAACGCATATTTGAAGAAGTAAAAGTTTTTATCTGAAAGCTGACCATTTCCTGTGTATAATATTAAAACAAAACAGGTGTATGATAAGCGCAATACTAACTTACGCAGCTCGTGATTCTTACGCAAGGCTTGCTGTGATTGAAATGACGCACGAGTCAAAAGCATCATTGTTTCATAAAAGGGTTTTACAGAGATGTCTATGCACATTTCTGGTAATCTTAGTATCATTACCTGAGATAAATAAGAAGGCAACAACTGCTTTTTGCAGACCATTTTCTTTTTCGTACCATCGGTTTCGAGTCCCATTGCGCATCTTAACGCACACCACCAACTTGCAGCTCGTATGAAATAGTAAACACTTCACAACGTAAAGGTATGTCCATACGATGAGTCTTTTCTCTTGCGCAATCGCCGACGCACGAGAACAAAAGAGCAAAGGGCATGCTCAAAAATTCGAGGAAAGAACACACGAAGGCATGTTCGTTCTCGTGTTCAGATGTTGCCTCATTGTGCAAGCGGTCTGCTATGCATCTGTTACTTTGTTCCGCAATTTGTGCTGCCTTTATTGCAATGAAAAACAACAGAAAACGTAAACACCAAACGACTTTTGGTAAAAGAGTATATAGACAGTGGAGGTACGAGAAATACATAGTGACACTGAACTTTCGTTTTGTGCTGCCTTTATTGCAATGAAAAACAACAAAAACGTAAACACGAAACGACTATTTGTAAAATAGTATATAAACAGCAGAGGTACGAGAAATACATCGTGACACTCAAGTTTCGTTTGCGTATTTCCAAGGAAGTTTGCCAAAGCGAAATTTAAGAGTTTCTGCTTAGGAAAATGAAGCGACAGGGCTAGCAGTAACAATTCGTTAGCTGGCAACCGGCGACCTACACCGGTGTCCAAAGTTAAAGCAACAAACGGAAATTTTGCAAGGTTGCGTTTATATTGCCACAAAAAGGTATAAACAGATGATAGGAAAGAATGATTTGCACACATATTCTGACAACTCGTTAATGTGTTGAGTGTGGTGTGTGACTACCCCCTGTCCGCAGCTCGTGGTCGTGCGGTCTCGCTTCCCGCGCCCGGGTTCCCGGGTTCGATTCCCGGCGGGGTCAGGGATTTTCTCTGCCTCGTGATGACTGGGTGTTGTGTGCTGTCCTTAGGTTAGTTAGGTTTAAGTAGTTCTAAGTTCTAGGGGACTGATGACCATAGATGTTAAGTCCCATAGTGCTCAGAGCCATTTGAACCATTTTTTTGTGATTACCCACGGCACCAACACAGGTTTGAGAACGACGGCACATGCTGTGAATGATGTCATCAATCTCACGTTGAGGCAATGAAGCCCATTCTTCCTGCAGAGCTGCTTGTAAGTCTTGGAGCGTGGTTGATTGCCGGCTTACGTGTTCGTTGATGAGAATGCCGTCTTCCGTGCAGAACACGATGTTAACGACATCTGTTGACAGTTATGATTATATCGTGAATTTAACACAGGACGGGAAAATAGCAGTTTGTTGCTTTAATTTTAGACACCAGTGTATATACCAGTTAGAGCGATTTATATCATATTTCGAAAGAATGTACTTCAATAATTATTCCTGAAACTGAGAAAAGTAGTACCATACCTTAAAGGAAGTTCCTAGTCGTTCTGAGACGTTAATTAAATATTAATAAGTCATTTTGAGTTTATAAAAAGTTGTTTACACAACTTCATTCGAGAGGGATTATATATAGGTTAACATCCTCGTATCGACAAATTCAGTAATGGCGTATACACCAGATTCCACTAGGAGTAATTGTATTTTTTACATCATCAGTGCCCTTCATTTCTATCTCTAGTACCGGTACTGTAGCTTGCTGAGGAGCTCCACCAATCCCACATTTTCTTTTGGTCAGATGTCAGATCCTTCAAACGTTGCGCTTCAAATGTTATGTCGCCATAACATTAATATTCGTCCAGAGTACTCATCTATACTTTTCATAGATTTATAGGCTGATTCTTCTCTGATTTACTACTTCGAGACTATTGTCATTCTTCACAGTAACATGATCGAAGACTAAGTCTAATAGTTGACGCTGATGGCGCCACATCTCAATTTTTTATTCACATAATCTTTAAAACAGAATTTCATATGCCCTCTCATTGTCAGCAATCGTCTATAAATTTCAGCGTGCTTTCTTTGGAGTCAGCCGACATTATTGCACATAAATCGCTTTGAAGCATAACCTCAACACGCAACACTAGGAAACAGACACATGTGGGTCCCAGCTGCCTGTCATCTGATAAACAGCGCAAGAGATTCCCACCGAACCAGGAAAGCAATGCGCCCTTACGCACGGCTCCATTTCGAGGAATGAGGCATGCACAAATGCGCATTCGTAGTTGCACTTTCGGAAATGTTGGTGAATGCGCGCAGTTTAACGGGAAAAGGGTATTGTGTGGACGCACCTTAATGGCTACTGCGTCACACTGTTTTAGATACCATTCGTTGGCAGCAATTACTAGCAGCATGAAACGTCCCGAATCCTTTCAATGATCTGTGGTCAGTACCAGGGCGCAGGGAACAGTCATTAATTTATACTTGAGCCGTGGTACCATTGAATTAGCAGACTGTCTGGTGGCACTGGCTCAGGTGTAGTATCGACTATTCTTCTTGCGGCTCCATTGCCAATATCTATGAGGAAGAGTTGGTTTATGTGGGTTGTGTCCTTAGAAGGTCTTTGGTTGCCGTTAAATATACGGGGTTCGCTGGCCCGAGAGGGAGGTACGAAGCTTGGGGATTGGCGGTAGCGTCGCGATAAGAGGTGGTCACGAGGTCCGAGAGGCCGAAGCCACGAGCTGCGCAAGGAGGAACTGCGCAGAGCGAAGATACCGGAGTACTTGACCGGGGTCAGCGTCGACTACAAGCAGCAAGCCCACATCCCGTCGGTTGGTTGGCAACATTCGTGTCGGACGACCTCTCGTGGCCTGGCTGCTATCTTCTACCTGACTTTCATCGGCACCACTCAGTAACCGCTGTGACACACCGTATATCCATGCAACTGCTTCGCTTGGTTCAAATGGCTCGGAGCACTATGGGACTTAACATCTGAGGTCATCAGTCCCCTAGAACTTAGAACTACTTAAACCTAACTAACCTATGGACATCACACACATCCATGCCCGAGGCAGGATTCGAGCCTGCGACCGTAGCAGTCGCGCGGTTCCGGACTGAAGCGCCTAGAACCGCTCGGCCAGCGCGGCCGGCTGCAACTGCTTGCTCAAAGGGGAGTAACATTCTGTAATCCTCGTGGTGATTTGTTTCCTTGTCTACCTCCCTCCTTATTATTATCTGGCTTGTACCCAACCATCAGAGTTTTACTCGGTCGGCTCTTTGGTCGTAAATACAGGCAGTAGTATTGTACTAAGACACTAGTTGTCGTTTGAAAATTTGTCCCGCTATTATACTGCCTTTCCTTTCTGGTTTGTACCCGATCGTTAAAGTTCTAATTAATCAGCTCTTGATCGTAAATACAGCCGGAACAATAGCACTAAGGCACAGGTTACCGTTAAAGAAAAGAGGGACCTTATGGTTAGATTTTGTTGTTAACCGGTTCAGTTCTTTGATTGCAATTGTATTTCTCAGTCATTAGTTATAATCAGAAGAACCTGTTGTACTAAGCTGTTCGTTTCAGTGTTCGAAAGACCGGGTTATTATAAGTGTATTTTAGCTGGATCTTGTGGTTCCGCCGAGTGAGTTCTCTTGTAATAAGTGTTCACAAGTAATGTTTTAAGACGTTCCTTCACAGTGGTCTTCATAACTGAAAATCAGTTTAACTTTTAAAATATTATCGGCCAGATGTCACCAGAGCTTTAGTTAAAATCAAATTGTCAGATGGGACGGGTTAGGATCCAGTTGAAATTAAGAGATTGGTTGCATTGAAGTAAGCCTTATCGTTATCATATTGTTTGCTAATCTGTTTAACCTCTAAGCACAGGTGCGCATCTTAACCCCGAACCTTCCGGCATACAACTTTCAAATTAAAAATTAAGTCATCTGTCTTGAGTAATTGAATCACTCTTGTCATCATTGATGCTTATGTAGTTTCATGTGTTTCAGAAGGACACTTAATAAGATAGACTGCGTCCAGCGCGGTAGGTGACACAGCTGTTCCACCCAATAACGAGCCAACTGCAGGTCCGGCCGTCTTGTAATCATTGTCATATTGTTTGCTGTTTTGCAATACAGCACTTCAGATTTCTTTTCCTAAGATTAAAAGCTTATTCAAGTTGAGGTTTAAGGTCAAAAGAATTTTGCAAATTCGTTCATTTTGTTACAGAAAATTTTATGGTTAAATGCTGCGATTATCTGTAAAACACAGTTTATATATCATTAAATAAACAGGTTGTGTGAAGAGAATTTATATTGGTGGTCCTCCCTTCCACATTTGCCTTAACTCCAGTAAGTACCCCGTATCAATACTAGTATCGCTTGTGGTCGAAATTCCATCAACAGAGTTATTTGGTCTGACCTGAGATAAAAAATGCCATGTGTCTTAAAGTGAAATACTCCACGTAAAACTATATCTGAAATTTTAGCATCAGAAATAATTCAAAGCAAATGCTGCACTGTAGCTACTTCTTGAAATAATTCTTTGATTTCTCTTAATTTCCATCACTCGAAGTGAGTCCTTGATACTGTGCGTTGGAAAAGAAATCTCGTGTTAACGGCAGCAAGTTAGTTCTTTCCTCATGACAACACAAGATGAATGCCGTTGTATCGCCTAAAGGAACATCAGATGCGGAATGATCTGCATTACAAAATCTGCTAGCAAATTCATCAACCGCAATTAGAACTCTAATAATTATTTGGAATTACGTTCAGTGCACATTTAAATTTGTATTTCAAAACAGCAATACTGTTATCATTATCACCGTCCACACTATTCGTATTACTTTGTCTATACGAAAATTTTGTCTCTCTAGCTCTTCGTCTTTCATTCCGACGTGCTTAGTGTTCTTCTTCGAGGCATCCCTAAAACAAATACATTTTCCGTATATTGAAGGAAGTCGTAGCTATTCAAAGTGAAGGAACAGAAAATTAGGAACACTTCAAATTTTGCGACGACGGCGGCCAACGAAACAAAGTTACGTCCGTTTACTCTTAGACGAAAGTAAATGAAAGAAAACGTTGCTAATAAACAGAGTTTGTTACCTTCTACGGCTTCGTTACTACGTCTGGTTTTCCACTGCTGACACCAGCGACGTAGCAGTTGTGGGCGTTGTAACTGTACGATATGTATGTGTTACCAACCACCTGCAACATTTAAACATGAACGTCGTTTTCACGAAACGTTGTTACTTTGGTGTGTCATTTCTATTATAGCACCTGATCGGTACAGAGGGCAGAAGTTGGTAGCACTACGATTTTCGATGTTCAAATTTTAGAGATTTTAATGCGTGCTAGGATTATGAATATGAAAGCAATTAATTCCTTTTACCACTCTTAATGGCTTCATACACACACGATTTTTTATTTGTGCACATCTATGGCAAAGTACCTTTCGAGTTACGTCAGTTTTATTGATATCTTGCGATTATTAATCTTTGAAATCGGTGCTTCAGTTTTCATGTCACGTATTAATATTATGATCCTGAATTTACGACACAAAATAATACACGACAGCACGGAGTCAACGATTTCATTTCTATATTTCCTGAATTTATTTTTTGATACTTTGGTTTGTCATTTCTATTATAGCACCTGATCATTACAGAGGGCAGAAGTTGGTAGCACTACGATTTTCGATGTTCAAATTTTAGAGATTTTAATGTGTGCTAGTATTATGAATATGAAAGCATCTAATTCCTTTTACCACTCTTAATGGCTTCTTACACACACGATTGTTTCTTTGTGCACATCTATGGCAAAGTACCTTTCGAGTTATGTAAGTTTCATTGATATCCTTCGATAATTCATGTTTGAAATCGGTGCTTCAGTTTTCATGTCACGTATTAATATTATGACCCTGAATTTACGACACAAAATAATACACGACAGCACGGAGTCAACGATTTCATTTCTGTATTTCCTGAATTTATAAAAGAAAAGAGTAATTACTTCCACCTGAGTGTGTAAAGCTTTTATGAACTTGATGAACACTGAATAAACTCAAAATTACGGTATTGAAAAATACATACACTCGCCTCTTTTTCACTGCAAAAGTTTTTTCATGTCTGCATTTGCTGAAGATTACTTAAAATCATACATTTCTTGTTTGTGCGTAGTCAGATGCTTGTCGCTTATTTGGTATGTTCCACAATCTTTCTTTTGAGCTTTTATAATAGATTTAACTATTAGCAGCGAGTTAAGAAGTGTAATTTTTTTTTATGTCACACAACATAGAGAAAACTGTTCCTGTTTCTGCGTTTAAGTGCGGAAGTGTAGATATATTTTCAAAACCTGCTTGACCTTAAAAAATTTTTATTGACGACTCCAAAAGACTTTGTAAGGGGTCCGTAGGCCCTTACTATAAGTTTGCACTCGGCACAGGTCGATAGGGCAGACAATCGATTTTGTTGTGTTGCGAGAGCGAGTGTGGGGCTGAGCCAGTGCCATGTTGCGGGTAGAGGTGTGTGGAGGCCAGTTGTTGTAATGCAAGGCTTTAACGACAAAGGGAGTTGCCATCGCCGTGGTTTAACCCCTTTGTACTAGAATAATACCGGGAAAGTGAAGAAGTATAATTACGGAAGTGATTAGTGACATTCTAGTGCCGATATTTTGGTTTCGCGTCTACCGCGCCGGCATCACTTTGGATTGCAGTGTTGGATTGCAGTGATGGATTAGCATGTGATGATAACGGAAAATGAAGAAGCCTGTGCTGAGATTAGCCGTAATTAGATATGTATGACGAAGGCAGTGGCTGTCTCCTCCTTTGTGTTTTTTGAGACGAATATAGGTTCGTGATTAGTGAAACTGTGTTGGTGTTTTTCTTGTTACCAGACATTTCATTATTACAGCATTTGAGAAGGACGAACTGGAAAGTAACAACTTCCGTAGCAGTCAATTCCGATTGCCAGCCCCATTAGCTACACGGTCACATTAATAATAATTATCGGGCTACTATTCGATCAGATCAGGTCGGGTCGAAATAAACGGAGGTGTTACACCTTGGCTTACCGTGAAAGGACAAGTGCAATCTTCGGACGAATCGTAAAGAACAATATTATCTTGCTTAACGCCAGAAAATATTTTTCCAATTTCGGATGAAGACAGAGTATAAACTGTAAAATCGCGACAAGAAACAGTGCATCTTGAACAATACGAAGTAATAGCATCTTACAGTTGTGAATAAACAGTTTTTCTCGCCATATTAGATGAGAGTAGTAGTGTCGATAAACTGTGTTATAATGTGCAAACGCGTAAATCCGTGCGGAAAACTGTGAAAAGTGAACACCAAAGAAAGACACGTGTGAACATTACAATAGCAAAACGAGCCAAGAATTAGTCACGAAAGCTTTAAAGAAGTGTTTAGTAGTAATAGTATGACTGAAATTGTTTCTTAAATAATGAAAATCGGGCAGCTTCATGTGGACCCATAAACTGTTATGCAGGCGACAATTTATTGTGGCGACGCAATTGTTGAGTGACATCATGCAGACCCATGCAGCAGCTGCGCCAAAGAGCTTCGATCCGTGAAGTGATTTCACATGTCATCCCAACTACCGGTCCAAGGAGTAGGTCACTCGCAGACGCACTATGCTGAACAGCGAGCAGCGCGACTTCGAGACACCGAGCGCCAACCCGGCATCCAGCGGCCGAACTACAAACTACGCCCGCCTGCAGCGCCACGGAGCAGCCGACTGAGAACTACGATGACTCGCCACAGATCTTCAGCGCGACTTCACGCGGCTCCGGCGGCAGTACAGCGCCACGCCCACTTCAAACGTCAAAACATTGCGACTCGTGGTAACGTCAATTGGTGAGTGAAGACAACTGGTTAGCATAACATTAAATTGTAGTGTACTGTCTTCACAATAAATAAATAGTTTTAAACTGTGTTTCACCTTAGGAAAAGTGCCCAGTTACAGTAATTCCGAAAAGTTTGCGAAATATACTCTGAATTATAGCATACTTATTGATGCATGCTGCGCTGTCTAAATGGTGATTATACAGATATGCTCATTGTTTTTGGGGAGTTTACATTTATAGATTTAATGAAGGGTGTGATTTACCTTATTTAAAACATTTTACATAAACTCTGTATGTGAAAATCGATATTTGAAATTATTAGGTTTTGAGAGTCGTTATGTTCAGTATTCATATGTATTGTACCAAATTTTGGGATTAACTGAAAATACTGCAGGTACTGTTCGATTAGTTTAGCAGTAATTAGGAGTGTTTTGGGTTGCTAGAGGTTATTTTATATTAGTTGCCTGTGCATTAAAAATAAACCAAACATGTCTACTGACGATAAGCAGGTTTGTGAGGCAGTAGTTGAAAGGAAAGGGATAGGACAAGAAGACAGAGATGATTCAGGAATCAGTGATTATGGATTGTCATTAGAAAGCCCATTAGCACATTCAACTAGTTATCCCAAGACACCGGGACAAACGACGAGAGATAAGCCAGTTGCAGAGGGTGCAGATATGCAGTCGATGTTGGCAGACCTGATAAGGGAAATCAAGGCAACAATAAAGGAAGATTTACAAGAAGCTAGAGAAAGGGCAGAAATATTCCGCAAATCATTAGAGAAAGATTTACAAGAAACTAGAAAAAGGTTTGAAATATTCCGAAAATCATTTAAGGAAGATTTACAAGAAACCAAAGAAAGCTTAGAAAAGTCAATTAAGGAAACTCTAACGCAAGAGCTCAAAACATCGGAAAGGAAGATAGAATATAATCTGAAGAAGGAAATACAGGAATTAGAAGAACGACTGAAGATGGACATCAACGAGGGAGAAAGTAAGCTACAGAAGAGTATAGACCAAGTCCAGGGAGACGTGGAGAAGATGGAAGGAAAGTTAGCAAAAAAGATAGAAGACGATATTGAAGAAACTAAAGCCGAATTGGGAGAAAGGATCACCGAAGTGGAAACAAATTGCAATCATCGAATTGCCGAGGTGAGGCAGATGCAGAAACAATGTAATGATGCGGTTAAGGAGATAGGAGATAGGCAAAACCAACTGGCTGTCAATCTGAGAAATGCTATAGCCGTGCAACGAGAAGAGGATAACAAGAGGGTTGTGATGGAAGTCAGGCAATTACAACAGGGAGTGCAACAATTGGAGAGCAAGACAGAAGAAATTAATAAACGAATTAGCTATGCCACTTTAACCGTTGGGGAAGGTAGAGTCGTTACCTTGATGAGCAGTGATAATCGGTACGTCCAAAATAAAACAGGGCAGAAATTTAAACCAAAAGGAGGGTTGCACCCAATGATATTTATGAAATGGTTAAAAGGAGTTTTCCCAGCACATTTTAAAGACTCAGACAAAATTCAATTTGCAATAGATAGGATGGAAGGTGAGGCCATCACTTGGGGAGTCAGGAAGAAGAAAGGGACTACTAGTTTTGATCAGTTTGAAGGGGAATTCTTGAAGAAATACTGGTCCAAAAGTCATCAGTGTGCAGCAATTGAGGTCCTACTACACCGCAAGTCACTTAATACATGGAGAGGATCGTTGAGAGAGTTTGCCGAACATTTGTGGAAATTGAATGAGACCTTGGAACAACCCCTGAATGATGACATAATGATATCTGCGATAAAAAGAAGATTGAGCCGGAGAATGCAAGAAACTGTATCCGGGAGCCTAATTAAAGATAGGGAGGCCTTGATGGAGATACTGGAACAGCTGGAATCTGTTCGATCACAGGAACACAATCAAGCTAATGATCAAAACCGAGAGGGAAGTAATGACCAAAGGAATCATTTTAATAATTCGTCTGATTATAGAGGAAGAGGTGGAGACCATAGGTATAGAAACCATGGTGGTGAATGGCAATGGAGAAATGATTGGAGAAGGAGTGAAGAACCAAGAGATCATGAGAAAGAAAGGGATAGGCGGATGAATGACACAGTGCATATAGAAGAGGCGGAGAGACCGGAAAACTGAATGACACTCCAGATGAGGTCCGGTCAGGAGTGAGAGCTACAAGGACTAGAACAGACCTACTAAGACATGTTTAGAACATTTAGTTGTTAAACAGACATTTGAAAAAGGGCAATGTTTATTTGCATTGTATTTTCTGATGTATTATAACTAGAACTTCATGTTTCATATCGACGATTACCTGAGAATGGGTGTAAAACCTGTAACAACTAATTTGTAATATAATAACTCAAATGTCATGTGTTCACTGAATAATTTTTTGATTGTATGTTGTGTGTTACATTCAATATGGACTATAGAGGATTATTGCTGCTTGATAAAAAAAATTGTGATTTGGACAATGCCATGTTTGTGAGATGTAATAACCTTTTGTAGAATATTATTGTGGAGGCAGCCCATTACCGGAGTCGAGGGATTATTTGGTGAATTGTAATTTCATTAATTATTTACAATATGTGTTTTGTTCAGATGTAATGATATCTAATTTCCTTGCCGATTCTTTGGAGCCTCTGGCTTTCGAGGGCGGGGATGTAAGGGGTCCGTAGGCCCTTACTATAAGTTTGCACTCGGCACAGGTCGATAGGGCAGACAATCGATTGTGTTGTGTTGCGAGAGCGAGTGTGGAGCTGAGCCAGTGCCATGTTGTGGGTAGAGGTGTGTGGAGGCCAGTTGTTGTAATGCAAGGCTTTAACGACAAAGGGAGTTGCCATCGCCGTGGTTTAACCCCTTTGTACTAGAATAATACCAGGAAAGTGAAGAAGTATAATTACGGAAGTGATTAGTGACATTCTAGTGCCGATATTTTGGTTTCGCGTCTACCGCGCCGGCATCACTTTGGATTGCAGTGTTGGATTGCAGTGATGGATTAGCATGTGACGATAATGGAAAATGAAGAAGCCTGTGCTGTGATTAGCCGTAATTAGATATGTATGACGAAGGCTGTGGCTGTCTCCTCCTTTGTGTTTTTCGAGACGAATATAGGTTCGTGATTAGTGAAACTGTGTTGGTGTTTTTCTTGTTACCATACATTTCATTATTACAGCATTTGAGAAGGACGAACTGGAAAGTAACAACTTCCAGCCCCCTTAGGTACACGGTCACATTAATAATAATTATCGGGCTGCTATTCGATCAGATCAGGTTGCGTCGAAATAAACGGAGGTGTTACAACTTCAGGCAGTCCTTTCTGTAAAAGCTCTTTGTCTGTTTCAACAAAATGGCAAGGTAATGTCCTCTATTCTTTCTGTAATGAAACAAGATTTGGTAACAAATACTGATGCTGCTCCGAAAGCATTTGCAGATTTGGTACATCCGTTCCTCTTAACATCCGTTCCTCTAACATTCGGCTCAACAAACTGAATCTTTTGGGATAGTGGCTCTGATACGAGAAATATATGTATCTTTTCAATTAGAGCAGTTTGATAAAACTGCCGATACCGTATCCTAAAATTATGAATATTTGTTTCTTCGTTTTCAGTCGAAGTATTTAACTGTTTAATAACTTTTCACATTCCGTTTGAAGGTAGGTTCGATTAAAATAAGTACAGTTTAAGGGGCAAGAGGACTGAATTTATCAATTTCTTAAAAGGAGATGGGATTCATAAAGTACCGATGACGGTACTTGTGGAGACGACCAGCGACCTAGTGTAATAAAAATGTGATTCACCCAAAGAGCCGACAATTTCGATGTTTATCGACGATCAAATCCCGTCGATCCCGTGCCCACTGCAGTCGTAATTGATGATGCCCTTGGGTCAACATGTGAACATGCAAAGGTTATCTGCTGCGGAACTCCGTGTTCAACAATATGCATTGAGCAGTATGCATCAAAGCACCTATGCATGCACCAGCAGTGTGTACTTTCAGCAAATATGCAACAGATCACCATTTATCTTACTTTACAGAGAAGACAAACCTTTGAATACCACGTCCTGTGAAGAGTTGTGAACGTCCAACCATTTAGCGTGCGATGCCCCACCCAGTTCTAGGCTTATGTGGATCAGGTTTCATCTATAAATGACCGTGGTTGGTGATGAGACTTGTAATTATAATGGGTGGACACTCGCGTGCAGTGAGACCTCAGTGCTGATTTCATAAATCGCTCTAAGCACTGCAGAGCTAAGCTCTTTCCACACACTCTTTAATTTTGAATAACTGTTGGAACCGATATGGTAAACTGACAGGAAAAACAAGGGGGAGGAGAGCACACAGTATAAGTCCTAACCACTCTGAAATAGCGGAATACACTGCATGTGGACAATACGAATCCTGTATATGTGTTACTTTCATTACCACAGCAAAAGACACGTTCATCAGTACAGAATTTTGATTTTCTTCTGTGGCCTAACTCCTTTTATGAAATACATCCTTTTACAACCTTTAATTCCTAAACCATCCTCACAGTCTTCCATACCTACAGGTAACCTTGATAATGCGTCAAATACAACATTCTGTTCACACTTTATATAATGTATTTCAAAATCCAACTGTTGTAAATATAATATTCATTGGTTAACCTGTCGTGAGGATGTTTACATTCCGTCAGAAAAGTCCGTGTTTGATGATCAGTGTATATTACCACTATATGTCACCATAAAAAGTTGTAAAACTTCTTAAATGCCCATATAATTGCTACTGCCTCTCTTGCTGATCTAGTGTACTTGCGCTGGCATTTACTTAACATTCTACTGACAAATGCTATAGATTTCCCTTCCTCTTTCCTATCTTTGTTCCATATTTAAAATTGATGTGCTCCTAAGCCATAGGAACTGCTATCTGTCTCCATGAAAAGTGCTAGTCCTAATTCTGGATTACTCGAAATGCTTTCCCCACTCATTTTAGCTTTAAGGTGGTCAAATGCTGCCAGACGTTCTTCTGTTCACACAAAGACATTTTCATTAACAAACCATTGAGTGCTGGACTGTTAAAACTTTGATCAGACACAATCTTCCTATAGAAACCGCATAATCCTAAAACTGATTTTTAGCTATTTCCTACACTTTGGACTGAGAAGTCTTTTATAGCCTTCATTTTCTCTGGGTCTTTCGTGATTCCATCACTCTACATCAAGTACCCTACAAAATATGATCTCACTTCTAACAAACTCACATTTCTTTAACCTCAAAGTCATTCCACCTTTGCCGGCCGCGGTGGCCGTGCAGTTCTGGCGCTGCAGTCTGGAACCGCGGGACTGCTACGGTCGCAGGTTCGAATCCTGCCTCGGGCATGGGTGTGTGTGATGTCCTTAGGTTAGTTAGGTTTAAGTAGTTCTAAGTTCTAGGGGACTTATGACCTAAGATGTTGAGTCCCATAGTGCTCAGAGCCATTTGAACCATTCCACCTTTCCACAAAGCTGGTACACTTCCTTTAGTAATATACAGTGTTCCTCCCAACTCTTGGTAGCAATTAAATTATCATCCACATAGACTGTAATTGTACTACACGGATCTTTCCCTAACGCTTTGTCCAATGTTCGTATGTATGTGGATATAGATATGGTTCAAATGGCTCAGAGCACTATGGGACTTAACATCTGAGGTCATCAGTCCCCTAGAACTTAGAACTACTTAAACCTAACTAACCTAAGGACAACACACACATCCATGCCCGAGGCAGGCGCACGGTTCCAGACTGTAGCGCCTAGAACCGGTCGGGCACTCCGGCCAGCGTGGATATAGATATATTTGACCCAAATGGCACTACACAATTTTCCACCAAACAAGAAAGCAGCATACTTCCTATGTTCCTTAGCTAATGGAATCTGCCAGTACCTGGCGGTCAGGCCAAGACTCTTCATTGAATTCCATTAAAATTTTGAATTATGTCATCCAAACTATCAAGTTCGTCACATTCTCATTCAATAATATTCAGCTTCCTTGCATCCAACACTACTCTCACTCCACTATCTTTCTTTCCAACACACATTATTAGGTTATTATAGTTGCTATTAATTCTTTCTATCACTCGTAGTCTCTCCATCCTATCCAATTCCTCGGCCACTGCTTTTCTTTTGGTTACTGGGATCTTAAAAGGTTTCCTATAAAAAGGTTCGTGTGGTTTGATGTTCAGCCTACACGCAAATCCAATCACTCTCCGTGGCTCCTCTGAAAATTTTTTATTTTCCATCAGTATGATATAATTCTGACTTTTCCTCATTATTAATTTTGGTAATTTCACTAATCTTTGCCTAAACATTTCCTCTTTGGTTTTTAGATCATCCTTACTTTTTACAGACTGCTCAATTCTACATTATCATAGCAACCTCCACATAGTGCTTCTACTATCTAATTGTTCTGTATCATCAACAACCTGTCCCATGAACTTTATCTTCTGTTCTATACCTAAATATTTGAACAACATCAATCGTTGATCACAATTAATTATGGTTGTCACTCATCCAGTCTGAGATGAGAATAATATTCATGTTCAGATTAGGGATTACTAAAAATACACTTTCCAATTTTGAATGACAAATACACTTTTTTCCTAGTGGACCTACTATTTCCTGTAGCTCTAACTATCTCTAAATCAGGCACAGACATATATGCAATATTATTATCTGCTCTTCCAATATATATATATATATATATATATATATATATATATATATATATATATATATATATATATATATATGTATGTGTGTGTGTGTGTGTGTGTGTGTGTGTGTGTGTGTGTGTAAGTGTGTGTGAAATCTTATAGGACTTAACTGCTAAGGTCATCAGTCCCTAAGCTTACACACTACTTAACCTAAATTATCCTAAGGACAAACACACACACCCATGCCCGAGGGAGAACTCGAACCACCACTGGGACCAGCCTCACAGTCCTTGACTGCAGCGCCTAAGACTGCTAGGCTAATCTCGCGCGGCCTTCCCTTTCTTTCTGAAGTCGCTTTATGGCAGATCTCTCATCCTCCTTTATATTTTCCTCATCACTATTACACTCCTGGAAATTGAAATAAGAACACCGTGAATTCATTGTCCCAGGAAGGGGAAACTTTATTGACACATTCCTGGGGTCAGATACATCACATGATCACACTGACAGAACCACAGGCACATAGACACAGGCAACAGAGCATGCACAATGTCGGCACTAGTACAGTGTATATCCACCTTTCGCAGCAATGCAGGCTGCTATTCTCCCATGGAGACGATCGTAGAGATGCTGGATGTAGTCCTGTGGAACGGCTTGCCATGCCATTTCCACCTGGCGCCTCAGTTGGACCAGCGTTCGTGCTGGACGTGCAGACCGCGTGAGACGACGCTTCATCCAGTCCCAAACATGCTCAATGGGGGACAGATCCGGAGATCTTGCTGGCCAGGGTAGTTGACTTACACCTTCTAGAGCACGTTGGGTGGCACGGGATACATACGGACGTGCATTGTCCTGTTGGAACAGCAAGTTCCCTTGCTGGTCTAGGAATGGTAGAACGATGGGTTCGATGACGGTTTGGATGTACAGTGCACTATTCAGTGTCCCCTCGACGATCACCAGTGGTGTACAGCCAGTGTAGGAGATCGCTCCCCACACCATGATGCCGGGTGTTGGCCCTGTGTGCCTCGGTCGTATGCAGTCCTGATTGTGGCGCTCACCTGCACGGCGCCAAACACGCATACGACCATAATTGGCACCAAGGCAGAAGCGACTCTCATCGCTGAAGACGACACGTCTCCATTCGTCCCTCCATTCACGCCTGTCGCGACACCACTGGAGGCGGGCTGCACGATGTTGGGGCGTGAGCGGAAGACGGCCTAACGGTGTGCGGGACCGTAGCCCAGCTTCATGGAGACGGTTGCGAATGGTCCTCGCCGATACCCCAGGAGCAACAGTGTCCCTAATTTGCTGGGAAGTGGCGGTGCGGTCCCCTACGGCACTGCGTAGGATCCTACGGTCTTGGCGTGCATCCGTGCGTCGCTGCGGTCCGGTCCCAGGTCGACGGGCACGTGCACCTTCCGCCGACCACTGGCGACAACATTGATGTACTGTGGAGACCTCACGCCCCACGTGTTGAGCAATTCGGCGGTACGTCCACCCGGCCTCCCGCATGTCCACTATACGCCCTCGCTCAAAGTCCGTCAACTGCACATACGGTTCACGTCCACGCTGTCGCGTCATGCTACCAGTGTTAAAGACTGCGATGGAGCTCCGTATGCCACGGCAAACTGGCTGACACTGACGGCGGCGGTGCACAAATGCTGCGCAGCTAGCGCCATTCGACGGCCAACACCGCGGTTCCCGGTGTGTCCGCTGTGCCGTGCGTGTGATTATTGCTTGTACAGCCCTCTCGCAGTGTCCGGAGCAAGTATGTTGGGTCTGACACACCGGTGTCAATGTGTTCTTTTTTCCATTTCCAGGAGTGTACTTTCATTATACCTATATCTTCGGATTAAAAATATATGTGCTTCGTCTTCTGCAGTTTTTCTCTCTGTAGCTTCTACAGTGTTCTGGGCTTTTTCCAATGTTTCCTGTCCAATATCTGGTAGACTTCCTATACTTCCTTGCTACAAACGTCACTGATTTTGTCTTGTTGTCCTGTTTTCTAATTCTTTGCCTCATTTACATCATATTCCATAAAATCATCCCCTAGTAGTTTCCCATCATCCATTACCCTTGTATTAGATAGCTCAAGTTCATTTACAGTAGAACATATACTAATAATCTTCTTATCCTTATCCCCCCTATTACTATCACTGTCTTCACTATGATAACTGGAACTATCACTAACTCTGATTCCTCATTTTAATTCGCAATGGTAATGTTACTCTCAATATTGTCTGCTGTGTTTACATCACACCTTCCCTTCATTTTCTCTTGCCTATTCTTCACATTGTCTCCCTTCTCCTTTCCATATTCAATTACATTTGCACCTACATGCCATGATGTATCTACCCCATGATCATATTCCTCAGTCTCTACATCAACAGTACTGCCACTGGTTTCAAATATAACATCTCCTACCATTTCACTAGTCCTACTGTTCACTACATTGATTTATCTCTCTACTGCCATCACTTACTACCTCTCTGGGAACATTATTTGCCATTTGGGATATTCTTTCCATAGTTTCATATTTCTCTACCGCCAAAATATCATCTGTGTCCACCTGGTAAGCCTTCCTTAGTTTATGATACCTCTGCGATCCTGCTCTCCAAGCATTTCAGGCAAAACCTGCACCTATTTTAATTTAAATTCCCATTCTCTCTTTCCCCAGTACTTCATGTATTTGTCACACCAAGCATAGTGTTTATTATTTCTTTTTTTAATTCCACAATTAATTTCTGACTTATCGATCTGCCTTTCACTGTAAGATGTATTCATCCTGAACATCCTTTTATTAGTCTGCCTTTGCTGTTGTGGGGCCCTATCCTCTCTATCCGCTCCAGTTTGGCCCGTCGTTGTTACTGCCAATCGTTTCCATAATTGTCATCTGAGCAATAGGTCCTAGAGTGGTAACCACCTCTATGTCCATGACCTCTTCCACCTTTCCTTCTTCTGTCTGACCTCACTGCTCTCACAGCATATTCCCCATTCTCATTTTTGTTATTATTATTGTGGCTATTATTATTTTTATTAATCAAAATATCCACGGGTGTGCTGCCGGTCTATAGTGTCCAACGGGCACAATATTTCGGCGATCATACATGTCGCCATCATCAGGTGAACTGACGGACTGAGCTCCTGTGAACGTGCCGGCACGGAGATCCGTACGCTATGGCTGCTCAGAGGGAACTGGGTTCGGTCGCGGCGGCGGCCGATTTAAATACCCTCCGCCCGCGGCGCGCTCCCTCCGCCGTCCGCGCCCCACGCCACGGTCGCGCGGTGGAACAGATTGCGACGGCGTTTGAGATGACGTCGGTGTGATGGCTCTGTCCGCCGTGGTCGTCACAACTATATGTTTGCTCGATTTACTCTTGATTAACCCAATCGCTGGTTCACAAGCCTTGCTAAGATTATAGCCACAGTCACGGTTTATGAGGTCGTCATTGGTGCGAATTTCGATGGCCTCTCTAACAACGCTGTTCCAGTATCTCGACGTCTGTACCAGAATCCTCGTGCGGTCATACTCCATGGCGTGATTTTCCGACAAACAATCGTCTGACCAATATACGACTTGCCACATTGACACGGAATCTGGTACACGCCGGCCTTCCTCAAACCAAGGTCATCTTTGGCGCTCCCCACCAGTGCACGAGTTTTATTTGGAGGACAAAAACAGTTCCGACCTGGTGTTTCTTCAGAATGCGGGCGATTTTCCCCGAGAGTGCGCCTGTGTATGGAATAAATGCAGTGCCTACCTCCTCCCTCGCGACTTCATCCATCTCAACAGGTTGTGCTGCAGTGGTTGGGCGGAGAGCACGTTTAATCTGCCCCTCTGAGTACCCATTTTTTCCGAAATACCTCGTTTCATCCCTGAAGTAGGCCCTCACAGGCCAACTTTCCGTACACAATTGTGACCGACGTATACAGTGTTTAAAATGTATACAGTTTAGCAACTTTTTCTTTTTAAAATTCTTATTTTGTAATTTTTCTTCCCTGTAAAAAAGTCCCTAAGTTTTATAGGGGGGATCGGAAAATACTCGCTATCGGGGGAAAATTTTTTTTTTCTTCATTGTTATTTTACACCTTATACAAAAGGTGGGCTGGCAGCGGCAACATTACGCCGCTCTTCAGCCACAGTCAGTACAAAGAGACACAATGAAGACACAGAATAACAGAACATACCGGTGGACAAAACGCTGTAGACACAGTAATTAAAGAACACGAAGCCGTTCACAGGCGTAGAAAAACAAAAAATTGTCAGCACTGTACACGAACAATGATGATTGAGATGACACACGTCAACGATGGAGTGTGGGCGGCGAGAACACTGAAGCACAAACACGACGGCACACAAAAACCAATGGCGATGATCTGCGGCGCGCGAAGGTTCACGTGACGTGTGCGAGTCCGGGGACCTGCCAAAAGGGGAAAAAGGTGGGGGAGGAGGCAGAGGGGAGAGTGTAGATGCCAATGGGAGAGGAGATGGGGGGAGGAAAGAAGGTATGTGGGGTAGGGGAAGCCCGGGGGGAGGAGGAGGGAGGAAGGGAAGAGGGCGAGAAGGGAGAGAGGGTGCCCTAAGGAAAAAACACAGGATGTAGAAGAAGAGGATCAAAGTTGATAGAATGGGTAGATGGAGGGGATAAGGGCATCATCAGGGAGGGGGAGGGAAAAAAAAACAAATGTCCATTTTTACAGAGATATGCCCTTACAGCTGGCAAATGGGGATATATCACCTACTCAGGCCACAATAAAAGCAACTTACTAGTTGTTTGGTTTCTTGCAAAAAGTCATAATGAAGCGACTGTTAACCACATTGCTAGCAGGGCCAACTAGATTCGGTAACTATTCACTTTTTCTAAGTTCGAGGAAAGGTACACTCAATCCCCAACGAAATTAGTATAGGCACGCTAATTCAGATACAGAGATATGTAAACAGGCAGAATACGGCGCTGCAGTCGACAAGGCCTATATAAGACAAGTGCTTGGCGCAGTTGTTAGGCCGGTTACTGCTGCTACAACGGCAGGTTATCAAGATTAAGCGAGTTTGAATGTGGTGTTATAGACGGCGCACGAGCGATGGGACACACTATCTTAGAGGTAGCGATGAAGTGGGGCTTTACCCGTACGATCGTTTCAAGAGTGTACCGTAAATATCTGGAATCCGGTAAAACATCAAATCTGCGACATCGCTGCGGCCTGAAAAAGATCCTGCAAGAACGGGACCCTCGACGATGAAGAGAATCTTTCAACGCAGAAGTGCAACCCTCGCGCAAATTGGTGCAGATTTCAATGCTGGGCTAACAATAAGTGTCAGAGAGCGAACCATTCAACGAAACATCATATATATATGGGCCTTCGGAGCCGAAGGCCCACTCATCTACCCGTGATGACTGCACGACACAAAGTTTTCAAAGTTTTATGCCTCTCATGGGCCCGTCAACACCGGCTTTGGACTGTTTATGACTGGAAACATATTGCCTGGTCGGACGGGTCTCGTTTCAAATTGTATCTAGCGAATGGACGTGTACGGGTATGGTGACAACCTTATGAATCCACGGACCCTGTGTGTCAGCAGGTGACTATTCAAGCTGGTGGAGGCTCTATAATGGTGTCGGGCGTGTGCAGTACGAGTGATATGGGATTGTGTCGAGGTCCGGTGGCCGGCAAGTCTGTGGATGGTTTTTAGGCGGTTTTCCATCTGCTGGTTCCCCTTATTCCGCCTCAGCTACACTATGTCGGCGATTGCTGCGCAAACAAGTTCTCCACGTACGCGTAGACCACCATTACTCTACCACGCAAACATAGGGGTTACACTCGTCTGGTGTGAGACGTTCCCTGGGGGGTCCACCGGGGGCCAAACCGCACAATAACCCTGGGTTCGGTGTGGGGCTTCGGAGGGGTGAAGTGGACTGCGGTAGTCGTCGTGGGGTTGTGGACCACTGCGGCTGCGGCGGGGACGGAGCCTCTCCGTCGTTTCTAGGTGGCCTGTTAACATAACATAACTGTCCAAGTCAAATGCGCCGGTAAAGCTGTTGTCCTGCATCATCGCTCAGTCTACGTGTCTGTAACACAGCATAAAAGTATTCTTATGATCGTACTTGACTGTACTGGACACAGCTCAGCTCAGCTTCCGCTCCATGTGAAATGAAATCCAATAAGAAACGCGGAAGAATACATGATATGATGTTAACATCAGGTTTATTCTTAAGGTGAACACAGTACCGAAAAAAAATCTGTGTTTAGTAAGACGTGAGACGTGTATCATCTTAAAAAAAAAGAAATACCCGTTATTTCAGACAATTTGTGGCATTACCAATATCGGTTGCGGAGCCAATAGCTGACGGACGGGATTTTAGTTGTCAGCGCGGCGACCGAGAAGGGCTGGCCACGGTCCACGGGTTAGCAGAGCGTCTAGTGGGTGCGGGATTTTCCTTGGCAGGGACACGCAGACATGGGTGAGGCGGTTGAAGAAAAGACGTGACTATACTGAACGAAGTATAAGATCTGTTTTGAATTTTCAGGGAAACTACCTAACCGTTCTTATAAACATGACGCAACAAAATGCAACATATTAATCACAAAGATGAGATGAGCTCATTGCAACTTTAAGCGTGGTCGTATCATAAGTATTACGAAAGTTCCAACTGTTCCCTTTCAACTATTTCAAGTGATGCAATATTCATTCTGCATCGAGTCACACTTGCAAGGACACCGAAAGTACACTTGATACTACCCTAAACAATGAGATAAAAAGTGAACTTTCGTGTTTCATATTTTATTCATCCATGTGTACACTTCCTAACACTTCCTGACTGTGACCTCGTTCAATAATTTAATTTTGTTTAATTTTTTTGCACTTTTGGATCCGTGTGAGTGATCTTCCTGCTGGTGATATGGGGGCTGGCGAAGAGTAGAGGTGTAGTCGAAAGTTTACTAGCTCGATATTCTGTAACTTGACAAAAGAAACCAAAGATGTGAGCGGCGAGGTTCAATCAACGACAGTTAGTGCCATTTGCAGATCGGGGACTGGTGGAGAGGAGACGCTGGCGGTAGCGCGCAACAGTTGATCTTAGTTTACTGCTATGAAATGAGAAGTCAACCCCAGCTTTGTGGGCATGTGACATATTTACGATGGAATACTGATCAAAACGCTTATTTTTTCAGATAATATTTTGTGTTAATTGATAGGGGGACATTTCAGTTCAATGAGATGCTAATTCAATGGTTAGCGCTGGGTGATACTTGCAGTAGGTCCATTCCTCACGCCATGACCCATTTCTTTCTTCAGGTTTCAAGAATAAGTTTTAGGATAGCATGCGTTAGGTTAGAGATACTTGAAATGTTTAAGTGCTTGTGTTAACCTTCAGTTGCTATAAACTAAGCGCACTAATCGAAGAATTCTTCATTTTGTGTGTAATGCTTTTTTCAGTGGCCAAGCAGGTCTTCTGGGAGTAGCATTCTCTGCTATGCCTCTGCGGAGTATGTACCACATTTACACTTACATGGCAGCAAGGAAAGTAGAACGTGCTTGAGCCACGTCATAAGTTGAGGAAATGCGAGTGTACACAGTAAGTCGAAATTACTAAATATCCAGTAATCGTCTCCATGCCGTTCATGGCTGAAATTGCACGACGGTAACCGTGTAACGTGATGTTGTTAATTGTCCTACAACTTTTCCACATTCAGGCGACCCACAAATAACACATACGAGGGCTATTCGGAAAGTGAGGAACGATCAGTCGCGAAATGGAAAGCACTGTGAAAATCTGACGAGGCTTTTCACGGACGTTTTGGGCAGTGTCTCTAGTATGCCCGTCGACCGCATCAAGACGCTCTTTTCAGTTGTGAGCGCACTGTGAGCGAGTAAAGGTGCCTAGACCAACAATGTCTCCCACCAAGTAGGAGGGCTCGCTGAGAGGCTTCGCCTTAATGAATGCAGCCCATCCAACACAACTGCCACGCACTTCATCCTTCATGGCAATTCTCAGCCGCACTCTGCAGGGGCAGTGAAGACGCTCCTGCAGCCTTTTCGATGGGAAGTGTTCGACCACCCACGACACAGCCCTAGTTGGCTCGTCCTGAGTATCATCTCTGTTCACATGAAACGCTGGATACGAAGACAACACTTGGACGCAGGCTACGCGCTATAGACCAGCGTAGAGAATTATTGGAAAACACAGGCGGCTGCCTTCTACGACGGTATTGGAAATTTGGTATAAAGCTCCGACAAATGTCTAAGTCGGAGCGGCGACTATGTAGAGAAGTATCTGGAAAGTGTAGCTAAATGTGCAAAGAAAACAGTTTTGATTTTCACTGTGGTTTCCATTTTGCGACAGATCGGTCCTTACTTTCCGAACAACCATCGTATAACCTATTCTAGAGCTAAGGTGATCTCACTATGTTGGTGATTTCGTTGTGTACTGTGGCCAACCCCAACGAACTGCTATTTAAAGTCAAAGAGATATCCCGTCGAGTTTCATGTCGACCTTCATCCATAACCTAACCTCTGGTTTTCATATAATACCTTGCAGCTAAGACCGCACAGTGAGACCCATCTTGGGGTACAAAGAGTTGTAGCGACGACTTTTGTGTCTAATTTTGTATTTGCTTACACATTAAGCTGCAGCATATGCTAGAGTGGCACATTTGTACTGTGTGTTATTTGCAGTTTGTTTTGCGCTATCAGGCAGTATCCTGTCGGCCGCTCTGCAAATACGCGCGCCGCTGGTTACGCCGCCGCATTTCCTACAGCTGCCAGCGACGCACGAGGGCGCTGCCACGAAGATTATGCAGCTGCCAATGGGATCAAGCATTCCTTCTCCGAAGCTCCAGAGGCTGGTGTACTTAAGTTGGAACAATCACGTACTGAAACCAATTTCGTGTGTTTGCCAGCTGAATAACATTTACAGACCTTCATAGTGGCCGGGATTCGACGTCTTCTGAATATACATTTTATTGAAGAGTGATAGGTTTATAAATCTTTTCTACACGTATATATTTATACATTCAAATCAACTGTTAGCAACCGACGCTGCAAATAAAGCAACGAAGTTATATACTATTTTTACTACTTGGGAGAAGATGTAGACTGAATTAATATCCTAGTTCTACGTTCATGAAGAGATGTGTTCCTCGCTTCTGTATCCACTAAAGAACCACACGCCGTGCAAAGGAAGACATAACATACTTCTTTTGTATGTGTGTGTGTGTGTGTGTGTGTGTGTGTGTGTGTGTGTGTGTGTGTGTGCATGTGGGCGTGTGTGTTTTGGGGGTCTTAACTGGGGTAAATTTATATTTGTATGTGGAGATTTACTCCGACATGTGAAGGTTTTCTGTGCTTAGGGTAATTTATGTATGTGAAATCTGTGACAGCGACAAATCTCTGTGGTGTAGATCTAGATTTCGTTGTTAAAACATTAATTGGGTTAGTCAAGCGCGGTCTAGTGGTGTAAAGAAAGCTTTTCCCCGTGAGGTTTCAGTCGAATCTGAGGAACGTGTCAGTTTGAATGGAATTTGAGGAACGGGTCAATAGCAGTCGCATTTCCTGAAAACACGGAAACCGCACTGACAAGCGAACAGAGTGAAAGTAACATCGCTTGCAAAACGAATCGACCATGGCGAACAGCAGCTCGAATTTCGGATTTGTGGGGATCATTCCATTCCGGGCAAGACAGATGCTAGAACAACCAGAAGTAGACAGAAAGAAGTGCAGATGAGGGATAGAAAGGCCGAAGCAGACAGGAAACAATTTGGGAAAGAGATGCTGAAGAACGGCAGAAAGCAGCATGACCAGTCTGGTCCGGCATGTGTCAAAATTGAACAAAGTAAAGGAAACAAACATCTTCTCTTTCTGAAAGAATCCAGACTATAGAGGACACTATCACCTCATTATCTAAGTTTTATCTCAAGAGCGCAGTCGCTGGAGGAGCAAACTGTATCAGAGGCTGCAGAACCGGTTCGGGTCTCAGACGTCACTAACGTGTATAGCAGGGCGTATTCTGAAAGGTAGCGCCTTCCTCGATGAAAAACAGGCCCATTGTCAGAGAAGTGTGTGCGGAATTCGTGTCCGTGTCCGTCAAGGGGCAGGATTTTGACGACCAGCACTTTTTTCTCAGTAATGAGATCCTCACTTATACCGCAGGTGGAGGCCACATATTGAAACGTTGATTAAAAAGTTTAATGATAGCCTGCTGAGCTCTTGGCCAATTAGAAGAAAGTTGAAGTTCATGAGTAACTTCGTAATCGTGAAATTTTTACCAGTCACAATACACTGTACAACCTTCGCAGAATTTGAATCTGATTTTATAAAGTTGTACTGCTTTCCTGCAGAACAAAATATGGTAAGCGTCATAAAAGTTCCGCCACTGAATGGAGCACACTTTCAATCTTATTTAACGTATTTCGATGAGATCCAAAAATGGTATCAGCATCTTGACTACCCTTTAATAGTACCCTTTCAATAGTGGTGAGCTAATTAACTGTCCATAAACAGAATACCGACCTACATAGAAGATCCCTGCCTCTTAATCTCGTGCTGGGCCTTCTTTTGCCCGGCGTAGTGTAGCAACTCGACGTAGCATGGTCTCAACAAGTCGTAGGAAGTGCCCTGCAGAAATATTGGGCCATGTTGCCCCTACAGCCCCAAATATTTGCGAAAGTGTTGCTGATGTAGGATTTTGTGCATGAACTGACCTCGCAATTATCTCCCATAAATATTCAGTGGGGTTCATGTCCGGCTATCTGTGTGATCAAATCGTGCGCTCAATTTGTCCACAACGTTCTTCAAATCAATCGCGTACAGTTGTGGCCAGATGGCATGGCGCTTTGTCATCCATAAAACGTCCATCATTGATTGGGAACATGAGATCCATGAATGATTGCAACTGGTCTCAAAGTAGCTGAACATAAAAATATTTCCAGTCAATGATTGTTTCAGATGGACGAGAGGATCCAGTCCATTCCAAGTAAACACATCTCACACCTTAATGGAGCCACCAGCATCTTGCACTGTACCTTGTTCACAACTTGGGTCCATGACTTCGTGTGGTCTGCGCCACACTCTAACCCTACCATAAGTCCTTACCAGCTGAAATCGGAACTCATCTCACCAGGCCATAGCTTACCAGTCGTCTAGGGTCCAACCGATATGCTCACGAGCCCAGTAGAGGCGCTGCAGACGATGTTGTGCTGTTAGGAAAGGAACTCGCGTCGGCCATCTGCTGCCATAACCAATTAACGGCAGATGTCGCCACTCTGACCTAATCGATACGTTCGGCGTATGTCCCACATTGATTTTTGCGGCTATATCACGCTCTATTGCTTGTCTGTTGATACTGTCAACTCTACGCAAACGCCGCTGCTCTCGGTCGTTAAGTGAAGGCCGTCAGCCACTGTGTTGTTCATGGTGAGAGGTAGTGCCTGAAACGTGGTATCTCGGCACACTCTTGTCACTGTGGATTCGGAATGTGAATTGTCTAACGATTTCCGAAATGGAATGTCCCATGTGTCTAGCTGGAACTACCATCCCGGGTTCAAAGTCTGTTATTTCCCGTCGTGCGACCATAACCATGTCGGTATCTTTTTCACAAGAACCACCTGAGTACAAATCACTGCTCCGCCAATATTCTGGCTTTTTATACCTTGTGTACGCTGTACTACCACCGCCTGTATACGCCCATGTCGCTATCCCATGACTTTTGTCACCTCAATGTATGGTATAAAGCAGCCGATCTCTAAATCAGATGTATAATTGACGACATCAGACACCCAGATAATGTAATGAGAGATATTTTCCTCGAAATGGTCTGTAAGGTCAGCCAAGGCAGCAGGTAAGTGGAGCAGCGGGAATAGTCGAAATACGAGATCCATCTCCAAACCGTAGCTTAAACGTATTGCCTACCAAGCTAACTCTGTGGTTTGGATTGAGGACTTTTTTGGTGGAGAGAACGCAGCAAAATGTTTTGGATGGAGAGTCAACAACACATGTGGAAGTAATTTCGGGTGTGTCCCAGAGGAGAGTGTTGGGATACTCGCTTTTCATGTTTTGTATAAACGACACTGGGGACAATATTAGTAGTAGCCTCAGACTTGTTACAGGTGCTGCAGTTACCTATAAATAAGTACTGTCTGAAAGAAACTGCATTAATATTCACTCAGATATTGATAAGATTCAAAGTGGTTCAAAAAGTAACAACTTGGTTTAAATGTTCAGAAACGTAAAATTTTGCAGTTCACAAAATGAAGAAAAAAATACGTAGTATCCTATGACTACAGTGTCAGTGAGTCACAGCTGGAATAGTTTAACTCATACAGATACTTGGGTGTAACACTTTGTGAGGATTGTCTCACCCATTGGTAAAGCATGTGATGGACGTCAGTTTATTCGTAGAATACTGGGGAAACTCTGTTAGTCTACCAGGTGATCAAAAAGTCAGTATAAATTTGAAAACTGAATAAATCACGGAATAATGTAGATAGAGAGGTACAAATTGACACACATGCTTGGAATCACATGGGGTTTTATTAGAACAAAAAAAATACAAAAGTTCAAAAAATGTCCGACAGATGGCGCTTCATCTGATCAGAATAGCGATAGTTAGTATAACAAAGTAAGACAAGGTAGAAATGATGTTCTTTACAGGAAATGCTCAATATGTCAGTGACAGTGGTTAGAGTAGATTGTGTAAAATCTGGACTATGTCAAAACCGGGAGTTTGTACGGGCCCTGATGACCGTGCACTTGAGCACCCCACAAATTAGTCATCATCATCATTATGAGCAACTTCACCTCAATAGCTGTAGTCGAGGAATAATGTTGTGAACAGCACTGTAAAGCATGTCCGAAGTTATGGTGAAGCATTGGCTCGGATGTTGTCTTTCAGCATCCCTAGAGATGTCGGTCGATCACGATACACTTGCTACTTCAGGTAAACCCAAAGCCAAAAATCGCACGGACTGAGGTCTGGGGACCTGGGAGGCCAAGCATGACGAAAGTGGCGGCTGAGCACACGATCATCACCAAACGACGCGTGCAAGAGATCTTTCACGCGTCTAGCAATACTTTTTTTTCGTTCTAATAAAACCCCATGTCATTCCAACCATGTGTGTCAATTTGTACCTCTCTATCTACATTATTCCGTGATTTATTCAGTTTTCAAATTTATACTGACTTTTTGATCACCCGGTACTTTGAGAGATTGCGTACAAGAGCCATCCTGCATAAACATCGTACGTTCCAGCAGGTGTTTATCAGCCAGGCTGGGGATGATGCGATTATGTAACATATCGGCGTACCTCTCACCCGTCACGGTAGCAGTTACAAAACCAGAATCACGCATTTCCTCGAAGATAAAGGGCCCAATGTGGTAAATCCAAATCATATCGTGACTTTCTCGTCGTGCAATGGAGTTTCCACGACAGTTCTAGGATTTTAGGTAGCCCAAATTCTGCAGCTGTGGGCGTTGACAAACCCTCGTAGCGTGAAATGAGCTTCGTCGGTCCACAACACATTACTCAACCAATCGTCATCTTCCGCCATCTTTTGAAACGCCCACATCGCAAATTTCCTCCGCAGCACTAAATCGCCAGGTAACAGTTCATGATGCCGATGGATTTTGTACGTATAGCATCGGAGGGTACACTAAGTTCCAACCAAACAGTAGTGTATGGAATGCCGGTGCGACGTGCGACTTCACGAGCGCTGACTTCCCCGTGCATAGACGAACCCGCTGCAGTCTCCATTTCTTCCTGAACTGTCTCAGCAGCATTACGCCTTGTGCTCGGTCGGCCACTACGGGGTCTATCGTCTAAACAACCCGTGGCTTTGAACTTCGAAATCATTCTCGCCACAGCTGCATTTGTCAACGGACCTTTACCCGTTCGAATCTCCTTCCTATGGTGATAAGACCGTAACACTGAACTAGCACATTCCCCATTCTGATAATACAGCTTCACTAAAAGCGCCTTTTCAGGTAACGTCAACATGCTGCGACTGCTGGCGCATCTGATACTCTCTCTTTTTTTTTCTTTATTGTCATTTTGAAACCTGTATACAGGCAGGCCTGCAGTAGCATACTACGCCGCTCTTTGGCCGCAGAGAAACACAAAGATACAACGAAGACAATTAGTGAAAAAAGATGGTGGACATATAAACAGAGACAAACACTTTTTAAAATACAAGGTGCCGTTCACGGGCGTAGAGTCCAAGATAAAATTGTTCAGACACTTGGACACAGACAGAAACGAAAATCGTCACACGTGAACGTAGGTGCACAAAACGAATAACACTGAACCACTTAAGCACAAAACGACGGCACACACAGAACACGAGGCGTTGATCTCCGGCGCGCGAATGTTCACTAACCATGTACGAGTCCGGGGACCTGCCAAGAGAGGTGAAGGGGGGGTGGGAGAGGGAGAAGGGAGAGCAGATGCCACGGGCAGGGGAGATAGGGGGAAGGGAGGAAGGTGGAGGGGAAGCCCGGGGGAAGAGGGGTGGAGGGAGGGGACAGGGGAAAAGGAAAGAGAAGGGAGGGAGGGTGCCTAAAGGAAAGGGCACAGGAAGTGTAGGGGAGGATCAAAGTTGATAGGAGGGGTAGATGGAGGGTAGGAAGACATCATCAGGGAGGGGGAGCTGGCGGAAGCCACCTTAGGAGAGGGTAAGGAGGGTGGAGAGATGGAGACTGGGTGGGACGTAGGGATACAGGCGCAGCAGCGGGCTGGGGTGGGAGAGGATGGGTGAGATAAGCAGATGAGGAGGATCGAGTTTGCGGGAGGTGTACAGGATCTGTATCCTTTCAAGGAAGAGGAGGAAGTGGGGGAAGGGGATGGGATCATACAGGATCTGCGTGTGGGAGGGGAGACGGATGCGACAGGCGAGGCGGAGAGCATGGCGTTCAAGGATTTGGAGGGATTTATAAAAGGTAGGGGGGGGGGCGGAGATCCAGGCCGGATGGGCGTAACAAAGGATAGGGCGGAGGAGGATTTATAGGTGTGGAGGATGGTGGAGGGGCCCACACCCCACGTACGGCAGGAAAGGAGACGGAGTCGGGAGTGTGCCCTGGCTTGGATTGTCAGGAGATGGGGAGTCCAGGAGAGGCGACGGTCGAGGGTGACGCCAAGGTACTTAAGGGTGGGAGTGAGGGCGATAGGACGGCCATAGATGGTGACTGATTCTCTCTCTCATTACAGCTCCTTTTATACACGATTGTCATGCGCAGTCACTGACGTTTTGCTGTCCAGCGCCATCTGTCGGACATTTTGTTCTAATAAAACCCCGTGTCATTCCAGGAATGTGTGTCAATTTTTACCTCTCTATCTACATTATTCCGTGGTTTATTAAGTTTTCAAATTTATAGTGACTTTTTGATCACCCGGTACTTTGGGAGATTGCATACAAGTCACTTATGCGACCCATCCTAGAAAACTACTTAGGTGTGTGGGACCTGTACCGAATACGACTAAAAGGGGACGTTGAAAGTGTACAAAGAAGGGAGTACGAATATCCACAGGTTTGTTGTATTTGTGAGAGAGAGTCACAGAGGAGAATTGAACTTATAGACTCTTGAAGACAGACGCAAGCTATCCAAAGAAAATCTACTTACAAAATTTCAAGAATTGACTTTAAATGACGAGTCTAGGAATATAGTACAATCCTCTACGTATTGGTTCCGTAGGGACTGCGAAGACAAGAATAGACTAATTACAGGATGCACTTAGGCATTTAAACAATTATTCTTCCCGTGTCCATAAGTGAATGGAATGGGAAAAATCTCTAATAGCTGGTGCAATGAGACGTGCCCTCCGCTATGCACTTCACAGTGGTGAGAAGAGTATAGATGTAGATGTAGATTCAGACTGCTAAAGTATTACATGGTCAGAGACGACCTGTTGGCGGACATGAGCGGCACTGAAGATGTTGTGTGTCCCATCGTAGCTATTAAAATTGGTAATCAAGTTTATGTTTAGCAGTAAGATCTTTGATGATTTACCTTCTGATGCTTCTGATTCCAATAGTTTGCAAGTACATGTCCTTTTTTGGAGTCAATTACACTTTTAGATTAGCACTGTGGCAGTCAGTAGTGAGGCATGGTAATATTAATACAAGGTCAGTGTTAGAAATGCGCAACCACTGTATGGAAGTATTTATCTGCATGTCAACATTTTCTTGTCTTCACTGCACATAGCGTAATAACCCCATATTGCATGAGTATATGCCAGTTTTACAAATGTTTTAGATGATGCAGTGCAGCTACAAGCAGTGGCAAACATCGGCGGAGCCTGACGAAAAGTATTTTGTTTTCCTTCAAGAGCGTCAATGAAGCAATGGGTCAGGTAACAAAAGTGATGTTTCGTTCTGAAAATGTAGGGTGTGTGTGACATGAGGAGGAATTACGAGTATTATATCCTGCTTCATCATAGAATGCACTGTAGATGATTTTATTAGTTTTTTGACATAGTTCCAGCTGCGTATTATACCATGGGGTACTTGCCGAGATAATCAGAGGATTTGTCAGACGCCAGCTTTCGCCAATAGAGCGCTGAGCGATCCTGACCATATTTAAGTTAGGAATTTTGTTTTCTTGTTTGTCACTTTTGTACTTTGACCAGCCCATATTGCTAGAAGTGTTGCCCAATTTGGATTACGTCATCTTTTCTGAACTTGCTATGCGTATTGCAAATGTGACTCAGATTATCACATGGACAGATCTATGACGGTGACGGTGCACCCTTCTAAGCGTCAAAAAGCTCTCTTGAGAACTTAGCAGAACTATCACTCCTGGAAGAAAGAATATTTGCGAAGACATAGGCTTAGCCACAGCCTGGGGGATGTTTCCAGAATGAAATTTTCACTCTGCAGCGGAGTGTGCTAAGCCGTCGTATGAGAGGCCGCGTCAAGTGGACATCGCCGTGGATTTAGCCACATTCATTTTACTGCCCGCTGCAGTTCCGTACGTTGATATCAAATCAAGATTGATTCTGACAGTGCATTCGACAAGGTGCGGCATCGTTTTCTGTACTCAGTAATGAGCCAAATGGGTTTTCCACCCGCCTTTATCGATGTCATTCGGTGCCTCTACGGCAGCACCGGATCGCTGATTCAGGTCAATGACCGTGTGGAGGGACCAGTTACGATCCGGTGTTCCATAACGCAAGGTTGCCCACTTTCGACAATACTCTATGCCATAAGCCTGGAGCCACTCATCCGGAGTCTGACGAGCCACCCTTCTGGTCTCACTTTGCGACAGCGAAATCTCCTCTGCAGACTCGATTCTTTACAAGGTCTCGAATACCTCAATCAACATGTGGCGTTCAGAGTGTTCCATATCGCACAGGTTCTCCTGCTGTCATCAACTATTGGACGCAGCCTCCAGGTTGCGTTCGGATACTCTCTTACGGCCGGTACGCTCTTTAAGGTCCGTTACGAAACACTCACCCTCCCCCAGACCTTGTCCGTGTGTGACTCCGAGCGGCGTCTTTGTACATGTCCACCGTGCAGAAGCAGTGGAACATGGGCCCGTCCCTTACGCGCAGCTTGCTGGAAATTCTTATGCCCGTGACCATAACGCCAGCCACCACTACCAGTCGGACACATCAAGCACCATCTGGCGCACATTTCTCATTTCATCGTCGACTTCAGTTATGCTCACACTCACTTACCGAGCACGCGTCTTCTTCGAACTAAAGATTTTTACATTCCATTTGTTCATATCCAGCAACAACATCGAACTCAAAACATCCATCGACGCGGTGGCCCACGGTCTGGCGTCATATCCACCAACGCCTCCTTCCGTCCAATGTCCGGGCAACATGGTACCACGTCACATGTGGAAAATTCGCCACAAATCAACGCCTTCACGCTATCGGACTAACGGACACTCCGCTTTGTTCGATATGCTACCTCACTGATGACGACGCCCACCAACTGACTTGTGCTGCTACCAGCGACGTCTGGAATCTGGGTCGACAGTTCGTTGCTTGTTATCTCCGCGTTCTGCCGGATTCGATTCACCCATGGACTTCTATCCATCCCGAGGATACTTATTCCCCCACCAACAAAAATCATGCGATCGTATGGTTCAAGGGGTGGACTATCACCTACATTTATAATGATGACGACAAATCACGCCTTGGCCTCTGGCAGTACTTACAAACTGCCCACAATGAAGTCGCGCACAGACCGCGGTAACGCGCCTTCTTCGCCAATTAACTAGATGCGATCTTTACGTCTCCTTCGCTCAGCTGGATGATACGACACTCCCCCCCCCCCCCACCTCCCCCACCCCTCCCGCCCTGCTGACATCTGAAACTTTCCGCGCTACATTACTATGTCGCAACCCACAGTGGAATAGGCGCATGGACGCGTGTCCCCCCCCTTTTTTTGTGGACTATACCAGAGCACCCTGGTCATTCCCCCAACTGTCTCCTCCTTCTTGGCTTCTGTCCCCCTTTCGGGCACACCGTGGCCAGGCCTCGCGTGTTGACCCCTGCCCACTCTGCCTCCACGCTCCATCTGCCAAGCAGATGCCTGCAAGCCTTATCGTACCCCCGTACCTTCTTCCCTTTTTGTCTGTGGCTTCACACGTCTTAGCTTACTTCAGTATTATTGTTATTATTTTTTCCCACACCTTGTTAATAAAGACTACTGCTCGCTTTGTTCGAGTGTATCGTCTCGTGTTGATTCCGCCGGAAGGATGGCCTTTCTGTTGTATTTATGTTTGTACAAATAAAGATACTTTGTTTACTTACCCTGTTTCTGGTAAAAAAAAAGGAAAAAAATGTTGGTAGAGCACTTTCCCCCGAAAAGCAAAGGTCCCTAGTTCGAGTCTCGGTCTGACACACAGTTTTAATCTGCCAGGAAGTTTCATATCAGCCCACACTCCGCTTCAGAGTGAAAATTTCATTCTAGAAATGAGATTCTTTGCGTCACGGTCTGCACTTAACTTTTGCTGTGGAAATCGTGTTTTGCTTTGTCTTGATTTGCTGCAGACATCAAGCTAAAGTCCATTTTTCTAAATATGTCAAGGTTGCATTTTTATTCCGATCTTCAGACATAGGGAAGATTTGATGTCAGGATTATCGTGTGCTGTTGAGGTTTTGTATACAGTTATCAAACTAGCTAGTAAATCTTAGGACTATTACATAAGCAGGTTGTACAACTTATAAATAGTAAGAACAAATGAACAAGCCTTTTCTAGTGTGAGGGCCATTAGGTACTACGTTAGAGGGTGTTATCTGTTAGGCTCTCATGAACTGTTAAGTTCACAACATATCCTTCTGATGCAAATTTACGTACTAGAGATAAGTTTTACTTGTGTTACATTTATGCAAAAAAGCAACATTATTACAGCAATTATGACATCCCGATGTCACAGAAAAATGTTTTATGATATCTGATCATTTTTTTTTTAAGAAAAGTAGTTCCAGGTTGAATTTCGCAAGTATTTTGAGCGAAATGTTTAACCATCACATATTTTTGTTAAAACTAGGGATATTGTGATGATCATGTAGCATATTTGAGACTTGGGGGGGCACTGGTCCATGAAAGATGCATATTACGCACATGTTATGTAATGTAACGGAAATAATTGATTAGTGAAGTCGACAAACACGAAGCTTCTATTAGCTAGTTTGCACTATGAGCCCAGGCTAAAAGGTAACTTTATTTGATTTATGTTATGTATAACGGAGATTCCTGGTGTTATGTTTTGATATTGCTAACACATTTCATCTATATACAAACCTGAGGTGTTATAAATCTAGCAGGTAATATAACGCCTTGTCATTTTGTAAATATTGATATAAGACATTCTAGTTCCATTGTTTGTTTATTTAATTTCTGGGATGGTTGAAATAGGTGACGAACGAGTATGCAATTTTCGGAGTTTTTTATTCTTTTCTGAAAGGTTGATGAAGGGGTTCTAATATCTCGTATGATACAAGTCGCGCCAGGGACGTTATTTAATGGGCAGTAGCTGGAATGGCGTGTGGCGCTAGAAGTTGTGTGGCTGTTAGAGACTTTGTGCTTCAGAAGTTAGGGTAACGCTCGTTTCACAACAATTTCCGCAAACGTGACGTCATTTTGATAGCATTCGATACCGACCTCTTTCAAGGTTTCAAGCACGCGTACGAAAGATTTACAAAAACATGTCATTCTTGGAATGATTTATCGTAATTATGTCAGTTAGCAATTTATCGAAAGTTAATGCCTTCATATAAGAGTGCTTTCTTAGGAGTGAGTTATTATCGTCGATAATTTACAAATTTAAGAATGAAACAAATTTGCTTTCTAATTTTCAGTATGTAGTTTCAACGGAGCATTAAAAATTTATAACAAACACGTCAGTATTATCATTAAATATTGCTTAATAACGCATCAACGATACAAGCCTTCAACATAGAATATGGTTTCTAAGACCGGAGTTAGACAGCGCATGGTTAAGTGCTAGCGTAGTGAATAACGTGGTGGTTTCTGGAGTCGAAAGTTTTTGGTTCGCGTTTTGGTTCTGCGTTTTTTTCATGTTAGCGTTGTTAATACGTTCTGTTACTTTCTTATGAATGTAATGCAAGTACAGTCTGCAGTATTGGATATTATTTACATTTATTCCGATCTGAGAACGAAGGATGAAATAAATATTTAGAGATTTCCGAGTATGTGGTTAGGCTTTAATTGCTGCGACTGAAACAAGCAGTAATAAATATTTCTCTCTTTATAATATTTCCGAATATGTGACTATTTCCGAATGTGTGGTTAGGCAGGAAACTAAGAGTGCAGCTTTAAATGCTAGGACTAAAATGAGCTGCAAAAAAATTTGTATTTTTTCTTCTCACAAATATTTGTCTCTTTATTTCCGAATATGTTGCAACTTCCGAGGGTGTGGTTAGGCAGGAACCTACGAGGACAGCTTAAGTTACTGCGAGTGAATCGAGGAGCAATAATATTCATATTATTCGATAATCGATCATGTGGCCGTCGATATTGTGTTTGACGTCAAAATGACGTCACGTTTGTGGGAATTGTGAAACGAGCATTACTCCAGAAATTACAGTTATTCTATTCGCTTGTTATAGGAATAAGGTTGATCTGAGGGAGGCGTTATTTGAGAAAAGATAATCATTGTTCGTATGTAGACGGTATTTAACAAGGATAATAGTATTATTACTTACCCTAAGGGAGATCTTTTTTGAGGAAAAGTGGTCACTGTTGGTATGTGGACAGTACAGAACAAGAATAATAGTACTATTACACATAGCGAGATAACTATGAATCGTATATGATATAAAATAAGGTGAGAGTGAAAATAACGACTTTTCCTTGTGATGAAATACATCTTCGAACGTTGACGATAGATAGGAAGAATTTCTGACTGGTGACTACGCAGCTAGGACCTACAGCACTGCCTTTAAACACAATCGATTGCCACACAGTACTCGTCGGTGAGTAATAACTCCTGACCCTAAGAGCAGTTTCGTCCCAGCTATAGTTAGCAGACTCCTTGTTTTTATGTGTGAACTCTATCATTAAAAGTAACTGGAAGAATGACAAACCAGCAAGATCGGACGTTGCGTTGCCAGTGATTACGAAATTCACAATAAGGAGGACAAAGTCAGTCCTTACCAGAGTCTTGTTTCTTAAAAATATTAGAGGCTGATGTGACATGACTGTCAAATATCCCTATGTGATATTTTTTTCATTTCTCTGCCAGTATTTTATGTGGGTGTTTTTCTTTTATTCTTTTTTTTTTAAATCAAGAGTACTGTGCACGTATGCTTGGCTGGAAGACATTGCACTTTTCTCTTAGAGAAGGTTTGCTCCCTGTGTGGTCTGCAGTTCTTGTTTGTCACCAGAAGTTGGTCAGTTGAATTTCTTAAGGAGGGGTAAACATTCCTGGGGAGTGGAGCAGTTTAGCAGAAGTGGGGCTACGTTCCACTCTTGTGCTTTTGGTGACTAGAGCCGGTGTCTATCCTCTCTGAGGGCAGAGACCGCCATGTCAGCACTGGCGTCCTCAGAGAATAATTGAGCATGACATTTTTGCTTTTCCTGTACGAACATCAAAGTACCGTACTCTATGGCGCCGACTGAGCAGCGCGAGCAAGTCAGTTGCTTTCGCTCCAAATTTTTGGTATATCCAAACGAATGAGTCGCCGTCACCGCAGTTCTTGGCACGAAGAGGTTGAGCAATCACTGGGGACACTCCTCCAGGCCAGTAACAACCTCTTGTTTCTTGAAGTGCGTTTTGTACGCCAAAAGAGGGAAGTTTCTTCTGCGTTCCCATGTCTTTTTCAAATAAGTGATTATATAACGTTGGGATTAGAGACCAGACAAACAACACGCCCGTAATTATAGTAACGCCATCCATATTCTGCGAGGTTTGCAACTTACTTATTCTGCCACGTAGCTTGTGTTACCTATTGGATTACAATATTTCGTCTGTTTTGCTCGTCATCTTTGGATTCACAAGCTGCCCCGATGAGGAGATATTGCTATTTTTTCCCACACAATCTTCCCTATAAGTTCGTACTCCAGATATGCATGGCGACTGTCGAGACAATCTGGGCGGCGAAGCAGCTGTGCTACTTAAATAACGTACCGTTGAACAGACTAATTTTGTTGAGCGTAGGCTCAAACCGTATCATTGGACTTTACGGTATTTTTTGTGACTGAGCGCCCGTATACCTTTTAACTACGGACTTGAGGCAGATGCGAAATGTAACTATTTTGCTTGTGATCGGTTTTTGTTTGTTTTCAAAGTGATCATTCAGGATAATGACCTTGAGCTTTGTGTCTCGATTAATAATGAAAATCTGTATCGCCCGATTTTGAATATTTCTGTTGAACATCGTTGTTAAACTAATTTTTCTTGCTCGTCTTTGTTTGCGATGCTGTGTTGCATTATTTGTTTGAATTTGATTCCACAACTGTGTAAGACCACCATTCGCGAATGTGTGAAATTATAACAACAAACAAGTACTCGATTTAAACAATAATTATTCTGTTTCGACAGAGTGCGTTTATTCATAAATTATTTCGCTAATCTGCCTAACACATCTAACAGTCAATTCCTTAATAAATGCATTGGCTAAAGAGATGGTGTACGACAGACACCTACCACAATGAAGCGAGCCAAGCTTATGCTCTAGGTTTACACTTCCCGTACCGATGGTGCAGTCACAAAAGCGAACTTTTTTTAACACAGTGTTCCTGAACGCTCATTAAAAGATAACCTGATTGCGTCAGAGGTCGAAAGCTAAAGTGTCTGATAAATCTAATTTCATTTATAAAGGAAAGTGATCAGTATGTGACAACCGTATTTACAAAATAAGAACAGTGTTGAAATTTATCTCCAGCAAACACATAGAAAAAGGTGATGGACATTTAACGTCCTGTTAACGACGTGATCATTATAGGAGGAGTACAAGCTCTGATTGGACAATGATGGCGCAAGAAAATTGGTTTCGGTCTTTTCAGAGGAACCTTTCTGGCTTTCACCATAAAATGATTTAGCAGAACTATGGAAAATCTGAAGCGGAGTGTAAATTAATTTTTCTCGTACAGATACTAGTCTACGTTTCAATCACCTCTCCTGGTGACAATACGGAGCTTATTGGGAATAGGGGTTAACCCAGCGCACTACTGGACAGTCAGGTGTTCATGAATTTCTTCTCCATTTCTTGGGGAAATACAATCTATTCGTCTGAATTCAAACACGCAAACTAAGAATGTTTTCGTAGTTGTAACTGTGTCACGAAATGTGAAATGACTCTGCATCAGGTTGTATCCAAACCGGTCTGACGACGTTTGTTAAGATTTTTAATCGGTTGCCTAACACGTCACTAGCGCAAAATAACTTGAAGTTTGAAAATCTTAATGTAGCACTCTCAAGTTTAACTGAAAAATAGAAATTTGAACAAACATTTTTCATTTCAGTTTACATACTCTGGATTCACGGTATTTCCATTCATAATAAAAGAAAATTACTGATATGTATGTTCCTTATTCAACATTCGAGTCGCCTTTTATGTTCCTTACGCAAATAAGTTGTGCATTTATGAGCCAAATGTTTGACGATGATAGTTTCCTCATCGGCTCTACCTTACCAGCTATGATTTGATAACATTTAAATCTCTTGTAGTAATGCTAGTTACAAGCAATTTCTGGTCCCTAACGTCCCTGACGCTAGGTTCCGGTAGTCATCGCAATATGTCTAGCAATAGACAGAATAAATTATAATCAGTCTTGCTTCAGATTTTGAGCCAAGCGACTCAAGAGGCAGTGTTTGGAGCCAAGTGACTCAGGAGTGACAGCTGCTTTGGATTCAGCTCGGACATTCTTTCGTGGATTCATCCGGATTACAGTCGTCTGGTCCACCTACACGACTGTCCATTTCCTCGTTGATCTGCGCAAAAGTTTTGTTCCTCGTCTCGGGCATGATTGCGTAGACATAAATAACAGCACACATGCACATCACGGTGAATCCCCAGAAGGAGTAGTAGGCGCCCAGGCCGTCAGAGACCACTTGGAACATCTTCTTGAGGAAGAAGCCATACAGCCCCATCACAGTCGTGCCAATAGACACACCGATGCCCTTCACAGATACGTGGAACAGTTCACCCATGATCAAGGACATCACTGGTGCCGGGCCGACAGAGAATGAAATCTGGAACAAGTTTAACATACATTATAACTTCACATTTTCCGGTCTTCTTAGAGAAAGCTAAGATAATCTAACATGTAGCTAAAAATATTAAAAAGTGCAATGCTAAAACGTGTATTGGCCTTCCACATTTCGAAACCAATAGAAACATGAATAACTCGTTGAAGTCACTCAAAAGCTGCGTATGCTGTTACCATAGTAGTGCTGCATAAAACTGACAGTTACGCAGAAGTGAAGTTACAATCTGCTTTTATCATGTGTAGCTAAGAGCCAGTGTCTTGTAGAGAAACACTTGCTTCTGTGACGGTAAGGGAAGGTAGATGTGATAACGAGCTGCATGAAATAACGACGACAGATGGACAAGTTTTAATGGTGTTCGAGTTTCACACTGAAACGTCTCAGACACAGATGGTCAAAATATGTTACTGAAAAATCTATTGTGGTGCAGAACATTCACTATTTGTATTTTGATTGACAAGTATGAAAATATTCCTATCAAACAGTGACGGAAGAATCCATGATGCGGTCTAAATTTCTTCATTCTCGTGTTCAAAGTTACTGGATGTACATCAAACCATAGCTTCAGCTTGGGAAACTATCGGCCAACGACGCCCAGTGGTTAGAAGGCACATACATCACCGATATTTTGTTGTTTTGTACTCAACTGGTAAGACCACAGTGTCCGTACTACATACGCTCTTCCCTTGCTGCAGTCTCTGGGCGGTTGTATCTTCATGAAGATAATACGTAAGTGAGGCCACCGACAACGTGTGCACAGATTGCGATTCGTTAGAGGGGTAAGTTTTAAAGCAAAGCACACCAATATTTTTACTGAACTGATAATCGTTCTCTTCAAGAATGAATTCTTGTGTAGGCAGTAAAATTAAAGGAGGCAAGTTACATTATCGCTAATAGCCGGAACTTATAACACACCGTTCTAAACGAACAGATGTGGATCCTTCTATGTAGATGGATTCTGAGTAGGAGATGTGGCAGAAAATAATGAAACTAACAAAGAAAACGCTTACCCAACTGCAGATACCGGTTTTCCAAAACAGTCACCCAGTTGGAAACTGTATAGCTTTTCTTCACCAATATACGTTGGTAAACCTGCACCCACAGAAACGTTATGACTGGTATCGCTGACAGCGATCTGGCAACATTGCTGACTTATATTCTCCGACGCTTCTAGGTAAAAAAAAAAAAAAAATGATTCATATGGTTCTGAGCACTATGGGACTTAACGTCTGAGGTCATCAGTCCCCTAGAACTTAGAACTACTTAAACCTAACTAACCTAAGGACATCACACACACATCCATGCCCGAGGCAGGATTCGAACCTGCGACCGTAGCAGTTGCGCGGTTCTGGACTGAAGCACCTAGAACCGCTCGGCCACTGCGGCCGTCGCTTCTAGGTCAATCTCTCTTTGGCGGGCAGTCTCCTGCAGGAGATACATAGCCGTATACAACTAGATAAGGGAAGATGAGTTTTTGTACTGCGTCACGAAAGAAGGGACAGCCACATCTGGACGAACGTGTGCCTACAGTTTTTATATAAAGTTTCGCGAATTCCCGAACGATTGTCCTAAGTCTTCAGGGGACGTTCCTTTTCAGGGCACAAGTTTTTGAATCGCATAGTAAAAGAGAAACAGTAAAAGACGAGTTGTGGTAACGGGGGCTAACGACGTCAAAAATTGACGCAAATGTGAAATGAGTAACGCTCTTCTCGGCTGAGACCGCCAGATAATGAGGTTAAGGATTAGGAAGTTGAGTTTACCTTTCTCCAGAGTGTGGTACAATATTGGGACACGAAAAGTTTGTATGTCAAGCTGGTTTCAAAACATAAATTAGAACTGAACGAAAAGACAATTGATCGTCGTATGTTCTGACTTTCTTGACATAACTGCCAATGGTCTAGGTTTCTTCAATCATTTTTAAGTAATTATGATTCATGAATTTTTGATTATCGTTCCAGACCAGAACGTCTAAGTGAAGAATGTAACACGACAAATTATCTCCATCAAAGAAAGCTCGAATAAGCAAAGTAAAATCAGTTTGATGTCATTTCTTAATGCCGGCCGGAGTGGCCGAGCGGTTCTAGGCGCTTCAGTCTAGAACCGCGCGACCGCTACGGTCGCAGGTTCGAATCCTGCCTCGGGCATGGATGTGTGTGATGTCCTTAGGTAAGTTGGGTTTAAGCAGTTCTAAGTCTAGGGGACTGATGACCTCAGATGTCCCATAGTGCTTAGAGCCATTTGAACCATTTTTTGTAGAGCATCTGACAAATAGGTTTAACGTTAAATATTTCAGAAAACCCACGAAGCAGCCGCCGATCAACTGTATCTGATTATTCTGACAGTGGCAGCACTCTGCTGCGTGGTGCTACCTCCACCACCAGACCATTATTAACATTCAGATGTTGTGAAAAGTGTTCACTGATATTTACATCAGTGCAAAAAAAATTTAAATAGGATTCTACGAGTACCACGAACTCTCCCGAGTATAGTTATTCATAGGGAAACACAATCATCGGTTACACCGGCGAAGGAGATGGTCATCCCTGCGGTAGCTGCAAGATATTGGCCATTCAAAATGATCAAAATTATCCCCCAACAGTGGCCGTCTGTCACGCCATACGTGATGTATCTAAAATTACTCCTGCAGTTAAAATCTTCGTTAGATAATTAACAGCTGCTTAAAATCACTATCTCACATGCTCTAAAATTATATTGCGTCTACCGAAACCTTCTGCATTGTTTCGTTCACTTTGTTCTGCTGCATTACATTAATTATTATTTGTTTGATGTATACGGGTTCATGTGATGCATTTACAAGTAAACAAGAATAACGTTATGGAATTGCTGAAAAATCGCTTTACAGTAACTATATTCATATTGGAAAACTAAAGATAATATTCTACATGAAACAAATACTAGCTTTCCCTTGAGAAGCTGTTGCATTACATTGAATCCAATCATTCCGGCGAGCGGCACCCAATCGAAGGAAGTAGGCACGTCTCCGTAGATGTCGTCGACATAGAAATAGGCTCCCTCTGCAGCCAGACAGATGGCGCACACTGTGAAAGTCGCCATACAGAGGGGCCGCCTATCGAACCTCTCGACGATCAGCGACGACATGACGTTTGCCCCAAGCGTGATGGCCGACAGGATAATGGAAGAGATGTTCGAGTCAAGTTCGCTTCCACTTTTCTCAAATATGTACGTCGTGTACGTGGCGAGAGCTATCGATCCAGACGACATCTGGAGCAGAATGAACCCTATCGCTAAGAGCAACGTCCGGCGATGCACAGACACCAAGATGATGTCCGTGATTTTCCCTTTGTTTTGTTGTTTCTCACGTATATCTTTATACAACAACTCCAGCTCAAACTTGAGCTCCTCTGGTGTTAGTTGGCCTTTGAGTCTTTCGAGACACCTAACAGCTTCCGCTTCTCTGTGATGCGTGAGAAAGAAGTATGGTGACTCCGGCATCCAGATGAATGTCAAAGCGAAGAGGATCGGAATTGAGGTGCAGATTAGAGCAACGGTGGTGATGGATAGGTAAGGCCCAATGCAATACACGAGCAGGGTGCCACATTGCATCAGGATATAGTGGATCGCAATTAGCGTCCCCCTTAGGTCGGTGTCGGCAATCTCACACAGAAACACGGGTATGGCCGTAATAATGGCACCACCTCCCAAGCTCCCAATCGCTCGTGCTGCGAGCAGCATTCCGTAGGAATCGGCGAATGCCACCATCAACCACCAGCAGACAAAGGGTGCTGCTCCGAGAAGGGTCACTTTCTTACGCCCCATGACGTCCACTGCATAGCCAGTAGCGAAAATGGCCACCAGCATGGTGAGTGAGTTGATGGACGCGAGCCAAGAGCCTTCGTCAGCGGTGAGTGGAACTGGTGAATCTTCTGCCTCCAGGATCGGCAGAGTCGTTCCAGGCCAACCCATGTAAGTGCCGTAGCACGTGTAGATCAGCGACGCTGTAAGAAAACAAAAAGAAGGCCATATGAGTATGAACGTATTATCTGCGAGATCCCTGCCACATGGTGTGCAGAACTGATAAGAGGTGACACGGACACCTTGAAGGTAACAGTGACTGAGTATTTTAGAATACCTGGAAACCAAAACAGTTTTTGATAGTAAATACAGTCTGCTTAAAGCTGCAGTACTGCCCTGTGTGCTAGCGATGGCTATTCACCACAGGACCTGAGTGTTCATCACAGCCGGCGGGAGTGGCCGAGCGGTTCTAGGCGCTACAGTCTGGAACCGCGCGACCGCTACAGTCGCAGGTTCGAATCCTGCCTCGGGCATGGATGTGTGTGATGTCCTTAGGTTTGTTAGGTTTAAGTAGTTCTAAGTTCTAGGGGACTGATGACCTCAGAAGTTAAGTCAAATAGTGCTCAGAGCCATCTTTTTGTTCATCACAGTTTTACCTTGATTTTGTATTACGTGATGGGAGCAATCACAGTTACTGATTTTGTTTCTCTTACTGATTTTAAGGAGACAGATCGATCTAATGACGGTTATAACGATCGAACCCGATTATTGAATTGAATAAAACAAATTCGCAATCAAAAACTGTTTTGGTTTCCACGTGTTTTCTAGTGGGCAAAAACCGAGCTATGAGACTAAACAGTCAATATCGTGATACCTCAAGACAAGAATGCCGTTAGCCACGAACAATTCGAGAGCCGCATTTATACATACGCTCATGAACGCTCAGACATGACTTTGTCGCCATGTTCCTAGTTCGTTAGTATCATCAGCTGTAAGGAGGGTTGCGTTCACTGAATATTTTTTGTTGACGTCGCGTTCTCCGTGTTGCGGTTTTTCCTACTTATTACATTAAATTAATGTCATTTGTGACTCCTAAGAATGTCAAAAAGTGTTCATGCTGTCACGGGGACTAAGGTTGTTGCAGGAGAATAACCAAACATAAGAATAGTATTCGTGTTTCTGATACCTCTAAACAATACAAGGATAGTTCTATAATCTGTGCTATATTAAAGAAGAAATATTAGCGAAAGACAGCTGATAAGCCGAAATAAGTGACTAGGCAACGAATAAACTTTTAGAAGGAGAAGAAAAAGTATTGTCTCCATGGATTAAGAAAAAGATAATTGCTTTTGTATCGGCGTCACAGCATAAAGTAATTTTAGTGTGAATCAGTAGCAGTGGATTGTAGCCGTACCCGTAAGTCAGGGGCCGGCTAGTTGATAATAACTTGGTGCTATGTGAAGCAGCAAAGTATTTTTGTGCCGACATTGGCGCAAGAGTTGCCGAAACGACGTACTCAGTGCGGTTGCGAGTAACTCTTGCAATAAACCGCCATCGAAAGTAGCATATTAGCGCTGTCGTAATGTGACCTGAAGAGGTGCATTCGCAAAACGGTTGCACACTACCGAGTAAAAATAGGGGTCTGTCAAGTAATATCAGTGTCTTTAGTGTCACAGCTCTCTTGGACGACGGTACCGTGCTACAAGGGAGACTACATAAAGCATCCAACGGGGGACCGCAGTTCGAGTCTGTGGCGGGACGATTCCACCCTCGGGTTGGACGTAAACGTAGCAGCTAGCGCCTCGCCGGGTATATTATCTACAGGAATAGCTTCCGGCCAGCGTGTAAATCTGTCAACAATGGTTAACATATGCCGTTGACCTTCGGGTAGTGGTAGCGGTCCCACGACCTCAGTATGTATATGGGCAAACCTCTCGGTCGTGTCCAGGAATTTGCCTACTGGCACCTGAACATAACGTGAAACGTTCCTGCACTGGCAATTAACGCACTCACGAGACCATTAATGGAAATCGTTTTGTATCCCGGGCCACACATGACGATAAGACAAAAGTTTCGTCGTCACCGCTATTCCGGGATGTCGAGATCGTGGAGGCTATGAAATACTTGTTTGCACAGCTCTGCCTGAACGAACGGGCGAGCTTTTCCATTGGATATGTCACAATACACCTTAGTCTCAATGTTTGCGTCTGAAACGTCAGTGAGCGTGTGCTGCATCTTTGTCAAACTGCTTTGCTTGAGCCAAGCGTGCGAGATCGATTGTCACCGTGACGGCGGTAACGCGCGATAAACAGTCCGACACTACATTGTTGTATACTCAAGTATGTTTGATGTCTGTGGAAAATTGGGCAGTAAATTGTTGGTGATTAAACTGCCTTCGACAGAACTTGTCGATGTTCTGGTGGAAAGCGAAGGTCAGAGCTTTGTGGTCCGTGTAGAATGTGAAAGTAGGAGAATAAAGCTGAAGTTGGTGCAGTCAGCGTTGTTGCCAATTTATTCATTGTGGCAACTCTCCCAGGGGCGTTTCCAAACTTTCTGCCCAGGGAGGGGCAGGGATTGGGGGAGGGGGGGCAGTGTGACCACCCCCACTTCCCTTCTCTCCCTCACTTTCACCCCTCCTGTCCTCTAGTTGCCTCCCATCAACCAATTGTGAGCTGATCAAAAAAAGACTGTCCTGAGCTGCTGGAGAGGCAGGACACAAGGTACTGTCTTTATTTATTTATATGTGGATTGTCTACACGTACCTTTACAATGACTGTTTTTGTGTCCTAGGTGGTGATCATCCTGACCTCTAGATCTTTGGACATTGCAGTTTTCCTTTTTATGGCTTAGTATGCGTAACAACATGTGGAACAATGGAATATAGTACAGGACTTAAACCACAGTACATGGACAGTATGCACAATCCTTTGTCAGTCACACCAGTGGAAGAATGGAATGATTTTCTGACAGCCAGGTGAGTATGAAAGTATCCTCACTCCACCAGACTTTTATTGTTTTTTCACGTATTTTCCATTAATTTTCCCAATTTTACCAGGTTTTCCGTAATTTCAACACATTTTACACAATTACTCGAGTTCCAAGCCGCTGCTCTCCACGACTTTTGTCGTCAACAAAACGTCACGTCACATCATTCTTGTGATGCTATCTGCTAGTGACATTGCAACGTGGTTCTCAGTTTCTGTATCATTGTTAAACCACAGTGTCTACTTTGTGACTGCTATATACATATGAACTTATCGTCAAACCTGTTACGCTGGCTGCGACACATGACACAAAAATTGTTCTGTAATATGCAAAATAACAATCAGCGGAGAGTAGGTGCCAAAACTATGATCCTTAGCTGAAACACTTTATAAATTCGATAATATTTTAGTACTATTGGCCATCTCTTCCTCTGTGGTTGGGAGTCACAAAGTATTCTCGCTTTCATAGGATAAAGTCGGAGACTGAAATATCTCACCAATATCTATTATGAATACCACCTCAACAAATGTAGCATATCCATAGCAACACTCTGCCATCTGTTTCGAAATGATCTGCTCAATCATTAAACCTATCGGCTAAGAATACTGAGCAAATCATTAGATGGTCTCTCTGTCCTTAACCAACATTGAATTTGATTTAATTCGCAGCTGGCCAAAAGGAGACAGCACGATACACGCTACATTCAACTCATGAAGGAAGAGAACGACCCGAGTTCCACAGAATGAATACACTTCAATATTTTGCTTTCGGAAAGGGCGTAACACATGTTCCAAACTTGCACAACTGATGCTAGTGATACAGACCGTATTGTATTACCAGCACTAATCATATTGATTGGTATTCTCAGTCCACTACCATAACTACCATCTTAAGAAGCCTTTTCTACTCTAATCTTACCCACGCCACCCATCCAAGTACCATTGATCTCTCTAGATGTATGTATGACGAGGAGGTTAGCACTGCTTATTGGTGTATAGTACATTTTTCCTCAATTTATATGTATTTTTCGACAATTTCTTAATTTCACCGATTTTTTTGCCTTTTTAGCACACTTTTTCGATATATACAGACATGCTCAAAAGTATCCGAAGGACCTGAATTGCATTTCGCCTGATTCACATGCAACCCACATAACGCAGCTGTCTTGCAGGTCCTCTAATCGCTCCTTGGTACAGTCGTTTGACTATTGAAAATGGTTCCAACAAGCCACCACTAGAAATCTCTGCTCTGTATCGCAATAACTCAAGATTTAAAGTAATACCACGATACTACAAATATCAGGGAACACCTTATCACAGATAAGACTGCCATTAAGGCTTGTATGCTCACATTTATTGCAATAAATGACATACCTGAAATGTTACCATTCTCATTATTACGTCAGATAGCTAATGCACCTAGTAAGTACGTCGTATTCATGATTTCCTCTTCAAAGTAACATACCTTACTTGTTATTTAACACAAAATGACATTAAAAATTTAAGTTATTCACGAGCAGCTAGTTGAGAACATGTATGTACTTTAAATGACACGACGAACCGTCTCGTTCTGCGTTTGAATTCAAACCCAGGTCACGCAGACTAAGATTTCGTGACTGACGGAAACTAACAGTCATTCCTGACTATGCATACAGAAAGTGATAAATCTCGATTTTAGACAGTATCAATTAGCAAATATCAACTTTAAGTTACATAACGCAAACATTTTTAACGGACGCGAATTCCAGCATCCATTGTCCCTCTTAACGAACTACGAGAGATGTTAAATATTGCTTCTTCACAAGTAACTTACTTGAAATGCCGTGAGGTAAAGCTTTGTGTTGGACAGGGATTCGAACCCAGAACCTAATCGGATTATTATCGAAGCACAATCAACTGTGACATATTGGATTTTCTCGGCAGTAGCTAGCTGTTTTAACTGAAATGATGAGACGAAACATTAATTTGTTTCTTCGTCAGACTCCAACCCGGCACCTATCGCTGTTATACTCAAGATATACGAACGTTAAATATGGGTTTCTTACACCAGCAGCGATGTGTGAGCATGTTTGAAATAGAAATAATATGTCAAAGAGTTCAGTGCTGATTGGGAATCAAATCCCACACATATCGTTGTTGACTACACACAAAGAGACGTCAGCTATCGAATTTTTCTCCACCAGCAGCTCGGAATAACAACCTTGAACTTACAGTGATCTCTCAAATAGTTCTGTGTCTCACTGGGAGTCAAAAACGTCAGATGTCGTTAGTGTTGACAACGAATGAAAATGCATTAAAAATCAAAATTATTATCCACCAGCAGATAGGTGTTCTCATGCTAGAGCTTGATGATACATAATGAAAAATTTAGTGCTTTAACTCAGAACAAGTTTTCTACATGCATGTAATCAATAAACTGCATGTGCATTGTCAGACTGTTATAGACAAAAGCAGAGAATTCGCATATATTATTGATGATTAATTTCTCTCTGATGTTTAGTATTGCTTTAACAACACTGGAAGAGACCTTACGAAAATTATGCACTGTATTATAAGAATGAAATAAAACTACCCACGAAAACCTTACGACGAATGTCTGTTTTAATAACACTGAGTAACTGTACACAAGCGAGCTTCTATTGACACGAATTATATACATATTACTCACTTAGATTTCGATTGGATCAGTGTATAATTGGTATCCTGTGTCATACTCAACAGGTATGCAAATGTGACATTTCATAAACAAAGTTATGTATTCCTAGAAACCCAAAGTCTGCTTGTCAACAGCGGAAAGAGGCGTCACCTGTTGTGCAGCATTGTAAGTTTTCACTATTGCACTATGAGCTGAAAGTATTTTTTTTCGATTTCGTTATCGATGTTTGATCTGACTGCTTGTAGCTCTTTCACAGAAGGGATAAAAACGATTCAGTCTGCAATATTGGAACTGCGAACCATATGAGACGCGTTTTCACAGGTCAGCACGTCCCCCTACAGCTAGGGAAGAGATATACATCGTTCCTTCGTTTTACGAGGCCAATAGGAACTAGAATTCGTAAATCGCTATTTGACGGACGAGATTAGTTGCGATTTCCACGTGCAACGGCTTTCCTGGGCTGAAAACCGTAAATTTACAATCTTTCGTTACACCTCAAGCGATAATAAGTCAGCTTATTCAATGGAAATGACATGAAAAATCAAGTGAACTTTAAGGTTTAATTCCATGCACACCAGGAAGTAACTCGTCGACCACAGCGTTGCCAAACATACCCTGCCTTGTTGCCAAACAGGAGTTACAGTACAAGCAGGAAGAGAACGAACGTATGTGACCCTAGAGCAGGCAGGGAAGTGACCATAGCTGGCGTCTCAAACACGAGGCTGCTATGGCCTGGAATACGTAATGCGTCTGATTCGCGCTTCTGTAACTAGCGTTAGGGACTGGAGCGTAGTTACTAATAATACTCAGAACTGACTCCAAACTAAGAATCATATATCAGTAGCTCTCATAATTGTTTTTATATTTCTTTCATAACTGTACTCAAAACTAAAAAACTCATTTAGAGACGATGTCGTGCCTCGCCGATAGTCTAGCACACCAAACAAATAAAAATAAAAAAATTGCGTGCGTGCGTGTGTGTGTGTGTGTGTGTGTGTGTGTGTGAGAGAGAGAGAGAGAGAAAGAGAGAGAGAGAGAGAGAGAGAGAGAGAGGGGGGGAGAGAGATAAAATTAAAAATAAAAAGGATGAGAGAGGAGGTAAAAAATTGTTGTAAAGAAATTGAATACTGGTATGTAAAGAAATCTTTCATTAAAATGACACATTCCACATCATTGCGAAATGTCGTATTCATGATCTATGGAACAAGTATTAATCTAATCTAATGTAATCATATCACATTGCTGACTAGCCGTGACGAGTCATGAAATACCGAAATTTTCGCCAATATCAGTAACCAAATCTTATTTGAAAATAAGAGACGACAGTTTTTTAATAATCTGGGACTCCTATCAAGACCCTTTCTTTCCTGTTAACTAACCACGAAAGATGTCTGATATACATCCATTCAGAAGTAATGAAGTGTGTATGCATTTAAAGATTAAGCGCATGATGTGAAGTTCTTTGACAGAGATACAAACCCAACACGTAATCGGATTGTTAACTAAGTAAAATCAAATGTTACGTATCGGTTTTTCTTACCAGCTGCTAGGTGTTTGAATCTAAAATAAGGATCAAATTTTTGTGCCTGAGCGACAATCGAACTACGCTGCGATCGTTCTTCTTTATCGTCCCTGAATATAGCTTAAGTATCAATTGCTTGCTCACCAACAGTAAGGTGTGTGCGTGTTTGCCCAGAAATTGTTGGCAACACCTGAACAGACATTAAAAATGCACGTCATTTTGACTAGCAGGCCGGTGTGCACGTGATAGGGCTTGAAATGGAATTATGAATATTTTTGTACTGGATCAGGAATCGGACCCACATGCTTACCATTGGAGGAGACATAAGGAAGATTGCAGTCTTGGAAAAAGGAACGAAATGATCGAACTATACTGTTCCGACACTTTCAAATCCTCGAAAGAGGAGATACGAGGTCGAATCACAGTCCAGCACCAAGTTTTTCGACGTCTCTAGTTCAATCAAGTACAAATAAAATAAGTGCCCTGTTCCTTTAAATGGCTATCGGTTCATCAAATAAAATAAAATTTTCTAATGTAAGTAAGTTTACTGGCGACAGTATTTCTGTTTACCATGAGCTCCACCTATGTCATTTCCCAAAGTAAACCGGCGCTGTGCCGGTGGGACTGAAGGAACATGATGTTTAATGCGGATTCTGGATTATAACGTCTTTCTCTTGAGGTTACTGGAGGTAAAGTAAATCTGTTCGTGCCCCTTAAAAGTAAATGCCTGAACCCATGCATTGCGCTTGTGATAGTTCGTTCCATCAGACCATTGTGGCCACATTTCCCAGCCCCAGGAGTGTGCTGTAATGGATGAGGTGCTTAGCTTAAAAAATTAGTCACGATGAAAAAAATGCGAGTCTATTAAATGGTTAAGTAGAAGCAAGCTTCTGAGGCGGAGACTATGCTATTCTCATGTCATCAGGATGTAAAGACTCTTCTAGGCATCACTGTCTCGATGTGAAGCCATTTTGAAATTTCCACTAATTAAGGAAATTTCTTAGTTCGAGAAAATCTACTGCGAAGTGTGAAGTTACCGGATAATTCGGTTATTACCGTCATTATTACTATCGTTTTATTCATACCGCTGGAACACATGTGCTTGAAGATCATTTAATGCCTTTTGGTCACTATAGAAGTAGTTTCCCAAGAACAGGTTCTTTCCCTGTCTACGGAATCCTTTTCATGTTAACATCAAACATCAGCAATTACTCGTAGATTGCATGAAACCTAAAGTAATTGATGAAGACGTTACTTGATAACAAAAACGCGCTGCCTTTCTTCATTTACTTGCACCTAGAAATGGCTGTCGAATACTGCCAAACCAAAAGCCAAGGCACCTTACTGCCTTCCGAAATACGTCGCTGTCAGTTCTTCCATGTTATTTGGTCGACGTGTCCTGTTTCAAGTTGTGTTCTAGAAAATCAATTGTTTTCCTTTACAATAAACAGAAATATGTTCCAAATTTTCGCAATATTAGTTCAAATTTAATATTCGCTTATATAATGTAGGAAAGTATTTCACAGTTGCAAAACCCGCATCCGACTCATTGTCCTTACACTTAGTCGCCGGCCATAAATTCTAGCTCAGACACCAGTTTAAGTAACCTAATGTAGCGAGGACTGTTTGCCAGTGCTCTTTCTCACCGGAAAATACTCAATTCACTCGTTGGACTCGATAAGTACACTGTAAGAGTAATTTCTGTGTGTATGCAATGCATACGGATTGTAGAAATTAGTGGTGCTCTCTCTTCCAGTTCTGTATACAATATGACTGACCTAAACGGGCCCTTTATGATTACAGGCCGTGGGTGGTGCAACATCATACTGACAACAGTAATGTGCTTATACTGACAACCTCACTCTTCGTTTAACCTGATTTTGTAATCATTTAGTCCGCAGCTCGTGGTCGTGCGGTAGCGTTCTCGCTTCCCGCACCCGGGTTCCCGGGTTCGATTCCCGGCGGGGTCAGGGATTTTCTCTGCCGCGTGATGACTGGGTGTTGTGTGATGTCCTTAGGTTAGTTAGGTTTAAGTAGTTCCAAGTTCTAGGGAACTGATGACCATAGATGTTAAGTCCCATAGTGCTCAGAGCCATTTGAACCATTTTTTTTGTAATCATTTAAATAAAACAACATCACCTTCCAGTGGGAGACATTTCATCCCCCTTTTCCATCTGCGAAATTTGTCAGTAAGCTTTTTGCCTTCCAACCAGCTAAATGCGGCAGAGCACGACCGGTAAACGATTCACAAACCACGATTTAGTGCTGTTAAGACTATTTCTTTAAACATTGGCGTAGCTGAAGGAATTTAGTTTCTTCTTAAATCTTCTTATGGTGCAACGTTCACAGGTATCTCAAACAGGAAATACTCTTTATCCAGGTGCGAAAGTTGTAAAACAAACTTCTCACAGTTTGTGTCAGGTTGATCTTTTCGTCTGATAGCACTGCGTAAGTATTTTGTCGAAGAGGTATCACGAGTAGTGTTCCTGTATCTGTGGGAATCAGTGGTTGAAAACGAGTTTAACACCAGTGGGTATAGCACTGCTAAATTTTCAAAATGATTGTCAACCTAAGTTTGAGTTCATACACAAACTGAGGCGCATTTATAATATTCAAGCTAGACTGTGTATCCTTGTCTTCCTTGAGTGGGCACACACGTATACAATACAATGAATACTTCGAACACTATAGTTAATGTTGCTCTCATAAACTAATTTTTTCAAAATTCTTCTCGTTCTTAAGCGTGCAATATGTGTTGTAGATACAGTCTTAGAGAAAAAAAACTGACCGCCGAGTCGTTCACGTAAGGTGGACAATACAGTCACACTCCCCTCTGAATTCTGAGTTCGGCAATATGCTCTATCTGGCAACTCTTGACTGCAGTCTGAGTGCATTACTCTTGTCTATGACCATATTCTTGAGATAAAACGCGAGACTAGCTAATGTGAAGTCTGGTAACCATAAGCACACGCCGACAAAATTTTTATCGCCCCTTTCCTCTCGGCGCGGAAGCTATGAGTATAATTCATGCGAATCTACAATATACTTCACTTTCTGTCACATTGGTAATAACAGTTTGGTTCAACAATATTTTAGCGAGAGATTTCTGGGCCGACCATCTGCCTGTGAACACTGCATGGCCGACCGCGGTAGTCTCGCGGTTCTAGGCGCGCAGTCCGGAACCGCGCGACTGCTATGGTCGCAGGTTCTAATCCTACCTCGGGCATGGATGTGTGTGATGTCCTTAGGTTAGTTAGGTTTAAGTAGTTCTAAGTTCTAGGGGACTGATGACCACAGCTGTTAAGTCCCATAGTGCTCAGAGCCATTTGAACCATTTGAACCAACACTGCATGCGTCTCTGTTCTTTGGGACCCGCTTACTGCCTACCGGCGGGGTCTGAGGCACTGTGCTGCCCCACCTTCTGCCGGCAACGTCTGCTCCACTCCTCACTCTCGATGGCGTAAAATGCTTTAATGTTGTTGAGTGGTGTCCCATAAAATCTGTCTACGATTTGTGTTTTACACTCGATAGCAATTGAGGTGCAAAACCGTTTTCATTTGACGAGTGTTTTATTACACTAGTATGCAATACATCAATGTGTCACAGACTTAATTTCATTGTTTCTGATCCAGTGCATTATAATTGAAGCGTCACATCTTTTTCTTTCTCGTTTCACAGGAGATTCATCAAATAATTTATTTTTGTCATGGATTCATACGTGTTAGTCAAGGCACAGCGAGTAAATGCAGTGTAATGTGTTTGGTTTCTTTCTCTGATTCCCTATGGTAAATGGATGCGAAACATTGTGTCTATACCTTTCAGAACCTGCTCTATAGCTACTATGGCAAATTGCTTGTTTTGAGGATCATACATTGAATAATGGAGAAGTAAACACTGTTCAAAAGTGATATTTAAAATATTCAGTTGGATTTAAGGCGACAAAATTGCCCATATTTGAAGCTACCCAGAGCTACCTAGAGCCACTGTTAGCAAATGTCTGCAGAGAGTTCCTAATTGCTAATGTGGAAATTTAGCATAGAGGCCCTGTAGTAACCAAGAGGTTCCTTTCCTTCATACTTGTCACCCTGGCATGTGAGTCTTTAGTGAAGAACAACATTGAATTTCATTTCGTTGACGGTCGCTTCGAATTTCTTCAGAGACGCTTGTATTGTGAAGCAGCTTGGCAGTCAGAAAGCCGAGATCTATGTCCATTAACGCAACTTACTGTGTCGAGCTACCAAGAGGATTTGATGTGTAAAGATTTAACTCAGGTTTTCTCCTGATTTCGTTACAGAATTTTTTCTGGAAAATTGCACCACTATAAAATAAATCAGAAAAAGAAGCTCGCACATGCTGGCCCCTACCACAGGTAGAACAGATGACTCCTTGAACCGTTGCGACACAAGACATGGGTGGTACCATGGGGCTACAGACACACTGCTGCCAGCACCCCACTCTCATCATGGTGTTGGTCACTCAGCCTCATAATGCATCGTGAAAGATAATAAAAGTTGTCACTTACCTGAAGAATAGCATTTCTTTAGCCAAAAAATTGAATTTTCTGTCTCAGTGTCTTAGATTACATGAGAATTATATAGCACGAGTCATTCAAATGGAAAGGGAATATCAAGTAAGTTTAACGAGTCAGTTCAGTACCATACACGGAAGTGATTGCGCTGTCACAGTGTTGTGAAATGTTTATGACGATGTTTCCAATTCATAATTCCATTTCAAGCCCTATCACGTGCACACCGGCATGCTAGTGAAAATGACGTGCATTTTGTGTTGCCAACAATTTCTGGTCAAACACGCAACATCTTACTGTTGATGAGCAAGCAATTGATACTTAAGCTATATTCAGGGACGATAAAGAAGAACGATAGCAGCGCAGTTCGATTGTCGCTCAGGCACAAAAATTTGATCCTTATTTTAGATTCAAACACCTAGCAGCTGGTAAGAAAAACCGATACGTAACATTTGATTTTACTTAGTTAACAATCCGAATACATGTTGGGTTCCTATCTCCGTCACAGAACTTCACATCATGCTCTTCATCTTTAAATGCATACACACTTTGTTACTTCTGAATGGAGGTATATCAGACATCTTTCATGGTTAGTTAACAGGAAAAAGGATCTTGATAGGAGTCCCAGTTTATTACAAAACTGTCATCTTTTATTTTCAAGTTAAGATTTGGTTACTGATATTGGCGAAAATTTCGGTAATTCATGACTCTTCACAGCTAGTCAGCAATATGATATGATTAGATTAGATTAATAGTTGTTCCATAGATCATGAATACACACACACACACACACACACACACACACACACACACACACACACACACATATATATATATATATATATATATATATATATACATACACACATTCTTTTTTTTTTATTTGTTTGGTGTGCTAGACTGTCGGCGAGGCGAGGCACGACGTCTGTAAATGAGTTTTTTAGATTTGAGTAACGTTGCGCAAGAAATATAAAAACAGCTATGAGAGTTTAAGAACCTTCAACATCGCAGCACATCAGCAATCGTTGGTTAATATATTAAAAAAAACTAAAACTAACACTAGGTGCTTTTTTCGCAATCGAGGTGGGTTTTTAGTTTTTTAATAAACTATGAGAGTTACAGATTTATGATGCTTAGTTTGCACACAGTTCTGAGTATTATTAGTAACTACGCTCCAGTCCCTAAAGCTAGTTACAGAAGCGCGAATCAGACACATTACGTATTCCAGGCCATAGCAGCCGTGTGTTTGTGATGCCAGGTATGGTCACTTTCCAGCCCGCTCTTGGGTCACATAAATTCGTCCTCTTCCTGCTGGTACTGTAACTCCGATTTGGCAACAAGGCAGGGTATGTTTGGCAACGCTGTGATCGCCAAGTTACTTCCTGCTGTGCACGGAATTAAGCATCAAAGTTCACTTGATTTTTTTCTGTCATTTCCATTACATAATCTGAGGTATTATCGCTTGAGGTGTAACAAAAGTTTGTAAATTTACGGTTTTCAGCCCAGGAAAGCCGCTGCACGTGGAAATCGCAACTAATCTCGTCCTTTAAATAGCGCTTTGCAATACATACGTACATCTTAGCTAGCTGTGTGGTGACGTGATGACCTATGAATAAGCGTCACTTATGGTGGGCGGTTCTAGTCTCGCAGAGAGAAACGTTTTTATCCATTCTGTGAAAGAGCTACATGCAGTCAGATCAAACATCGATAACGAAATCGCAAGAAAATACTTTCAGCTCATAGTGCAATAGTGAAAACATACAATGCTGCACAACAGGTAACGCCTCTTTCTGCTGTTGACAAGCAAACGTTGGGTTTCTAGGAATACATAACTTTGTTTATGAAATGGCACATTTGGATACCTGTTGAGTATGACACAGTATACCAATTAAACACAGTCCCAATCGAAATCTAAGTGAGTAGTATTTTACTAATTCATGCTGATAGATGCACGCTTGTGCACAGATACTCAGTTTTATTAAAACAGACATTCGTCGTAAGGTTATCGTGGGTAGTTTTATTGCATTTCTTGTAATACAGTGATCAGTTTTCCTAAGGTTTCGTTTAGTGTTGTTAAAACAATACTAAATACTAAACATGAGAGAGAAATTAATCATCAACGATATATGCGAATTCTCTGCTTTTGTCTATAACAAAAAATGGTTCAAATGGCTCTGAGCACTATGGGACTCAACATCTTAGGTCATAAGTCCCCTAGAACTTAGAACTACTTAAACCTAACTAACCTAAGGACGTCACACACATCCATGCCCTAGGCAGGATTCGAACCTGCGACCGTAGCAGTCCCGCGGTTCCGGACTGCAGCGCCAGAACTGCACGGCCACCGCTGCCGGCTGTCTATAACAGTCTGACAATGTACATGCAGTTTATTGATTACATGCATGTAGAAAACTTGTTCTGAGTTAAAGCTGTCAAACAAGATTTGAAGAAGACTATAATGCCATACCAGACGACAGCTAATGTAGAAAATACTTTTCTGGTTATTTTGGCACATTGCTCCCTTCCCATTCATAATATAAAAGCTTCGAGATGCATCTGCTGCCTGGAAGTCTATTAGACCTGAAACGAACAAAATGTCGCAGAAGTTAACCCTTTTTCCACATGCAGCTTTTTGGGGTGAGAAGTGAAGGGAATTATGTTCAAAGTTTCATTAAACTGATAACTTGAGAAGACAGCAGAATTGCTTTTAAAAATATGTAGCAACGAATATAATAGAACTCGCGACGTCTTATCTACGGCGTTGGACGCTTACCGTTACGCTGCTAGCTCCCATGTAGCTTCAGCACCTCCATAAGATGACAAAAGTTCTTCCAGAACTTCCGAATTTCACAATGCTGTGAGATAATGCATATGGCCGGATCTAGACTTCTGAGAGACCGACAGTTGCAGCTTTTCTTTTGCACTGCACGACGTTTTCAACAAACAGAACGCGCAGTAGAGTAGCTCAAATGGAAAGGAACACTTCCTATTTAAAATTTCTGCATCCTCCACTGATGGCAGTTATGTGTTGGTGGTAGTTACGTGATTTTATTTCGGTGGTTACAAAATAGAGTCGAATGTATGTACTGTGTAGCCGAGGTAGCTAGTTCATGGCGATTCGGTCAACCAAGTACATGAATGTACTGAACATACTGCAAACCACTACAGGGAGACTGTGTGTCAGAATTCGCATCGAGTGTGTCGCAACGGCGCTATGATAGAAAAATGAGCCTCAGAGAACATGATTTGGTGGTCTGGTGGATTGATGCTAGGTTCTTATGATAATGTTCTGGGTTCGATTCCGACTTCTGCCTATGATTTGTAGTAGGAATAGACAGATTCTATTCTCTTCTGGCTACGCCAAGTGAAGAAGGTATAATGGCATTGTGGTCTGCAATTCACATTAAACATAATATTTCTTCTCTGCCAAGTAGACGTTAGGTTGAACCACAAGTGGGAACTCTATCACCAGTAACCTTTGTTATACTAGTTATTTATTTCTAGTAACGAAACAAACGCTATGTAGGGTCACAGGACACTTATTCCATCTTTTATTTGAACTTCTGTATGTGGATAAAATTGGTTCTGAACTGGGAATGCTACTCAGACCGCCCTTAGCGCGGAATTTGATCCCTTCGTGACAATGCATCTCGACTACTATTTGTTGTCTGTTCAAAACTGCACATTCCTCAACATCTCGACATGCTGCGCGTGAATGGGTTCGAATTCTTGCCCGGCACTAAAGTTTTCATTATGTATCATCAAGCTCTAGCATGAGAACACCTATGCATTTTCATTCGTTGTCAACACTAACGACATCTGACGTTTTTGACTCCCAGTGAGACAGAACTATTTGAGAGATCACTGTAAGCTCAAGGATGTTATTCCGAGCCTTAAGGACAATCTTATCTGTGATAAGGTGTTCCTTGATATTTGTAGTATCGTGATATTACTTTACATCTTGAATTATTGCGTTGCAGAGCAGAGTTTTCTAGTGGTGACTTGTTGGAACCATTTTTAATAGTCCAACGACTGTACCAAGGAGCGATTAGAGGACCTGCAAGACAGCTGCGTTATGTGGGTTGCATGCGAATCAGGCGAAATGCAATTCAGGTCGTTCGGATACTTTTGAGCATGACTGTACATGCTCATATTGCTAACATATCCAAGTGTGGCCTGATTTTATAACGGTGATATTCATTAAGCTACTAAAAATTACCGAGAATTTACTCCTTTCCTATGATCTACAAGCATACATTTCAAATTGGACAAGCATGAAAGTAATCGAACTAGACAGTTGAAAGTAACCCCATTTGGTATCTATATGAAACATGATGACTGCCACATGTTGACTTGGTTCGCATTCCAATTTCCAGGAAGGTACCACATAGTGCTGACCTTGTATGGAACTGATTTCTCCTGCTGCTGCTACCGCGATTTTATGTAGGCGTCTGCTATTTTTGTATATACCAACCAACTCTGATACATGCCACCAACCTAGCCAGGGTATCTACACATGTACATGGAGCGCTGTTTGGGGTTACAGAACTGACGTTACTGTGATGTAAGTACAACGCAATTACGCTACTTCATCTGCTGAATTCCCCAGGTGGGGGCCCTATCCCTTCTCTCCCTTACTCCATTGACACTGAATGCATCTCCTGTGGTGGTAGCATAGACCCTAACGTTGCAGATCTAACTTACATACTATACATTGGGGCGGATCCACACTAAATTATGAGGGAATAATTATGCAGAGAGATCCACCACAACCGCTACCCTAGGCTTTGCGTAAGTGGATCCACACCCAAAAAAATATTACTGAATTCAGAACGAACCATATTCCTGCAAGTACAAAAAGCTGGATCCATCCCGAACAATATTCTAAGACTTAGTGCAGGTGGACCCACAATTCAGACATCGCTTAGCATCATACATGGGGCTGATCCATTCTGAACATTATCCTGGTATTATTAGGTCGACGGATCCACCCCATCCGCTATACCTGTCTATGTACAGGTGTATCTGCCCCATACAATATACCAACGATGTGTTGTGAGCTGGATCCACATCTAATAATATTCTTGAATGTAGTACAATGTGGAGCATTACCAATATCCTACTCATGGTGGAGTAGGACTCACCTACCGTATGCATATCGAAAATTTCCCCAGGAACCTACCGTCATTGGCGACACTTTTGGTGTTGCTGGAATGAGAGAGCAAGGGTTTGGGGTCCTCGCCTCGCATACTAAACAGCCTAATTGCGTCGTGTTTAGATCAGGATAACGTCAGCTTTCTAACCCCAAACTATGGTCCATGCACACGAAGTTCCCACTGTATCCTTTGCACGCAACATTCGTCGATTGTCATGTAGCTATGAAATGGGGACTACTATACATTCAACTGTCTAGTTCGATTACTTTCATGCATATCTTATCTGAGATACATGTCTTATCTGAAATACATGTCCAGACACTTTATAAAAATGCTGTAAGGTGGTTGTTGATAACTTTGTGATCACACCAGGACTTGTGATCTGACATATATAAATTTATTACTCCAGAAGGAGGGAAATTCTCGAGAATTTTTAAACAGGCTGAGGAATATTACCCATATAAAATCAAGCCACATCTGGTCATGTCAGCAATATAAGCATATACATATCGAGAAAATGCAGGAAAGACATAGAACCGACAAAATTACGCAAACTGATGGAAAATACATATAAACTGAGGAAAAATACGACAAAATAGAGGGAGGATGAGAGAGTATTGACATGTTTGCTTGGTGCAGGTAAATTCTTGTACATGAGAGCGATTATATGACAGCAAGAGGAATACGAAAAGAAGTCGTCATGGAAGCACAGGGAACCAGTGAAACATTAATTAATCAGAGACAGCGATAAGATGGCTGGAACAGATCGTTTAACGTGGATGACCACCAAATGTGGAGTAATAAATTTATATATGTCAGATCACAAGTCCTGGTGTGATCACAAAGTTATCAACAACCACCTTACAGCATTTTTATAAAGTGTCTGGACATGTGGTTACGGTAAACTTTACGTCCTTTTTGCTATAGAGTGTTGTATTACCAGCTTGGGGACTGCAATATCCAACTACAGAATGGCTCGCGTGTCTGACCCTCTGCAAGTGTTTTAAACTCATGTAAGGAATACATGCGAATTGACTGTTGTCTCTGACGCTTTTCTGGAAAGAAAACCAATTGGTTCTAAACTGACATGGATCTGCGTTAAAGGATGAAAGAAAGTAAACGGAGTAATTGGTTGAGAGGCGCTGTAACAAGGTAGACTGATGATGCATACTACAGAGAAGGAAATGAAGTGGTAGGTCATTTATTGCACAGTTAACTATTTTTTCTGTTGTTCTCTTAGTCATTCTGCCGGCCGGTGTGGCCGTGCGGTTCTAAGCGCGTCAGTTTGGAACCGCGTGACCGCAACGGTCGCAGGTTCGAATCCTGCCTCGGGCATGGATGTGTGTGATGTCCATAGGTTAGTTAGGTTTAAGTAGATCTAAGTTCTAGGGGACTGATGACCTCAGTTGTTAAGTCCCATAGTGCTCAGAGCCATTTGAACAATTTTCTTAGTCATTTTCTGTTGTCTGGTATAACCTGCTTTCGACTCATATAAAATTGTGTGTTCTGGGTGTGATTTAGAGTGCTATCTACCTGCAATCATTAGCAGCAAACCTCCCTATACGATTGCTGACAGAGGACTTACAATGCATGCGTAATGAATCATGTCCACCAAATCGATGGAAAACCTATTTTGGCACCCTGCTCTAGACGAACGAAGAGTGTGTGTGTGTGTGTGTGTGTGTGTGTGTGTGTGTGTGTGTGTGTTGGGGCTTATGGGCGCTCAAAATCGAGGTCATCAGCGCCCTGACACACATTAAAAGGAACGAATGTGGACAGACCTAAGAAAACTAAAGCACACACTCAAAGAAAGCAGGAAAAGAAGGAAAATGCTACATAAGAAAGTAAAACCTAAGGAAAGGGGAAACATAGCAACAAAAATGTCACAGGAAATTGTTATTGGCTGGCCACTGACATAAAAAATGGGCGAGCTTGTCACACAGTGAGCAAATTAAAATCCTCTCCCTAAAATCTTTGTAAAAACATTTGACAGGGCACAGAACTTTAAAACTTTAACCACATTCGTCCGAGTGTTGCCTAAAAGAGATGGCAGGTCCGCTGGCAAGTCAGCCGCGACCCGCTGGTCAGAAAATAAAACGCAATCCAATAAAACGTGGCGCACAGTGACCTGGACGCCACAAGCACCACACATTGGAGGGTCCTCTCGCCGGAGAAGGAAGCCATGCGTCATAGGGCTGTGGCCTATTCGAAGCCGAGTGAGGAGAACCTCGTCCCGTCGATGGGGCTGAAAGGAAGTACGCCACACACGCGTTGTGGGCTTGACTATACGGAGCTTATTGTCAGTCACTTCCAGCCACTCATCCTCCCACCGGCGCATGACCCGTGAGCTAAACAGCGAGATGAGTGCGTGCAAGGGGATAGCACACTGAGATACTTGTGGATCGAGACACGCCTCCTTGGCTGCGAGATCTGCCCTTTCATTCCCAGCAATGCCGACATGCCCCGGAACCCAGCAAAAAGCTACAACCTTCCCCAGTCGCTGTAGTCGGAGGAGGGCATCCTGGATGGTCTGGACAATTTTGTCTGCCGGATACAAACGTTGCAATGAGTGAAGGGCACTGAGTGAATCGGAACAGACAAGAAATTTAGGAGAGGAAGAATGTCTCATGTGCACCAGTGCCCGCAAGATCGCAGACAATTCTGCATCAAAGACAGTAAAAGTCTGAGGCAGTCGGTCCTTGAGGACACGATATGGAAAAACAACTGAGCAACCAACAGAATCCCCTTGTTTCGACCCATCCGTAAAAACAGCTACATAGTCGTGGTGCTCAGATAAAATGGCAGAAAATGCTGCATTAAAAACGGTGGCAGGAGTGCAATCTCTCTTGTACTGCAATAAATCTAAAATCACTCTGGGCCTCTTCAGTAACCAGGGTGGCAGGCGGTTAAAACCCTGGATTTGGGGTTGTATAGACTCCACACCAAGCGACTCTAGTACACGTTGCACACGGATCCCAAATGGCAACGTAGCCCGGGGACGGCGGGAAAAAAGGCGGTCCAGAGGCGGATGGGCAACAGGATGGACAGTAGAGTAGGAGTAGGAGTAGGAGTAGGAGTAGGAGTAGGAGTAGGAGTAGGAGTACGAGTACGAGTAGGAGTAGAGTGTGATGTTGTCACATCTATCCCCCACACAGAGGAGTTGGGCTGACCCTCCAGGGAGTGTCGCCATCTTAAACAAATTTGGCAACAATGCGGACTGCACCAACTTTGGCTTTATCCTCCTACTTGTGAATACTCTTGCCTCCAGCTGCAGATGATAATAGTTCAAGGATGTGTAGATGCCAACAATTCCAGGTCATACATGTTCCATTGTATTAAACTGCTTATGAAACAACACGAGAACTCTCTATTGTGATTGATAAGCTACGGAATATAGTCTTCTTCCAGTACAGGTGACAAAGTTTATGCATGTCAGTGGAAGCGACTTTGATCACTGGCCACTTGCTCCAGTGGAACCATATGTGTATATGTAAGGGAATCACCATGTGTGCTCGATGTGAACACAGAGAAAAGAGCGAGGGGCTGCGAGGCTTCGTTAACATACTGTTGCAGTGCTGCACCGATTGATATCTGGTTAGTGTTGACCACTATCGCAAGGGGTGCATCTAAGCAGGATGAGCGAAAAGCGCGTCCTCAGGTATGCTCTTCTTGATTATCTCGAAGGCGTCTATCACTGACTGTGACCTGTGCACAGTTGCTCCACGTTTAGTTTTTAAAATGGCCAGAGCTGCGTTAAGTAGTTCTTGACATTCTGCCGCATGTGGCAGATGGCAGCGGCACAAATTGAGCACACCAAGGAACATGCGTAATTCTTTGGCTGTCTCTGGGCGAGGAATGTTCGAAAAGGCTTCAAGTTTCTCCGGCTGAGAACGTGTTCCCGCTGATGAAATAAGGAGGCCCAATAATGTTATCTGCGGTTGTCCAAACACGCACTTAAAGATGATCAAAACGATGCTGTACACATCGGTGCGCTCAAAAACTTCTCTTAGTTGCCGTTCATGTTCCTCTGGATTCGCTGAGAACACGAGCATGCCATCCAGGTCAGCGAAATAACACGATAATCCTCGTAACACTGAATCAATGACTCGTTGCGATGTTTGCGCAGAGTTTCTCAAGTCGAAAGTCAAGAGTAAGCTTTCAGACAAACCAAAAGGTGTCATTGACCATCTTTGGAATGTCTCTCTCAGAAACCGTTATTTGCATGTATGCTTCGGTCCAATTTAACAAGCTAAGTACCGTTTCACATACAATGCCTGATTACAGTCTCGTAGCAGAGGTACTGGACGAAGGTCTGGTATCATTCTCGCGCTTAAAGCACGGTAGTCGCCTCATGATGGCCGCCACGCAGCGCGTGTTTTTTTTTTTTTTTTTTTAGAACGAATGCAAAATGTGACGACCATGACTTAGCAACCGCGTACCGGTCGGGGGCAAATCGTCTGTGCAGATGGGTGTTCAGCCCTAGTGTTCTTTCCCCTGCAATGTTGGCAGAGAAAATAAATAACAGTATTACGACACTTCCACAACTTTACGTGATTGCTCTACAACGTAACCTGACTCGTTACAACTCAAAAATCACACATATTTCCAAATATCTACTATTTACTGTGTTTTCAGTATGTGAATATGTTAATTTACAGAAGATGAAATGAATATCACTGATATATTTCTTGTAGATAAATCCCTTGTAGAGAATTTTTTGAAGTATTTCTGTCTTCAATAACAGAGTGCTGAGTAAATGTATAAGATACAGTTGATATCTTTAGGGATATTCGATAAGTGAAAAAACTTCACAAACCAAGTTCGCAAAAAATTCGATGACCTGTTTCGACAGAGCTATGCTGTGATCAACGGATCTTCTGCTGTTAAAATTTTTACGGCATAAGATCCGAAGATGGCAGCATAGCTCTGTTGAGACTGGTCATTCAATAAAACGATTGTTTAGTTATCTTGGCTTGTAACGTTTTCTTCAGTTACCATACAATGCAAATTGGCCCCCGACTGACCATGTCAGGAATGTATCAGTGATATTCATTTCTTGTATTGTAAATTTAAGTGTTAATTGGAAAAACTTAATTTTTGTGTACTGAGCGCATATGTTCCAGCTACCTCCATCATCTGACTCATCATTAATACTGGGAGTCACAGTGCGAATAATTACTGTGAGACGATTTTCGATGTATTTTTGTACAATTCGTCTCTCGAACAACACGAGAACACAAGTTGCTGAACGAAGAATCGTGGCCTTGTCCAAGAAATTTTCCAGCACGTCTAATGTGAACTACAGTAACCACGGAAAATGTAAATGAGGCCAGGAGGACAGTAATTTTAACTCAGCTTCCTCCTGGTATGGTATCTCTTTTCGACCAAACGGCTTGATAATATAACCGCACACATGTACGGTGATACTCGACCTGGACACAACCAGCACGAATCCTTATGACGTAAGAACACCCTTCCCCTATATTTGCCTCTGCAGCAACTTTCCACCCTTCACATTGTCCCCCATCGTCAGCAACACAAGCACACTACTCTGTCACATACCACAACCATTTACTCGAGACGTGCAAGTAACGCCAACTAGAAGGCTCTCCTCAGGCAGTGAGCCACAGGAGTCTAAACTGCATTTTCTCATGAAGATTGTAAAACAGAGACAACAGTTTCGGGAACCTCTTTACTCTTGTACGCTCAATCACTCTCCTGGTCGGCTGGAATATTTCCTAATAGACATTCGCTGACATTCATATGTCGTTGTCATGAATAGTAAAACGAGTGGGGTGGAAAGCTAGTAGGCAGCAAGTATTTACCTGTCACCGCAGTCAGATACTGCATCTTGCGTCGGCTGTATCCTGCCGCCATGCTTCAGGCAGTTGCTTGCAGCTGGTACTGAAATACGGGTAAAATACGCAGGCGTGCTTTATACGTTTCGGCCGCTCGTCACATTATAATTGAGCATTATCAAATGACAGATAAGACTGACAACGTCGCCGAATATTTTGAATAACTGCTTTAACTACGGCTTTTCAGTAATTCTGTTATCTTAAACAGAGGAATCACAAAGCAAATTATCTAATTCCGGAAGCTCAGTTTTCATGTCAACAGAGTAGAAGCAATTTGCTTAATAATAAGATTTCGCTTAGAGATAATGTGATATTCGCTTTGCTGATATTCATTGCCACTCATGAGCTCGAGAATAGTTGCTATGTTACTGCAAATATGATTGTGCAACAGCTATTAACAGTATCAGCACGGAAAACTTCATTTAACTGAAACACGATGGGCGAGCTGCACTGATGATGTCTAGCAAAAATCTGCTTGCCGCCTTTTTTCTTGATTAATTTTATTCGTATGGTTAAATAGAGATTGTGGCTTGGTAAGTGATATGTTCAGCATGACAAATTAAGTAAAGTGTCGTACGTAAAGTCATATACAACTTCTATCAAAAAGTTCCGCAAATGCTTTTATTTCCGGCGTATTAGCGACGTCGGCACAGTAAGTACAGTGGCAGCTTAAACTAAAAACAGACTTGATGGGCGTGTGGCCGTATTGTATCAACGTTTTTACGTCACAAATCGTAATGGAGCAGAGAACTGTGCATCCCTAAGTCAAGTGTTCGATACGTTGTTTTGAAGAAGAGGAAAGCGTGTGCAAAGTTGTCCCGCACACCTTGCCTCTCAAAATAAGACAACAACCCGCGGACGCCTGCTCCAACTTACTGAAATGAAGAACGAGGACAATTTAGAAGAAAAAGAAACACCTCTGGTGACGAGACTTCGTGTTGTTAATACAATCTACCACAAAACGACAAAGTGCAGAGTGGGTCCGTCAAGGCCGAAATAGGTGCGAATGTGACGGTCGAGTTGAACAACATCTCAAAGGACAATTTCACATTGTTGTATGACATTCTGTGCGTTGTAATGAAGTGGTAATGACTTTGTAGCACGTCTAAAGCATTAAAAGCGCCATCATAATTTTATTTTTTTTTAGTAATCAAAACTAGAAGTGTTTTGGATTCACGGGACAGTTCTTTCATGGTTTTTTTTCTTTACTGTCTCCTTCATGTTGTTGTGGAGAATAATTAATTCTTCTGCCTCTATTTATGCAATTAATCTCATGCAGTGCAGTATTTGTCGTCATTCGCTCTTTGACCTATTTTGGAACACCAAAATAAATAATACTAATTACATTAGATAAGTGGCGGATACAGAAAAACCTCAAGTAGGAGGCGCTAAGGATGTACTGAGCTACCTTTACTTTTACCGTAATAAAATATAATCAGTAATATTAATATTTATGAATGTAAACTAGCTTCGTAGAAATAAAGGTCGGAAGATTTGAGATTGTTAATCATCAAAACCTGTCACGGAAAGCAATAAAACAGGGACTAACTCGACTAACACGATTAGTAAGATCCAGTCTGATGTCGAATTAGTATACGCCGCTCCTGTAAACGATGCAGATTGTTTTTCCATTCTTTTCTCATATACATGACATGGAATTTTAGTTCATGAGTCTGGGTGCGTAACGGCTTAATAAGTACTGGCATGTCCGTCCCCGGTAGCTGAGTGGTAAAAAAAAAAGTGGTCAGCGCGACATAATGTCAATCCTAAGGGCCTGGGTTCGATTCCCGGCTGTGTCGGAGATTTTCCCCCTCTCAGGGACTGGGTGTTGTGTTGTCCTAATCATCATCATTTCATCCCCATCGACGCGCAAGTCGCCGAAGTGGCGTCAACTCGAAAGACTTGCACCAGGCGAACGGTCTACCTAACGGGAAGCCCTAGCCACACGGCATTTCCATTTTACCTACGCTTTTTCTAGCACAGACTAAGCAAAAAATTAAGTCAGAATTTAGTTAAGAAAGTTCTACTCTTGAAAAGCGAAGTCAGATTGAAAACTTAGCTGCAAAAAGCGACCCATTGGAAGACAACATCACGCTGCGAAAATCTCTGTGTAACGTCAGGCTCTGCATTCGAAGGCAAAAAAGAGCAAGAACAAAATTTAGACACGTACCTTCTCTCAGGATAAGGTAACGGCGAGAAAGGAGCGGTTCGAACGGCATGTCTATTGGAGCTCACAAGTTGGAGAATTCTAGTAGATTTAGCAGGCAGCACATGCGTTCAACGAGAATGATATTCGCATATGCGGATATGGCTAAACCTTGACTGCGCTATGCATTAGTCACCCTTCATTACTGGGCTTCGACTTCAATTATACTCTCTTCATGTACGGGACTCACAGTATCTGTGTGAATAGAGGATCTGCACGAAAGTAGAGGCATTTGGAAGTTGCGTCGGTCCGCCGAGCGTTCTCGAGTACCCGAGGCGGCCAAAGCGACCGCTCGCGTTAAGCGGAAGATATGGGTTCAAGTCCCAGCCCGGCACAAATGTTGACCGTCTTATTTTTTGGGGTCATCAGTCTCCTGACAGGTTCGATGCGACCCGCCACGAATTCCTCTCCTGTGACAACCTCTTCATCTCAGAGTAGACTTGCAACCTATGTCCCCAATTATTTGCTGGACGTATTCCAATCTCTGTCTTCCTCTACAGTTATTGCCCTCTACAGCTCCCTCTAGTACCATGGAAGTCATTCCCTGAAGTCTTAACAGATAACCTATCACCTTGTCTCTTCTCCTTGTCGGTGTTTTCCACATATTTCTTTTCTTTCCGATTCTGTGCTGAACCTCCTCATTCCTTATCAGTCCACCTAATTTTCAACATTCGTCTGTAGCACCCCATTTCAAATGATCCGATTGTATTTGTTCCGGTTTTCCCAGAATCCATGTTTCACTACCATATAATCCTGTACTCCAGACGTACAGTCACAGATATTTCTTCCTCAAATTAAGATCTATGTTTGTAGTACTAGACTTCTCTTGGCCTGGAATGCCTGTTTTCCAGTGCTAGTCTGCTTTTTATGTCCTTCTTGCTCCATCCTTCAGTAGTTATTTTGCTGCCTAGGTAGCAGAACTCCTTAACTTCATCCACTTTGTGTCCATCAATCCTGATGTTAAGTTTCTCTCTGTTCTCGTTTCTGGTACTTCTCATCATTTCCGCCTTTCTTAGATTTACTCCCAATCCATTTTCTGTAGTCTTTAGACTGTTCATTTCATTCAGCAAATCATGTAATTCTTCTAACTTTCACTGAGGATAGCAATGTCATCAGCGAATCGTATCATTGATATCCTTTCACGTTGAATTTTAATTCCACTCCTGAACCTTTCTTTTATTTCCGTCATTGCTTCTTCGCTGTGCAGATAGGACAGTAGAGGCGAAAGACAACGTCTCTGTCTTACGCCCTTTTTAATCCGAGCGTTTCTCACTTGGTCGTCCACTCTTATTGTTCGCTCTTGTACATATTGTGTATTACCCATCTCTCCCTATAGCTTACGCCAATTTTTTTCAGAATTTCGTACATCTTGCACTATTTTACGTTGTTGAACGCTTTTTCCAGCTTCACAAATCTTATGAATGTGTCTTGATTTTTCTTTAGTCTTTCTTGCATTATCGATCGCAACGTCAAAATCGCCTTTTCTAAAGCCAAACTAGCATATCCTCAATTTTCGTTTTCGTTGTTCTGTGTTTTATTCTTGTCAAGAACTTGGATGCATCAGCTGTTAAGCTGGTTGTGCGATAATTCTGGCACTTGTCAGCTCTTGCAGTCTTCGGAATTGTGAGAATGATATTTTTACAAAAGTCAGCTGATATGCAACCAGACTTATACATTCTATACATCAATGTGAATAGTCATTTGTGGCCACTTCCCCCAGTGATTTTAGAAATTCTGATGGAATGTTAACCATCTCTTGCGCCTTATTTGATCTAAAGTCCTTCAAAGCTCTTTTAAAGCGTGATTCTAATACTGGATCCCCTGTCTCTTCTAAATCGACTCCTGTTTCTTCATCTATCACATAAGACATATCTTCCCCATCACAGAGGCCTTCAATGTACTCTTTCCATCTATCCGCTCTCTCAGCTGCATTTAACAGTAGAATTCCCGTTGCACTCTTAAATGTTACAACCCTTGCTTTTAATGTCACGGAAGGTTGACTTTCCTGTATGCTGAGTCAGTCCTTCTGACAATCATTTCTTTTTCGATTTCTTCACATTTTTCATGCAGTCATTTAGCCTTAGCTCCCCCTGCATTTCCTATTTATTTCATTCCTCAGCGACTTGAATTCCTGTATTCCTGAATTTTCCGGAACATTTTTAAACTTCCTTCTTTCATCCATCAACTGAAGTATTTCTTCTGTTACCATGGTTTCTTCGCTTTTACCTTTTTTGTACTTACGTTTCTCTTTCCACTTCTGTGGTTGTCCTTTTTAGAAACGTCCATTCCTCTTCAACTGTACTGCCTACTAAGCTATTCCTTGTTGCTGTATCTATAGCCTTGGACAACTTCAAGCGTATGTTGTCACCCCTTAGTACTTCCGTAACCCACTTCCTTGCATATTGATTCTTCCTGACTAATCTCTTCAACTTCAGCCTGCTCTTCATCACTACTACATTGTGATCTGAATCTACATCTGCTGCTGGATACGTCTTACAATCCAGTATCTGATTTCGGAATCTCTGTCTATATCCCCCGGCCTTTTCCAAGTATACCAGCTCCTCTTATGATTCTTGAACGGAGCATTCGCTATTACTAGCTGAAATTTATTACAGACCTCAATAAATATTTCTCCTCCCTCATTCCTAACCCCATGACCATATTCTCCCGTAACCTTTTCTTCTACACCTTATCCTACAACTGCATTCCAATCCCCCATGACTATTAAATTTTCATCTCATATTATGTTTTGTATTACCCTTTCAATATCTTCATATAATTTCTATAGCTCTTTACCTGAAATATCGTTGTCGGTGTTCGTTTGCTGTCGCTTCTGATAAGAAAAACCCTGTCACTGAAATGTTCTCTGTAACACACTCTTTGCTCTACCTTCCTATTCATAACGAATCCTACCGCTGCTGCTGTTGACTGTCGTATAATGTAGTCATCGCTTAGGCTTATTTCACATCAAACCGGCAGCCGACAAGCCGGCATTTTTGCCGGGCCGACAGAGGACCTACCGCCTCTTCAAACTTAGCCGACAGCCGCACGGCATGTCCTACCGTCCATCCGTGTATTGTGTATATTCAGTCAACCTCGACTACAAATGGAGCACGACCGGCTATTAGCGTGGTATCTCTTGTACAGGCGTTTGAAAAACAGAAGATGAATGCATTGGGTGGGTCATCCACTCAATATGAGAAGAGACGAAGTGGGTGCATTCTTTGTTCTTTTTGAGGAATTAAAGGGAAATGAACATAAGTTTTTTAATTATTTTTCGGATGAATTTACGAACTTTTGACGATCTACATGCACGAATGAAGAATTCCATTCAACGCCGTAATACGTCCTTCCGAGAATGTATTCAGCCTATACAAATGTTGGTCAAGTGAGTGGGAAAGAATATCTCAATGTTGTCGAAAACCGTAGGCGCACTGTGCAAAGGTGCGCTATGGGCTGAAACAAGTGACTACATTTCCACAAGAAGTAATTCGCGAAAGTAGAGCACTGCCATTGTTAGTTGAGGATATGTAAAAATGTTCGTACATAGTTTCATCAAGAAGTGTGATGATCATGCGGGAATGCTTTCCCATTGCAGACCACTGGGCATGGAATGGTCCTAATGTAGGGTTGTTCCCTTTATTTCTTCCATTATTCTTTACGTTAAGTATACACTAGCCGCTTTTCCAGAAAGATATAAAATCAGCATTATAGTTACAGACTTGGCGTTTCCACAATCAGTAAAATAGACAAATGTGTGTGCCAAGGTATTTGGTCTCTACGTTTTGAATTTCGCTGTGGCTAATCTGCCTTCGCGCGATTCTCATGGTGTTCGGAGTAACTATGATTCGCATGTTTCTACGATCCGTATCATCCGAAGGAATGAAACATATCTTCCTGAAGGATAAACATAAGTTAAAAATATAAGAATTAAATATAAGAATACAACAATTTAAAAATATTGTAACACCTGAAAATGCCATACACACATATATTGTATAGTAAAACTTGCTCATAACACGAAATCACAAGGGACTAAAATAACTTACCAAATTGGACAAGTTTCCCTATTACACAAAACTCACTAGGCTACGTAGAATTTGTCGGATGTCACGACAAAATGATAAATTTGGAATTTTGCCCAAATGTACTGAAACTTCTCTGTTTAAATGAGTGTGTCTGTACTTAAACTACTGAATGACTGAGAAAATGAAACTTCTACGTTATTTGGTTCTGAGTAAAACTGAACATACTGAGCCTACTCTCTCTTTACTTTTTCTTATCATGTCAACACTGACCCACAATATTCTAGCTCAACGCAATCTGACTGCTCAGAAAAAAAAAACTGACAACCAGACTTCAAATCATCAATACAAAAGAATAACCCTGAATAAGAAGCGATCCTGTCAATAACCTATACATTTCATTAAGCACTTACCTCACAAAAATCTTTATTACGCGAACTACTGCAATACGGCGAGCGTCAATACTGCCAGCTAAATAAAATATTCTAACTACTAAAGCCACTAACTACTAATAGGCATGTGGTTAGCAAAGGAAAGATTTTATTGCAAACCTAATAATGTATTTTTTATCTTAATAATGTGACATTCAGTTCAAACACCAATATAAATCGTCATTGACATCTAGTATAAAGGTCTATAATCATGAATAATATGCAGTCGAACACGTGCAGATCATTAGCCTACGCTCACACTTCAGAACCTCTATCAATGCTAACTTCTCACATCTAACATCCATCACTGCTGGGTGTTCACCTCCAACGTCCAATCAACCACAAAGAAAACGCAGTCAGCGATCCAATGCAAAGCGCTACACAGCGATGCCAACACAGAAGTAGCCCACTTACATAGCCCCCCCTGCTTCCCACAAAAAATTTTACTAATTATTTTGGGCTGTGGCCAGGATCAATTTGTAAAATTTTTTATATTAACAATATCAAATAGATCAAATGCACACAATTATTAATGCACTGTTGGTCAAAAGCAAATATTGTTTTCACAGTCCCTAAAGACAGTCCTAATCATATATCAGAGTAGTAGTCTATCACAGGTTTATGCACAAAGTCTGAGTAGTAAATGAAAATACACACGCAAGTGGTGGATCTCCATGCAGTCTTGAAGTGTTGTCTTCCCAACGGAAACAGCGCTGACTCTTGACATGAATATTGGTAATGGGCCACAACAGAGCAAACCCACAGCAGAGTCAGTCGAAGCCCTGGAGAATATTGGTAGAATAAGTAGGTCACCACAGAGCAGATCCACAGTATTTCTTGTAGAGATTATGGTAGTAGTGGGCCACCAAGGGTGCAGACCCACAGTAGTGGGGTGCACAGTCACAATTGAAGAGTCTTGTGGATAATAAAGCAAGTCCATAAGCCACCACTTCTGCACTCACTAATTTTTTTTGCAATGTCCTTAGAACCAGCAATGCTGTTAACCAGTCCCTTGCTGAATTATCAACACACATACAAACGCTAACACAGTCATTTAGCCTCTGAGATTTTACACATATAGCATGACCAACAGAAATGTGTGCAGTAAAATGAATCCCTACCATTTACTTAGTCTGAAGAACTGGTGTCTATACAATTTACAATTTTATAGCATGGGAATACAATTACAAAGGTACAGAAAACATCTTTAAAGCACATGATAATACAGATACATTTATAGTAATACAGGCTTTACAAAGGAATAGAAATAAGCATATACATGAGTATTCCAGGAATTGTCACATAAGTAAATAAATGAAACATGAGAATATCAATTGAAATATTAAATTGACACATAACCATTAAAAGAGAGCAGAACAGAATAAATAATGTCTATACATCATTCTAACCGAAAGAATGTATTAGATTTGAGGATAACAGTATTCCTCATCGTAATGAATGGAGATTAGTACTAGAATAGAAAAATTCGATTAATCTTACCAGGTAAATTCACAGATACAGGAAAAACACAGATACACAAGGGTACACATAAACACATAGCGGAATAACACAAAAGGAAAGGACAAGGTCTGTTTTCAGTATAACATTTGGTACTGCAGTCCAACCCAAAACTTCATTCTACAGATCTTCCCTCTTCAACATTTGTTCCCACAAAAAAATCCTATCTAAGCATGCTTTCTGTATTGACTTTCACATATTTCTTACCTCATCATTTTCCATTATCTTACTTCATCATTTGTTTCCAAGAAAATTCTACCTAAACCTGTTGTCCCTAAACCCTCGTGGCTCTGAGCACTATGGGACCTAACAGCTATGGTCATCAGTCCCCTAGAACATAGAACTACTTAAACCTAACTAACCTAAGGACATCACACAACACAACACCTAAACCCTACTTATAATTTCATTTCCTCTTTCAAAATAATTATTCCTCAATATACAACACTCTTTGGCGAAACTTTTTTTTTTATAGCTTCTCAATACATTTTTTCCCAGTTCACCACAACTCATTCTCTTATATAGCCTACTCCCTCTTAAGCTAACTTAAATCTACTGAGCTCAGATATATAAACTAGAGAACGATGCAATACATAAGCACAAAACAGTTAACACAAACAGCAATGACAAAAAAATGCAAATTGGCAAAACAAGCAGCAGTATACCTAAATTATCAAAGCAAATGCAACATTACAACTAATATAAGGCAATGTGCAGCAAACAAGAAAAATAAATCAGTGGTAAAACTGGCTTATAAGAGTAGTACAAAGTAACATTCAGTAATACAATGCCTGGCAAGTAGTAGCAGCAAATGGAATAATTTATACCTAAACATAACAAAGCACAAGCAGAAAAAGTATTACAGTAAAGATAGCAATGCAGATAAGGTAATGTCTTTTTACATCTTAATGCCTATGTCACATCTTACCACTAAAGTGATGCACCACAACAACTTGTTCTACCAAAAAATTACCAAGTCCTTGAAAAGGAAATTATGTACACAGCTGCTGTTATCAGTCACTTCTCCTTATGCTTCTTTCGTTTCCTAGTGATCCTTTTTTTAAAGAATGTAGATCATAAAATTATTATTTAATAGAGCTTAATAATGTGACATCCAGCTCAAACACGAATATAAACTGTCATTGACATCTATTACAAAGGTATGTAATCTGAATAATATTCAATCTCCAAGTCTAAAATGTACAGATCGTTAGCCTACGCTAACGCTTCAGACCTCTGCCCTCCATCAATGCTAACTTCTCACATCTAACATCCATCAATGCTGGGTGTTCACCTCCAACTGCCCAACAGCACTCCCATCACTTCTGGCGACTAACTTCCAACTGCCCAACACTACTGGCGATTAACATCCTACAACGAGTCCAATAAGCCACATAGTCTCTTACAAAGAAAGCGCAGTCAGAGACCCAATGAAAAGCGCTACACAGCGCTGCCAACACAGAAGCAGCCCGCTTACAGTACGTAGCTTCAGTCCTGCACAGTAGATTTTCATTTACGGTGTATTGTAGAATAGAACTCTAGACAATTAACTGACTGATACGAAATACGGGGTCATGAAAACTGACAACGGCCGGGAGAGCCGTGTGCTGATCATGCCCCTCCGTATCCGCATCTGGTGACGTCTAAGGGCTGAGGATAACACGGCGGCCGGTCGGTACTGTTAGGCCTTCCGAGGCCTGTTCGAATCCAGTTTGAATTTCCTGTTCAAAATTGTATCTTTCTGCGCAGTTTTTTGCACTGTACAATAGTTCCAATTGCTTTTTGGGAGAATTTGTGAGTGTTGCAAATTGCATTACATCGTTTATGCACGCCGTCTACATCATACTCCGCAAGCCACCTAATGTTGTATAGCGGAGGGTACTTTCGGTATCACTATCTGATTCCTCCAACGCTGTTCCACTCACGAATAGCGCGTGGGAAGAGTGATTGCCGGTAAGCTGCTGTATTGGCTCTAATTTCTCGAAGTTTCTCCTCTTGGTCATTACGCGACACGTATGTAGGTGGAAGTAATATGCTGTCCGACTCTTCCCGGAAAGTGCTCTCTCGAAATTTCAAAAATAAATCTCTCCGTGATGCACAACGCCTCTCGTGTAACGTCTGCCAATGGAATTTATTGAGCATCTCCGTAATGCTCTTGTGCCGACTAAACGATCCCGTGACGACATGTGCCGCTATTCGTTGGATCTTCTCTATCTCTTCTATCAGTCCTTTCTGGTAGGGATCCCAGATAGATGAACAACACTCAAGAATGGATTGAACAAGCGCCTTATTAGCCACTTCCTTCTTGGATGTGTTACATAGCCTTATGATTCTTCCTATGAATCTGAGTCTGGCATCTGCTTTTCCCACTATTTGTTTCACATGGTCTTTCCACTTAAGGTTGCTTCTAGATATTTTACAGCAGACACTGTTTCCAGCGGTTTCTCATCAATAGTGTAGCTATACAGCAGTGGATTTCTTTTCCTATGTTTGCTTAGTATGTTACATTTATTTACGTTTAAGATCAACTGCCAGAACCTACATCATTCATCAGTTCTGTGGAGGTCATTCTGCAAATCGTTACTATCTTCTGGCGTTGCTAGTTTGTTATAGACAACCGCATCATCTGCGAACAGCCTTAGAGAGCATTCGACGCTTTCTACTACGTCATTTATATATATTGTAAACAGTAACGCTCCTATCACAATAGCTTCTTCAAGCTTATTACTTGCTAGGGACATCATTTTGCTCTTCTTTTGTTTCTCCCTGATCATCTACTGTATTGCGGATTTCTATTAAATCTATTGCTGATAAAAGTGGAGTGTGCTGACAGAAAGCCATTACGTAAAACGTAGTCATCTTCACTACGTGAAATGTTTCGTATTTTAATTAATTCAGCGGCAGCTGCTGCATTTTCGTATGCTTCGATGGCCACAGAAACGTCTTGTTCTTGACCTCCAAACCCCGCTTCGTTGACGCACTTGGTAACAGTTCTTGGCTTTATTTTCACATTTACTGCATGCAAGGCGGAAACAGACTGTGCAAGAGTAAATGCACTTTCAGCTCCATCACTAAGAATAAGATACTGGATCAGTAACCGCCTATAAAGGGACTTGAAAGTGTAAATAACACCCTGGTCCGCGAATTGTGTGAGGATGATTGAACCTCGCAAGAATCAAGCCAATTTCAAGTTTTATGGCCGGTTGCATTGTCAAGGAAAAGGTGAACGTGGTGACTCCCTTTGTGCATTTTGGTACTGAAAGAGACCAGCCACTCTTCATAGAACCAATCACCATTCATGCCTTTTTATTGCTTCGGCATGTGACTGGAAGCTTACTGACGTCTATGTTTCCGAACCAACGCGGTTTTGCTGTCTTTCCAGTCACCAGTGGCTTCTCCATTTCACCTAACATGTTTCCACCAACATTACATTGAGTCTTTCCTTCGACATTTTTCCGAAGGTGCACTTTTCGCCTCGAATTGCTAGAGATTTTGATGGCTGTGTGTGATAAAACAGTGCCGTTTCATCGACACTGAACACGTCTTTCGGGTCATAATTCGGACTTAGGTTGTACTCTGTTGTCTTCCATTCTGTTGCTACACTTTCCTGCATATCCTTAGCTTCCTCACACACTTCATTCCACGAAATGTTCTGCCTAACTTCGAGACTGACCAACCATCCTGTGGATGTCTTAATCGCCGTTGTTCCAAGTTCTTTAGAGACTGTGAGAGCCCCAGTCTGCAACATGGATCCAGACTGCGGTATCGCCGCCATTAGGTCGGCCGCACTTTCAAATACGCGCTGCCATTTACGCCATCGCGTGACCTACAACTGCCAGCGCGGCACGAGGGCGCTGAAAATAATAATAATAATAATATAACAACAATACGCCGCTGCCAATGAGATGCAAGCATACCCTCTACGGAGCTCCATCCTACTGTGGTTCTTTTTGTGTGTTTGGCAGTTGAGTAACATTTTTCAGACTTACATAGTGGTCGGGGATCGACATATGGTGAATAGACATTGTATTGAAGAATGACAGCTTTAGAAGTCTTTTGTATCTGTGTATATTTCTACATTCAGATGTACTGTTGGCAACTGACGCTGCAAATACAGCAGTTAAGCTATGTATTATTTCTACTATTTGATATTAGATACTGTAGAATAAATTACCTGAATTCTCTGTTCATCAACGGCATCTGTTTTCGCTCCCGAATCCTCCACTAAAGAAACAAAGGTATGTTTTTGCCCGCGAGCTTACGAACAATTCCCACACATCTCGTTAATTTCTTCACTTCCCGTCATCTTCCCTTATCTTGTCCTGGCTTCTTACAGCAGCATATATTTGGGTTTTATCTCATTTGGAACAATATCACTTCGCGCACAGAGAGTTTGTCCTCACTCCCATTGATTACGCCAAACGTTTAGTTAAGTATTAGCGACACATATATTTTGTTCGTCTGTATATCACTTACAGTGTTACTGAAACTGGCAGAAAATAATGCAGGTAGTGCGTTTCTCTGGAATGCTTGATATTGCTGGGTAAAACCATTGTCTAACGGAAAGACACGCACCTCTTTCACTGTGCCGATTGCAAATGGCTCCAAGCGCTATGGGACTAAGGGGGGACGTACACGAAAATGACCAAAACTTTGAATTTTTTTATTGGCTCTTCATTTACTACATAGTATTGAAATTTCAGTTACCAACTATTACGTTCTAGTTCCGCTTCTAAATGCGAAAAAAAAAAATTGTAATAGCTTGCACAGGGCCAGGCCATCATCTTCTTCTTCATTCTCTCGTATTATCTATTTATGCTGTTTTTTTTTTCATTTTTGTGCAGTCACAATGCAGGGAGCGTTTGTATACTACATCAAGAAGGCTGTGGAATAACATCTCTGCCGTCGATGTTATATTCTTTGGTTTATAGCGTTTGTTTACGAGTGTTGTTTCGTATAAACTTTTACGAAAGTGGTGAATAGACCTGTTATATTTTGGAGCATGCCTCGTTCTAGTAAGGTGTTTAGAAAGGTTAGTACCTGTCGTGCTTCTCGATGTAAAGATGAAACTAGTCCCTACTAACAAATGAATACTCGACTCCAGCCAAAAAAGCGAGTGCTTCGAAAAGGAAAATTGACAGCGGTCTATCAAGTGGTGAGTGTGGCTCAGACACTCAAGCTACTAGTGGTTTTAGGCTTATTGATTTGAAACTTCTGTCTGATATATCATCTGCATGTGTATGTGCTAACTGTGGTGCAAAAAGTTTGAGATTATATGACGAAGAAAACGAAATTGGAATAGTGTGTAACTTGCATCTCACTTGTGAAAGCTGCCATTCAGATATTGCTTTCAGAACTTCAGCATCAAGTAACCGCATATATGAAGCAAATATGCGTTTAATATATGGCATGAGATGTTTGGGCATAGGCAGAGAAGGTACCAGACCGTTTTGTGGGATCATGAACATGCCACAACCTAGTGCTAGGTACACCACAGGAAATAAAGCACTTCTAAGTGCTCTTGAAGAGCAAGTGGAAGAAAACTTGAAATCCTCTGCAAAGGAAGTTGTGAAGATGAATAGTGAACTAAAGACAGAAGCAGATAAAACGCCAGACACAGATTTGTGTGTGTCATGTGATGGAACGTGGACGAAGCGTGGACGAAGCGTGGACATACATCATTGTATGGAGTCTTCTGTAATTAATGTTGATACTGGAAAAATTCTTGATATTCAGGTAATGAGCAAATATTGTTATAGCTGTGAACTCAAAAAGATAGCTGGTGAAGTGGAAGAAACTAAGTGGCAGGTTGAACACAAGAAAGAGTGCTGTACAAATTATTCTGGTTCTAGTGGTGGAATGGAACCTGGAGCTATGAAAGTTATGTTCCATCGAAGTGTGAAAAAGTATGATGTTAGATACACAAAATACCTTGGTGATTGTGACTCTAGCTTCAAAACTGTTTTGGAAAGTAAACCTTATGGTCCTAGTTGTGCTATAGAAAAGTTGGAATGTGTTGGCCATGTGCAAAAACGAATGGGAGGCAGGCTTTTAAAATTGAAACGTGAATTGAAAAGCAGGAAACTGGAGGATGGAAAACATTTAGGTGGTCCTAACAGACTCACAGACAAAGAAATTCATTCTTTACAAGTGTACTATGGCAAGGCTATAAGAGACAACAGTTAAAATTTGAAGAACATGCAGAAGGCTGTGTGGTCTATTTATTTTCATAAACTATCTACAGATGACAAACCCGTACATAATTTGTGTGACATATCATGGTGCAAATTCAAACTGGCTGAGCGTGATGGCATCAAATATTCACACAAGCACAGTTTACCTGTGTTAGATGTTATAAAACCAACATTTAGGTGTTTAGCAGAGCCAGACCTCCTACGAAAGTGTATGCATGGAAAAACTCAAAATCCTAATGAAAGTTACAACTCACTGATTCGGAAACGTTGCCCTAAAACAACATTTGTTTCCATAACTGTTGCTAAAATTGCAGCATATGATCATTTTATTTTATCATTTATCTAGTCATGTCCGTAGACGGTACTACACGCTTGTCTAGTTTTTAACAGTGGTAATCTTGGAAGAATAACAACTCTACAGAGGCTAGGATTTCAACCAGGAGCTTTCACATATTCAGTACTGAAGGATATCGATGACAGAAGAGTTTCTGCGGCTGAAATTAATGCCAATAAAATTGAACAACAGATTAACCAAAGAAGAGACTGCTTGCAGATGAAGAGTATGCATATGGCTTGCACTAGTTCACACAGAGAAGGTAAGACCTCATACAAACACTGTCGAATCTTTGATTCAGTTTTCCTGTAACTTACATTTTTGTAACTTCGTGTACCTTTTTCTCACAAACCGCAAAGGGTAGAGAAATTAAATTTGGCATATGACTAGTCAGTACTATAGTGAAAAATTCTATGGAAGGAATATTCATTTAGTAAAATAGTAAGGCATTTATAGTAGAATATATTCCTTAAATTTGATATTTTATTTTTCAGGGAAATTTGGAGACCCGTAAAATTGTAATGAATGAAGATATCAAAATTCGGTTCCACAAATATCTGTAATAATTCTGTATGAAAGTGTGTACAAAAATTCATCAATTTTCCTTTTACAGTTTTTCCAAAAACGGAACATTTGTAATAGCATTCTTGAAAAAATCAATTGTTAATAAGTAAAGATGTAGATGTTCAATAAACATGAAAATTTATGTACATATGCTCATAACATTTCTTAATAGCTGTACCAAATTTGGGTTGATTATCTCAAAAAAATATTTTTTTATAAAATGCTTCTCAAAGTACTGTAGTTTCGTGTACGTCCCCCCTTTTAATATCTAAGGTTATCAGTCCCCTAGACTTAGAACTACTTAAACCTGACTAACCTAAGGACATCACACACACCCATGCCAGAGGCAGGATTCGATCCTGCGACCATAGCAGTCGCGTGGTTCCCGACCGAAGCCCCTAGAACCGCTCGGTCACAGCGGCCGGCGAGCGCCGATTGCAGCATAGTGTTTGTAGATGCGCAACGATGTTCCCATATGCACTCGTTAGTGTCAGTAATAGCGTTAAACGAGAAACCTCGACGAACAGAACCCTCGCGACCGTATCATTTCCTTAGACGTACCGACACTCCGTGTAACTTGTTCGTCGTTGCACAAAGCGGCGCAGTTTGCTGTTCACACCACCAAATGTGGTTTTGCGCCTCTTAACAGAGCTGTACAGTCTATGTGTTAAACATCAGCGTCCTCGTAGAGTCGTGAAAAACTAATGTATACTGTAAGACCGCTGTACTGTGTAAACTCTTGTACGCAATGTACAGATAATTATTAATTGAGCCTTAATATCTGCATTCCGTTTTCACGTAAGTCAATTTCCGCTTTATACAAAAAAATCAGCATATTAAAGTGTATTGAAATGCTTGTACGGCTCGGGTAGATTTCCGAATGATGCACTTCTACTTTGATCAAGTTTTACCGTACAATAAATGTATGACACCAATTGTGAAACCCAGCTGCAATTTTACAATTAATATAACGCCCTTGTGCCCCCTAACTTGATGAGAAACATGCGTGTAGTACCGTCTACGGACATGACTAGATAAATGATAAAATAAAATAACATAAATAAGAAATAGTAATTGGGAATAAAATACGGGACGCAAAATTGGGAGGCCGCAACGCTAGCCACTGTCTTTTTTTTATTTTGTTCGTTGCGTTTGATCTGAGCGAACGTCACATGTCACCCGTTCTGGCGGACAGCCCGCTGACCGAACATGCTGAGCTACCGCGCCGGTCTGCCATTAAGTGGGCTGAGCTTCAAGCATGCTAAAAGGCACTAAAATTACGTCGAAAAGTTTGATGGCCGTTTTCGCATAAACGGTCGAGTATCTGCTGATATACCGAGACACGTGTTCGCTTATTTAGGCTCCTCTTCCACTGAGCGAAATTCTGGGAAATAAAGTTATGGCACTTGCCGTGTTCTCCTTGTTAGCACAAATTTTGTTGAAACTGAAAATTTGGAGCTGTTATTTAGCAGTAAGGCTGATCTACCTGTATTTATTCGAGAATCGTGAGTCAAGTGTTTAGCACTACGCGCAAGCGCAAATACGCGGCTGTCGATTATTCATGTTTTCTATGGAGAAGTTGCTCGTTTTACGCCTGAGTTTTACCAAGTGTTACCACAATATGACAAAAACGTAAGTGATAACCGAATATTGAATGTTATTATTTCAATTGTGGAACTGCGTATTTCTGTGAAATAATAGCTGACGAATTAATGTTCTCTTTCAGCCAGCTGCTAAAATCGCACTGACATTTCGACATATTTTGATCAGAACAAATTAAAAAGATTTACATCGAGAGTGTGACAACTGACTATAACCTTTGTTTATAATTAACTAAAAAACTTCAAACCACACCATGGGATTTCATAATAAATCGAGCAAGTGAACTAGTAGGACGCGTTAAATTTGCTAATATGAACAGAATGAGAAAGGAAGCGAAAAATGTAGTGGTGAAAACAGATAGGTATTATTCGAACATATTTCTATCTGTATAATCATTCGAATAAATAGGTCCGCCAATAAATTGTAAATTAAATAACGATTAACATGTAATACCACTGTATTTTATTTGTTTACTTTTCGTGCAAAACTAGTATTTGTTCCCTTGGCTCACTGCAGTTTCTGTTTTATAAATAACTTATTAATTGTTTGTCCAAAAATGTGCCTTTGTGGCTCAGTGGCTTAAGTTCCAGACTACAGATCTTTGGCTTAGTGTTCTATCCGTGGTTGGTCCAACGATTTTTCCTGTTATTATCGCTTCTTTCACCTATAACAATGACAGTAGTGCCAAGTCAAGTTGCAACATATTTCGGAGTACCTGTTGAAATGTAGATCCTCTCTAAATGGCTGTATCTATTCAGAGGTAGGAGAAGGCAAGGGCACACCACCATGCATAGTAAACATAAAAGTGCTTATAGGTGGACGGCCTCAGCAGTTTGGGCTATAACGCACTAGGCAGTCACAGCGTTAAGCATCCAATTCAGTCAGCCCGCTGACGGTGAGTCACGACCCGTCAGCCGAGCAAGATGGAGGTGGAATATGTATGCCTCTTTCTCATAAGAAATGTACCTCACTATATTATAAAAATTATTTTTCCATTGTTTTACTTGCTTTATGGGTAGTGGATTGTAAGTTCACTTACATATATGTTGGAGCATACGGGAAATATAGTGATTCATCTGTTTTTATATAATCAGTTTTGCATGAAAATCTCATCACAAAAAAATTACAAATATCTGAGAAAAAACCCATATCAGGCAAGGGAGTACCGTTGTTGTGCGTCATTGTAGAAGCTGAGGCATTTGGTATATCTGAATATTTAATGATTGCTTATGGAGAAAGGAGTTTAACAAACAATACAACAACTTTTCAAAACCTGCTGTCTCGGACTAGGCTGTTTATAGAGTACACTCTTGCAAATAAATGGAGAACGGAGAATTTTTCATCTCGCAATGTATGTTCGAGATGAATTTGTAATTGCCGCAATAAATGCGTGCTTTGTTTTACAAAATAATGTACCAGAAAGAGATAACTATAAATTTGAAGACATACTGTATGTCCCTCCAGAACTGGAAATTCTCCCAAGTCATCAAGAAATCTATTTCAGGATGCAAGGAAGGTCTGGTAGCTTCGTCAAGTGCACGGACACTGAAGGCAGCTCATGAATTATTTGCCAAAAATTACAGTAGACTTGATGCTTTCGTCCAATTAAAAACAAAAAATGGTTCAAATGGCTCTGAGCACTATGGGACGTAACATCTGAGGTCATCAGTCCCCTAGAACATTGAACTACTTAAACCTAACTAACCTAAGGACATCACACACATCCATACCCGAGGCAGGATTCGAAACTGCTACCATAGCAGTCGCGTAGTTCCCGACCGAAGCCCCTAGAACCGCTCGGCCACCACGGGCGGGGGTCGTCTAATTTTTGCTTAAGAAAATTACGAGCTGAAAGTCACACATCAAAGTCATTATTAAAGATGAATTCAGGAGTGCATTGTATGTGCAGAACGTATTTTCTTTAATGCGATACTGGTAAATCTCAGTAAATCAAATAAAGTTTCTGACGAGACTTTTTTTTTAAAAAAAGAGTTGTTCCAGAAACTAGCGCTTCAGTCTGGAACTGCGCGACCGGTACGTTCGCAGGTTCGAATCCTGCCTCGGGCATGGATGTGTGTGGTGTCCTTAGGTTAGTTCGGTTTAAGTAGTTCTAAGTTCTAGGGGACTGAAGGCCTCAGCTGTTAGGTCCAATAGTGCTCAGAGCCATTTGAACCATTTTAACCAGAAACTAATTTAAAAGAAAGGAAAAGCACATTGTTTAACGAGTGAGAAAGGATTGGACCTATGAATGGAATTGGATACAAGTTTACCCATTATCCTTAACACTTTTTATTTACAGATGATGAATAAGTGTTTTTAATGATATACGTCAATATTGTTTCGGATAGTATTTGTTATTCATCAATAACGGATAATAATTTATATCTGTATTCGTAATTCGCCGTTACCATAAATGTTGCCCATGTCTGGTGCAAAGCGAATCAAATCGCACAAGAGCACGCTGTAAACTTGTAGCTGGTGTGGAAGTGAATGCAGGTGCGTGAAATCCGTGTGTGCGTCACTCCGCTGTGCCAGCCGCGTGTACGTGCGCTCACACGCCTGTCATAGCATCGGTAATCTTCGACAACTTCGGCCAACGTTCGCGAATCGCATTAGTGCTCTCACTCGCACGACAAAGGCGCATGTGGGCCACGCGGACAGGCCATCGTTTCAGGGCTCTTACGGTCCTCCAACGGCACCTCCGGTCATCGCTGACGTCGTAGTGCTCGTCAACGCTGATGTTTAACGAGTTCCGCTCAAGGCAGAGCACACGGTCAGGCTTTTCAGTGCAACAGTGGTAGACTAGACTCTAGAGGTGAATGTGAACGACGTCTGTACTCTGAGCGAATCGTTAAAAGAAACTGAGGATAGGTCACGGCTGCTCGAACGAAACTGCTCAAGAAATTTGAAGATCTTGAACAATGTTAGTAACAAAACAAGCGCAGACTCCTCGGGATTCCAGAGAACAGCGAATAGAACACAGACGAATTATTGATGAATCTTCCCTGAGATTAGCTAGGTTCGCAGGTGACAGTGAACGACATTGACAGAAGTCTCGGAGGGTGACTTTGGACGCTACGATCCATGAAACCTGGACCTGTAATAGTAAAGTTTGTGTCGTACAGGAAAAAGATCTGAAAACTTCAGAGCGAAAAAGAAACTCAGACTGTCAGGTCTGATAACTATGCGACGATCTCAACACTGTAAGGTTTCGAGCAGCGTGGTGTCGATATCTGGGCTATACAACGTATAGACAAGAGATGATAGAATAACTGTGAATACAGACGATGGAAAAAGCTCAGTTTGGATTGCAGATGTACTGACTTAATCTTATTTACACTTTTATTTAGCAGTTTATTGTCCTGTTATTGGTGTTACTCACCGTTATTGCTATTAATAGTACATACTTTTTATTTTCATCTTCCTTTTATTACTGTTGCGTGCAGATTATTTCAGCTCTGTGTATCGAGCTTTTTTTTGCTCCAGACTCAGCTAATTAACTTTTTATACCTGGGATTCACAGTCATATAGAACTTTATATAAAAGACATGATATTTACGCCAGTGATTGTAACATTTTATTTATTTTACGATTGCAATTTCGGCCTTAGGCCATTATCAAGTGCAGATTTTGTGGCTTTAAGCCATGTAAACTTAAAATGAGCTGATCAACGACATATAAATGTGAAAGTGTTACAGTCACTGGCGTAAATACGATGTCTTTTATAAAAGTCAGCTGAGTTTGGCCGCAATACCTCGCTTCACCATGAAACTACGTGAGCCGCTTTCACCTCCTCACCTTCCCCTCTACCGTTCCTGCACCTTCACTATGCTTTTCCCTCCTGTATGCGCTGATCCAGAGCAGGGCGTCGCATCAGCCAGTGGAGTCCTCGTGTGTGCTGCACTTGAACACATCCTCCTCCATGTTGCACACGTATACGTCTCTTGACGAGTTCTGCATCATATTTCAAACCACAGACATCCGTGTAATACTTCTTTCCGAGACCTGGCTCTAGCCAAGCATTCCCACCAGGTAAACCTAGACTGCTACATACGTTCACCAATAAAGACGATAACCAACTGGAATATAGGTTCATAGACATCAAATCCCTTAAGCTTAAGGAACGTATCTAATCCATCTCCTTTTGAAACCTCAAAGTAAGCAGATTGGCCAGTTTAATAACTGCACTCTTATGTCTCGAATCGACACCTGAGCATATAATTACAGCTAGTGACACTAACACAAATTTTCTGAACAACAGTCCTTGGAAAGCGAAATTTAAGTGTATGCTTTTGCTTCAAGTCTGACTTTACTTCAGTTTACTTCCGCTTACACAGCCACTAGTAACACCCTCACTGATTTACTTGCAACATAATCCCCACTCAGAATAATTCTTATCTCTCAAACATCTTCGTCTGGCTTACCTGCCCACAACGTAATTTCCTTGGCATACTCACTAGGATGTCCGAGAAAGAAAGCAAGACTGACTATATACAGAGATTTTAATCGCATCAGTCTATCTGAACCTGCTGCTCAGACGTAAGAATTGGTTTGGGAGATGACTTCTGGTTCTTAGCAGCCGTAAACAAAAAACTTCGTAGATCTTCTAACGAACTTAGTTACATGGCAAATGGAAAAGTGGGAAGAAAACCCGCAACTTGACTAACTGATAAGCTAAAACAGCTCATGACTCTCAGACACTGCACATTGTATATACAAGCTACTCAAAATCGTATTGCTTTACAAGCAGAAGCGGGACGGAGTCAGTCAAGCAGAGAGAAATAATAAGATCACGTATGTCCATACATTAACCGACAACAGACCCAGTAGTCCTAGTCGTATAATGCATGGCAATAGTCTTTTAGATCCTGAGTCAAATCAGCTCTCTTTCCGATACGTTATTTATGTCTTACAGAGTAATATGTCACAGATACTAGATTACTGGTAACAGTTACAAGTCTGGCACAATTATACTCGCTACTGAGAGGTCAGAAGCACTGTAGAGCTAGGTACGTACATTGCTCAATGCTAAAACACTTTCAGCTGAAAGTTAGTTTCGTATCACAAACTGGGTATGTATTTAAGGTACTACTACTAACTCTTACTTACACCATAATTACATACCATACCACCTGTAAAGACATAATAACAGCGGAGGTCAGCACAAGTGATGAAAACTCAATCAGAAATCAGTTGTTACTAAATGGTTTGAAGCTGTCTGTGATCAAGAAGACAGCAGAGATTCAGACACTGATGGTCACCAGACAATGAACCCACATGTTCTAACGTCTCAGTGAAGCAATCAGTGAGAATCAGATGATACAGATTTGCTGATTTCCTTATCGGTGACGAGGGACCTCAACAGGTTAAGTCACTGCCACCAATGAGCTCATAAAAATTCCACCTCGTTCAGGAAGAGGTAGTGGAACTAAACAAAAAGAAAAATCCACTCAAAATGAAGGCTTCCATACCAGAGATATTTAATAATCGTTTTCGTCTGTAAGAAATTTGACAATTGGACATTGTGTAGCCAAAGTGGACAAATATGTGATGCTGCTAAGCCTCTGCAAAATGGCACAATTGTAGATGAAAAGCTTAAAACCATGATTATTCTATACTGAATATAGATCAGCAATTGATTCTCTTGACCAGAAGGTAAATACATACAGTTGGAAGAGACAGTTAAATGATTTTGTCTGACGGACAAACATCCTGAATGTTGTAGCAATCAGTATCTTCTGCTTATTTTCACAATAACATTCCAACTACATGGAAGGCAGATCCGATAAACACAGAACTTTTCGTATGGAGAGGAGACTCTACAAGCTGTGTCTCCAAAATAAATTTCTACAAGTCACGGCACGTTATTACATTTCTAGCCATCGAACAAAGACTGCGGGAACTGAAAGATAAACAAGAGAAGTATGTTTCATGTGATCACATGTGTAAGACAGAGAAGCCGTCAATCACGAAAATGCGCAAGAAATGTATGGGAAGTGTTCGGTCGTTATATCTGATTGTGTCTCTGGGCAGTGCTGTACTGTACTCTCTGGAGGCATTTGTACATGAGGCACAGTGGTCAGTGGTTCACGCCTCCAAGAGCACCTAACTGAACACTCGCCGCGGGGAGGTAGAGATTTGGCAGTGGTGAAGGAGCTGTCGATCGGGGCGGCGCGCGCCATCTTAACTTCCCTATGAATAATAAGTGATTATCTCAGCTCTCGTGTTTCGTTACAATCTGAATGGATTCGAACCATTATACAGTCCTATTCAATTCATATTCCTCCGGTAAATTAACGTTTTTGTCTGCGCACGCTAACAAAAACGTAGCGAAATTATTTGTGAACAGTACAAATTTTAATGAGCAGATATTCCAATGTCAATCTGTAAAACTGAAAATTAGTTATTCAACTTTACAAAGTTATAGTTTATAATGTTGTATATCATAATATACAATATCGTCATAAATACTTTTTATTCATCGTGTGACTACAATCCTTTCGAAACTTGCTAACATTTCCTTTACTATCAACATTTGTTACTTGTTACAAGGTATGTGTCGTACAGACCACTGTTATACATTTTTGCTAGTCCAGCCACTCACGCATCCGAGGGTTAATGGAAGAAACCTCGAAAGAAAACAGGGAAGTCTTGAGACCATAGGTGTCAGTCCCATCACTCTACTTAACCTATCAACGACATAACTTTCTCACAAATTTAGTAGACAACATCTGATATTTGGATCTAAATCATGACTGCTTAACAAGGAAAAGGGCAGAGGAGTGATAGATATGTTGAAGACTGGGAATAAATGAACGGGAGTTATACAGAAGGGTCCAGAAGAAAGTGGACGCTCATTGTTAGTTAATATCTTTGGAACAAGATGACATATCGTTGTAAGAACGAAATTTCCGCTCTGCAGCGGAGTGTACGCTGATATGAAACTTCCTGGCAGATTAAAACTGGTGCTCCAGCTCTAGACTCGAACTCGTGTCTTTCAGGAAGTTTTATACCGTTGCAATTTTGCTTGGTCGCGTAGTCTTTTGTTTTCTCAGAAGATCTTGGCGCAGGTTTTCTAGCAGGAGACAGTACAGCAATGAATGAAGTAAGATAGTCGTTTGAGCAACGCAAGGCCGTATTGAAGTGGTATTGTAAGTACGAAAACATGATGGCACCATAATGGCGGTGGCGTATTGTCCACGAACTTAGCCGCCAACACGCACAACAATTTATCGTACTGGGGATACATCTGAAACCGACGGTACTGTTCAGGATGTCCGTAAGGAGAGATATAGGCGATCAAAAACATCGGCAAGTCCAGCTTCCAGTGCTGCAGTGTTGCAACATTTTACTAGGTCACCTCAAAAATCTGTGAAGCACGGTGCAGGTGAAAGCGAGGTAATCCGATCAAGCGTACGACTAATTCCGAAGGCTGCAAAGTGGAAAGTTTACATTCCAAGATCGCTGCACGCTATGAACGAGGACGCCCCAGATCGCAGTATGGACTGCTGCAAGTGGTTTGAAGGGATGTTTCGCGAGGGTGAACGGTTTGCAGGGATGGTTAATTGGTCTGACGAGGCGCAGTTCATACTGAACGGTACTGTAAACTATCACAGCTGCGTGTATTGGGCTGCTGAAAATCTTCACATACACGTTGACAAACAAATTGATCTACTGGGTGTTAACGGTGGTGTGGCCTATCATCGCGATGTTTGGTCCATTCTCTGAAGGTACCGGAGAGGTGGATCTTCATATGTTGCAAACATCGATTTTACCTGCCTCCCGAGAGATGTTTGGAAATGAAAGATTTTACCTACAACAAGACGGCGCTTCGCTTCACTGTCGCACAGATATTACAACCTATTTGGATGAAAATTGGATGAAAATCTACCTGGACGATGGACAGGTCGAAGAGGAGCTGTTGAGTACTCACCATGGTTTCCAGACGCTACACCTCTTTACTTCTGTCGAAGGGGTTCCTGGAGAAATGATGTTTATCAACGGAAGCCATCTATACTGAACGAGCTACGAAAGACCATAGAGGTGTCCTGCGCAGCTATCACACTTCCAACACCTGACAGCCGTAGTTTGGTCAAAACTTCAGTAGCGTCGAAGTGGTTTGGCTGCTAATGGGGTTCACTTTAAAACCTCCCCCACGTGCAAGAATCGTAGGGGTATGTCATTTTGTTCCATTACTACCGGATGTCAAAGAACGTCTTTTCTGGACCCCTCTGTATAACAGTCTCCAGGGAATTTTTATTTTTATTTTGTAATGTCCCTCATACTTACAGTGTGTATACACCAGTTTCAATTCACCAGCGATATTTTTCAGTTTTCTGGAGAAACATTCACGTTGACTACTATCACTTTTCATTTAAGTGGAATTTATCGATTTCAGCTAGTCCTCGCTAAAATCAGAGTATTCTAGTGCTTTTGTACATAGGGATATTTCAAATGGCTCTGAGCACTATGGGGCTTAACTGCTGTGGTCATCAGTCCCCTAGAACTTAGAACTACTTAAACCTAACTAACCTAAGGACATCACACACATCCATGCCCGAGGCAGGATTCGAATCTGCGACCGTAGCGGTCACGCGGCTCCAGACTGTACCTAGAACCGCAAGGCCACTCCGACCGGCGTACATAGGGAATTGGCTCTTTATGAAAGAAATTTTATATTGAGAAAATTACATACGTTATTATGTACAAAGTGGACCATTAAATAAACTCATAGTAGTGTGTCCTTATTTGAAAGACCTTCTCAGTTAATGATAAGAACTATAAATTTGTCCTTGTGAACCAGTAGACACATGATCAGACAAATTTATCGAGAATGGTACTGAAAAGGTACACAGTTGCTCAGAACTACCTCTGCAGTCTCACAAGACTGCACGAAAACTACAAGACATACTGAAAAATGACATATCAATGGATTAAGCATGTCTCCAAGCCGTGTCGTAGTTTCATAGCGCATCGCTAGAAGGGAGGTATGACAGAAAATGGCGTATTATTGGAGTGATGCATGCGTTTTGCGTCCTTGAATTCGATAAATGTGATTCAGTTGTCACGGTTCAGTGACGATTTCATATGAGATATCAGGTAAAAACTCTGACAAAACACTCCATGGATGGTACAACTCATTCTGTGAGACTTGCCACTTATGTGTTGCAAGGAAAACCGATGGCCTGGGAACGTCAGCAGAGAAGATGGGCCGCAATTCGTCAGGAGCCCAAAAAAATTACGAAACGCGCAAGCAGAGAATTGAATTTACCACAGTCAACTGTCTGGCGCATTCTACGCAAATGTCTGCTTGTAAAACCCTACCAGCTGCAGTTGTTGCATGCGTTAACTATTTGCGTCTGCGGTTTCAAATGACTTGCAGCGGTCCCTACGAAAAACCGTTTTCCACAGAAGCAGCGGCTTCTAGAAAACGATTTTTCACAAAAGATGATATTCAATGACGAGACCGATTCATTTGTCTGGGGAGATGAATCGTTATAAAATTCATTTTTGGGGTACAGATACCCATATGAGACTGTGGAACACAATGATTCTCCCAAAGTTGACGATGTTTGTAGCATGTCCTTTGGAAAAGTTAACTAACCATTGTTGTTTGAGAAATTACTGTAATGGCTTGGACCACAATTACAGCGAGACAGCGGAGACATCATTTTGCAACAGGGTGGTACTCTACCACACTTTCTTTCACACATCCGTGATTACCTCGCTGGCGAACTACCTTTGCATTGTATAGGATGTGCTTCCCATCATGCTTTTCTTCGGTGCCAACCCCTCCCCATAGTCATCTGACTTAGCTCCATGTGATTTCTTTTTTCATGAGGTTGTGTCAGAGTTCGTGTGTTCCTCCGTCCACTGCCAATTTGGGAAAGAACCAGAGCTCCGAGCCCTAATAGAAAGCACTGAAGCTCACATAGTTATAGGTACGGAAAACTGGTTAAAGCTGGAAATAAACTCAGCCGAAATTTTTGCAAACGACCTAATAGTTTTCAAAAAGGATAGATTAAGTACAGTTGGTGGTGGAGTATTTATTGCTGTCAAAAGTAGTTTACCTTGTTGTGAAATTGTATTAGATAGTTCCTGCGAAATAGTATGGTTAGAGGTTATATTTGACTTTCGGACTAAACTAATAATTGGATCGTTTTACCGACGCCCCGACTCAGAAGATATAGTTGCTGAACAGTTCAAAGAAATCTTGAGTCTTATTTCAAGCAGGTACCCCACTCATACAATCATAGTTGGTAACTACAGCTTTCGACGTCTTACGGTGAGCAGACACGACAGAGGAAACCCTGTCGTCTGTTGCTCTGACGTCAACTGTTCGGAGCAAGCTTAACATCAACCCGGCACTGTACGCAAAGATGGCCAGGTTGGCCGCAACAGTAGCAATTTCCTCTAATAGTGACTTTACTACAGGAGGCAACGTCCACGTTGGAGTCCAGGTGCGTTAAAATCACTGCCCTGGCTCCTCCCCTGTGATCCGCTTGCGTAACTCCTTCCACAAGTGTGACAAGATCATCCAAATCGCGGTAAGTCCTCGGGCGCCCTGCAAACAAAACTCTAGACTGATCTTCCGGCTTAATGCCTTACAGAATAGTTGCGACAATTTTCTGCCCAGGGAGTTGCAAATCAAAGTCTACAGCAGCGGTAGGCACCTCCCAAACATACTTAACCAAACTCTCGTTACTATCCTGAACGCAATAGAAATGTTCGTTAACAAGACCACTTTTGATTCTGACCGATAGATACTCTGAGTTCGCATGCACGCAACTTCTTTACGGACCCCCTGTTGAAAAGGACCTCTTCAATCATTTCCGCCAAGGGCCCTTGATGTGAAGGGTACATCAACGGGAAAACATTTCCTATGCCAGTTGTAAGACACTAACTTGCTCCTCTAACTTACAATAAACCACAAAAATTGAACTAGCTTCTCGTGGCTCTCTAAGCTGAGCCAGAGTGCCCCATTCAACACCGGCAGAAAGGGGTTCGGTAACTTAGAGAAGGGCGCGTGTGCATCCTCCAAAACCCGACTCCCGGGTCACGGAAGAACTACCTCCGTTTCGACAATCTCTGAACCTACCTCCTCACCAACCGACTGCCTCCCCACCCTAAGTTACTCAAACCAGTTTATAAACTGATTATATTGCTACGCAGTTACTTGATAACGGGTTGAAATTTCGGCTCGGTAGCAACCACGACAAGATCCTCTATCCTCCGCAGCCAGTGCTAAATTTGAGCCTTCAGACGATAATTCCAAAGATGTGAAGGAACACTATCTTTTAAAAGGTTGAAGTTTTCCTCGTGTTAGAATAGGGAAGCGGCGCAGTGCTGCGTAGCGACGCTTACCTGCCCAACCAGCTCCGCTGTTACCTGCACCGGAACGCCCACAGTTGCGCCGATGATACAGAAACGTCCCCATCATCTGAAAGGTTTCGTATCTTACTTTCGTACTGAAGCTGTTCCTTTCTCAAACACTCCACTCCCATCACAGCTCGACGCTTCCATTCGAAAGGAAATGGATCTGCAGCACCAAAACAAGAAAAGCAACATCTTCGCATAGTTACATCAGTCAATAATGCAAAAAACCTACGAATGATGTAGAATACCGCACAAATCCCCAAAGACAACCACGCTCTTGCCGCCAAAATGGAGCACAGCAACTGCGTAAGGTTGTCTAGGGGAGGAGGGTGGGGGGGGGGGAGGACTTGGCACAAGTAAGGGTTGAACGTCATTCAAGACCAAAGTATTTATTTTACCATGTAGCTTTAAGATCAATGAAACCAATTCAGAAAAATTTACATGTAAGATTTCAACAATTAAAAAATATTAAGAACAACAACAATCCCGACTAAGCTCGAACGTGTGGTGCAGTTTCTACTTTGCGTTCAAGTAACACTTGAATACACTGTCACACTCACCCACATCATACTATTAGAAACATAGGAAACCAAAAATGTTGTGTATGGTTATGAAAATATGTCCCGAGACAACAAATGAGCTTTACACTTAACTATCATGGCTATGGAAGAAAATACTTTCAACACCTCAAATCAAAGAGGCAAAAAGTTTTTTCAGTTCCTTGTGAATTAATCACTTGTCAGTAATCTTCAATTCTTATAATAAGAGATCATGTAATTATTAGGACGCAGAAATTGTTTTTTTTGTACTAGTTTATGTGACAAAAACGATGCAGAAGTTTCATACAGTATCTGTGCTTCAAAACGACAGCTACAACAATAAGAATTTGTGTCCCAAACAATTTAGCAATTCACCTTATCGTGTTTTCTGACATAGTGTTTAGTGATTTGCAGATGTTTGGTATCAAAGAATGTCCTGCAACACTACTGACCAAGAAAGGACACATACACTCCAAACAATACACAATCCGTAAAACACAAAGACAGGTACAATGCTGAAAAACAATTTTTTGTGACGCCAGGATACTGTTGATCAGAGGCAGCGCAATCTGCAGTCTGAGAATCCAACCGGCGGCACCCAGGTAGTTACTCAGCGTAAATCAGATATGGACACCTCGCGCTAGTAACTGCTAGTGTTACCTGTTGAGGGAAAGGATCTTCAATTTCAACAAATAATCAAATCATAAATGATCGCTAACTTCTCAATCATGGAACTGAATGCAATATGGCTACAAGTATGATTACACAACCACACACCAATAAAAGGGCAGAGAACAAGTCCTCAGTATTAATAGCAAAAGCAAAAGGGGCCTTATTATTTAACACACCAAAATCTCAAGAAGGAGATAAGATTCGGGGCTACCACGCAGGACAGAAGATCAACAGGATTTGAACGTATGCACACGGTAGGCAAACTGGCTTCAATTACATTAGCAAACAGTATATCAAATACCAAGAAATTGGCACGAACCATTTCCTCCCCGAATTAACAGTTTAGCTAGCAAGCTTCAAAGGCACTCGCAGCAATAAATGAGAACTTAAACCCAAACCTATAAAGTTAGCATATACAAAAAGTAAAAGAATACAGTGTTACTTACAGAAATCACAAATTAACACTGGTACAAAAAGCAGTTGGATACGAACATGTGCAGTCCTCTTGAACTTGCACTCAAAAGTACCCAAGACCAGGGCTTAAGCAAGTAGGAAGATTGAGCCGGTATTTTTAAAGTTCTAAAATCCATGAAGGCGGGTAAGATCCATAAGCAAACGGCGATGCACTGGGAAAGACAATAAGAAGGACCCTTTTGCAAGCCGCGCACAGTCCCCAATTCACTCAACAGAAGTAAGGTAACGCGCCACAGTTCTGAGACAGCACTATTCCCTCTTAACCAAGGCGCCACAACCACAGACTTCAGCAGAAGGAACAGCTTCAGTCACGTCGTGTCCTCCGGAGCCGCCAGTACGTAAATTCATTCTCGGACACGTGTCCCCAGCGAAATACCGAGGTCTAATCGTCCGATAGTGAAATCGCACGGTTCGAATGATAACATGATGTCTGACTCGCTCCACACACTGGCACTTGCTTACCTCAGAACGGCACGCCCTCCGCTTGAGGGAAAGATGGCATGCGGAAGATATACCGCGACCTGTCGACACGATACGGCTCAGATATTATACCCTTTTAAGGTATGCCAAGGCCTTTTGGGAACAGCAAAATACTGCATACGTATTCCTTATCATATAATCCTCCAAATTCCATATTAATCACACCTTTCCACATATTACATTCATCCGCCTTTGTAAATTAACATTCAACGTGTCTCACGAAGGATCGATGTTCGATCCACAGAGTTGCTAAGGGATTTTCTCTGGTAGGGAGGCGTTCATTTGTTGCACACAGCGCGTGAGGACGACAATGGAACTGTTTGAAAGATGCTCAGTTTCTAAATCAGACGTTAACGGTTGTGAGAGCCGAGTGATAACTATATCCATCCACTGGAGATACGTGATCATACAGCTTTCCGCCTTCACTGTTCTTTATTCTACGATTTTTGTCTTTTTTACGTTATAAATATCATATGGCGGAGTCCATCACAGGAAACAGTTACACTGAATTAGGGATTCTTCTCATTTCATATATAAGATGCTATTGTTAAGCGATATATAAACAAGGAGACGATACAGGCATGAATTTGTAACCATACTCACTTTGCAGCGTGGATGGGGATGTTACTAGTGATAGCTAGCGAAAAAATCATCTTGTATAATTATGATGAAAGAACTTACACAAACATGGTAAAACTACTTCATCGTCCATTTACGTGTGGTTCGTCATGATACTTTGTCTTTATTTTGTATGTTCAAACTGTTATCAGGTTGAAACGGACAAGTGCAATCGGCTTCACTCTGGTTACATAACATTCAGCCTCCATAGTCCCGTTGCTGTTACGTTCATAAAAACACGTTATTCAAAGGTCAGTCTGAAGTGAGATATCGTAAACACTTCATAAACATAACATACTTGTACTAAATGAGCGTTGTTTGGTTCTTCCCACTCACAAATTTCTTATCATTTGAATGTAACAAGAAGGAGTCAACCTCCCGAATAAATATCAATCGGGGTGTTTAGAAACAAAGTCTCTCATCAAAAACATGATTAGACCTTAGAAGCATGATGCTGAGTCTCTCTTTTCTAAAGGTTGTATCGGCGCACGGGTTACCACTATTTGTTCATCTGGAAAATTTATTTTTATTTTAACTTTGTTAGCGAATGCCGTTCAGGTTTCCACAGTCGTCAGGTAATATAAGGTAGGTTAAATTTCTGTACAAGGAATGTATGGCCACCTTCTATCCCTCCACGTGCAGCCATCTGCGGTTCGTGACTGGCTGACGTTGTGTCAGGTGGCCCTTCCGGCCATATTGTGTATTCTTGTTACCTTAGTACTATAGGGCATGTTACGTTTGGTAATTTCCATTGAAACGATTCCGTAGTATTGTGTTTCTGCTGCGCTTTTTGAGGCCAGAAAAGAAGAAAACTTTATAGGGTTCCTGGTGGAGGGAGAAATGCAGCAAGAAGAAATTTTATTTCAAGTAATTAACGTAAATCGTCTTAAGATGTAATATTCACGGATGAGTACTTGTATGTCAGGTAATAAAGTAGTGCAGTGTTTGAACTTGAACAAGTTTGTAATTAAAGTTGCCCGGGAATGATGTAAGATTGAATTCTTGATCTATGAATTCTTTTTATTGGTCTGCATCCGCTTGAAACACTCAAGTAAAGATGGCATATAAGTGAGCACATCTGACTATCATTTCATTTCTTTTCTTCATTAATGTTAAACGTATGGAACTTTGCATGTATGTGTCTACGACCATACTACTTGTCTGGCGTAGCGGTAATAGATTATATAGACGAACCTTCCTCATGAATCAGCCCATTTATTAGTAAAAACCATATGAAAATCCCTTCAGTAACTCTGATTAGCCTTCACATACCGACGGCGGGGTGGTGGGGTTGGGATGAGGGGGGGGGGGGGGCGAGGAATTTTCTGCCAAAAGAATCACTCCTGGATGTATTAGCATCTCGTATTCTTACTATTCTGTTATTTCTTCTACTAAGTGTTTTACATTGTCATTCGGTGCTGTTAACTTGATTTTTAACGGCCTCCTGCAGAGCTGTGTAGCAAATGTTCCAAAATTTCATGCAGTCCACTTTTCAGTTCCGTACAATATAGTGTTACAAAGGTGCTAGTTCTAAAACGCATTCCTCACTTTCGTTTGTCTGTTTTATCGCAGTAGAGAACTCACATAAATGAACTAGTTCTTCACCTGCGTCAATCTACTTCTGATCCCTCCACATATTGTTGCCTCCTCTACTGTTATGTTTTCAAATTTCGAAGTATAGCAACTCTACCACTCACACCTACACACATTCACGCCTAACTAGGTCCTACACTCATTCAGGTCTAAGTAGGCTGTTCGTTCCAGTCATCTATTCCTACATCTGCATCCATACTCTGCGAACCACCATGAAGAGCATGTCAGAGGGAATTTCCAACTGTGGCAATTATTAGGATTTTTTCCTGTTCCACTAGCATATCGAGCACCGGAAATATGTTTGAAAGTTTCTGTGCATACTGCAGTTAATCTAACTTTGTTCCGGCAAATCCTACTGGAGCGGTATGTGGGAAATTAAGCATACTGCTAGACTGATCATTTAAAGTAGGTTCTTCATGCTTTGTATGTAGGCTTTCTTAGGATATTCTTCATCTGTGTGGCCATAGTGTCCGTAGTTGCTTTACAATTCTTGGGGGTATTTTTTTCTGTCATTGCAACTACAAATATGCGTGATTTTTTTCAAAATGTAAATAATTTAATTACAGACCACTGATGATGCTCTACCTCAACAAAGCGAAATGCCTCTGAGGGAAAAAATTCGCATTTTTGTCATTTTTGCAGTTGTAATGACAGAACAAAAATACCCACCCCCAAGAATTTCTTATGAAAGTCTATCTACCACTCATCAACTAGTTCCATTTCTTCAGCATCTCCGTGACACTCTTCCACGAATCAAGCAAACCTGTGAACATTCCTGCTGCCCTTCTCTCTATACGTTCAGTATCCCCTGTTAGTCCGTTTGCTATGGATCCTACGCACTTGAGCGATTTTCTAGGATGGTTTGCACGGGTGTTTTGTAAGCAGTCTACATCGGAGACTGATTACGCTTTTTTAGTACACTACCATCGATCCTAAGTCTGTCATGTGCTTTATCTATGATCAAGCCTACGTAATCTTTCCGTTTAATACCTCCACAAGCTGTTGCATCCTGGAGTTTTATGAGTTGACCAATTTCATTTGTGACTCTTGATATTTTAAGCCTAGGAGAACACGGTTACTCGTTTTGTGAAGTGCAGAATTTTTATATTTCTGAACATTTAAATCAAATTGCAAATCTTTGCACCAGTCTGCTATCTTAGCAAGATCCGAGTGAATAATTATGCAGGTTTGTTCAGAAAGTCCTTCCTTATGAGTTACTTCGTCACCTGCAAAACGTCTGAGTTTACTACTAATATTGTCTGTAACATCAGCACGAAAGACATGGGCCCCAACATTACATACGACACGAATGACATGGATTCCAACACACTTCTATGACGTACATCTGAAGTCACTTCTATGTCTGTCGACGATTCTCAAGGCAAGGTAGCATGTTATGTCCTCTCCCGTCCAGACACAATGATATCACGAAGAGAGAACTGGGCATACAAGTGCAGCATGCATTGTTGCCAGTATGCCTCCCTCCCACTCCTCCTTCGTCCTATGCCCCCCAACCCCTCGAGCAGACTGTCCTACTGCTGGAATGTTCAAGGGCAAGTGTCTTATTGGTAGGGTGTATTGAGACAGCATGAATGGTTGCCAGATGTTTTCCAAGAGGCGGAACTACCCTCAAGGTCAAGAGGACAGGGAACCAAATGCAGGTTTGTGCACAGAGTGTGTTCCCTGCCCAAGGCTTCCAGACATAGGAGCAGTCACGGAAGCCACTTGATAGACTTTAATGACAGTCTCTATGACGTTACATTCCAATACGGTGGCCCTGAAAATACAAAAAGTGTCACACAGTTCCGCCAAGCTAAGACAGCAGAACCAGCCCTCAGAGTCACCCTAGACAGCTTCTAAACGATTTCCTCCATCCCTGTAACAGCGCTGTGGACACAGTCCAATCGCACTCAGTGTAGAATGGTAGTAAATCCAAGATACCTGTATACCACTTAAATTTATGAAAGGTGAAAGATGGTCCATCGACCCTAAGCTAAAAACTATGATTTACAGTTGTTACCATATTTTAAACAATTCCATATTTCATGGCCTATTTACTTAAACATAGAAACAATTAGCCCCTCCCATTCAGATATGTACAGCAGTATTTTATTATCACTCAGGTATGGACATTTAATTAAAAAAAACACGCTTCGTATGGCGCAAGAGACATCGCTCGCCGCACAAAGGATACTGGAATTAATTCTGGATTTCTTACAATGACTGCAGCAGTTTTTATGTGATCACACTGTAAACATTTGCAAATGGCTCTCAGCACTATAGGACTTAACTTCTGAGGTCATCAGTCCCCTAGAACTTAGAACTACTTAAACCTACGGACATCACACACATCCATGCCCGAGGCAGGATTCGAACCTGCGACCGTAGCGGTCGCGCGGTTCCAGACTGTAGCGCCTGGAACCGCTCGATCACTCCGGCCGGCATGAACATTTGCAGCCGCAGTGCACCGTCCTGTATGAATATGGGCCATCTATCTGCTGGGAGCGAGCACGCCTGCTGCTAGAAATTGCCGTATGAGCCAGCTGGAGACTATACGCATTTGTTGTAGCCCTGACCAGCAGCCAAGCATCTGCGGAACTTCCACCCAGCCATTCCTCAGCCGCCTGTCCATGACCGTGCAACTGCTGAACTTTTGCTGAGTTAATTGAGCAGAGGGTGTGCACAAATAGTGATACCTCTGCCTCTACTGGAAGGGGATTGCGTGAGGCAACCGGATTCTGGTGCGAGTACAGGAAGCACTTGACAGGCCTCAAGACACAGACGGCGGACTTCTGCCTTTCAGGGAGAGGTGTAATGAGGGTTGCCGAAAGGCCAGGAGCTATCGATGTTCTGTGCATTAAGACAATATCCGATGTGCCAGATGCAGGTGAGCACGCACCTTCTTTCGGCCCTCAGCTCACATGTTGAATCTACATCCGTGTTAATCTGTCTTCTGCGATGAAACATGCATCTGATAGCTCTGGAGGGCGGGAGGAAGGTTGTTGGCGTCTTCGTCTCGAAGCTGATATTTCAAGTAGCCGGCCGGTGTGGCCGTGCGGTTAAAGGCGCTTCAGTCTGGAACCGCGTGACCGCTACGGTCGCAGGTTCGAATCCTGCCTCGGGCATGGCTGTGTGTGATGTCCTTAGGTTAGTTAGGTTTAATTAGTTCTAAGTTCTAGGCGACTGATGACCTCAGAAGTTAAGTCGCATAGTGCTCAGAGCCATTTGAACCATTTTTTGATATTTCAAGTAAGTAGAGAAACATTTGAGTGCGTGTATTTACGCTTGATACTTAAACGTCATCGCCTGTTCTAGAAATACCTAGAACACCACTCACCACACAGGGTTGGCAGCATGTAGTGGACATCTTTCGGTGATAGCCAGGTCTCCTATGATGACTGTGATGACGAGGGTGATAACGAAGCACCCACCTCTCACTTAAATGATGACGCTATTCTCACCCATGAGCTCACAGAGCTGCCACAAGGTTTTGTACTAGCACATACGTAAGCAGTAATTCATAAAAGTATTTCGACGAGAAATTTTCACTTCCATGTGACGCTTATCAGCCAACAGTTGCCTGTTACATTTTTTTCATAGGAATTTTAGAATCGTCAGCAGGCTGCTTTGATTCAACCTTCTACTATCATGACTGGGAGCTATTTTAGTTAAATGTAAGAAAATAAGTTGATGAACTACTGTGGAGCTTCTTAGCAGACACTCATGAGTGTAACACACGAGTGTGTGCCACCAGGCACGAGAGCGATTGAAATGCTAGTATTTGAAAACAATAACGCCTTCAGAAGGGGCTGTCTCCAACTTATTACTTGGCGGCCTGCCAAGGCTACAGCTGTGCGCCAATTGAGACGATGGTGGTTGCCAAATTCACGCAGGAAATAGTTCCGGATTTTGTGCATTAGATGGGAATTAAGATGAGCGTGTGTAGATGGAATTTCCAGAAAGATAATGAAGAAGATTGTGTGCAAGCAGATCCGAGTGGCAAAAGTCAGTTAGGAAACAGTCAAAGGACCGGCGATGAGCAGCAGTGACCAGCGATAGAGTCAGTGATTAGTCAGTAGTCTTGGAGTTAGTAGAGTATCAGCGAAGGTGCCAACAACTTGCACGACAGCAGTAACCGATGGAAAAGTACTGTAGTTCTCCGTCCACAAGAAGGCAGTACTACCTTGAGCAACACAACAACAACTGATTTTTATACTGATGAGACAGGTGGCACTTGTTTCTTGATAGTGGATGCAAATGTGCAATAAACAGAAGCCTGGTAATAGGTAACTGCTCTTTTTCCTGAGTTAGGCACCCCAGTTAGTGTATTTTACATTGGTTAGACAGGTGTCACTTGTTTCTTGTTGCTGGTTGCCTATGTGTAGTAAGACAGAATCCAAGTAAAATGAGTGTCGACAGTACTGGCATCAGGTGTAACTCACGTATATATGTTAACCGGTCAGACACATAAGATACAGAAATGTCTAATGATAAATAAAATTGCTTAACGAGTTCAAATCATCTTCGTACTTTGGCATATCACCACCCCTGCCATATATCCTTCACTGTTCCCTGACACCGACCCTAAGATAACAAACGAGATTCTACTCCCTCTAGACTCCGTTATAAACATTAATTAAGGCGAAACGCAACGAACAGTATTGCCGTCAAGCCCTGATCATGCCATGGAGGCCACACCAGCTCTGCGTTGGTAGCTTAGACTCGTGCCGGGAAACAATGTGACATTACCAACAGCACCTGAGCTGAGACCGTCAACATCAAGGCAGTCGGCCTCACTGAGACCACCTTTGGCAGTTCTGATAATACAGGGAAACCTCATTTACACATTTATCACCTCTTATTTTTTACACTTGTACCCTGTTTTGTGCACTTTTTCGCTTTTGCATGCAAAGTTACCTGACTTTCACGCTTTCAATTCGCCTTTTTACGCTATTATTTTTAACCCCCCCCCCTCTCCCCCAATGTCATTTTAATCGCACTTATCCTTGTAAAGAACAAGAAATTGACATGAAATTTTCGTATATGGTGTGACAGTGATAATTGGTTTGCTGTCTGCATGAAAAAGTGCTGTCGTTATTGTGGGTCGTAGCTAAAATACGCGCACACGTGGCGACACTGTTGTTCATGACCTTGTGGCAGTCGGTTTCAGATATAAAGAGGGGGAGTGCTCCCGCGGTCCCACCATCATAATACATAACTGAAGTATGCAGTTGCAGCTCGAGTTATTTTCAGCAAGTAGAGAGCATACTGAGTAAAACTAGGAGTGTTTTTGAAAGGAGTGAACTTAATTTTTTCTAGTATAGTTTCCAGTTTTTATGCATACGGAAAATGAAGGGTTTGTCACAAAACAAAACAAGGTGTTTCTCCATTCATGAGAAAATTAATGTAACTAAATAAATGGAAAGAAGTCCTAACATTACAAAACATCTCAAAATCCCATGCTCTGCTTGAACTACCATAGTGTCCAATAAAACACAGATAAGACCTAGTGCTTTGAAAGCCGGCCAAGCATCCTGAGAAATGTACTCGTATCAGGGTGTAAAGTTTGCGGGCTTGGAAAAGTGCCTACAAACTCGGTTTCAGCAGCAGAGTACAGTTATTGTGCCTATTTCAGGAACAATATTCAAGGAAAAGTCTTTAGAATTCTCAAGAAAAAGGTAAATGAATGAAAAATTCACACACCCTCAAAGTAAGATGTGGCATTACTGGCTGCAGAGTTTGTGGGGAGACTAACAGCGTGAATAGCGTCACTGTAGCATGCTGGAAAAAATGTGATCTTCCCAGTCTAATTGGAAAATACTGCCTGAAAAATGTTTTCAACGTATGATAATCAGGACTTTTATTGACTTATTGATGGACAAAACACTGGAAGCTAAGTGCGATCTCTTCTTAGGGGTAAACAGAATCAGGCAGAGAATGATGGTCCTCCTCACCACAAGCACAGACGGCTGTGATAAATTGCGACCACTTGTGACTGGGAAGTCAGCAAAGACTCGATGCCTCATGGGAGTAAAATTGTATCTCACTGAGTACGAGTCAGACAAGAAGACATGGATGGTTCCAAGAGTCACTCGATGAGCTTAACGTGCACATTAATCGTTAGAAGACAACTGTCGGCTCACTCTCTGGCACTACAGTTCAGCAACATAGAAATGGCAGTTTGTAGCATATTGCTTGAGCCATCGTCAACCTCTGGACTTGGTCATTATTCCTGCCACAAAAGCAAAGTATATAGATATACTGGTTCAAAGTGTGATTGCACATTTCAACAGTGGAAAGGAAGATCCTGAACCGGATACGTTTCACATAGGGCAAATAATCGCATTGTAGGTTAGGATACTCTTTCCACATACAATGATTATTTATAGCTTTCCCGGTTATTTCCCTCTGAACGTTACTAAAATTTTTAGACTAGATCTCTAAATTAAATTAAATGGCAGTGTATGTACATTTTTAATTTAGTTTTACATATCTGTCAATGTAGTACACAAGGACCGACTGGGATCAATTGAAGCCAAAGACAGTCGAAAAATGCTTTAGGAAAGCTGGTACCATGGAAGATGAAACCCAAGCTTAGCCCAATAATCCTGAAGATTTTGACGCAGATTTCGATGTACCAGAAGATAATGACTAGGCTCATGTTTCAAATGTAACTGATTTGTGTGATTGTATTGTTTGTGATGCCGATGTAGCCATGGGTTGAATGCAGAATGAAGATGAAATAACTAAAATTGTTCTGCCTCCATGAATTAAAACAAATAGTTCTGAAGAATATAAAAAATTGCATGGTTACTCCGTGGATCCACCCTGTCAGAAGTATTTACTCGTTTGAAAATAACACAATGTTATCTAAGATGAAGAAACGTTACTCATAACTAGATGTGCATAGTAATTCCATATGAACATCTGATCTACGAATGCAGTGTTATTTCCAAAAAATACACAATTGATTCATTCTTCAGGCCTAAGTAACTTAAATTGTCCATCATTTAAGCTGAAGCCTATTTGAACTACTGGACTTCCTACTGTACAGTATATATGTATTTTATGTTTGCATGCATTTGAAGTTGACACACATGTGCTAAGAAGTCTCATTTTAATATTAATCTCACTTGTAGGTTTATTTTATCATTCCTCTTCAAAAACATGGAAATGAGATTCTATTGTAATATTCTATCAACTACCAGCAACTTCTTGTCCCGCCCTGTTAGTATTGATGACCACCAGGCATATCGCACAGCATTGCCATACTCAGTGATTTGAGGTGCATTTAGAGATAGCATCTCGTTTGCTCACATCGATAGTAATATGGTTAGGTGCCAACATTCAGTCCTTTTCCTAAATGAGTGCTTACCTGTTTTGGAAAGAAAACCTCCTAAAATCATAAATGATCCATGGTATCCTGTCATTAGTTATAGTGCAGTGGTGTGCAGTGAGATCATCAACTGACACCTGTTGGTGATGGTAAAAAACTATTGCAGTGCGATGAAAATAGTGCAATATCATGGGACACTTGAATTGCTGATCTGTTAGAGAAAAAATACAACTTGAGTGTTATACAGAACTGCAAGAAAGAGGGTACGAGAAAGCTCTTATTTGAGTTCTGTTTTTGGAAATTCATCCACGTGTGTTTGATCCATTAACTGGTCGTCCTCCTACATCCATCTTCCAGAGGATATAGCTGTTAAACAGGGCATTATTAACGTCTAAAAACAATGTTTGTTCACAGTGGTCAGTTTTGGCTTGCTAGAGAAATTACAGGAATGATGCACAATATATAAGTAAATACCAAACGGATAATATACGTGGAAATTATAACATTGGTGGCATTGAATTACCCATAAAACTCCAGGATGTCAATAAATTTGAAAGTTAGATTTCCTGTACATTTATTCATGTATACGGCCAGGATGTCAAAAACAAACCTGGTAAGCATGAAGTTGTTGGACCCCTTCCTTTCTCTGATTTTAACAGTCAGTTCCAGAATTATGCAGATTTGTCATTTACGCTCGGGTGAAAGAAGTCATGGGATAGCGCTGAGCGTGTATACAGATGGTGCTAGTATCATGCACACAATGTATAGAAGGGCAGTGCATTGTCTGTGCTGTCATTCGTACTCAGATCATTCCCACAGTATGAAAAGGTTTTGAAAGTGGTTATGGCAGCACGACAGGAATTAACAGACTCTAAACGCGGAATGTATTTGGAGATAGATGCATGGGACATTCCATTTCGGAAAGCATTAGGGAACTCAGTTCAAATGGTTCAAATGGCTCTGAGCACTATGCGACTTAACGTCTGGGGTCATCAGTCGCCTAGAACTAAGAACTAATTAAACCTAACTAACCTAAGGACATCACACACATCCATGACCGAGGCAGGATTCGAACCTGCGACCGTAGTGGTCGCTCGGCTCCAGACTGTAGCGCCTAGAGCCGCACGGCCACTCCGGCCGGCAGGGAACTCAGTATTCCGAGATCCACAGTTCCAAGAGTGTACCGATATCACCAAACTGTAGGCATTATCTGTCACCATTGGCAACGCAGTGGCCGACGGCCTTCACTTAACGACCAAGACCAACAGCTTTCCGTAGAGTTATCAGTGCTATCAGACAAGCAACGTTTGTAAAATAACTGTAGAAATCAATGTGGAATGTATAACAAATGTAGCCATTAAGACAGTACAGCGAAATTTAGCGGTAATGGGCTATGGCAGCAGACGATCGAAGCAACTACCTTTGCTAACTGCACACCATTGACTGCAGAGCGGTTCTTGGGCTCGTGACCATACCAGTTGGACGCTAGATGACCTGAAAATCGTGGCCCCATCAGATGAGCTCCGATTTCAGTTGGTAAGAGCTGGTGGTAGGGTTTCAGTGTGGCGCAGACTCCACAGAGTCGTGGATCCAAGTTGTCAACAGGGCACTGTGCAAGTTTTTAGTGGCCCAGTAATGGGGTAGGCTGCAGTTACATGGAAAAGACTGGGTCCTCTACTCCAACTGAACATTTGCAGCCGTTCATGAACTTCATGTGCCAAACAACGATGGAATTTTTATGGAGGACAATGCACCATGTTACTGGAACACAAATGCTCACGACTGGTTTGAAGAACGTCCTGGACATTCGAATAAATGGTGTGAACAACCAGATCAAATGACATTAATCCCATTGAACTTTTATGAGGCATAATTGTGCACAAAATCCTGCACCGGCAACACTTTCGTAGTTATGGATGGCTACAGAGGTAGCGCGGCTAAAATTTTCTGGAGGGGACTCCAATGACTTGTTGAGTCCATGAAATGTGAGATTTGGGCAGCAGGAGGTCCGACGCCATATTAGGAGGTATCCCATGACTTCTGTGGCTTCAGTGTATATCTCAAGGAAATAAACAATGCTGCTGCTGGATAAAGAATTTGTGTCACCCAATTTCTCGTTGCCACCCCCCCTCCCCCGCCATCAAATTTATCAAAAACTCGTGGTGCACAGCATATTTGCACTACTTGCCTGAACCCATTTCATATGAGTAAGCGATTAACATAGCTTCTGCTGCATTGCTCTACATAGGACTAGATATGTATAGAGATACCTACTGACGCAAATAAATTCTTAAAATTTAAGAAATTTCACTACCAATACACAGTACGTTTTATCGTATATGCTCACTTCAAGTATCTTCTCGCTCCTGTGGTGTGCTGTGATAGCGACTACATGGCCTTACATCCTACCCTCAAAGACCAATATGTACTATATGTGAAGTTGATGTGGTTTATCACACCAAAATTACAATGACCAACTCGAAGGAAGGTAAAACATTATTTGATGATACAGTTGACTGCCATGTTTTTGGACTGCCATTTGATAAGGAAATGGATGCTCTGCATAGTAATCATTGTCATCTGGGGGCAAGCTCTGAATGCAACCTGAACTACAAACTACAATGACACTTATCCATTTCTTTCCAGAATTAGTAGGTGTGTTGCTCATTTCGTTTTTGAGAAATTTGCTGATTTTGTCTTGTGCAATGATATGGTTAGGATCCTGCCTCAGACCAATGAAAACATATTTCATTTTCCAAGTGAATCATGCCAATGATTATGCTGCACTTCCTGGACTCACTACAGTGTATGCATGTACCACATCAGTAACTTGCTGAAACTACACATCAGGTGGATATGCTACTCTCTTGCTGCCCATTCTGATGATGGTAAGGTTCAACTTGTGACAAATAAAGTGGTCTTCCCATATTACTATCAATTTCCATGGAGAAACTCCATAAAGCCGTGTTGGCCAGCACAACCACATTTTCTAGTAATCTTAAAGGCTTGCCATAACGGCTGCAAAAATGGCCATTTCGAGACAATTCTGGAGAGTATGCATGGAAACATATATGCTGGACTCTGCATCCTACTACACTGCACCAGGTCTTTTGTGGGACACTACGCTCAAAAGCGCAGGAATCAATACGAAACTCTTAACCAATCTCCACACGATGTAGTTATTTGTGATCGAAATTTGTAGGGGAATTTGCCAGTGGTTACATATGAAGGCAAAAGCAACTAACTTGTGAATAGGTGAAAAGTTCAATAGAACATCTGCTAATTCAAATTACATCCTGTATCAGGATGTAAACATTTTATATGGACATGCATGCAACAATCTCTGCCCATTGCGGGAGGCTTGACGCCTGTCACATGAAGAAATCGTTGCGCTGGGTGATTTCTCATCTGTGCCAGCAGAGTCTGAAACACGATATTTTGTGGCGGGGGCATGCTATATCCTAACAGATTTGCATGAAGCACACAGCGATTTTCCGCTATGTCCTGATTATCGACATCAGTGAAACCGTTCCCTCCTCAAACTGATGATGCCAGGGATAAAAAAAAGGGGGAATGGAACTGATTAGAATTAAAGTCTACCAGTCATGCTCATTATGCAATACATTGGTATTATTACCAGTAAGAGAAACTATGCAACATATGATTTTGAGACAGACTCTTAGAAGCCTGTAAATAATGCAATCAGGAAAACCACGCAGAATGTTAGAAACCATTGTGTTATTTATTTAGTCAGTTCCTATTATGGAAGTAACTGACTGCCAAGCCAAATTTTAAATAGGCTACCAACGTCAACAAAAAATTTGTACCTCTGGAAATGGCTAAGGTTTTCATTGAGTTCATTAAACCTTTTTTTGGCGGTATGTGTATTTTCGGCCTATCGAAACTCCACATGTTCCAGTTTCATTATGAGTTTGCAAAAACTCATTTTACTGACCCAGAGCTAATTTACTGGGTAAAGGGTTGTGACCTTTATAAAGTATTAAGATGCCACCGCAATGTATTCGACATATCAGGGTATACGATCGATAACTCTCTCGGCATAAAGCCTGCTAGCGATAAGGTTATCGTTGTGATGAAAGACGTGGCGAATGGGTTGCAGACAGAGGAATTTGTAGGTCTTACATCGAAATGAATGTATACTGCACCGTGACAGGTACCACCCAAAGGCAAGTGAATGGTGCGCTTTCTGTGGCCTCAATGATCCTCATGGCAGATGATTTCTTGGAACTCCTATGATGTGGTGCAGATATGCTCCTTCGCATATGGTATGCCAAGTCAGTTTTCAATCACAAATTAAAAATCAGGCTGCTACTTCAAGATGACAAACGCGTCATAAAGTCCTTCCAAAACTGCAAGCAGTTGTAATCTTTCAAGATTCTCATGGGAAAACATATTGCACAAAAATTTTATGTATACTATGAATAAACAAATTAATTTAGTGCGAAAATATTGTACAAAAAAATTTGTTACCATACATCGGTGTTCCTGTTGATAATCGGCACATTAAATTCCAAGCCCAGGCACATACAAACCATTCAGTATAAAAAAGGAGCCAATGCAGTTCCTTAGATATATAGTGAATGAGTTGAAACCATTCAGTATTAAACAAGGGCAACAGTAGACACAAAGTGAATAAGACACACGTGAAAACCACAGGAAGCGTTCGACGTCAGTACACATTTGGCAAAGAAAGTATAGTGTGCAGATGTAACCCAGTAGACATAGCATTTTGGACTGCAAAAAGTGGAGTAATTTTGATTTTCAGGTATGTCGTATGTATCAGCTATCTCCAGAGAAATCCAAGTTTTGGACCTTCACCCTCTCGTATTTTATCCGCCGTCTTGAAAAGACCTCTAAGAAATGACATTTCTTTCAGTTTTTCTTGAGTAGCTCTCTTCCAGTGCCTTTTGGACAACAATATACCATCATCAGTTGTAAAGAGAGCTCAATTTCCTGCAAATTTCACACACTAAAGCTACTGGAATACGATGCCGTGAAATTCGTCAAAAGCGTCAAGAAATCTAAAAAAGTTAGAGATGTTCGTGGTTTGGCCTTAGTGACTCCTGGTGCAGTTTTGTGCCCAATAACCAGTGATGCAGAGGATTTCATACAAAATATTTTTAACTACCCCTTTTACGACGAGAATTTTTGCCGTAACAATTTTACTGAAAGCAACACGAAATAGAAAATACCATCGTCAGCCAAAACTAATATTCCTGAATGTAATTTAATCTGCAAGCCACATGTACACAATATACACGTTTAGTTCATAATTTTCATGTCATTTCTACGGAGTAAGTATTTTTGAAAAAGAGAAACACATATTTTCAAAACTTTTGTATGTGCTTACGTTTCAGCAAAATACAATTTAAAAACAGACGATAAAGTTTTGTATACGTGATTAAAATAAAATTTCAGTTAAACAATAATCAACTTCTCATGTTTTTATTCAGATGTGGGTGATGTGTACCTAACAGGCTAGTGGACCATGTAACTCGTCTTCTTGCATTTTGAATTCAGCCTCTGGTGCATTACTAAATGATTCTAAACCACCATGAACCTATAATCGTACAATGGATCACGCAAGTCCTGTTTCTTTGCAGCCGCATTTGTTGCCACAAGTCTTCTGTACTGCTATGAATTCACGTTCAGCAGTGTCTGCGGTGCTGGTTCTTTACTCATTGGCACTGGAGTTAGAGTTAGACCGCAAATATTCTGCTTTCAGCCTCACCTGAGGGCGACTTTTTTATACCCCATCCTCCTTTAAACTAGCAGTTAAGTAATATATGAATGATTCTGAAATGCCGTCCCCGCTGGAGGTAGGCGTGCCAAATAAAATTTGGAGTTTGCAGCATCTTTACAAAAGCGAAGATATGACAACTCATCTCTACAAGTGATCGAGACATCTCCATAAAGGGCCACAAGGAAATTTTCAGTTGCTTCTATGATCTTTTCTTTTTGTGCAAGTGGATCTTTGAAAATATACACAGTGTTTCTGTGAGAAACATCCTTCTCAAGTTTGGTGTGAAATTTAGTTTCCCCCTGTCCAGAGTGGTGGTGGTATCGCAACCACTTATCACATGGAGAAATATAATGTTTTCCACAATATCTTTGTACTTGAAGGACGTTTTGGAATACAGCGCATCTCCTATGTTACTCCTTCCACATCTGCAAAAGAACATATTGTCTGCCGCTAGAGCCATTACTAGAAAAAGTTATTGAGGCGAAACCGCTAACATATTTAACTTTTTTGCGATTTCGTGACATTTTTGCTGATTTTTCACAGCATCATATGTCAGTAGCTGTTCCGCATTTTTCAACATGTTGAGAATGAAAATTGCAGGAAATTTAATGCTCTTTAAAACTGATAATGGCATATCGTTGTGTAAAATGCACTAAAAGCGAGTTACTGAGGAAAACTGAAAAAAATGGCATTTCTTAGCGATTTTTCAAGATGACAGATGACGCCCGAGACGCAGAAGGTCTAAATCTTGAATTTTTCACGATATGGGAATACGTACAACCTGCCTGAAAATACAGATAGCTCCACCTTTGGCAACACAGTGCCTTTTCAGAGCTATCTGTTATGGGTTTATAAGAAATGTGACTCAGTTCACAAAACAACTGCAAGGTATTTAGCTATTGTGACCCACATATCGGTCCATAGGAGCAGACAGCACATGATCACAGTTACTTCCAAATATGTATGAATTTCATAGATGTCACATCTGGATGAAATTTCATTTAAAAGAATTTAATGCACATAAAATTGTATACATGCAATGAACAAACAGAATAATTACTTGTTACAGAAGGCTGAGTGGAGACACTTCTGCTTCAAGTGAGTGTGGCTGTTGGGAACCTGCGAAGCGTCAACGACGCCATTAAACTATTATTAGAGTTCAGTTATTTATTCCGATTTTTTCTAATTTCTGCTCCTTACTGTTGTCTCACATTCATCTCCTGAATCAGCATCACAGTGCAGTTATTGTGTGATGTGCAGAAGATTAATCTAGCTCCCCCTAAATATAGAACATATACCCCTTAATATGGAACATACAGTGTTAGGATGCCACCATTCGGTGGTTGGTCTTTAGCTATTAAGAAACGCACTGGCAAGTAAGTGAAACTAGATTCTTTTACACCGCCGATGAAGATGAAACCGTGTCTATCTATGGTGGTGGAGGGTTGAACTATTGGAATGAAACGCACAAACCATGGGTTGAACGTGGTGTGTGGTTTTCCAAGTGCTTGTTTGTTCCTCTTGTGGAGGCTGAGGACTTTGTGCATAATGTCTCTCAAAACATACATGTAAAAATTACTGCAAAGAATGCAGCTAATATTGAATCTCCACGAAAAAAATAATGCAAAGGATGCGGCTAATATTAGATCTCCATTAATTTTCTGAAAGCATCATCAGAACAGCATGTGACTGAGAGCTCCTGACAACTCACGAGTGTGTAAAATATGCTTCCTGGAAAAAATGGCCGGCCGGTGTGGCCGTGCGGTTCTAGGCGCTTCAGTCTGGAACCGCGTGACCGCTACGGTCGCAGGTTCGAATCCTACCTCGGGCAAGGATGTGTGTGATGTCCTTAGGTTAGTTAGGTTTAAGTAGTTCTAAGTTCTAGGGGACTGATGACCACAAGTCCCATAGTGCTCAGAGCCATTTGAACCATTTTTTTTTTTTGGAAAAAATGGGAGTATTTTTCCTTTCGCGCAGACATATTGGTATTTGTATTAAATATGAACCTTGCCTTTCGTAGTGTGCTATGTATTAGATAACTGTTTTAGCTACAGTTAAATCATTTTTGGCGAAGGCAGCGATGTCGTAAGCCATATTATTATTATTTCGTTATATATTTTTTGTACATTGATAATACACGTTGTGAAAATTAAAACAATATCGTTAAAAATTGTTAGTTTCTTCTTTATCCCTACATCAGGCACAGTTAGGCCTGCTGTTAATGCTATAGCCATGACTATACTATGATCGTAACTTCTGACATGTGTTGAAGAATCACAATTTCTTATGTCAAAACATAGAACCGACAGACAATAACACCCTTATGTCAACCCATGCACTCTTTCATGGGATTAAAAAACATCATTCCGTCCACCAACAGAGAACTACTGTTATGACCTGTGCTACATAGTTCCATATGATCCGGTGCCAAGTGCTTTTCGACATGTATACCCCACAAAGGTAGCAGCCATTAAATTCTGTATTGGAGCGCATTGTACGATGAAAACGAAAACCTGATTTTTTCACCGCACAAAAACCAATTGCCACATATCAATTATAGTGTGTTGGCTACAGCCATGTGTCATCTTGCTTTAGTATAAAGCATTATACAGCAGATGTAATCGGTATTGTCGATAGAAAGTCATTGGTTTCTTAATGTATGCTCTGTATGTAGGTCAGAATGACATGTCTAGAGACATTTGTATATAGACAGTGGGAATACAAGAAAATCAACCAAAACAGAACTGGTTGGTTTTGAAATGGATCATCAATCTGGACTAATGCAATGACCTACAGATGACTCTTACTTTATGGATTCGGATAAAATGCGAGATTTTTTTAACAAAATGGACATGTGCGATTACTAACGTCTGTCAAAAACGTTTACATTCTCCTCCGCTAAAGCGAACTTTGTTTTTTAATTCTGATTTATAACTACGGAACGGACTGTTCGAGCTTGATCCTGTGTAAATATTGTACTAAATATGATACGGATACGGATGTATATGCATCTACTCGTATATGGTGCAGAAGATTGTAGTTTTAATTGAAAATTTGTTGATTGTTGTATGGACTACCCTACAGAGCATCACTGTACTTAAGTAGCCCTGACAGACGTTTGGAAACTATGTTACATTCATCTAGTTTGATTCTATCGGATGACTGGGTATTTTATTCGTAAGCAAATGACATTTCAAAATCAATAGGGAGTCTGTATGCTATAGAAGACTTAAGGAGTGAGTGGACAACTGACTGTTCGTCATAAACAAATTAAATTTCAAATATCACTGTGGTATTTATAAACATGCACATGGTGTGGAAAATTGTTGTTTTAGTGCAACAGACATTTGGAAACTGCGACAGAATTTCGCATGTAATTGATTTTTGCATGCTTTGAATAACACATTTATTGTATCCAAAGCCTGTTACAGTAGGTATACCATCTTGAAAGTTAAATTTGAAATTTGTGGTAAGGTCTTATGGGACAAAACTGCTGAGGACATCTGTCCCTAAGCCTACACATTAATTAATCTGACTTACACTATGGGCAACACACACACTCATGCCCGAGGGAGGACTCGAACCTCCGACGGGGGGAGCCGCACAGACCGTGACAAGGTTCCTGAGACCACGCGTCCAATAACATCTTGCATTGTACTTTTGCTGATCTTAGAATGATGTTGTTGTTGTTGTGGTCTTCAGTCCTGAGACTGGTTTGATGCAGCTCTCCATGCTACTCTATCCTGCGCAAGCTTCTTCATCTCCCATTACCTACTGCAACCTACATTATTCTGAATCTGCTTAGTGTATTCATCCCTTGGTCTCCCCCTACGATTTTTACCCTCCACGCTGCCCTCCAATACTAAATTGGTGATTCCTTGATGCCTCAGAACATGTCCTACCAACCGATCCCTTCTTCTGGTCAAGTTGTGCCACAAACTTCTCTTCTCCCCAATCCTATTCAATACTTCCTCATTAGTTATGTGATCTACCCATCTAATCTTCAGCATTCTTCTGTAGCACCACATTTCAAAAGCTTCTATTCTCTTCTTGTCCAAACTATTTACCGTCCATGTTTCGCTTCCATACATGGCTACACTCCAGACAAATACTTTCAGAAATGACTTCCTGACACTTAAATCTATACTCGATGTTAACAAATTTCTCTTCTTCAGAAACGCTTTCCTTGCCATTGCCAGTCTACATTTTATATCCTCTCTACTGCGACCATCATCAGTTATTTTGCTCCCCAAATAGCAAAACTCATTTACTACTTTAAGTGTCTCATTTCCTAATCTAATTCCCTCAGCATCCCCCGACTTAATTCGACTACATTCCATTATCCTCGTTTTGCTTTTGTTGAAGTTCATCTTATATCCTCCCTTCAAGACACTATCCATTCCGTTCAACTGCTCTTCCAAGTCCTTTGCCGTCTCTGACAGAATTACAATGTCATCGGCGAACCTCAACGTTTTTATTTCTTCTCTATGGATTTTAATACCTACTCCGAATTTTTCTTTTGTTTCCTTTACTGCTTGCTCAATATACAGATTGAATAGCATCGGGGAGAGGCTACAACCCTGTCTTACTCCCTTCCCAACCACTGCTTCTCTTTCATGCCCCTCGACTCTTATAACTGCCATCTGGTTTCTGTACAAATTTTAAATAGCCTTTCGCTCCCTGTATTTTACCCCTGCCACCTTTAGAATTTGAAAGAGAGTATTCCAGTCAACATTGCCAAAAGCTTTCTCTAAGTCTACAAATGCTAGGAACGTAGGTTTGCTTTTCCTTAATCTTTCTTCTAAGATAAGTCTTAAGGTCAGTGTTGCCTCACGTGTTCCAGTATTTCTACGGAATCCAAACTGATCTTCCCCGAGGTCGGCTTCTACTAGTTTTTCCATTCGTCTGTAAAGAATTCGTGTTAGTATTTTGCAGCTGTGGCTTATTAAACTGATTGTTCGGTAATTTTCACATCTGTCCACACCTGCTTTCTTTGGGATTGGAATTATTATATTCTTCTTGAAGTCTGAGGGTATTTCGCCTGTTTCATACATCTTGCTCACCAGATGGTAGAGTTTTGTCAGGACTGGCTCTCCCAAGGCCGTCAGTAGTTCCAATGGAATGTTGTCTACTCCTGGGGCCTTGTTTCGACTCAGGTATTTCAGTGCTCTGTCAAACTCTTCACGCAGTATCGTATCTCCCATTTCATCTTCACCTACATCCTCTTCCATTTCCATAATATTGTCCTCAAGTGCATCGCCCTTGTATAGACCCTCTATATACTCCTTCCACCTTTCTGCTTTCCCTTCTTTGCTTAGAACTGGGTTTCCATCTGAGCTCTTGATGTCTATACAAGTGGTTCTCTTATCTCCAAAGGTCTCTTTAATTTTCCTGTAGGCAGTATCTATCTTACCCCTAGTGAGATAAGCCTCCACATCCTTACATTTGTCCTCTAGCCATGCCTGCTTAGCCATTTTGCACTTCCTGTCGATCTCATTTTTGAGACGTTTGTATTCCTTTTTGCCTGCTTCACTTACTGCATTTTTATATTTTCTCCTTTCATCAATTAAATTCAATATTTCTTCTGTTACCCAAGGATTTCTACTAGCCCTCTTCTTTTTACCTACTTGATCCTCTGCTGCCGTCACTACTTCATCCCTCAAAGCTACCCATTCTTCTTCTACTGTATTTCTTTCCCCCATTTCTGTCAATTGTTCCCTTATGCTCTCCCTGAAACTCTCTACAACCTCTGGTTCTTTCAGTTTATCCAGGTCCCATCTCCTTAAATTCCCACCTTTTTGCAGTTTCTTCAGTTTTAATCTACAGGTCATAACCAATAAATTGTGGCCAGAGTCCACATCTGCCCCTGGAAATGTCTTACAATTTAAAACCTGGTTCCTAAATCTCTGTCTTACTATTATATAATCCATCTGATATCTTTTAGTATCTCCAGGGTTCTTCCATGTATACAACCTTCTATCATGATTCTTAAACCAAGTGTTAGCTATGATTAAGTTGTGCTCTGTGCAAAATTCTACCAGGCGGCTTCCTCTTTCATTTCTTAGCCCCAATCCATCCTCACCTACTACGTTTCCTTCTCTCCCTTTTCCTACACTCGAATTCCAGTCACCCATGACTATTAAATTTTCGTCTCCCTTCACTATCTCAATAATTTCTTTTATTTCATCATACATTTCTTCAATTTCTTCGTCATCTGCAGAGCTAGTTGGCATATAAACTTGTACTACTGTAGTAGGTGTGGGCTTCGTATCTATCTTGGCCACAATAATGCGTTCACTATGCTGTTTGTAGTAGCTTACCCGCATTCCTATTTTCCTATTCATTATTCATTAGAATGATTGAGTGGCCAAAATTACAAACAGGACATCTGCATTTCAGTGCTTCCACTATGTTAGGCAACGCAATACAACGGATATACTATCGCTCCACTGCAGCACATACCATTTCCTGCAAACCACCTATGTTCAAGACACATTGATGCTTTAGAAAAAACGCTCGGCGATGACTTTTGAACTGTTAATTTTAACACAAGGAGTGTTGATGTACTGACACTGCTGCTGTCGAATACAGAAATGCTGAGACAGAATGTGCTATACTTAGCTGTCAACTGTCGCTTAATATATGTCAATTTGCCGCACAGCTTCTACCACTGTTTGAACGAGCCCCACCTTCGTACCTCAGTACACATTCTCAATTACCGTTATCACTTTGAGGTCATTGTCAGCTTCTATACTGACTTTAATTCGTATAGACCAGTTGATGCTTAAATGGTATGTACTGGTGAATGGTAACATCGATTAGACAGCTCAGTACTACCTAGTCGCTGTCTACCAGTCATGTGACTCCATAACTGTTCATGTTATGTGCCTGATCTGTGAGGCAAATGCATCAAGAGCGTATAGGCTAGTATGCTCCGTTCGACTATTTAACCGAAAAAGAAAGCTCTGGGGAAGATAACACATTGCTCCCGAAAACATAAGGGTAGATTTGGGTATGTATGGAGGTACAGAGACAACCATGATGTACTCGATCAGCAACTGCGGCGTCTTTGTTTTAGGTGTAGGATGCTCGTAGGTCATGGAGTTGTCAACAAGTAGACAAGAAGACCTGTGGTGCAGGTGGTAGATGACCTGAACGTAAATAAATCTATTGCACATTAGTAGGGCTGGAAATCCCCTACTCTGTCACCATAGTCATAGTAGAAATCCCTCTACACTGTCACCGTAATCATTAACTGCAGGAAGATGTCTAGCTGTAAGCATCTGGGTCGACCTGGAATAGATTCTGGTCCAATTCATTCCCAGAAATCTTAAGGAAAGTGATCCAAACACTATGAATTGACAGGTTAACATATGTGGGGCAGGGGAGCAGCCATAAATCCTATCGGCATGTTACCTAAGTAACGTTATAACTTGGACCAAAGTTTAAGTACTGGTGGGCCTGTTTCTAAAAAAAATAAATGCGTACAACTACATGTATGCCGACTGCCCCCTGCTCTAGCTGGATACGACATCATGGTCAGTCCACTCTCCAATATAATCTGTAGGGGGGGGGGGGAAATGAAAACGATGTGATTAAGCTCTAAATCTTTCCCTAGTCTTACAGTAGCCCTGAATAGTGCATGGTTGTGCGATGCAGTTGCACTAATGTAAATAATTCAATGGATAGTGTGGATTGGAAGCACTGTGACACTTACAATAGCATTAGCAGCTACAGGTATCTGCAGAGGACTGACAGTTGGTGAGAGTTGGAGCTGAATGCAAATGAAAGTAACTACCGGGTGGTTGTAATTAAGACTTCCCTATTTCACACGTTATAACACGGGAACTAATAAACAAGCGAGTACCAAACTTGGTAGCATTAATGTCAAATATATGTGGAAGAGGAATAACTCAGAATCAGTTCAATTGACACACTTTTAATGTGCTGCTACGGTACTTCATACCATTACATACCGGTACCATTACTGATACTAAATGGTTCAATATGGCACCCAATCAGTGTCCAGAAAAGTCTGGAAGCACAGGATTGCATTCTGCACGGCAGAACGAAGCGTGTCCGTGTGTATACTCCCTACTTCTCTTGATATGCTGCGCTTCAGATCAGCACATGTGTGAATGTTGCCCTGGTAAACCCTGTCCTTCAGGAACCCCAAACATGAAATCACAGGGAGTGGGATCAGGTGATCGTGCCGGCCAAGCATTTGGAAACGGTCGGTTGATAATTCGATAGTTTTCAAATGTGTTTCTGAAAAGCAGGTGGACTTCATGAGCGATGTGCAATGCGGCCCCATCTTGCATGAAAACTGTTGAGATCAATGCGTCTGTCTTCTATAGGGCGTGTATGACAGGCCAGCGAAGCATATCATTGTAAAGCTGGCCAGTCACACTGTACGTCTTTGGTCCTTGAGCCCCATCGTGTTCAAAAAAGAATGGGCCAATGATGAACGTAGCCATGAAGTCACACCATACGATGACACGTTCACGTACAGAGGAACTTCATGCACAGTGACTGGAGGTGAAGATCCCCCCACTCGGCAATTCAGTATGTTCACCTCACCTGTCAGAGAAAAATGAGCTTCATCTGTCCTTAGCGTAGTCCAGGGACAGCCCTCGTCAACTTCAATCCTTGAGAGAAAATGGAGAGCGAAGTCAACGCGTCGTTGTACGTCCTGTGGTGCAAGCTGCTGTATGATATGGATCTTGTACGGATACCACATGAGACTGTTTCGAAGAACCTTCCATACAGTGGACCGCGGGATTTTCAGCTGTCGTGACACAGCACGCGCACTGCCTGGCGATTGAGAATTGCGCGCAGTGTTGTCATCCCTATGCAGCAGCGATTTCAACCACCTGTGGTGCAAACAGTCGTCGACGTTTACTCCGAGCGACGCCCAGTTCTCCAGTTGATTCGAACTTCCTCATCACGCTCCGCACAACAGGTGGGGAAAGAGGACCCTTCCATAATTCTTTCAGCCGGCGATGTTCTCGAAGTGCAGATGCAGCATTACTGTTGTTTTGATTACAGACCTTCACCAATAATGCCCTGCTCCTTTTGTCCAAGATCATTTGACATGTCAGCAAGTGGACTGCGACTGGTCAGGTGTGTGAGACACGATGACTGATCACAGCACTTGGTGGCCATAGTTGGAACTGGACGGTGGCACTGTGACGCATGGAAAGCATGCACCCCCACTCTGGACATTAATGCTATCAAGTTTGGTACTCGTACGGTAATTAGTTTCTGTGTTATAACTTGTTAAAAGGGAAAATTAAATTATAACCACCAGTACTTAATCCCCATAAAATCTTAATGAATTGTCTAAAAACTGTAAATAGCGCCATATGCTGAAAATTGTTAATTACTTAAAACCACGTATATTACGCGGTTTCCTGAAAATCGATAAAGCGCGTCTTATATTTACATGCCTTGTCTTAAAAAAAGTGGGGGAAATCGGTAACATAGTAATGAAATATGCATCTTTTTAAAAAGTCGGTAAAAATTAGCCATGAAAACATAAATAGCGTCGTACAGTGCAGGAAATAGCACTGACTGCCTAACTTCGATGATAACTATGTTACTACCGATGGATGCTACACAATGCTGGAAATTTGCAGTATCACATGAATTTACTCATGCTGCTACTGCTGCTGCTGCTGCTTGAACAACGTCCAAATTAAAAGCGCCAGTCTAAGGATGCTGAAGACGCTAAAGGGTGGTGAAGCTGATGTCTGGGAAATGATGAATGGCTGCCCAGTAGGGGTGCCGGTGGGGTGGAAGGGCCAGTAGCACCATAGTGGGGGGATGCCATTTTTTGGGTCATAAATTACCATCATTAAATGGATAGTTATAACTTTACACTAAAAGCACTTGGTCAATAACTAATACCTGGGTATACATGAACCCAAATCCCAGACTAGGCCGTCATCTTGCCTGTAAATTATGTTAATTATCATGGCAGTTGTTGCCCACTAATTACATCCTAAATAAAGAAAATATGCACCCAAGTGAGCAGTTTGTTTGCATAAGAGAATAAAGCCCCCTTTGTTCTGAAACCAGCTGACGCGCACTATTACCAAAAACGTTTTTATAGCTACAATTATATCACCAAATGTTACATGACGATGTTACATTGTATCCTAACCGACGTCTGACGTCGTTTGCTAAGATTTGCGGCCATTCACTTCATACGCCACTACAATAAAATAACAAATATCTTACTAAATCTTAATGCAGCATTTTTAAGACTAACTAAAATACATAAATTTAAACAATTTCTTTATTTCACCTTACTTACACTAGATTTACTGTATTTCTAATCTTCACAGACGAAACTTACTCATATGTATGTTCGGCATTGAACAATCTGGATGCCTTACACGTTCCTTACCAAAAGAATTTGTGCATTTGTGTGTCAAACGTTTGACCATCACAGTTTCCTCATCAGCTCTACTTTACCAACTTTGATTTGATAACATTTAAATTTCTTGACGCAGTGATAGCTCTGAGCGAATTCTGGTCCCTAACGTTCCTCACGATCATTGCACAATCAGTCTATTAACAGATAGAATAAATTATACTCAGTCTTGCTTTACAGTTGCAGTCAAGTGACTCAAGAGTCACTACTGATTTGTTTTCAGCTCGGACATTGTTTCATGGATTCCTCCATATTACTGCTGACTGCTCCACCTACACGACTGTCCATTTCCTCGTTGATCTGTGCGAAACTCTTGTTCCTCGTCTCGGGCATGAGCGCGTAGACATAAATAACGGCAAACACACACATCACGGTGAAGCCCCAGAAGGAGTAGTAGGCGCCCAGGCCGTCAGAGACCACTTGGAACATCTTCTTGAGGAAGAAGCCATACAGTGCTATAACGACCGTGCCAATAGCCACGCCGATGCCCTTCACAGAGACGTGGAACAGTTCACCCATAAACAAGGACAGCACTGGTGCCGGGCCGATAGAGAACGAAATCTGGAAGAAGTTTAACACATGTTACAATCTCAATTATTCCAGTCTTCTTAGAGAAGCTAAGGTAATCAAAGCCAAAAATACTAAAATATGCAATGTTTTTATGCATTTGTGAAAACTGTAGAAATCCAATAAATCATTAAACTCACTAAAAAATTAAGTGTATTGTTACTATAGCAGGGCTGCATGAAACTCAGTTATGCAGTAGTGACATTTCAGTCTCCTTTCATCACGTGTACTTATGAATCATTGACACGTAGAAAACCATTTGCTTCTCTGAGGGTGAGATAAGACAGCTGCTAGAGGCAGCTGTGGGGATTAGCGACATTAGTTGTACAAACTGGGATGGTGCGCCGGTAACATACTGAGATATCTCAGGCACACCTGGCCAAAATTTGTGAATGAAAACTCAAATTGTGCAGTAGAACTTTGCTATTGTGTTTTGACGGGTATGAAAATGTTCCTATGAAACATCAGTGGAAGAATCCGTTGACATGAACTAAATTTCTTCAGTCTGTTGTTCATAGAGTCCGGGTGTTAAGTCGATCCACATATTCAGCACTGAATATGGTCAGCCAAGAACGGCCAATGGCTATGAGATACGTCCATGACCGAAACTGTGTAGTTTTGTACTCTTAATTTTAAGGTCTTGATGGAAGCAGTGGGGGGAGGGGGGGTAGAATGCTTCTTGAGGAAAACATGTGAGGCCACCAGTAACGCGTGCACAAGTTACAATTTGTCGAAGGAGAAAGTTTCAATATCTGGCACATCAACACTTGCATTGAAGTGATGAACGTTCTCTTTAAGAATAAACTCGTAGTTAGTCTGTAAAAGTAAAGCCGATGTGTTTCAGTATCACTAAGAACTGGGACTCATTGCAATCCATCATACACGATTGGACGTGGATCCTATGGAGCAGATACAGACTGGGTACGAGGTGCGGCAGAAAAATAATGATATTCATGAACAAAACTTTAGTTCCCAGCTGTATGTGCGGTTATCCCAACACAACCACCCGGTTTGAAACTCGAGAACATTTCATCAGCAGCATTCTTTCATGCTGGGAAGCGTTCGTTCATACACAAGTAATGACACTAGCATTCTGGCAACAATCTGGCGGTACTGCTTACTCACATTTCCCAACACTTCTAGGCAGGTCTCTCAGTGGTAGCCGGAGCATAAGTTTTTACATGGTATTAGACGTTTCTGGAGGTCTGAGAGATAGTAAAATACTTGCGATAGTAACGGAGGCTTACGACGTCAAAAACTGAAGCAAATGTGAACTCTTGTCAATTCAGACCACAAAATAATATGAGGTTAATGACTAGGAAGTGTGCGCAGTATTTGTACATGAAAAAGATACATGCTGAGATAGTTTCAATATATAATTTACAAGTGAACAGAATGTTTTGACTTTCTGGACATAACTGTAAATAGACTCGATTTCTTCCGTCATATTTTCAGTGATTACGAATTACAGATTTTCAGTTATGGTTACAAACCAAAATTCCTAAGTGAATAATGACACATGATGAATGGCCTCTATAGAAGAAAGCTAGAATGACCAAGTCGAAAATCATTTGTATGCTTTCTATTTACTTTTCAGCAAGAGAGCTGATAGCAAAAGCTGTTAACTCCGTTTCTGGTCCAAAGAGTAGCAGACTGATACGAATCATTTTGCGAAATTTCCCAGTTGACTCCGCAGCACTGGAATCCAAAGAATCTCTCAAAGAGGTTTAACTTTCTTGAGTAAACCCACGCTTTAGCTACAGGTCGACTGGTTCTGAGTACTCTGTCAATAATTGCGCTTTTCTGGGGCGTGCAGCCTACAACCACACTGTTAACATTTTAATGTTGGAAAACTATTCACTGGCACTTAAACGAGGCCAGAGAAGTTTTAAATAGTGTTCTGGAAGTACTAGGATCTTTTCTGAAAACTGTTATTCATAGGGACACACAACCATCTGCAAATGGTAGACGCCAACGCAGATGATTATCCCTGAACCAGCTCAAAGATACTGGCCAGGAGCATTCAAAACGACCAGACAGTCGATCACACCACAGATCGTGTTCGTGAAATTACTCCTGCAATTAGAAGACTGGTTAGATAATTAATAACTGCTAAATATCATTGGCTCAGATGCTCCAGAATTATATTACAAGTCTACCGAACCTTCTGCATCTGTACAGGAGTTTGTCTCGTCCGTCCACAAGTAAATAAGAATAATATAATGAAATCATAATGTAGTAACTACGTCCACATCGGCAGAACGAAGATATGGTTCAAATGGCTCTGAGCACTATGCGACTTAACTGCTGAGGTCATCAGTCGCCTAGAACTTAGAACTAATTAAACCTAACTAACCTAAGGACATCACACACATCCATGCCCGAGGCAGGATTCGAACCTGCGACCGTAGCAGTCGCGCGGTTCCGGACTGCGCGCCTAGAACCGCTAGACCACCGCGGCCGGCAGAACGAAGATATTATTCCACATAAAAGCAATAGCAACTTTCCATTAAGAAACTGTAGCATTACATTGAATCCAATCATGCCGGCGAGTGGCACCCAGTCGAAGGCAGTAGGCACGTCTCCGTAGATGTCGTCGACGTAGAAGTAAGCTCCCTCTGCAGCCAGACAGATGGCGCAAGCCGAGAAAGTCGCCATGCAGAGGGGCCGCCGATCGAACCTCTCGACGACCAGCGACGACGCGACGTTTGCACCAAGCGTGACGACCGTCAGGATAATGGAAGAGATGTTCGAGTCGAGCTCGCTTCCACTCTTCTCAAATATGTACGTCGTGTACGTGGTGAGTGCGGTCGCCCCTGCCGACATCTGAAATAGAATAAATCCTATCGCTAAGAGCAACGTCCGGCGGTGCACTGGCACCAAGATAACGTCCGTGAACTTTCCTTTGTTTTGCTGTTTCTCACGTATATCTTTATACAACAACTCCAGCTCATACTTGAGCTCCTCTGGTGTTAGTTGGCCTTTGAGTCTTTCGAGACACTTCACAGCTTCCGCTTCTCTGTGATGCGTGAGAAAGAAGTATGGTGACTCCGGCATCCAGATGAAGGTCAACACGAAGATTATCGGAATTGAGGTGCAGATGAGAGCAACGGTGGTGATGGATAGGTAAGGCCCAATGCAATACACAAGCAGGGTGCCACACTGCATCAGGATGTAATGGATCACAACTAGCGTCCCCCTTAGGTCGGTGTCGGCTATCTCACACAGAAACACGGGTATGGCCGTAATAATGGCACCGGCTCCCAAGCTTCCAATCGCTCGTGCTGCGAGCAGCATTCCGTAGGAATCGGCGAACGCCACCATCAACCACCAGATGACAAAAGGTCCAGCTCCAAAAAGGGCCACTTTTTTACGCCCCACGACGTCCACTGCATAGCCGGCGGCAAATATAGTAACCAGCATGGTGAGTGAGTTGATGGAGGCGAGCCAGGACCCCTCGTCAGCGGTGAGTGGAACTGGTGAATCTTCTGCCTCTAGGATTGGTATAGTCGTTCCAGGCCAACCCATGAAGGTACCGTAGCACGTGTAGATCAGCGACCCTGTAAAAAAACAAAAAGAAGCCCATATGAATCTATTAGCTGGGAGATCCCTGCTACGTAGTGTGAAAACTTGATGAGGGGTGACATCGTCAGCTTGAAAGTAACAATGGTCGAATATTTGGGAATGCGTGGAAACGACAACAGTCTTTGAGCGTAAGCTTCATCTGCTTACAGCTGCAGTACTGCATAGTGCGCTAAGACGGTCGCACGTCACAGGCCATGAGTGTCTTCCACTGCTTTATCTTGTTTTTATATTGTGTGACGAGGGAAATTGCAGCTATTAATTTTATTTGTTTCTTTTATTAAGTTTAAAGATGATGGTCAAACGATCGAAACCGGTTATGACACTCAATACAACAAATTGTCAACCAAAGACTGTTTTCGTTTCCTTGTGTTCTCTAGTGGGCAAAAGTTGATCTGGGAAGCTAAACAGTTAATTCAGTGGTTCTCACTGCAAGAATACCACTATCGAAGAACAAATCGAATGACCAATTCCTGAAAAAATAATATGGCTCACGAACGCACAGAAAGTACAAAATTGTTCACGGTTTCTCAGGGACTGTGGTTGTTACAATGAAATCGAAGGAGGAAGAAATGACCAAACATGAGAATAGCATTCGTGTTTCTTATCTCGCTAAACAACACAGAGCGTTAAATCTACTGCCTGTGCTATCTTAAAGAAGAAAGACGAGCGAAAGTCAGGTAATCAGGCGAAACTAGTGATTATGCTAGAAATCGAATACTAGAAGTAGAAAATGTATTGACTCTTGGCTTAAGGAATAGATACTTGAATGAATTTTTATTTTGCAGCGGAGTGTGCGCTGATATCAAACTTCCTGGCAGACCAAATTTATGTGGCGGACCGAACTCTAGAGCTTTGCCTCTCGTGGGCAAGTACTTTATAAGCTGCGCTACCTAAACACGACTCAAAAACCATCATCACATATTCTCTAGAGCTAGTACCTCGTCTCCTACCTTGCAAACTTCACAGAACTTCTCCTGCGAAACTTGCAAGACTAGCACTTCGGCTCAGTGCTCACTGCTGCTAAGTCATAGTCTCCGTAATATCCTTTCTTCCAGGGGTGCTAGTCTTGTGAGTTTTGCAGGAGAACTGTGAAGTTCAGAAAGCAGGAAATGAGGTACTGCCAGAAGTGAAGCTCAGTTAGACAGTCAGGATTTCGCAGCCATGCAGTGCAGATGTCTTGTGTGTTTCTGCCTGTGGAGTGCACGCACTCGCTGTTGTTTACTTTCGGCAGCTTTTGCTTATGTGTCGCTTACATGTACTAGAGCTATGGCCAGCCGTTTTCTAAAATCCACACTACGATTCACCTTTTTAATGATTACTCCAGACCAAAGGCTTTGGAAGGGGGCGATTTCTATGCGACGAAGCTAAGATCCCAACTTCTGACATTTGGGGCATCCATTTGTCCATCGTAAACAGTGTGATGTACGTCAAAGTCGTCAGTAATGCGGTGTGTGAACAAATACTTCGTGATGCGAAACATGGACCAAGCTTTCGCCACGCCGACTGCAATGTCCGTGCGGTCACTGTCGATCATGTAGGCTTGGGCATGCTCACCGTGCGAGTCTGAACTAGCATTCGAGACCGAGCGAGGTGGCGCAGTGGTAAGCACACTGGACTCCCATTCGAGAGGACGACGGTTCAACCCGCGTCTAGCCATTCTGATTTAGGTTATCTGTGATTTCCCTAAATTATGAATGGCTGCACAGTAGGGGTGCCTGTGGGGTGGAAGGGCCAGTAGCACCATAGTAGCCGAGATGCCATTTTTTGGGTCATAAATTACCATCATTTAACGGACAGTTATAACTTTACACTAAAAGCACTTAGTCAATAACTAACACCTGGGTATACATGAACCCAAATCCCAGACTAGGCCGTCATTTTTCCTGTAAATTATGTTAATTATCATGACAGTTATTGCCCACTAATTACGTCCTAAATAAACAAAATATGCACCCAAGTGAGCAGTTTGTTTGCATAAGAGAATAAAGCCCCCTTTGTTCTGAAACCAGCTGACGTGCTGTATTACCAAAAACGTTTTCATAGCTACAATTATATCACCAAATGTTACATGACGATGTTACGTTATATTCTAACCGACGTCTGACGTCGTTTGCTAAGATTTGCAGCCATTCACTTCACACGCCACTACAATAAAATAACAAATAACTTTCTAAATATTAATGCAGCATTTTTAAGATTAACTAAAATACATAAATTTAAACAATTTCTTTATTTCACCTTACTTACACTCGATTTACTGTATTTATGTTCTTCGCAGACGAAACTTACTCATATGTATGTTCGTCATTGAACAGTCTGGATGCCTCATACGTTCCTTACCCAAAGAATCCGTGCATTTGTGTGCGAAACGGGGGCGCTTCGATCTGCAGACGCAGTTTTCAGGGACGAGGGACTGGCTTGGAAAGCCCATGATAAAAATCGTTTAACAGAAGTGTAAATAACTTTATTCAGTAATACACTGAGCTAAAATAACCCAGAAGATGAGGGTAATGTACATTTAATCGTCAGATGTGCTTTCGACGTTACAAGCTGCAAGATGATATTTTTCATACTTACATGGGAAAGATAAATTAAAACGACACCTGCTACATCGAATGAACGAAATTTTATCGCATGCACAAGGAATCCTCAGAGTTTCTAAAGAGAAACGAAGCTCGTTGACATTTGAAAAATTTCTTTCTTCCGACAATTTGGATGCAAAACACGCGTAAAGCAACGTTTTCGTTAATATCGGTGCAAACAATTCGGCAATGTACGATTGAATGTATTTCAATAACATTTTCACGAAAAGAAATTTCTTGTCAATAAAGTATGAACAACGTGAAAAAAATATAAATTAAAAATGACCGCTGCCAACTAATCCCCAGGGTCGCATCGAAGCTTTACATCACTGACTCGTGAAACTTCTCTTCCCATTTTCTCGAAACTACGTAAGTAGTACGCCTTACTACTCGCACATCTCGTTGTCCTAATGGAGGTTATTAAAAGTGCACATAGTTTGAAGTACATCCTTGGTCCGCACGTTGTGACCTCCTCTTTTCAATTGGGCTGAACTCTATGTCTCAGGTGTTTTCCCCTAATGCAAATATGTTGGACGGGATCCTAATCGTTGCATGAGCTGCCAAACTCGAAATCCGAAAAATTATGGGGTATGTTCACTTCCAGCAACCACACTAAGCCGCCATCAATCAATGTGGACATGTTCCCAGAAATTTCGCTGGCATTGAACCACGGCGAAAACGCAGAGGATTGGTTTCCCACGCAGGCCTGGCAAACCCAGACCGTTCCTTGTGTTTTCATGTCAATAGTCCGCAAGTAGGTTATGACGCCATTCCATTGTTTTCGTTCCGCCCATACCAGACTGTGACTGTTGTATGACACGAGTGTAGGCGCAATACCGAAATGACGATTGTTCCTCTGTAGCCAGCGATAGAACGCCGTTTGGAGCCTAGGAAAGCAAGTTTATGTATAGTGTCGTGTTGTACTACAGTTATTGCCACTGGATATATGACGAAATCATACGAGGAATATGATGTCTGTCTACGCTTGCTTCGATTGTGACCCCGTCTAAGATGTGTCTCATGTTATTAGTCGCAAAACAAAGTGTTCCTGCCTATTGAAATCTACTCCTACGTCTATTTGAAAGGGAGACAACGCATCTGTGTATTTGTATGTTGTGAGATATGTGTATGATGTATGCAACTGAGAAACGAGGCCCACATCTGTAGCTGTTACTCTGGCTGCTTTGACCATAGTATATTACACTGAAGAGCCAAAGAAACTGGTACACCTGCCTAATATCGTGTAGGGCACACGCGAGCACGCAGAAGTGCCGCAACACGACGCGGCATGGACTCAACTAATGTGTGAAGTAGTTCTGGAGGCAACTAACGCCATGCATCCTGCAGCGCTGTCCATAAATCTGTAAGAGTACGAAGGGGTGGGCATCTATTCTGAACAGCACGTTGCAAGGCATCCAAAATATGCTTAATAATGTTCATGTCTGGGAAGTTTGGTGGCCAGCGGGAAGAGTTTAAACCCAGAAGTGAGTGCCTGGAGCCATTCTGTAGCAATTCTGGTATTGCCCAAGTCCGTCGGAATGCACAGTGCTCATGAATCGGAAGCAGGTGGTCGGACAGGATGCTTACTTGTCACCTATCAAAGTAGGATCTAGACGATCAGTGGGCCCGTATAATTCCAATTGCACACGCCTCGCAGAATTACAGAGCCTCCACAGCTTGACAGTTCCCTACTCACAGGCAGAGTTCATGGATTCATGAGGTTGTCTCTATATCCGTACACGTCCGTCCGCTCAGTATTATTTGAAATGAGACTCGTCCGCTCAGGCAACATGTTTCTAGTCATTAACAGTCCAATGTCAGTGTTGACGGGTCCAGGCTAGGCGTAAAGCTTTCTGTCGTACAGTCAGGTACAAGAGTGGGCTTCGGCTCCGAATGCCCATATCGATGATGATTCGTTGAATGGTTCGCACACTAACAGGCCCAGCGTTGAAATCTGCATAAATTGGCGGAAGAGATGCACTTCTGTCACGTTGACAGATTCACTTCAGTCGTCGTTGGTCCCGTTCTTGCAGGATATTTCTCCGGCCGCAGCGATGTCGGAGATATGATATCCTACCGGATTACTGATATTCACGGTACACTCGTGCAATTGTCGTACGGGAAAAGCCCCATTTCATCGCTACCTCGAAGATGCTGTGTCCTATCGCTCCAGCGCTGACTATAACACCACGTTCAAACTCACTTAAATCCATAACCTGCTATTGTAGCAGCAGCAACCGATCTACCAATTGCGCTGGACATTTGTAGTCTTACATAGGCGTTGCGACCGCAGCGCCATAATCTGCGTGTTTACATATCTCTGTATTTAAATACGGATGCCTGTACTAGTTTCTTTGGCGCTTCAGTGTATAACCCACGATTATTTGCCGATAGTAAACGAAATATCCTGCCATACATGAATAATGAAATTTCTTTATGCTGTATAAGATCGCCAGGTCTTTCGTTTCAAATTGTGAATATTTTCTTTTTGTGCTGCTAAGTTTTTGACCGACCTATTTGTTGCCCTGTTCCGTCAAGAATTTTTTGAAGCAATCATGCTGACGACGTACTGCCTCGCATCAACCGAAAAGCTTAGTTACGACGTCAATACGATTTTTACACTGAATGGTGTCTTAATTTTCTGCCGGCCGGTGTGGCCGAGCGGTTCTAGGCGCTTCAGTCTGGAATCGCAAGACCGCTACGGTCGCAGGTTCGAATCCTGCCTCGGGCATGGGTGTGTGTGATGTGCTTAGGTTAGTTAGGTTTAAGTAGTTCTAAGTTCTAGGGGACTGATGGCCTCAGATGTTAAGTCCCATAGTGCTCAGAGCCATTTGAACCATTTTCGAACCTTAATTTTCTTGGCTGGAAAATACTATGTTTGTTATGCCTACATGAGAGTCGATTCACTTCGAATATTTTAACAATGAATGCAATTTTTTCATACGTTACACCCTACTAACTCCTGCAATGTTTATGTCGTTCATATAATACATACTGTGTGGAACAGTTTAGATGAGTTGTTATGCGTTAGGCTAAAATATTCCACGCGCACTCGAAACGGAATGTAAATCTATTGTAGCTGTTCAGACTGAAAGGCGCGTTAATTACCAAAATGTGTTGTGTGTCTGCGTCGACTAGTAATTCCAGATATGTGTTCGTTACGTCAATCTTTGAGGAGAGTTAGGCAAATGGAAATTGCGCCAATAATTCATCATATTGTGATAAGGGGAGTTAACAGTGGTAAAATCACCACATATTCATGTAGCTCCTCTCACTTCGTTTACTACCATGACGCAATGATGCTGGAGTAATTACCCCAAACTCCTTACACCGGTTAAGTCTTCTTTCGGTGCTTGTTTTACTGTAAAGGGCAGCGATCGGACCCTATAAAGACAGCAGTTCTATAGACGCCTGAAGCGACATGTGTGCTTGGAAACTACTTACTATGTCTTCGAACGGCCGGATAACGGTGCACATGTCAGCGAACAGGCGAGAAACGATGACACGATGCAACCCGGGAAGATCGCTTGAGGTCGCGGCTCAAATTCACGCCGGAGTTGAGCAACACGACAAACGAATGGCGGACCCGACGCAATAAGATATGGTTCAAATGGCTCTAAGCTCCATGGGACTGCGTCTGGCCCAAAAAAGGCCAGAGACCGAGTTGAAGGACAAGAATAGTGCAGGCGTCTCAATCTTCAGTCATTTCCTAGGGTTGACCTCAGCCGTCACCGTCGACGACAAGGGAGCTCACTACTTAGGACTTACAGTCAGACAGACCGAGTTATGTGCCATCGATTTCAGGGCAAACAGCGATATCCAGTCCCGCCAGTTACTATAGTTCATGCACCTTTCGGACTTCCTCTTTACCTGCACTGTAGCTGCAGCCACAACTAGCACTTTCTAGCGTTTTGGGTGGTGGACAAGAGTGTGGGGCCTCATGCAAAGAACTATACACATTGCGTAACTGAAGAAGCAAGCTGCGGTTACTCACCATACTATCAAGGAACGTCAAGGCCATACTCTTAACTAACGGCAATTTGACAGTAGTTTTATCTTGACGTTTCTGAAGAATACTGCCTTCAAGATATCAATTAATAACGCACAAACATCGATTGACAGGGTTTTCAGTCCATATCACCTTCTTCATCTAGTGTACCACCAGTCCATAACGTGTGACTTGATGACACTATATGTGGTCGATACACCTGCCGCAGTGGATTACCATTACTTTCCAATCTAAATTCCCCTCTGTATCTGTAGTATGAGGGGTAGTGAAATGAGAACAAGGCAGATGGAATAAAAGTAAATAAACTGTTTATTACTTCAAAAGTAATAGTCATAACTGTTAAGACATTTATCCACTGTGAGACAAGATGGTCAGTGCCATCATGGAAAAATGTTTGCGGTTGCGGAACCATGATTGTATGCATGCGTGCACGTCTTCATCCGAAACAAATCGACGGCCACGAATGTCCTTCTTCAGATGCCCAGAAATACGGAAATCTCATAACGAAAAATCGGGAATGTATGAAGGACGTGTATGGCGTTCCCAGCAAACTTTCGGCGGGGTGGACCAGACCACATATTGCCAAGGTGGTTTCGACTACGCTGCAAATGTTCCGCTGGGGAACACTCCTTACACATCCCCCATGAAGTCTCTGTCTCTCCCCTTGCGATTACCATATTTTTGGAGCCCTGAAGAAAGACATATACATGTATTAACAGTCATGGCGATTATTTTTCGGATAAAAACAGTTTATTAACTTTTTGCCATATGTCTCGTTTCCATTTGACTGTCCAATATACATATCGATTTAGATTAGCTATTTGCACCTGCAAGTAATATCCTGCAGTATGCGTGTAAAACTTGTATCCACGCATGATTAAAAGTTTAGGGCAACACTATTCTTTCTGGAAAAGACGGTCGAGCTGATTGAAATCTCAGAATGGTCATACGAAACCCAGATTAGCTTTTCAGATATAAAATCGTCGTCTGTGAATTCTTCACGATGTCAGTAGATGAGTAAGTAGTCCATCCATAATTCACCTAGAGCTGTGCACCATTCCAATGAACAGTTCAACCAAATTTCTACGAGTATACGTCGACAGCAGTACGAGGTACACTCGATTTGGCAAGCAATGAACACGATGCGTGTTCAGTATTATAGGGAGCTATCGCAACGCTGTCGCTCTTGCTGTACAGAGGCATCATCCGTTCGGAACGACATTTATTTGCTTGTCCTGGTAAGGTTAGAAATATCCGACATTTTGTTACATCTCACGAGATATCTCACATATTTTTCATTGCATTTAGTATGGCAAACTTATTATTAGAGGTCTCTCACCTAATACATACAAAGTCAAATAGAGATATGCAGCAGGAGCTCTAACAATGTATAACAAAATTGAACTGCAGGTAAGCTGCTATACACAACATAGTGAACGCATTATAGTAACATATGTAAACAAAAACTTCCTTTCCCCCCCCTCCCCCATACCGCCCACAGTTGTTCAAATTTATATGCCTACTATTTCCGCAAATGGTGAAGAGATCGTAATGATGTAAGACGAAAATATGTATTCAGATAGTTAAGGGAGTCGAAAATTTGTGGCAGGAGGCTGAATTTCAATAGAAGGAACAGGGCGAGAAGGAAGAATAGCAGAAGAATATGGTCTGGATGGCAGTAATGAAAACGAAAGCGATCTACTAGAATTTTTTTGCGAGCACAATTTAATTATTATTAACAATTACTAACACTTGATTTAAAAATCGTGAACAAAGGTTGTATACGTAGAAGAATCTTGGAGACACTGAAAGATTTCAAACCGATTGTGTAATGACAAGACAAATACTTCGAAAACAGATTTTAAGCTGAAAAACATTTCCAGGATTAGAGTCGTTAGGTAGACTCACTATGACCTGCAGAATAAAACTGAAGAAGTTACAAAAAGGTAGGACTTTAAGAAGCTTGGACTTGGATGAGTTGAAAAAACCAAAGTTTGTTGAGAATTTTGGTTGTTGGATAAGGTAAGAGTTGACTGAAACAACGAAAAGGAACATAGTAGAAGAGCATGTGTAGCCTTGTGAGAAGGAATAGTGAAGGTAGGAGAGGAATAAATAGGGAAAAAGACAACTCCCAGTAGAAATCCTTGGATAACGCTTGATACATTGAAAATAACTGACGCAAGGAGAAAACATAAAAATGCGGCAAATGATGCAGATAATAGGGAATACAGAGCCTAAATAATGGAAACAAACTCGAAGACAATATTACAGAAAGAGAAGAAGAAGTAAATGAGGAAGAAATTGGATGTACACTCCTGGAAATTGAAATAAGAACACCGTGAATTCATTGTCCCAGGAAGGGGAAACCTTATTGACACATTCCTGGGGTCAGATACATCACATGATCACACTGACAGAACCACAGGCACATAGACACAGGCAACAGAGCATGCACAATGTCGGCACTAGTACAGTGTATATCCACCTTTCGCAGCAATGCAGGCTGCTATTCTCCCATGGAGACGATCGTAGAGATGCTGGATGTAGTCCTGTGGAACGGCTTGCCATGCCATTTCCACCTGGCGCCTCAGTTGGACCAGCGTTCGTGCTGGACGTGCAGACCGCGTGAGACGACGCTTCATCCAGTCCCAAACATGCTCAATGGGGGACAGATCCGGAGATCTTGCTGGCCAGGGTAGTTGACTTACACCTTCTAGAGCACATTGGGTGGCACGGGATACATGCGGACGTGCATTGTCCTGTTGGAACAGCAAGTTCCCTTGCCGGTCTAGGAATGGTAGAACGATGGGTTCGATGACGGTTTGGCTGTACCGTGCACTATTCAGTGTCCCCTCGACGATCACCAGTGGTGTACGGCCAGTGTAGGAGATCGCTCCCCACACCATGATGCCGGGTGTTGGCCCTGTGTGCCTCGGTCGTATGCAGTCCTGATTGTGGCGCTCACCTGCACGGCGCCAAACACGCATACGACCATCATTGGCACCAAGGCAGAAGCGACTCTCATCGCTGAAGACGACACGTCTCCATTCGTCCCTCCATTCACGCCTGTCGCGACACCACTGGAGGCGGGCTGCACGATGTTGGGGCGTGAGCGGAAGACGGCCTAACGGTGTGCGGGACCGTAGCCCAGCTTCATGGAGACGGTTGCGAATGGTCCTCGCCGATACACCAGGAGCAACAGTGTCCCTAATTTGCTGGGAAGTGGCGGTGCGGTCCCCTACGGCACTGCGTAGGATCCTACGGTCTTGGCGTGCATCCGTGCGTCGCTGCGGTCCGGTCCCAGGTCGACGGGCACGTGCACCTTCCGCCGACCACTGGCGACAACATCGATGTACTGTGGAGACCTCACGCTCCACGTGTTGAGCAATTCGGCGGTACGTCCACCCGGCCTCCCGCATGCCCACTACACGCCCTCGCTCAAAGTCCGTCAACTGCACATACGGTTCACGTCCACGCTGTCGCGGCATGCTACCAGTGTTAAAGACTGCGATGGAGCTCCGTATGCCACGGCAAACTGGCTGACACTGACGGCGGCGGTGCACAAATGCTGCGCAGCTAGCGCCATTCGACAGCCAACACCGCGGTTCCTGGTGTGTCCGCTGTGCCGTGCGTGTGATCATTGCTTGTACAGCCCTCTCGCAGTGTCCGGAGCAAGTATGGTGGGTCTGACACACCGGTGTCAATGTGTTCTTTTTTCCATTTCCAGGAGTGTATAATAGTACGAGAAGAATTTGTCGGAACTCTAAAAGAGCTAAGTAGAAACAAGTTTCCTGGTGTAGATTACATTCTCTCAGAAGTATTGGAGTCGTTAGGAGAGCTAGACATATAAAACTATTTCACCTTGCATGCATTATATAGAGGACAGGTAAAATACCCTCAGACTGCAAGAAGTACAATTTCTATTATAAGGAAGGCAGGTGCTGATAAGTATGAATATAACTGAACCATTACTTTAATAAGTCATGCTTGCAAAATACTGACACGAATTATTTGCAGAAAGATGGAAAAACTAGAAGGAGCAGATGTCGGGGACGATCAGTTTGAATTCGAGATAATGCAGGTTCACATGAGGCCGTACCGACCCTACGACTTCCCTTAGACTGAAAAAAGCAGACCTACCTTTATGGAATTTCTAGACTTAGAGAATGCTTCTAACAATGTTTACTGGAAATCACTCTTTGAAATTCTGAAGGTAGCAGAGATAAAACAAAGGGATCAAAGAATTATAAACAACTTGCAGAGAAGCCAGACTGTTACAATGAGAGTCGGAGGCTATGAACCGGAAGCACTGGTTGAGAAGGGAATGAGACAGGCTTCTGGCCTGTCCCTGTTGTTATTCAATCTGTAGATTGAGCAAACAATAAAGGAACGTATGTAGTAATATGGAAACGGAATTAACGTTCAGCGAAAAGAAATAAAAATTTGGTCTGTTGATGCCACCGTGAATTTTTTAATGCCAGAAGAGCAGTTAAATGGAATAGCTTGTGTTTTGAAAAGAAGTTATAAGATAATTATCAACAAAAGTAAAACAAGGGTAAGAGAATGTACTCGAATTAAATCAGGCGATTCTGAGGAAACTGGATTAGGCAATCACGCACGAAAAGTAGTCTTGCAATTTCGATGGGAAAATAACCCTCGATGAACGAAGTAGTGAGGATATAAAATACTGATTAGCTACAGGAATAAAACTGTGATTATTGCAATTTTCCTGCTGTAAAGAGTATCCCATTAAGTATCGCTATTGCAGTCGGATAACGTCGACGTCTCACCACGATATTTTGGCTGACACCCATTCAGCCTCTCCAAATGGTCAGACGGGAAATGGACGTATCATTGGGGCATTCCGTTTACCGTAAGCCCACTCATACAGACCTGTCTTTGCAGGCGTCTAGCTGCCACCAGCCATCACAAACTATGGGCGACCTTCAACGTTGGTTCACGGTGTACATGTTGTGTCTGATGGGGACAGCCTTGCAAAAGAACTGGTACTCCTACAGTCAGTGTTCAAAGATAATGGATTTCAACATCAGAACAGCACAGCATTAAGGGAGAAGAAAGGCGACTATCCAAGCAATCAAGAGGGGAAAGAGCGGCTCAAGTCTAGGGCGCTCCTGCTGCACGCCCACAATACTTCGTCGAAATTAAGCAGAATCTTAAGAAAACATCAAGTCAAAATAATCTTCAGACCACCTACAAAGATGTGCGCTCTTCTCGGTTAGGCAAAGAATGACCTGGGATTGCGGAAGGCTGGAATTTATAGAATACCTTGCCTGTGTGGCAAAGGCTACATTGGACAGACAATGCACACAGTTCGTGAAAGATGCGTTGTCCATGATCGCCACACTCGCCTTTCGTAGCCCCGCAAGTCAACCATAGCCGAGCATTGTACCCCGCTGGACAGTACATGCCACGGGAATCTTGGCTTCGAGGAGATCCTTCCTAATTGAGGAATCGGTGGAAGTACGTTTAGCGCAAGACCTTATTAATCGTGATGGCGGCCTTCGATCCGACAAGGCGTGGGACCCGCTGATATTTCATTTCTTCAGAAAGAAAACATTTTATGACCAATGGCACGTCTAGCGACATTTAATCTTATTCTTTTTCACGTATGATTTTCAACACCGCGAGTCCACATTCTGAGAGAGAGCGCGCATGTGATATCTCATTACGCATGCACCTGCGCGCCATAGATGGACCATTATTCGGAGGGGGTAAGTAACTCTACAGGGGTTGCTCATGAAGCGAATGCCTTTGTGCATGCGTATTCGCTCCAATTTCTTGTATAAAGGTAGCGATGTGAAGTAGCAATAAAAAATACTATTCAGCCAGCCTTATTACACTAGTATTTCACAATCCACAGACTTCACCATTATTTTAAAAGAGTGTGTAGTCCCGTGGTTGAAGAACGGGTTGAGTATACCGCTGCCAGCTCCGCCCCTCCCTCCTCCCCCTCCCCCCCCCCCCTCATCGGGTCATATGTGGCGAGGAGGGATGCAATCACAATAAAGAAAAAAAACACAAGCAATCACAAGCAACTTCCAGTGCGAAATGAACACACATGGTTGATTGGTTATCAGTCGAAATATTGTGGCAAGAAATCAACATGAGACGGTTGCATTCCCGAAACTTCATGGAATAGGAAGAAAAGAGTTCTGGAAAAAAAAACAATTTTGTTAACATCGAATGTAAACTTCTAGTGCTAGGGAGTGTGTTACGGCGTATTTTCTGAATGTATTTGTGTTGAGAGCAGCTTTTTACGATAGTGTGACGTGGGCCATAATCAGTTCAAGCAAGAAGCAAATACAAGCTCTTCAAATTTGCTGTTACAGAAGGATGTGGAAAATTAGATTGGAAGATTGTTTAAGTAATGAAGAAATGCTGAAGCTAACTGGGAAGGAGAGGAATTGGTAGCACAGCGTGATTAAAATAGGGGATCGGTTGGCAGAACACGTCGTGAGGCATCAAGGAATCGTCAGTTGATAGTGGAAGAAAGTGTTAATGTAAAGACCGTAGAAAAAGACCAAGGCTTGAATACAGTATGCGGGTTCAAATAGATTTAGATTGCGGTAGTTATGCAGAATGAAGAAATTGGTAAAAAAACAGATAACTGCATCAAACCAGTCTTCACACTGAAACCGAAACACCAACATCTAAGCCGGCCGCGGTGGTCTAGCGGTTCTGGCCCTGCAGTCCGGAACCGCGGGACTGCTACGGTCGCAGGTTCGAATCCTGCCTCGGGCATGGGTGTGTGTGATGTCCTTAGGTTAGTTAGGTTTAAGTAGTTCTAAGTTCTAGGGGACTTATGACCTAAGATGTTGAGTCCCATAGTGCTCAGAGCCATTTTAACCATTTGAACTAACATCTAACATCGAATCCAACACTCAGAAATACTCGCAACTATGACATAAATACTGGAAACAGTAGTAGTTATATAGATAGTCTTCTTGGGTACGCAGCCGGATAACGTAGTCATCTTCACACAGAATTTCAACTGACCTATTGGCCACCATCTTCGCTAGGTATGCTGATGTACAATCTCACCACAACAGTGTTTCCAGTAGGATCGGCGGCTCCTTCATACTCTGCGACTGGGCCTCCCCGTGAGCATGAGCAGCCGCGCTGCTGTCCTAAAGCTCAGGTTGACTAGTAGCGCACCAGTGGCAGAAATAGACAAAACAATATGTCTCTAACAGTACATTAATTTAAAGAAGCTGCTGGTCGAAATGCAAGCCATTGTTGTTTAAGATCAAATGGTTCAAATGGCTCGGAGCACTATGCGACTTAACTTCAGAGGTCATCAGTCGCCTTGAACTTAGAACTAATTAAACCTAACTAACCTAAGGACATCACACATATCCATCCCCGAGGCAGGATTCGAACCTGCGATCGTAGCGGTCGCTCGGTTCCAGACTGTAGCGCCTAGAACCGCACGGCCACTCCGGCCGGCGTTGAAGATCAGGTAGAATGTGAATACGGTGTGCAGTCCTAAAGCATCGACTGCACACCGACCAGCGCAGCGTCGCGAAACGGCATCAAGAAGGCGCTGAAAGAGCAGGCAGGGCCTACCTCCAGAAAGATAGACTTCAAAGCCTCCCGTCAATGCTGACATTACCAGCCGCTCATCGCTGGTCGAGACCAGTTCGGTCGCAGAGTTCGAGAACACCGGTACTGAGTAATAGATAGACGATACTTAGCCTACGTTCTGGGAGTAGTAATAGAGAGTAAAGTAATTGTATTTAGGAAGCACAGGAAGCCGCTTCATAACGAGAAGTTAAGTTACATTTCTTTCCCTTTTAGAAATAAAGTATTCTATTAATCTGAAAGTGTTGGGTACATATCATTTTGGATTCCTGCCCTCCTCTTTTGTGTCGGTGCTGACTCCCACAGCAGCCGACACAACACCGGTAAAACCGAATTTCAGGAGATTCCCTTACTAAATATCCCCATTAGCGAGAAGCAGGAGCAATCATTCGTGTCTCGTTATATATCTTATGGCCCTCATGAAGACAGTGTTCCACCACTGCAGATTTCTCTGGCTGGACCGAACGAGTGTGACGATCGTGTTCCACTCATCGGTCCTGAATAGTACGTGTAGTTTGGCCCACATAAGCTATTCCACAATAACAAAGAATTTTTCATACTCTGGATTTTCTCAGTCCCAATGACTCTAATCATAATAGGTTGTAAAAATACACGTTCGATACCACATTTCTTAAAATTCTAGAAAGTTTCGAGCGTATACACCCAGCGAAAGGTAAAAAAGTAACCTATTTACAAGAATCCTGTGATGGTTTCACTGGCATTGCGAATTGAAGAGCACGTCGTATTTGTTGGTAAGTACAATCATCCTCCTTCAAATCAACTTTTAGGTAGTTCAGTTCCTGTATCGAATTTCTTAATCGGAAATGCCATACGCTCTCTTCACCATAGTCTGCGAGGACTCTGTGTGCTGATGTGGTGGATAACAGGTGATCGCGTGAAAATAACATCACTATGCGTGCGTTTACTGTACACAATATGGCCCAAAGCGCCATCGTCATTTCTGTGAGACCCTTTTCAAGGGTGGAAAATTTTACACTCGGATGCAGACAGTTAAAATGATCCAACAAATGATTCAAAGCATTATTCCCATGAATGCGAACCATAGTAGTGTCATCAAAGTATCTCCAACAGCATATGGGTTTGAGAAACGGTATCCTGAGCGCCATGTCTTCAAAGTCTTCCATGAAAAGATTGGCGACTGTGGGAGAAAGCGGGCTCCCCATACCCACTCCGTTAGTTTTCTGAAACTATTTGTCATAAAATAATCCGGCGCAGAAAGTTTGGTATAGGTACTGAAACATGTTACATTTGTTTTCAAACATAATGTCTATACTGACTGACAAATACGCCTTGGTCTTCAGTTCGGACCTGCAGTCAAACCATCAGAAGATACTTGTAAATTTGTTGCTTTTTTCGCCTGATTCTGGCAGTACACCCTACAAAATTTCAAGAACTTTAAGAAGATCATCAAAATAGTATTTATACAACCGGCCAAGATCACAGCGCTTCTTGGATCAGTAAATGGCGGCTTGGGGCCGAGGAAATCTGGAGTATACCAAGTTCCTTGTCATTGTGGGACGGTTTATATTGGCCAAACTATCCGCACTATTCAGGACGAATGTGTAGAACACTACCGTGACACTCCTTTGGTCCAGCCTTAGAAACCTGCGACATAAGATGTGTAACGAGACGCGAATGATCGTTTCTGCTTCCTATTGCTAGGAATGTGTTGTAAAGAAATCTGTTGAAATTCGATTATCTGATAATATTATTGATAGGGATACGGGTTTTCCTTTCATTAAGACGTGGTATCTGTTTTTATCTGATCTTAAACATGAACAGCCATTTCGACGTGTGGCTTCTTTTAATTAGAGTCTGGCTAGTGATATATCGTTTTGCCTGTTTCCTCGACCGGTGCGCTGCTAGGTGACTCGCACTTGGGGGCAGCGATCGGCCGATCACGGTGTATAAATGAGCCGCCAATTTTGTCGGAAAACTAGTTCCAACAAAGTGGTGCACCAGCATACTCATTTGAAGATGGCGGCCACTTGGTCCGTTGAAATATTGTGTCAGGATGATTTTCCGGCCTTGGACCTGATAAGGGTATCATCAGTTATTACACAGGGAACGCCTAGGTAAACACATCAAGAACCTTTACTGGGAGGAGATGGTGGAGAGGGGCGCCGTGCTCAATTCACCATTTCTGATGACAATACCCGTCGACGAATTGTGGTTAATCTAACTTAAAACAGCTGGATGACAATTTGTTATCAGTCACAAGAAAGGTTTAAATTTTGCTCCCACACTGATGAGTGTTCTCATTATTAATTTCATTTGCGCTGTTGCGCAAGACGTGTCCAGCTTTCCGAGACCCGGCGGAGCAAATAAGGTAGAAGATAAATTAGGCGAAATGTCTCCCTCAAGCTTCATCGAGCACCACCCCCACGGAGCTACATTTCATCGCGTAAAAAGGTGGCCATTTGGACCATGACATAAGATCAGGATTTACTTATTGTTCCAGCTGCGAAAAGCAATGCTACGATTCTTCTCTCACTTGGAGATATTTGAATAAAATGGAGGACTCGGTATACAGAACACTATGCAATGCTTCCACGGAACGAATGAAAAGGGAGACTCTTTACCTTTTTAAGAAGAGCTCCTTTCCTGATGAGGTGTTTAAAAAACTTCACCCTGGACCTGCTGTTCCCCTAAGATTATATGGTTTATATAAGGTTCAAAGCATGGGATTCTTCTTCGTCCAGTTATGAGCAGTCTGCGTGTTCCTACCTACAATTTGGCCAAATATTTACCTCCAGTTTCGGATCCAATGTTGGAAAATGTGCACATCATATTTCTAATTCAGTGTAATTTATCCGATAGTTGAGGTCTTTGTGCCTTGGTCCTTCACGATTGCTTGTTAGTTTTGATGTTGTACAACTTTTTACTTCCTAGCGAAGAGTCCCTGTGATTAATTTGGTGAGAAACTCGACGATGAAACAACTAAGTTACGTCGTCATGTGATGACATCGAAATATTTCTTATTTAATGATATATGTTTTGAGCACACTGACGGAATGGCTACGGAGAGCCCCCTTTCCTCCACAGTCGCCAAACTTTTTATGGAAAGCTTTGTAGACATGACGCTCAGGACCTGGTTTCTTAAACCTACCTGTTTCTGGAAATACGTTGACGATCACAGGATTAATGCTTCGAACCGTTTTTAGATCCATTTTAATTATCTCCATCCTAGTAAAAAATTTACGAAGGAAGTTGAAAAGAATAGCGAGCTCCTTTCCTTGATGTTTTGGTTCACAGAAATGACGATGGACCTTTGGGGCACAGTGTACACTGAAGTCACAAAAATCATGCGATTGCGATCTTCACCTATACGGATGGCCGTAGTATCGCGTACACAAGGTATAAAAGGCCAGTGCATTGTCATCTGTACTCGGGCGATTCATTTGAAAAGGTTTGCGACATGATTATGACTCGCGGCTGAATTAACAGGCTTTCAAAGCGAACTGGTAGTTGGATCTAAGCGTATGGACATTCAGTTTCGGAAATCGCTAGGGAATTCAATATTCCGCGCATTACAGTGTCAAGAGTGTGCCGAAAATTCAGAATACCTCTCACCACTGTAATGACCGGGAGCTGCGGCATGTGCGTGAAGTTGTTAATGCTAACAGACAAGCAACACTGCATAAAATAACCGCAGAAATCAATATGGGACGTACGACGAACGTGTGGCGAAATTCGGCGTTAATGAACTATGGCGGCAGACACCGATGCGAGTGCTTTTGCTAACATAACGACACTGCCTGCAGCACCTCTCCTGGGCTCGTGACCATATCGTTTGGACACTTGACGACTAGAAAACCATGGCCTGGTCAGATGAGTCCCGATTTCAGTTGGTAAGAACTGATGGTGGGGTTCGAGTGTTGCCCAGCCCCACAAAGCCATGGGCCAAAGTGATCCCGGCGAGCATTTATGGGACAGGTCAGTTCGTGTACAATATCCTATCCTGGTAACACTCTCGCAATTATAGATGGCTATAGAGGCAGCATTTGTGGCCGAAATCTTCCGAGATAAGAAGTCATCCTCATTCTGCCAAAGGACTCGTCAAAGAGGGGAGGAGAGGACAGAGGTTCAGGGCACTCTCTTGCCTCTGTGATGAGAAACTGCGCTTGAAAGGCGAAAGAATCAGCGACGGTCAACGGCATGTGGAAGAAGAAGACAATGGAAACCACTGCATTAAAGACACATAATCTGTATCTACAAAACATGTGGCCTGGAAGTAAAAAATTTTCGTGATGATCTTTCCGTTGGAAAAATATTCCGTAATAGTGTCCTATTCGGATCTGCGGGAGGGGACTGCCAAATGGGAGATGGCCGTGAGAAAAAGATCAAATAACTAACGAAAGGGTAACGTTCTACGAGTTGGTGCGTAGATTGTCATAAGTTTGAACGTGGTAGGGAAGCTAGAAAATCTGAAAAGAAAAATGCAGAGTCTCAATCTAGATATAGTGGACTCACTGAAGTAAAATGGAAAGAAGACAGGGCTTTCTGGTCAGAAGTCTATAGGGTATTATCAACAGCAGCAGAAAATGGTGTAATGGGAGTAGGATTCGTTATGTATACGAAGGTAGAATAGGGAATGTCCTACTGTATATGGTTGTTCTCATCAGAATCGACAGCAAACCAACACCGGCAACGTTAGTTCAGGTATATATGACGACGTCAAAGTATATGAGGATACTGAACGGATAATTCAGTACGTAAAGGGAGACGAAAATCTAATAACCAGTGGGGGGGGGGGGGGGGGGAGTGGATGTGGTTTTAGGGGAATAAATAGAAGAAAGGGTTACGGGAAAATATGGACTTGGTAGTAGAAAAGAGGGAGGAGAAAGATTAGTAGAGTTCTGCAATAAATTTTAGCTAGCACCAGCGAATACTCTGATCAGGAATCACAAGAGGAGGAGGTATACTACTTGGAAAAAGGGGAGATACGGGATGATTTCAATTACATTACTTCACTGTCAGGCAAAGATTCCAAAGTCAGATATGTACTGTAGAACGGATAGTTGGAAAGATTACACTGAAGGCCGGTATGAGGGGCAGACTTTTATGATGACAGAATACGAAACAGGAGTCAATATGGAAGAGATACGGCATCCAGCATTAGAAATAGAATTTAAAAGTACGTTGGAAGACTTAAAACCCAATAAGACGAAAGGGGTGGATAAATTCCATCACAATTTCTATAAACATTGGGGAAGTGGCAACAAAACGACTATTCACGGCGGTGTGTAGAATATATGAGTCTAGTGCTGTACCATCTGACTTCCGGAAAAATATCACCCACACAATTCCTAAGGCTGAGAGTGCTGACAAGAGCGAGAATTACAGCACAATCAGCTTAACAGCTCATACATCTAAGTTGCTGCCAAGAATAATACAATCAGGAAAGGAAAAGAAAATTTGGTTTGTGTTAGCTGACGATCAGTATGGCTTTAGGAAAGGTAAAGCCCTCAGAGAGGCAGTTCTGACGTTGCGTTTTATAGTGGAAGTAAGACTAAAGAAAATTCACGTTACACTAATAGGATTTGCTGACCCGGAAAAAGCGTTCTAAAATGTCAAAAGGTGCAATGTGTTCGAAATTCTTGGGGAATAGGTGTACACTATAGGGAGGGACGGGTGTTATATACATATATAAGAGCCAGGAGTGAACAGTAAGATTGGAAGAGTAACAACAAAGTGCTCGGATTCAAAAGTCTGTGAGATAGGAATGTACTCTTCCACCTCTATTGTTTAATCTATACATCTAAGAAGCAATGATGGAAACAAAAGAAATGTTCAAGAATGGATTTAAACTTCAAGGCGAAAGGTGGTATCAATGATAAAATTCGCTGATGACATTGTTGTCTTCAGTGAAGGTGAAGAAGAATTCCTGGATGTGTTGAATAGAATGAACAATTTAACGAGGACAGAATATGGGTTGAGCGTAAATCGAAGAAAGACGAAAGTAATGAGCAGTAGCAGAAATGAGAACACCGAGAAAACTTAACATCAAGGTTGATGACTACAAAGTAGATGAAGTTAAGAAATTATGCTACCTAAGCCGCAAAATACCCATGTCGGACGGTGTCAGGAGGACATAAAAAGCAGACCAGCACCGGCAAAAAATGTATTCCTGGCTAAGAGAAGTCTACTAGTACCAAAGATACGCTTTAATTTGAGGAAGAGATTTCTGAAAATGTATGTTTGGAGTACAGCATTTTAAGGCACTGAAACATGGACTGTAGGAAAACTAGAAAAGAAGAGAATCGATGCATTTGAGATGTCGTGCTACAGAAGAATTACGAAAATTAGTTGTACTGATAAGGTGACGAATGAGGAGCGGCTCCACAGAATCGGCGAGGAAAGGAATATATGTATGTTAAGACATCAGGGAATAACTTCCATGGTAATAGAGGAACCTCTAGATGGTAAAACGTGTATAGGAGGACAGAGATTGGAATACATCCAGCAAAAAAGTTGAGTTCATGCTAAGTCGAGTTTCTGCGCCAGGCCAGGCAGATGTTCGTAGGTGTCCTATAAATTGGGTCACCTCCGTTTACATTGCAAACTTACGCACAGTCATTGTTATTTTCATGCGATCAACTGTTACCCTTCACACCAACTCACGACGGTCTTGCAGATTTTGACGAAGAGAGCCTATGCCATTTCCGACGAAAAAAATTGATACGGGAATTGAAGCATCTTACGGTTGTCTTTAAGCAGAGTGGTTATACTGACCAACAAATATGTCGTGCTCTTCAGGTCGTACATCCAGTGAAACCATCAGAGGATCCGTTGAGTATATCCTCGAAAATTTCAAATAAATGGTTCAAATGGCTCTGAGCACTATGGGACTTAACTTCTGAGGTCATCAGTCCCCTAGAACTTAGAACTACTTAAACCTAACTAACCTAAGGACATCACACACATCCAAGCCCGAGGCAGGATTCGAACCTGCGACCGTAGCGGTCGCGCGGTTCCAGACTGCAGCGCCTAGCACCGCTCGCCCACTCCGCCCGGCCCGAAAATTTCAGAAATTTTAATATAATATGACATCTGAAGTGTATTTATGCTCCACCTAAGGTTAGAGCAACTCTTGGGTCCGTAAACGATGACTTGGCACTGAGGAAACTCACAGTACACAAAGTCCCTTGTCATTGTGAGTTGGATTACATTGTCCAACCTATCCGTACTATTCAGGACCAATCTGTAGAGCACAATCGTCACGCTAGTTTGTTCCAACCGTAGAAATCCGTAATGGCAGAACACTGTCTTAATGAGGTACATAACGTGTTGTATGATGAGAGACAAACTATCGCTCCTGCATCCTGCTATTGGGAATGTTTTCTAATGGACCCGTTTGAAATTCCACTATCTGATAATATTATTAATAGGGTAAATGTTTCCTCTTAAGTGAGACGTGGCGCCCGATTTTATCTGATTTCAAAGAACAAGGATCTTCATTTAGACCAGTGGATTCTTTCATCTAGTGCCCTGTTAGCGATACAACGTTTTTCGTGTTTCTTCTTCCGGTGTACCACTAGAGCGACCGTCACAAAATTAGACACTTCAAGATCACATCCACTCCGCGCAATCCATCGATTCGCTCACCTCATAACTTCGTTGCCACACGTACACCGTTAACAGCGCAGCAAGTCAACGCTACCTGAATGTTCTGTGTTTCCATACGATATCAAGTGTTCACGTGCGGCTTCAGTCTTTGAGGAAATGGTGCACTGATGTGTGTTTGGTAGTGAGCGAATTTAGGAGCAAGAGCCCTCATTTAGTGATACTCAGGTCAGTGCACGTAAAGGGCGAAGAATAACAAAACGCCTTGTGGTATTTGGTATTAACAGTGCTATAAGGGATATAAATAGAAAGAGAAATTATGGAATATTACGATTTTGACAAAAATTTTGTGTTGTTACATCCCGCGATACTATCCCTGGCAGACGCTTAAACTTTGTCCAATTCTATCTTGGTAACTCCCGGAAGACGAACAGGCTGTGTTAATGCCCAGCAGACTGTCAGCTCTGGGGGAATGCTGAGCGAGTTGTGGCATACAAGGAAGCTATCGCAATACGGGGGAATGACCAGGCGCGCAGGTCTGCAAGGGAAACATAATTACATTATGAAAGCCGACAGCTACTGTCATACCAGTGACGAAACAAAGTTTCATAAGAAACGCTATTCAAAACGCAGCATCAAGTATTCAGGTGCCAAGCTAGTATAAAAGTGCATCTTAAAGATGAAGTTGCGAAAATTTGAAGGTACTAGGAGAGCTGACAGCGAGGTACAACCAGGACAGCTGATGGAGTAGCCATCTCCACCGCCGCAGAGTGCACGGAAAGAGGCAACGTGAATACCCCGCCTTTCTTAACAAATGTCATATTACTGATTGATTATTGCTGACTGCCTACTACCTAGTGCGTAATTTCAGCCCTTGTGTCAGTTGCAGCTATCCTGTGAGAGGGGAGACTACAGAGGTCGAACCTCAGCACGCCTAGCTGTCTCCAGTTGTCTATGGAACCACGAGTCTGGCTGGAAGGACGCTGCTGTTTCCAGCTGCAATGCCCAGCTTCCAAGATCACACTCATGGGGCGCGTTGATGGCCATCACCCTACAGGCTTGCTGGAGCCTTCACCTTCGCTACCTGGACGCTCTCCGTCAAGCACCTTCGAGTGGGTGAGCACTGCTGCTGCTCATCCCATTCCTATGGCAGGTACCAATGCTTCTGGCCCCTATCTCCTAAAAGGGGGCTGAGAGCTGTCCCATCCGAGCCAGTGAACACTTCTAGCCGATCTAGGACGAGATTCCTGAGTGGAAATCTTCGACATCCAGGAGAGCGATTTGGAGATCGATAAGCAGAGCTGGAGGCCGCCAGAATCCGCAGGTCTACAGCCACCCATGACGTAGTAGCCACCACCGGCATTTCGCTGTGCTGGCGATACTGCAATACAAGCGCAAACCAGCCTTCCGCTGCTAACGATGCGCTATTCCCTCGGCCCGGTTATGGCACGGCGCTTTGGAAGACAATCCTGCATTACTGCTTAATGAATGTATTGCTGACAATTATGTTTTCTTGGTCACTCGAGTGTAATGAGGACCTCACTACCGTATCGCATCCACACATCTAGGTCAAAAGCAGCCGACCATCTATGCGGCTCTAATGTCAGGTCAACAGCTTTGAGTCGAAGTTCATAACAATGCGTTGTGGTGTGTGACTGATCTTTGTTTACTTTCTTGTTCTCTATTCTGTATGGCCATGTTGAGTAATTTTTTTTTTGTAAATGCCTGAAGATGGCCTTGTAAGCCGAAAACCGGTTAGCAATAAAAATAATATTGTAGAACAAAAGCAAACTGGTGCTTTTCATTTATTATTATAATGTTGTTCTACCAAGAACCGACGGAATATTCTGTTAATTTTTTTTTGTGTTATCAGTCTTCTGACTGGTTTGATGAGGCCCGCCACGAATTCTTCTCTTGTGCCAACTTCTTCATCTCAGAGTAGCACTTGCAAACTACGTCCTCAGTTATTTGCTGTATGTGTTCCAATCTCTTTCTTTCTCTACAGTTTTTGCCCTCTACAGCTCCCTCTAGTAGCACGGAATCATTCCCTGACGTCTTAACAAAGTCCTATTCATCCTGTCCCTTCTCCTTGTCAGGGTTTTCCACCTATTCCTTTCCTCTACGATTATGTGTATAACCTCCTCATTGCTTACCTTATCAGTCTATCTAATTTACAACGATGTTGAACCATAGGAACTTTAAAAGTGCTTTAAAAGTCTCATTCGTTAGACCACAGGTACCTGCAGAGTTGTCTCAGTTCCACAGGAACACTACAGAAGTTTACTTGCAGCCAGTGAGGCTTCCGTGTTGTAATTTATCGCAGGACGACTTGCATGTGTTCATATTGTGCCAGCTATCTGTACTACATATAAAAGTATTAATCACAGGGCACACCAATGCACAGAATCTCGTTGGGCTATGATGCGGTGTAAAGATTACGTGTAGTCTAGTTCTTTTTTGCCTAATGTGTGTGCAGTTTCCTTCTCTTCTTGTAAAATGGCAAATGGAGTTCACAAAAATTCCAGACACACGAGCAGTGAGTGTGAATGAAATGGTGGAAGCTCTGAAGGGACAGATAACCGCGTTGTAGAAACTACTGCGCAGCAGCGGCAAAATACTGAAGCCTTGTGTTGGAGAATAAAACAAGGGGAAGCCATTGTGGGACAAGGACTCCTTGATTCAGGTACAATAAATCCTGTTGAATGTACCTGCCCATGCCATCGATCCCGTAACAGCTAACATCATAGTCCCATTTTAGGGGAAATAACCGAGGAAGTATCAATTTTTAGTAGTGACTAAAGGCTGACGCCAAATTTGGAAAATGGTCGGAAGAAAAATCTTTGAATATAGATAAAGGTTAGTGGGGGACGCGGAACGTTTGTTGTGTACCATGAGACCTTCAATAAGGTCCAAAAACTCGATGAATTGGCTAACAGTCTAGCGCAGTGCTATCGGGAGCAGAACAGCGTGAAGTTCTTCAGGGAGATACTAAATGAGTTATTACAGAAGCATGGCGAATAAGTGGAATCCTTCCCTGACAGCATAGGAAACTGAACTTGCAAATATATGAACTAACGCAGAATGTGGAAGCTAATGAAGTGATTCAGCTCGAGACAGACAACAAGGCTCTGGATGTGTTTATAAGAGGTATTTCTGCTGATATACTGAGTAGGGTTGGAATGGATGCCTCAAGTGACTTACCTGTTGCTGTTAGGATTGCTATGCGATTTGAGGAGATCGACATTGCTACACGGAGGCAGGGGGATCATAGTGTTTGTTCTCCTGAAGTGAAGTGTTTTAGATAAGGGCTCACGGGTCACGTCAGCCTGAATGCTATAAAGAAGGATAGGAGGACCATAAAGCACGTGATTGTTGGAAGAAAGCACGGGACAAGCAATGTCCTAACAATCGGGCATTAAACGGTACGGGAGTGCCCCATCTGTTGAACGGCGTTCCTAGTTGAACACGAGACTGCAGAAACGTATGCAGAGATGAACTGTTGTTTGCTAGGCAAAGTAAATGGTATGGAACATAAATTTCTGGTGGGCACAAGTGCTCAGGTATCAGTAGTAAGTCTGGATCTCCCTGGAGGAAAGAGACAGCAGTCGCCACGGAGTTGACGATAATGATGTGAATTCACAGGGGACCACGCAGTTCAGTTTTAACGTGGGAAATAAGTGTCTTCGATAACATGTAGATGTATTGTAGGGTGTGGCGAAGGGTATTGTGCGATTCTGGGATTCGACTTCATTGCTAAACATCACGGAAAAATTGACCTTTCACAGTGTACAATTCAACTTGGTGGAACATTGTTTCTCGCAACAGCTACAATTGTTACACTGTCGCAAGGTTCATCTACCATGAAGGTGCTACCAAATAAACTGCATACACAGGCAATAAAGATTAGTTGGCATGATACGATACCACAAGGCATGTGGAAGTTGATCTGGGTAAAAAAAGGTATAGACGTAGCTAAGGATTTATCATATGTTGTAAAGCCACCGAGAACTAATGAAGAATTTAATAAGTCGCACTGTTTTGTATGCTGAAGTATGGTATGCGTAAGTGACGTGGATGGAGATTTCATGGTTCCAGTCAGTCTTGATATTTTTGGCAAGGATGAAGTTTGTCTGCCGAAGGGTTTACTAATCGCTAATTGGGCTATTTTGGAGGAAGATGACCCGGGTAGCTCACTTGAGGACCTTTGCCACAAACAAACCATCAATGCATCTGCATTATGTGCGAAAGTGAACCATTTACGGGGAAATGACAGAGGACCAATGGAAGATTTGTTACTACAGTCCACGGATTTTTTTAATCCGAGTGGTGCGTTACCAGTGACGCCACTCACGCAACACAGAATACAAACAAGGAATAATGCTCCAATGTACAAGAACCCGTATTGAGTTCTGAAGTGTATGCATCCAATAACGGAAGAATTTATTGACCAGCAGCTAGCTGACGTTATTATTCAGTATAGTGGTAGTCTCCGGATGCCACCGGTAATTTTGGTTCCGAAAATGTCACCAGATTGCACTGAAAAATACAGATATTGATGTGACTGCCGATACGTCAATCCAACAACAATCACCGATGCATATCTGATACCAAAACTAACAGAGACTCTCGACAACATGGGTCAGTGTAACTATTTCTCCACAATGGATTTAGACTGTGGGAATCATCTGATAGAAATAGTGCCAGAGGAGCGACCAAACACAACACATAAGTGATTATATAAACCATTGTACAAGGGTCCTCGACCTCACCTTTCGATCTCATTGGTCTGCTTGTTTTGCTCGCTCACTTTGTTAGCGTGCTCGATTCTGAATTGCACTAGCTTTGATCTGGTATTTATTTAGGTTGATGTTCAGCTTTAACTCTTATCATAAGAATAGAAGTTTAATCAGATTCTGAGAATAATTAAACGTACAGGGATCATATAAAAGTATTGTGTTCACAGACTACAACTTTGGTTTTTCCGTCATAGCTATCGATTAGTCGCTGCGATGACCAATGTAATTCCTCATGACCTTGTAATGATACCACTGTTTAGACGAGCTGTTCCCTCGTCTAGGTTTGGTACTGAGGAGAGGTGAATTTACTTGCTTGGCTGGGTGCGAATCGTCGTGGCGAGGCTGTCGCACAGTCCTTCATGTAAGCTGAGACACAAAAGCGGTCAGTGCCTGACCAGATATGGGTAATCCCAGAGCAGGGGGACTAGGATGGTGGATGCTCATATGGCTTGACGGTAGAAGATACACTAGTAATGGCGGCTTTTAAGACAGTCTAAAATGTGGCTACATACAACACTTAGAAATTCAGTAACAGATCACAATACCATAGCAGAGCAAATCAGAATACATCTGCCATCTCCAAAAACGAGACGCATGCAATGAAACAAAAACATTTTCACTATCTTAAAAACTGCAGAAGTTATTAATGAATCTTAAAATTGATAACTCTTAAATACACTCATCAATAAAGTTTTGCATCGCCTCGGTTCCGAGGGTTCGGGAACCTGAACAGAAAATTGGAATAGAGATCAACATAAACATCATTTCCACCCTTTTTATTGCTCATGAAAACCACACATTGAATGTTGTAACACCATACAGCGAGACCTTCACAGATGGTGGTCCAGATTTCTGTACACACCAGTACCTCTAATACACAGTAGCACGTCCTCTTGCATTGATCCATGCCTGTATTCGTCGTGGCATACTATCCATAAGTTCATTAAGGCACTGTTGGTCCAGATTGTCCCACCCCTCTACGGCAATTTGGCGTAGATCCCTCAGAGTGGTTGGTGGGTCACGTCGACCATAAACAGCTCTTTTCAATCTATCCAAGGTATGTTCGATAGGGTTTATGTCCCGAAAACATGCTGGCTACTCTAGTTGAGGATGTCGTTATCCTGAAGGAAGTTATTCACAAGATGTACACGCTGGGGGCGAGAATTGTCGTCCATGAAGACGAATGCATCCCCAACATGCTGCCGATATGGTTGCACTATTGGTCAGAGGATGGCATTTACATATCGTACAGCCGTTACGACGCCTTCCATGACCACCAGCGGCGTACGTCGGCCCCACATAATACCACCCCAAAACAGCAGGGAACCTCCACCTTGCCGCACTCGCTGGACAGTGTGTCTAAGGCGATCAGCCTGACCGAGTTGCCTCCAAACACGTCTCCAACGATTGTCTCGTGGGAGGCATATGCGACACTCATCAGTGAAGAAAACATGATGCCAATCCTAGCGGTCCATTCGGCATGTTGTTGGGCCCATTTGTACCGCTCTGCATAGTGTCCCAGGTGCAAAGATGGACCTCGCCATGGACGTCGGGAGTGAAGTTGCGCATCATGCAGCCTACTGCGCACAGTTTGAGTCGTAACACGACTTCCTGTGGCTGCACGAAAAGCATTATACAACATGGTGGCGTTGCTTTCAGAGTTCCTGCGAGCCATAATCCGTAGGTAGTGGTCATTCGCTGCAGTAGTAGCCCTTGGCCGGCCTGTGCGAGGCATGTCATCGACAGTTCCCGTCTCTCTGTATCTCCTCTATGTCGGAATAACATCGCTTAGGTTCACTGCGAGACGCCTGGTCACTTCCCTTGTTGAGAGCCCTTCTTGGCACAAAGTAACAATGAGGACACGATCAAACTGCGGTATTGAGCGTCTAGGCATGGTTGAACTACAGACAACACTAGCCGTGTAGTTCCTTCCTGGTGGAATGACTGGAACTGACCGGCTGTCGGACCCCCTTCGTCTAATTGGCGCTGCTCATGCATCTTTGTTCATCTTTGGGCGGGTTTAGTCACATCTCTGAATAGTCAGAGGATACAACATCCACAGTCAACGTCTATCTTCAGGAGTTCTAGGAACTGGGGTGATTCAAAACTTTTTTATGCGTGTACTTCATGCGATTTCAACAAAGAATGTCTCAAATGATAGCTCTGCGCTATAGTTATCATCCCTGGCAGCTACACATCTGTGGCTATTTTATTTATTGAGTTATTAGGTTTTATATCTTTTTCACTATGGAAATGTCGTAGTCTCCAAAACAACACAGCAGCTGTATGCATTACGGCATGCCTCAGATCTTGTCTCACTTGTGTAGTTATCTAATGATAATTTTTGTCATTTTTAACGTAAGCACACTTGCACTAGAATTCTGTGTTATTTATTTTTGTTCAGACTATTATTTTTACTTATTGTAAATGGTTTGAGCATAACTCAATGTTAATAGGATTCCTTATTCTAAGTATTGTAATAATACATCGGTTATTCACATAATGAAGTGAGACGAAAATTTAATAAGCATCGGTGACAGGAACTCGACAGTAGGAAAAGGAAGAGAAGAAAATGTAGTTGGTGAATATGGAATGAGAGTAAGGAATGAAAGGTAGCCTGACCGGTTAGTCGTGCGGTCTAACGCACGACTTTCCGGGCGAGAAGGAGCGCCTGGACCCGCCACGAATTCTCCCGGCGGATTTGTGTCGAGGTCCGGTGAACCGGCCAGTCTGTGGATGGTTTTTAGGCGGTTTTCCATCTGCCTCGGCGAATGCGGGCTGGTTCCCCTTGTTCCGCCTCAGTTACACTATGTCAGCGATTTGCTGCGCAAACCAGTTCTCCACGTACGCGTACACCACCATTACTCTACCACGCAAACATAGGGGCTACACTCGTCTGGTATGAGACGTTCCCTGGGGGGGGTCCACCGGGGGCCGAACCGCACAATAACCCTGGGTTCGGTGTGGGGCGGCGGAGGGGTGAAGTGGACTGCGGTAGTCGTCGAGGGGTTGTGGACCACTGCGACTGCGGCGGGGACGGAGCCTCTCCGTCGTTTCTAGGTCCCCGGTCAACATACAATACAATACAATACAATACATACAAGCAATGAAAGAGGGAGCCGCCTGGTAGAATTTTGCTCAGAGCATAACTTAATCATAGCTAACACTTTGTTCAAGAATCATAAAAGAAGGTTGTATACATGGAAGAAGCCTGGAGATACTGGAAGGTATCGGATAGACTATATAATGGTAAGACAGAGATTCAGGAACCAGGTTTTAATTTATAAGACATTTCCAGGGGCAGATGTGAACTCTGACCACAATCTATTGGTTATGAACTGTAGATTAAAACTGAAGAAACTGCAAAAAGGTGGGAACTTGAAGAGATGGGACTTGGATAAACTGAAAGAAACAGAGGTTGTGGAGAGCTTCAGGGAGCGCATTAGGGAACGATTGACAAGAATGGGGGAAAGAAATACAGTAGAAGAAGAATAGATAGCTTTGAGAAGCGAAACAGTGAAGGTAGCAGAGGATCAAGTAGGTAAAAAGACGAGGGCTAATAGAAATCCTTGGGTAACAGAAGAGATATTTAATTTCATTTATGAAAGGATAAAATACAAAAATGCAGTAAATGAAGCAGGCAAAAAAGAATACAAACGTCTCAAAAATAAGATCGACAGGAAGTGCAAAATGGTTAAGCAGGGATGGCTAGAGGACAAATGTAAGGATGTAGAGGCGCATATCACTAGGGGTAAGATAGATACTGCCTACAGGAAAATTAAAGAGATTTTTGGGGAAAAGAGAACGACTTGTATGAATGTCAAGAGCTCAGATGGAAATCCAGTAATAAGCAAAGAAGGGAAAGCAGAAAGGTGGAAGGAGTATATAGAGGGTCTATACAAGGATGATGTTCTTGAGGACAATATTATAGAAATGGAAGAGAATGTAGATGAAGATGAAATAGGAGATATGATACTGCGTGAAGAGTTTGACAGAGAACTGAACGACCTATGTCGAAACAAAGCCCCAGGAGTAGACAACATCCCATTAGCACTAATTACAGCCTTGGGAGAGCCAGCCCTGGCAAATCTCTACCATCTGGTGAGCAAGATGTATGAGACAGGCGAAATGACCGCAGACTTCAAGAAGAATATAATAATTCCAATCCCAAAGAAAGCACGTGTTGACAGATGTCAAAATTACCGAACTATCAGTTTAACAAACCACGGCTGCAAAAACTAACACGAATGCTTTACAGACGAATGTAAAAACTGGTAGAAGCCGACCTCGGGGAAGATCAGTTTGGATTCCGTAGAAATGTTGGAACACGTGAGGCAATACTGACCCTACGAGCGACCTTAGAAAATAGATCAAGGAAAGGCAAACCTACGTTTCTAGCATCTGTAGACTTAAAGAAAGCCTTTGCCAATGTTGACTTGAATACTCTCTTTCAAATTCTGAAGGTGGTAGGGGAGCAAAAGGCTACTTACAATTTGTACAGAAACTAGATGGCAGTTATAAGAGTCGAGGGGCATGAAATGGAAGCAGTGGTTGGGAAGGGAGTGAGACAGGGTTGTAGCCCATCCCCGATGTTATTCAATCTGTATATTGAGCAAGCATTAAAGGAAACAAAAGAAAAATTCGGAGTAGGAATTAAAATCCATGGAGAAGAAATGTAAATTTTGAGGTTCGCCGATGACATTGTAATTTTGTCAGTGACAGCAAACGACCTGGAAGAGCAGCTGAACTGAATGGACAGTGTCTTGAAAGGAGGATATAAGAGGAACATCAACAGAAGCAAAACGAGGATAATGGTACGTAGTCGAATTAAATCGGGTGATGCTGAGGGAATTGGATTAGGAAATCAGAGGTTTAAAGTAGTAAATGAGTTTTGCTATTTGGGGAGCAAAATAACTGATGATGGTCGAAGTAGAGAGGATATAAAATGTAGACTGGCAATGGCAAGGAAATCGTTTCTGAAGAAGAGAAATTTGTTAACATCGAGTATAGATTTAAGTGTCAGGAAGTCGTTTCTGAAAGTATTTGTACGGAGTGTAGCCATGTATGGAAGTGAAACGTGGACGATAAATAGTTTGGACAAGAAGAGAATAGAAGCTTTCGAAATGTGGTGCTACAGAAGAATGCTGAAGATTAGATGGGTAGATCATATAAGTAATGTGGAGGTACTGAACAGAATTGGGGAGAAGAGGAGTTTGTGGCACAACTTGAGTAGAAGAAGGGATCAGTTGGTAGGGCATATTCTGAGGCATCAAGGGATCACCAGTTTAGTATTGGAGGGCTGCGTGGAGGGTAAAAATCGTAGAGGGAGACCAAGAGATGAATACACTAAACAGATTCAGAAGGATGTAGGTTGCAGTAGGTACTGGAAGATGAAGAAGCTTACACAGGATAGAGTAGCATGGAGAGCTGCATCAAAGCAGTCTCTGGACTGAAGACCACAACAACAACAACAACAACAACAACATCGGTTTAACTCAAAGGTAGTCACGTTAAGTCAACCCAGTCTTTAGAACCTAAGAATACTGTTTATATTGGTGGAGATAGCGGTTATCCAATGAGAATGAGGAAGTGGTGAAACGCTACTGGAGCACAGAGCTGAGACGGATGCTGGACATGGACACTTAGTTCCGTAAGTCAGAAGAAGACAGACCTGCCTGATGTAATGTGCAGTCTTCAGATGTGAAGCTGATAGGTTTTGGGTTGTAATTTGTCATTCGAGTACTCTAATTTTCGAAGGGACTTAACTTTCGCGACTACTAAATACGAGCCCGTTAAAACCTTTGATTTTTTTCTGTTTGCGTGTTATGTAGACATATAGATCTCCATACTAAACTCCAAATTATTTTGAGCTGGTGAATATGTCATGTTTTGTAATCATAGAATAGTAGTTTTCCTACGTCTCTTATGATTAGTTGTCTTTTAGGCACCCGGCTGCCATTCTGTGGGGTACTTACGATTTTCTGGTTGCATAAACGAACAATTATCCAACATCATCCTCTGGTGTCGTGTACATAAATTTCAGATGTTAGAATAAAACTCTTTTTATTACTTATTTTTGATGTTCGTTATCTAGTATATATGCTTATTTTATTAATTCGCAATTGTAAGCTATACATAGACTACTTGATCACAAAATCACGGAACAAACCTGCTGCGAGTATAGCTGCTGGGTATAGACGCAGACATATCCAGCTCTATCCTAGGACTTCATCGAGTCATTCTTTGGAAAAGCCGTGCATAGCTCAAATACTGGTCTATTCCGTTTAGCCAGTTTAACCAAGTGAAAGGAATTGTAGAAGACTAGTAAAGTCGCAAACTCCCAGTTCGCAAATGGACGACACTTTGCAATGATTCAAGTGTTCATCGCTAAAAGAATGTGTTATTCAGCATTCATACATCTAAATCACCTACAGCTGGGCTGTTCCCGTTACTCTACTACGAAGATCTAACTCAACAATCCGCAAACCAGGAATTTCTTTTACGTGGTCTGTCTGTGAGTCAATAGAGCATCAAAAACTGATTACTTGGGGAGGATGTCGTGGAGAAGTGTCACACAACAGAAGACTCATGACGTTTTTCATTATACTTTTTTCTAACCAAAATAGACAGTGATAGAATCCTGTAATTTTTTTTCCATCATGACTGAGCAGACTCATTTCGAAAACAGAGGTAATGATATAGTTTTACTACATTTAGCGTTTTTGCTTGGTAATCACTCATAACAATCCGTTTCTTCTCTAACGGTACAGGAAGATATTATCCAAGTGCGGCTTTCCCATTCTTTTAAGATTCAAGCCGTTCTACATCTAGACAATTTGCCTCATAAGCCGTTCATAATTGTCGTTCCGACTGCAGTGTTCCATCAATAGAGCATTATATTTCGAAACGCTCCTGTGCCAGCAGTGTCACCTACCAATTAGTACCCAGTGAGTTTAGGACTATCCCCAAACCCTCACACTGTCTTCTGTAGAATATTCCTAAAAGTTCCCACTCTTATTCAGTTGCTTATAGTCCTCTATATCTGATAAATTGTACCTCCTCGGAAATCTAAGTAATGTTAACTTCATTTCCTTGCCCTTAAAAGATGAAACTATCTACTGAAATCGACTGTTCCAGTCCCAGTCGCTGCAGCACCTACAATTCTATTCAATGCATTTTTGAGAGATTTTTATGTGTCTCAAAGTGACCAACGAAATCTGCTTTCGGGTAGTTTTTCGCAGTTGCATTTCTCTTTGTCATATTCTTGGCCCAATAGCGCTGAAGCCTACTAGTGGCCATCTCCTTCTTTATTTTCACAAGATATATTTTTTCCTCCGCTGTCTGGCAACTGAACTTTATACACATTTTCTCAATCAAGCTGAGTTGCCTTAACTAGTGCACCCCTTATTTCTGGACTCCGCAAGCTGTGCCTGCCTAAACGACACCAATCTCTTGGACCGTTCTTATCTCTTTCCTCGACTTCACATTCCTTCTCAGACTCATTAATGATATAGGTTTTGCTTCCTTCTTCGACACTAGCGTGACTGCCAGTATCAGACACTAATCTCTTTAGCTCACCTGTAATATCACGCACTGTTGAAAGATATCACAGTACAACCATGAAAGGCATATTAGATGCTATTCCACATCGGAGTTTTGGGGATTGTTTTTTTCTTTATTTGAGAGGAAATGCTATCCAAGGCAAAATGATAGCGTGATATATGTATCAGTACTGTATCTGTGATCGTAAAATTTGGAAAAACCGATGTTTTCTTTGACAAATACTACAGGCATACTATGCTTCGGAACTGCGTAAAGGGCGGTATTTGAGCACGGGCGAAATTTTACATCGTTTTACGGATCGAGATGGTATGCTGATCAGAGAGTGGACCCTCGTTCGGGAGGACAGCAGTTCGAATCTTCCTCCGACCGTCCAGATTTACGGGGGTTGGACAAAACTATGGAAGTACCGGACACACAAATTACTACCATGCCTAATACAGTGTAGGAAACCCGTTGGCATTCAAAACAGTATTCAGTCATCTCGGAAGTACAGGTCGTGTACGTTTTTTTTTTTTTTTTTTTTTTTTTAAATGGACTTGTAGTCCGGGGTGATATGTTACAATACAGCATCACCGGTCTATTGCGGTCTAACTGTGTTGGTGAGGCAGTTAATTTCCACAGGGCAGTGACTGCGTCACTGCAATTCACTTTGGAGGTGTGGCGGTGGGACTTGTAGTCCCGTACCACCCTCTGACGGTGATAGTACTACATGAGTCAGGCAGAAATTTTGCCTAACATGTGCAGGTGAAGGTGTGGCGGTGGGACTTGTAGTCCCGTACCGTACTTTTTCTCTGAGGTCGTGTACGGTTTTCCAAAGGAACCTTATACAAGTCTTCCTGCAAAATAACTGCGAATTCAAGTAACAGTAATGTAGGAGCATCACGTTTACGGACTCTTCTCTCCAAAGTAGGCTAAAAAGGCACAGTAATACTGAGATCTTATGGCCATGTTGGCCAGGGGATGTTTTAATTAATCGTTGTGCTCACAAAACCAGTTCCTGAAGGTGCGAGCTATCTGAACAGGGATCCTGGTGTCTTGGAACTCAGTATTACCGCTGGCGAACACACCTAATGAGCCAAATGGTCACATAAACTTTGGAAGTAACATGACCTTGCAGAGTAAACACGTGCCCCAAGGAGTACCATGATATGGCTGCTAAAATCATCACAGAACCCCTTTAAAGTTTCACTCTTCCGACGTGAACTTGGCCAGAAGTCAGAAACAGTGTGGAACAAGATTCATCGTACCAAATTATTTTCTTCCAAGGCTCCATCGTCCATGTTTTTTTGGCTTAAGCAATATGTTTTCCTGGTAAGGGCATTTTCATCACTAATTAGTGGTTCCGGAGTTCTAGCTCGCTCTGCAATTTCCTGTTGTTTTGGTGCTGACAGGGTTCACGACAGCGAAATTCTACTCTGCAGTGACTTTTGGAACTGTTGTCGTCTTAGTTTCCACCTCAATGACTGCCTGTTACGATCACTCAACACACAGTTTCATCCACTTTATAACTTAGCGGATGATGTTTTCCGCTTTCCTTAATATTGTATAAATCTTCGATACCGTGCCTCTTGAAAAACCAAACACTTCTGCTCTCTTGGTTACAAAAGCATCAAGCACACGAGCATTAATAATTTACCTAAGTCCGAATTCAGTTAGCCCCGACATAACGCACTCACATTTGTACCGAACACTGTTCTGACCTCGACTGACACTTGTGACATATTGAAGACGTTGCACAGATGGCGTTCGTGCATAATTGCAGTAGCACAACCTGCAGGCTTGGATATCATGTGCGTTTATGTTCAAGCACGCATTTCTCTCGGTGTTTCCATAGCTATGCCCAACATCCTTATGTTTTCTGTGGTTTCCCTACATCCCTTCGGGCTTCCTGTCAGACACCACGACCAATTTCCTCCTCCACAATTACTAATACGAGGTTGCGTTCCGTCTCTGTACACGGGATGTTCAACCCTAGTATTCTTTCCTTTGCCTCTTTGGCCGAGAAAATAAATAATCGCATTGAGTCATTTCAGTAATATTACTTGGTTACCCTATGAAATAACTTGATCCATTACAACTGAAAAGTCCCACAGGATTCAAAATACCTACTATTTGCTCTTTCTTTTAAATATTAGAATACTGCTAAGCTTTACCTTCTGGGATTCTATAAAAATAACTTGATTAATTACAACTGAAAAGTCCCAGTCGTCTCAAAATATCTATTATTCACTCGTTCTTTTAAATGTTAGGGTACCACTACGCTTCTAGGGACGTCTTCGTAGCATTTGTTTCTTGAGCTAACGGAGTGGTAAGTAAATGTGTAAGATTTTATTTGAGTTGATATTTTTAGTCATATTTATTTCTTGTATTGTATTCAGTGCTATTAATTTCTTGTATTATAATTAATTTCTTGCATTTCAATTGGAAATTAACGAAAACGATTAACTTAATTCTTGTGTGCTAAGCGCATACTAGTCCCAACTACCTAGATTGCCTGACTCAGAGATAATACTGAGAGTTACAAAGCGGATAATTTCTGTGAGAAAATTTTCGATGTATTTTTGTACAACTTGTCTCTTGAACAACTTGAGCTGCTAAGTAGCCTTCTCCCTTAAAACTTCCAGCACGTATGATGTAAACTAGAGCTGCCACGGAAAATACAAATGAAGTCAAGAGGACAGTAATATTAACTTAGCCACCTCGCAGGATGGTGTCACTTTCTTAACCTGTGTGACACGCCTTTCTAACGCGCAGTTGTGTGATGATGCTGCACTACGATGTAACTGGTCCGTAACCTTGTGACGTTAAAAAAACTTTCCCTTGTATTTGGATGGGGCCCTAAACTCGGCAGTCGTTTTCACCCTTCTTTTCACCTTTTTCTCATCGTTAACAGCTACACTGCTCTGCTCCCCAACTGCCTAAGCGAGTCGTGCAAGCAGCGCCAACTAGAATGATTCCCCTCAGCCAGAGAGTCACAGGGGTCTAAAACTCATTTTCCAATACAGAAGCACTTCCATTCGCTATTGTATCCTTGAGAGGAAGTTCTCAAAACAGCGACAACAGTTTCCGGAACTACATTACTCCTCTGCTTTCAGTCACCCTTCTGGTCGGCATGAGTCTGTCCTCATAGACAGTACTTGCATTCGCTAACATCCAGATGCCGTTGTCGTGGAAAGCCACAAAAGCGAGTGGGTGGAAAGCTAGGAGGCAGCGAGTATTTACCTGTCACCGCAGTCAGGTACTGCATCGTGCGACGACTGCGTCCTACCGCCATGCTTCAGGTAATTGATTGCACCTGGTACTCAAATACAGGTAAAAAGCCCAGGCATGCTTTATACGTTTCGGCCGCTCGTCAGATTTTAATTGAGCGATATCAAATGGCAGATAAGACTGAGAGCGTCGTCGAATATTATGAACTACTCAGTTTCAGTAGTATTGTTATCTCATATGGGATAACGACTATGTAAATTATCTAACTCTGCTAGCTTAATTTTTCATGTCAACAGCGTACAGGCAGCAAGCTCTGGATAATTAGCTTTTCATTAGCGATGGTATGAAACACGCTTTACTTATATGCAGTGGGACTCATGAGATCGAGATTACCCGCCAGGCTGCTGCAGATATGATTGCGCGACAACCAGTAGCAGTACCTGCATGGAAAACTTCAGTCAACTAAAGCTTTTACCATACATTGCTGAAGCACTTCCTCCCATGTGCTTTTAGTGCGTTTATGTTACACTCTCAGAGCTGAAGATATCAAGTAAAAACCATTTTTCCTCATGTTTTGTTGATAAATTTGTTTTAATAGGACATGTGGCTTAGTATCTTCAGGACGACAAATCAAGTGGAATGTCCTACAGAAAGATATATACACCGTCCGTCCAAAAAGATCCGTGACTGATTATATTTCTGGGGACAAGGGGTTTCAAATTGACAAGGGATTTCAAACCACCGTACAGTGCGTGGCGGAGGGTACCCTGTATCAATACTACTCATTTCCTTTCCTGTTCCACTCGCAAATAGAGCGAGGGAAAAATGATTGTCTCTATGGCTCCGTATGAGCCCTAATTTCTCGTATCTTATGTTCGTGGTCCTCACGAGCAATATATGTTGGCGATAGTAGAATCGTTTGGCGTTCAGCTTTATATGCGGATCCTCTGAATTTTCTCAATAGTGTTTCTCGAAAAGAACTTCGGGTTCTTTCCAGTAATTCTCGTTCGAGTTCTCGTAGCGTCTCCGTAACACTTACGTGCTGTTCAAACATACTAGTAACAAATCTAGCAACCCGCCTCTGAACTGCTTAGATGTCTTCCTTCAATCCTACCGCGTACGGATCCCAAACACTCGAGCAGTACTCAAGAACAGGTCGCACCAGCGTCATATATGCGGTCTTCTTTACAGGTGAACCATTCCTTCCTGAAAATCTCCCAATAAACCGAAATCGACCATTTGCCTTCCTCATCACAGTTCTCTCATGCTCGTTCCATTTCACATCGCTTTGCAAAGTTACGCCCAGATATTTAAACAACTTGACTGTGTCTAGCAGGACACTAGTAATACCGTATCCGAACATTACAGGTTTTTTCTACCTACTCATCCCCATTAACTTACATTTTTCCACATTTAGAGCTAGCTGCCATTCATCACACCAATTAGAAATTTTGTCCAAGTCGTGTTGTATCGTCATACAGTCACTCAACTTCGACATCTTACTGTACATCACATCATCATCAGCAATTAACCATATATTGCTTCCCAAGCCGTCCGCCAAATCATTTATGCATATAGAGAACAACAGCAGTCTTATCACGCTTCCCTGGGATTTTCCTGATGATACTTCGTCTCTCATGAACACTCGCCGTCGAGGACAGCATACTAGGTTCCATGACTTGGAAGACTTCGAGCCGCTCACGTATCTGCGAACTTTTTCCATACTCTCGTACCTTCGTTAACAGCCTGCAGTGGGCCATCGTGTCAAGTGTTTTCCGGAAATCTAGGAATATGGAATCTGTGTGTTGCCCATCAACTGTTTGCAGAATATCATGTGAGAAAAGTGCAAGCTGAGTTTCGAAAGTGCGATACTTTCTAAAACCATGCTGATTCGTGGACATAAGCTTCTCAGTCTCAAGAAAGTTTATTGTATTCGAACTGAGAACATGTTAAAAGATTCTGCAGCAAACCGAAGTTAGGGATGTTGGTCTATAATTTTTCGGGTAATTTCTTTTGCCCTTCTTATATAGTGAAGTCACCTGCTCCTTTTTCCATTCACCTGGGACTTTGTACTGGGTGAGAGATCCACAATAAATGCACTTTCAAATCTTTCAATTGTTTTTTTACGCCAGGGATGCTTATTGCTATATCGTCCATACGGGAGTCTGCCCGATGGTTAAATGAAGGTGTGTTTGTACGAGACTACTGTGCAAACGATTTCTTGAACGTAAAATTGAAAACTTCGGCTTTCGTTTTGCCATCTTCAACTGCTTCACCAGACTGGCCAACAAGGGACTGAATGGAAGCCTTAGACCCGTAGACCCACTTAGCGATTTTACATAAGACAGAATTTTTAACAATTTTTTTATTAAAAATATTGACTCCCCACGAAGTGCCTGATATAAAATCTCCATCTCGTAAAAATATCAGTAAATAATAGTGGGAGTGCTCGTATTTACTAAATATGACGTACTCCCACTATTATTTACTGATATTTTTGCGAGGCAGAGGTTCTACATCTGGCACTTCGTGGGCAGCCAATATTTTTGTTACTTTATGGCCAATTTTGAGCTTAATGTCCTGCAATATATGTTATTGTAAACTCAATCACTTGAAAATGACATAAAAAGCCGAAACTTGTTTAACTTTGTACGATGAAGGACTGCTTGGATAAATAATCTTTGTCCTCACGACACTTTGGTAAAGGAAAAAAAATGGAACACAAAGCCTATACGTCCTTACCATTATCGTATTACTGATGTAAAGAAATAAAGGTAGGAAGATTTGAGACTCTTAATCATCAAATCTTATCACGGCACGCAGGAAAACAGCGACTCACTCGACGAACAAGACTAGTAAGATGCATTCGCAACTCAGTGAAAATATAATGTTGGATTAGTGTAAGTCGCTCCTGTAAATGATGCAATTTGTTTTTCCCTTTTTTTCTCAGATATGACTCAGAATTTTGGTTCACAGTGACACTACTTGCCTAGTGGCTTTGCAACTATTGGCACCAGCTTCTTTTATAATTTATCCTAAGTTTATCTACGCTTTTTCTTGCACAGATTAAGACAAAAATTACGTTAAATTTTAGCGAAGAAATTTTTACTTGAGCAAAGTCACGTCATATACCGGGCGGTTATAATTAAACTTTCCCCATTTAACACGTTATAACACGAAAACTAATCACCTATTAGTACCAAACTTGGTAACTTTAATGTCCAGAGTATGGGATGCATGATTTCCATGCGTCCCAGCTCCACTGTCCAGTTCCAACTATGGCCAATATGGCCGTGATCAGTTATCGTGAATCATAGTCTAAGAAACCTTATCAGTCGCAGTGCACTTGTTGACGTGTCAGTACGAGCTTGGACAAAAGGAGCAGAGCATTATTGGTGAAGCTCTATTATCAAAACAACAGTAATGCGGCAGCTGCACTTCGAGAAAATCGTCGGCTTAGAGAATTATGGAAGGGTCCTGTCTCCCCACCTGCTGTGCGGAGCACGATGAGGAAGTTCGAATCCACTGGAGAACTGGGCGTCGCTCCGGGAAGAGATCGACAATCGGTTGCACCACAGGTGGTTGATGAAATCGCTGTTGCAATTCCCCATCGTCAGGTAGTGCTCGTGCCATGTCACGACAGTTGAAAATTCCTTGATCGACTCTACGGGAGGTGCTTGAAACCATTGTCAAATGATATCCGTACAAGATCCACATCGTACTACAGATTGCACTACAGAACGCACAACGACGTGTTGACTTCGCTCTTCGCTTTCTCGCAAGGATTGAAGTTGACGAGGGCTGGCCCTGGACCATCCTATGGACAGACGAAGCTCAATTTTCTCTAACGATTGAGGTGAACACACAGAAATGCCGAGTGTGGGGTCCTCATCTCCAGTCACTGTGCATGAAATACCTCTGTGTGGTGAACGTGTCACCGAATGGTGTGGTTTCATGGCTACGTTCATCATTGACCCATTCTTTTTTGAACAGGCCGGCGCTCAAGGACCAAAGACGCACAGTGCGACTGGCCAGCGTTACTGCGATATACTTCGCCAGCATGTCACATCCGCCCTACATGAGAGAGACGCATTGAACTCAACAGTTTTCATACAAGATGTGGCCTCACTGCACATCGCTCGTGAAGTTCACCTGCTTCTCCGAAACACATTTGTCAACGATCGGCTGATAATTCGATCGTTTCCAAATGCTTGGCCGGCACAGTCACCTGACCTCAATCCCTGTGATTTCTGGTTGTGTGGCTACCCGAAGGACAGGGTTTACCAGGGGAACTTTCATACATGTGCTACTCTGAATCGCAGCATATCGAGAGAGCTAGCCAGCATACCTACAGACACGCTTCGTTCTGCTGTGCAGAATGCAATCATGCGTGAGACTCTTCTGGACACGGACGGGCGCCATACTGAGCACATTTTGTAGCAGTAATGGTACCGATATGTAATGGTATGACGTGCGGTAGTAACACGTTAAAACTATGTCAACTGAACTGATTCTGCATTATTTCTCTTCCCCGTGTCCACGACATTAATGCTACCGAGTTTGGTCCTCGCACGGTAATTAGTTTCCGTGATATAACGTGTTAGATAGGGTAAGTTTTATTGTAACCACACGATATAAGTCGTAGTTGTAGTAAGTCACCCAAAGATACACGATATCTCGCTGGAAAAGCTCTGTTTGACATCTGGCTCTGCAGCCGAAGGAATAAAAAAATGGTTCAAATGGCTCTAAGCACTATGGTACTTAACATCTGAGGTCATCAGTCCCCTAGACCTAGAACTACTTAAACCTTATTAACCTAAGGATATCACATACATACACGCCCGAGGCAGGATTCGAACCTGCGACCGCAGCAGCAGCGCAGTTCTGGACTGAAGCGCCTAGAACCGCTCGGCCACAGCGGCCGGCAAGGAATAAAAGACAAGGTGTCGAAATAAGACACGATGTTGCAGTAACTGTGTCGTTCAGATATAAGATCCATAATGTATGTCCTAAGGATCAGGCACTGCGGTGACTACAGCCTTTATGAAATACATGAGATGCATTCGCAGTTGCCAACATGTACAACCATCAATCGCATAATGGACAGTGAAAATTGTGCAGGACCGGGACTCGAAACCGGATTTCCCGATTATCCACGTCTGGCCATTCAGATTTAGATGCTCCGTGATTTCCCTAAATCGCTAAAGGCAAACGCCACGATGATTCCTTTCAAAAGGCATGACCGATTTCCTTCTCCGTTCTTACATAAGCCGTCTCTAATGACTTCATTGCTGACAGGGCATTAAGCACTAATCTCCTCCTCCTCGCAATTTAAAAAAGCTGAAGAAACGCCCTTTTGACCCATGTGAGGTAGATCTCCGCTTTGTGTACAGGGAGATGTACTAATAACTTGGTCGACACGGTTACGAGTTAACAAACCTTTATATTGAGAAAGAAACATACTGCATGTCTACTAAACATGAAGCTCTGAACTGAACTGTTCTTGACTCTCCGTTCCACAGACATCACACACTAGTGCCGCAGCTCTCTGTTCTGTGATATCGATGGCGCTGTCCTCCCCACGTATCACCTGACCCTGACCCTCCCCGCCCCCCCCCCCCCCCCCTCAGCAGTGCAGAGCAGTAACGCACTGCCATACAGAAGAGAAGTCAAGGCCTTAGTAGTGTTGATGATGTCACGCTTTGAGTCGACAGTGAGGCGTCAGCTTCGTACGCAGACATAAATCCAATTCAACTCGTGTGATGGTATTTTTGGTATAAAATTAACCATGGCTTATATGGTTTGCATTCCCTGTACTTTAAAATACTTTTCATGATATTCAGTATAGTTGTTGTTGTTGTGGTCTTCAGTCCAGAGACTGGTTTCATGCAGCTCTCCATGCTACTCTATCCTGTGCAAGGTTCTTCATCTCCCAGTACCCACTGCAGCCTACATCCTTCTTAATCTGTTTAGTGTATTCATCTGGTGGTCTCCCTCTACGATTTTTACTCTCCACGCTGCCCTCCAATACTAAATTGGTGATGCCTTGATGCCTCAGAATATGCCCTACCAACCGATCCCTTCCTCTAGTCAAGTTGTGCCACAAATTTCTCTTCTCTCCAATTCTATTCAATACGTCCTCATTAGTTATGTGATCTACCCATCTAATCTTCAGCATTCTTCTGTAGCACCACATTTCAAAAGCTTCTATTCTCTTTTTGTACAAACTATTTATCGTCCACGTTTCACTTCCATACATGGCTACACTCCGTACAAATACTTTCAGAAACGACTTCCTGACACTTAAATCTATACTCGATGTTAACAATTTTCTCTTCTTGAGAAACCCTTTCCTTGCCATTGCCAATCTACATTTTATATATTCTTCACTTCGACCATCATCAGTTATTTTGCTCCCCAAATAGCAAAACTCATTTACTACTTTAAACCTCTCATTTCCTAACCTAATTCCCTCAGAATCACCCGATTTAATTCGACTACATTCCATTATCCTCGTTTTGCTTCTGTTGAAGTTCGTCTTCAAGCCTCCTTTTAAGACACTGTCCATTCTGTTCAGCTGCTCTTCCAGGTCCTTTGCTGTCACTGACAAAATTACAATGTCATCGACGAACCTCAAAATTTATATTTCTTCTCCATGGATTTTAATTCCTACTCTGAATTTTTCTTTTGTTTCCTTTACTGCTTGCTCAATATACAGATTGAATGACATCGGGGATGGGTTACAACCCTGTCTCACTCCCTTCCTAACCACTGCTTCCCTTTCATGTCCCTCAACTCTTATAACTGCCATCTGGTTTCTGTACATATTGTAAGTAGCCTTTCGCTCCCCTGCCACCTTCAGAATTTGAAAGAGAGTATTCAAGTCAACATTGTCAAAAGCTTTCTTTAAGTCTACAAATGCTAGAAACGTAAGTCTGCCTTTCCTTGATCTATTTTCTAAGATCACTCGTAGGGTCAGTATTGCCTCACGTGTTCCAACATTTCTACGGAATCCAAACTGATCTTCCCCGAGGTCGGCTTCTACTAGTTTTTCCATTCGTCTGTAAAGAATTCGTGTTAGTTCTTGCAGCCGTGGCTTGTTAAACTGATAGTTCGGTAATTTTGACATCTGTCAACACCTGTTGTTTACTACTGATTTTCAGTATCAATATATTCGAAATTTTTAACATAAACGTATAATGACAGACATTATACCGCATGCTATTTGTCATACATACGAAATATGTATAATACATTAAAGCACTTTATAATTACTTTTTGCGTTAGTATACGATTTAGTATCGCATACATGCATACATACATAATGAAGATTTTTACATTTCACACATGCTAATCTATTACATACCTTAAAGCGAAAATACCGAGCAATAAATACAATCACTTCTAAATTACATGAGTCCACATCTATTTCTACAGCTTCTGCTATTATTCCATCAGTTTCCATAGGAAGAGATGGATCAATATTTACATTCTGTAAAGAGGATGCACTGATATCCTGAATACTACCAGAGACATTCACAGAGTTAACTTTCTTTCACTGCAATTGTGACAAACTTGTAATTTTCAATTTTCTTTTAGGTTTTACAGTCTGCTGAACTGGCACATCGTTATAAAAACCAATCATTATTTTATATTTTCCAAATCTCTGCTCTAAATCATCACTCTGGAATATCAATAACATCACAAAATGCAGACCTACTGTAAATCACTGCGCAGATATTCACACAACTTAACCAATGTGTCAGTAAAGTGTAATAAAGCTGTGAATGTTTCTCTGCGGAGTTTTCCACAGTTCTTGGGAACATCAATTACATGCTTATCATCCAAATTTCGCAACCAAGTGCAGAATGACAGCAAGTACTTGATATTTTATTGACCCATGGAACTGATGGCATCAGCATACTTATCTATTAAATGAACCCTCTTTTAAAATTTATTGCATCCAACAATTTCTTATTCTTTATAACCACTCATTAGTGCCATCACTATCAGTATCTACTAATGTTGATACAGCAAATGTTTTATTTTTTTCATCAAACAGAGACACAACAAAGTAGGGGGACAAGGGTGGTGCCAGCACATGTTGCATTGTTGCCAAATTTATTCAAGATGGCGGCGATGACGTCATCCAAGATGGCGGCATGTAGACTTGGCAACAGCGCATGACGTCATCAAAGAGGGTGGATTTTGGCTGGAGAATGGTCCAATTGTGCTATGTCCACTAACCTAACCTCAAGAAAAAATGGCGGGAAGTTTGAATTTTGGTGAGAAAATAGTCCAATTGTGCTACGTCCACTAACCTAAGCCTCCAGAAGAAAAAATGGCGGTAAGTTTGAATTCTAACAGGATAATGCATGCAAAAAACCTTACTTATCTTTATTATTATTATTCATTATTATTGATTATCATTTATTAACATTCATTATCATTTATCATTATTTATTATCATTTATTATTATTTATTATCATTTATCATTATTTATTATTATTGACCTGCCTCCACTAGAAAATTCCCTCAAAATTCAAATTCCAACTTGATATTGGCTGCAACTCCTTACTTTTGTTTATTATTCATTATCATTCATTATCATTTATTAACATTCATTGTCATTTATTATCATTCATGATCATTCATTATCATTCATTATTATTTATTATCATTCATTATCATTTATTGTTATTATTATTACTATTATTTATTATTGTAGGTCTACATCCACTAGAAAATTGCGCCAAATTCAAATTCCAACACGATAATATCTCGAAAACTGTACTTCTATCTATTATTATCATTTATTATTTATTCAAGATGTCCGATTTTCTCGGCGAGAAAGCCATTTTCCTTACATCCATAACAAAAATCTATCACAAGTTCAAATCCCAACACCATAATTGATCACACGTACGAACTTTCTCCCTCACTTATCTTTTTTCACTGGTAGCCTATCATCATCGCAACAAATAATAAACTGCTCTTATAGTAATGTAAGTCACGTCCTTTGATTTTGCAGGGGGAAGTGACTGAAGACTTTATTTCAAGCAGTACAGTCATCACTTGTTGTCCAACACAGTCAGCACACACATCTTTGATATCGCAGTGCAGTCACCACGACGTCCGCGCTCCAACTGAATTAGTTCAAATCCTCGCCACCTCTGGCCAGCGCGCGGAGACACTGCCTATGCCTGTAACGTGAGGCGGCCGGCCACTAGCGCTAGGGGCGGACCCAGCGAACGCTCCCACGTCATAAACATGTTTTCGCTGGACACGCTGGAACTTGCCGAGTTTGACGTCACAGTGGCCCCTTGTCCGCTCACCACGTGTATTCGTCACCTCCGCACGTTTCCCGCCAAAATTGTCTGCCTCGGAGCTGAATCACACAACGGTCGACTGTTCGCTGCCACACTTTTGGCGCCACGATCAAACCTGTCGATGCCGACCGCTCACCGTCCACCATGTGTCCCTGTGCGAGCGAGAACGCAGTGCTACACTTTTGGTGGCAAAGTTTGCTCAATAGTGGAATCCGCCATGACTGTATAACAGCACGTTTGGACCGCAATAGAACGCCCGCTAATTGACTCGCTCTCGCACGCACGAGTAATAACTGTACAATCGCTGCGCCGCCGCCCCGCTTACGTCACACACCCTCCACACACGCGACGGACATAGCCTTCTGTAAATACCTGGAAAATGACTCTTTATTTCAGATATTACGGTCATGGAGGTGTGTCCCAACAGATTTCTCCAAGCTCACACAGCGAAACTCCAGAGCGCAGCTGACGTACGCGGGGCTGGTTGAGCACGCTCCATCGGCAGCTCCCTGGCCGGCTGACGTCAAGCGACCAGCGGTGCCCGCATGGCCAGCGCGCCAGGTAGGCAGCGAGCGGCATGTCAGAGTCCGACTACGTAAACATTTTTCCGTGACCGCGAGCACTTAATGCCGGACACGATGGAACCTGTCGACCGCGTGCCGGACAAAGGATACTACGTTTGGCGCCAGAGTTTGACCGACAGTGGAATCCACCATGACCGTATAACAGCGTGTTTGCTCGTCGCGATAACGCTCGCTGATTCACTCTCACCACCCCACTATATTAAATAACTGAATTTACAATTTCATATACGTATTCAAACGTATTCAACTCCCTAATTTCAACTACTTTTCGAGAACCAGACCGTCACCTCCTCCTCCCAGGAACCAGCGCCAAGTTTGAAATCTGCCAATAAACAAAGCTCACTTCCGCTTCCGCCACCAACATAATAAAATTGTTTCAAACTAAGCCACCAGCACTCAACCTCTTCCTAAACGTTTCTGGTAAACGGACTCACCCTGCACTAGGTCCATGGACCGAGGAACGAATTTACTTTATTTAGGAGTGGAGTACATGTACCACACCGACATGTCCCACATCATACAGACCTGCAAAACACTCCTACATAACTCATTTATAATGTTCTAGACACACGCTTGCTAATTGTAAACAGTTAAAAATAACTCGTAGCACAGCCTACAGACATGCGAACCGCTCATAAATAATACAAAACATTATGTGGCTTTGACATGCCGCCGGCGGCGCTCGGACACTCGCTTTGTAAGGCGCTATGGGATTAGTTTGAGCATTTAGTACTTGTTTCGGTGGTTATTTGATTAAGAACTGTAATATTGAAGGTCATGTCCTCAGCGAGTCCGCTGTGTGATTGAGTAAGCCCGCATCTCGTGGTCGTGCGGTAGCGTTCTCGCTTCCCACGCCCGGGTTCCCGGGTTCGATTCCCGGCGGGGTCAGGGATTTTCTGTGCCTCGTGATGGCTGGGTGTTGTGTGCTGTCCTTAGGTTAGTTAGGTTTAAGTAGTTCTAAGTTCTAGGGGACTTATGACCACAGCAGTAGAGTCCCAGAGTGCTCAGAGCCATTTGAACCATTTGATTGAGTAAGTGTGTTTACATATTTGAAAATATGTTTTGCGAATGGTGATGTTAAGTTGATGGCGCAGTTTAGCTACCACTGTAAAAAAAATAGCTGTCTGCTGCTGAAAGAAGGAAAGAAAGAAATAAAGGGATGACCTTGCTCCCAGACCTGATGGATGAGTTATTAGATAAGAGCAAGTGATAGTTGAATGATGCTGTGTGTTGGGATATAGGAGTCTCTAAATGGCGGGGCGAGATTTTTTTTATGTGGAAATTTATGCAATCTATAGATAGTGATATTCGACCGCTAGTGACAACAGTTAAGAGCGGAAAAATAGGTACAAATCGAGCGCTGGTAGAATGTTGCGGCTATGGTAATAATATTTAATTGAAGGTGGAGGTGGTAAATATGGACCATGATTTGAATATTGGTGTGAGTGTCGTATGTGCTTGATGCTCTGTATAAAAGTTTGAGTTTTAATTGCTTTTGGTATTTCTGGGTATGTGTAAAATTAATTTTACTGTTTAAAGTGCGAGAAAGATGAGTTGATTGGTGTTTAGATATAGGCTACGTTTGTAACTCGAAAAGAGGGGAGGAGAATGGTAAATTGATTGATGGGCATGGTATGTGCGGTGATATATGAGTGTCAAGATAGGGTTGAGGACGTTTGTGTATGTTGATGGTAGGACGGGTGTGAGGTTAGGTGCGGTGGGAGGTGTAAATTAGATCTTATTTTTTAAAAAAATGTTGTAAAATAAGAATAATATTGAGAAGGTTTGGCTGGTCACGTGACGAGGCGAGAGCAGGGATGTGTAGTTATGTTTAGTTAAAGGGCCGTGTAATGTCGTGTGAGGAGCAATGGGCAGTGTGCTACAGTGCCATAGGAGGTAAAGACGTGTGCTGCTACGATGTGTCTAGCGTATGGAGTCTGCGCTTTGGAATTATCTTGTTGTTGTTGTTGTTGTGGTCTTCAGTCCTGAGACTGGTTTGATGCAGCTCTCCATGCTACTCTATCCTGTGCAAGGTTCTTCATCTCCCAGTATCTACTGCAACCTACATCCTTCTGAATCTGCTTAGTGTATTCATCTCTTGGTCTCCCTCTACGATTTTTACCCTCCACACTGCCCTCCAATGCTAAATTTGTGATCCCTTGATGCCTCAAAACATGTCCTACCAACCGACCCCTTCTTCTAGTCAAGTTGTGCCACAAACTTCTCTTCTCCCCAATCCTATTCAATACCTCCTCATTAGTTACGTGATCTACCCACCTTATCTTCAGCATTCTTCTGTAGCACCACATTTCGAAAGCTTTTATTCTCTTCTTGCCCAAACTAGTTATCGTCCATGTTTCACTTCCATACATGGCTACACTCCATACAAATACTTTCAGAAACGACTTCCTGACACTTAAATCTATACTCGATGTTAACAAATTCCTCTTCTTGAGAAACGCTTTCCTTGCCATTGCCAGTCTACATTTTATATCCTCTCTACTTCGACCATCATCGGTTATTTTACTCCCTAAATAGCAAAACTCCTTTACTACTTTAAGTGTCTCATTTCCTAATCTAATTCCCTCAGCATCACCCGACTTAATTTGACTACATTCCATTATCCTCGTTTTGCTTTTATTGATGTTCATCTTATATCCTCCTTTCAAGACACTGTCCATTCCGTTCAACTGCTCTTCCAAGCCCTTTGCTGTCTCTGACAGAATTACAATGTCATCGGCGAACCTCAAAGTTTTTACTTCTTCTCCATGGATTTTAATCCTACTCCGAATTTTTCTTTTGTTTCCTTTACTGCTTGCTCAATATACAGATTGAATAACATCTGGGAGAGGCTAAAACGATGTCTCACTCCTTTCCCAACCACTGCTTCCCTTTCATGCCCCTCGACTCTTATAACTGCCATCTGGTTTCTGTACAAACTGTAAATAGCCTTTCGCTCCCTGTATTTTACCCCTGCCACCTTCAGAATTTGAAAGAGAGTATTCCAGTTAACATCGTCAAAAGCTTTCTCTTAGTCTACAAATGCTAGAAACGTAGGTTTGCCTTTTCTTAATCTTTCTTCTAAGATAAGTCGTAAGGTCAGTATTGCCTCACGTGTTCCAACTTTTCTACTTAATCCAAACTGATCTTCCCCGAGGTCGGCTTCTACCAGTTTTTCCATTCGACTGTAAAGAATTCGCGTTAGTATTTTGCAGCTGTGACTTATTAAACTGATTGTTCGGTAATTTTCACATCTGTCAACACCTGCTTTCTTTGGGATTGGAATTATTATATTCTTCTTGAAGTCTGAGGGTATTTCGCCTGTTTCATACATCGTGCTCACCAGATGGTAGAGTTTTGTCATGACTGGCTCTCCCGAGGCCATCAGTAGTTCAAACGGAATGTTGTCTACTCCCGGGGCCTTGTTTCGACTCAGGTCTTTCAGTGCTCTGTCAAACTCTTCACGCAGTATCTTATCTCCCAATTCGTCTTCATCTACATCCTCTTCCATTTCCATAATATTGTCCTCAAGTACATCGCCCTTGTATATACCCTCTATATACTCCTTCCACCTTTCTGCCTTCCCTTCTTTGCTTAGAACTGGGTTGCCATCTGAGCTCTTGATATTCATACAAGTGGTTCTCTTTTCTCCAAAGGTCTCTTTAATTTTCCTGTAGGCAGTATCTATCTTACCCCTAGTGAGACAAGCCTCTACATCCTTACATTTGTCCTCTAGCCATCCCTGCTTAGCCATTTTGCACTTCCTGTCGATATCATTTTTGAGACGTTTGTATTCCTTTTTGCCTGCTTCATTTACTGCATTTTTATATTTTCTCCTTTCATCAATTAAATTCAATATTTCTTCTGTTACCCAAGGATTTCTATTAGCCCTCATCTTTTTACCTACTTGATTCTCTGCTACCTTCACTACTTCATCCCTCAGAGCTACCCATTCTTCTTCTACTGTATTTCTTTCCCTCATTCCTGTCAATTGTTCCCTTATGCTCTCCCTGAAACTCTCTGCAACCTCTGGTTCTTTCAGTTTATCCAGGTCCCATCTCCTTAAATTCCCACCTTTTTGCAGTTTCTTCAGTTTCAATCTGCAGTTCATAACCAATAGATTGTGGTCAGAATCCACATCTGCCCCAGGAAATGTCTTACAATTTAAAACCTGGTTCCTAAATCTCTGTCTTACCATTATATAATCTATCTGATACCTTTTAGTATCTCCAGGATTCTTCCAGGTATACAACCTTCTTTTATGATTCTTGACCAAGTGTTGGCTATGATCAAGTTATGCTCTGTGCAAAATTCTACAAGGCGGCTTCCTTTTTCATTCCTTCCCCCCAATCCATATTCACCTACTATGTTTCCTTCTCTCCCTTTTCCTACTACCGAATTCCAGTCACCCATGACTATTAAATTTTCGTCTCCCTTCACTACCTGAATAATTTCTTTTAGTTCGTCATACATTTCATCTATTTCTTCATCATCTGCAGAGCCAGTTGGCATATAAACTTGTACTACTGTATTAGGCATGGGCATTGTGTCTATCTTGGCCACAATAATGCGTTCACTATGCTGTTTGTAGTAGCTAACCCGCACTCCTATGTTTTTATTCATTATTAAAGCTACTCCTGCATTACCCCTATTTGATTTTGTATTTATAACCCTGTAATCACCTGACCAAAAGTCTTGTTCCTCCTGCCACTGAACTTCACTAATTCCCACTATATCTAACTTTAACCTATCCATTTCCCTTTTTAAATTTTCTAACCTACCTGCCCGATTAAGGGATCTGACATTCCACGCTCCGATCCGTAGAACGCCAGTTTTCTTTCTCCTGATAACGACGTCCTCCTGAGTAGTCCCCGCCCGGAGATCCGAATGGGGGACTATTTTACCTCCGGAATATTTTACCCAAGAGGACGCCATCATCATTTAATCATACAGTAGAGCTGCATGTCCTCGGGAAAAATTGCGGCTGTAGTTTCCCCTTGCTTTCAGCCGTTCGCAGTACCAGCACAGCATGGCCGTTTTGGTAAATGTTACAAGGCCAGATCAATCAATCATCCAGACTGTTGCCCCTGCAACTACTGAAAAGGCTGCTGCCCCTCTTCAGGAACCACATGTTTGTCTGGCCTCTCAACAGATACCCCTCCGTTGTGGTTGCACCTACGGTACGGCCATCTGTATCGCTGAGGCACGCAAGCCTCCCCACCAACGGCAAGGTCCATGGTTCATGGGGGGGGGGGGGGGGGGAATTATGTTACGTTGATATAAAGTTGACTTTCACCCGCGTTTGGTGGTCGCGACTTGGGATCGCGGTCCTGGACGGACGTATGTGTGTGCTTTGACCGCTGACGAGCGCGTTGACCGCACCAACTCGCGCTTGCGGAAGCCGAGGAGGGGCTGTGCGAGGTCTGAAATCAGACGGATGGGTGACTTCACGATCCTGTGGGCAGGGTGCAGAGTGGGGGTACCTGCGCACGTCTGCTGAGTTATTTTGCGAGCAGATCTGCAGGCTCTGCTATGCGTTATTACCATAGTTTACGTGTACTGAGCGTATCTACACATCCGTGTGATGTATTATTTAGTAGCAGTTTGCTATAGTGTGTACCGAAATTATGATTGGGTGCGTGTCTGTGGGCTGTGCAACATGGCCCAGAGTACATCTGGGATTGGAGTTTTGTGATAGCGTGATAGATATACTGTATGGTTAAATAAGCTGTTCGAAAATAATAAATAGAGTGTTCTCAATGATTACACGCGCATGCAGCGCAGATCAGAGTGATTGGTTTTCCGTCACCATCTCGGTTGCATGCGAGTAGTAAACGTTTTCCCGGGCGCGTTAATCGAGTGTGTCAACGAGCTATGAGCTATTCTGCCAATAGTCGTGAAGGCAGGTCCAGACCTGTGACGCCGACGGTATACATGAGAAGAACAATGAAGCTTTGAAATGTGTCGGCTGTCCATGAGCGCTCGGCAGCTGATCTTGGCAGGAGACTCTGGAATCCCCTTCCCCGCCGACCGCACGCGCACGCGGCCAACCTTGGAGCGTAATCTAAGGCGCATAGGCGATATCAATTTCTCCGGTGATTGCTGCGAATGCGACTGTGTTGAGGTCATGTTTGAGGGAGGCCGAGCAGAGACTTTTGGTCGGTTTGGCAGCTGGTGGTGTTTGGGCGCGTCCGTTGCACTATTTTGCGAGCACGTCTGTGCACTGTGCGGTGCTTTATTTGGAGAGTTTAGGAGTATAGAGCTCGTCTGCTGATAATGTGTACTGCATTATTTATGAGCTGTTTGCTATTGTGTGGTGAAATTAGGAGTTGTTTACGTGTTTGTGGCCTGTGCCAGATGACCAGAGTCGGATCAGTGCGGGTGTTTTGTGACAAATATACTCCACGACTAAATAAAAGGGCTCCAAATAAATAGTGTGCAGCCCTTCCTTACTTCCCCGAGCAGCACAGCGCAGTCTGAGCTGTTTTTGCGCAATATCGGCAATCTGGTCAGAATGTGAGTGAGTAGTCAAATAACTGGACAAATTTATCTGTAGAGGAGTTACAGGTCTGGATTGGAATGACTATCTTGATGGGTGTGGTTATGTTGCCAAGTGTAGTGCACTACTGGAGTCCAGAAACTGCCTTATGTGAGCGTTACATATCGAAACCTATGAGAAGTAAAAGTTTCAAAAAGATATGTCGCAAATAAATAAAGTACACTCGTTCCTCCTTCCATCAGCCTATGAACTGAAATTATTTGCGAAAATTAGCAGTTGTTTGGCTATTTGGAGGTAAATGTTTTGCATTATTTACGAGCGGTTCGCATGTCTGTAGTCAATGCTATGAGTTATTTTTAACTGTTTACAATTAGCAAGCGTGTGTCTAGAACATTATAAATGAGTTATGTAGGAGTGTTTTGCAGGTCTGTATGATGTGGGACATGTCGGTGTGATACATGTACTCCACTCCTAAATAAAGTAAATTCGTTCCTCGGTCCATGGACCTAGTGCAGGGTGAGTCCGTTTACCAGAAACGTTTAGGAAGAGGTTGAGTGCTGGTGGCTTAGTTTGAAACAATTTTCTTATGTTGGTGGCGGAAGCGGAAGTGAGCTTTGTTTATTGGCAGATTTCAAACTAGGCGCTGGTTCCTAGGAGGAGGAGGTGACGGTCTGGTCCTCGAAAAGTAGTTGAAATTATGGAGTTGAATACGTTTGAATACGTATATGAAATTGTAAATTCAATTATTGAATATAGTGGGGTGGTGAGAGTGAATCAGCGAGCGTTATCGCGACGAGCAAACACGCTGTTATACGGTCATGGTGGATTCCACTGTCGGTCAAACTCTGGCGCCAAACGTAGTATCCTTTGTCCGGCACGCGGTCGACAGGTTCCATCGTGTCCGGCATTAAGTGCTCGCGGTCACGGAAAAATGTTTACGTAGTCGGACTCTGACATGCCGCTCGCTGCCTACCTGGCGCGCTGGCCATGCGGGCACCGCTGGTCGCTTGACGTCAGCCGGCCAGGGAGCTGCCGATGGAGCGTGCTCAACCAGCCCCGCGTACGTCAGCTGCGCTCTGGAGTTTCGCTGTGTGAGCATGGAGAAGTCTGTTGGGACACACCTCCATGTCCGTAATATCTGAAATAAAGAGTCATTTTCCAGGTATTTACAGAAGGCTATGTCCGTCGCGTGTATGGAGGGTGTGTGACGTAAGCGGGGCGGCGGCGCAGCACTCGTGCGCGCGAGAGCGAGTCAATTAGCGGGCGTTCTATTGCGGTCCAAACGTGCTGTTATATAGTCATGGCAGATTCCACTATTGAGCAAACTTTGCCACCAAAAGTGTAGCACTGCGTTCTCGCTCGCACAGGGACACAAAAGTGTGGCAGCGAACAGTCGACCGTTGTGTGATTCAGCTCCGAGGCAGACAATTTTGGCGGGAAACGTGCGGAGGGGACGAATACACGTGGTGAGCGGACAAGGGGCCACTGTGACGTCAAAGAATTAGTGCCACTTTGTCTTTGTTCTTTGACAGAATTGATTTAATTATAAGTGACTGGAGACTAGAGGCTGCTTTCATATCTGTTGAATTACAGGCCATTCCTACCAGTCTATTACCCTTGTATGTAATTTTTGGCTTAACAGAATTTTAGACATATAGAAATCACGCTAACTTTTCATGTGGTTCTAGGGCATCATGCGTAGTTTGGGAATATTTTTCGAGAGACTCATTTATTCCTCTGTTAATTCCACGTAAATTAAACTTCTCAAATGATGTGGGTGTGGAAAAACAGTAATCTTCAACTCTGGCAAAAATTTATAAGCTGATGGAAACGAAAAGTAAAACTGCAAGCAGTGGGAAGCGTTTTTGAGGAATACCTCAACTATTTGGATGTGAAGAATTACAGTTGTCACTTATGAGCTCAAGACATAACATTATATCATCTTCTTCTTCTTCTTCACTTTTTTCCATGCATTCAGGTAGCAGTGTCTGAATTCTACATACATTTTACTTAACGTTCAATATTTTTAATTACAAATAACAAATTGCCCAATTTAGCATATGTATTACAAATAAGTTGTGATCCTAAAATCCATTCAAACCTACTAGCTTCTATGTTTACATTGTCACGCACAATGTGAGTTTCAAATTTACTGTTCGAGGTCAACTCTTTTCTCACTGAAGGGCATTCGTTAAATTCTAAAATCATGAAGTATGAACGATCTCTGTTCTTTTTAAGTAGCCAGACGTTATTGTCAACTCTGTCTTGATTAATTGTAATGTGCTCTAAATTCCATATGTTGTCTTCTCAGAGCCAATCCGTGTATTTGTTCATTTCACGTTTGTCGTTAACTTTTTGTCGCACTTCTGTGTCAGTGCGCTGAGGCACATCAGGAGAGGACAAATATGTCGGTAGGTTTGGAAATATGCATAGAACGGCATCACTTTCCAAGTACAACTTTTATAATAATTAGACTTGCAGCCAGGGACACGACAGTTTCTAGGCTTTGTACAAATACAAAATAACACTAAACTTCAAATTAACACATCCTCGCCTGCGCAGTCCATCGACTCAATGAAACAGCTGATTATCTTCCCGCCAGTTCTGCACTAAGGGCTGTATCTATTACGAAGGCAGTGGAAGAGGTGACTGGCACGCGTCGGCTCTGGTGTGGCGAGGGCTGAGATGTGCGTGGCCACCAGTTCCGTGGCTGGCTGCTGGGCGGGGTATGGCTGGACCGTTTCTTGGTGTCTCTGATGTGGTGGAGACGGCATATGCTTGATACGGAGCCAGATGTGCTAGTAGTCGTAATGTCCAGCGGAACCACGACTGCGTTGGAGCAGGTGGTGTCCACGAGCGTTGCTGTGGAGTTGGTGCCGCTGCATGTGAAGGGAGCGGAGTCGGTGGCGTCGAGTGGATTGACGGTTGGCAGAGGCTCTGGGTCGGTGCAGTGATGTTGACGATGCCGTCCGAAGACAGTTGCTGTGATAGGCCCGTGCAGTCGATGCGAGAGCGTAGTCGACAGGCGTGTGTGAGTAGGTGGACGGCTGAGGAGAGTGACCGTGCGTCGACAGTGATGTTGTCGTCAGTAATTTTAACTCTGAGAGCCTATGCCTGGAAGTCGCGAATGTTGACAATGATGACTGCTTGTGCCTGAAGGTCTCCAGGTTGTGTTTGTCGTACAAATGAGATGGAAGATTGGCACAAGAAACACATGCCCTATTATCAATTACACTGTTCTACAAAAAAAAAACCTTTTTTTTCTAGTTCTGATAAAAAATATTGTGATCCTAGTTGTATTTTGAGTGCTGAATTGAAAACTGTTTTTGGTTTTTTTTCTGTCAGGGATAGTTTATGAGTAATCGCAATTTTATTTCTCTTTTCAGTTTCTGATATAGTGCAGCAAACGTGAGGTGAAATTCGACAAACAAATGCACATCTTTATGATGTTATAAGTTCATCACATTAATGGAGGGTGGGATCTTACATATAACACAGTAACCGTTGTGTATACACTTTGAAGCATTTATTTGACATGAGAAATTACAGAAAATTGACAAACAATGAGCCACTGCCTTGTAATGCACATCACTTTTTTCTCTTGTATTGTGAATCTTTCTTCTCTCGAATGATATTCCAGCAATAATCTGCTAACATAGAAGGTACCCACTTCCCTTCATAGCGCCCTTCTATGGTAGGAATGTCTTTATGGAATCTTTCCCCATGTTCATCCGATACGTCACTACAACTCTCTGTGAAGTAGTCCAGATGAGAGTCCATCATATGTACCTTCAAAGACATTTTGCACCCCAAATCCTGATATGCTTTGATCATATCCTTCACCATTGCTTTGTAGTTAGTAGCTCTTCTTCTTCCGAGGAAGTTTTCCGACACCATCTTGAAACAATCCCATGCGGTTTTTTCTTTATCAGTTAAACATGCCTCAAAATTTGCATCTTTCTGCAGCTCCCTGATTTGTGGGCCCACAAATACACCTTCCTTTATTTTTGCAGCTGAAAGACGGGGGAATTTGGTAGCTAGATATGCAAACCCACAGCCTGTTGGATCCATGGCCTTCACGAATTGTTTCATCAGGCCAAGTTTGATGTGAAGCGGTGGAAGTAGTATATATTCAGGAGCTACCAGACTTTCACGTTGTACATTCTTTTCGCCAACTTTCCATCTTCGCCTAGGCCTTTTCTTTTTTACGTAGTGAGAATTTCGGTCTCGATTATCCCACTCGCAAAGAAAACAGGCATACTTTATGTAGCCTTGTTGCATTCCCAGTACCATAGCAATTACCTTGAAATCTGCACATATTTTCCATTTGTGTTCATTGTATTTTAATGAATTTAGCATCCTTTGTACGAATTCGTAATTCTCTTTTGTCAAACTAGCGCAAGCTACTGGAACAGAGGGTATTTCATTTCCGTTATGGAGCAAAACACCCTTCAGACTTGTTTTCGATGCATCTATGAAAAGTCTCCACTCCTGTGAAATATAAGTGAAGTTCAGCACTTTCATCAGGTCAGCAACGTCATTGCAAAATGTCAGTGCTTCGTCAGTTGAAAAATAAGAAATAAAGGCATGTTCTCTGTGCCTGAACACACTGATTTTAGTACATTGGTGCAGTAGATTATACTCTTGTAATCTTGAACCAAGCAGCTGCGCCTTTTGTTTACTTAGTCCTAGATCACGTACTAAATCATTTAAATCTGCCTATGTTAACAAATGTGGCGATGACTCACTTGTGCAGTGATATAAAGAATCATCATCTGTGATTTCTCCAGTACTACTTATTTCACTGTCACTCGGAATTTGACCTCAAGCTCTTGAAGGTACTGGAAGGTTGTCGGAATGCTGCACTGCCATTCTCGCAAGGCAGATCTGGGTACAACAATGTGCCTCTTCGACTTTTTGTTTGTAAAACCCTGAATTTTTGTTAGACATTGTCCTTAGGCTCCCTCCACACCATGGGAACAGCAAACAATGCCACATTCTCTTTACCTTTTCACCACTGAATTAGTTTGCAGTAACATGTAGCACAACAGAAATGTGGTGCCCATTCTTTATCTTGGTCTCCTACCTCTACTCCAAAGTAATGTTTGTATGCTTTCTTTATGACTGAAGAAATTTTCTTCCTATTTCTGGCAAAAGTGAACTTCCCACAGATGTAGCAGAAGTTGTCCGGCTTATATCGACATCCACGACGACGTGGCATTTCTGCAAATTTAAAAATACCACTTTGGCAATACACCTGTATTAAATTAATAGTAGGGAACTAGAGGAACGCTGATGTATAAAAACAAGCAGACGTTTTACCTTCAGCACCAGGCTCAATCAGTTTACACACAGGAACTAAAACATTCAACCGTGCTAGGAAATATGACACTTATTTGTCAGCCAAAACACCCACTCGTTAAGGCTGACTCAAATTGCGGCTAACACCACTGTTGTACACTCGATGAACCTGCTCCTAGGAGGCGTGAAGCTTTACTGCCGAGGCAGTGACCGGCTGTCGCCGTTCGAGTTAATGAGATGTTTCTGGTGGTCTTAATGACATAGGTGTGGCGGGGGATAACCTAATGATGTCTGATTCTTCCCACCTGCTGTTGCATAAGAAGTTATCACGTTCTATCACTACTGGATGCGGCAACATACCCGTATTTCTCTATAACGTCTCTGTGTTTGCCACGAATTGTGAATATACATATATATACGTATTACATAAAAATTATCCCTGACAACGAAATTTTGTTTACATTTTTGAATTTTCCACGGTAAAATGGTCTAGAAGCACATACTTTAATATCAGAAATAGAACCCATGTCGAACAGTGTTATTTGTAGATTCATAAGATGTCACGTTGCTTTGTGATAAGGATGGAAAGTTGATTTAGTATTAGTGGTATTCAGAGCCATGAAAGTACTGCCATCAGCACTGTAAGCGGCTTCTGAATGATTACATTTGTCCTGTAGCTCGTGATTTCGAAGTAAGTGCTGTGTTCAGATTAGAGCGTGTTTTTTGTTCTTTCTCTATGTTGTGCCGATTTTCGCATGTGATTTTGACTTTATTCTCATATGCAACGGTTAATTTTGTCCTATCAATAGTTGATTTTGTCCTAACCTACATAAATGTTGGTTCCTTGAGAACACTAACGTTTTACGAAATCAGACCAGGTTCGCGAAAGCAAACTATTTTATTGACTGCAAACTTTTTATGTAATGGTGAATGGATATATTACAGAACGATGTACACACTTAATTCTACAAACATTTTGACTATCTTTTGCTTTACTAAAAGCAACTGATATCCATGGGGTGACAAGAAAGCACTGTAAATAATATATACTTATAAACTGTGATATAGTGGATTTGGTAACTAAAAGGTTATAGTGTTGTTGAGCAAGCGAGAAAAATATGGGACAGTGATGAACACCCACAGTGAGAAGTTAAGGCACAGTCACACTAGCACTGTGTTAGAACGTGTTGAAATGTACAACAAAAACAAACGCCTACGAAAGCTGTATGAAGTAGAGATGAACACAGCAATTTGCTCTCTGCTTTTGGTGCAGTATAGGCTGAAGCTCTCTTTGTCTGATGTGGGAAGATTCTATGCACACTTTCACGTACGTTAAGGAACTGAAATTTTCGGCGCACAACTGGCGTAACAACGCAGTGGCGTGACGTGGTCATTAACTACAGACTGGTTTGGACTCTACTAACTTATTTATCACAAACTTTGGTGCTTTAAATCACCATTTACTAGGTGCTGATTCATGCTTCATTGATGATATATAAGAAGATCCCCTACGATAACATAGATCCATTTAAGGTATTTGATGTATCCCTACTCTTTGCTATTTATATGAAAATTTTACTTGTATGTTAACAAGAAAGTTTCTTCCAGTACAACCAATGCAAACACAAACAGTAATTTACTTCACTGCATTTATACAAGTATGGTATGTTGTATGTACGATATCATTTGTGAGAAATAACGGAAATGGAAAAGTACTGAGGACATTATCTAAAATTTTATTTATGTATATTTGTGAATTACATCAAATGAATGTTTTTCTAACGAATTTGAGAGGTGCAAACTGAAACTGCAAATCACATACTAAACGATAATTTTACTGGGCACTAAATTACGAGAAACCGTTTTGTCAAGAACCATACTCAACACAGGTAGCATCTCTAATCTAATCTGTATCATTGTCACTGTTAATGCTGCATTATGCTTCTAACTGTGTAAAATATTAGCGTCTGAATGCTCTGTTTCAGTTTTCTCTGGTTCTCTGTTGACTACGTGCAAATGGGGGAGAAGGAGGGGACAAATATTCACCTAAATAGTCATGAGCACATCAACAGTTCCAGGCTTTAACATTAAGTACATTAATATGTTGTTGGCAAAACTTTAAGCATTCCCTTATGCTCGAACAGCTTATCTAAATGTCATGGCAAACAAATCAATTCCTCATTTTAATCTGCTGTAACCGTTTACCATAATCATTCTTTATCTAAAACGAACTAATTATGTAGCAAAATTACTTTATGTTCAACTAACTGAAGCTATGTAATTGCTAATATTGATACAGTTTGTCAAACAATGAGCCCCTAAATGCTATAACACTGAATGGCGCTTCCAAAATCTGTAACAGACACTGCCTTTGCCATTCAAGGGGACTGTGCAGGGAATCACATTTCGCTGTGTCACAGGGTAGAACCATTATGCTTGAAACAGAGTTATTTCTGTGTAATTAATTAGCCTAATACCTTTTTCCTAATTTCGATTCTGTCCTGTTTTAGGATGAAGCTCTCTTGTTGTTCCGAAATGCTGTAAGGTCATACATCTTTTGATTCTGGAATATTACCTGAGTCCTATGAGATTTGAGCTTAACTATGTTTTTATTTCTAGTAATAGGACTGATCTTTTGTTATTAATTGTGTATAAAGCTTGTGTTAAAGTTTAAGACCGTTAAATCCGTTGCAAGTGGCTTGTCTGGTGATAAAACGATCGCACGCCATCGGCGCGCAACCGTTTATGCTTTTTCATCTCTACAAGTGGCATATATAATCTAATGTTCTGTACGAAGTCCGGTTATCACTTTCACTATCGTACAAATCATTTCGTTGCGTAGAAACTAAATATCAACACGGCCTGCTGTCACCAAACTTTTCCGCTCTCCAACAACGTCTTCTGTGTCTGATGAGTCATTTACATGAAGATAATAGGAATTTAATCAGTTGAAGAGATTGGAGGAAGAGAATAATTTGATTTAGTTCAGTAATTCTAAAACTTAGGTTTTAATGACTTCAGTATTCTCTTGCCGTCGTCAACGTGATGCGGCTTGTTTTACTTTTAATTCACAGAACTTTAAAACATTCCACATTGGTCGAAACAAAGTCAGCATTACAGTCTGCCAATCCCGAAATCGATTATGCACTTAAAAAAAAATTACCCTTGTTGCCACGGGAAGATTTTATTTATAACAGCAAATCGTCACACGGCTGTGTTCACACCATCCACTACGACGCAAAGTCGATGTAAATGGACCTGTTTATTGATTCATGGGGTGAACGACGGTAGCCACGAAAAATTCTGTTTTAAGCGTGTAATACCAACAAAATATCCATCATGCATATTAGCCCAGCATCAGCTGGCCCGGTGGCACCACATTGTAAATGATGAATCTCGTATTAAGCCATTAACGCTAACTATAACAGATATCTTCAACAACTCCTTAATAAGACATGTTTTCCTTGAGGCCTGGAAACGGACTTGTTAATCTACAACTAAACAGGATGTTACCACAGCACTCTCTGATTACCGACCAATCCGTGTTGTTCCGGCACTCTGCTAGGCTTTAGAACACATGGTCCATTATCAGCTAGTAAACTACCCCCAGTGTAACCACAAACAACCTAATAGACGAATACCAGTCTGGTTACCTTAAACATCGCAGCAGAACTTCTGCCTTAATAAAGGTAACAGACAACCTGAAACTGATGAGGCAGCTGTAATGTACTTCTTAGACTTTAGAAAAGCCTTCGACTCTGTCGACTTCGCCATTTTACTTGCCAAGTTTAGCAGCCTAAATTTCTCGCCAAGTGCATTGCAAAGGTTTTAATCATACCTGACATCTGGCGAGTAACGCGTTACCACCACGAAGTCACACACGAGGCAAGCAGCATCAGGAACCCCCAGGGCTCAATATTAAGTCCTGTACTATTTTCATTGTATGTCATCAGTTTTGTCGTATTGCAAATATCACATGTAGACTAATGATCTCCAGTTGTATCTACGTGCAAAACTAATAAACGTGAAGACAGCTATCGAGAATATTAATACCGATCTGTGTGCACTATCGAAACGGGTGCCGGTTATAGGGTTAGAGCTCTATCCAACCATAAACTAAACTGTTCTGATCGGTCATACTACGCTCATAAGCTCGAAATATCGGGAATCCCTTCCATCGTTAATTCTAGATGGTATAAATATTAATTTATCTCCCTGAGTAAAGAGTCTATGAGTAACGACAAGCGACTAGTTAAATTTGGGTGTGAACATAGCGGTAATATGCAAGAAGGCATCAGCAACAAATGTACTAAAGATATTCTGTTTTGACCTGGAAAACAAACTTGTGCAAACTCTAATATTTCCAGTAATTGTTGATTACAGCGGTTTTGTCCTGCAAATCCTTTCTCAGGAAAGCTAACGGCACTTGGAACCGGTGATGAACGCCTGCATTCGATACTTTTGTAACATTCCACTCTTCTACCATATTTTACCATATTATACACAACTGTCCTAGCTACGTTGGACAAGAGCAGAAATTTCCGTACACTCTGTCTTCATTACGGTCTCTCGTTATCAGCAGAGCAAAATCCACATGAGATTTTCACTCTGCAGCGGAGTGTGCGCTCCTATGGAAATTCCTGGTAGATTAAAACTGTGCCGGACCTAGACTCGAAGTCGGGACCTTTGCCTTTCGCGGGCAAGTGCTCCCGAGTCCGAGTCTCGGTCCGGCACACAGTTTTACTCTTCCAGGAAATTTCAAAATTCACATACCCAACTCCATCACTCAACTGCTTTCTCGAAGTCATTTTCAGTAGCAGGAGTCCGACTCTGGTTTGACCTCCTTCGTCATACCAGAGAACTGAATAACAACTGCAACTTCAAAAGACAATTAATTATTTGTGTATTGAAGTAAAAGTAATGTTTACCTTTACCCCTGAACGCAGTTTTCACCCCTTACATCTTTCTTTGCAAGCAGAGTTTCTTCATTTCACAAGTCTCTTGGCTGGTGTAATCTACCTAAATGTCTTTCCCTCAGAACTTTCGCTATCAGAAAATATCACTTTTGTACATCTATAAATACACACTGCTGGAAAAAAGATTAGTACACCCTTTTAGAGGTTTCCTATCCACTCAGGATTTATTGATGCAACAGAGCATATGAAGTACATGAAATAATTACATTTACAAATCAGTAGTACAAGCTGTTCTGCAGTGCCAGGTGTCGATCCATGCTGAAACACCCATGATAGTACGTGGTGTAGCCTCCACGGGCAGCAATACTGGCGCTGTCTCTGGCATCCAGTTGATCGTACAGATGGCGAATACTGTCCTGTCCTGGGATACACTACGAGGAGCATTCAAGTTCTAAGGCCTCCGATTTTTTTTCTCCGGACTGGAAAGAGATAGAAACATGCGCATTGTTTTAAAATGAGGCCGCGTTCATTGTCAATACGTCCCAGAGATGGCAGCACTGTATGGCAGATGGAATTTTACCGCCAGCGGCGAGAATGAGAACTGTTTTAAATACTTAAAATGGCGACGTTTTCCTTACTTGAACAGCGTGCAGTCATTCATTTTCTGAATTTGCGTGGTGTGAAACCAATTGAAATTCATCGACAGTTGAAGGAGACATGTGGTGATGGAGTTATGGATGTATCGAAAGTGTGTTCGTGGGTGCGACAGTTTAATGAAGGCAGAACATCGTGTGACAACAAACCGAAACAACCTCGGGCTCGCACAAGCCGGTCTGACAACATGATCGAGAAAGTGGAGAGAATTGTTTTGGGGGATCGCCAAATGACTGTTGAACAGATCGCCTCCAGAGTTAGCATTTCTGTGGGTTCTGTGCACACAATCCTGCATGACGACTTGAAAATGCGAAAAGTGTCATCCAGGTGGGTGCCACGAATGCTGACGGACGACCACATGGTTGCCCATGTGGCATGTTGCCAAGCAATGTTGACGCGCAACGAGAGCATGAATGGGACTTCCTTTTCGTCGGTTGTGACAATGGATGAGACGTGGATGCCATTTTTCAATCCAGAAACAAAGCGCCAGTCAGCTCAATGGAAGCACACAGATTCACCGCCACCAAAAAAATATCGGGTAACCGCCAGTGCTGAAAAAATGATGGTGTCCATGTTCTGGGACAGCGAGGGCGTAATCCTTACCCATTGCGTTCCAAAGGGCGCTACGGTAACAGGTGCATCCTACGAAAATGTTTTGAAGAACAAATTCCTTCCTGCACTGCATCAAAAACGTCCGGGAAGGGCTGTGCGTGTGCTGTTTTACCAAGACAACGCACCCGCACATCGAGCTAACGTTACGCAACAGTTTCTTCGATATAACAACTTTGAAGTGATTCCTCATGCTCCCTACTCACCTGACCTGGCTCCTAGTGACTTTTAGCTTTTTCCGACAATGAAAGACACTCTCCGTGGCCGCACATTCGCCAGTCGTGCAGCTATTGCCTCAGCGATTTTCCAGTGGTCAAAACAGACTCCTAAAGAAGCCTTCGCCGCTGCCATGGAATCATGGCGTCAGCGTTGTGAAAAATGTGTACGTCTGAAGGGCGATTACGTCGAGAAGTAACGCCAGTTTCATCGATTTCGGGTGAGTAGTTAATTAGAAAAAAAATCGGAGGCCTTAGAACTTGAATGCACCTCGTAGCTCGACCTGTTCACGTAGTTCTGTAAGAGTTGTTGGTTGACGAGTCGCATGAATCACTTTTGATCTTATCATGTCCTACACATACTCAGTCGGAGACAGGTCTGGAGATAGTGCTGGCCAGGAAAGTTGCTGCGCATCTTGCAGAGCACGTTGTGTTTCACAGGCAATATGTGGACGAGCATTATACTCTTGGAATAACACATCACATTCCTGTTGCAAGAAAGGCAAAAGAATGTGTCTTAACAACACGCGAAAAACCATCACTTGCATGCAGGCAGAATCTGCTATCGCTGAAGACCTCGGAGCGCTATCCATCTTCCACGTGATCCTGTGACGGCACCAGTTTAGTCGTGCACGTCGATGCTGTGGCGTGAGTGGAAGATAGGCTAAACGTGTGCGTGCCCGTAGTCCTATTGTTAATAACCGGTTTGCAAAAGTTCGTGTTGCCACGTCTGGGCACACAAGCCTTTATACATGTGCTGCGGTAGCTGTACGATTTGCCTCTGATGCTCTTAGAATACGACAATCCCGGTAGCCGCCTGTACTGCGTGGACGTCCACAACCTCGTCTACGGATGTGAGAAGATTCACATGACCAACACGAACTTGTGTGGCAATTCTCCGAAAGGATCATCCCGCACTCGGAAGGCCACAATTTGACCCCTTTCAAACTTGCCCACTTGGCTGTAGGAAGCACAATTATGTCTCCGTGGCATGGTTACCTGCTTGCTGTAGAAGTTTAAACCACGCTGAGCGATCTGGGTGTAAGCATTCCGTATTAAACGGTAGACGCTGGTAGCTATGCCACTACGCTATCTGTTGGCGGACGAAGATGAAACCAGTATCATTGTATTGTAACCTCCACACTATATTTGTTTCTGAATGAAATTTAGCCCAACTTTACCTCGCACTCTATAAAAGTCTATGTATTACCAAAACTATGTCCCCATAAACTGTTTTCCAACTTAAACTCGAGTGGTAGACTTACACCAAACAGGACCTAATTTGAAGTGAACTGTAACTGATCAGAATGCAGTTTGTCTTTATATTAAATGCGCAAACAAAATTTCCACTTACCTCGCGTCTTGACAACATTGTTTGCAGATTTCTCGAAAGCAAGCAGCGAGCAGGCAACGGCTAAGCTAGATTTCTATATATAAATAAAATTTCCAAACTATATTCAAACTGTGAGATATGATAATGCATAATGATAAGCAACGGGATGGGGATAGTAACTATTCCTATGTGGTACGTGGTTCCCTTTTCGTGCCACACTTACCCACCATATCTTAGATATCATAAAAGAGGAAGCGGGATGGAATCACGGTAGGTAGTCACAATTTATAATTAAGACAGTTTATTGACATTACTCCTTTTAAGCAATTTGACGATTACAAATTGTGGACGAGCCACTAGATAAAGCTTTGCAAATACAGTTACAAACCCAAAGTACTCAGTACTGAAATAAACAGTCCCTTAACAGAAAGTTGTAAAAAACTTAATGTGCCAGGCATTGTAGAAACCTTAAGCATAGCAATTGTCAATTACTTCACATAGCCACTTCATCAAACTCCTTTAAACCAGTTATTACATTAAAATGGCCACGCTTAACATTCTTCACTAAAATACCTTTATAAACTTACTATTTCAACCGGTTAAAGAAGCACTTGTTAAAAGGTCAGTTACAAACTTAACGTTGCCGGGAATTAACACCCCTCGCTTTACTTTCCCTTGTGACGAAATCAGAATTACTGACGAACTTTGCCAGCTTGAGTGGCCGAGCGGTTCTAGGCGCTACAGTCTGGAATCGCGAGATCGCTACGGTCGCAGGTTCGAATCCTGTCTCGGGCATGGATGTGTGTGATGTCCTTAGGTTAGTTAGGTTTAAGTAGCTCTAAGTTCTAGGGGACTGATGACCTCAGAAGTTAAGTCTCATAGTGCTCAGAGCCATTTGAACCATTTGAACTGACGAACTTCTGAGATTCAAACTCCCATATAGGATTTCTCTCAAAATACATATAATGAAAACAGTTACCAATAAAGGCTGTCTTAATGACACTTCAACACTAGTGCCAAGCTAAGATCCAATTACACAACTTCGTAGAACCACTTACATAAAAAACTACAACAGAAACACTAATCTTTAAAAATGAATGTTTACGTGGTCAGACGTGTTAATAAAACACTACTAGAAAGAGCTGTGCAAGGAACTCAGCAGATGCTAAGAAATTTAAAGTTTAGCCATTTGCCAGTCGCTAATATTTAAGGAAACAGGTTCGTATAAGAACAGGTTACAGACAATATATATTTATATATCTACCAGCTTAACCCGCATTGGTGGAAGGAAGATAAATACTTAATTTTGGAAGGCGGTTTGTGAACAACTCCCGGTTGTGGCCAGGTTCTTAAACACTGCCAGGGCTAGACCTCGGGAGACATTTCACTCCCCGCCAAGGCGCTGTCACAATCAAAGGTTTTTGCGTGAATCACAAAGACATTCCAATAACTCTGAAACATAGAAACACTCGGCAGAACGTTTGACTCGATATATGGGTAAGCGTGCAAAGGAACACATTACACTACTGACAAATTCGCAACTTCGACCTTAAGCATTTTACACACGGACAACTGTATTAATAGAGTGCAGGCTTTGAAAACGGCAATATGAAATCATTTGATTACAAGAAACACAGAGAGCACTAGTAAAACTTCTGAGAAAACTTTCAAATACCGGCCACCATTTAGCTAGGCCATCTTAAAGTTCTACTATGAAAGTCTCACCATAGTTATACAATTTAAATGCCTCTGAGTGCGTCGGTCAACAAAACACAATTACGACCACTTGCTTCATTTCACGTACATAATACGAAGGAGCAGGTTCAACAACTTCGCCGCTTCCCTTCAAATTTTGTTCCCAGCGAAGTCACAGAACTTGTATCTCCAAGCTGCCCATGTCACCAAAACGCCCGACCAATTTCACACCACAACATATAACGGTCATCACGCTCGTTCGGCAGCCGTTGACACTCGTCTCCCAGCGAATGTCACGAGATCTCGAGGGTTATCCGTCGAAGGCTAACAACCCAATCCCTTCGCCCGCCAACCCGAACATAAGACACGCGAAAGGCAAAGATAGCTTACCTCAACCATAATCTATCTCAACGATACATGAACAAAATAACACTGGCGCCAGTTCGCCACGGCTCACTATGAATAACGGTTTTACAAAGTATATGTATTCAAAAAGACAGAGTAAATCTTCGTGTGATATTCACACATAACATAGGTCTGAACAATACTATGCTCAACAAAGTGAACGATGACTTAAAGAGGATACAATGGTAACACAGAATTTCTATAACAATCATACAGCTATTCAATTAGTATGTTAATGCATGACTCAGTGAAATGGTGTCGCCTTTCTTTTAGCTATGAGAAAATTAACTAGCTGACAATCATTATTCTACAAGTTAGCTGCGCAGTGCTGCAGTCTTTCCTCAAACTTCATCCCTTTAAAAAAAGTTAATATTGATCAAAATTTATATGCTTTTCGCTTTCGAATATATACATCATATTCATCCTTGCTGTACTTTACAGTAAATGTTTGTTTATCTAACAGATACAATCACAAGTCAACATAGCACTACTAAATATGTCTGTCACCTGCCACACTTCAACTAAGAGTGTATCAGACTAAGCAGAGACAAGACCGTGCCACAAGACCAAAGATTGTTTAACAGTGGCGTAACTTGCTCTCTCTCTCTCTCTCTCTTTGATGTGCACATCGGTAACATAGAAAAATCAAAATGACACGACCACCTTATAACTTCTACTAGCCCTCAGGTGGCATTTGCCATGTTCGGATCAAAATCGATATCTTCTTTCCAAACGTACTAATTGTTTTCCGGCAGTGTATTCTGTGTGTGTCACTAATAACTTATTGTTATTATTATAGCGGTAGCAATTAGTCAGTACTATTTATTAACATTCTCTCTGCATACATTATCTTTTTCGATTCTATTGATATTAGTTTATTATTGCGTGTAGTATTAAAATTATTGATGGGTAACTATCATGCAAAAAAGTGTACAACGCTTTCGTAACCGTGGTCCAATTTCAGAGATGGCCTGAAGACCCAAATCTCATCACGTTAAATAAAGAAATAAATGAATAATAGTGATTCTCCCACACTGCTCCCTTCCGTAACTTTGTTCATGACTTTCAGATAGCCATATATAGTTTTATCTTGTGGGTAACCGCAGATGAAGTAATCCATATTTGACAAACAAACCGTTTTCAGATATGTAAACATTTATTTACAGGAACACGGCCGGTTTTGTAATACCAAATCTCATCCGCTGGTGCACATCCGAACAAGATACAAAACATACAGTCGACATTAAGTTCCAAAAACGGACACTGATCCTAAGCAATATAAGCAATATGTCAACCAGCAAGAAATACTCCAACGTCAGTAAAACATTAAGCCATGATATGGGAAGAAGGCAGACTCAACATTCTCTAAAGAAAATACTGTTACCCGCAACAAGCATGGCGTCACGAATCGAGTTCACCAGTTGAAAAAACTGACATGTTAAAACCACGTTCATCTACAATGGAAACAATAAAATAAGAAAAAGTCTAAGCTATAAACGTTGGAAGCCCAACTGTTTAAGCACATCATATCAGGAAGCGGCGGAGAGCATCCCTCCCATCGCCTAGCCGAACAGGGCCAATGACAGTACTCGTGTTATCTCGCGGCGGAGTGCACAAGCGCCACCACACACATAAGCGTGAAAGTAACAAACATATCTGCGCACATCCAAACGCTGTAGGAATGACTGAGCACCCACCGTTACACAGCACTACCGTACAAACTATAAAATATTTCACCACAAAATATAGATGAATCGGTACAGAGAAGATGCAAAGTCATATAACAACAAGCATGGGGTAAATAACCAAGCACTCAAAAACTGTGACATTACACTTCATGGCACGCAGAATCACACTTACACAAGTGGCTAAACAAGCTTTCACTGGCTCATCGTGTATAATAACAGTAGCGTCGTACTTTTCACAGGGGATCTTCTCTCTTGGCCAAGATTCCGAGGAGTAAAGAAAGCCGGCTTTATCTTTTTTTTCGTAAGATTTAGACTACTCTTTGTGAAATCGTACCAAAGTATAGTCTTTTATGGTAACCAATGAACTCGTCTTCTCCTCGTCCAAACTCTCTTGTGTGATTCCATCATTATTTGATCTCTGTCTAGCCCTATCGAGTTCTTTTTTGCGCAGTATACCCTTATACTCCGGGCAGGGACTACTCAGGAGGACATCGTTATCAGGAAAAAGAAAACTAGCGTTCTACGGATCGGAGCGTGGAATGTCAGATCCCTTAAGCGGGCAGGTACGTTAGAAAATTTAAAAAGGGAAATGGCTAGGTTAAAGTTAGATATAGTGGGAATTAGTGAAGTTTGGTGGCAGGAGGAACAAGACTTTTGGTCAGGTGAATACAGGGTTATAAATACAAAATCAAATAGGGGTAATGCAGGAGTAGGTTTAATAATGAATAAAAAAATAGGAGTGCGGGTAAGCTACTACAAACAGCATAGTGAACGCATTATTGTGGCCAAGATAGACATGAAGCCCATGCCTACTACAGTAGTACAAGTTTATATGCCAACTGGCTCTGCAGATGATGAAGAATTTGAAGAAATGTATGATGAAATAAAAGAAATTATTCAGGTAGTGAAGGGAGACGAAAATTTAATAGTCATGGGTGACTGGAATTCGAGAACAGGAAAAGGGAGAGAAGGAAACACAGTGGGTGAACATGGATTGGGGGACAGAAATGAAAGAGGAAGCCGTCTGGTAGAATTTTACACAGAGCATAACTTAATCATAGCTAACACTTGGTTCAAGAATCATAAAAGAAGGTTGTATACATGGAAGAACCCTGGAGATAATAAAAGGTATCAGATAGATTATATAATGGTAAGACAGAGATTTAGGAACCAGGTTTTAAATTGTAAGACATTTCCAGGGGCAGATGTGGACTCTGACCACAATCTATTGGTTATGAACTGTAGATTAAAACTGAAGAGACTGCAAAAAGGTGGGAATTTAAGGAGATGGGACCTGGATAAACTGAAAGAACTAGAGGTTGTACAGAGTTTCAGGGAGAGCATAAGGGAACAATTGACAGGAATGGGGGAAAGAAATACAGTAGAAGAAGAATGGGTAGCTCTGAGGGATGAAGTAGTGAAGGCGGCAGAGGATCAAGTAGGTAAAAAGACGAAGGCTAGTAGAAATCCTTGGGTAACACAAGAGATATGAATTTAATTGATGGAAGGAGAAATTATAAAAACGCAGTAAATCAAACAGGCAAAAAGTAATACAAACGTCTCGAAAATGAGATTGACAGGAAGTGCAAAATGGCTAAGCACGGATAGCTAGAGGACAAACGTAAGGATGTAGAGGCTTATCTCACTAGGGGTAAGGTAGATACTGCCTACAGGAAAGTTAAAGAGACCTTTGGAGAAATGGGAGGCACTTGTATGAATATCAAGAGCTCAGATGGAAGCCCAGTTCTAAGCAAAGAAGGGAAAGCGGAAAGGTGGAAGGAGTATATAGAGGGTCTATACAAGGGCGATGCACTTGAGGACAATATTATGGAAATTGATGAGGATGTAGATGAAGATGAAATGGGAGACACGATACTGCGTGAAGAGTTTGACAGAGCACTGAAAGACCTGAGTCGAAACAAGGCCCCAGGAGTAGACAACATTCCATTGGAACTACTGACGGCCTTGGGAGAGCCAGTCCTGACAAAACTCTACCATCTGTTGAGCAAGATGTATGAGACAGATGAAATACCATCAGACTTCAAGAAGAGTATAGTAATTCCAATCCCAAAGAAAGCAGGTGTTGACAGATGTGAAAATTACCGAACTATCAGTTTAATAAGTCACGGCTGCAAAATACTAACGCGAATTCTTTACAGACGAATGGAAAAAATGGTAGAAGCCGACCTCGGGGAAGATCAGTTTGGATTCCGCAGAAATGTTGGAACACATGAGGCAATACTGGCCCTACGACTTATCTTACTTATCTTAGAAAATAGATTAAGGAAAGGCAAACCTAAGTTTCTAGCATTTGTAGACTTAGAGAAAGCTTTTGACAATGTTGACTGGAATACTCCCTTTCAAATTCTAAAGATGACAGGGGTAAAATACAGGGAGCGAAAGGCTATTTACAATTTGTACAGAAACCAGATGGCAGTTATAAGAGTCGAGGGGCATGAAAGGGAAGCAGCGGTTGGGAAGGGAGTGAGACAGGGTTGTAGCCTGTCCCCGATGTTATTCAATCTGTATATTGAGCAAGCATTAAAGGAAACAAAATTCGGAGTAGGTATTAAATTCCATGGAGAAGAAATGAAAATGTTTAGGTTCGCCGATGACATTGTAATTCTGTCAGAGACAGCAAAAGACTTGGAAGAGCAGTTGAACGGAATGGACAGTGTCTTGAAAGGAGGATATAAGATGAACATCAACAAAAGCAAAACGAGGATAGTGGAATGTAGTCGAGTTAACTCGGGTGATGCTGAGGGAATTAGATTAGGAAATGAGACACTTAAAGTAGTAAAGGAGTTTTGCTATTTGGGGAGCAAAATAACCTGATGATGCTCGAAGTAGAGAGGATATAAAATGTAGACTGGCAATGGGAAGGAAAGCGTTTCTGAAGAAGAGTATAGATTTAAGTGTAAGGAAGTCTTTTCGGATGGTATTTGTTCGGAGTGTAGCCATGTATGGAAGTGAAACATGGACGATAAATAGTTTGGACAAGAAGAGAATAGAAGCTTTCGAAATGTGGTGCTACAGAAGAATGCTGAAGATAAGGTGGGTAGATCACATAACTAATGAGGAGGTATTGAATAGAACTGAGGAGAAGAGGAGTTTGTGGCACTACTTAACAAGAAGAAGGGACCGGTTGGTAGGACATGTTCTGAGGGATGAGGGGATCACCAATTTAGCGTTGGAGGGCAGCGTGGAGGGTAAAAATCGTAGAGGGAGACCAAGAGATGAATACACTAAGCAGATTCAGAAGGATGTAGGTTGCAGTAAGTACTGGAGGATGAAGAAGCTTGCACAGGATAAAGTAGCATGGAGAGCTGCATCAAACCAGTCTCAGGACTGAAGACAACAACAACAATATCCTTATTAATATTTATTACATGATTGAAGTCGTATCGACGGAACATACAATGTGCAGAATACTTTGAAATTTTCGGTCGAGCACCTACTTATACAATGGTACACTGTGAAGGCGATATAACATGGACCTGAAGCTGACGTCTCGTACGCAATGGAGTGATTAGACCTATATCTTCTTCATCTTATATCTGAGGATGTGATTTCATATCACGTGATGGGTTAAAGTCAAAGTGTTCATGGTCTGATTAAAATTTAGTTTTTTCCTATGCTTTTGCTGTACCTTGTTAATTAACGAAAGGGCGCTGATTGTAGTTTTTATGTATTTTCTACTATCTTTCTTGCGGAGTAGAGTAAGTACAGCACTGTTTCAGTTTTACAAGGGGATTTCATGGCCTCGGAAATTCAGTTCGTGATCAGATCTCGCAGATTGGTTGTATACTTCAAGTGTGTGCACCCATAAAAGTCGCAAGCGCATTAGGCAGAAGATTCCGAGAGAGAGAGAGTTGTATACAGGTTTACCCGCAGCTAACAGATCGGCCGGTTCGGACGCACTTGTAGCACGCCAAAAAGGCTGCGCCTGTAGCGTATCCGCTTTCCACGCGTGTGATCAAGGCACGGTCTTGCTTCCGGGTAACTTTTTATTTTGTATTTTCATTATTTTAACAATTATAAAATTTCTAATGACGTTAATCACCTAAAATATTATCAATTAAATCGTAAGGAATTTTATGTATGTAGACCGAAGGGGCGAGTGAAAATTTGTACCAAGGCCAGGAATCATTTCCGTAAGTACCTGCACCTGTGTTTGTGGCTGGGTCCCCCATTTACTTTCGATGGTGATGTGCTGTTCCAGGACATGGAGAGCATCAAGCAATTCTGTTCGTGTGCAAGGGAGAATTTAAAGTAGACTGGAGCGGCAGTGAGAATTCGTATCGAGGACCCAGCGGCCAGAGTAATCTGTGCAGTGATGTGAACTGCCTAGTAAGCGGGAGACCCGGGTTCGTTTCCCGGCTTTGGTACAAATATTCATTCACCGCTTCTGTCCGTGTGCATAAAATCATATCTTTAAGAGACCAGTTAAGTCTCTGAAATTGTGTCACTTCTTTTGTATAAGTCCCTGCACCTAATCCTCAATGCGACAGAGTGACGTGGTTTATCGAACGGTAAATGATTTTTAATTTTTATCTACATTTGTAACCTTCAATTATCTTGTTTTTGTCTTCGTACTTGGGCTTTAATCGTTGAAACTTATTTTAACTGATCTCTTTCATTTCTGTCGATCCTAATAATTCGTTACCTTTAGTTTTCACCTGATTTTCCAATAGATTTTTTAGTTTTCCCTCGACATTCCCATTCTTCTCGTCATTACTAAAGTATTCCACTCCTCTGTCAGCTTTTATCTTCGAATTACTCATATATCCGGTAGGCTCTCCTTTTATTTACCTCTTTATTAACTTGACCCACGTATGTCTACCTTCGATATTTGTTCACATCATTTCCCTAGGTAAATCCACTAGCATCCCATGACTCAACATCCAGTCCATAACTAATAACACTGGTAATTGGATATGAACTAGTACTAACATGGATTGCTGTATTGTTATTCCTGGTATTTGAAATGTTGTCAACACCTCTTCCTCTACCTTCCTGCCTTTCGATCCAGTCAAACAGAGAACTTGTACATTAGTAACAGTGAAAGATGGACATCTGCTATTATCTTTATTCTTTTCCCATAAATAGACAAATGGCTAACTTGACTTCCTGTGTCAGTCAAAAATTCCACTAACTTTTCTTCGATACGGCTTGTACCTTCCTTTCAATCACCTGTCTTTCCATAAGGAATTCTTCTCCTAAGCCCTGCCATTCCTGACATCTTAAAATTGCACTCTTTTTACTCACTACGCCATTCTGTCATACGTCACAGATACGAGCGGCCAGCGATAGTGATTTCGTGTGAAGACAAGCTGCTGTGCTCAGTCAAAACAAATCATCTGGTGTCTCTTTTCTGTCTGTCATTTGTGTATTGCATGTTGGTATTCCGGTTGCTACGGGTATTTTATGCACTGTCATTTCTTGTTTGTAATTCTGCTGCCTCAGTTTACGTATTGTCATTTTGTCATTTTCAGCTGTGGACGCTAGAAAATGGAGTGCCAAGTGCAGAAAACGGAACATATCCGACATATTCTTCTGCTTGAGTTCAATAGTGGGGTGACAGCAGAGGAGGCAGCCACAAAGATTTGCGCAGTGTGTGGGTATTATGCTGTTGAGCAGAGCGCGGTAAGGAGGATCGTTCTTACGTTAGGGAATCTACAATCTCAGGAAGGCTGTCGGGGTTCGGTTAAGATCGTTTAAACGCATTAATCGACAATTATCCACGTCAGTGTACTCGAGAACTCACAAATGTGATGAACTGTGATCATTCTACCATCGTACGAAATTTTCATACAACGGGGAAGGTTCGAAACTCGGGTGTATGGATAGCACATGCTCTAAGCCAAAATCAGCGGGTAGTCATATGTGCATCTCTACTTGCTCGTAATCAACTGGCTCGCCAACAACACCGACAATTCCTATCCTGCATGATTACTTTTGACGAGAAAAGGTGTCTTTTTGCTCGAATATGGGAAAAAAGGAATGGTTAAGCCCAAACAAAGCAGAAATCCCCGTACAAAGACCTGCGCGCACAAAAGATAATGTTAGGCATTTGGTGAAAAAGCAAATGTGTGGTGTTCTACGAATTGCTTCCCCGAGGTGTAACCATCCTGCTGACAGCTATTGTCAACAAATGAGACGTCTTGAAGACGCAGTCGAAGAACAAAGACTAGGAATTCTGCGTGAAGTGATGCTACTCCACGATAACGACCGTCCTTAATCAGCTAGACTGACAAAAAGAACTACACAGGAGTTGGGTTGGGAAATCATTATCGCACCCACCTTTTTCACCTGATCTTGTGCCGTCATATTTTCACCTTTTTCGCTCTCTGTCGAATAACCTTCAAGGAACGTCCTGCCAGATTATAACTGTGTGCCGGACCGAGACTCGAACTCGGGACCTTTGCCTTTCACGGTCAAGTGGTAGATCTGCCAGGAAGTTTCATATCAGCGCACACTCCGCTGCAGAGTGAAAACTTCATTCTGGAACCTTCAAGAAACTTCATTTTCAGATGAAAATGAGCTCGGACCATGGCTCGACGAGTTCTTTGCCTCAAAACCAAGCGATTTCTACAGTCGCGGAATCGAAAAGTTACCCCAGCGTTGGCAGACTGTTGTTAAGTGGTGAAGGAGAATATAATACTGACGACTAAACTCTCTGTTAAGTGTATCTGTCATGCTTTAAACTTATGGAAAATGCTACCGAACTTATGCACCAACCCAACGCAATACCCCCTCTTTCTACAGCTTTCGAGCAGTTATTGAGTTAAGGAAAGTAGAACAGAAACTTATTATCCCACCAGAAGAGGGCCGTCGCGTCGTAACATAAAACTGTAAATAATAGGGTAAAAGTTTGCCTAACTGTGAGTGTGACACTCTTAAATCAACTCAGAACAATATTTTCCCACACAAAAGGTATACAAATAAGCAATTAATCCCACGTGTAGCTTTGTGTCAGTGCAGGATTTTATATACAAAAGAAAAGTCTGATTACAGAGATAATTCGTTGAAGTACAAACTTTCTAACTCTCTCCAATCAAAAATTCTGCAAACTGAGTTGTTCAACAAATTAAACAGAAACATTTCCAAACAATAATAAAGTATTTCTCCGCAGTAAGTACCTCGTTTCCGTCTGATGTGTGTGTCAGTTAGCGACTGTAAACATGTTGCTATCATGCATCTTTGTATTTTACACAAATTACGTTGCACTGAACTGACATTTCACTCGCACTGTACTTAAGCACATGATTCACTTTTAATTCCTTGCATCCTATCTGATTCTCGTGCGCGTCTCCCTCAAATGGCGGCAGCTTCAGTGCTGTCAGCACTGCTGCATCACCCCTCCGTTATAGCGGCCAGACCATCAGCTTGCATAGGAAGAAAAACGACCCGTAAGACATCAACTGAAATTATTTAAAAGTAGCCTTGATCGCAGCTGGTTTTAACTTCTGACCGGTTTCGGCCTATTAATTATGGGCTATCATCAGTCGCTGTTCTCCTTACGGCCGGCCTAAGCGTCTGACGCGTAACAGGTGACTGGGTAACGCGTAATTCCCAGTCCCGGGTCGACAGGTAAGGGTCCCTCGTACCCCCTCGTACAGGCCAGGCACAGGGAGTGGTGATTGCCTGAGATGCAACCTTTCCAAATTGCCGAGTGGCCCCTCTGTCAGGTGTTCAGCAGGTGTGACCTGAGATGTTAACTATCACCAAAGGCGGGTGCGCCCCCTTGTAAAGGGAGCCCCCAGTTGGAAGGCGTGCGCCATCGCAGATGCTGGCAATCATGGGGGATTTTCTCGCAATGAGTCAGTCATCTTCTCAATCAACGTCTACGAAACGTAAACGTAATGAGGCTAATGGTTCGAAGACCCTTCCCTCTGCATCATAGTTCCTCGTGGTCTCAGGTACTGAGAACGGTCAGTCCTTTGCAACGGTAAATTTGTTTATTATTCAGAAAGGTGCTGATGCAGTTGCTGACTCTTTGAAATCCTGCTCTCGTTTACGGAATGGTACTTTGCTTTTAGAGACTGCTTCTGGTTCTCACGCACAAAAACTGCTTGCTGCCTCGCATCTCCACGGCTACCTTGTTCTTGTCGAGGCCCACAGAACTTTGAATTCGTCGCATGGCGTAATTTACACCAGGCTGCTCGACAGTCTAACTGAAGCCGAAATCCAATATTACCATAAAAATACTCGACTGAAAACTCAATCGTATCTCCCGTCCTTGACAGACCATACCCATACGATACAGAAAATACCAGGAGAGCAAAACAAATGCATTCGGAACCGCTGCTGCATTTGTATGAAGAATTGAACGGATGAGACTGTTGTAATTTATTAATAAATATTTTATAAGCAATGTAAATTTTTTCAGTTAGTTTAAATAGCTAGAAAGGTGAAGCCATTCAGCCGAGAGAAGATAATAATGAATTTTGGCTAAAATTGAAGAATGAAAACAGTAATACGCCGAGGCTACACTGAGACTGAGCTATGTCTCCTATCTGGACTATCTTTAATTATTTATTACACATTTTAGCATGGTAGAGAGACAGAGATCAATGAACTATCGTCGAACAAAAACAAATAGTGGTTGCCATAAAAGTGGCCGAAAAACAGAGTACAAAAAAACATCTCAGTTGTGTCTACGATACGTCTGTCCATGGAGTTCCGCTGTCATGCCGTCACCAAGTTCGGTCGGTATTATTGTGGAACGTAATAGCCACCATTTATCAGAACAATAAAGGGGAAATCTGACGGTCAAGGAAGGCACCTATGACTTCTCGCTTTATCTCACTCTTGAAGTGGAACAATCAGGTGCTCTATCTTCGATGTCTTTCTCTGATGGTTCGGTAGCTGAATTCTTCAAAGACCACTTGAGATAAGACACTTGGCTACCACAAACACGCAGAATTCGAATTAATTTATTGTCAAGCTATACTGCTGCACATGACAGTGCAGCATCCGTAAGAGTCCAGTCCCTACTATGCATTTAATATAATTCCAGATGAATTACATAATCAATACATTTACATTTTTGCCTGATTTTGGAGCAATATTTTGCGATACACCTCCATGTCACATCGTTGCACGTGTCAATGGAACTGCATTCGTAACAGAAAGGATCTTCATTTTTATATCTGCAGGAAAGAGAAATCTGAAATGCCATTTCAACCTTTACAAAACTAAATTTCTGTTAGATCTGCATTTCAGGAATATTATTTTTTCATTCTTTTGGTTAGTGTGCTCAACATCAAACTGCTAAATTTCCATGCAAAAAAAGAAGACACCCTAAAAGGAAATTAGAAATATAATAGTAGTAAAAAACGAACAATAATATCAATAAACATATTTAATTTATAATATGATAAATATGAAATTGTACAAAAGAACCCAACATCACTATCCAAAAATTCTTAGTACTCATTATCGTTACCGTAAAACGACTTTAAAACAGTCGGTGATGTAACTGAAACAAATTATTAGTCTACATTACCGAGTGGCCGTAACATCGAATGGAAGCACACAGTGAAATAAATTTTTGAAAAGTTAATTGTCTGTGCAAATATAGCTTAAGTACTGCCTGAGTTTTTTGCACGTGATATAATAAGCAGAGAACTTTTTGCACACATTCTGTTTTCTTATTTCCAAAGGCTCGATATAATAAAACCACTTTTTACAATTTCTGTGATAAAAATGAATTTTGAATATAGAGAGTACAACTCCAACTGCAACCAACATATTTGGCGTTACTGCCGGTTTATAAATAAGTTACAACAATTAAAATCTTTCAAACTATTATTAGAATGTTTATCTAACTAGACTTGTAACTGAAAGTTGCAAGTTTACTGTTATACATGCGAGTCGGTAACCGTTATGTTCCGAGGAGCCATGTGTTACGTCCTCGCTGCTAATGATAAATGGGTGGAAGGTGGCCAAAGATCTGTCGCCATAGGAATCTGGACAGGTAAGCAAAAGATTAGTTGACACAAGTGCGCTTTAAATAAACATGTTGTACTTAACTTCTGGGTGAAGAATTGCTACACTGTCAATAACTTGTTGCTACTGGCTATACGCAGAGGTCTGACGCGGGCGTGCATACACGTGTAAGTACACTGAATGTTTCCTAGTAGAGCGAACTAGCAATAACACGGTGTAACGCTCGGCACCAAATGGCAACACGGAACTAATCTCCAACTAGAACAAAATCCACAAGTGGCCGTCGCTTATAACACCGCTCTGGCGGTCTTCACTGGTCGGCGGCCTGGTCGTTCTTCGTTGGCGGCGATATATCGGCTCCGGAAGATACAAAAAGTGTAGGTACACAGTCAAATTTTAGGAAATATAGTAACATGTTTGACACAAACAGAATTTATAGGTAAGTAGCTGCTAATAACGTCCTCGAAGGTGTGATTTTTTTTTCTCGGATTATTAAAGTGTTGGTTCTTAGGCTTGTTTTCGTGCTGATCTTGATGTGCTTCGTGATTTTGTGTTTCTGGGTACACGTATCTCGCATATTTGGCTGCGCTGGTGTTCGTTAGAATTCCTAATTTTAATAGTTATGCTGCCCTTAATTTAATCACTTTCTTGTGGGCTGGTAAGAAAGTTTAGGATGCCATACAATTTATTACATACCATCATACAAGATTACTTTTAACATAGGTATTACTCCAAGAACCAGAAGCCAACATGCAAATTACAGCTTGAATGACAGAGATGAGGTATGATTTTGTCTCCTATAAGGCCACGGTATTCGAGTTACCTTTAGTTTCCATCAGATAACAAAGAAATTTTGGTATTTACTACGGTTGCTTCCTCATTCTCATATAGTTACTAAAATTCTGTTGTTTAGATTTGTCTCCTCATTACCACATGAACCTAAGGACAGAAGTGTCTTTTCTTACGACATATCTCTGTTAAGCCACTGGTCTTTTTACTTTTCAGGCATTAATTTAGTTACATGAGAACGTAAATTTAACAGTTCTGAAGAAGGCAATTATTTTTTAACATTAAAATAAAGATCCTTTTACATCACGCAACCTTGAACAGTCTTCTTTAGTGCAATGTAGATGCTGAAACATCCGTTTTTAAGCAAGGTGTTTCAGTGGCTAAGATACTTCAACTGTAGGAGGGACTAGCTTGACTGGAACTTCGTCCCAACATCTTCCCGTGTCACTCAAGCGTGGAGAGCGTGGAGAGGCAACTTTGAAATTTCTAATGGTTACCCCCATTTTTATTGCAGAATCAGGTCAAAATAAAAAACTACGTACATTCTGTCTTAAACATTTGTTTTGGTTCTTGGTAGTTGGCGCTGTAATTCAAGAAAATCCATTTCTCAATTTTGCGTGGAAAATGTTCACGGATAAATAAAAAATCAAATCAAATTTGATTTGCTAAAACTAAAACACTCCCTCTCTCACCACATGGTGGGGACGGAGAGAGAGGAATTAGAGTTTTACAAATGTTGACCCAAATACAGTATTAATTTTTTTCTGCAGATGCAGATAAGTGGGTCAATGACTCGTCGATATTATAGTCAAAGAATACTATGTTTCTTCATTATGTGAGGTGCTCAGTTTAACACTTCTGATCATTTAAAGTAAGTTGCCAGTCTTTGCAGCACTTTGAAATCTTATCAAGATCAGAATGAATATTTCTGCAGTTCTTTTCAAACAGCAGATTACTTCATTATAGATAACTATATCATCTGCGAAGAATTTGAGGTTACTGTTAATGTTTTCTTGAAGGTCATTAATATACAAAATTAACAGCAAGGGCCCCAATACACTTCTCTTGGATACTCGACGTTACATCTACACTCCTGGAAATTGAAATAAGAACACCGTGAATTCATTGTCCCAGGAAGGGGAAACTTTATTGACACATTCCTGGGGTCAGATACATCACATGATCACACTGACAGAACCACAGGCACATAGACACAGGCAACAGAGCATGCACAATGTCGGCACTAGTACAGTGTATATCCACCTTTCGCAGCAATGCAGGCTGCTATTCTCCAATGGAGACGATCGTAGAGATGCTGGATGTAGTCCTGTGGAACGGCTTGCCATGTCATTTCCACCTGGCGCCTCAGTTGGACCAGCGTTCGTGCTGGACGTGCAGACCGCGTGAGACGACGCTTCATCCAGTCCCAAACATGCTCAATGGGGGACAGATCCGGAGATCTTGCTGGCCAGGGTAGTTGACTTACACCTTCTAGAGCACGTTGGGTGGCACGGGATACATGCGAACGTGCATTGTCCTGTTGGAACAGCAAGTTCCCTTGCCGGTCTAGGAATGGTAGAACGATGGGTTCGATGACGGTTTGGATGTACCGTGCACTATTCAGTGTCCTCTCGACGATCACCAGTGGTGTGTGGCCAGTGTAGGAGATCGCTCCCCACACCATGAGGCCGGGTGTTGGCCCTGTGTGCCTCGGTCGTATGCAGTCCTGATTGTGGCGCTCACCTGCACGGCGCCAAACACGCATACGACCATCATTGGCACCAAGGCAGAAGCGACTCTCATCGCTGAAGACGACACGTCTCCATTCGTCTCTCCATTCACGCCTGTCGCGACACCACTGGAGGCGGGCTGCACGATGTTGGGGCGTGAGCGGAAGACGGCCTAACGGTGTGCGGGACCGTAGCCCAGCTTCATGGAGACGGTAGCGAATGGTCCTCGCCGATACCCCAGGAGCAACAGTGTCCCTAATTTTCTGGGAAGTGGCGGTGCGGTCCCCTACGGCACTGCGTAGGATCCTACGGTCTTGGCGTGCATCCGTGCGTCGCTGCGGTCCGGTCCCAGGTCGACGGGCACGTGCACCTTCCGCCGACCACTGGCGACAACATCGATGTACTGTGGAGACCTCACGCCCCACGTGTTGAGCAATTCGGCGGTACGTCCACCCGGCCTCCCGCATGCCCACTATACGCCCTCGCTCAAAGTCCGTCAACTGCACATACGGTTCACGTCCACGCTGTCGCGGCATGCTACCAGTGTTAAAGACTGCGATGGAGCTCCGTATGCCACGGCAAACTGGCTGACACTGACGGCGGCGGTGCACAAATGCTGCGCAGCTAGCGCCATTCGACGGCCAACACCGCGGTTCCTGGTGTGTCCGCTGTGCCGTGCGTGTGATCATTGCTTGTACAGCCCTCTCGCAGTGTCCGGAGCAAGTATGGTGGGTCTGACACACCGGTGTCAATGTGTTCTTTTTTCCATTTCCAGGAGTGTATATCCGTTGATGACCCTCCATCCAAGATAACATGCTGGGTCGTCCTTCCCAGGAATTCTGAATTCAGTCACAAATTTTGATTGATTCTGCGTATCATTGTACTTTTGGTAACAAGAGTGGATGCGATTCTTTTCAGAAATCGAAAAATACTGTCTCTATATCACTGCTTCGATCCATGGCTTTCAGGATCTCATGTCAGAAAAGTGCTATTTGTCACGGAGAAGGTAATTCTCTTCGAGGTACCACATTAAATTTGAGCTTACAATATGTTCTAAGGTTCTACAACAATTATTATTATACGGTAGTTTTGTGGATTATTCTCCTATCCTTCTTGTATTTGGGTGTGGCTAATTCAGCCGCTAAGTCGGTGCAGAATCTGATATGTGTTACAATAAGTGCAGGAGCTTTGCTCATTTTTATCAATTACTGCTGTTTCTCAGCACCACTGAAGCTACTATCTATTTTATTCACCATTCCAATGGTGCAAGAATTAAATTTTGGCAACACCACTTGTTTTTCGTTTGTAAATAAATATTTGATAATGGAATCTGGAGTTTCTGCTTTCTGTTTACTACCCTCAATTTCAGTCCCTGTCTTGCCCGTGTGTGTCTTGTCACTACCTTTGGTACTAATAACAGCCTTTGCATATGAACAAAATTTCTTTGTGATTCCTGAGACATTTTTGGATCATATTCTGCTGCGGTAGGAGCTGAAGGATTCACGTGTTTTACTGAGCATCTTTTACTACCTATGCTCTAGGAGTACTGTCTTTGTTTCATAATCAAAACCTCTTCGGTCCACGGCTCGAATGCTGGCACTGCTTAAATCTAGATTAATAATCAACATTGGTAGCCGAAGACTTCCAGCATAAGAAGTTACTCCATTCTGCCAACGGCCTTGTCAAAGAGGGCGGAGGAATCGACAGGCATCCACTTGTCCTAGGGGTGGGAAACTGCCTCGAAAGGCGGAAGAATCAGCAATGATCAATGGCATGAGGATGCAGAAGGCAATGGAAACCACTGCATTAAAGACACGTAACGTGTATTCACAGGACATGTGGTCTGTAATTGAAGAAGTCTCATGAAGATCTCTCCATTGACAAATGATTCCGGAATAGTTCCCCATTCGGATCTCCGGGAGGGGATTGCCAAGGACGAGGTTACCATGAGAAAAAGATTGTATAAGCAACGGAAGGTTAACGTTCTACGAGTCGGGGCGTGGAATGTCAGAAGTTTGAACGTGATAGAGAAACTAGAATATTTAAACAGGGAAATGCAAAGGCTCAGTCTAGATATAGTAGGGGTCAGTAAAGTGAAATGGAAAGAAGACAAGGATTTCTGGTTGGATGACTATATGGTAATGTCAACAGCAGCAGAAAATAGTTTAACAGGAGCAGGATTCGTTATGAATAGGAAGGTAGGGCAGAGAGTGTGTTACTGTGAACATTTCAGTGATATGTTTGTTCGTATCAGAATCGACAGCAAACCAACGCCGACAAAGATAGTTCAGGTATATATGCCGACGTAGCAAGCGGAAGATGAAGAGATAGAGAAAGCATATGAGGATACTGAAAGTGTAATACAGTATGTAAAGGAATATGAAAATCTAATAGTCATGGGAGAGTTGAATGCAGCTGTAGGGGAAGGAGTAGAAGAAAAGTTTACAGGAGAATACGAGCTTGGGACCAAGAATGAGAGAGGAGAAACACTAATTGAGTTATGTAACAAGTGTCAGCTAGTAATAGCGAATACTCTGTTCAAGAATCAGAAGAGGAGGAGGTATACCTGGAAAAGGCCGGGTGATACGGGAAGATTTCAGTTAGATTACATCATGGTCAGAAAGATATTTCGAAATCAGATACTGGATTGTAAGATGTACCCAGGAGCAGACGCAGACTCAGATCACGATACAGTAGTGATGAAGAGTAGGCTGTAGTTTAAGACATTAGTCAAGAAGGATCAATATGCAAAGAAGTGGGATATGTAAGTACTAAGGATTGACGGTTGAAGTTCTCTAAGGCCATAGATACAGCAATAAGGAATGGCTCAGTACGCAGTACAGTTGAAGAGGAATGGACATCTCCAAAAAGGGCCATCACAGATGTTGGGAAGAAAACATAGGTACAAACAATACTTCAATTGATAGATGAAAGGAGGAAGTACAAAAATGTTCCGCGAAACTCAGGAATACAGAAACACAAGTCGCTGATGAATGAAATAAATAGTAACTGCAGCGAACCTAAGTCGAAATGGCTCCAGGAAACATGTGAAGAAATCGAAAAAGAATAGATTGTCGGAAGGACAGAATCAGACTAGAGGAAAGTCAAAACAACTGACGGTGACATTAAAAGCAAGGATGATAACATTAAGAGTGCAACGGGAATTCCACTGTTAAATGCAGAGGAGAGAGCGGATAAGTGTAAAGAATACACTGAAAGTCCATATGAGGGGGATGATTTGTCTGGTGTGATAGAAGAAGAAACAGGAGTCGATTTAAAAGAGATAGGGGATCTAGAATCAGAATTTAAAAGATATTTGAAGGACTTAAGATCAAACAAGACTGAAGGTATAGATAACATTCCATCACAATTTCTAAAATCATTGGGAAAGTGGCAACAAAACGACTATTCACGTTGGTGTGTGGAATGTATGAGTATGGCGACATACCATCTGACTTTCGGAAAAGCATCATCCACACAATTGTGAAGACGGAAAGAGCTGAGAAGTGCGAGACTTACCGTACAATCAGCTTAACAGCTCATGCTACCAAGCTGCTCATAAGAATAATATACAGAAGAATGGAAAAGAAAATTGTGGATGCACTAGATGATGATCAGTTTGGCTTTAGGAAAGCAAAGTAACGAGAGAGGCAATTCTGACTTTGCGGTAAATAATGGAAGAAAAGGTAAAGAAAAATCAAGACACTTTCATAGGATTTGTCGACCTGGAAAAAACTTTCGACAATGTAAAATGGCGCAAGGTTTTCGAAATTCTGAGAAAAGTAGGGGTAAACTGTAGGAAGAGACGGGTCATATACAATATGTACAACAGCCAAGAGGGAATAACAAGAGTGGAAGACCAAGAACGAAGTGCTCGTATTAAAAAGGCTGTAAGACAAGGATGTAGCATTTCGCCCCTACTGTTCAATCTGTACATCGAGGAAGCAATGATGGAAATAAAATAAAGGTTCAAGAGTGGAATTAAAGTTCAAGGTGAAAGGATATCAGTGATACGATTCGCTGATGACATTGCTATCCTGAGTGAAAGTGAAGAAGGATTACAGGATCTGCTGAACGGAATGAACAGTCTGATGCAGAGTATGGACTGAGAGTAAATCGATTAAAGACGTGAAACGTCCCCTTAGAAAAATCAGTGAATGACTGTGCTGATAAACCTCTTACATTATTTGATTTTCAAACAGCTGAGCAGAACTGAACGTACTCAGACATTTCTCTCTTTACTTGTTCTGATCAACACTAAACTGACACACAATATTTTTAACGCAACACAATCTGACTTTCAATAATCTCTACAAAAGAATGGCCCTGACTAACAATAACCTATACCATTCATGAATCACTTACCTCACAAAAATCTACTTACTCGAAGTACTGCAATACAGCGAGCGCCACTACTGCCAGCTAAATAAAAGATTCTAACTACTGAAGGCACTAACTACTGATGGGCATAGTCAACAAATGAAAGATTTTGATAGAGAACGAACAATGTATTTACCTTAATAATGTATAATGTTCCAAAGTCATCATATATATATATATATATATATATATATATATATATATATATATATATATGTGTGTGTGTGATGACTTTGGAACATTATACATTATTAAGGTAAATACATTGTTCGTTCTCTATATATATATATATATATATATATACATATATATCAGTTCATGATATCCAATATTACAAATTTACTCTTTTTGATGGACACACGTCCAGATCGTCCGCTCTCAAAATTCTGCCATTTCTCTCCTCACATCCACCGCTGCTGGCGGCTCACCTCCAACTGTTAACAGCCAACTGCCCAACACTACAATAGTAAATTCCAACAATGCAAACCAGCCACAGACTGCACACAGCACAGTAAGTGATTTTCCTATAGAGCGCTACATGGCGTTACCAACATAAAAACCAGTGGAGTCTGTGATTTTCATATAGAGCACTATATGGCGTTTCCAACATAAAAACCTAAACAGCCTACTTACAAACGGAGGTAATGAAAAGTAGTAGAAATGAAAACAGGGAGAAACTTAACATCAGGAATGAAGGTCACGAAGTAGATGAAGTTAAGGAATCCTGCTACCTAGGAAGTAAAGTAACCAATGACGGACGGAGCAAGAGGACATCAAAAGCAGACTAGCAATGGCAAAAAGTGCACTCCCGGCCAAGAAAGTCTACTAATATCAAATATCGGTCTCAATTTGAGGAAGGAATTTTTGAGAATGTACGTCTGGAGGACAGCATTGTATGGTAGTGAAAAATGGACTATGGTAAAACCGAAACAGAAGAGAATCAAAGCATTTGAGATGTAGTCCTACAAACGAATGTTGAAAATTAGTTGGACTGATGAGGTAAGGAATGAGGAGGTTCTGCGCAGAATCGTAGAGGAAAGGAATATGTGGAAAACACTGATAAGGAGAAGGGAAAGGATGATAGGGCATCTGATAAGACATGAGGGAATGACTTCCATGGTACTAGAGGGAGCGCCGACCAGGTTGGCCGAGTGGTTCTTGGCGCTACAGTCTGGAACTGCGCTACCGCTACGGTCGCAGGTTCGAATCCTGCCTCGGGGATGGATGTATGTGATGTCCTTAGGTTAGTTAGGTTTACGTAGTTCTAAGTTATAGGGGACTGATGACCTTAGAAGTTAAGTCCCATAGTGCTCAGAGCCATTCGAACCATTTTTGATTTGAAGAACAGACTTTCCATTTGAACTAGAGGGAGATGTAGAAGGCAAAAACTGTAGAGGAAGACAGAGATTGGAATGCATCCAGCAAATAATAGAGGACGTAGGTTGCAAGTGCTACTCTGAGATGAAGAGGTTAGCACAGGAGGGAAAGTCGTGGCGGCCCGCATCAAACCAGTCAGATGACTGATGACACAAAAAAAAAACCCTGACTTAATACCATGTTGACACCCATCATGAACCGTGCATATCTACTGTGTGCATATCTTTCAAGTGCATGGTCAACAATTCTTCCAAACCTGATCCATATTCCTTCTACATGCTGCTATCGAGAGCTAAATATTTCGAATCCCTCTCTGTACTTTGCAGAACATTGGTCTATAATCCTCCTACTTGTATTAGTTGGGCTCTGACTTTAGTAATCATTATTGTTACAACTGCCTCATGATCACTAATACCAGTTTCCAAGTAGACATCCTCAACGAGGCCAGATCTGCTTGTTTGTATTAGATCTAATTTGTATCCAGCAAGAATGAGCTTCCGAACAACCCGTAGTTCTCAAAAAACGTTGGATGTCTATCATGCTCACCACTTACAGAAGGTTTCGGAGTTGATTATTGGATGATTAAAGTTCTCTCCAATTATGACAGTGTGATGAGGAATTTATGTGGTACTCTCGCCCGCCTGCTTGGCGGAGTGATAATGTGCTTGCCTCCCATACAAGTGGGCCCTGGTTCGATTCCCGGCCGGGTTGGAGATTTTCTCTGCTCTGGTACTGGTTGTTGTGTTGTCCTCATCATCATTTCATACTCATCACCGGCACGCAAGTGGCCCAATGTGGCGTCGACTGCCTTGGCGGCCGAACTTCCCCAGACGGGCCTCCCGGCCAGGAGTGACATACGCTCATTTCATTTTATGTTGTCTTCTCAGTTACATCTGGAGCCTTGACACTGAGTCATGCCTAAACCTCCCGCGTGCAGTCTCAATTTCTATCTCAGATTATTTGAGTTTCTTATCTACTGCGGCAACTCTACCACCTCCATTTACCATGAACCTATCGTTCCGTATCATGCTTTGATTTTCCCTAAAATCTCACTGGCGTCAGTTTTGGAATTTAACGATCTTTCTGCACTTAGTATCATGTGAGCTCACACTTTGTAGCGAATACTTCTACAGGCAATGTCTACGATTTTAATACTAAATGGTTCAAATGTCTCTGAGCACTATAGGACTTAACATCTGAGGTCATCAATCCCCTAGAACTTAGAACTAGTTAAACCTAACTAACCTAAGGACATCACACACATCCATGCCCGAGACAGCATTCGAACCTGTGACCGGAACGGTCGCGCGGTTCGTGACTGAAGTGCCTAGAACCGCTTTTAATACTCTCGTCTGTAGTAATTATTTATTTGGATTTAATACAGATACTTCCGATTTCCTTCAGCTACCGTTATCCGGACTCGATGGAGAGTCGCCGAATCTAAAAATAACTACCTTTACACCCTAAAACGAGGCAAATTGAAAATCCAATCTCATCTGTGTATTTTTCGGCTTCCCAAGATTTTCTAAATTTTTTTCTAAACTATGATAATTGCCAGAGAGTGCATAATGATTTCAGATACATAAATATGCTTAGTCTCACTGAATTTCGTTGCTGATTACGCGCTACTTTCTATTATAGTTGTAGTGATTTAATTAGGTGACTCAGAAAATTAATTATGAAGTATCGTTAATTGAAAAGTTTCATACAGTACGACCTTACATATTTAGTGAGAGGTAGGAGACATATTTCGGCATGTTAACGCCTATATTTTGAGAGTACATATCTCCAACTTGTCCGTAAGGCACTTAAAATTGTCTGAAACTAATTATCTTCTGAATTAATTAACATTAAAGCTTTAGATCATTGCTATCTTCAGCTACAAATTACGTCAAATTTACTGTTAGATCCTGAACTTTGGCATTATAATTTTGTTGATATATTTTTTATGTTTCATTTAACGTGCAGAGTTTATTAGTTAACTGACTAATTAGAAAGTTCAATATTTTGAGATTCATAGAATACTTTATTTAAGAAGCCTACCATCGATAATGAGCAGTATAAAACATATTGTTTAAGGCCAGGCAGTCTGCGGCTGAGAGTCAAGGGAGTGACACCTGTGTCCCTTGTCGCGACCAATGTGTCTTAGTCCGACAACTAACATTCTGAAATATTCGCATACATCGCGTACAGTTCGTTTCTTCACTCGTGGGTTTAATTGATGACTTCTGTGACAGTATTTGCTAATTAATCTCAAGTGAGAACTTATTAGAAGAACACGGTGATTATTGACTTCGGACAGCGGTAGAAACTTCATCTGTCACACTAATGAACCAAAACATTATCGCCACTGTCCATGGCGAGACATAATTCTGCTTTGTGGCGTTGCGGGAACACGGTTAGGAAAATAAATAAGCGGAGCCAAATCAGGAATCATTCTAGCGGCGATGAGGACTGCAAATGGGAAAATATACTGACATAAGGGACTCGGACAAAGTGCAGATTTTTAGGCTCAGCACCTTGGAACGAGCATCCCAGAAATGGCGAAGCTTGTCGACTGTTACGAGTGCTACTTTCGTAAGCGTCTATGAAAAGTGGTTGAAGAACGGTGAAACCAGGAGCAGGCAGTAGGGTTCTGATTGTCAATGTGTCAACAGACAACGTGGAGGTCGAAAGGCTTGTCTGCTCTATAAAGCAGGATAAAAGGCGGTCTGTAGCAGATATGACGGAAGGCTGCACTACTGGTGCAGGCACAAGTTTTTCTGAGCACACCATTGTATCGCAACAAGCGTTGTAAGCATTGTGAGAGATACAGAGGTGAGCGAGTTTACCAAGCTTCAACACTTTAGTGCAAATAACGGTTAACAAAAGGAATCTTAAATAGGTACTTCAGAGGTCATGCTCTGCCATTGCTTCCATTCTAAAAGTTGTAGCCGGCAAAGGGGACTTATGACCACAGCAGTTGAGTCCCATAGTGCTCAGAGCCATTTTTTTGTAGCCGGCAAAGTGTAAATGCAGTCGAGCTGAAACTATTTCAGTAACTAAAGCTTACTTACGACTATTTATATAAAAATTATGAAGATGGTAAAATGTTACACAACAGAGTCATTAAATAATATGTGTCCGAGAAAGCAGCCATTGAGATTCTGGTGACTGTGCTTAGAGTGGTTGACAACCAATGTTCCGATCGGCCGCCCGCTACGCCCATATATAAATACAGCCAGAGGGGCAGTAAATCTGTCCGCGTCATTCAAACGCCGGCATACGCTCTGCCTCAGATGACGTTAGAGAAAGGCACCTACTAAAGGCGTGTAAATAAATAATAGTAAAAAGTGAACTCGCGAGGACTGTACACCATCCTGGATCACTTAGCTTCACGGAAGTAACACTTCGTGTGCCGCCCGTAATGTTGACAAAACCGCGTGGCAAGTGGTGAGTTTATTTTCCACTTTTGTGGTGAGCAATTATTTTTGACGATCAGAAATCAGGGCGACAGACTATTTTACTCGGAACCTACAGTAGAGGTCGCCTCCGAACAGCTACTAGTGCTTTTTCTGATAGGAACATTATTATTATCAGAAATATTATTACCTTCGTGCAAGTGAACTTTTACTGAATATACAGAGTCACGATTATTGAATATATAGAAAAACGTAAGTTAGTTACGATCTACGGTGTGTACACGCTTTATTCAACATCAAAACTTCACTACAGATATTTGGATTTAGGTTATGACGTATTTGACATTCCTGTCATTATTGGCGATGATGTGGCGCGAAATTCTGCATGACCCGCTCAAGTGCAGAACATCGATGCTGTCAATGACCTCCTGAATGGCTGTTTTCAGCTCAGCAATGGTTTTGGGGCTATTTATGTACACCTTGTCTTTAATACAGCCCCGCAAAAAGGAGTCCAAGGTTCAAATCCGGAAAATAGGACAGCCAATCGAGGCCCATGCCAGTGGCCTTTGGCTAGGCCTACCCCATAGCCAGAATGCAATCATTAAAGTACTCCTTCGGAACATCAAACACTGTCCTGCTTCGATGGAGTCGATCTCCGTCTTGCATGAACCACATCTTGTCGAAATCAGAGTTACTTTGGATAATGGGGATGAAATCATCTTATAAAACCTTCGCATACCGATTGGTAGTCACCGTGTCATCAAGGAATATAGGACCGATTATTCCGTGACTGGATATTGCACACCACACAGTCACCCATTGAGGGCGAAGACTCTTCTCAGTCACGAAATGCGGATTCTCAGTCCCCCAAATGCGCCAATTTTGCTTATTGATGAACCCATTAAAATGAAAGTGGGCTTCGTCGCTAAAACAAACCATACATGCACATACTAAATCCCATCATGCCCCGCGGCCGACAGTGCAATTTGAATGTCTCAACGCAAACTGTTCAGAAGTTATTTCATATAGTTTAATAATTTCCACCCTGTATCAATCAGCTAGAACTCAAAACTTTTATTTATAGTCATAGTTCCTGATCCCGCTGAGTAAACATCGAGTAGGAACATTTTCTTTCACTGAGCACAATAAGAACGTGAACTTTCCGACTGAAAATTATGGCACATATGTTCTTGATCACGTTCTGGCTGTCCGCAAAAATAGTTTTCAGGCTCTTGTAAATGGCGAAGAAGACAAAATCCACCGGCTGCCCCAAATGTGGTGCATGGCCCGGGAAAATGAGTAGTGAAAGTGATCAGTACAAAACAGGGAACTTGGTATATAGTAACAAGAAACCGAAGTGAAATATGCCGAAACCAGTGCGAGAACAGTGTTAAGATTCACTGGGAAGTGTGGAGACTAAATTCAGAATATTAGCCACAGTAACCATGACTGAGGCGGAAGGACGGAAGAAGACGACACTGGATCGCGGCTAGCATTGGAAATGAAATAAGCGTTTGGCATCATTGGCCAGGAGGTCACTTGCGGGGCAGGACCGGCCGCCTTCCTGCGCGCCGGATGGGGATGAAATGATGATGAAGACAACACAACACCCAGTCCCTGAGCGGAGAAAATCCCCGACCCAGCCGGGAATCGAACCCTGGCCCGTAGGACGGCGATTCGTCACACTCAGCTATCGGGGTGGACACAGCTACCATTGACGCTGAGGTTAGAAGAAGACAGTGCATCATCACGGAGCTGCGTGGACCTTGAAGTATTGCCCGCGCTCACCAGTTCTCATGTGTGCAATAATTGTATTTATGACTCTTGCATCCAACACCAATATTACTTTTCCCCATGATTTAGGTACAACTAACAGCAGACTGCAATATGGACTGACTAATGGTTCTATCAGGTCCCAGTTTATCATCCTGTTTATTTCTCCACTTATTGACAGCTCCAAATGGCACGTAAATCCCTTAATAATTCCTGGCCTTTCTTCAAAAGCCTCGATATATCTTGTAAGTAGGCTGTTTATGTTTTCTTATCGGCAACGTTACGTAGCACTCTGTATGAAAATCACTGGCTGTGCTGTGTGCAGTCTGTGGCTAGTTTGCATTGTTGTCTGCCATTGTAGTGTTGGGCAGCGGCAGCTGGATGTGAACAGCGCGTAGCGTTGCGCAGTTGGAGGTGAGCCGCCAGCAGTGGTGGATGTGGGGAGAGAAATGGCGGAGTTTTGAAATTTGTTAGACTGGATGTCATGAACTGCTATATATATTATGACTATTAAGGTAAATACATTGTTTGTTCTCTATTAAAATCTTTGATTTGCTAACTATGCCTATCAGTAGTTAGTGCCTTCAGTAGTTTGAATCTTTTATTTAGCTGGCAGTAGTGGCGCTCGCTGTATCGCAGTAGTTCGAGTAACGAAGATTTTTGGTGAGGTAAGTGATTTGTGAAAGGTACAGGTTAATGTTAGTCAGGGCCATTCCTTTGTAGGGATTTCTGAAGTCAGATTGCGTTGCGCTAAAAAATATTGTGTGTCAGTTTAAACACAGTCTTGTACAATTGTTCAAAGGGGACGTTTCAATCTCTCCAAAAGATCTACCAATTGATCATTTTGTTCGTTTTCCATTCCATAATCTTCCTTTGCCTTTTCTTCCACTTGCTCTGCTATCCCGAGTATCTTGCTTTCCTTTACCTATTCTGTACGTTTACATCTCCTTTCTTTTCTAGTGAGCTTAATACCATGTACAGGATAATAATTTCCAATGATCCTTTCTTCCATGATCAGATCAACTTGTGCCATTTCCCCATTATCACAAAAACTGACTTTACCGGACGAGAAGTCGAATTTTAACTCCTTCTCTCTCATAGTCTCTAAACTGATAATACAATCTTCTATTAATTTTTGAATTAGTAGGAACACGCATATTATCGCTGTATTTCCTGTTCTTACATCCATGGTTCATCCCCCATGAACCATGGACCTTGCCGTTGGTGGGGAGGCTTGCGTACCTCAGCGATACAGATGGCCGTACCGTAGGTGCAACCACAACGGAGGGGTATCTGTTGAGAGGCCAGACAGACATGTGGTTCCTGAAGAGGGGCAGCAGCCTTTTCAGTAGTTGCAGGGGCAACAGTCTGGATGATTGACTGATCTGGCCTTGTAACATTAACCAAAACGGCCTTGCTGTGCTGGTACTGCGAACGGCTGAAAGCAAGGGGAAACTACAGCCGTAATTTTTCCCGAGGACATGCAGCTCTACTGTGTGATTAAATGATGATGGCGTCCTCTTGGGTAAAATATTCCGGAGGTAAAATAGTCCCCCATTCGGATCTCCGGGCGGGGACTACTCAAGAGGACGTCGTTATCAGAAGAAAGAAAACTGGCGTTCTACGGATCGGAGCGTGGAATGTCAGATCCCTTAATCGGGCAGGTAGGTTAGAAAATTTAAAAAGGGAAATGGATAGGTTAAAGTTAGATATAGTGGGAATTAGTGAAGTTTGGTGGAAGGAGGAACAAGACTTTTGGTCAGGTGATTACAGGGTTATAAACACAAAATCAAATAGGGGTAATGCAGGAGTAGGTTTAATAATGAATAGGAAAATAGGAGTGCGGGTTAGCTACTACAAACAGCATAGTGAACGCATTATTGTGGCCAAGATAGACACAAAGCCCATGCCTACTACAGTAGTACAAGTTCATATGCCAACTACCTCTGCAGATGATGAAGAAATAGATGAAATGTATGACGAGATAAAAGAAATTATTCAGGTAGTGAAGGGAGACGAAAATTTAATAGTCATGGGTGACTGGAATTCGTCAGTAGGAAAAGGGAGAGAAGGAAACATAGTAAGTGAATATGGATTGGGGGGAAGGAATGAAAGAGGAAGCCGCCTTGTAGAATTTTGCACAGAGCATAACTTAATCATAGCCAACATTTGGTTCAAGAATCATAAAAGAAGGTTGCATACCTGGAAGAATCCTGGAGATACTAAAAGGTATCAGATAGATTATATAATGGTAAGACAGAGATTTAGGAACCAGGTTTTAAATTGTAAGACATTTCCAGGGGCAGATGTGGATTCTGACCACAATCTATTGGTTATGAACTGCAGATTGAAACTGAAGAAACTGCAAAAAGGTGGGAATTTAAGGAGATGGGACCTGGATAAACTGAAAGAACCAGAGGTTGTACAGAGTTTCAGGGAGAGCATAAGGGAACAATTGACAGGAATGGGGGAATGAAATACAGTAGTAGAAGAATGGGTAGCTCTGAGGGATGAAGTAGTGAAGGCAGCAGAGGATCAAGTAGGTAAAAAGACGAGGGCTAATAGAAATCCTTGGGTAACAGAAGAAATATTGAATTTAATTGATGAAAGGAGGAAATATAAAAATGCAGTAAATGAAGCAGGCAAAAAGGAATACAAACGTCTCAAAAATGATATCAACAGGAAGTGCAAAATGGCTAAGCAGGGATGGCTAGAGGACAAATGTGAGGATGTAGAGGCTTATCTCACTAGGGGTAAGATAGATACTGCCAACAGGAAAATTAAAGAGACCTTTGGAGAAAAGAGAACCACTTGTATGAATATCAAGAGCTCAGATGACAACCCAGTTCTAAGCAAAGAAGGGAAGGCAGATAGGTGGAAGGAGTATATAGAGGGTTTATACAAGGGCGATGTACTTGAGGACAATATTATGGAAATGGAAGAGGATGTAGATGAAGACGAAATGGGAGATAAGATACTGCGTGAAGAGTTTGACAGAGCACTGAAAGACCTGAGTCGAAACAAGGCCCCGGGAGTAGACAACATTCCATTTGAACTACTGATGGCCTCGGGAGAGCCAGTCATGACAAAACTCTACCATCTGGTGAGCACGATGTATGAGACAGGCGAAATATCCTCAGACTTCAAGAAGAATATAATAATTCCAATCCCAAAGAAAGCAGGTGTTGACAGATGTGAAAATTACCGAACTATCAGTTTAATAAGTCACAGCTGCAAAATCCTAACGCGAATTCTTTACAGACGAATGGAAAAACTGGTAGAAGCCGACCTCGGGGAAGATCAGTTTGGATTCCGTAGAAATGTTGGAACACGTGAGGCAATACTGACCTTCCGACTTATCTTAGAAGAAAGATTACGAAAAGGCAAACCTACGTTTCTTGCATTTGTAGATTTAGAGAAAGCTTTTGACAATGTTAACTGGAATACTCTCTTTCAAATCCTGAAGGTGGCAGAGGCAAACTGCAGGGAGCGAAAGGCTATTTACAGTTTGTACAGAAACCAGACGGCAGTTATAAGAGTCGAGGGACATGAAAGGGAAGCAGTGGTTGGGAAAGGAGTAAGACAGGGTTGTAGCCTCTCCTCGATGTTATTCAATCTGTATATTGAGCAAGCAGTAAAGGAAACAAAAGAAAAATTCGGAGTAGGTATTAATATTCATGGAGAAGAAGTAAAAACGTTGAGGTTCGCCGATGACATTGTAATTCTGTCAGAGACAGCAAAGGATTTGGAAGAGCAGTTGAACGGAATGGACAGTGTCTTGAAGGGAGGATATAAGATGAACATCAACAAAAGCAAAACGAGGATAATGGAATGTAGTCAAATTAAGTCGGGTGATGCTGAGGGAATTAGATTAGGAAATGAGACACTTAAAGTAGTAAAGGAGTTTTGCTATTTAGGGAGTAAAATAACCGATGATGGTCGAAGTAGAGAGGATATAAAATGTAGACTGGCAATGGCAAGGAAAGCGTTTCTTAAGAAGAGGAATTTGTTAACATCGAGTATAGATTTAAGTGTCAGGAAGTCGTTTCTGAAAGTATTTGTATGGGGTGTAGCCATGTATGGAAGTGAAACATGGACGATAACTAGTTTGGACAAGAAGAGAATAGAAGCTTTCGAAATGTGGTGCTACAGAAGAATGCTGAAGATAAAGTGGGTAGATCACATAACTAATGAGGAGGTATTGAATAGGATTGGGGAGAAGAGAAATTTGTGGCACAACTTGACTAGAAGAAGGGATCGGTTGGTAGGACATGTTTTGAGGCATCAAGGGATCACAAATCTAGCATTGGAGGGCAGATTGGAGGGTAAAAATCGTAGAGGGAGACCAAGAGATGAATACACTAAGCAGATTCAGAAGGATGTAGGTTGCAGTAGATACTGGGAGATGAAGAAGCTTGCACAGGATAGAGTAGCATGGAGAGCTGCATCAAACCAGTCTCAGGACTGAAGACCACAACAACAACAACATCTAACGAAGTTTGTATTCGGCCCAGGTGCGAGTGGTCCGCCCCTGGTAGTTGAGTGGTCAGCGCCACAGAATGTCGTGGGTTCGATTCCCGGCTGGTTCGGAGATTTTCTCCGCTCAGGGACTGGGTGTTGTGTTATCCTAATCATCTTCATTTCATCCCCATCGACGCGCAAATCGCCGAAGTGGCTTCAAATCTAAGACTTGCACCCGGCGGACGGTCTACCCGACGGGAGGCCCTAGTCACACGACATATAGTTGCGAGTGGGTACTTAAGGCTCCAATGATCTTACAGTTTCGTATCGGCAACTTCGGTAACTCTGTCTTCTGGGATAGTCGTTTAAATAAATTGTTGGAGATCGCATTTATCAAAGCTCCAGTATCCAAGATTAATTTGATAGGTATGTCTAAATTTCGGCAAGGAGCGCTGATATTGGCACTTCATTATAAACTTGTTCCCCAGGAGTTATGTCTTCCGTTAACTCCTGAATGATCCTCATTCCATCGTTGTTGCTAAAACAGTTTACAGGTGCTTTCTTGCTCCTCATTACTCTTTTATCGACCGAACCTCTGGGGTGTAGTCCGATCGGCCCGTTGTTCTCATCGGTTGCTTCGTCTAGGACCAGTGATTGTTTTCGCAAGGCTTGATTATTTTTTGGCCTTGGCCTCGCCTCGTATATGGTTTGATAACTTTGTCCTTGATTTCTATGGTCATTATATACAGAGTTGTACCGCCTTTCAGATCGCCTCTGTCTTATTCTGTTTGGCTCGTAACTTCTTCCGTTATTCTGCTATTCCATACAGTTTTCTCCATTGTTGTAACCATTATTCATATTGGTTCGACGAAAATTATTCATTTGTCTTCCATTCATTCTTCCGTTATTACTGTTATAACCTGTCTGGCTATTTTTCATTTGATAGGATTTATTGTAATTATTTCTTCCTCTTTGTTCCTCCTGTAGCAAATCGAGTGAATCTACTGCAGACATAAATTCCTTCAGATTATCTTCTGAAACATGCAGCAGTTTTTCCCTGATCTCCATCGGAAGATGAGCTTTGATGATCATTATCACACTTTTGCGATCTATTCGTTGATCCCAATATCTTGCTTTATTCAATATTTTTCTAAGTATATCCATAAGTTCCCGTTTCGGTAAGAGACGGGTTCCGGGTTATGTACTTCCTTCTTCAATCTCTCCTGAATGCCTCTTTACCAGTATTGCGGAATGCCTTCTCAAATTTTTCGTCGGAGTGACAATTGTCTATTATGTCAGTTACCCACAGACTATCATCACCTTGGATATAACCTGACACGTACTCGATTTTCTGTCAATCAGACCAAGCTCGTAGTAACACTCCTCTGTATCGTCTGATAAATACGACAGGATTTAATGTCTTCTTTTCCAGAAAAAAATATTTGGAATTGCCTGTGCTTTAATATTTTATCTTCCATGATAGATCTGTTATAATCACTCGTAGGTGACATACTTCCATACATCTGTTCGTTTGGGCTTGTGTCTGGGTACTGCTCATCAACCCCATAATTATACATCGAGCACTGATTTGTACTTCTAGATCTCCACTCTGGACTGGCTTCCTTTCTTTCTTCAGTAGCCGCCCACTGCAGTTCTTCTATCCTTTGAGCGCACGTTTGCAAATTCTTTGTAACTTCTGCTTTCCATCTTTGGAACTCGGTTTCTCTCTGCTCTCGAACTTCCTGTAATTCTTGGTCTATTTGGAGAGGTAGGCCTTCACTCAATATATTCTCTACCGCTTTCTTGATACCTTTATTAACAGACAATGTCACTTGCTGTTCCTTATCCACTACCCAGTCGTCTAATTGTTGCTGAAACTGCTGGTTTTTTTCTTGGAGCTTTTGTTCCATTTGCCCTTCACACCCGAACGCTATTTCCTTTACAGTTCAGGCCAGGTTTCGTACCTTTACTTCTACCGTTTGTTGTCTCCCGGTTTCAGTTTCACTATTTACTCTGTTTATTTCGACCGGCCGCGGTGGTCTAGCGGTTCTGGCGCTGCAGTCCGGAACCGCGGGACTGCTACGGTCGCAGGTTCGAGTCCTGCCTCGGGCATGGGTGTGTGTGATGTCCTCAGGTTAGTTAGGTTTAAGTAGTTCTAAGTTCTAGGGGACTTATGACCTAAGATGTTGAGTCCCATAGTGCTCAGAGCCATTTGAACCATTTGTTTATTTCGATCGGAAATTGTTCGTAGGTTTGCTTCATACTATTTATTTATTTCCTGATTTCTGTCTCTTCATTTGTCAAAGTACTCACATCAGCTAATACTTAAACAAAATCTTCGCTTGTGGGCAGTTCGTTCACTTTACTGGTTATATACCCTTCACTTTCTCGACTAAATCTGCCTGTTCTGTAAATAAATTGCTCACAGTGGTGGTCAGATTTGTTTCTTCAGCCACTATATTTGCCTGTTCCATAGCTATTACTTCTACATTTGCAGAAATAGCCGCCTGCGCAGTTGACATATTCACATGAATAGGAGACCTATTCCCTTGCTCAGCTGAGAGTTTCGTCTCATTGGACTGTTTCGAAGCTAAGTTCTCAACTGTCGTTAAAATATTTGTTTGAGGAGCAGACATAGTCATTTTAATAGCAGACATGTGAGACTGTTCTGAAGCTAAACTAGATACGGTATTTGATTTAAGAGCTCAGCCATAGGATCTTTGGATTCTCCTTGGCTAGTATCTACCGTTTGCCCTGGGTTTTGTTCATCACCACTGGACTGCACATTCGCTTCCTGTTCCCTCTGCATTTTTAAACTGTGATCTGGTTATAACCTTAAGAATTCATTTCTTCACTATTCTTTTAATTACTTTACTCTGGACACAATTCAGCTTTACCTCACGAAAATACACATCAGATTCTACGTATACCCCAGAATATCTCTCTACAATTGTGCACACGTCAAGAGAAAAACATAAATCACTCTGCATATAATAAAACATAGAATAATTAAATCTACAAATATTCCTAACCCAGTCGTTATCTACAGAGACCAGACTAACCTGGGCAATAAATTAGCATTTCATTCTTGTGCTTGCCTTTACTGCGCAATAGAACCGCATGAAGTTCATATGTGATGTACCCACGCTGTCGGGACTGTCTGATGTCGGATGTTGCTCACACTGAATGATTCCATCAGTCGTACATGTAATTATAAAAACGCAACATTAGTGCGTATACATAACATAAAATACGCATTTATCCCGACAAATCACAATATAAGCAATAAATACATATAACCGAATGATGGTGTATTATTTTGTTTTTGGTCATGAAATACTTGGCAGTGTCTATATTCCACTGCTTGTAGGTCCTATCACGTTTTAGCCATTTTTATAATATTATGTCTCAAAAGAAGAAATTAATGTTATTAAGATGGTAATATTAAAGTCGTTCTTATTGAACTAGCGTCAACTACTCCCACAGCTTACGTAATTTCGTACACGTAGAGAAGTTACTTTCGTGGTGTAGAAGCAGCTGCCGACTCCGACGGCCGCCTGTAAAATTCTTGAAATGTGAGGGAAAGAAAACTATTATAGGATCTTCTCGAATTGGGATACTGTCACTCGCATTTGGTAATTCGATGATTGTCTGCGAATGAAATGAGTTCGTTTAGCAGAGAAAACTTTCTCTATGCTTTTATAGTGTTATTGAAGCGAGTTCTACAGCAAACATCTACCACCAAATGTTCGAAGTCCTTTACAAGCTTTTACATTAGAGTTCATCACAGAATCGTCGGTCAAAAATAAACACGTGAAATTATCTTTGAAATCCACCAGACTGCATTATGGCTGTTACTAAACTCCACATTAACGTATCGCTTGTGAATCTCAAAAAAACACAAATTATACAACATGGCTGCTAACAATGACTGTTTCACTTCACACTTCACACTTCATACACAGCCTTTCGTTATACTGTCTCGCGACAAAGTCCGGTCAAATACCAATTTTCTTACATTTCTTCGCTCCCCACGGAGCAACGCTAAGTCAAGGAATAAATATTTCAGTCGTGCAGGCGAGATGCACCGCCTCGCAATGTATATTAACTTTGAAAAGTTAGCAGTAGGAATGTCGTAAAACTGTACTATTCACGACTTGTAAGCGCTAGTACAGACCGAGAAATCACTATACGTGCAGCCATCTGCGGTTCGTGATTGGCTCACGTTGCGTCACGTGGCCCTTCCTGGCCATATAGGGTGCTCTTGTTACGCTTGTACTAAAGGACATGTTACGTTTGAGAGTTTCCATTGAAACGATTCCATAGTACTGTGCTTCAGCTGCGCTTTTCGAGGTCAGAAGAGAAGAGAACTTTATAGGGTTTCTGGTGAAGGGAGTAATGCAGCAAGAAGAAATTTAATTTCTCGTAATTAACATAAATCATCTTAAGATGTAATATTCACAGATGAGTACGAGTATGTCAGGTAATAAAGTGATACAGTGTTTTGGCTTCAACAAATTTGTGATGAAAGTTGCTCGGTAACGACGTGAGGTTAAATTCTTGATCTATGAGTTCTTTTTATTTGTCCGCATCCACTTGAAACACTCAAGTAAAAATGGCATATAAATGAGCACATCTGACTATCATTTCATTTCTTTTCGTCGCTAATGTTAAATGTATGGAACTTGGTATGGCTAGCGGAATGTATCTACGACCAGACTAGTTGTCTGGCGTAGCGGTAATAAATTATACGATGGTATATACACGAACCTTCCTCGTGAATCAGCCTATGTATTAGTAAAAACCGTACGAAAATCCCTACAGTAATTCTTGAGATTAGCCTTCACATACTGACAGAAAAACGCCGGAGTGTGGTGGAGCTGGGGGGGAGGGAATCTTCTGCCAAAGGAATTATTCGTTGATGTATTAGCGCCTCGTATTCTTACTATCCTGTTATTTCTTCTACTAAGTGTTTTACATCGTGATCCTGTACTGTTCACTTGATTTTTAACGTTCTTTCGGAGAGCCACATATCAAATGTTTCCAAATTTCGTGCAGTCCACATTTGAGTTCCGTACAACATGGTGTTACAAAGGTATTAGTTCTGAAACGCATTACTCACTTCTGTTTGTCTGTTTTATGTCAGTAGCGACCTCACGTAAATGAACTAGTTCTTCACCTACGTCAGTTTCTTCTGATGCCTCCACATATTGTTGTCTCGTCTGCTGTTGTTTTCCAGTTTAGAAGTTTAGCAACTCCACCACTGATTCCTACACACATTCACACCTAACTAGGCCCCTCACACATTCAGGTCTAAGTAGGTTGTGCGTTCCATTAATCTACATCTGCTTCCATACTCTGCAAACCATTGAGAGGAGCTTGCCAGAGGGTACTTCCCACTGTGACAATTATTACGGCTTTTTCCCGTTCCACTAGCATATCGAGAACCGGAGAAGTGTTTGAACGTCTCTGTGTATGCTATAGTTAATCTAACCGTGCCCTAGCTAAACCTATTGGAGCATTATGTAGGGAGTTAAGTATATTGCTAGACTGCTCATTTAAAGTAGGTTCTTGAAGCTTTGCAGGTAGACATTCTTAGAGAAGTCTGTCTTCTACGCATCAATTGGTTCAATTTCTTTAGCATCTTGTGACACTTCCACGAGTCAGTCAAACCTGCGACCATTCGTGCTGCCCTTCTCTCTATACTTTCAGTATCCCCTGTTAGTCAGTTTGGTATGGATCCTACACACATGAGCAATTTTCTAGGATGGTTTGCATGGGTGTTTTGTAAGCAGTCTACATCCCCACAAGCTGTTGCACCCTGGAGTTTTTATGAGTTAACCAATTCCAGTTGTGACTCTTTATATTTTATCCCGACGATAACACGGTTACTGTTTTTGTGAAGGGCAGAACTTTTTTATTTCTGAACATTTAAATCAAGTTGCCAATATCTGCACCTGTATGCTATCTTAGCAAGATCAGAACGAATATTTATGCAGGTTTGTTCAGCCAGTCCTTCCTTATGAGTTATCCCGTCACCTGCAAAACGTCTGAGTTTGCTACTGATATTGTCTGCAACGTCAACACGAAAGACATGGGTCCCAATGTAACATACATCGCGAATGACATGGATTCCAGCACACTTCTCTGAAGTACATCTGAAGTCACTTGTATGTCGAAGATTCTCAAGGCAAGGTAGCATGCTATGTCCTCTCCCGTCCAGACACAAATTTCGCTTGATATCAAGAAGAGAGAACTGGACACACGAGTGCAGCCTTCATTTTTGCCAGTATGCCTCCCTCCCCCTCCTCCCTCTTCCTACGCCCTCCCCTTCCCAACCCCTCTAGCTGACTGTCCTACTGATGGAATATTCAAGAGCAAGTGTCCTATTGGTAGGGGGTATAGAGATAGCATGAATGGTTGCCAGATGTTTTCCAAGATGGCGGAACTAGCCCACTAGGTCAAGAGGACAGGGAACCAGATACACGTTTTAGCACAGGAATTCCCTGTCCAAGGCTTCCAGACATAAGAGCAATCACGGAAGCAACTTTATAGACTTTAATGACAGCGTCTATGACGTCACATTCCAATACGGTGGCCCTGAAAATATAAAAAGTGTCATACAGTTCCGCCAATCTAAGATAGCAGAACTAGCCCTCTGAGTCGCCCTAGACCGCTTCTAAACGATTTCCTCCATCTGTGTGACGTCGCTGTGGACTCAGTCCAATTGTGCTCAGTGTAAAATGTTAGAAATCCAAAATACCTGTATATTGCTTAAATTTGAAGAAAGTCGAAGATGGTCCATTGATTTTGAGGCGCTTCGTTCCGGAACCGCGCTGCTGTTGCGCTCGCAGGTTCCAATCCTGCCTCGGGCATGGATGTGTATGATGTCCTTAGGTTAGTTAGGTTTAAGAAGTTCTAAGTCTAGGGGACTGATGACCTCAGATGTTAAGTCCCGTAATGCTTAGAGCCATTTTTTTATTCTAAGGTTAAAACTATTATCTAGAATTGTTGACGTATTTTGAACAATTCCTTATTGTATCGCCTATTTATTTAATCTACCCGTTCAGCAGTATTTTATTGGTACTCAAACATGGACATTTAATTATAAAAAATGAAAAACACACCGCATATGGCGCAAGAGACATCGCTCGCCACATGAAGGAAACTGGAATTAATTCTGGAGTTCTTACAATTACGGCAGCAGTTTTTGCGTGGTCGCACTGTTCTGCTAGGAGTATTCCGAAAGAATGGTGTTATTATGAACATTTTCAGCCGCAGTGCACCGTTCTGTATAAATACTTATGGATCTTATATGCTTACATTATCTATCTGCTGGAGCGAGCACGCCTGCAGCTAGAAATTTCCACATGAGCCAGAAAATGGCTACACGCCTTTCTTATGGCCCTGACCCGAAACCAAGCACCTGCCGAACTTCCACCCAGCCATTCGTCAGCCGCCTGACCCACAACCGTGCAACTGCTAGACTTCCGCTCAGATATGTGCCCACAGGATGTACACTATCAGCGATACCTCTACCTATACGTGAAGGGGATTGCGCGTGGCAACGGGATTCTGATGCGAATTCAGGAAGAGTTTGACAGACCTCAAGACGCAGCTGGCGGACTTCTGCCTTCCAGGCAGAGATGTAATGAGGGTTACCGATCTGCCAAGAGCTATCCATGCAAGTGTGCATCAAGACAACATCCTATGTGCCAGATGCAGGTGAGCATGTGCCTTCTCTCGGTCTTTCAGTGACTTTATCAAGTACATTGCTTCACATATTGAATCCACATCAGTGCAAATCTGTTTTGTGGGATGAAACATTCATGTGATAGCTCCGGAGAGCGGGAGGAAGTCTGTTGGCGTCTTCATCTCGATGGTCATATTTTTAGTATGTAGAGAAACATTTGTGTGAGTTTATTTACGCTTGATACTTACAGCTCATCGTCTTTTCTAGAAGTACCTCCTACATCACCCAACACACAGGGTCGGCAGCACGTAGTGGACATTTGAGTAATAGACAGTTCTCCTATGATGACTGCGATGACGATGGTGATGAGAAGCACCCGTCCTCATTTAAATTAAAATTTGGCGGCTTCCGAATCGCAACAGCCTTTTACGATTATGATGACGCTAGTCTCATCCATGAGCTCACAGAGCTGCGGCACGGTTTTGGACTAGCACATACGCAAACAATAACTCCTAAAAGTCTTTTGACAAAAAATTTTGATTTCCATGTGACGCTTATCGGCAAATATTTACCTGATACATTATTTTCACAGGAATTTTAGAATGATCAACAGGGTGCTATGGTTCAACCGTCGACTGTCATGACTGGAGACTATTTTAGTTAAATGTAAGAAAATAAGTTGATGAATTCCGATGGAGCTTCGTAGCAGACACTCAGGAGTGTAACGCCCATGAGTGTGTGCCAATAGGCACAAGGGCGAGGGAAGTGCCAGTATTTGTAAACAATAACGCCTTCAGACGCGGCTGACTCCCAGTTATCACTTGGTGTACTGCCAAGACTACAGCATGTGAGTAACACTTTTCAATGCGCCAAAGGAGTCGATGGTGACTGCCAAACTCACGCAGTAAATAGATCTAAATTTTGGGCACTAGATGGAAAGTAAGATGAGCATTTGTAGATAGATTGTTCCAGATACATAATGAAGGAGATTTTGTGCAAGCAGATCCGAGTGGGAAAAGTCAGTTAGGAAACATTCCTACGGTCAGCGATGAGCGGCAGTGACCAGTTTAGAATCAGTGGTTAGTCAGTAGTAATGGAGTTAGAAGAGTACCAACCAAGGTGCCAGCAACTTGCACGTCAGCTGTTACTGATGGAACAGTATTGTAGTACTTCATTCACAAGAAGGCAGTACTACCTTGAGCAACACAACACCTGCTATATGAGTAACAATTTTACAAATACCTTATATTTATTTCATTGAATAGTGTTCAACAGACAGTGTGTCTTTGTCTCAGTTAGCAATGAAGCGGATTTCACGTTGAATTGGGAACAAGTAGTTGTATAGTACATTTCTGCTGTGAATTAGGCCAAGGGGCCAGTGATATAATAATTAAGTCAAATGGCTATGAGTTGGTAATTAGGTCAAGCAGCCACTGGCTCAGTAGATGAAAGAACAAATGGTAACAACTGCTCTTACCCCTGAGCTAGGCACCCCAGGTAGCGCATTTTGTACTGATTTGGCAGTTGGCACTTGTTTCTTGTTAGTGGGTGCCCATGTATAGTATATAGAATTCTAGTATCAGGGAACTCTGCCCTTTTTCCTGAACTAGACACACCAGGTAGTGTATTTTACATTGATTAGGCACATGCCCCCCCCCCCCCCATGAACCATGGACCTTGCCGTTGGTGGGGAGGCTTGCGTGCTTCAGCAATACAGATAGCCGTACCGTAGGTGCAACCACAACTGAGGGGTATCTGATGAGAGGTCAGACAAACGTGTTGTTCCTGAAGAGGGGCAGCAACCTTTTCAGTAGTTGCAGGGGCAACACTGTGGATGATTTGACTGATCTGGCCTTGTAACACTAACCAAATCGGCCTTGCTGTGCTGGTACTGCAAAAGGCTGGAAGCCAAGGGAAACTACGGCCGTAATTTTTCCCGAGGGCATGCAGCTTTACTGTATGGTTAAATGATGATGGCGTCCTCTTGGGTAAAATATTCCGCAGGTAAAATAGTCCCCCATTCGGATCTCCGGGCGGGGACTACTCAAAAGAACGTTGTTATCAGGAGAAAGAAAACTGGCGTTCTACGGATCGGAGCGTGGAATGTCAGAACCCTTTATCAGGCAGGCAGGTTAGAAAATTTGAAAAGGGAATAGCATAGGTTAAAGTTAGATATAGTGGGAATTAGTGAAGTTCGGTGGAGGGAGGAACAAGACTTTTGGTCAGGTGAATACAGGGTTATAAATACAAAATCAAATGGGGGTAATGCAGGAGTAGGTTTAATAATGAATAAAAAAACAGGAGTGCGGGTAAGCTACTACAAACAGCATAGTGAACGCATTATTGTGGCCAAGATAGACACGAAGCCCAAGCCTACTACAGTAGTACAAGTTTATATGCCAACTAGCTCTGCAGATGACGAAGAAATTGAAGAATTGTATGATGAAATAAAAGAAATTATTTAGATAGTGAAGGGACAGGAAAATTTTATAGTCATGGGCGACTGGAATTCGGTAGTAGGAAAAGGGAGAAAAGGAAACGTAGTAGTAGAAATTTGCACAGAGCGCAACTTAATCATAGCTAACACTTGGTTCAAGAATCATACAAGAAAGTTGTATACATGGAAGAAGCCTGGAGATACTGACAGGTTTCAGATATATTATATCATGGTAAGACAGAGATTTAGGAACCAGGTTTTAAATTGTATGACATTTCCAGGGGCAGATGTGGGCTCTGACCACGATCTATTGGTTATGAACTGTAGATTAAAACTGAAGAAACTGCAAAAAGGTGGGAATTTAAGGAGATGGGACCTGGATAAACTAACTATACCAGAGGTTGAACAGAGTTTCAGGGAGATCATAAGGGAACAATTGACAGGAATGGGGGAAAGAAATACAGTAGAACAAGAATGGGTAGCTTTGAGGGATGAAGTAGTGAAGGCAGCAGAGGATCAAGTAGGTAAAAAGACGAGGGCTAGTAGAAATCCTTGGGTAACAGAAGAAATATTGAATTTAATTGATGAAAGGAGAAAATATAAAAATGCAGTAAATGAAGCAGGCAAAACGGAATACAAACGTCTCAACTATCAGATTGACAGGAAGTGCAAAATGGCTTAGCAGGGATGGCTAGAGGACAAATGTAAGGATGTAGAGGCTGATCTTACTAGGGGTAAGATAGATACTGCCTACAGGAAAATGAAAGAGACCTTTGGAGAAAAGAGAACCACTTTTATGAATATAAAGAGCTCAGATGGAAACCCAGTTCTAAGCAAAGAAGGGAAAGCAGAAAGGTGGAAGGAGTATATAGAGGGTCTATACAAGGGCGATGTACTTGAGGACAATATTATGGAAGTGGAAGAGGATGTAGATGAATATGAAATGGAAGATATGATTATGCGTGAAGAGCTTGACAGAGCACTGATACACCTAAATCAAAACAAGACCCCGGGAGTAGACAAAATTCCCTTAGAACTACTGACAGCCTTGGGAGAGCCAGTCCTGACAAAACTCTACCATCTGGTGAGCAAGATGTATGAGACAGGTGAAATACCCTCAGGCTTCAAGAAGAATGTAATAATTCCAATCCCAAAGGAAAGCAGGTTTTGACAGATGTAAAAATTACCGAACTATCAGTTTAATAACTCACTGCTGTAAAATACCAACGCGAATTCTTTACAGACGAATGGAAAAACTGGTTGAAGCCGACCTCGGGGAAGATCTGTTTGGATTCCGTAAAAATATTGGAACACGTGAGGCAATACTGACCTTATCTTAGAAGATTTATCTTAGAAGGTAGATCAAGGAAAAGCAGACCTACGTTTCTAGCATTTGTAGACTTAGAGAAAGCTTTTGACAATGTTGACTGGAATACTCTCTTTCAAATTCTGAAGGTGGCAGAGGCAAACTGCAGGGAGCGAAAGGCTACTTACAATTTGTACAGAAACCAGATGGCAATTATAAGAGTCGAGGGGTATGAAAGGGAAGCAATGGTTGGGTAGGCAGTGAGACAGGGTTGTAGCCTCTCCCCAATGTTATTCAATCTGTATATTGAGCAAGCAGTGAAGGAAACAAAAGAAAAATTCGGAGTAGGAATTAAAATCCATGGAGAAGAAATAAAAACTTTGAAGTTCGCCGATGACATTCTAATTTTGTCAGAGACAGCAAACGACTTGGAAGAGCAGTTGAACGGAATGGATAGTGTCTTGAAGGGAGGATATAAGATGAACATCAACAAGAGCAAAACGAGGATAATGGAATGTAGTCGAATTAAGTCGGGTGATGCTGAGGGAATTAGATTAGGAAATGAGACACTTAAAGTACTAAAGGAGTTTTGCTATTTGAGGAGTAAAATAACTGATGATGGTCGAAGTAGAGAGGATATAAAATGTAGACTGGCAATGACAAGGAAAGCCTTTCTGATGAAGAGAAATTTGTTAACATCGAGTATAGATTTAAGTGTCAGGAATTCGTTTCTGAAAGTATTTTTATGGAGTGTAGCCATGTATGGAAGTGAAACATGGACGATAAATGGTTTGGACAAGAAGAGAATAGAAGCTTTCGAAATGTGGTGCTACAGAAGAATGCTGAAGATTAGATGGGTAGATCACATAACTAATGAGGAGGTATTGAATAGGATTGGGGTGAAGAGAAGTTTGTGGCACAACTTGACTAGAAGATGGGATCGGTTGGTAGGATATGTTCTGAGGCGTCAAGGGATCGCCAATTTAGTATTGGAGGGCAGCGTGGAGGGTAAAAATCGTAGAGGGAGACCAAGAGATGAATACACCAAGCAGATTCAGACGTATGTAGGTTGCAGTAGGTACTGGGAGATGAAGAAGCTTGCACAGGATAGAGTAGCATGGAGAGCTGCATCAAACCAGTCTCAGGACTGAAGACCGCAACAACAACAAGGCACATGGCACTTGTTTCTTGTTACTGGCTGCACAGTTGCTGTAAGACAAAAACCTATTAAAAGGAGTGTCGACAGTAAAAAGCTGGCACCAGATATAACTCATGTATATATATTGGCTGGTCTGGCATATAACATACAAATATGTGTAATGATAAATGAAATTGCTTGGCAAGTTCAAAACATCTTGCTACTTTGGCAGATCGCCATCCCTGTCATAGATCGCTCTCCGTTCCCCAAGACCAACCCTAAAACAACTAAAGAGGTTCTACTCCCTCTAGACTCCGTTATAAACGATAATTAAGGAAAAACGCAACGAACAGTATTGCCATCGAGTCCTGATAGTGCCTCGGAGGCCACATCAGCTCTGTGTTCATAGCTTAGACCCGTGCCAGGAAATGCCGTGACATCACTAATGTCACATGATCTGAGACCATCAACATCAAGGCAGTCAGCCTCACCCAAACAGTCTCTGACAATTCTAATAATACAGTGAAACCTTGTTTACACATTTATCACCTCTACGTTCCTCACAGTTGTACATTGTTGTGTACACTTTTACGATTTTTCATACAAAGTTACCAGATTTCCTCCTCCCACCCCTGTAGGTGCCATGGATGTCTCCCCACCTGTCCCTTCTACCACCTCCTCTTCCTACTCCCCCTACTCATAAAAATATCTCCTGTCCCGTCTGGATCCCATGCTCCTCGAAGCCTGGAACCTCACCCTGCCATTCTGTCAGCACTTTGCCGGAGCCCCCATCTCCCTCCTCACTCCCCGTCGAGACTCTGTTCTCATCACCTCCCCCAGCCCCACCTTCACACAGACATCCTCTGCAGAATCCCCATTAGCCACTTTGGCCCCATAGCCTCCCACACCCCTGCTCCTTCCCCATCCCCCTCCCACCAACCTCAACCACCGTGATCACTTGGCTTAGTCTGACGATCACGTAGGAGGAATGGAGGAGCTTAAGGTGCACCCATATTTAGAAATATGGGCAGTACACCAGATCTTCAAACCCGCCGGCCCCAAGTATTTCGGAGCTGCGCTTGCAATTAACTAGATATTATTTTCAGTGCTATGTTAATGTGTTCTCTTATTTTTGCTCTTCAAACTGTGGTTTTCTGTGTTGTCGTGTGAAATATTGTGACAATAATGGCGTGTGAAAAACGTAACACTAGGCTCCAAAGTAAACTGATAAATAATAGTGACGAAGAGTGTAGCTTATCAGCACCACTGTGTAGTGAATTAACAGACATTCGAAGTAGTAATTTGGTAATTGTGCATAGGGAAATGGAGCGGGCGGCAAATAATGGTGTAGACAGTGAAACAGGTAGTGAACAGGGAAGCATTAGCGATCGATCGGTCGGCAACAGCTCGCCTCAGGAATCCGAAATGAACACAATACTGGGTTCTCACCGTTTTCTCAAATGAGTCAAGACACATTTTCTGCTTGTCAAAATGTGAATGTTGCCGGTGAAAATGTACTGCCAAAAAGCATAGAGAAACAGATTCCAGACACTAATACATTATTATTGCAATTAATGTAACAAATGGAACAAAATCAGAGACAAATGGGACAAAATCTTCAAAAGTTAGACACAATGGAACAACACCAGAGACAAACACAGCAACAAAATCTTAAAAAGTTAGACACAGTGGAACAAAATCTTAAAAAGTTAGACACAATGGAACAAAATCTTCAAAAGTTAGACACCACACTTGAACAAACACGTGAAGATTTAACTACTGAGTTACATAACATTGAATCGAAATGTCAAAAAGTCTGTAATGACGTACAAACACAAATTTGTGAGCATTTTCAACCTATTTTTTCGCGGCATGAAAATGCATTACAGAATCACGAAGCATCCATAAAAGAACTGCAAACCATTGTTCATGAAAATCATGAGACCTTGTGGGCTAAAATTGACTCAGTTGCATCTACCGATTCGGTTACGCAACTTGCAAAAACTCAGGAAAACTTAAAGGACACAGTAGATTCGATTTCAACACAAATGGACACTCTGAAACTTGGTTCAGAAAAACACACTGAGGAAATGTGTTCACTATCGGAGAAAGTAGCTGAACTTTCGGATCAGGTCACTAACTTATCTACAAAGGTAGATGATGATCTGAATGATACAAGACCTGTAGCCCTCAGAGCTCATCCGCATTTGCTTAATCAAATTGCCTGAACATTTACGACATATTATTTTGGCAGGACGTTGCAAAGACGACATTGAAGCTTTTTAGGGACTCTTACAAGAATTAGAAATTAACACTGACAATCACGGAACGCGAAAACAGGAACACAACAATTACAGGTCACATCCGTCGCAATTCCGCGATGAAAGAAATAATAACTGGACGCGACAAGGCTATTCTCACAACACAAATCGTGACCAAAACAGACACCACCCGTATGACAACCGTTGGCAGAGTAGTAATAATTACAGGGAAAGATCACCTCTCCGCGGTAATGACTATCACAGAGACAATCAGAGAAACAGGCAATATAGGAACCAAAATAAATATTATCAGGGGAGACAGAATAACTTTAGACGCAACGGTCCAGCACGTAGTTACGATTCAGTGAGAAATTCTCCACCACGTGACCGACAAGAAAGAAACTATGGAATCTACCGACATGACGACAGATGATATGATCGTAACTACAGACCTGAACGGCATCAGAACTGGCGGGATTTAAACAGGGCAGGGCCCTCTCGTCATGGTGAATTTGTAGAAGTTAGGTCTCCAAATCCCAATAACGACGCGCGCCAACAAAGGAACAGACAATGACTCGCACCGCAGGCTGCCGCGTGCGCCGGCTGGCTCAGAGAAAAATAACATAGACGCTAACCTTGAGAAAAATTCCAGTATTCTTTACCGACGTATACCACATGATAATTGCGATAAAGTTGAAACTCTGCATACTAGGAAGAGTAAAGGTTTACACCACATTTCACATGTAAAACCGTTTATTGAAAGATAATCTGCCTTTTAACTTTGTCTTTGCCATATAACTTTTCACTTTACATTACTAGTATGCTTTGTCAGACTTAGAATCTGTTTGCGGTGTTTCTGTTTCATATCTGCACAGTTTTTCTGTATTGTTCTGGAAAGTAAAACATGTTTTAGTAGTAACTTTTGTGGTATAGCTACAATGAGACAGCCTCTTTCGTAGCACAACAATACGTTACAGCACAGTACTTTCTTCATCACGGCAATAAGCGTAATAACTAAGATATCTATACGCAAAGCATTTCACTTTTGTTTATCATGAGGTAAGTACATTGAATTCTGCAGAACTTAGCTTTCGGAGGACAATAACTATGACACTTCCACAGATATTATCTTACAGCAAGACGCTCGTTTAGCGCTACAGTACACGTATTTGAGTGATTAATTTTATACTTAAAACATTTATTTTTAAAGATATTTGAAGTACAATGACACAAAGGTTTTCCGTTATACATTTCATTCCAGTCTTGTAATCTGTAACACCTGAGGGTATAATTACATTAATCCTCAGGGGGGTACACGCTTATTTTGTGTACCATGTGTTTGGCAAGCACAAGGAGCCCTAGCCAATATGGTATTTGCTTACACAACTTTACACATCGGTACCATATTTCTCTAATACATAAATTACACAGCTATATGATCATTTAGCTGAGCGACAAACATTTTTTTTTACTACGGCAATGACAGATGTTTCCGCAATTACACAGTTGAATAACTTCACACTTATGAAATTGTATTTTGTCTGTACTTTGTGAACTGTTCATATTTTTTCGGAACCATTGTGATACTATGAGAACTTTGAATGATGTATTTGGTAAGGGATCATGATTTTTAAAGTACGTTTGAGGCAGATGACACTTTTGACATGAGCAGAGAATTTTTTTTTAATTATTGGAGGAAGCTACGACGATTTTGAGAGCTGACTGAGGTGTTATGATGTTATTATTACGATGACGATGTGTATCATGCGGTTGCGGTATGTTTATGATCAATAAGCTGATGCTATATGAGGAATTTGATTATGCTATGTATTTATTATGATGAAATATTGAAGTGTCATCGCAAGATTGACTTGTCGACGAATATATATATGTGTAATAAGGTAAGGAATAATGAGTAGTGGTTAGGGACTCTGGTTTGTGAAAAAGGTTGTTGGAAACCAAGAATCGTACTTTAAGAGTTATGAAATGTATGTAAATGCGTGAATGTATTACAATGCCGACGAAAATTTTTGGACACTGTTATATCAATAGGATTTTGTTTCTACAACTTTGTAACTCAAATTCTTGACCTGTGAAATATTTTTAAATGAGACTGTCACTGTAGCGGAAACTGCTGTTGTAAATATTTCCGTAAGAAAGTTAAGTGACCACCTCCACTTAATGCGTCATGGGCACCCAGCTGTGTCAGATGGCTGGAGAAAAAGCCATTAGTGTGTGCCTTTTCAGAGGCACAGGTAGAAAAAAAAGGGGAGGCCATTATCCTCGCTATTGACATTCCTTTGTAGAAAGCATCGTAAATACGACACTCTTAGACTTGAAAACATGGTAACACTGTGGAGCTATTAATTTATGATATTTACTAAAATGCCTAATGAAATGATGAGAAATATTTTACATCTATTGTCTTTGTAGTTGAGAGATTGCTCATATTGTTTAATATCTGGTTTCCAGTTGTGTTTCAGCATTAGTTTTATAAAATAAATTTAGACGCATTTGCTAATGTGAACACTTTCTGTCAACAGATCTATCAAATAATTATTTTATGATCCATATTCTTCGAAAAAGGAGCTCTTGGAATGGAAAGAACAATAAGAAGGGACTGATAACAATAACTGCATATATAATTTTCTTTTCAAGTACTTGGTAATTTTTTGTAGAATTAGTTTTTGTGGTGCACCACTTTAATTACATAGACATTAAGATGTGAATATACATTTCCCTTATCTGCATTGTTGTCTTTAGTGTAATATTTTTTTTTTTGCTTGAGATTTGTTATGTTTAGGTATAAGTTACTGCAGTTTGCCAGGCATAGTGCTACTGAATTTTAATTTGTGTTACTCTTCTAAGCCAGTTTACTACTGATTTATTTTTCTTGTTTGCTGCACAGTGCCTTATCTTAGTTGTAATATTGCAATTGCTTTGCCTATTTAAATTTTTTCTCATTGTTGTTTGCATTAATTGTTTTGTGCTGCTGCATTGCCTCGTTCCTTAGTTTAGCATCTGAGCTCAGTAGATTTAAGTTAGCTTAAGAGGGGGTAGCCTATAAGAGAATGAGTTGTGATGAATTTGAAGAAATGCACTGAGAGGTTATACGAGAAAAATACAGAAAGCATGCTTGGATAGAATTTTTTGGCTGGAGCAAATATCGAAATAAGACGAAAGATCTATGGAATGAAGTTTTGGGTTGGACTGCAGTACCAAATGTTACACTGAAAACGAACCCTGTCCTTTCCTTTTGTGTTATCCCACTTTGTGTTTGTGTACCCTTGTGTATTTGTTTTCTTCCTGTCTCTGTGTAGTTTCATAGAATTTTTTCTTCTTCTAATACTCAGCTACATGAACTATGATGAGGAATACTGTTATCCTCAAATATAATTTGCATTAATAATATGTTAGACATTATTTATTCCGTTCTGTTTTAATGCTCAGGTGTGAAGTTGATGTTTCGCAAGTTACTCTGATCTTTTATGTATGTACTCATGTCATAATTCCTGTAACACTGATGTATATGTTATTTCTATTCTTTTATAAGGACTGTATTACTACAAATGTTATCTGTATTGTTATGTTTTTAATGATGTATTTTGTACCTTTGTAATTGTATTCTCATGTTATAATACTGTAATTGACACCAGTTCATCAAATTAAGTAACTTGTAAGTTACATTTCACTGCACTCGTTTCTGTTGGTCATAGTATATGGACAATATGTGAGAAGTAAGGACTGATAGTGTTTGCACGTGTGTTAATAATTCAGCAAGGGACTGGATAATAGCATTGCTGGTTCTAAGGACAATTCCAAAAAACTTTGTGAGTGCACAAGTGGTGGTTATGGACTTGCTATATTATCCGCAAGACTCTTCAATGGTGATTGTGCACCTGCACAGTCGCAACAGATGGCTGCTGGCCATCTCTAAAAGGACTACAATGGGTCTGCATCTTTGATGGACCACCAATACCATTATTTCTACAAGGACTACAGTGGGTCTACACCTTTGCTGACTCACCAATACCATTATTTCTACAAGGACTGCAGTGGGTCTGCACCTCTGGTGGCCCACCAATACCGTAATCTCTACCAGGACTACAGTGAGTCTGCTCTGTGATGACCTACGTACCAATATTCTTCAAAAGTTCGAATGACTCTGCTGTGGGTTTGCTCTGTTGTGGCCCATTACCTGTCAGCATGTCAAGAGTCAGCACTGTCTTTCCGTTGGAAGGACAACACTACTTCTTCAAGACTGCATGGAAAACTACTTCCGTGCGCATTGTCTTTTACTGCTCAGACTTTGAGAAAAACACTGCAATTTTACTGTAATGAACAATCTGGACTGTCTTTATGGACTGTGAGAAAATTTTAGCTTTTGACCAACATTGTATCAATAAGTGTGTGCATTTGATTTCTTTGTTATTGTAATTATGAAAAATTTTATCAAATCATTATTGACCACTGCCCAAAACAAATTGTAAAATTTTTTTGTGGGGAGCATGGGGGCTATGTTTATGTTTTCTTATCGGCAACGTTACGTAGCGCTCGGTATGAAAATCACTGGCTGTGCTGTGTGCAGTCTGTAGCTAGTTTGCATTGTTGTCTGCCATTGTAGTGTTGGGCAGCGGCAGCTGGATGTGAACAGCGCGTAGCGTTGTGCAGTTGGAGGTGAGCCGCCAGCAGTGGTGGATGTGGGGAGAGAGATGGCGGAGTTTTGTAATTTGTCATGAACTGCTATATATATTATGACTATTAAGGTAAATACATTGTTTGTTCTCTATTAATATCTTTCATTTGCTAACTATCCCTATCAGTAGTTAGTGCCTTCCGTAGTTTGAATCTTTTATTTAGCTGGCAGTAGTGGCGCTCCCTGTATTGCAGTAGTCCAAGTAACGAAGATTTTTGGTGAGGTAAGTGATTTGTGAAAGGCATAGGTTAATGTTAGTCAGGGGCATTCTTTTGTAGGGATTTTTGAAAGTCAGATTGCGTTGCGCTAAAAATATTGTGTGTCAGTTTAAGCACAGTCTTGTATAATTGTTCAAAGGGGACGTTTCAATATTTGAGAGGACATGAAGCCATTCTAGGGGGGTTGACTTTAGTGTCCCTGTTATTGTCCTCATGGCTTCATTAATCTGGGCGTCAATCTTCTTTACATGGGCACTCCTACTCCACACAGGGGCACAGTACTCTGCCACGGAATAGACGTGTGATATTGCCGCAACACATAGTGTATTTGCATCCGCTCCCCATGTGGTACGTGCTAATCTCTGGATGATGTTATTTTGGGTTTTCAATTTCTGGCTAGTTAGTTCCAGGTGTTTCTTGAAGGTAAGTGACCTGTCAAGAGTTATGCCTAAATATTTGGGAAATTTGTTATGTTTAATTCGTTTTCCGAAGAAAGTAATATTTAGTTCTCTGTCTGTTAGTCTGTTATTTAAATGGAAGGCCCAGGTCTCAGTTTTATTTGGGTTTGGGCACAGTCTCCATTTTTTGTAGTACTGGTTTAGTACTTCTAGGTCAGCAATTGCGGTTCTTTCACAATCTTCTAGGCATTTGCTTTGAGTAACTATAGCCATGTAATCAGCGTAGCAAAACTTACTTGACTCAGTGTCTATGATGTCACTGATATAAACATTAAAAGGCAGTGGAGCCAATACAGATCCTTGGGGGAGTCCGTTTTTTATTCTTTTTGACTTGCTGCTTTGTGACTCCAGGTTTGCTTTGAAATATCGGACTTTCAGCAGGTTTGTCAATTTCAAGCATGGAATCATGTTGGTAAATTTCAGGATAAGACCATCTATCCATACCGTATCATAAGCTGCACTGAGGTCGACAAAGACTGCTGATGTTTTCAATCCTTGTTGGAATCCCGATTCTATGTATGATGTGAGGGCTAATACCTGTTCGCAGCAACTTCGATTAGTTCTGAATCCGGCTTGTTCACGAGGCAGGTGTTTGTCTATCGTTGGGTACATCCTATTGTAGATCAGTCTCTCCAGCAACTTATAGCAAATGCTCAATAATGCTATTGGGCGGTAGTTTGCACGGTTTTCACCAGATTTCCCTGGTTTAAGGATGGCCAGAGTAAGAGACATTCTAAATTCCTTCGGGATATCTCCAGTTTTTAGTATGTCATTGAAGTAGTCTTTAAGCCAGGTTCTTGCTATTGGTCCCAGAGTTTTTATAAATTCAGGAAATATGTTATCAGCTCCAGGGTTTTTATACCTTTGTTTACCTCCCTGATAGTAAAAAGTTTTGAAAACTGTCTGTTTTCTTGTAGGTTGCTCTTTACTTCTTTGAGTGACTCCTTAACGGATGTTCTATTCTCTTGACTCAACATTACTTTTTCAGCTCTCTCTTTTATATGTGAGGCAATCTAGTTTGGTGATATTGGTGGTTTCGGGGATGGTGTATGAGTAGCTGCCCCCAGACGTCTTAACAATGACCAACTTTTCCGGCTAGAATGCGTGAAGTTCATATTTGCAGTGGTTTCTTCCCATCTTTTCTTCCTTTGCTCATTGAGCGACTCTAGAAATTGGCTTCCTAGTTGTGGGTTACTTGTTTCCTGGTATTCTCTGTACAATTCTTCAGTTTCATAGTTCCAGCATGGTATATACTGCTTTCTATATCCCCTTGGTATGTTTCTCTTCGCCGTCGCTGTTATAAGGCCAGCAAATCTTGCATAATTATCTCTCTTTGCTGGAATAAACCGTATGTTGGTATCAATTTCTCTTTTATATGTTGTCCAATTTGCTTTTCTAAAGTTCCATCTTGGCTTCTTGACTGATTCCATCAGTGGAAGTTCTATGCCCACATTTACTAAGGTTGGACGATGTTGGGTATCGGGAAAACCGGGCAGTACCTTTCTCTTGTGGACTATAGGAATTCTCTCATTGTTGGTGGTCACAATACATAGGTCAGGATTAGTATCTGTCTGCCAGCGTGCTGAGTGGAAGGTTTTTTGGTCTTTAGAGTCATAGCTGAGGTATAAATTTTGTTCTTCGACCCACTGCTGTAAAGCATCACCATTCTGGCCATTAGTACTCTATCCCCAGTTGGTGTGGCGGCTACTGAAGTCCCCAAGGAAGATTGTTGGTTTATCTTCAACTTGCAGTGGAGGATTTGGCCACGTTGTGTTTGGTGGTTTATATACTGACACCGAGTCTAGCTTGGGAAGTTCTACTGTTATCGTTTCAGTATTGCAGGTGTTGGACTTCTTTACCACTTCATAGTTATTGATGCCATTACGTATGCATATAATTGACCCATACGTTTCTGAGAGAACTATTTCCACCACTGTATATCCTTGAATTTCGGCCCTGGTTAAGATATCTGCTTCCTCAGCTAAATGTGTTTCTTGCAGTTCAATTACATCAACTTGATGTTCCTTAGCCATTCTACCTAGGTGCTCACATTTACTGCGACTGATACTTTCTATGTTTAACTGAATAATATGGACTGATGGTTCGATACTAATTGTCTTAGCGCTCAGACGGTTTCTTCGCTGAGGATGCACTTGCTGCTGTTGACTGTGAGGGACTCTCCGTCCACTTCGGTCGCCGTTTGTGTAAACTTTCTGCGTGCTGCTGACGCAGCCCGTTTCCCGGGAGACACCGTCTTGGTGGTTGTTTACACACGTCACTCCAGTGAACCCGGTGTATGGTGTAACCACCATCTACTACATCAGATTTGGTCTTTGTCATTTCTATGCCACTTTGTTATGGCGTGAAAGTAGAGAAAAATGTGGACTTTGTCCCTTTGCGAATGTCTCCCTCAGAAAAATCTGACAGTGGAAAGGGAGCAAGTTCGCACTCGAAACATATTTTTAGGTCATCATCAAACAGCGTAGAGACGACCATCGTGTGGAAAAGCACGAGAGGCGCCCAGAGCTACTTTTCCTTTCTTCGTGCATATGTGGTTAGCAACTACTGCCAGAGACTCAACTGAATCTTTACGTCGGAAATGCATTTTCTCAAAATTTTTGTTCACAATTCTATTCATTCCTCTACAACCAGCCTCTCGGTATAGATGGCAGTTGACGTTATCACCACAATTCGCTCCATTATTTATTGACATTAATATTTAACAGTTGGAAAATGATACTGACTACAACTCCATTGAGTTTATTAATGTCACTGGTATCTCTGGGGCGTCTCATATCAGTATCTTGTTCCATACTAGCGGTTTCACAACTGAGTAAGTTCCCAGTTTCATGACAAACATTTTGTAATGTAGCTAACTCCAGAGACCAGCGAGTGAGAACGCTGACCGTTGTATATGTCCACAGGTCAGCCCAGCAGTTCTTGTCCTTGTTTTCATGAGGATTTGCACAGTTGTCATATCCGACCACAAAACTTGTGTGAGTGTGTGATCGTGAAACAGCCAACAACTGCTAATTTTTGAAATTCTAAAGGATTCATTTTATCTTCAACAGTCAGCACATCTTGACCATATAGATTAGCACATTTAATATAGTGGAAATGTCCACTAGCATGAAAAAATGGAATCATTTTCTGAACCGTGTCAAGATGAAACATTGGACCCACAGTTTGGATATGCTGCCACTTTTCCGTAGTCCTTCCAGTACTTCGTTAAAATTTTAACTGGCACTGTGGAAATGTTGGTTATCTTGTGTGGATATGATAACACACCTCTCGTTACGAATATCATGTTGTTCAAACCAGCACATTCGTAATGTGAATAGCAAAAAATATTGAGCTGGATAAATCCTGATGAACTAAAATGTGAGTTCTCAAAGCTCGAGCATGGCTTTGATTAGACACTTTATTTTATTGAAGCGAAAGTACATATAAAAGTGATGAAAATTTGTGTTTTTCTTTTTCAAAATTACATTTCCCCTGAAGTCATATGAATTTCATTAACTACATGTATACATTGCATACATAATGGCTTAAAGATAACGTTACATTCAGTAATACTATTTTTGACGGAGGATGGTGTTTTCAGTTTCGAGTCCACTTTCACTAAAAATCATTCATGCAATTTCTCTCGCCGCGTATAGGGAGAAATTGTAAATATTTTGTATGTATCTTAAACGAGATTAAATCCTCTACAACAGTGTTTATAATGCATTGTGCACAAAACTGTACTAGAAAAAGTTATTGAGGCGAAACCGCTAACATATCTACCTTTTTTGCGATTTCTTGACTTTTTGCTGATTTTCACAGCATCGTAAGTCAGCAGCTGTTCCGAATTTTCCAACATGTTGTAAATGAAAGTTTCAGGAAATTTAATGCCCTTTATAACTGATAATGGCATATCGTTGTGTAAAATGCACTAAAAGCGAGTCACTGAGGAAAACTGAAAGAAGTACAATTTCTTAGCATTTTTTTCAAGATGACAGATGACGCACAAGACGCAGAAGGTCTAAAACTTGCATTTTTCACGAGATGGGAAGACGTACAACCTGTCTGAAAATACAGATAGCTCCACCTTTGGTAACACAATCCCTTTTTCAGAGCTATATGTTATGGGCTTATAAGAAATGTGACACAGTTTACAAAATAACTGCAAGTGATTTAGCTATTGTGACCCACGTGTCGATCCATAGGAGCAGACAGCACATGATCACAGTTACTTCCAAATATGTATGGATGAATGTCATAGATATCACATCTGGATGAAATTTCATTTAAAAAATTTAATGCACATTTAATTGTATACCTGCAACGAACAAACAAAATAATTTGTTACTACAGAAGGCTGAGTGGAGCCATTTCTGCTTCAAGTCAGGGTAGCTGTTGGGATCCTGTGAAGCGTCAACGAAGCCAATAAAATGCTATTAGAGTGACGTTATTTATTCAGAATTTTTCTAATTTCCACTCCTTACTGTTGTCTGACATTCATCTCCTAAATCAGCATCACAGTACAGTTCAGTGTGTGATGTGCAGAAGATTAATCCAGCTCCCTCTAAATATAGAACATATACCCCTAAATATAGACCATACAGTGTGAGGCTGGCATCTTCCGGTGATTGGTCTTTAGCTATTGACAACGCATTAACAAACTGAGTGAAACTAGATTCTTTTATAATGCCGATGAAGGTGAAACCTTGTCATGGTGGTGGAGGGTTGAAATACTTGAATGAGACGCCCAAACCATGGATTGAACCTGCTGTGTGATTTCTCAAGTGCTTGATTGTGATTCGTGTGGAGGGTGAGGACTTTGTGTATAATGTCTCTCAGAATATAGATGCGAAAATTACTGCAAAGGATGCAGCTAATATTAAATCTCCACGTAAAAAATACAGCAAAGGATGCGGTTAATATTAAATCTCCACTAATATTAAATCTCCATTACATTTTCTGAAAGCAGCATCAGAACAACATGTGACTGAGACCTTCTGACAACCCTCTCCTGTGTAAAATCTGCTTCCAGGAAGAAATGGGAGTATTATTCCTTTCGTGCAGACATATTGGTACCTGTGTTAAATATGAACCTACCCTTTCCTCGCGTTCTGTGTATCAGATACCTGTTTCAGCTAAAGTTATAGCATTTTTAACGACGGCAGCGATGTTGTAAGAGACATTATTATTTCGTTGTGTATATTTTTATACATTGTTAATACACATGGTAATAAATAAAGCAATATGGTTGAAAAGCATTCTTTTCTTGTTTATCCTTACATCAGTCACACTTAGGCCTGCTGTTGATGCGATTGCCATGACTACAATGTGATCTTAACTCCTCCTCACATGTGTTGAAGAATCGCGATTTCTTATGTCAAAACATAGATCTGACAGACAATACCACCTTTATGTCAACGCATGCACTCTTTCATGGGATTTAAAAAACATCATTCCGTCCCCCAACAGAGCACTACTTTTACGACCTGTGCTACACAGTTCCATATGATCCTCTACCAAGTGCTTTTCGACATGTATACCCCACTAAGGTAGTAGCGACTAAATTGTGTACTAGGGTGCATTGTGGGAAGAAAACGAAAACCTGATTTTGTCAACGCTCAAAACCATTTGTCACATATAAATTATAGTGTGTTGGCTCATATGTCATCTTACTTTAGTATAAAGCATTATACAGCAGATGTAATCGGTATTGTCGATAGAAAGTCCTTGGTTTCTTAATGTATGCTCTGTATGTAGGTCGGAAGGACATGTCTAGAGACATCTTGCCATTTCTGATAGTAAGGAGCGGGAGGCGTATTAGGGGAAATTGCTATAGAGACAGTGGGAATACCAGAAAATCAACCAAAACAGAACTGGTTGATGTTGAAATGGCTCATCAGGCTGGACTAATGCAATGACCTATAGATGACTCTTAACTTATGGATTCGGATAAAACGTGAGATTTTTTAACAAAGTGAATACGTGCGACTACGTAACGTCTGTCAAAAAGTTTACGTTCTCGTCCTCTAAAAAGAACATTGTTTTTAAGTTCTGAGTTATAACTGTGGAATGGACTGTTCGAATTTGATCCTGTTTAAATATTGGATTAAATGCTGGCGATACGGATGTACATTCCAAAAATCAGAAAGGAATTTATATGCATTTACTCGTATATAGTGCAGAAGACTGTAGTTTTAATGGAATGCTTGTTGATGGTGGTATGGATTACCCTACAGATAGACGTATGGAAACTATGTTACATACATCTAGTTCGATTCTATCGGATGACTGGGCATTTTCTCCGTAAGAAAGTGACATTTCAAAATGAAGAGGGAGTCTGTATGCTGTAGAAGACTTTGGGAGTGAGTGGACAACTGACTGTTCGTCATAAATAAATTAAATTTTTTAATATCACTGTGGTATTTATACACATGCACATGGTATTGAAGACTGTAGTTTTAGTGGAACAGAAATTTGGAAACTGCGACAGCATTTCGCATGTAACTGGTTTTTGTATGCTTTGAATAACCCATTTACTGCATCCAAAGCCTGTTACAGTGGGTATACCATCTTGAATTTGAAAGTTAAATTTGAAATTTGTGGTAAGGTCTTGTGGGACCAAACTGCTGAGGACATCGGTCCCTAAGCTAACACACTACTTAATCTAACTTACGCTATGGACAACACACACGCCCATACCCGAGGGAGGAGTCGAACCTCCGACGGGGGGAGTCGCACAGACAGTGACAAGGCTCCTGAGACCGCGCGGCCTATATCAGCTTGCATTGTACTTTTGCTGATCTTAGAATAGTTGAGGCCAAAATCACAAACAGCACTTCTCCATTTCAGTGCTTCCACTATCTTAGGCAACACAATACAACAGATATACTATCGCTCCACTGCAGCACATACCATTTTTTGCAGACCACCTATCTTCAAGACACTTTGATGCTTTAGAAAAAACACTCGGTGACGACTTTTGAACTGTTAATTTTAACACAAGGAGTGTTGATGTACTGACACCGCTGCTGTCGAATACAGAAATGCTGAGGCAGAATGTGCTATACTTAGCTGTCGAACTGTCACTTAATATTTGTCAATTTGCCACCCAGCTTCTACCACTATTTGAACGAGCCCCACCTTCGTACCTCAGTATACATTCTCAGTTACCGTTATGACTTTGAGGTCATTGTCAGCTTCTATACTGACTTTAACTCGTATAGACCAGTTGGTGGTTAAATGGTATGTACTGGCGAATGGTAACATCGATTAGACAGCTCAGTACTACCTAGTCGCTGTCTAGCAGTCATGTGACTCCACAACTGTTCATGTTATGTGCCTGATCTGTGAGGGAAATGCATCAACATCGTATAGGCTAGTATACTCCATTTGACTATTTAACCGAAAAACAAAGCTCTTGGAAAGATAACATATTTCTCCCAAAAACATAAGGGTAGATTTAGGTATGTATGGAGGTACAGAGACAACCATGATGTACTCGACCAGCAACTGAGAGTTTGATGTCTTGCAGCGTCTTTGTTTTAGGTGTAGGATGCTCGTAGGTCATTGAGTTGTCAACAAGTAGGCAAGAAGACCTGTGGTGCAGGTGGTAGATGACCTGAACGTAAATAAATCTATGCACATTAGTAGGACTGGAAATCCCCTACACTGTCACCATAATTATAGTAGAAATCCCCTACACTGTCACCGTAATCATTAACTGCAGGAAAATGTCTAGCTGTAAGCATCTTGGTCGAGCTGGAATAGATTCTGGCTCAGTCAATTTGCAGGAATCTTAAGGAAAGTGACCCAAACACTAAGAATTGACAGGTCAACATATGTGGGGCAGGGGAGCAGCCATAAATCCTATCGGCATGTTACCTAAGTAACGTTATAACTTGGACCAAAGTTTAAGTACTGGTGGGTCTGTTCCTAAAAAAATAAAATAGGTACAGCTACATGTGTGCCCACTGCCCCCTTGCCCCCTGCTCTAGCTGGATACGACATCATGGTCAGTCCACTCTCGAATATAATATGGGGGGGGGGGGGGGGTTTGAGAAAACGCTGTGGTTAAGCTCTAAATCTTTCCCTAGTCTTACAGTAGCCCTGAATGGTGCATGGTTGTGCGATGCAGTTGCACTAATGTAAAGAATTCAATGGATAGTGTGAATTTTAAGCACTGTGACACTGTTAGAATAGTATTAGCAGCTACAGGTATCTGCGGAGGACTGACAGTGGTGAGAGTTGGAGCTAAATGCAAATGAAAGTAACTACCGGGGGGTTATAACTAAGACTTCCCTATTTCACATGTTGTAACACGGAAACTAATAACCATACCAGTACCAAACTTGGTAGCATTAATGTCAAGTATATGGGGAAGAGGAATAATGCAGAATCAATTCAACTGACACACTTTTAATGTGCTGCTACGGTACATCAAGCCATTACATGTCGGTACCATTACTGCTACAAAAGGCGCTCAATATGGTGCCCAGTCAGTATCCAGAAGAGTCTGGAAGCACAGGATTGCATTCTGTACAGCAGAACGAAGCGTGTCCGTGTGTATATTCCCTACCTCTCTTGATATGCTGCACTTCAGATCAGCACATGTGTGAATGTTCCCCTGGTAAACCCTGTCCTTCAGGAGCCCCAAACCAGAAATCACAGGGAGTGCGATCAGGTGATCGTACCGGCCAAGCATTTGGAAACGGTCGACTGATAATTCGATCGTTTTCAAATGTGTTTCCGAAAAGCAGGTACACTTCGTGAGCGATGTGCGATGCGGCTCAATCTTGCATGAAAACTGTTGAGATCAATGCGTCTCTCTCCTATAGGGCGGGTATGAAAGGCTAGTGAAGCATGTCGTTGTAATGCTGGCCAGTCACACTGTACGTCTTTGGTCCTTGAGCCCCATCGTGTTCAAAAAAGAATGGGCCAATGATGAACGTAGCCATGAAGTCACACCATACGGTGACGCGTTCACGTATGGAGGAATTTCATGCACAGTGACTGGAGGTGAAGATCCCCATACACGGCAATTCAGTATGTTCACCTCACCTGTCAGAGAAAAATGAGCTTCGTCTGTCCTTAGCATTGTCCAGGGACAGCCCTCGTCAACTTCAGTCCTTGCGAAACATAGAGAGCGAAGTCAACGAGTCGTTGTACGTCCTGTGGTGCAAGCTGCTGTATGATATGGATCTGGTACGGATACCACATGAGACTGGTTCGAAGAACCTTTCATACAGTGGCCCGCGGGATTTTCAGCTGTCGTGACACAGCACGCACACTGCCTGGCGATCGGGAATTGCGCGCAGTGTTGTCTGCCATAGCAACAGCGATTTCATCAGTCACGTGTGGTGCAACCGTCAACTTCTTCCCAGAGCGACGCGCGGTTCTCCAGTTGATTCTAATTTCTTCATCATGCTGCGCACAGCAGGTGGAGCAAGAGGATCCTTCCATAATCCTTTCAGCTGGCGATATTATCAAAGTGCAGCTGCAGCATACTGTTGTTTTGATTACAGAGCTTCACCAATAAGGTGCTGCTCCTTTTGTCCAAGGTCATGTTGACACTTCAGCAAGGGCACTGCGACTGGTCAGGTGTGTGAGACTACGAATCACGATCACTGGCCACAGTACCTGGTGGCCATTGTTGGAACCGGACGGTGACGCTGTGACACATGGATATCATTCACCCCACACTTTGGATATTAATGCTACCAAGTTTGGCATTCATGCGATAATTAATTTCCCTGTTATAATGTGTTAAATAGGGGAAGTTTAATTATGACCACATGGTATTTAATCTCGATAAAATGTTAGTGAATTGCCTAAAAACAGTAAATAGCGTCACATGCTGAAAATTGTTAACTACTTAAAGCTACGTATATTACATGAGTTTCATGAAATTTTACGTGCGTCACTTAAAAAATCGGTGAAATTAGTCGCAAAACCGACCTTTGTATATATCTTCTTAAAAAGTGTGGGAAAATAGCATTGAAACCCATATTTACCTGCATCATCTTGCAAAAAAGAGGGGAAAATCGGTAAAATAATGATGGAATATGCATCCTCTTAAAAAGTGTGTAAAAACTGGCCATGAAACTATAAACAGCGTCGTGTGACGCAGAAAATAGCACTTTAATGAAAACTAGGTCACTACCGCAGGGTGCTTTACTGTGCTGGAAATTTGCAGTATCACGTGAATTTACTCATGCTGTTGCTGCTGCTCGAACGAGGTCCAAATTAAGAATGCCGGTCTAAAGATGCTCAAGTAGCTAAAGCTTGGTGAAGTTAATGTTTTGAAATGACCAATAGCTGCACAGTAGGGGTATTCATGGGGTGGAAGGGCCAATAGCACCATAGTGGGGGAGATGCCATTTTTTGGATCGTAAAGTACCATAATTAAACGGAGAGTTATCAATTTACACTAAAAGCACTCGACATTTAACTAACGTCTGGGTAAACATGAACCCAAATCCCAGACTAGGTCGCGCCACCTTGGCTATAAATTACGTTAACTATCTTGATACTTATTGCCCACTAATTCTATCATAAACGAACAAAATATGCACCCAAGTGAGCAGTTTGTTCACATAAGAGAACAAAACCTTCTTTGTTCAGAAACCAGCTGATGCGCTCTACTACCAAAAACGTTTTCATAGCTAGAATTATATCACCAAATGTTACATGAGTATGTTACATTTTATCCTAACCGAAGTGTGACGTCGTTTGCTAAGTTTTGCATACATTCACTTCACATGTCACTACAATAAAATAACAAAAATCTTTCTAAATCTTAATGCAGCATTTTTAGGATGAACTAAAATGCAGAAATTTAAACAGTTTTTTTTTATTTCACATTACTTACACCCGATTTACTATACTTCTATACTTCTATTCTTCATAGACGAAACTTATTCATATGTATGCCCGTCACTGAACAGTCTGAATGCTTATAGCCGGGCGAAGTGGCCGTGCGGTTCTAGGCGCTGTAGTCTGGTGTAAGTAGGCTGTTTATGTTTTCTTATTGGCAACGTTACGTAGCGCTCTGTACGAAAATCACTTGCTGTGCTGTGTGCAGTCTGTGGCTAGTTTGCATTGTTGTCTGCCATTGTAGTGTTGGGCAGCGGCAGCTGGATGTGAACAGCGCGTAGCGTTGCGCAGTTAGAGGTGAGCCGCCAGCAGTGGTGGATGTGTGGAAGGAAATGGCGGAGTTTTGAAATTACATATATTATGACTTTGGATGATATTAAGGTAAATACATTGTTTGTTCTCTATTAAAATCGTTCATTTGCTAACTATCCCTATCAGTAGTTAGTGCCTTCCGTAGTTTGAATCTTTTATTAAGCTGGCAGTAGTGGCGCTCGCTGTATTGCAGTAGTTCGAGTAACCAAGATTTTTGTGAGGTAAGCGATTTGTGAAACGCATAGGTTAATGTTAGTCAGGGCCATTGTTTTGTAGGGATTATTGGAAGTCAGATTGCGTTGCGCTAAAAATATTGTGTGTCAGTTTAAGCACAGTCATGTGTAATTGTTCAAAGGGGACGTTTCACTGGAACCGCGAGACCTCTACGGTCACAGGTTCGAATCCTGCCTCGGGCATGCATGTGTGTGATGTCCTTAGGTTAGTTAGGTTTATCTAATTCTAAGTTCTAGGGGACTGATGACCTCAGAAGTTGAGTCCCATAGTGCTCAGAGCTATTTGAACCATTTTTTTAATGCTTATATGTTCCTTACTCAAAGAAATTGTGCGTTTGTGCGTAAAACATTTGGCCATCACAGTTTCCTCAACTGCTCTACATTACCAACTTTGATGTGGTAACATTTAAATTTCTTGATGTAATCAAAGGTCTGAGTGATTTCTGGTCCGTAACGGCCCTTACACTACGTTATCACGATCATTGCACATATCAGTCTACTAACAGGTAGGATAAATTATACTCAGTCTTGCTTTACAGTTCAGCCAAGTGATTCAAGCGTCGCTACTGATTTGTTATCAGCTCGGACATTGTTTCGTAGATCCGTCCATATTTCTGATGACTGCTCCACCTACACGACTGTCCATTTCCTCGTTGATCTGCGCGAAACTCTTGTTCCTCGTCTCGGGCATGAGAGCGTATACATAAATAACGGCAAACACACACATCACGGTGAAGCCCCAGAAGGAATAGTAGGCGCCCAGGCCGTCCGAGACCACCTGGAACATCTTCTTGAGGAAGAAGCCATACAGTGCTATAACGACCATGCCAATAGCCACGCCGATGCCCTTCACAGACACGTGGAACAGTTCACCCATAAACAAGGACAGCACTGGTGCCAGGCCGATAGAGTAAGAAATCTGTAACAAGTTTAACACATATTGCAATCTCACTTTTCCCAGTCTCTTTAGAGAAACTAACGTAATCAAAGCCAAAAATATTAAACTGTGCAATAGTTTTATGCATTTGGAAAAACTGTTGAAAACCAATACATCATTAAACTCACTAAAAACCTAAGCATATTGTTACTAGGTAGATACTTGATACACTACTAGCCATTAAAATTGCTACACCAAGAAGAAATGCAGATGATGGACGAGAATTCATTAGACAAATATATTATACTACAACTGACATGTGATTACATTTCAAGCAATTTGGGTTCATAGATCCTGAGAAATCAGTACCCAGAATAACCACCTCTGGTCGTAATAACGGCCTTGATGCGCCTGGGCATTGAGTCACACAGGGTTTGCATGGCGTGTACAGGTACAGCTGCCCATGCGGCTTCAACACGATACCACAGTTCATCAAGAGTGATGACTGGCGTATTGTGACGAGCCAGTTTCTCGGCTACCATTGACCAGACGTTTTCAATTAGTGCGAGATCTGGATAATGTGCTGGCCAGGGCAGCAGTCGAACATTTTCTGTATCTAGGAAGGCCCGTACAGGACCTGCAACATGAGGTCGTGCATTATCCTGCTGAAATGTAGGGTTTCACAGGGATCGAATGAAGGGCAGACCCACGGGTCGTAACACATCTGAAATGTAACGTACACTGTTCAAAGTGCCGTAGATGCGAACAAGAGGTGACCAAGACGTGTAACCAATGGCACACCATACCAGCACGCTGGGTGATACGCAAGTGTGGCGAAACGAATACACGCTCCCAATGTGAATTCACCGCGATGTCGCCAAACACGGATGCGACCATCATGGTGCTGTAAAAAGAACCTGGATTCATCCGAAAAAATGACGTTTTGCCATTCGTGCACCCAGGCTCGTCGTTGAGTACACTATCGCAGGCGCTGCTGTCCGTGATGTAGCGTCAAGGGTAACCGCAGCCATGGTCTCCAAGCTGATAGTCCATGCTGCTGCAAACGTCGTCGAAAGGTTCGTGCAGATGGTTGATGTCTTGCAGACGTCCCCGTCTGTTAACTCAGGGATCGAGACGTGGCTGCACGATCCGTTACGGCCATGCGGATAAGATGCCTGTCATCTCGACTGCTAGGGATACGAGGCCATTGGGATCCAGGACGGCGTTCCGTATTACCCTTCCGAACCCACCGATTCCATATTCTGCTAACAGTCATTGGATCTCGACGACCACGAGCAGCAATGTCGCGAGAAGATAAACCGCAATCGCGATAGGCTACAATCCGACCTTTATCAAAGTCGGAAACGTGATGGTACGCATTTCTCCTCCTTACACGAGGCATCACAACAACGTTTCACCAGGCAACGCCAGTCAACTGCTGTTTGTGTATGAGAAATCGGTTGGAAACTTTCCTTATATCAGCACGTTGTAGGTGTCGCCATCGGCGCCCACCTTGTGTGACTGCTCTGAAAAGCTAACCATTTGCATATATAAGCATCTTCTTCCTGTCGGTTAAATTTCGCGTCTGTAGCACATCATCTGCGTGGGGTAGCAATTTTAATGGCCAGTAGTGTACTAGAAGGTATCAGATAGATTATGTAATGGTAAGACAGAGATTTAGGAACCATGTTTTAATATGTAAGACATTTCCAGGGGCAGATGTGGACTCTGATCACAATTTATTGTTTATGAACTGTAGATTAAAACTGAAGGAGCTGCAAAAAGGTGGGAATTTAAGGAGATGGGACCTGGATAAACTGACTAAACCAGAGGTAGTACAGAGTTTCAGGGAGGGAATAAGGGAACAATTGACAGGAATGGGGGAAAGAAATGCAGTAGAAGAAGAATGGGTAGCTTTGAAGGATGAAATAGTGAAGGCAGCAGAGGATCAAATAGATAAAAAGACGAGGGCTAGTAGAAACCCTTGGGTAACAGAAGAAATATTGAATTTAATTGATGAAAGGAGAAAATATAAAAGTGCATCTAATGAAGCAGGCAAAAAGGAATACAAACGTCTCAAAAATGAGATCGACAGAAAGTGCAAAATGGCTATAGAACAAATGTAAGGATGTAGATGCTTATCTCACTAGGGGTAAGATAGATACTGCCTACAGGAAAATTAAAGAGACCTTTCGAGAAAAGAGAACCACTTGTATGAATATCAAGAGCTCAAATGCAAATCCTGTTCTAAGCAAAGAAGGGAAAGCAGAAAGATGGAATGAGTATATAGAGGGTCTATACAAGGGCGATGTACTTGAGGACAATATTATGGAAATGGAAGAGGATGTAGATGAAGATGAAATGGGAGATACGATACTGCGTGAAGTGTTTGACAGAGCACTGAAAGACCTGAGTCGAAACAAGGTCCCCGGAGTAGACAACATTCCATTGGAACTACTGACGGCCTTGGGAGAGCCAGTCCTGACAAAACTCTACCATCTGGTGAGCAAGATGTATGAGACAGGCGAAATGCCTTCAGACTTCAAGAAGAATACAATGATTCGAATCCCAAAGAAAACAGGTGTTGACAGATGTGAAAATTACCGAACTATCAGTTTAATAAGCCACGGCTGCAAAATGCAAACACGTATTCTTTTCAGACGAATGGAAAAACTGGTAGAAGCCGACCACGGGGAGGATCAGTTTGGATTCCGTAGAAATGTTGGAACACGTGAGGCAATACTGACCCCACGACTTGTCTTACAAAATAGATTAAAGTAAGGCAGTCCTACGTTTCTAGCATTTGTAGACTTGGGGAAAACTTTTGACAATGTTGACTGGAATACCCTCTTTCGAATTCTGAAGGTGGCAGGGGTAAAATACAGGGAGCGAAAGGCTATTTACAAGTTGTACAGAAACCAGATGGCAGTTATAAGAGTTTAGAGGCGTAAAAGGGAAGCAGTGGTTGGGACGGGAGTGAGACAAGATTGCAGATTACCCCTGATGTTATTCAATCTGTATATTGAGCAAACAGTAAAGGAAGCAAAGAAAAATTTGGCGTAGGAATGAAACTCCATGGTGAAGAAATGAAAACTCTGAGGTTCGCCGATGACATTGTAATTTTGTCGGAGACAGCAAAGGACTTGGAAGAGCAGCTGAACAGAATGGACAGTGTCTTTAAAGGAGGATATAAGATGAACATCAGCAAAAGCAGAACTAGGATAATGGAATGTAGTTGAATTAAGTCAGGTGATGCTGAGAGGATTAGATTAGGAAATGAGACACTTAAAGTAGTAAAGGAGTTTTGCTATTTGGGGAGCCAAGTAACTGATGATGGTCGAAGTAGAGAGGATATAAAATGTAGATTGACAATGGCAAAGAAAGCGTTTCTGAAGAAGAGAAATTTGTTAACATCGAGTATAGATTTAAGTGTAAGGAAGTCGTTTCTGAAAGTATTTGTATGGAGTGTAGCCATGTATGGAAGTGAAACATGACGATTTACAGTTTGGACAAGAAGAGAATAGAAGATTTCGAAATGTGTTGCTACAGAAGCATGCTGAAGATTAGATGGGTAGATCACATAACCAATGAGGAGGTATTGAAGTGAATTGTAGAGAAGAGGAGTTTGTGGCACAACTTGACTAGAAGAAGGGGTCGGTTGGTAGGACATGTTCTGAGGCATCAAGGGATCACCAATTTAGTATTGGAGGGTAAAAATCGTAGAGGGAGACCAAGAGATGAGTACACTAAGCAGATTCAGAAGGATGTAGGTTGCATTAGGTACTTTGAAATGAAGAAACTTGCACAGGATAGAGTAGCATGGAGAGCTGCTTCAAACCAGTCTCAGGAATGAAGATCACAACAACAACAAATATTGTTACCATAGCAGTGCTGCATAAAAATATCAGTTATGTAGAAGTGACATTGCAGTCTGCTTTCATCACGTGTGCTTACGAGTCAGTGACACGTAGAAAAGCATTTGTTTCTCTGAGGGTGAGATAAGACAGCTACTACAGGCAGAAGCGAGGATTAGCGACATTAGTTGTATAAAATGCAATGGTGCGCCAGTAACAGACTGACATATCTCAGACACACATAGCCAAAATTTGTGAATGAAAACTCAAATTGTGCAGTAGAACATTCGCTGTTGTGTTTCGACTGACAAGTACGAAAATGTTCCTATGAAACAGCAGTGGAAGACTCCATTGACATGAGCTAAATTTCTTCAGTCTGTTGTTCGTAGTGTCTGGATGTTGCGTCTACCCACAACTTCAGCGTTGAATTTAATCAGTCAAGAATGGCCAGTGGCTATGAGGCACATCCATGGACGATACTGTGCCGTTTTGTACTCTTAATGATTAATGTTTAAGTCTGAGTGCCCATACTAAATATGGTCTTCCCTTGCTGCATGCAGTGTGGGGTGGGGAGAGGTGGTAGAAAGCTTCTTGAGGATAACATGTGAGGCCACCAGTAACATGTGCACAGGTTACCATTAGTAAAGGAGAAAATTTCAGTACCTTGCACTGGAGTGATGATCGTTCTCTTTAAGAATGAATTCATAGTTAGTCTGTAAAAGTAAAGTCGCTGTGTTTCAATATCACTGAGAACTGGGACTCATTCAGTCTACGACTAGATGTGGATCCTATGGACAATCCTATGGAGCAGATGCAGTCTGGGTACGAGCTGTGGCAGCAAAATAATGATATTCATGAAGAAAACTTGAGTTCCGAGCTGGATATACAGGTATCCTAACACAGGCACCAGGTTTGAAACTCGAGAACATTTCATCAGCAGCATCTTTGCATGCTGGGAAGCGTTAGTTCACACACAAGTAATGATAGTAGCATTTTGGCAGCACTATGGCAGTCCTGTTGACTCATATTTCCCAACAGTTCTAGGCCAGCCTCTCACTGACGGCCGAAGCATAAGTTTCACACGGCATTAAACGTTTCCGGAGGTCTGAGAGATAGTATAATACTAGCCACAGTAATGGAGGCTTACATCGTCAAAAACTGAAGCAAACGTGAAATCTCCTCAGTTCAGGCCACAAAATAATATTGAGGTTGACGACTAGGTAGTTAACTTTGAATAGTTTTTCCTTTCACCTAACGGTGATGCAGTATTTGAACATGAAAAAGATATATGCTGAGATAGTTTCTATATATACGATGGCTGGAACTTCAGTATTGGCAACTATTTTTTACAGCCTGTACAAAACAGATACGTGTTTCTAAGTTTTACTGACCTTCATAGGAGTCACCAGCATTGTGTATAACCCATTGCCAGCGATGTGGAAGTCGCAGGATACTCTTAGCACTGCCAGTTGTGTTGATAGTTCGAGCAGATGGGTCTACTGCCCCACGAATTTGTAGTAGTTCTGAACCAAATGCCGTGAAGTGTTTCCTTCAGTTTAGGAATCGAGTTGAACTTATGAGGGCTTAAATCAATGGAGTACAGTAGGTGCTATAGCACTTAGCAACTACATCAGTCAAACATATCAGTAACAGCTTGGAATGCACGTGCTTGAACATTGTCCTGCAAAATGCTGGTCAGGTCCTGCAGAAAGTGTCATCACTTCTTTCTCTAAGCTGGTCGTAGGTTGTGTTCCAAAAATGAACAGCTTAGAAACACAAGTGATGACACTTTCTGCAGGACCTGACCATCATTTTGCAGGAAAGTGCTCAAGCACATATAATGCAAGCTGTTAGTGATTTGTTTGACTGATGCAGCTGCTAAGTGTTATACCACCTACTGCACTACCTCATAAATTCAACTCGATTCCTAAACTGAAGGAAACACTTCACGGCATTCGCTTCAGAACTGCTACATTTTCGTCAGGCAGTAAACTGCGCCACTTGAGCTATCAACATACCTGGCACTGCTAAGAGTATCCTTCGACTTCCACATCGCTGGCAATGGGTTATACACAATGCTGGTGACTCTTCTGGTTTTTTTCTTTATTGTTATTTCACTCCCCAAAATGGGGAGGGCTGGCGGCGGCACAATACGCCACTCTTCAGCCAAAAGAGTTACAGAAAAATATAGTCAAATGAGAAAAGAACACAGAACAAAGAATGGTATAAAATGCAGAATAAACAAGAAAAAAAAAAAGATGAGTATAAATGGTAGATTTAAAAACAACATAGGCGAGAGAATGAGCACTGTGAGTTGACACGAAAACAAAGAAACACCGCAGTGGGAACAAAAATGAATAATGCTGGCGACACTGTTGGTGCTGGTGGAACGTAGCATGGCACACGGCACTGGAGAAACACTGACACCACAATGAAAATGTTAAAAATCGCAGCACCAAATGGGTTGAGGGTAGGAGGGGGAAAGAAAAGTGATGGGGGAGAGACGGTAGGGGGAAACCAGGAGGGGGGAGGAGGGGGCGTTGGAGGGGAGAAGGAAAGGAGCTTGAAACCCAGGGGGTGGGGTGAAAAGGAGAAAGAAGGTGTTCGGCAGGGAAAAAGGAGGAAGAGAAGAAGGGAAGGGGAAGAGGGAGAGAGAGAGAGGGAGCCCTGAGGAGAGGGGGAACAAGGAGGGATTAGATGTGGTAGGAGGGGTAGATGGAAGGCGTGTGGACATCATCCGGGAGAGGGAGTTGGTGGAAGCCACGTTGGGTGAGGGTATGGAGCGTTTGGAGATGGAGACCAGGTGGCACACTGTGGTACAGGCGCGGCAGAGGGCTATGGTGGGAGAGGATGGAGGATGGGGGGGGGGATTCAGTTTGCAGGAGACGTATAGCATCCGTATTCATTCAAGGAACAGGAGGAGATGGGGGAAGGGAAACAGACCATAAAGGACCCGTGTAGGGGCCATGAGACAGATATGATAAGTGAGGCAGAGTGCATGTCTGGTGACTCCTTTGAAGATCTGTAAGGTTTTGAAAGATGTATCTATTTCATACAAGTTGTAAATAAATAGTTGCCACTATTAAAGTTTCAACCCTTGTATATTCACACCAGTAGATCAAAGGTATGATTCCACGTAAAACCAATAGCAGCTTCCCATTAAGAAGCTGTTGCATTACATTGAATCCAATCATGCCAGCGAGTGGCACCCAGTCGAAGGCAGTTGGCACATCTCCGTAGATGTCGTCGACATAGAAGTAAGCTCCCTCTGCAGCCAGACAGATGGCGCACACTGAGAAAGTCGCCATGCAGAGGGGCCGCCGATCGAATCTCTCGACGACCAGCGACGACACGACGTTTGCACCAAGCGTGACGACCGTCAGGATAATGGAAGAGATGTTCGAGTCAAGTTCGCTTCCACTCTTCTCAAATATGTACGTCGTGTACGTGGCGAGTGCGGTCGACCCTGCCGACATCTGAAACAGAATAAATCCTATCGCTAAGAGCAACGTCCGGCGGTGCACTGGCACCAAGATAACGTCCGTGAACTTTCCTTTGTTTTGCTGTTTCTCACGTATATCTTTATACAACAACTCCAGCTCAAACTTGAGCTCCTCTGGTGTTAGCTGGCCTTTGAGTCTTTCGAGACACTTCACAGCTTCCGCTTCTCTGTGATGCGTGAGAAAGAAGTATGGTGACTCCGGCATCCAGATGAATGTCAAGACGAAGATTATCGGAATTGAGGTGCAGATGAGAGCAACGGTGGTGATGGATAGGTAAGGCCCAATGCAATACACGAGTAGGGTGCCACACTGCATAAGGATGTAATGGATCACAACTAGCGTCCCCCTTAGATCGGTGTCGGCTATCTCACACAGAAAAACAGGTAAGGCAGTAATAATGGCACCGGCTCCCAAGCTTCCAATCGCTCGTGCTGCGAGCAGCATTCCATAGGAATCGGCGAATGCCACCATCAACCACCAGACGACAAAAGGTCCAGCACCAAAAAGGGCCACTTTCTTGCGCCCCACTACGTCCACTGCATAGCCGGCGGCAAATATAGTCACCAGCATAGTGAGTGAGTTGATGGAGGCCAGCCAAGACCCCTCGTCAGGGGTGAGTGGAATTGGCGAATCTTCTGCCTCCAGGATCGGTAGAGTCGTTCCAGGCCAACCCATGAAGGTACCGTAACATGTGTAGACCAGCGACGCTGTAAAAAAAAACCAAAAGAAGCCCATATGAATGTACTAGCTGGGAGATCCCTGCCACGTAATGTGAAAACTTGATGAGGGGTGACATGGTCACCTTGAAAGTAACAATGGTCGAATATTTGGGAATACGAGGAAATAAAAACAGTCTTTGCGCGTAAATTTCATCTGCTTACAGCTGCAGTACTGCAAAGTGTGCTAAGATGGCTGCACGTCACGAGCCATGAGTGTTTACCACAGTTTTATTATGTGACGGGGGCAATCACGGCTATTAATTTTATTTGCTTCTTTTACTAAGTTCAAGGGTGATGATCATAACGATCGAAACCGGTTATTACACCCAATATAACTAATTGTCAAAGACTGTTTTGGTTTCCTTGTGTTCTTTGGCGAGTAAAAGTTGATCTAGGAAACTAAATAGTCAATTTAGTGCTTCCTCACGGTAAAAATACGATTATCGAAGAACAAATCGAATGAAGAATTAAAAAAAAATTGGCTCACGAACGCAGAGAAAGCAGAAAATTGTTCATGGTTTCTCAGAGAATTTTTTTGATACAGTGAAATCGGAGAAAAAAATGACCAAACCTGAGAACAGCGTTCGTATTTCTTATCTCGCTAAGCAGAACAGGGGGTTAAATCAGCTATCTTAAAGAAGAAAGACGAGCGAAAGTCAGGTAATCAGCCGAAACTAGTGATTATGCTACGAATCGAATAAGAGAATTAGATAATGTATTGTCTATTGGGTTAAGAAAAAGATACTTGAGTGAATTTTCACTATGCAGCCGAGTGTGCACTGATATGAAAACTTCCTGGCAGGCCAACACTATGTGGCAGACCCAACTTTGGATCTTTGCCTCTTGTGGGCAAGTATCTTTGAAACGTCCCCTTAGAAATATTAATGAATTACTGTGCTGGTAAACCCCTTACGTTATTTGATTTTCAAACAGCTGAGCAAAACTGAACGTACTCAGACATTTCTCTCTTTACTTATTCTGATCATCACTAAACTGACACACAATATTTTTAGCGCAACGCTATCTGACTTTCAATAATCCCTACAAAAGAATGGCCCTGATTAATAATAACCTATACCTTTCATGAATCATTAACCCACAAAAATCGTCGTTACTCGAACTACTGCAATACAGCGAGCGCTAATACTGCCAGCTAAATAAAAGATTCTAACTACTAAAGGCACTAACTACTAATGGGCATAGTTAGCAAATGAAAGATTTTGATAGAGAACAATGTATTTACCTTAATAGTGTTCAAAAGTCATTATATATATATATATATATATATCAGTTCATGACATCCAGTCTTACAAATTTACACTCTCTGATGGACACACGTCCAGATCACCCGCTCTCAAAACTCCGCCATCTCACTTCCCCACATCCACCACTGCTGGCGGCTCACCTCTAACTGCGCAACGCTATGCGCCGTTCACATCCAACTGCCCAACACTACAACAGCGAATATTCCAACAATGCCAACCAGCCACAGACTGCACACAGCACAGCCAGTGATTTTCCTACAGAGCGCTACGCGGCATTACCAATATAAAAACCTAAACAGCCTACTTACATTTTACTAGCTGAGCTACCCAAACACGACTCAAAAACCATCCTCACAGCTTCACTACGGCTAGTACCTTGTCTCCTACCTTCCAAACTTCACAGAAGTTCTCCTGCGAGACTAGCACTCCTACGGACGAGATAGAACATATAGCCTGCACGACGGCGGAGCCTCGATGGCGCGGAGTGACGACGTCGACGATGACCGAATTACATGCTGGGGACAAAGTTACTGCAGACAGATTCCCAGTTACGCAGCTGCCAATGCTGTCAAGAGGTATACGGCATGGCTCACTGCTGCCTTGACCTCCCCAATCCCCACTGACGGAGTTCCACCGCACTTCAGGGCTCTACTCCTAACATACCAAATAGCAACGATTTACACTAACAACATTAACTCTCGAGAGAAAATTCAACTACTGCGTGACATGATGTCGGCATTGGACATCAAAATTGCGAAACTGCAGGAAGTACTTTAAGTCCGGGGTGATATGTTACAATACAGCATCACCGGTCTATTGCGGTCTAACTGTGTTGGTGAGCCAGTAAATTTCCACATGGCAGTGACTGCGTCACTGCGATTCACTTTGGAGGTGTGGCGGTGGGACTTGTAGTCCCGTACCACCCTGTGACGGTGATAGTACTACATGAGTCAGGCAAAAAATTTTGCCTAACATGGGCAGGTGAAGGTGTGACGGTAGGACTTGTAGTTTCGTACCGTGATGTGCCGCAGGAAGTACACTTGGAGACATCCTTATAACTAACATCATGTACATTCCGTCTGCAAGAGGCATCGCGCTCACCGTCATGGGGACATGTATCGTCAATATATAATGCCTCGTAAGGCTCCACCCGCAGACACACAGAAATCGCTTCTAATCAAAAGAAAGTTTATTTCTTGGAAACTGTGACCATTATTTGCTTGTGAGTGATTTTAATTGAGTCATGCACCCTAAGGATCACATGAGCCATTACGACACCTGTCGCCTGTGATATGTTGCAATGCGACACTTGGGATGTTTAGCAGGGTAATGCACCTAGACATAAAAGACAGATCACTCGTAGAACCACCTTGGCAGGATTTATGTCTCTCGGGAACTGACACCTGCACCCCATGGTGGAGAACTTTAGCCCTTGGTCATTTCAGACCACTGTGCTTACATCTGCAATATTCTCTTCCCGCAAAAAGTGGATTAGTGCTGTAGTGTTTCGTGGAAGTTAAACGCCTCCCACCTCCACAATCCCTATGTCTTCAATCGTTACTGACACCCATGAACGACGACTATCTATGTACTGCACAACCTTAAACTGATGCCTGCAACGTGCCAAACCTGACTTACGACGTACCTTTATCTCGCATGACAAACAAGTAGCTGCAAGCCCAGAAATACTACCAACTGGATCTAAGCCGTTCTCCGCTACTTACACGTCCAGCCGGCCTCCCATGAAACCCGGAGGAACGCAGCAGGATTAAGACACAAATCGTGATTCTGGCACTCCATAGACTGCAGGGGGCGCATGTGAGGACCAGACTCAGCATTCAGCGGTACAGGAACAACCCCCCCCCCCCCCTTCCCAGTGATCTATATCTGTCGCGCCCAGTGCGTCACTTCTCAGTCAGGCGAAATCGTCGGTGCCTTTGTAGACTACTACCATACAATGTACCAGGAGGAGCTGATCAAAACTCGTGCTGAGGAAGTTGTGTTACCACACATTGCGCGTCCTTGACAGCGACGATACAGATGAGCTGACGAAGGTGGCTGAGTAAGACCAGAGCCACGATGCAATCAACAGAGATGCTTTGAATAAGTGGCCTGCAGTCGATGGACTGCCGACAAAATTTTATCGCGCCTTCCTTGCGTTAATGAGATCGCAATGGATGCCAATGTTTCATGAACTGCTGACGATAGACAACGCTGTTCTGCCAATCTTTGCCACAGGTAATAATTACACTCATCCACAAACCAGTGCCCAGAGCTTAACGCTGCCTCCTAGAGACACCTTACCGAAAGATACTCCCTTGCATTCTATTCCTGGAACAGCCAATTTCGGGTGGCCCTGTTAATATACAAACGACTAAAAGTGAATGTCGCAATTTAATCTCATTGGCAACGGCGTGCAGACTCCGTGGCGCGGTGGTTGCCATCGATATTGACAGCGCATCCGACAAGTTGCAGTATCGTTTTCTATTCTCCGTCAAGGTCCAAATGAGCAAATGACTTTCCCACTTCCGTTACTGATATCATCTAGTGCCTGTACGGCAGCACTGAACCCCGGCTTCAGGTCAATGATAATACGGTGGGACTAGTGATCAGCCGGCCGGTGTGACCGAGTGGTTCTAGGCGCTTCAGTCTGGAACCGCGCGACCGCTACGGTCGCAGGTTCGAATCCTGCCTCGGGCGTGGATGTGTGTGATGTCCTTAGGTTAGTTAGGTTTAAGTAGTTCTAAGTTCTAGGGGACTGATGACCTCAGATGTTAAGTCCCATAGTGCTCAGAGCCATTTGAACCATTTGACTGGTGAGCATGTGTCGCTCCATTACACAAGGTTGCCCACTTCCGACACTACTCTAAGCCATCAGCCTGGAGCCACCACTTTGTGGTCTCACGTTGCGACAGCACACTTTTCGTTGTCGTGCATAAGAGGACGACCCCCTCGCCTTAGTTCGCTCACAGACCGAAACACACATGGTACTCGATTTCATATCAGTTTAAGGAAATGCAACGGACAGTACCATGAATGTTGCTAAATCCTCGGAAATGCCAAGTGGACGCGGCCTCTCACGCGACGACTTAGCACCCTCCCGTGCATGGAGGGCCTTCGATACCTTTCTCCTCCTTCGTGCGCTCCTCCGGTGCCATCAGTTTTCGGCATACCTCCACCGACTCGATTTTTTTACAACGTGTCGAATACCTCAGTCAATATAGGGCATCCACGACTGTCGACATTGCACAGGTGTTTCCACTGCCATTAGCTACGGTACGCAGCCTCCAGGCCGCGTTATGATACTTTCTTACTGCTGGTACCCTCTTTAGGTCCGTTACGAAACGCTCACCTTGCACCCTCAGACGGGGTCTTCAGCCTCGCTAATGTTCGACTCAGGGCGGCGTCCTTGTACATGGCCACCATACACAAGCACGGCTGCCTTCCTCACACGCATCTTGCTGTACGTTTTTATGACCACGTCCATATTCCCACCGGTGTCAGCAGGCCATATCACGTCCCATCAAGCGCACTTTTCGGAATTCATCGTCGACATGTATTACGCTCACACCCGCTTACCGAGTAAGCGCCTTTTCCACACCAGCCTGCTGCGTTAAATATTCTGCAACAACGTCGAAGTTCCATCGATGCGGTGATCCAGGGTTTGGCATCATGTCCACCAGCCTTTCCTTCCCTCCAACGTGCGGGCGACATGGTACCATGTGTGTAAAATTCGCCACAAATCAACGTGTTCACGCTTCTTTGTGCAACTTGCGACCTCGTGGACGACGATGTCCACCGCCTGTCTTGCGCTGCCAACAGCGATGTCTGGAAACCGGGTCGATTGTTCGTTGCCTGCTAACTCCGTATTCCTCCTGGCCCAACTGACTCATGGACTTCTGCATCTAGAGGACAGTCATTTCCCCGCTGTTATATGGATCAAGAGATGGACGGTCGCTTACCTGTATACTGATGGCGATACGTCGTGCCTTTGCTTCTGGCAGTACTTACAAACCGTCCACAATGAAATCTAGAGCCGACTGTGCTACCGCATCTTCTTCACCAATTACATTCACGGGATCTTCACGTCAGCCCCGCTCAGCTGGATGGTGCCACGTGTGCGTAGCTATACTTTTACATTGCGTCCTAGAACCGATAACGTCAAACAAAAGTGATGCTACTGAATACTAATTTAATTCAAATAAAGGTTCGATCAAGAAATTTCACCAACGAACTGAATTTCATAGTGTGTATATGCATGAAGAGGCAGCACTTTCGGGGAAAATAGTAATAAACGCCTATAACGAAGGAATTTATGTACACTAATGACCATTAAAATTGAAGCTCAATGAAGACGGCAAGTAACAAACATTAGATTGCTTACATATATAAAAATACAAATGATCAGCATTTCAGCGAAACTGCACAAAGCAAGTACGGGTAGCACCACGTTCATTCTGTAAAGCGTATGGTCAGAAACAGTCTGAAAAGCTTGCAATTGTGTTGCAGGGTAGGTTCAGCTGAGAAGTCGTACATTCCAGTAGATTTTTATCGGACAGACTATGGATGATGAGATTCTGTAACATATCAGCGCAGCTCGCACTCGTCACTCTGAGAGTCTGAAGATCATCAACTCAAATTTCCTCGAAGAAAAAGAGTCCGATCAAAGCACCCCAAATTCCTTGAAGAAAAAGAATCTAGTCATGATTGATGTTGTAAATCAACACCACACCATGACTTTCTAGTCGTGCAGGGGGGTTTGCACGACAGTTATTGTATTTTCGGTAGCTCAGATTCTACAGTTGTGAATATTGACATATCCTCGGAATGTGAAATGATCTTCGTCAGTGCACAACACGTTAGACAGCCAGTCGTCATCTTCCCCCATTTTTTGAAGTGCTCACACTGAAAATGCTATCCGTGACACAAAATGACGGCTAACAGTTCATGATGACACTGGATTTTGTACGGATAGCTCTGTAAGGTACGTCTTAGTGATCTCCAAACAATAGTGGGTGGAATGCCAGTCGACGTATGACTTGACGAGCGCTGACTTGTAACGTTATGAGTATGTTAGGCAGTTGTTCATTAACCTAGGACTGATACTGAGGAATGCTGATTTTTTTTTCTGCTAGAATGCGTGCGATTCGGTGGGACAAGGACGTCAAGGGCGGCCACAGGCGAGCTCAGGTGCAGAGACAATGAGCGCTTCGCCGGAAACAGGTAAATCACAGAGCTGGGAATTTGGACGGCTGATGCTCGCATTGCCTTTGTGCAGAATATGCTCCAGGGAATGGCGGAGTGTTAGACATGCTTACAGATGGCCAGGTTACATCTCTTTGAGATTTGGTTCAAATGGCTCTGAGCACTATGGGACTTAACATCTATGGTCATCAGTCCCCTAGAACATAGAACTACTTAAACCTAACTAACCTAGGGACATCTTTGAGATTTGACAATAAATCACATCTAATATTAATGCAAATCTAAATACATTTGCGGTCTCAGAAAAATGAGGCACGTGCAATGACACAACAATATCTCAGTATCTTTAAAACTACAGAAGTTAATATCTCACAGCAAATAAACATTTTCACAAAAAAGTTCGGAATTAATAACTTTTAACCGCTTCATGCGATTTCAACAAACTCTCGACGATAGGCATTGCACTATAGCTATCATCTCTGAAAGCTATGTATCTATTTTATTTACTAATTTACGACAGTTTTTACATCTTTTTCATTATGCAAATGTTTGTCAGAACATCGTATTCTCCACATTCACACAACAAATGGACATATCAGTATGTCACATTTTGCCCTACTTGTGTTTTTATTCATTGAACTGCTTATTACTTTGCCGGTAACTTTATTTAAATGTTGATTGTAAGTGCTATTGAAAAACTGTGCAAATTTAAAAGAGGTCATTGCAGGCGTTAGCGGGCACCACAATTGAACAGAGAACCAAAAGACACTTTTGTCAAGCAGGCCTTAATGATTGTTCGGGCTGAAGAGGTAAAGAAACTGGAACACCTGCTGGAATTTCCGAAGTCCGTCGGAATGCACAACGGAAATGCAGGTGATCAGACAGGATGCTTACCTACGTGTCACCAGTCAGAGCAGTATCTACACGTGTCATGGGTCCCATCACTCCACCTGCACTCGCCCCACACCATTACAGAGCCTCCACCAGCTTGGGACATTCCCACGTGACATGCAGGCTCCATAGAGTCATGAGGTTGTCTCCGTACCCGTACACGTCCATCAGCTCGATACAATTTGAAGAGAGACTCTTCCGACCAGGCAACATGTTTCCAGCTGTCAGCAGTCCAATGTCGCTGTTGACGGGCCCAGGTGAGGCATCAAGCTTTGCATCGTTCAGTCACCAAGTGGACGAGTGCGCCTTCGGCTGCAAAAGCGCATATCGAAGATGTTTAGTTGAATGGTTCGCACGCTGACACTTGTTGATGGTCCAGCAATGCAATCTGCAGTAATTTGCGGAAGGGTTGCACTTCTGTCACGTGCAGGATGATTTTCCAGCCGCAGCGATGTCGGAGATTTGATGTTTCACCGGAACCCTTATATTCATGGAACACTTGTGAAATGGTCATCATCATCATTTAAGACTGATTATGCCTTTCAGCGTTCAGTCTGGAGCATAACCCCCCTTATACAGTTCCTCCATGATCCCCTATTCAGTGCTAACATTGGTGCCTCTTCTGATGTTATACCTATTACTTCAAAATCATTCTTAACCGAATCCAGGTACCTTCTCCTCGGTCTGCCCCGACTCCTCCTACCCTCTACTGCAGAATCCATGAGTCTCTTGGGTAACCTTGCTTCTCCCATGCGTGTAACATGACCCCACCATCTAATCCTGTTCGCCCTGACTGCTACATCTATAGAATTCATTCCCAGTTTTTCTTTGATTTCCTCATTGTGGACACCCTCCTGCAATTGTTCCCATCTACTAGTACCTGCAATCATCCTAGCTACTTTCATATCCGTAACCTCAACCTTGTTGATAAGGTAACCTGAATCCACCCAGCTTTCGCTCCCATACAACAAAGTTGGTCGAAAGATTGATCGGTGCACAGATAACTTAGTCTTGGTACTGACTTCCTTCTTGCAGAAGAGAGTAGATCGTAGCTGAGCGCTCACTGCATTAGCTTTGCTACACCTCGCTTCCAGTTCTTTCACTATGTTGCCATCCTGTGAGAATATGCATCCTAAGTACTTGAAATCGTCCACCTGTTCTAACTTTGTTCCTCCTATTTGGCACTCAATCCGTTTATATTTCTTTCCCACTGACATTACTTTCGTTTTGGAGATGCTGTCTTCATACCATAGTCCTTACATTTCTGATCTAGCTCTGAAATATTACGTTGCAAACTTTCAATCGAATCTGCCATCACAACTAAGTCATCCGCATATGCAAGAGTGCTTATTTTGTGTTCACATATCTTAATCTCACCCAGCCAGTCTATTGTTTTCAACATATGATCCATAAATAATATGAACAACAGTGGAGACAGGTTGCAGTCTTGTCTTACCCCTGAAACTACTCTGAACCATGAATTCAATTTGCCGTCAACTCTAACTGCTGCCTGACTATCCATGTAAAGACCTTTAATTGCTTGCAAAAGTTTGCCTCCTATTCCATAATCTTGTAGAACAGACAATAACTTCCTCCTAGGAACCCGGTCATATGCCTTTTCTAGATCTATAAAGCATAGATACAATTCCCTGTTCCACTCATAACACTTCTCCATTATTTGCCGTAAGCTAAAGATCTGGTCCTGACAACCTCTAAGAGGCCTAAACCCACACTGATTTTCATCCAATTGGTCCTCAACTAATACTCGCACTTTCCTTTCAACAATACCTTAGAAGATTTTACCCACAACGCTGATTAAAGAGATACCTCTGTAGTTGTTACAATCTTTTCTGTTTCCATGTTTAAAGATTGGTGTGATTACTGCTTTTGTCCAGTCTGATGGAACCTGTCACAACTCTCAGGCCATTTCAATTATCCTGTGTAGCCATTTAAGACCTGAATTCCACTGTATTTGATGAGTTCCGACTTAATTTCATCCACCCCAGCTGCTTTATTGCACTGCAATCTATTGACCATTTTTTCCACTTCCTCAAATGTGATCCTATTTCCATCATCATTCCTATCCCATTCTACCTCGAAATCTGAAACATTACTGATCGCATTTTCACCTACATTGAGCAACCTTTCAAAATATTCCCTCCATCTGCCCAAGGCATCCTCAGGATTCACCAGCAGTTTTCCTGACCTGTCCAAAATACTTGTCATTTCCTTCTTACCTCCCTTTCGAAGACTGCTAATTACACTCCAGGATGGTTTTCCAGAAGCTTGACACATAGTCTCCAACCTGTTTCCAAAGTATTCCCACGATTTCTTCTTGGATGCTGCAATTATCTGTTTGGCTTTGTTTCTTTCTTCAACATAACTTTCTCTGTCTACCTGGGTTCTGGTATGTAGCCATTTTTGATACGCCTTCTTTTTCCTTTTACAGGCTGCCTTGACTGTATCATTCCACCAAGCTGTTTGCTTCATCCTACTTTTACACACTACTGTTCCAAGACATTCTTTAGCCACTTCTAGTACTGTGTCCCTGTACCTTGTCCATTCCTTTTCCAATGACTGTAATTGACTACATTCAACTAACTGGTACCTTTCTGAGATCGCTGTTATGTACTTGTGCCTGATTTCCTTATCCTGAAGTTTCTCCACTCTTATCCTCCTACATATGGACCTGACCTCCTTCACTTTCGGCCTCACAATCCCAATTTCGCTGCAGATTAAATAATGATCAGTGTCATCAAAGAATCCCCTGAATACACGTATGTCCCTCACAGCCTTCCTGAATTCCTGATCTGTTATTATATAGTCAATGACAGATCTGGTTCCCCTGCCTTCCCAAGTATACCGGTGAATGTTCTTATGTTTAAAAAAGGAGTTTGTGATTACTAAGCCCATACTGGCACAGAAATCCAAGAGTTGTTTCCCGTTCCTGTTGGCCTCCATATCCTCTCCAAATTTACCCATAACCTTTTCATACCCTTCTGTTCGATTTCCAATCCTGGCGTTAAAATCACCCATGAGCAGAACACTGTCCTTGTCCTTTACTCTAACAACTACATCACTGAGTGCCTCATAAAAACTACCCATCTTATCTTGATCTGTCCCTTCACAATCCTAATTTTCTTGCTAGACACTGTCAAATCTATCCACATCAGTCGTTCGTTTACATACCTTATTGCAACTACGCTGGGTTCCATTTCTTTCCTGATGTAAAGCCCTATACCCCATTGTGCTATTCCTGCTTTGACTCCTGACAGGTGTCCGCATCTCGTGGTCGTGCGGTAGCGTTCTCGCTTCCCACGCCTGGGTTCGATTCCCGGCGGGGTCAGGGATTTTCTTTACCTCGTGATGGCTGGGTGTTGTGTGATGTCCTTAGGTTAGTTAGGTTTAAGTAGTTCTAAGTTCTAGGGGACTGATGACCATAGATGTTAAGTCCCATAGTGCTCAGAGCCATTTGAACCATTTTTTTGAACTCCTGACAGGTAGACCTTGTATCCTCCCACTTCCTCTTCTTTCTCACCCCTTACCCGAATGTCACTAACAGCTAAAACGTCCAGCCCCATCTTACTTGCAGCCTCTGCCAGCTCTACCTTCTTCCCAGAGTAGCCCCCATTGATATTAATAGCTCCCCATCTCATTACCATTTGTTTGCCAAGTCGTATCTTAGGAGTCCCTGGTTTGTCAGTTAGAGGTGGGACTCCGTCACCTCCAAAGGTCCGAGGCATTTTGCTCTGATTGCTGCCAGCATCATATTTAAAGTACCAGGGAAGCAGGTTGCTAGCCTTACTTGCCCCGAGTCCCGTTGGGTTTTACCCCTAACGGTTGAGGGACTAACCGGTGGATTTGGTAGTCTTTGCCGTATGAGCACAAAGGTGACCACGACTCAGAATATGTCCGAGATGCTCAGCCTTATTCGAAAGCAACTGGTATCCCGACTGTCGGGACCACTTACTTGGCCACTCATACGTTGCCCGTGGTTCATGAACTAGGACATGACTACAGGAACCCACACCATGAACCATGAAATGGTCGTATTGGAGAAACCCCACTTCATCGCTACCCAGGAGATACTGTGACCCATCGCTCGTGCGGCGATTATAACTCCCTTAGATCTTGATAACCAGCCACTGTAGCAGCAGTAACCGATCTAACAACCGCGCCAGTCACTTGTCTGTTATATAGGCGTCGCCGACCGCAGCGCCGTATTGTGCTTGTTTACATATCTCTGTATTTGAATACGCTTGCCTACAGCAATTTCTTTGACGCTTCGGAGTAAAGGACAATCTGTTGTCATTTAACGTGAGCACACTTGCGCAAGAACACTGGCTCATTTATTTATGAACAAACTATTAGTTATATTTATTGTAAGTGACCTGAATGTAACAACATTGTTTATAGCATTTAATTTATTTGAACATTGTTGTAATAAATTAGTTTAGTGTGGGAAAGTGGTCAAGATGAGTCAAATCACGTCTGTAGTTCGTAAACACGATGTATTTTTGGTGGGGATGTCGTTCAGATAATAAAAAACAGATATTAGCAGAACGCTACGGGAGTCAAGTAGAGACTGGGACTTTTCGAGTGAAGAGCTCAAAGGAGTGATTCTGCACACACTTACGCGAGTTCTCGAAAAAAGCAGACCTGCCTGCGGTAACGTATGTGATTCGATCGCGGAGATGTTTGATTGTGGGCGGTGAGCGGCCGCCATTATAGTTCTGAAGGGACTTTACAGTTCGAGAGGTCTGAATGTGCTCCAGAATAGGACTCTATTTCCGATTGATTTACGGAACTGAGGGTAAAGAGCGTATGACTAACTAATCTTTGTATCTGGTGTATTGATTTGTGAATAATCAGGTGAACTCTGAACTATTTTGAGTTGGTGAATGTTTCGTGTATTCTGATTACGAAGTGGGTTTCTTTTCCGCGCATCATTCATTTATTTTGGGAATTTTACTGCCATTCTCGTAACGGTAGTTTTTGTTTGTATTTTAATTGAATATCGTAGGACCATTTCCCGTTTAGTTGAGATACCCCTTTTTGAATGAACATTATTCAACATATTTCTCTGTCTTTACATCAGTTACAGGCGTTAGAAAAGAACCCTTGTTATTCCCTGATTCGTTTCTATCTGTATTTTACTAACTCGCAATTTTAGGCAATGCGTAGACTATTTGACTGCAGGATCACAGCTACATGTATTATTTGCAGCGTTGTAGCTGCGGGGCATGAAAGCAGACGTGCGCGGTTTGACCCTATGACTACACCGAGGTATTCTTTTTTAAACAGAGCCGTACGTAGCCCGAGAACATAAAGTACGAGTAACGGCAGGTAGAGACAGACTCGTTTGCTCATATGGGATGCTGTTTATAAGAGCAACTACGCTGTCAGTAACCGTTAGGCATCGACGCAGACTTTCACCACGCGGAAGTAAACACGATAACGTCTGAGCAGCAGTAGCACTTGTGTCTGGTCGCCCAGTATGAGGCCGATCGGTTAAACAACACGTAGCTTCGAACATTTTCTTCACAGGTGCCCTTGTCACAGGACTTTCACCTGTTCGAATGCCCCTCTTACAGTGATAGTTTCGTAAAGCTGCAGTAGCGCATTCTCCTTTCTTCATTAACTGTAAAGCTTCATTAACTGTGCCATTTCTGGTAAAGTCAACATGCCTCGATTGGTAGCGCATCTGACACGCTCTCTCGCTGCAGCTCATTTTATACACTATACACGATGCTCATGCTGCCTCACTGACGTGTTGCTGTCCCACGCCTTGTATTGGACGGTTTATACACTCTTTTTGGTTCCAACAAAGCCCCATATCATTTCAGACATGTGTGTCTCGTTTTACTTCTCTACCTACACTATTCCATAAATTGGTGCATTTTGAAATGTTAACGGACTTTTGCGTCACCCTGTACTACAGATCACCGCAGTATTTTCTTCGAGCGCAACTGATAGCGCTTCTTAAGCCGTAATTGAGGTGATGATGTTTTAAAAACCGAGCGCGAAATTGCTGTCTTTCTCGGGGTCATATCTCGGATTCTGTTCTTCGCAGAGATAAGGAGTCGAATGTTTTCCGTAGCTCTTGGCCTAGCGACCATTTGTATACCAATCCGAAGAATGGACATACCGTTGTTATCGTACTACACAGGGTCAAATATTAAGCATTACTGGCAAATTGGACGTATGATTGTTGCTTTTGAATTAGGTGTGGCCTATGGTGGGCCTCAGACAGCTTATGAAAGCACCACTTTCTTCTTAGGGGCGGTTCCTGAGAAACCCACGGAAAACCATAAGTTTTGGGTACTAGACGTACCAGTTGTAGGGAAGGCCACTTCCATAATTTCCATTCATGGGAAATTGAGGAAATTTTTACTATATGTTCTTAAGTCTGCGTTCTTGGGCAACCTCGAGACTTTTTTGTTATCGATATCCATTACCGAGATTAGAGGTTCAGAGTTGCCGTACATATCCAGTCTGAGGCGTAACTGTAGCTGTAATGGACGTAGTGAACACATTTCAACGGTTCTCTGATCATTGGAAGGGTTCTGAGGTCACCACACTATGTCCTTAGTCCGCATTTTTAATGACGTGCTGAATACGAAGGCTTCACTACAAAGAGAGACTGGGTAAAAGGACTTAGTATGTTCTGTGTTAAAAGAACGCGAATATATTCGCCTTAAATCCCTCAACGTCGCTAGCCTATGTAGTATACGAGCGTATATAACAACACATTTCCTGCTGCGCTTCGAATCATTGCTGTGGCCGGCCGGGGTGACCGAGCAGTTCTAGGCGCTTCAGTCTGGAACCGCGCGACCGCTACGGTCGCAGGTTCGAATCCTGCCTCGGGCATGGATGTGTGTGATGTCCTTAGGTTAGTTAGGCTTAAGTAGTTCTAAGTTTTAGGGGAGCGATGACCTCAGATGTTAATTCCTATAGTGCTCAGAGCCATTTGAACCACCATGGCCTTTCCAAACCTGTTCATCGTCCCTGAAAACTGAGTCTGCAAATCGAAAAAGTATCTCGCGGTATTCTACCCGATTGCAGGTAATAGGGTCTTCTGAAATCACGACAGGCATACATTTTCAGGAAAAGGTTACGTATTTCATCGTTTACTTGTCGATAGCCAAAAATATAATATTTTTCGTGATAGTAAAAATTGGCAAACAACCAAACAACATTGGACACTGTATAAAATTCCATGCAAATGCACGTAACTTTTCATCGTGTTACCTTTTTAAATGTAGTATGTATAAGAGAAAAAATGCCACCACCGCTGTATCTCGAGAATGTCTTTTCTATCACACGACCAGTTTCGGGCTGCACTTTACCACCATCCTCAGGCCCTAGCACTGCCAAAAGAGTATTTGATTTCCTTGGTAAATTTCCTGAAAGATCCTTGTTACTAGCACACGTGGGCTGCCTTTCATCAGCAGTCCATGATCGACATCGTGTTGTCTCCTGACGCTCGTAATGTTATATGTGAAATAGTATGAGCAGTGTTGAAAAAAAATATAAATTAAAAAAAAAGAAGCATGGGTGGAACTCGAACCAGCGATACACATACTGCGGAGCTTGAATGCTAACCACGTGACCGCTGTCAGCTCACACTCTGGGTCGCAAAGCAACGGTATGTCACTGACTCGTAAGACTTCTCAGGAGATTTTATCGAAATTGCCTGAGTAGTACGCCTTAATGCTTACACACTCTGTTGTCCTACTGAACCACTAAAAGTGTACAAAGTCTGAAATAAATCCGTGATTCTAACGTCATAGCCTCCTGTTGTGAGTTTCGCTGACTCGGCCAGCATGTGGCACAAATCATCGGGCCTTCATGTAGGCGTCTAGTTCAGAGGATGGGTAGGTGGTCTGAACATTCAGATGTGTAAAGCCATGTTAAGGAGGTACACAAATGAGATACTTACCAGCTGGCACACAATGTATAGGACCAGCCCTGTCAATAGGCGTATCTTTCCATATTTTTGCACGTGGCAGACTATGAACACCGCGTCTGGCCAACAAGGCAAGACAACAAATTCAAGCAGGAAGAACCGTGCAGGCGCAGTCATCGTCGACCACAAAGACCTCAATTCTTAGGACTTAGTCAGGCAGACCTAGTTCTCTGCCATCGATTTCAGCTCAAACAGTCCTGGCAGATACTATAGTTCAAATGCAGCACTAGCCGCACTACCGTCCATGCACCTTTTGGACTTCTTCTCTACCCGCACTGTAACTACAGCCACAACTAGCAATAGCGCCGGCCGGAGTGGCAGAGCGGTTCTAGGCGCTACAGTCTGGAACCGCGCGACCGCTACGGTCGCAGGATCGAATCCTGCCTCGGGCATGGATGTGTGTGATGTCCTTAGGCTAGTTAGGTTTAAGTAGTTCTAAGTTTTAGGGGACTGATGACCTCAGAAGTTAAGACCCATAGTGCTCAGAGTCATCTGAACCATTTGAACCAGCAATACTGGGCAACATACGCATAAAGCCACTCTCGCCATCGCTCTTTCTAGCGTTTTCTGAGGTGGAGTGTGGGGCCTCATACCGAGAACTATCCACATTCGGTAATTGAAGAAGCAAGCAGTCTTTACTCACCATACTATCAGCGAACATCAAGGGCACACTCTTAACTAACGTTTGTCTGACAGCAGCTTTTTGTTTTTCTTCGACGATTCTGATGAATACGCCTTCAGCATGTCAATTAATTAATGCATAAACGTCGGTCATAGGGTTTTCAGTCCATGTCACCTTTTTCATCTGCTGTACCACCATGCCATAACGTGCGACGTGATGACACTATATATGGTCAATGCACCTGCCACGGGGATTACCATTAGTTTCCAGTCTAAATTCCCTTCTGTATGTATAATACTACTGTCAGTGAAATGAAAACGAAACAGATGGAATAAAAGTAAGTAAACTGTTTATTATTTCAAAAGTAATCGCAGTAACTGTAAATACATTTATCCCACCGTGAGGCAATGCGGTCAGTGCCTTCATGGCAAAATGTTTGCGGTTGCCTACGAAACCATGATTGTACGCAGGCGTGCACCTCTTTATTCGAAACAAATCGACGGCCACGAATGTCTTTCTTCAGCAGTCCGGAAGTATTGAAATCGCCTATGGAAAAACTGGGACTGTATGGAGGATGTGTATGGCGTTCTCAGCAAACTTTCTGCTGCGTGGAAATTGGAAATTGGTGGTAAGTTCCTGTGCGACCAAACTGCTGAGGTCATCGCTCCCTTGGCTTACACACTACTTAGTCGAACTTAAACTAACTTACACTGAGGACAACACACACACCCATGTCCGATGGAGGACTCGAATCTACGATGGGGGCAGCCGCGCTAACCGGGGCAAGGCGCCTGAGACCGCTCGGCTACCCCGCGCGGCCTGCTGCGTGGACCCGCCTCCCGCCTTCATATTGCCAAGGTGGTTTCAACTATGCTGCGTATGTTTCGCTGGCAAACCGTCGTTACACATCCCCCATACAATCTCTGTCACTCCCAATGCGATTTACGTGTTTTTGTAGCCGTCGATCCGTTTTGCACAAGGTGCACGCCTAGATACAATCATGGTCCCCTATGCAACCGCAATAATTTTTCCATGGACGTGTTGCCTAACAATGGGATGGATGTATTACAATTATAGAAATTAGTTTTCAAGTAAAAAGAAACAGTTTTTTTTTTTTGCTTTTCTCCATCTGTCTCGTTTCTATTTGACTGTCCAATATATATGTCGACAGAGATAAACTATTTGCGCCTGCGAGTAAGATCCTGTAGTACGGCGGTATCACTCGTATTCACATATCATTCAGAAGATTAGTGGCAGAACTATTATTTCTGCAAACGGCGGTCGAGCTGAAGTTAATCTCAGATGTTCATACGAAATCCAGCTTAGCTTTTCACGGATAGAATCGTCGACCTCACGACATCAGTAGATGAGTAGTCCATCCACACGTCACCTTGGGTTATGCAGCATCCCAATCAAAAGCTCAACCAGATCTATACACGAATACGTCGACAACAGAATGACATACGCTGTTATTTGGCAGACAATGCAAACGATGTGTGTCCATTGTGGTAAGGAGCTGACGCAATGCTGTTGCTCTTCCTGTACAGCGGCATCATCCGTTCGAAACTACACTACTGGCTATTAAAATTGCTACACCACGAAGATGACGAGCTACAGACGCGAAGAAGACAGGACGAAGATGCTGTGATATACAAATGATTATCTTTTCAGAGCATTCACACAAGGTTGGCGCCGGTGGCGACACCTACAACGTGCTGACATGAGGAAAGTTTCCAACTGATTTCTCATACACAAACAGCAGTTGATCGGCCTTTCCTGGTGAACCGTTGTTGTGATGCCTCATGTAAGGAGGAGAAATACGTACCATCACGTTTCCGACTTTGGTAAAGGTCGGATTGTAGCCAATCGCGATTGCGATTTATCGTATCGCGACATTTCTGCTCGCGTTGGTCGAGATCCAATGACTGTTAGCATAATATGGAAACGGTGGGTTCAGGAGGGTAATACGGAGCGCCGTGCTGGATCCCAACGGCCTCGTATCACTAGCAGTCGAGATGACAGGCATCTTATCCGCATGACTGTAACGGATAGTGCAGCCACGTCTCGATCCCTGAGTCAACCATCTGCACGAACAGTTCGACGACGTTTGCAGCAGCAGGGACTATCAGCTCGGACACCATGGGTGCGGCTACCATCGACGCTGCATCACAGACAGGAGCGCCTGTGATGGTGTACTCAACGACGAACCTGGGCGCACGAATGTCGAAACGTCATTTTTTCGGATGAATTCAGGTTCTGTTTACAACATCAGGATGGTCGCATCCATGTTTGGCGACATCGCGGTGAACGCACATTGAAAGCGTGTATTCTCCCACGCCCGGGTTCCCGGGTTCGATTCCCGGCGAGGTCAGGGATTTTCTCTGCTTCGTGATGACGGTGTTGTGTGATGTCCTTAGGTTAGTTATGTTTAAGTAGTTCTAAGTTGTAGGGGACTTATAACCATAGATGTTAAGTCCCATAGTGCTCAGAGTCATTTTGAAGCGTGTATTCGTCATCGCCACACTTTCGTATCACCCGGCGTGGTGGTATGGGGTGCCGCCATTGGTTACACGTCTCGGTCACCTCTTGTTCGCATTTACGGCACTTTGAACAGTGTACGCTACATTTCAGATTTGTTACGACCCTTGACTCAACCCTTCATTCGATCCCTGTGAAACCCTACATTTCAGCAGGATAATGCACGACCTCATGTTGCAGGTCCTGTACGGGCCTTCCTGGATACAGAAAATGTTCGACTGCTGCCCCGGCCAGCACATTATCCAGATCTCGCACTAATTGAAAACGTCTGGTCAATGGTGGCCGAGAAACTGGCTCCTCACAATACGCCAGTCACTACTCTTGATGAACTGTGGTATCGTGTTGAAGCTGCATGGGCATCTGTACCTGTACACGCCATCCAAACCCTGTGTGACTCAATGCCCAGGCGTATCAAGGCCGTTATTACGGCCAGAGGTGGTTGTTCTGGGTACTGATTTCTCAGGATCTATGCACCCAAATTGCGTGAAAATGTAACCACATGTCAGTTCTAGTATAATATATTTGTCCAATGAATACACCTTTATCATCTGCATTTCTTCTTGGTGTAGTAATTTCAATGGCCATTAGTGTACGTTTATTTTCTTGTCCTGGTAATATTAGAAACTTGCGACATTTTCTTACATCTCACGAGGTATCCCTCATATTTTCCATAGCATTTAGTATACAAACGTATTATTAGGGGCTCACATTTAATACACACAATATCAAATAGGGGTAATGTAGCAGGAGCTCAAACAATGAATAAGAAAATAGATCTGCAGGTAAGTTACTAAAACAGCGTAGTGAACGAATTGTAGTAATCAAGGTAAACTTGAAACTAACCCTCTCCACCCCCACCCGCCCCCAGTAGTTCATTTTTATATTCCTGCTAGTTCCGCAAATGATGAAGAAATCGTAATGATGTATTATAAAAGAAAGTATTCAGATAGTTAAAGGAGACGAAAATTTGTGACAGGGGACTGGAATTCAATAGTAGGAACAGGGCGAGAAGGAAAAGTAGTGGAGGAATATGGACTAGGTGGCAGTAATGGAAACGAAGCCATCTTTAGATTTTTTTGCGAGCACAATTTAATTATTAGTAACAATTACTAACACCTGGTTTAAACATCGTGAACGAATGTTGTATACGTAGAAAGAGTCCTGGAGACACTGGAAGATTTCACATAAATTATGTAATGGTAACACAAAGATATTCAAACCAGTTTTAACGTGTAAAACATTTCCAGGTGCGGATGTGGACCGGTTATGAGCTGCGGAATAAATCATTTACAGAAAAATGGAAAAATTAGAAGCAGCAGATCTCAGGGAAGATCAGTTTGAGTTCCAGGCAAATGTAGGATCTCGTGAGGCCGTACCGACTGTACGACTTCCCTTAGACTGAAGAAAGTCAAATCTAGCTTTATGGCATTTGTAGACTTTGAGAATGCTTCTAACAATGTTGAGTGGAAATCACTCCTTGAAATTCTGAAGGTAGCAGAGATAAAACACAGAGATGGAAGAATTATCAACAACTTGCACAGGAGCCAGACTGCTGCTATGAGAGTCGAAGGGTATGAACCGGAGGCAGTGGTTGAGAAGGGAATGAGCCAGGCTTGTAGCCTATCTCCGTTGTTATTCAATCCGTACACTGAGCAAGCGGTACAGGATACCAAGGAGAAATATGGAAAAGGAATTACAGTTTAGGAAAAAAATAGATATGGTTTGCTGATGATACTATAAATTTATTAGGGACAGAAGAGCAATTAAACAGAGTGGTTTGTTTTTCGAAAAGAGGTTATAAGATAAATGTCAACAAAAGTAAAACAAGTGTAATGTAAAGAACTCGAATTAAACCAGGCGATTCTGAGGGAACTGGACTGGGGAATGAGGCACGAAAAGTAGTCGATGAGTATTGCTATTTCGGTAGGAAAATAACCGTCGATTACAGAAGTAATGAGGATATAAAATACTGACTGTCAACAGGAATAAAACTGTGATTCTTGAAATTTTCTTGCCGAAAAATGTTTTCCAGTAAGTTTTGCGATTGCAGCCGGATAATGTCGACTTCATGCCACGATATTTCGGTTGACAACAATTCAGCGATCTACAGGTGGTCAGACAGAAAGTAGATGGATCATTCGGGCATACCGTTTACCTCAAGCCCACTCATACAAAAGTGTATTTTCAGGCGTCTAGCTGCCTCCATTCATCACAAACTATAGGCGTCTTTCGAACTTTGGTTCACTGGACACACGTTGTGTTTGGTGGGGACATCCTTGCAAAGGAACTGGAAGAGCTACAGTCACTGTACAGAAATAATGGATTCTCCTCATCAGATCAGCACAGCTTTAAGGAAGGAGGAACCTGATTACCCACGCGATCAAGAGAAATTAGGCAGAATCTTACAAAGACGTGCGCTCTTCTCGGTTCGGAAAAGGACGACGTGGGATTGCGGAAAGCTAGAATCTATAGAATACCTTAGCATTGTGGCAAACCCTACATTGGTCAGATGACGTGTACAGTACGTGAAATATGTGTTGAATATTATTGCCACACTCGCCTTTCGCAGTCCCGTAAGTCAGCCATAGCCGTGCATTGTATTTCCGCTGGACATTTTATGGATTACTCTGTCAAAGAAATCTTGGCTTCGACGAGATCCTTCTGGGATTAAGTTATTAAGGAATTAGTGGGAATACGTTTAGCGTAAGGTCTTATTAGTCATGATGGCGGTTTTCAACTGGATAAGGCGTGAGACCCGCTGATATCTTTAATTTCTTCGGAAAGAAAACGTTGTATGACCAATGACACGTCTAGCGACATTTAGTTTTATTCTTTTCCACATCTGAATTTTAATCCTGTTGTGCGCATTCCAACAGAGTGCGCGCATGTTGTACTACATTACGCATGCGCCTGCGTGCAATAGATAGAGCATTATTCGGAGAGGACGCGCAACTCGAGGTCGATCATGAAGCCGGTGTCTTTGCGCATGCGTCTTCGTTCCTATTTTTTGTGTAAAGGTAGCGATGTGAACTTTTCCCCCTTTTTTTTAGAGTCAACAGTCTTCTGACTGCTATGATGTGACCCTCCAAGACACGACTTCCTCTCCTGTGGCAACCCCTTCATCTCAGAGTAACACTTCCAACCTACGTCCTCAATTATTTGCTGTATGTACTCCATTCTCCCTCTGCAGTTTTTGCCCTCTACAGCTCCCTCTAGTACCGTGGAAGTCATTCCATGATGTTTTATGTCCTATCATCTTCTCCCTTGTGTCTTCCACATATTCCCTCTCCTCTCCGATTATGCGCAGAACCTCCTCATTCCTTGCTTTATCAGTCCATCTAATTTTCTGCATTCGATTGTATCACCACAGCTCAAATGCCTCGATTCTCTTCTGTACCGGGTTTTCCGCAGTCCACGTTTCACTATCACACAATGCTGTGCTCCAAACGTACATTCTCGTAAATTTCCTCCCCAAATTAACACCTATATTTGATACTAGTAGACTTCTCTTGACCAGGAATGATATTTTTCCCAGTGCTAGTCTGCTTTTGATGTCCTCCTTGCTCCGTCCGTCATTGGTTATTGTGCTGCCTAGGTAGCAGAGTTCCTCAAATTTCATCTACATCGTATCGTGACCATCAATCCTGGTGTTAACCTCAAAAAAATAAAAAAAAACACTATTCAGCCAGCCTCATTTCACTAGTATTTCACAATCCATATATTTCATCACTATTTTAAAATAATTTTCATTCTGTCTTCATGTTTATCCATTAGCGCCTAAGTGTGTGTGATCCTCTGGCTGAAGAATGGGTTGAGTATACTGCGGCCGCTGCCAGCCCCATCCCCCCCCCCCTTTACCCCGCCTACAAGGGGCGGGGGGAGAAGCAATCACAATAAAAGGGAATAAAACACTAGCACTCTCTAGTGTCATACAAACACCTGAAGATACCTGAATGGTTGTCAGCCGATATATCGTGGCAAGAAATCGACGTTAACCGAAACTTCATGAAATAGGAAGAAAATTGTTTCTGGAAAAGAAAAGGCCGGCCGCTGTGGTCGAGCGGTTCTAGGAGTTACAGTCCGGAACGGAGCGACTGCTATGGTCGCAGGTTCAAATACTGCCTCGGGCATGGATGTGTGTGATGTCCTTAGGTTAGTTAGGTTTAAGTAGTTTTAAGCCTAGGGGACTGATGACCTCAGATGTTAAGTCCCATAGTGCTTAGAGCCATTTCAACCTCATTTTTTTTAAAGAAATGAAATTTGTTAACATCGAATGTAAACTTAAGTGTTAAGGAATGTGTTACAGAATCTTTTCTGAAGGTATTTGTGTTGAGATTATACTTTTATGATAGTGAAACGTGTGCTATAAGCAAATACAAGGTCTTCAAATTGGCTGCTATAGAAGGATGTTGAAAAGTAGATTGGAAGATTGTTTAAGTAGTGAAGTAGTGAAGAAGTGCTGAATCCAACAAGGAAGGAAAGGAGTTTGTGGCTCAAGTCGACTAAAAGAAGGGATCGGTTGGCAGATCACATCCTGATGCATCAAGGGATCGTCAGTTTGATAGAGGAAGAATGTGCGGGTGTAAAGACTGTAGAAAGAGTCCAAGGCCTGAATACAGTATGCAGATTCAAATAGATTTAGGTTGCAGTAGTTATGCAGAATGAAGAGGCTGGTACAAGACAGAGAACTGCATCAAACCAGTCTTCATACTGAAGACCGAAGCAACAAAATCTAACATCGAATCCAACACTCAGAAATACTCATAACTATGACACAAATATTGGAAACACTAGTAGTTATATAAATAGTCTTCTTGGGTACACATCCGGATAATGTCGTCATCTTCAGACAGTATTTCAACTGATCTACTGGCCACCATCTTCAGCTGGATATGCTGATGTACAATCTCGCTAGAACAGAGTTTCCAGTGGAATCGGCGGCTCCTTTATACTCCATGGCTGGCCTCAAGTGAAGTTGACTAGTAGTGCACCAGTGGTAAAAATACGCAAAAACGATATATCTCTAGCAGCAGACTAATTAAAAGAAGCTGCTGGTCGAAATGAAGACCATTCTTGTTTAAGATCAGATCAGATTCCTGCCACTGCCGTCCAGACCTCCCCCCAAACAAATACCCAAAATCCCCCCCCCCCCACAAATCCATGTCTTCCAAACATACCAAGAAGAAACATTATGACAAACACTCCAAGAGCAAGAGAAAGTCCGCCACCCCTTCCCCAACCACTCCCTCACCCCCTGAGCACCTGTTGTCGCCCTGGGAGGGAACGCGAAAGCCGTCGTCCTGGAAGGGAACTGCGAAACTGGACAGGATTCGGGTTGATTCGTCTTGGCGAGGAAATCCTTTCACCAGCCGAGGCTTCCGCAGGCCTTTGGAGTAGAACCCACCCCGAACAGGTTTCAGGTGGTGGCTGATAACCCAGAGGTAACACAAAACAACACAACAGCAACACAAACACAGAAACACGTCACTCACCATCTTCCTCCGATTGTCGCAGAATTTCCTCCAGCTCTTCGAGTTGCTAAAAGCGTCAATTGGGGGAGATAATTTCAAGGCAAAACCACTGCCGCCATCTCTCCCAGAACACTTGTTAGCTCAAAATCTACACAAAAATAGAGTAGCAAAGGAGTGGAACATCACCAGAGATCAGGCCACCTGGAGGCTGCTCAATCGTATACAGAGAGAGCCGAAGCCTGCGCTCAATCAGCACAGAAACCAACAATGGCAAAACAGCCTCCCAGCCCTCAAAATAGACGATAAAACAATCTGACAAGCTACCACACAATTTACCAACAGATGCTCTAAGATGGCACCCCTGCGCGGATAGTGGATATGGTCTACCGCCATGACGAAAAGGCCAACGCCCTCGCCGATGTTTTCGAGAAGCAATTCCAGGCGGTAGAACCCCAAGATGATGGGCATGAAGGTGTAGTTCATCGTCAACTGGATGTCATCGTCATTGCTGAGGAAGACCCAAAAGAAGAACCCCCATTTTTCGCTCCCAGAGACGTGGCAAAAGTAATTAGGTCCCTACCGACAGACGAGGCGCCAGGACATGACAGCATCACGAACCACTTAGTTAGATCACACAAAGACCCACGCCCCGCGAACGTCTTCAACGAGATTACTCGTTCCCGTGAGTTCCCAGCTTGCTAGAAACACACGAAAGTTGTCGCGATACACAAACCAGGGGAAGACCCTCTACTCTCGTAGCATTACAGGCCGATTACCTCTTTCCAGCTCTCAGCAAGATCTATGAGTGCCTCCTGCTAATACTCATACTTGAACGTATTACCAGAGAGCAACTTCTGACAGATTTCCAATTCGGGTTCTGACAGAACCACTTTTCCCCACAACAGATAATTAGAGTGGTCGAAGCAGCCACAGAGGGCTTCAACCACAGAGGCTACTGCAGGATAGTGATACTACACGTAGCCAAAGCCTTCGACTCAGTATGGCATAGAGGGTCACTCTACAAGTTATCACTAGGGTTCCTCGGGAGCATAGTTAAGCAAATTAAAAGCTACCTCACAGATAGAACTTTCTCTGTTAAGGTAGAAACAGCCACCTCCAATAAAAGGCGTATGCATGCTGTGGTGCCCCAGGGGTAGGTTCTAGGACCCGTATTGTACAGTCTGTACTGCAGACACTCTCACGGCCCTCCTGGTACAAACAATATGTAGATGACACAGCCTTCTACAAACGAATTGCGAACAAGGACCTGGTCATCTGTAGGCTACATAGGGTTTTAGATGACACAGAAACTTGGGCCCATCGCCGGCACATCACCATCAACACTGAGACGATGCAAGCTAAGTTGATCACACAGAGGTTCGGAAGACGCGGACCTCATCAACGACCCCCCCCCCTCTTCAACCTTCAACTAAACGGAACCCAACTCCCCTGGCGCAGTACCGCCAAGTAACTTGGCGTAACCTTCGATCTCGTCTTACGTGGAATCCCCAAACAGACGAGGTCTACAGGAAGGTCTGTGCCAGAATGTTTGCCCTATACCCAATTCCTAACCAGCTCGCTTCCCTGCTCTGTAGGAGTAAATGTCTACCAGGCGTTTATACAGCTGGTGATGGGAGTACGCATGCCCTGTCTGTGGACACGCAGTGAAGTGGGATCTGGACAAACTCCAGAGGCTGCAGAATCGCGCCCTCAGGAGGGCGCTGCATCTACCTTTTGGGATTCCAACAGATGATCTGCACGTCGCTGCTGGAATTCCCTACCTTAAAGAGCGTTTCTAAGATATGGCAAGGGCCTCCTATGAGACCTCTTCCAGATCTGGAAATGTCTTCATCCGTTCCCTGGGTAGGTATGACATGTCTCGCGACAAGCACAAACGCCAGATGACGATCTTCGGCGGCTAAATCTAAGGGAAAATCCCTCTCTTCAACTCCTAATCCTGTTCCTTCCCCCCTAAAATCAATCACCTCGCCAACCTCATGCAAGTACCAGACACATGGAGAACATTCATCACCTTACACACTTCCGCCAAAGAAGGGATGTATCAGATGAGAGTGAGCAGCCGCCCATCGCTGATCGAGACCAGTCCTGTCGCAGAGTTCGAGCGCATCAGTGCTGAATAATAGGATGACGATACTTAGCCTGCGTTTCGCTAGTAGCAGTAGAGAGTGAAGTAGTTGTATGTAGGAGGCACAGGAAGTCACTTCACAACTAGAAGTTGAGCTATGTTTCTTTCCTTTTTAGAAATAAATTATTCTATTAATCTGAAAGTGTTGGGTACATATCATTTGGATCCCTGCCGGCGGCCATCGTAACTTATCTCCTTCCTTGTTTGTGTCGGTGCTGACTCCCACAGTATCCGACACAACACCATGTCTTACTTGAAGGGAAACCCTTATTCCTATTAATAATGATATGAGATAATCGAATTTCAGTAGATTCCTTTAGAACACATCGCCAGCAGCTGGATGCAGGAGCAATCATTCGTGTCTCGTTATATATCTTATGGCCCTCATTAAGACTGTGTTCTGCCACTGCAGATTTCTCTGGCTGGAGCAAACGAGTGTGACGATGGTGTTCTACACATCGGTCCTGAATAGTGTGTACAGTTTGGCCAATATAAGCTATCCCACAATAACAAAGACTTTTTTATACTCTAGGTTTCCTCATTCCAAGGGCTCTAATCATAGTCGGTTGTAAAAATACACGTTCATTACCGTATCTTCTAAAAATTCTTGAAATTTTCGAGGGTATACTCCCAGAGAAAGGTGAAAAAGTAACACATTTACAAGTTTCACCACCACCGCGAATTGAAGAGCACCTCATATTTGTTGGTAAGTACAATCATTCTACTTGAAACCAACTTTAAGGTAGCTCAATTCCTGTGTCAAATTTGTTAGTCGGATATGCCATACGCTCTCTTCACCAAAGTCTGCAAGAACTCTATGTGTTGGTATGGTGGATAACAACTGTTCGAATGAAAAAAACGTCACAATGCTTGGGTTTACTACATACAATACGGCCCAAAGTACTATCGTCATTTCTGTGAAACAAAAAGTCAAGAAACTGGAGTTTTCCACCCTTTTCCACTTCTATCGTAAATTTTACACTGGGATGTAGACAACTAAAGTAATCTAACAAACGATTCAAAGCATTATCCCCATGAAGGCGAATCATAGTAGTATCATCAACGAATCTCCAACGGCACATGGGTTTAAGAAACGATATCCTGAGCGCCATGTCTTTAAAGTCTTCCATAAAACGATTGGCGACTGTGGGAGAAAGGGGGCTCTCCATACCAACTCCGGTAGATTTTTGAAAATATGTTGAAAAATCCTACATTTGTTTTTAAACAGAATGGATATACCAAGCAGCAAATACGCCTTCCTGTTCAGTTCGGACCTTCAGTCAAACCATCAGAAAATACGTACTTGTAGATCTGTTGCTTTTTCACATGTTTCTGGCAGTACACTGTTGAAAATTTCAAGAGTTTTAAGAAGATGTGATATCAAAAAAGTATTTAAACAACCGACTAACCGCGCGGGGTAGCCGAGCGGTCTTGGACGCCTTGTCACGGTCGGCGTGGCTTCCTCCGTCAGAGGTTCGAGTCCTCCCTCGGGCATGTGTGTATGTGTTGTCCTTATCTATCGTAAGTTTAAGTTAGATTAAGTAGTGTGTAAGCATAGGGACCGATGACCTCAGCATTGGTCCCGTAAGACCTTATCATAAATTTCCAACCGCCTAAGATTAGAGAGCTTCTTGGATTAGTATAGGGCGGCTTGGGCCTGAGGAAACCTAGAGTAGACAAAATTCTTTGTATCTGTGAGATGTTTTACACTGGCCAAAGTATGCGTGCTATTCAGGTCCAATGTATGCAACACCATCGTCACACTCGTTTGATCCAGCCCGAGAAACAGTGACAGTGTCTAAACGAGGGACATAAGATGTGTAATGAGACGTGAATGATCGCTCCTGCTTCCTACTGCTCGGAATGTGTTGTAAAGTAATCTATTTAAATTCGATTATCTGATAATATTATTCATAGGGATAGGGGTTCCCTTTAATTGAGACGTAGTATCCGCTTTTATCTGCACTTAAACAAGAACGGTCATTTCTACCAGTGGTTTCATTTAATTAGTGTCTGGTTAGCGATCTATCGTTTTGCCTATTTCTTCCACCGGTACGCTGGTAGGTGACTCGCACTTGGGGGCAGCGGCCGGCCGATCACGGTGAATAAAGGAGCCGCCAATTCTGCCGGAAAACCAGTTCCAGCGAAGTGGTGCATCAGCATACTCATTTTAAAATGGGGCCAGTTGGCCCGTTGAAAAACTGTGCCAAAATGATTACATTTTCCAGCCGTATATCTGAGAAGAGTATCATCAATCTTTACACCAGAAACGTCTAGGTAATCACATCAAGAACCTTTACTAGGAGGAGATGGTAAATCTTGTCAGGAAGTCTGGTTAACTTCGTCACAAGAAAGAAAAGCTACTGATCACATTTCTTTTTGTTGTGTTGCCGTAATGGAAGTATTATTATCATATACGCAAGAATTCTTCATTGTATTTATATGAAAATAGCTTATGAGACTACGAAGTGTGCCAGCTTTTCTCTAGTATGTAAATGTAATGGTATTACTCGTAGACAACTGGATTTTATATCAAAAGATTTATATTATTTGCATTTTATGATTTCGTCCCGGCTGTTGGCCACATCGTGGGAATGGATGGTTCCTGGTGCGCATTCTAGGACTCCGTGGGGTGGGGCGCTGTTAGTAAACAGTCATCAAGTTTTATGGACTTCGTCCTCAATCCACCATTTCTGATGACAATACCCATCGACGGACTGTGATTCATCAAACGACCAAAAAAGTTGTTTGATAATTTGTTTCAGTCATAGAGAAAGGTTTAAATTTTGCTCCCACACCGATGAATGTTCCCATTAGTGATTTCAGCTGTGCAGTTGCGCAATCCGTGTCCCGCTTTCCTTAGGACCGGGAGGAGAAAATCAGGTAGGTCTCCCGTAAGCTTCTTCGAGCAACTCTCCCACGGAGCATCATTTCATCTCGTGTGGCCCATGGCAGAAGATCAGGATTTATTTATTGTTCCAGGAAACAAAAGCAATGCAACGATTCTTCTCTCATGTGGAGAATATTTGATTAAAATGTATCTTTTATTGTAGGACTCGGCATACCGAACACTAAGCAATGATTCTTCGGAACGAATGAAAAGGAAGACTCTTTCACTTCTTAAGAAGAGCTCCTTTCCTTATTAGGTGATTAAAAAACTTCTCTCTAGACCTACTGTTTCCTTAAGATTATATGATTTGCCTATGGTTCAAAGCACGGGATTCTTCTTCGTCCAATTATGAGCAGTCTGCGTGTTCCTACCTACAATTTGCCCAAATATTTAGCTCCTGATCTCAGATCCAATGTTGGGAAATGTGAACATCACATTTCTAATTCAGTGGAATTTATCCGACAGTTGAGGTCTTTGTACCTTGGTCCTTCACAATTGCTTGTTAGTTTTGATGTTGTACAACTTTTTACTCGGGTTCCTAGGGAAGAGCCCCTGTTGTTAATTTGGTGAGAAACTCGACGATGAAACAGCTAAGTTACTTCGTCATGTGCTGACATCGACGTATTTCTTATTTAAAGATATAACTTGAACACAGTGACAGAATGGCTATGGAGACCCCCTTTCCCCCACAGCCGCCAATCTTTCTATAGAAGACTTTGTAGACATGACGCTCAGGACCTTGTTCCTTAAATCTACCTGTTTCTGAAATACGTTGATGATCACGGGATTAATGCTTTGAATCGTTTTTAAATCCAAGTTGAAAAGAATATGAAGCTCCTTTCCTTGATGTTTTGGTTCATAGAAATGAAGCAATATACACTGAGGTCACAAAAATCTTGGGACAGCGACGTGCACTTATATGGATGGCCGTAGTATCGCGTACCAAGATATAAAAGGGCAGTGCATTTTCAGAGTTGTGATGTGCATTCAGGCGATCCATTTTAACAGTCTGCGGGGTGTTTATGACTCACGACGTGAATTAACAGACTATGAACGCGAACTTGTAGTTGGAGCTACATGGGTAGGACATTCCATTTCGGAAATCGATAGGGAATTCAATATTCTGCGATCTACGAAATACCAAATTCCAGGCATTACCTCTCACCACGGAAAATGCAGAGGCCGACAGCCTTCACTTAACGAACGGGAGCAAGGGCGTATGCGTAAAGTTGTTAATACTAACAGACAAGCAACACTGGTTGAAATAACTCCAGAAATCAATGTCGGACGGACAACGAACGAGCGGCGAAATTTGGCGTTATTTGGCCATGACGGCAGACGATCGACGCAAGTGTCTTTGCTAACAGAACAGCACTGCCTGCAGCACCTCTCCTGGACCTGTGACCGTAACGTTTGGACACTAGACGACTAGGAAACCACGGATTGGCCAGATGAGTTCCGCATTCAATTGGAAAGAACAGATGTTAGGATTCGGGTGGGGCACAGACCCGACAAAGCCATGGATCCAAGTTGTCAACAAGGCAAGCTGTTGGTGGCGCCATAATGGTGTGGACTGTATTTACATGGGATGTACTGGGTTCTCTGGTCTAACTGAGCCGATCATTGACTGGAAAAGGCTATGTTTGTCTACTTGAAGAACATTTACAGCCATTCATGGATTTAATGTTCCCAAACAACGATGGAATTTTTGTGGATGACAGTGCTTCGTGCCACGTGGACACAATTGTTCGCGACTGGTTTTAAGAAAATTCTGGAAATTTCAAGCGAATATTTTGACCAGCCAGGTAGCCCGACATGAATCCCATCGAACATTTGTGGGACAGGTCAGTTCGTGCACTGTATCCTACACTGGCAACACGTTCGCAATTGTAGATTGCTATAGAGGCAGCTTTGGTGGCCGAAGTATTCCGGTATAAGAAGTCACCCTCATTCTGCCAACGGACTCGTCAAAGAGGGCGGAGTAGAGGACAGAGGTTCAGGGCACTCTATTGCCTCCGTGATGAGAAACTGCCCTTGAAAGGCAGAAGAATCAGCGATGGTCAATGACATGAGGATGCAGAAGGCAATGGAAATCACTGCAATAAAGCCGCATAATCTGTATCGCTAGAACATGTGGCCTGCAACTGAAAAAGTTTAATGATGATCTCTCCATTGGAAAAATAGTCTGGAATAGTGCTTCATTCGGATCTCCGGGAGTAGACTGCGAAAGGGAGGTGGCCGTGAGAAAAAGACTGAATAACCAACGAAAGGATAACGTTGTACGAGTCGGGGCGTGGATTGTGATACGTTTGAACGTGGTAGGGAAGCTAGAAAATCTGAAAACGAAAATGCAATAGTCTTAATCTATATGTGGGGATCACTGAAGTATAATGGAAAGAAGACAAGGCTTTCTGAGCAGCAGAAAATAGTATAATGGGAGTAGGATTCGTTACGAGTTGGAAGGTAGGACATGGAATGTGTTACTGTGCACAGTACCTTTGTTCTCATCAGAATCGACAGCAAACCAACACTGGCAACGTCAGTTCAGGTATACATTCCGAAGTCGCAAAGTGAAGATGAAGAGATAGGAAAAGTATATGAGGATACTGAACGGATAATTCAGAACGCAAAGGGAGACGAAAATCTAATAATCAGAGGTGGGGAGGAGAGGAATGTGATTTTAGGGGAAGAAGTGGAAGAAAGGGTTACGGGAAAATATAGACTTGGTAGTAGGAATGAGAGAGGAGGAAGACTAATTGCGTTCAACAATAAATTTCAGTTAGCACTGGCAAATACCATGTTCAAGAATCACAAGAGGAGGAGTACTTGGAAAAAGGGAGATACGGGAAGATTTCAATTAGATTACATCATGGTCAGGCAGAGATTCCAAAATCAGATACTGGATTGTAGGTGGAAAGATTACAGTGAAGGCCTCTATGAGGGGAAGACTTTTCTGGTAATAGAAGAAGAAACAGGAGTTGATGCAGGATAGTTAGGGGATCCAGCGTTAGAAACAGAATTTAGAACAGTTTTGGAAGACTTAAAATCAAAAATGCATCACAACTTTTATAATCATTGGGGATGTAGCACAAAACGACTATTTACGTCGGTGTGTAGAATGTATGAGTCTAGCGCTATACCATCTAACTTCCGAAAAATATCACCAACACAATTCCAAAGACTGAAACAGCCGACATGTGCGAGAACTATAGCACAATCAGCCCATCAGCTCATATGTCCAAGTTGCTGACAAGAATAATATACACAAGAATGGAAAAGGAAATTTGGGTTGTGTTAGCTGACGATCAGTCTGGCTTTATGAAAGGTAAAGACATCAGAGAGGCACTTCTGACGTTGCGGTTGATAATGGAAGCAAGACTAAAGGAAACTCAAGTCACACTCATAGGATATGCCGACACCGAAAAAGCGTTCGAAAATGTCAAATGGCGCAAGATGTTCGAAAGTCTGATATATAGTGGTAAACTATAGGGCGGGACGGGTATTATATACATAAACAAGAGCCAAGAGGAAAGAGCAAGAGTGGAAGACCAAAAACAAAATATTCCGATTCAAAAGGCTGTCTTCCACTTCTACTGTTTAATCTGTACATCGAAGAAGCAATGACAGAAACAAAAGAAAGGTTCAAGAATGGGTTTAAAATTCAAGGTGAAAGGATATCAATGATAAGATTCGCTGATGACATTGCTATCGTCAGTGAAAGTGAAGAAGAATTCCAGGAATTCGTGAATGGAATGAACAAGCTAATGAGCACAGGACATGGACTGAACGTAAATCCAAGGCGAAAGTGACTAGAAGTAGCAGAAATGACAACACCGAGATACTTAACATCATGATTGATGATCACGAAGTAGATGAAGTTAAGAAATTATGCTGCCTACGGTGCAAAGTAACTATTGACGGACCGAGCAAGGACATAAAAAGCAGACTAGCATCAGCAAAAAGGGCATTCCTGGCTAAGAGAAATCTAGTAGTATCAAAGATAGGCTTTAGTTTGAGGAAGAAACTTCTCAGAATGTACGTTTAGAGCACAACATTTTATGGTACTGAAACAAGGACTGCAGGAAAACTAGAAAATAAGAGGATCAAAGCATTTAAGATGCCGTGTTACAGAATAATTATGGTTACAAGGTGGACTGATAAGGTGAGGAATGAGGAGCGGCCACACAGAATCGGTGAGGAAAGGAATTTTTGGAAAACACTGACAAGAAAAAGGGACAGGGTGGCAGGACATCTGTTTAGACATCAGGGAATAGCTTTCATGGTAATAGAGGAAGCTGTAAACGGTAAAACGTGTATAGGAAGACAGATATTTGAAGATATTCAGCGAATAAATTGAGTCCATGTCAAGTCAAGTTTCCGAGCTGGGCCAGGCAAAAGCACAGGTCCGACACGATGTTTGTAGGTATCCTATAACTTGAGTTACCTCAGTGGACATCGCAAACTTAACCATACCCGTTGTTATTTTCATGCGACCAGCTGTTACCCTTCACACCAACGCACGAAGATCTTGTAGACTTTGACGAAGTGAGCCTATGCCATTTCCGACGAAAAAAATTGATACAGGAATTGTACCATCTTAGGGTTGTTTTTAAGGGGAGTGGTTGTACTAAGTAAGTTCGTACAGCCAGTAAAACCATTAGGGGATACTTGTAAATCTGTTGCCAGTGAAACCATCGTGGGATACTTGTAAATCTGTTGCTTTTTTACCTTTAGTTTGGAGTATATCCTCGAAAATTTCATGAATTTTAAGATAATGTGACATCGGAAGTGTATTTATGCTCCAACTAAGGTTAGAGCAACTCTTGTGTTAGTAAACGATGACTTGGTACTGAGGAAACTCACAGTGAACGAAGTTCCTTGTCATTATGAGTTGGCTTATAATGGCTGAACTATCCGTACTATTCAGGACCAATCTGTAGAACACCATCGTCACGCTAGTTTGTTCCAGCTAGAGAAATCTGTAATGGCAGAACATTATCTTAATGAGGGACATAACGTGTTGTATGATGAGAGACAAACTATCACTCCTGCATCCTGGTACTGGGAATGTTTTCTAAAGGACTCTGTTGAAACTCCACTATCTGATAATATTATTAATAGGGTAAATGTTTCCTTTTAAGTAAGACGTGACATCCGATTTTATCTGATTTCAAAAACAACTATCTTCATTTAGACCAGCGAATTCTTTTAATTAGTGCCCTATTTGCGATACATCGGTTTGCATATTTCTTCTACCGGTGTGCTACTAGAGTGGCGGCCACGAAATTAGACTCTTCAAGGCCACACCCACTCCACGCAGTCCATCGGTGCTAAAACGCAGGGATTCGCCCGCCTCATAACTTTGTTGCCGCATGTACACCTTTAACAGCGTAGTAAGTCAGCGCCAGGTGAATGTTCCGTGCGTCCACGCGAAATCATGTCTTCTATGGAATGGCGCACTGATGTGTGTTTGGTAGTGAGCGAAGTTTAGGAGCAAGGGCCTGCATTTAGTTCTACTCAGGTCATCGTACGTAAAGTGCGAAGAGACATTCGAAAACACTCTAAAATTGTCGACCGAACGTACTGTAAATTTTTCACTGACCTGGCCACCAATTGAAGAAGCCAGGAACGATACAAATTTTGCGCAGTTCATAAAATTACAACAAAGCCTTGTGGTATTTCCGAATCGATTGTATTTTGTATTAACATTGCTGTAAGGGATATAAATAAAAAGAAATAATGGAATATTACGATTTTGAAAAAAAATTAGTATTGTTACACTCCACGATAGTATCCCTGGCGGACACTAAAACTTCGTTCAGTTTTACCTCTCCTGGAAGGCGAACCTCCTGTGTCAGTGACTAGTAGACGGCCAGTTAATGGGGAATGCTGACCGAGTTGTGGCAAACATGGAAGCTATCGCAATACTGCGGAACGAATGGGCGGTCAGTCTACAAGCCAAGCATAATGACTTTATGGAAGCCGAGAGATACTGTCACACTAGGAACAAAACAAAGTTTCGTAAGAAAGACTAGGCACAACGCAACTTCAAGTATTCAGGTGGCAAGCCAGCATAAAAGTGCCTCTGAAACATGAAGTTGCGAAAATTTGAAGTTATTAGGATAGCTGACAGCGCCTCAGTCCAGAACCGCGCTGCTGCTACGGTCGCAGGTTCGAATCCTGCCTCGGACATGGATGTGTGATGTCCTTAGGTTACTTAAGTTTAAGTAGTTCTACGTCTAGGCGACTAATGACCTCAGATACTAAGTCCCATAGTGCTTAGAGCCATTTGAACCATTTTTTGAGCTGACAGCGAGGTAAGATCAGGATAGCTGATGGTGTTGCCATCCTCACCGCTGCAGAGGGCACAGGACCTGGTAACATAAATACCTCACCTTTTTTAACAAATGTCATGTTACTGATTGATTAGTGCTAATTGTCAACTGCCTAGTGCGTAATTTCAGCCCTTGTGTCAATTGCAGCTATCCTGTGAGAGGGGAGACTACAGAGGCCGACCCTCATGCCGCCTAGCTGTCTCCAGTTGTCTATGGAACCACGAGTCTGGCTGGAAGGACGCTGCTGCTGCCAGCTGCAGTACCAACTTCCAGGGCCACACTCATGGGGCTCGTAGATGGCGATCACACTGGGGGCTTGCTGGAGCCTTTACCTGCGTGACCTGGACACTGTCCGTCATCCGTCATTCACCTTCGAGTGAGGGCCTTGCTGCTCATCGTATTCCTATGGCAGGCACCAATGCTTCTGGCCCCTGTCTACTAAAAGGGGGCTGAGAGCTGACCCATCCAGTGGATCTAGGGCGATACTCCTGAGTGGAAATCCAGGAGAGCACTTTGGAGATCCACCCGTGACGTAGTGGCCGCCACCTGACATTCCGTTGTGCTGACGATACTGTAAGACAGCGGAAGCCAGCCTTCCGCCGCTAAGGAGGCGCTACTCTGTCGGCACGGTTGCAGCACCGCACTTTGGAAGGCAGTCCTTGATTACTGCCTAATATATGTATTGTTGACAATGATGTTTTCTTGCTTGGTGATCTCGAGCGCAGTTAGAACGTCATCACCGCATCCCACCTAGCTCTCTCCTGACGACTGTTGGCGGCTTGGATTGGAACCCCATATCTGGTGTCTGGAAGTGGTTACCAGTGGTAACGACGACTATATATGGTGCCACACCCACACATCTAGGTCAGCAGCAGCCGACCATCTATGTAGCTCTGATGTCAGGTCAACAGCTATGAGTTGAATTTCATAACAATGCGGTGTGATGGATGACTCATCTTTTTTTACTTTCTTGTTCTCTATTTTGGTATGGCCATGTAGAGCCATAGGGACTCTAAAAGTACGTTAAAAGTATCGGTCGTTAGACCACAGGAACCTGCAGACGTCTCTGTTCCGTGGGAACACTATAGAAGTTTACTTGCAGCCAGTGAGGTGTCCGTATCGTGGGATGACTTCTTTGTGTTCAAATTGTGTCAGCAGCTGTAGCACACGTAGATGGAATGGTCACAGGGCACACCAGTCCACAGAATCTCGCTGGACTATGATACGGTGTAAATATTACGTGTAGTCTAGTTCTTTTCTGCCTAAATGGTTCAAATGGCTCTGAGCACTATGGGACCTAACTTCTGAGGACATCAAACCTAAGGACATCACACACATCCATGCCCGAGGCAGGATTCGAACCTGCGACTGTAGCGGTCGCGCGGTTACAGACTGTAGCGCCTAGAGCCGCTCGGCCACCTCGGCCGGCTTTTCTGCCTACTGTCGTGCAGTTTCCTTCTCGTCTTATAGAATGGCTGAAGGAGTTCACACAAATGCCAGACACACCGCCAGAGTCTGAACGAAATGGTGGAAGCTTTGAAGAGACAGATAACCGGGTTTTAGAAATTTTAGCGCAACAGTGGCAAGATAATGAAGCCTTGTGTAAGAGAATAAAACGAAGAGAAGCCATTGGGAAGGCAAGGACTCCTTGATTCAGGTATAATAAAACCTGTTGAATGTACCTGCCCCAATCCCATAACAGCTAACATCATAGTGCCATTTTAGGGGAAACAACCGAGGATGTATCGATTTTTAGTAGTGACATAAAGACTGCCGCCGAATTGGGAAAATGGTCGGAAGAAACATCTTTGAATTAAAGTTAGTGGGGGGCGCGAAACATACCTTGAGACCCTCAGTAAGTCCCAAACACTTGATGAACTGGCTAACAGTCTAGCACAGTGCTATTGGGAGCAGAATAGCGCGAGGTTCTTTAGGGAGAGGCCCAATGCATTATTACAGAAGCATGGCGAATAAACTGAATCCTTTTCTGACAGCATTATGAAAATGGACTTACAAAACATATGAACCAACGCAGAATGTGGAGGCTGATGAAGTGATTCGGCGTGAGGCAGACAATAGGGCTCTGGATGTGTTTCTAAGAGGTATTTCTGATGATATATTGCGGAGGGTTGGAAAGGAGATCCCAATTGACCTATCTGTTGCCATTAGGATTGCTATGCAACTGGAGGAGATCGACATTGCCACACGAAGGCAGAGTGATCATGGTGTTTCTTCTTCTTAAGTGAAATGTTTTAGACAAGGGCTCACACGTCACACCAGGAAACAATGTCGTCAGCCTCAATGCTATAAACGAGGAGAGGATGACCATGAAGCACGCGACTGTTGGAAGAAAGCAGGGCACAAGCAGCTTCCTAATAATCGAGAGTTGAACGGGTGTTGGAGTGCCCCATCTGTCGAGTGGCATTCCCAGTAGAACACAAGACCGCAGAAACGAATGCAGAGACAGACTGTTGTTTGCTAGGCATAGTAAATGGTAGAGAACATATGTTTCTGGTGGACACAGGGGCTCAGGTTTCAGTAATTAATCTGGATCTCCTGGGCGGAAAGACACAGCAGTCGCCATGGTATCAATTACATGGAGTTGATGATAACGATGTGAAGTCACTGGAGGCCACGCTGTTCAGTTGTAACGTGGGAAATAAGTGTTTTCGATAACACGAACAATTATTACCGGGTGTGGTGAGGGGTCTTCTGCGGTCCTGCCACTCGACTTCAATGCTAAACACCACGCAAAAATTTACCTTTTACAGCGTAAAATTCAACTTGGTGGAACATTGTTTCCGGCAGCAGTGCATGTGTTACACTGTCGCAAGGTGGTACCATATAAACTGCGGACACAGACAATGAAGATCAATTTGCATGACCCGATACCGCAAATTACAGGGAAGTTGATCTGGATAAGCACAGGTGTGGACATAGCTAAGGATTTATTATATGTTGTAGGGCCACTGGAAACTAATGAAGAATTTAATAAGTCACACTGTTTAGTGTTGTTGTGGTCTTCAGTCCTGAGACTGGTTTGATGCAGCTCTCCATGCTACTCTATCCTGTGCAAGCTTCTTCATCTCCCAGTACCTAATGCAACATACATCCTTCTGAATCTGCTTAGTGTATTCATCTCTTGGTCTCCCCCTTCGATTTTTACCCTCCACGCTGCCCTCCAATACTAAATTGGTGATCCCTTGATGCCTCAGAACATATCCTATCAACCGATCACTTCTTCTGGTCAAGTTGTGCCACAAACTTCTCTTCTCCCCAATCCTATTCAATACTTCCTCATTAGCTATGTGACCTACCCATCTAATCTTCAGCATTCTTCTGTAGCACCACATTTCGAAAGCTTCTATTCTCTTCTTGTCCAAACTACACTCCTGGAAATTGAAAAAAGAACACCGTGAATTCATTTTCCCAGGAAGGGGAAACTTTATTGACACATTCCTGTGGTCAGATACATCACATGATCACACTGACAGAACCACAGGCACATAGACACAGGCAACAGAGCATGCACAATGTCGGCACTAGTACAGTGTATATCCACCTTTCGCAGCAATGCAGGCTGCTATTCTCCCATGGAGACGATCGTAGAGATGCTGGATGTAGTCCTGTGGAACGGCTTGCCATGCCATTTCCACCTGGCGCCTCAGTTGGACCAGCGTTCGTGCTGGACGTGCAGACCGCGTGGGACGACGCTTCATCCAGTCCCAAACATGCTCAATGGGGGACAGATCCGGAGATCTTGCTGGCCAGGGTAGTTGACTTACACCTTCTAGAGCACGTTGGGTGGCACGGGATACATGCGGACGTGCATTGTCCTGTTGGAACAGCAAGTTCCCTTGCCGGTCTAGGAATGGTAGAACGATGGGTTCGATGACGGTTTGGATGTACCGTGCACTATTCAGTGTCCCCTCGACGATCACCAGTGGTGTACGGCCAGTGTAGGAGATCGCTCCCCACACCATGATGCCGGGTGTTGGCCCTGTGTGCCTCGGTCGTATGCAGTCCTGATTGTGGCGCTCACCTGCACGGCGCCAAACACGCATACGACCATCATTGGCACCAAGGCAGAAGCGACTCTCATCGCTGAAGACGACACGTCTCCATTCGTCCCTCCATTCACGCCTGTCGCGACACCACTGGAGGCGGGCTGCACGATGTTGTGGCGTGAGCGGAAGACGGCCTAACGGTGTGCGGGACCGTAGCCCAGCTTCATGGAGACGGTTGCGAATGGTCCTCGCCGATACCCCAGGAGCAACAGTGTCCCTAATTTGCTGGGAAGTGGCGGTGCGGTCCCCTACGGCACTGCGTAGGATCCTACGGTCTTGGCGTGCATCCGTGCGTCGCTGCGGTCCGGTCCCAGGTCGACGGGCACGTGCACCTTCCGCCGACCACTGGCGACAACATCGATGTACTGTGGAGACCTCACGCCCACGTGTTGAGCAATTCGGCGGTACGTCCACCCGGCCCCTCCGCATGCCCACTATACGCCCTCGCTCAAAGTCCGTCAACTGCACATACGGTTCACGTCCACGCTGTCGCGGCATGCTACCAGTGTTAAAGACTGCGATGGAGCTCCGTATGCCACGGCAAACTGGCTGACACTGACGGCGGCGGTGCACAAATGCTGCGCAGCTAGCGCCATTCGACGGCCAACACCGCGGTTCCTGGTGTGTCCGCTGTGCCGTGCGTGTGATCATTGCTTGTACAGCCCTCTCGCAGTGTCCGGAGCAAGTATGGTGGGTCTGACACACCGGTGTCAATGTGTTCTTTTTTCCATTTCCAGGAGTGTATTTACCGTCCAGGTTTCACTTCCTTACATGGCTACACTCCATACAAATACTTACAGAAATGACTTCCTGACACTTAAATCTATACTCGATGTTAACAAATTTCTCTTCTTCAGAAACGCTTTCCTTGCCATTGCCATTCTACATTTTATATCCTCACTACTTCGACCATCATCAGTTATTTTGCTCCCCAAATAGCAAAACTCCTTTACTACTTTAAGTGTCTCATTTCCTAATCTAATACCCTCAACATCACCCGACTTAATTCGACTACATTCCATTATCCTAGTTTTGCTTTTGTTGATGTTCATCTTATATCCTCCCTTCAAGACACCCTCCATTCCGTTCAACTGCTCTTCCAAGTCCTTTGCTGTATCTGACAGAATTACAATGTCATCAGCGAACCTCATAGTTTTTATTTCTTCTCCATGGATTTTAATACCTACTCCGAATTTTTCTTTTGTTTCCTTTACTGCTTACTCAGTATACAGATTGAATAACATCGGGGAGAGGCTACAACCCTGTCTTACTCCCTTCCCAACCACTGCTTCCCTTTCCTGTCCCTCGACTCTTATAACTGCCATCTGGTTTCTGTACAAATTGTAAATAGCCTTTCGCTCCCTGTATTTTACCCCTGCCAGCTTTAGAATTTGAAAGAGAGTATTCCAGTCAACATTGTCAAAAGCTTTCTCTAAGTCTACAAATGCTAGAAACGTAGGTTTGCCTTTCCTTAATCTTTCTTCTAAGATAAGTCGTAAGGTCAGTATTGCCTCACGCGTTCCAGTATTTCTACGGAATCCAAACTGATCTTCCCCGAGGTCGGCTTCTACTAGTTTTTCCATTCGTCTGCAAAGAATTCGTGTTAGAATTTTGCAGCTGTGGCTTATTAAACTGATTATTCAGTAATTTTCACATCTGTCAACACCTCTTTCTTTGGGATTGGAATTATTATATTCTTCTTGAAGTCTGAGGGTATTTCGCCTGTTTCATACATCTTGCTCACCAGATGGTAGAGTTTTGTCAGGACTGGCTCTCCCAAGGCCGTCAGTAGTTCCAATGGAATGTTGTCTACTCCGAGGGCCTTGTTTCGACTCAGGTCTTTCAGTGCTCTGTCAAACTCTTCACGCAGTATCGTATCTCCCATTTCATCTTCATCTACATTCTCTTCCATTTCCATAATATTGTCCTCAAGTACATCGCCCTTGTATAGACCCTCTATATACTCCTTCCATCTTTCTGTTTTCCCCTCTTTGCTTAGAACTGGGTTTCCATCTGAGCTCTTGATGTTCATACAAGTGGTTCTCTTATCTCCAAAGTCTCTTTAATTTTCCTGTAGGCAGTATCTATCTTACCCCTAGTGAGACAAGCCTCCACATCCCTCCATTTGTCCTCTAGCGATCCCTGCTTAGCCATTTTGCACTTCCTGCTTTCTCATTTTTGAGACGTTTGTATTCCTTTTTGCCTGTTTCATTTACTGCATTTTTATATTTTCTCCTTTCATCAATTAAATTCAATATTTCTTGTGTTACCCAAGGATTTCTACTAGCCCTCGTCCTTTTACCTACTTGATCCTCTGCTGCCTTCACTACTTCATCCCTCAGAGCTAACCATTCATCTTCTACTGTATTTCTTTCCCCCATTCCTGTCAATTGTTCCCTTATGCTCTCCCTGAAACTCTGTACAACCTCTGGTTTAGTCAGTTTATCCAGGTCCCATCTCCTTAAATTCCCACCTTTTTGCAGTTTCTTCAGTTTTAATCTACAGGTCATAACCAATAGATTGTGGTCAGAGTCCACATCTGCCCCTGGAAATGTCTTACAATTTAAAACCTGATTCCTAAATCTCTGTCTTACCATTATATAATCTATCTGATACCTTTTAGTATCTCCAGGGTTCTTCCATCTATACAACCTTCTATCATGATTGTTAAACCAAGTGTTAGCTATGATTAAGTTGTGCTCTGTGCAAAATTCTACCAGGCGGCTTCCTCTTTCATTTCTTACCCCCAATCCATATTCACCTACTACGTTCCCTTCTCTCCCTTTTCCTACACTCGAATTCCAGTCACCCATGACTATTAAATTATCGTCTCCCTTCACTATCTGAATAATTTCTTTTATTTCATCATACATTTCTTCAATTTATTCGTCATCTGCAGAGCTAGTTGGCATATAAACTTGTACTACTGTAGTAGGTGTGGGCTTCGTATCCATCTTGGCCACAATAATGCGTTCACTATGCTGTTTGTAGTAGCTTACCCGCATTCCTATTTTCCTATTCATTATTAAAGCTACTCCTGCATTACCCCTATTTGACTTTGTGTTTATAACCCTGTAGTCACCTGACCAAAAGTCTTGTTCCTCCTGCCACCGAACTTCACTAATTCCCACTATATCTAACTTTAATCTATCCATTTCCCTTTTTAAAATTTCTAACCTACCTGCCCGATTAAGGGACCTGACATTCCACGCTCCGATCCGTAGAGCGCCAGTTTTCTTTCTCCTGATAACGACATCCTCTTGAGTAGTCCACGCCCGGAGATCCGAATGGGGGACTATTTTACCTCCGGAATATTTTACCCAAGAGGACGCCATCATCATTTAATCATACAGTAAAGCTGCATGCCCTCGGGAAAAATTACGGCAGTAGTTTCCCCTTGCTTTCAGCCGTTCGGAGTGCCAACACAGCAAGGCCGATTTGGTTATTGTTACAAGGCCAGATCGGTCAATCATCCAGACTGTTGCCCTTCCAACTACTGAAAAGGCTGCTGCCCTTCTTCAGGAACCACACGTTTGTCTGGCCTCTCTACAGATACCCCTCCGTTGTGGTTGTACCTACGGTACGGCTATCTGTATCGCTGAGGCACGCAAGCTTCCCCACCAACGGCAAGGTCTATGGTTCATGGGGGGGAAACTGTTTTGGATGCTGAAGTATAGAAAGTGTCAATGACGTGGATACATATTTTATGGTTCCAGTCAGTCTCGATAATTTTGGCAAGGATGAAGTGTGTCTCACAAAGGATTTACTAATGCTGATCTGAATACTTTGGAGGAAGATAACCTGGGTTGGTCAAATGAGGACCGCTGCCGCAAGCAAACCGGCAATGTATCTACATTATGTGTGAAAGTGAAGTATTTATAGGGAAATAATAGAAAACCAATGGGAACTTTCTTACTGCAGTCCATGGATTGTTTAATCCGAGTGGTCCGTTACCAGCGACGCTACACATAGAATACCACCAAGGAATATTGCTCCAATGTTCAAGAGAGCGTATTGAGTTCCGAAGTGTATGCAACCACTAATGGAACAATTTATTGACCACCAGTTAGCTGACGATATTAATGAGTATAGTGATAGTCACCAAAGGATATCGGTAATTTTGGTCACATAGATGTCACCAGACTGCACTAAAAATACAGATTTTGCTGTGACTACCGATACCGTAGTGGATGAACGATCACCCATGCATATCTGATGCCAAAAATAACAGATACTGTCGACAGTTTTGGTCAGTGTAACCATTTCTCCACAATGGAGTTAGACAGAGGTTATATTCTGATAGAAGTAGCGCCAGAGGATCGACAGAAGACAGCTTTTTCCATCCGTGGAGGTCGTTTCCAATATGGTCGAACGCCATTCGGACTCAAGAATACATTTGCCACCATTCAGAGATTATTGGATGCTGTACTCAGAGGATTAAATATATGATCTATCTAGTGTTTGCAAGGAACATGGAAAGGCGTGTACGACAATTGGCAAAAAGAACGACTAATGCTAAGCATCGATAAATGTCATTTTGCAGTAACAGAAGGAAATTATCATGGACAAATGGCGTCACGGCCAAACTTTACAAATGTTCCCCTGAATTTTATTCATATAATATGTGAGAGATGGCCGCGGTGGCCGATCGGTTCTAGGCGCTTCAGTCCGAAACAGCGCAATTGCTACGGTGGCGGGTTCCAATCCTGCCTCGGGCATGGATGTGTGTGATGTCCTTAGGTTAGCTAGGTTTAAGTAGTTCTAAGTTCTAGGGGACTGATGACCTCACATGTTAAGTCCCATAGTGCTCAGGGCCATTTGAACCATCTGAAGAACCATCCCAACTCTTCAAAACCTTGTAATGTTCTACGTGTTTAGACGAGCTGTGCGGCCTTCTAGGTTTGGTACTGAGGAGAGGTGAATTTACTTGCTTGTCTGCGTGTGAGTCACCGTGGCAAGGATGCCACACAGTCATTCCATGTAAGCCTGGGTACACAAGTGGTCAGTGCATAGCTGTATATGGGTAATCACAGAGCAAGGGGACTTGGATGGTAGATGCTCATATGGCTTGACAGTAGAACACGCACTAGTAAATGCGGCGTTTAAGGCAGTCAAAAATATGGCTACATACAACACTTAGAAATTCAATAGTAAATCACAGTTCCATAGCAGAGGATATCTGAATACATCTTCCCTCTCAAATAAATGAGACGCATGCAGTGAAACAAAAATATTTTAAATATCTTAAAAACTACAGAAGTTATCAATGAACCACAAAATTGATAACTCCTAAATACTTCCTGTGATTTCATCAGAGAATGTCTCAAATGATAGCACTAGGCTATAGTTATCATACCTGAAAGCTACAGATCTGTGTGTATTTTATTTATAGACTTACAACGTTTTATGTATTTTTCACTACGCAGATGTCGTAATCTCCACAACTACAGATCTGTGTGTATTTTATTTATAGACTTACAACGTTTTATGTATTTTTCACTACGCAGATGTCGTAATCTCCACAACAACACAGCAGCTATATGCGTCATGGCATGCCTCAGATCCTGTCTTACTTGTGTAGTTATCTAACGAATACTTTTTGTCATTTTTAACGTAAGCACACATTCACGAGGATTCTGTTTTATTTATTTATGATCAAACTATTATTTTTACTTATTGTAAATAATTTAAATGGAACTGGACGTTAATAACATTCCTTATACTAAATATTGTAATAATATGTCGGTTTAACGCATAAGATGGTCACGTTAAATAAAATCAAGTCATTAGAACCTAAGAATACTGTGTATTTTGGTGGCGATGGCCTTTAGTCAGTGCGAATGAGGAAGTGACGGAACGCTACTAGAACGCAGAGCTGAGACGAATGCTGGACATAAACACTTAGTTCCGGGAGTCAGAAGAAGACAGATCAGCCTGTTGTAATTTGCAGTCTTCAGATGTAAAGCTGATACGTTTTGGGTTGTAATTTGCCACTCGAGTACTCTAATTTTCGAAGGGACTTTAACTTTCGCGAGTACTAAATGTGATCCAGTTATAAAGTTTGATTTTTTTCTGCTTGCGTTATGGAATTAAGATTGGACAGAGCATGAGTTTCTACTTAGGTATGTAAATATAGAGATCTCTATACTAAATTCTAAATTGTTTTGAACTGATGAATATTTTATGTTTTGTGATCCCAGAATAGTGCTTAGTTTTCCTACGTCCTTGATGACTAGCTAGCTTTTACGCACCCTGCTGCCAAACTGTGGTGCACTTAGTGCTGTTTTACTGTTTTTTAAATAAGGTTTTACTTGCGTCTATTTTACAATTGTTGATTGTAGGGACATCTTTTCATATATTTGCTATTTTCTGATTGAATAAACCAACAATTATTCATCATCATTCTCCGTTGTCGTCTACATCAATTTCAGATGTTAGAATAAAACCATTTTCTTTACTTATTTCTTATGTTCCATGTTTAATATATATGATTATTTTATTAATTCGTAATTCTAACCTATGCATGGACTATTTGACCGCAAGATCACGGGAACAAATTTTCTGCGAGTTTAAGTGCTAGGTATGAAAGCAGACACGTATAGCTCGATGCTAGGACATGTAAGGGATCCGTGATCCCACGAACATAGATATTAGTGTCAGATGCCCAGGTCGATAACGCACAGGAGTCGATTGTCGAGCGGTGCATGAGGCACGGAGACAAGTGTCGAGTGAGCGGTAGTACTAGAGAGTGTCGAACGAGCGGTGGTGCGGGAGAGACAGGCAAGAATGGTGGTCGAGTGAGTTGTAAACGGTAAAATTCACCTGAGTATGACGAGTGAGCACGTCCCCCTGATCGTCGTGGGGTTGACCCTCACTAATACCGATTCGCGAGTGATATGAAACAGAAAGTGACAAGTGCCGAATTACATGTTTCGCGTCAACTGCGTCGGCCAGCAACAACCATGGATTGCAGTGAGGATTGTTGTGAATGTTAACCATCAGCATTGCTTGTGACGAAGTACTGAAAATCAGCAACTAATAAAAAGATATAACTGTAATTAGATGTGTAAGGCGAAGATAGCAACTGAATCAGAAATTGTGTGTTAGTAGGAAATATATATATCAGTTTGTACATCGCAACCTTTATGGTCCTTAATAATAGACAAACTTTCAATCATTCCACTACTCAGTCTCAGGACAGCCGCACTCGGTTGAAATACCCCCGAAACCACAGCAGAAAAACCGATAGCCTTTCATCCATTAAGCACACGGTCATATAATCATAATAATTAACTGTTTGGCGGCTTCGATAAACTACACAATATCCAGTAATGGAATTAAACGGGGGTGTTTCATGTTGGCGACCGTGACAGGAGAGTTAAAATCTTCGGATCCGAGCAATGGTTTACTAAGCACCATTTTTGTTTTCAGTGGAAAGATGTTGGCATTTATCGGACGATTTTAGTGCAAAAATAATTCGGTATTGTCGTTATCGTTACTGAAATTAGATTATTTCAATTAGAAACAATGTAATGTAACGTATTTATGGTGAAATTATAAATCGCGGGAACGAAGCACATTATTTAGACAATACAGTGCAAAAGTGACTGAGGAACAGTAAACGATTTGTTTATACGAGTTTAAATGACAAGAGCAATGTTAATAAACAATGTATTGAAGTATGGACAAGAAAACTTGTGTGAATTGCTGTAAAATTCATACTCTAAGAAAAGGCGCGTTTGTGCATAATCTCAAGTGAACCAGCCAAAATTCCGTTACGAAAGTATCGGGAGAATGTTTCCAAGTGACTTTGTATCTGAAATTATGTTTTGAACGGTGTAAATCGCTCAATTTGATGTGGCCCCATAAACTGTTACTGCATTTGCGAGTTTTGACTGTGGCGTAATTGTTGGATGACGTCACCCAGACTGTGAGCGGCTAGCCAAAAAATCTGAAGCAGTGAAGAAGTTCCACACGCCGCGACAGCAAGGATTTGGATAGCGGAGATGTACCACACTGACCGGTGACTACAGCAGAGTCAAGTGGTTTAAGTAGAAACAACGACGACGCGGAGTTCGACATCTAGTGGCGAACCCCCGAAGTATACGACGCCTGCGCCACCTACCCGCCAATCAACGAAATACGTGACAGCAGCTTCGTCCCGTCGCCAACCACCGACCTACGAGACTGCGTCAGCGCGATTCGCTGCGAGCTTCGCTTTGCACATGGCACTACACACCAGCTACAATTACGCTTCGCCTGACAGATGCCGCGCCGGAGGAGCCAACGCCAACACGACTAGCAGTCGACTTCAAACGTCAAAACATCGCGACTTCGACGTGTGTCGGGGGGGTGAGTGAAGACGATTTGCTGGCGCGAGACTAATTAATATTGCACTATCTTCAGAACGCGGAAGGAACTTCAAGTTAAATTTGTCAATTGCAGGAAATATAAAAACAATATTTTTTTAAACATTTCTTTGCGAATTTGCTCTGATTCATGGTATGCTATTATGCACGTGTCTTCACGCTATACAGCACAGAATAGTGCCTCATTTGCATAATTTATTGTAAACTACATGTTTATATGTCTTCTAAGTTGTGTGTATATTACTTTGAGAGTTTGTGTATAAATGCAGTCATTAATGTTTGTTCTGGTAGGTTTCTGTAATTTATGGTGTTCAATGGAGAGGTCTATTTTGCCAGTCTGGGGTAACCTTAATACAGTGAAGTATTATTTAATTTTTAGCTAATTAATGAGAGTTTGGATTACTAGGAGGTTATTTTTTTTCTTTTTTTTTCTTTTCTTGTCTGTGCATCGTGGATAGTTGAGAATGGATCCTGAATTGAAAGAAAAGGTTGTGGAAGAGGTAGTTATAAAAATGGAGATATGGAAGGAGGACAAGGATGAGTCAGGAATTGGTAGTATTGGAATGTCAATGAACAGCTCATTGGGTCATTCAACCGGTTACTCGGAGACACCAGTAAAACCTATTGGAAAAGAATTGAATCCAGAGGATGGAGAATCGCAGTTAACAATATTTAAGATGCTCCAAGAAATCAGGAACGAAAACAAAGATATCAAGAAAGGTATAGCAGAGATGTCCCAAGAAAACCAAGAAAGCTTAAGGAAAGGACTGCGGGAATTCCAGGAACAGATGAGAATAACTCTTCAGGAGAGAGATGACAAGCTACAGGTGAAGGTAGATCGATTCCGTGAAGAGATGAACGATATGAAAGTAGAGATAATCGGAAAAGCTGAGGGGATGTCGAGGACTTCAAAACTGAATTGGAAGGGAGAATACAAGAAATGGAAGCACACCAGAACCAACAGATTGAAGATGTGGTACAAATACAACAGCGGTGCCAGGTTACTATTGGAGAATTGGGAAACAGGCAAGCAAAATTGGAGGAGACTGTGGAACAAATAGTCACAAATGAGATCAAGCAGCTGCAGGAGGGAGTCCAACAGCTAGAAACTAAAACCGAAGAGATTGATAGGAAGATAAATAGTGCCATCTTAACAGTAGGGGAGGGCAAGTTCATTACACTAGTAAATGCTGATAATAAGTATACCCAGACCCACATCAGACAAAAATATAAACCCAAAGGGGCATTGCATCCAATGATATTTACTAAGTGGTCACGAGGAGTTTTCCCAGCACAATTACGAGATGCAGATAGGATTCAGTTCGCAATAGACAGAATGGAAGGTGAAGCTTTCACCTGGGGAGTTAGGAAGAAAGAAGAAGTTACCAGCTACAGTCAATTTGAGAAAGAGTTTTTAAAGAAATACTGGTCCAAAACTTGAGGATTTGCTGCATCGCAAGTCCCTTAACACCTGGAGAGGCACCTTGAGAGAATTTACTGGGCATCTATGGGAGTTGAATGAAACACTGGAGCAGCCATTGAATGACGACATAATGATATAAGCAATTAAAAGGATGTTAAGTCACAGGATGCAGGAAAACTTGTCTGGAAGCCTGATTAAATATAAAGATACCTTAATGGAAGTACTGGAGCAGTTAGAAACTATTCGTGCACAGGAAAATGACCAGATGCGTGGTCAGGACCAAGGTCGAAATAATTAGTGTCAAAGTCAGCTTAATGGCCCACCGAATTACAGAGGTAGAGGTGGGGGTAATGGATATAGGAACCATGGAAATGGTCGACAGTTTTACCACAATCATAAGAGAGATGATGATGACATGAATTATGAGAGGAGAGAAGATAGACAAAGGGATCATGAGGTACAAATTGAAGAAATAAGAGACTCAGTAAACTAAACGGCGCTCTGGATGTGGTCCAATCGGGAGTGAGACCTATTAGGACCAATATTAATCTTATTAGACATGATGAGGGAGGTGACTTAAGAGAAGACTTAATGGAGGAAAGTCAGCAAATTTCCAAAGAACCTGTGTTACCCATGGTTAAGATTAGAATGTACAGTCTGGATGTTGATGCTCTGGTAGACACTGGAAGTGAAGCTTGTGCTATATCCCAGAAACTATATGAACAATTATTAAATACCAAAGTCAGTTTACCAAGTTTTCGAGTGGTGGGTGTGAGAGTTGTGAATGCTGTTGGTGATAAAAGCAAGCCCATTAAAGAGCAGGTGTTAGTTAGCTTTGAAGTAGATGGAGAAGAATATGAAGGATGTTCTTAGTGGTGCCAGGGTTGAACCTGCCGGTCATTTTGGGGACTGACTGGTTGAACAAGGTGGAAGCAGTAGTCAGGTTTGACGAAGGCATCGTGGAGGTAAAAGGAAAAGGAGGAGAAATGAAGAGGCTGATATTTACAGAAAGGGGTGAAGCAGCAGATGAGGAGGAATTTAAACGGGTGAGCTTATGTTGGGAGGAGAAGCCAGCAGCAGAAAAGCGAGAAGGGGAACCCGAGGAAGAATGTATGCTGATATTCTATGAGGGATTAGTACAAGAGGATCAACACCGAGAAGATATGATAGGCAAGAAACTGTAAAAGATGACACACTTGGAAGAAGAGATTCAGAGGAAATTGGCTGCAATACTGCGTAAACATCAGAAGGTCTTCTCCCAACAGCCTGGCGTTATGAGAGGGGTAGTGTGTAAATTAAAGATAAAGGTTCACAAACCATTCAATATCAAACAATACCCCATTCCTTAAGCAAGAAGGAGGGCAGTGGAAGAAGAAATTCAGAAGATGGTAGACCTTGGCATCATAGAGAGAGTGAATAGTCAATACAATAGTCCACTATTTGTGGTAGATAAAAAGGATGGGAAGGTGAGAATAGTTTTGGATGCATGCACGTTAAACCGGATTATTGAGCCAGAACGAGACAAACCGGAGATGATAGAGGAGATAATCCAAAAATTTCGAGGGGCAAAGATAATCAGTAGTATTGACTTGACTGCACTTCTCGCCAGTATACAGCTTTTACATATGCTGGTAGGAGTTACCAGTTTAGGATTTTGCCATTCGGGCCTAATGTATCTGTTTCGGAATTTATTCGAGCACTGGATAAAAGTTTAGGTGCGGAGCTGCTAAAGAAAGTTACTGTCTATGTAGATGATGTATTGATTACGAGTGAAACGTGGGAAGAGCTTTGGACAAATTAGATGCCGTGTTAGAAGCATTTGAGGCGGCAGGAGTGACAGCAAACCTAGATAAGTCAGAGTTTGGCAAATCGCAGATAAAATTTTTGGGCCACGTAATTTCAGAGGTTGGTATCTACCCTGACCCGAGCAAATTGGAGGCAATTAGGCAGTTTCCACGGCCAAGTAGTAAAAAACATTTGAGAGCGGTTTTTGGAATCTGCGAATTCTCAGAAAATTCATAAAGCAGCCAGTACTAAATGCACCAAATTTGAAGAAGCTAACTAAGGCGAAGATGTCATGGCATTGGAATGAGGAATTTCAAGAGGAATATGAGGAGATTAAAGAAACTGTATGCAATGTAGAGATACTTTGCCATCCGGACTTTACTAAAGACTTCTATTTGGGGGCAGACAGCTCGGATTAGGGATTGGGCATACATTTATACCAAGTGGATAAAAACGGGGAGAACGAGATCATAAAACTATAGCCTTTGGTAGCAGAAGTCTGAATGCATGGGAAAGACAATATTCTATTACCAAAGAGGAAGCGCTTGCAATAGTTAGGGTCTTCAAACGATTCCATTACTACTTAGCTGGAAGTCATGTAAAAGTGGTCACAGACCACAAAGCCCTGACATTTTTAACAACCAGTAAGCTGAGACATAGTCGCTTGATAAGATGGGTCCTTGTCCTGCAAGACTACGACTTTGAAGTAATATACAAGCCTGGTAGAACCAACACAATACCAGATGCGCTATCAAGACTGCCACTTGATTCATGGCGAATAGTGATGAGCAGACCACAAGGTGAAGAAATTAGGATTAACTTGATGAAGGGAGTGCAACATGAAGAGTTCGTAAGGAGATTTCTGAAAAATGTACTTACTCTTTCTTTTAAACATTAGAAGCCGGCCGCTGTGGCCGAGCGGTTCTAGGCGCTTCAGTCCGGAACCGCGCTGCTGCTACGGTCGCAGGTTAAAATCCTGCCTCAGGCATGGATGTGTGTGATGTCCTTAGGTTAGTTAGGTTTAAGTGGTTCGAAGTCTAGGGGACTGATGACCTCAGATGTTAAGTCCCATAGTGCTTAGAGCCATTTGAAATACTTTTGAAATATTAGAATATAGCTACACTTTACCTTCTGGGATTCTATAAATATAACTTGATGAATTATAACTGAAAAGTTCCATACGTTTTAAAATATCTACTATTCACTCGTTCTTTGAAACATTACAATACCGCTACGCTTCTAGGGACATTTTCGTAGCATTTCTGTCTTAAGCTAACGGACTGTTAAGTAAATGTATGAGATTCTATTTCAGTTCATATTTTTAGTCATATTTATTTCTGATATTGTATTCAGTGCTATTAATTTCTTGTATTATAATTCATTCCCTTGCATTGTAATTGGAAATAAACGAAAACGATGAATCTTAATTCTTGTGTGCTGAGCACATACTAGTCCCAACTTTCTAAATTATTTGACTCACAAATAACACTGAGAGATACAGAGAAAATGATTTCTGTGAGAATATTTTCGATGTTTTGTGTACAACTTGTGTCTTGAACAACTCAAACTACTAAGCAACGCATCGTAGTCTTCTCTTAGCCGAGCGGTCTAAGGCGCTGCACTCATCGACTGTGCGGCTGGTCCCGGAGGAGGTTCGAGTCCTCCCTCGGGGATGGGTGTGTCTGTGTATCCTTAAGATAATTTAGGTTAAGTAGTGTGTAAGCTTAGGGACTGATAACTTAGCAGTTAAGTCCCATAACATTTCACACACATTTGAACGTTTTTTTGTAGTCTTCTCTGTTAAAACTTGCAGCACATATTATGTGAACTAGAGCTGCCACGGTAAATGCAAGTGAGGTTAAGAGGACAGTAATATTAACTCATATCCCTCGCATGTCGGTATCACTTTCTGAACCAGTGTGACACACCTTCGTAACGTGTAGTTGTGTGGTGATGCTCGACTATGATGTAACTGCCTCGAAACCTTGTGACGTAAATCAAATTTCCCTTATATTTGGATGGGGCCCTAAACTCGGCAGTCATTTTCACCTTCATATTTTTATCATCGTCAACAACTACACTGCCTAAGCGGGACGTGCAAGCAGCGCCAACTAGAATGATTCCCCTCAGCCAGTGAGTCTTAAGAGCTTAAAACGCATTTTCCAATAAAGAAGCACTTCTCTTCGCTATTGTATTCTTGACAGGAGGTTCTCAAAACAGCGACAACAGTTTCCGGGCCCACGTTACTCTTGTACTTTCAGTCACCCTTCTGGTCGGCATGAGCATGTCCTCAAAGACAGTACTTGCATTCACTGACATTCATATATTGTAAAAAGCCACAAAAGTGAGTGGGTGGCAAGCTAGGAGGCACCAAGTATTTACCTGTCACCGCAGTCAGGTACTGCATCATGCGACGGCTGCGTCCTACCGCCATGCTTCAGGTAATTGGTTGCACCTGGTACTCAAATACAGGTAAAAAGCTCGGACATGCTTTATACGTATCGGCTGCTCGTCAAATTTTAATTGAGTGATATCAAATAGCAGATAAGACTGCGAGCGTCGTCGAATATTATTAACTGCTCACAACTAATATTGTTATCTCATACGGGATAACGACGATGCAAATTATCTGAATCTGCTAGTTTAATTTTTCGTGTCAACAGCGTAAGGACACCAAGCAATGAATAGTTAATTTTTCATTAGAGATGGTATGATACTCGCTTTACTGATATTCAGTGGGACTAATGAGTTCGAGATTAGCCCGCAGGTTGCTGCATATATGATTGTGCAACTATCAGTAGCTTTACCTGCATGGAAAACCTCAGTCAACTAAAGCTGTTAACATACATCGCTGCAGCACTTCTCCCTACAATCTTCTAGTGCGTTAATTTCACTCTCTTAGACGTTGAGCTTGCAGTACTGAAGACATCGAGTAAAACCAAATTTTGCCATCTGTTTTCTTAATAAATTTGCATTTACATGATTAAGTAGTGCATGTGGCTTAGTATGTTCATCATGACAAATGAAGTGGATTGCTGTACAGAAAGACATATACGCCATCCGTCCACAAAGATTCGAGACTGATTATATTACTGTCGTATATCGATAAGAGATTTCCAATTGACTCCGTATTTCTAGATTTACAGGAGACTTTTTAACAGTACCTTACAAGCGACTTGTAATCAAAATTCCGTGCTTATGGAATATCGTCTCAGTTACACGATTTCCCGCGCCCGGGTTCCCGGGTTCGATTCGATTCCCCGAGGGGTCAGGGATTTTCTCTGCCTCGTCATGACTGGGTGTTGTGTGATGTCCTTAGGTTAGTTAGGTTTAAGTATTTCTAAGTTCTAGGGGACTGATGACCATAGCTGTTAAGTTCCATAGTGCTCAGAGCCAGTTACACAATTGGATTCATGATTTCCTGTCAAAGAGGTCATAGTTCATAGTAACTGACGGAAAGTCAGTAAAACAGATGTGATTTCTGGCGTTCCCCGAGGTACTTTTATAGGCCCCTACTGCTCCTTACCTGTATAAAAGATTTAGGAGACAATCTGAACAGCCGCCTTCGGTTGTGTGCAGATGATCCTGTCGTTTACCGTCTAGTAAAATCGTCAGAAGATCAAAACAAATTGCAAAACGATTTAGAACAGATACTTGTATTGTTCTCAAATTGGCAATTGACCGTAAATAATAAAATGCGTGAGGTCATCCACATGAGTGTTAAAAGAATCCGTTAAGCTTCGGTTACACGATGTTGTTGTTGTTATCGTCTTCAGTCCTGAGACTGGTTTGATGCAGCTCTCCATGCTACTCATCTCCCAGTACCTACTGCAACCTACATCTTTCTGAATCTGTTTAGTGTATTCATTTCTTGGTCTCCCTCTACGATTTTTACCCTCCACGCTGCCCTCCAATGTTAAATTTGTGATCCCTTGATGCCTCAGAACATGTCCTACCAACCGATCCCTCCTTCTGGTCAAGTTGTGCCACAAACTTCTTTTCTCCCCAATTCTATTCAGTACCTCCTCATTAGTTATGTGATCTACCCGTCTAATCTTCAGCATTCTTCTGTAGCACCACATTTCGAAAGCTTCTATTCTCTTCTTGTCCAAACTATTTATCGTCCATGTTTCACTTGCGTATACGGCTACACTCCACACAAATACTTTCAGAAATGACTTCCTGACACTTAAATCTATACGCGATGTTAACAAATTTCTCTTCTTCAGAAACGCTTTCCTTGCCATTGCCAGTCTACATTTTATATCCTCCCTACTTCGACCATCATCAGTTATTTTGCTCCCCAAATAGCTAAACTCCCTTACTACTTTAAGTGTCTTATTTCCTAATCTAATTCCCTCAGCATCACCTGACTTAATTCGACTACATTCCATTATCCTCGTTTTGCTTTTGTTGATGTTCATCTTATATCCTACTTTCAAGACACTATCCATTCCGTTCAACTGCTCTTCCAAGTCCTTTGCTGTCTCTGACAGAATTACAATGTCATCGGCGAACCTCGTAGTTTTTATTTCTTCTCCATGGAATTTAATACCTACCTCGAATTTTTCTTTTGTTTCCTTCACTGCTTGCTCAATATACAGATTGAATAACATCGGGGACAGACTACAACCCTGTCTCACTCCCTTCCCAACCACTGCTTCCCTGTCATGTCCCTCGACTCTTATAACTGCCATCTGGTTTCTGTACAAATTGTAAATAGCCTTTCTCTCCCTGTATTTTACCCCTACAACCTTCAGAATTTAAAAGAGCATTCCAGTCAACATTGTCAAAAGCTTTCTCTAAGTCTACAAATGCTAGAAACGTAGGTTTGCCCTTCCTTAATCTAGCTTCTAAGATAAGTCGTAGTGTCAGTATTGCCACACGTGTTCCAACATTTCTACTGAATCCAAACTGATCTTCCCCGAGGTCGGCTTCTACTAGTTTTTCCATTCGTCTGTAAAGAATTCGCATTAGTATTTTGCAGCTGTGACTTATTAAACTGATAGTTCGGTAATTTTCACATCTGTCAACACCTGCTTTCTTTGGGATTGGAATTATTATATTCTTCTTGAAGTCTGAGGGTATTTCGCCTGTCTCATACATCTTGCTCACGAGATGGTAGAGTTTTGTCAGGACTGGCTCTCCCAAGGCTGTCAGCAGTTCCAATGGAATGTTGTCTGCTCCGGGTACCTTGTTTCGACTCAGGTCTTTCAGTGCTCTGTCAAGCACCTCACGCAGTATCGTATCTCCTATTTCATCTTCATCTACATCCTCTTCCATTTCCATAATATTGTCTTCAAGTACATCGCTCTCTATATACTCCTTCCACCTTTCTGCTTTCCCTTCTTTGCTTAGAACAGGGTTTCCATCTGAGCTCTTGATATTCATACAAGTGGTTCTCTTTTCTCCAAATGTGTTTTTAATTTTCATGTACGCAGTATCTATCTTACCCCTAGTGAGATAAGCCTCTACATACTTACATTTGTCTTCTAGCCATCCCTGCTTAACCATTTTGCACTTGCTGTCGATCTCATTTTTGAGACGTTTGTATTCCTTTTTGCCTGCTTCATTCACTGCATTTTTATATTTTCTCATTTCATCAATTAAATTCAACATTTCTTCTGTTACCCAAGGATTTCTACAAGCCCTCGACTTTTTACCTACTTGATCCTTTCTTAGCCCCAATCCATATTCACCTACTACGTTTCCTTCTCTCCCTTTTCCTAATACCGAATTCCAGTCACCCATGACTATTAAATTTTCGTCACCATTCACTATCTGAATAATTTCTTTTATTTCATCATACATTTCTTCAGTTTCTACGTCATCTGCAAAGCTAGTTGGCATATAAACTTGTACTACTGTAGTGGGTGTGGGCTTCGTATCTATCTTGGCCACAATAATGCGTTCACTATGCTGTTTGTAGTAGCTTACCCGCATTCCTATTTTCCTATTCATTATTAAACCTACTCCTTCATTACCCCTATTTGAGTTTGTGTTTATAACCCTGTAGTCACCTGACCAGAAGTCTTGTTCCTCCTGCCACTGAACTTCACTAATTCCCACTATATCTAACTTTAACTTGTCCATTTCCCTTTTTAAAGTTTCTAACCTACCTGCCCGATTAAGGGATCTGACATTCCACGCTCCGATCCGTAGATCGCCAGTTTTCTTTCTCCTGATAACGACGTCCTCCTGAGTAGTCCCCGCCCGGAGATCCAAATGGGGGACTATTTTACCTCCGGAATATTTTACCCAAGAGGACGCCATCATCACTTAATCATACAGTAAAGCTGCATGCCCTCGGGAAAAATTACGACCGTAGTTTCCCCTTGCTTTCAGCCGTTCGCAGTACCAGCACAGCAAGGCAGTTTTGGTTGTTGTTACAAGGCCAGATCAGTCAATCATCCAGACTGTTGCCCTTGCAACTACTGAAAAGGCTGCTGCTCCTCTTCAGGAACCACACGTTCGGCTGGCCTATCAACAGATACCCCTCCGTTGTGGTTGCACCTACGGTACGGCTATCTGTATCGCTGAGGCACGATAAATCAGTCAATTTCTAAAGACCATAAAGTCAGCTAAGTACCTGGGAATTACAGTTACGAACAACTTAAATTTGAAAGAAAGCACAGAAAATGTTGTCTGTAAGGCGAACCAAAACTGCGATTTATTGGCAGAACACTGTGTACTAAAGACACTGCCTACACTACGCTTGTCCGTCCTCTTTTAGTTCTGCTGTGCGGTTTGGGATCCTTACCAGATATGATTGACAGAGTACATTGAGAAAGTTCAAACAAGAACAGCACGTTTTGTATTATAGGGAAATAGGGGAATAATAGAGAATTATTGCGAAAGTGGTTGGATGAACCCTACGTCAGGCACTTAAGTTTCATTTGCAGAGTATCCCTGTAGATGTAGACATATTCGACATCAGTGCCGTAATTACATGGCAGCTTGAACTAACGACTGTGGGAAACAGATGCACATTCGACCAGTCAGTGGTGAGCAGGCAGTGTTATGTAGTGGACGTGCGGCCGCTGTGTGTCATTATGTTTACATCTACATCTACATCTACATAGATGCTCCGCAACCCACCATACGGTGCGTAGCAAAGCGTACCCTGTAGCATTACTAGCCATTTCCCTTCCTGTGCCACCCGCAAACAGAGCGAGGGATAAGATTATCTATATACCTGCGTGTGAGCCCTAATTTCTAGTATCTTGTCTTCGTGGCTGTTACGCGCAATGTATGTTGACGACAGCAGAATCGTTTGGCAGTCAGCTTCAGATGCCGGTTCTCTAAATTTTCTCAATGGTGTTTCTCGAAAAAGAACGTCGCCTTTTCTCCATTGATTCCCATTTGAGTTCCCGTAGCATTTCCGTAACACTTACGTGTTGTTTGAACCTACCGGTAACAAATCTAGCAACCCGCCTCTGAACTGCTTTGATGTCTTCCTTCAACCGACAGGGTACGGATCCCAAACAGTGGAGCAGTACTCAAGAATAGTTTGCACCAGCGTCCTATACGCATTCTCCTTTACAGGTGAACCACTCTTTCAAAACTTCTCCCAATAAACGTCTTTCTTACAACATTTCTCATTTGCTCGTTCCATTTCATATCGGTTTGCAGTTTTACGCCCAGATATTTAAACGACTTGACTGTGTCAAGCAGGATACTGGTAACAGAGTATCCGGACATCACAGGTTTTTCCTTGCTACTCATCCGCATTAACTTACATTTTTCCACATTTAGAGCTAGGTGCCACTCTTCATAGCAACTAGAAATTTTGTTCAAGCGGTCTTGTATCTTCCGACAGTCACTCAAATTGGTTCAAATGGCTCTGAGCATTACGGGACTTAACATATGAGGTCATCAGTCCCCTAGAACTTAAAACTACTTAAGCCTAACTAACCTAAGGACATCACACACATCCATGCCCGAGGCAGGATTCGAACCTACGACCGCAGCGGTCGCGCGGTTCCAGACTAAAGGTCCTAGAACCCCTAGGCCACTACGGCCGGCCAGTTACTCAACTTCGACACCTTACCGACACCACAGACACCACAGAATCATCAGCAAACAAACATAGATTGATGCCCACCCCGTCTGCCAAATCATTTATTAATATGCAGAACAACAGCAGTCCTATCAAACTTCCATGGGGCACTCCTGACGATACCCTTGTGTTGTTGAACACTCGCCGTCGAGGGCACCACACTGCATTCTATTACTTACGAAGTCTTCGAGCCACTCACATATCTGTGACCTTATTCCAAATTCTCGTGCCTTCGTTAACAGCCTGCAATAGGACAATGTGTCAAATGCTTTTCGGAATCTAGAAATATGGAATCTGCCTGTTGCCCTTCATCCATTGTTCGCAGTATATCAAATGGAAAAGGGCGAGCTGAGTTTCGTACGAGCGATGCTTTCTAAAACCATGCTGACTCGTAGACATAAGCTCCTCAGTCTGAAGAAAGTTTATTATATTGTTTTCGACCCGAGAATATGTTAACGCTTCTTATATACTGGAGTCACTAGCGCTTTTCTCCTGATGCTTGGGACTTTGTACTGGGCGAGAGACTCACAATAGATGCAGTGCCTTAGAGTACTCATTGTAAAACTGAATTGGGTTTCCGCCCTGACCAGGTGATTTATTTGCTTTCAAATATTTCAGTCGTTTCTCTACGCCAGGGACGCTTACTACTACGTCGTACATACAGGAGCCTGTTCGATGGTCAAATGAGAGTAAGTTTGTACGATCCTCCTGTGTGAACGATTTCCTGACTGCGAAATTTAAAACTTCGGCTTTCGTTGTGCTATCTTCAACTGCTACACCAGACTGGTCAACAAGGGACAATGAAAGCCTTACAGCGCTTAGCGATTTCACATAAGACGAGAACTTTTAACCTTCGCTTTTCCTCATTTGTGCGTTCCCTTTTGAACCGAGAGTGCAACAGCCTCTGCTTCCTCAGCATCCTCTGAGTTTCTTACTAGGCACAAAACTCTCCATTCAATCTGCTGCCCGTAATTCCTCTACATCTATCTTACTGGAACGAAGTCACGTCAATCCACTGTCTAAGTGAGATGCTAATAACTGCTTACCTGCTATACCTAGTAGAGACACTCTACTAGCCTTCTTGATGATTTATTGACTTTCGTAATCATAATTGCTATAGTGACGTCATGGTCGCTAATTCTCCTTTCTGTACTGACACCATCGGTCAATCTGTAGCTACAAGTTGCGTGTGGGCTACCGAGCTAGCTGCTCGAGACAGTTTTCAGAAAAAATGTTAAAAGGTATTTCACATGACTGTCTGTCTGTACCCCCCGCAATGAATCTATAGACATGCCAGTCTTTACTCTGTCAACATTTTTGCATCACAAATCGCAGTTGTGCAAAGAGCTAAGCGTCTCAAATGAAGTATTCGATACGTTCTCCAGAATGTTCTGAAGAAGAGAAAAGTGTGTACAAAGTTTTTTTTTAAAAAAAATCTTTATTTCATCATTATTGTGATACAAAGTAACCTACTACCTGAATACATTAGTAGGTCCTATTTTTTACTATTTCTAGGTTTCTATCTGCAGCTATTATTATGTTAACACTACAGGTTTTACTACAATCCATCACCACTATGGGGGTGTTCTGCTACTATGCTATACTATGTTATTACTGATGGTTAATTATTATAACTACTCTACCTACAGCGTTACAAGGGTGCCAGAGTACAATACAAACCTAATTTTTTGGCCATTCCCACTGAGCTAATCCCAGTGGGAGTGCCCCTGGCACTGGGCTGGCCGGTGACGTGGTCGCTGCAGTTCTATGCTATTCTATTATCCTAATTTGATCTTATAACTAACCTTAATCTAATGTCATGATCGGTGCATAGTCAAATCCGGTAGTGGTGTACTGCCCCCCAACCTATTCCGAAGACCTGGCGGATTCCAGCCGTGAAGCGACTGGCCTATTCCACGTCCCGGCGGAACAGGGGGGTGTACGCGACAAATCTGGTGTTTATTAATGATTGTTACGTAGATATTCTTTGAGGACTTTACTCGATATTTCACTAGTTAGTTGATTCAGAACGTTGAAGGTGTCTTCGTGCCGGAGCAGGTGGTACGTGTCGTTGTTCGGCAGTTGTTCCCTAAGTTGGTGTGCAAGAGGGGACACTCATACACCACATGGTCTGGAGTGTCCTGCAGTGCTCCACAGTCACACGCTGATGTAGCCCTTTTCCCGAACCGACAGAGATATGTCGGGTAGGGTCCGTGCCCAGTAAGAAAGTGCAGCATTCCCCTTGATGGTTTGATGTAGGTAAGTTCAAGTCGTTCTTTTATTCTTGGAAACAGCTCATGCATTCTTCGGCCAGTTTCATCACTATCCCAGAGATCCTGCCACAATTCCATTCCCCTCCTTTTGATGCTTGGTTTATCCCCTACATATACCCCCATAATTTCTTCTATTTTCTCCCTTCTATTTTTCTTGATCCAGTACCAGGTGGCCTGTTCCCTAATTTTTATGTCCAATGGACATAGCCCCATCAGTACTAAAAGTGCCCCTCCTGGAGTCGTTCTGTATGCGCCTACTGACCGTAGGAGCATATTTCGCTGCACTCTTCTTACGGCCACGGCAGGCATGACCCTCGTGAGCCTGTGTGCCCAGACCGCTGACCCGTAGCCTACTATGGATGTGAGGATGCTGTTGTGATACAGTTTAATAAGATCAGGTGGGAGGTGAAATCTTTTGTGCCCTATTCCAATTAAGTTGTGTGGTACTGTAAGTGATCGTTGTGTTACTGTGTCTATATGCGATGCGTAGTTCCACCTCTCGTCGATGATGACACCAAGGTACCGAGCTTCTCGGCGCCTGAAGATTGGTAGGCCATTTATTCTGACGGTAGGGTTTCTTATGAGTTGACCCTTGAGCAGCAAGTAGGTTGACTTGTTAGGTGCTATTGACATCTTTGTTTTAAGGCACCATGTGGTTAGTATTGTGATAGCTCTTTCTACTTTCGGCTCCAATTCTTCGCGGCTGTGGCCGCCGACCAGCAGGAGGAGGTCATCTGCGTAGGCTATGACCTCTAGCACATCTTCACTGCTCTTTAGTTCTTCTAAGAGTGTTTCCATATTTATGTCGCAAAAGAGTGGCCCCAGGACGGATCCCTGAGGACACCCCTTGGTGATTTTTCTTACTGACTTTGCCACTAGGGGCCGATAGCCAGACCTCCCTGTCTTCCTAATAGCTCCTCAGACAGCCATATAGCGGCCCTGGGCATTCTTCCTCCCGCAAGCAGGAGAAGAGCGAAGGCCACCACAGGTTGTCAAAGGCGCCACTGATGTCCACCATGATGCCAACTATGTATTTGTGCGGGGCAGAGCCACAGACATCCGCGGCCAGGGCGATTGCGTCAGACGCCGACCGTCCCGTCCGAAAACCGAACTGTCTGTCACTCGTCCCGCACAAAACCCGGTGTGCAGCCAGCCTGTCTGCCAGCAACCTCTCACAGAGCTTGCCCAACAAGTCCAGTAGACATATAGGTCTGTATGACTTGGCTTCTTTGGGGTCTTTGTCTGGACCTTTTTTAATTATGACAACATTTGCCCTCTTCCATATTGAGGGGAATGTCTGTAGCCGTAGACATTCGTTGTATAGCTGAGTGAGAGGTGCCACCAGCTGGGGGGCGAGGTGCTGTATCACCTCCGCAATAATGCCGTCTGGGCCGGGAGCCTTGCCTTTTTTGAGACCTTTTATTTGAGAGCTGACCTCTTCTTCGGAGAAGGGCTAGACCACACGGTTGTTTTCATAGACCCGTTGGTTCTCTCGTCTTATTCTTTGCTCTTCTTCCGAGTCATCTTCCTCTCTATCGTCAGGTAACAGGGCACGGAGTAGGGCCTCCGCAGTTTCCTGCCAGGTCTCCGTCATCCGGTCCCCGTCCCTGACGGTAGATAACACCATAGGTGATTTTATTTTTTCTCTGACTATTTTGTATGGTAGTCCCCAGGGGTCCGTAGCCAATTGGCTTTGCAGATATTTCTCCCAGCTTCTCATCCTGACAGCCTTGAGCTCCTGTTGGAACTGTTCTTTGGCTTCTCTGTATATCTGCTGCCAGCGCTGCTTTTCATGCCAGACGACACACCGCTGGTAATACCTCCTCGCCCTCCGTACTGCCTGGCGCATTTGCCGCAGTTCGGCTGACCATGGTGAAGGGGAGGCCGCGACGGCCCTCCTCCTGGTTGGTACAGCTGCCTTTACTGCCCTGATTATTGCATTTGTAAGATCTTTGGTATATTCGTCCACGTTGACATCACCCTCCAGTAACGCAGGAATGTCACACTCCCTCGCCAGGCGGTCCCAGTCAGTTTTGTTGTAGTTGAACTGCGTTTCCCACCCCATGTCCCAGTGGCACTCGCTGTCTCCTATGGTGAATGTTATCATGTTGTGGTCACTGGTAGTGATCTGATCCCACACTGTCCAGTTCGATAATTTTGTTGCAAGGTTTGGTGTTACCAGGGTAACATCAATGTTTGTACCATGTCCTCCCCCTCCGGTGTAGGTGGAAGGGTTTCCTTGTTTGTTGGCGACTATGAATTGTAATGACATGATTGTATCGACAGCTTTTTCTCCTCTGTCATCCTGAGTGCCACTGAACCACAGGGGGGATTTTGCATTGATGTCCGCAGTCACAAGAATTTTTTGTCCCCGCAACGCCATGGCTATTAGGACAAGTTTATCCAGAAATTCATCAATTTGTCTTCCGTACTGGAAGTACATGTTGACTAAAGTACAGTAATCCTGTGGGTGAGTGAAGCTCCACGACGTTGCAGTGGTCATCCGAAAATTGTGCTAATAAGGTGGCTCTTAATGCTTTATTTATAATTATAACCGCGGCTCTTGGTTCCACTCCACTGTAGATTTGCTGCCAGTTGACTGCGGTGAACGGGATCCGGCCAGCCAGGGAGTACGGCTCCTGTATGCAGAGTACGTCTAGACTCTTCTCCTCCACCACTTTTCGGAGTTCCTGCAGGACCAGTTTACTATTATGAGTGTTTATCTGTCCCACTCTTAACTGGCTCACGTGGAAAGTGTGTGTGTATATGAGACTCTGGCCAGTTTTTGCGCCAGTCGTGTGCTATCCTGCCGTTTGTGATGACAGATTGGTTGTATAACTCATTAAGGTCGAATTTTTCATTTCGCCTTTCAAACACTTTCTTAACCAGGTCTCGCAGGGCTCCGAAGTCTGTGGGGAGATTCATTGTCTTGAGCTGTATTCTGTCTACAGCCTCCATCCTGGGAAGGTAATGTCTCTACCGTATTCGTGGCCGACACGCACCACGTGCCTCAAGGCTGTTGTGAGGGTGGCCGGCTCTTCCAGCCTAGACAGCTGCAAGACATGATCCAGGTTGGGGTAAATCCTGGCAGGATCTATTCCCGGCTCTCGTTCAGTGTGTGGGCTTGTTGGTGTACCACTGTTTATCGGTACACTAGTGCTGCTTATTTTATTTACTTGCACTAGCTCTTCCCGCATTAATAACTTCCCTTCCACAGGATGCCCAAGTGGTCGTTCTTGATCTTTAGGCGACCTTTGTCCCCGATTCGGAGGGGAGGGTGCATCATTCTCATCACAAGGATCTGTTTGAATACAGACATCTTTCATGATGATGAGGTGTTGTGGCCTGGTAATCTTCTGTATAAATTCTCTGAATTTGTTGGCCCTTATTGCATCCCTCAGCCTCTTGCTTGGAGACTTTCTTTTGGGCTTCTTGTTCCCATTTAGGGACTCAGCCATAGTCAATTCGAGCTATAAGTCTCTGCTCGAGCATCCTGTAGGTAGGGCAGTTTCTGCGAGTGGTGTTACATGATTTCTTGCCTCTCTTTGTGCAGGGTATACAGATTCCGGCTTTGCTGCAGTTTTTCCTCGTGTGATCTTCGGCCCCACACCTGGAGCAGGCCGGCTTCCTTTCACAATGCTTATGTATGTGGTCTAAATCGCCACAGTTGTGGCATCTGGGAACTACTAGGTAGTCCCGTACGTTTATACCATGAAAACCTAAATAGATTCTCCCCATAGTGGTGATTTTGCGCCACATCTTTCCAGAGATCTCGGCAACGTGATGTACAACGTCACGATCCCGGGGCCCTGTTTTGAAGCGTAATTTGAAGTCTTGTCTGAATGTCTCCCATTCCGTGTCATCGAAATTCTGATTGTATAATGTCTCATAAATATCTGATTCCGTTAAAGCTACTGGTACATCATAGAGGATCACCAGCGGATTTCGCTTTTGTGGTGGTTCGCACTTGATTGCTGTATTCAATTTGGTGTTTTTTAAGATTTTGTCTCTATCTTCTTCTGTTGCTACACCAACTACTACCACATTTTTAGTTGCCTTAACTTTATTTATTTTAATTTTGTCTTTGGCAGGGTCAATTGTTGTAGTGAATATCTCTTGTACAAAGTTTGCAAAGTTTGCCGCTCACACCTTAACTTTCAAATAAGAACAAAGACGAGTCGACGACTGCCGTGACTTCATTGAAATGAGGAACGCGGGTAATTCTTTTCTTTAAAAAAATCATCACTTGTGACGAGACTTGGTATTACCAATACAAGCTTACCACAAAATGACAAAGTGTAGAATGGGTCTTTGATGACTTGCCAACGCCGAAGAAGATGCGAATGTGACGTGCGAGTTGAACATCTCAAAGGACAATTTCACTCGGTTGTATTAACGTTCTGTGCGTTGTTGGTTGGGGAGGGGAAGGTGACGATACTATATAGGAGACCTGAAGCTTTAAAAGCACCATTCGTTCCTTGACCTATCTCGAAACACCATCAATAAATAATATTAATTGCATTAGAGTCGCAGAAATTAAATAAGCATTCACTGTGGATGAAATCAGTGAAGAAGCAATGGCCTGGAATGATTTACGTGAAACCGGTCAAAAGCTGAACTTGCAATGTACTGAATATTTCGTCACAACGGAATACGAACCCTGCTGTGCTGCTGCCGTAGGCAGCTTAATGGATAGCACAGATATCACGTCATTGACTCTTCACACCATCGATCCATTCATTTCATCTCAGTGAATCCATGTCATCTCAGTGAATGTAATTCAGTTGATACGGTAGGGTATTGCACAGTCCTTCACCAAATCCCTTCCTCTTCTGGCACTGTTCGGTATTCGTAGGTGGGAACATCAGTGACAATGAAAGATTCAGTCCGGCCTGAAAGCGTACTGAGGTAACCTCATGGTTATAGTGACTGCTTGCGAAAAATGTAGTAAACGATGCCATCAGTATGCCATCGCACAGACATTTTTAACTTTGCTCGATGAAGGACTGCGTGGATAAGTAATAACTGTCCTCGGGATACTCTGGTGAAGAAAAAAATGCGAGACAGTGCGAAAGAGTATACTTCCACATGTACTCCACTGAATTATCATATTAATGATGGAAAGTAAAAAAGGTCGGAATATTTTATACTCATTAATCATCAAATCTTATCACGGCATGCAGGACAACAACGACTCACTCAACCAGCACGACTAGTCAGATGCATTTGCAAGCCAGTGAAAATCTGATGTCGGATTAGCGTATTCCACCCCTGTAAATGACACAATTTATTTTTCCCTTCTTTTCTCATATATATGACTTGGAATTTTAGTTCACAGCGACACTGCGTGGGTAGCGGCTTTGCAACTACTAGCAACAGTTTTGTTATAATTTATCCTAAGGTTATCTAAGCTTTTTCTTGCACAGATTAAGCCAAAAATTAAGTTACACTTTAGCGAAGAAAGTCATATATGAAACTTAGTTGCCCCGTCATATTGAAAACGTAGTTGCAATCAGTGGCCGAAAGATACACGACATCCCACTGCAAAGGCTCTGCATCCGAAGGAAATAAGCGCAAAGACAAGGCGTCAAAATAAGACACGATGTTGCTGTACCCGTGTTGTTCAGATACACGATACATAATGCGGGTCTGAAGGAACAGTCATTGCGATGACCACAGCCGTTATGAAATACACGAGATGTATTCGCTGTTGCGAATATGAACAACCATCAGCTGCATAATGGAATGACGACAGTGAAAATTTGTGCAGTATCAGGACTCGAACGGGGATTTCCCGCTTATCCCGAGACATTAAGCTTTTCACGTACGACTCACGGTCCGACCTACCCAAACTGCCACTATGCTTCTAGCCATTTGTCTACAATCGGCTCTCGTACATTGGTTACATATTCCCGTACAGGGGAGACATTTTAGTTGGGAGGAATAAGACACGTACGACCTATCAGGATCAGTTGATGGAGACAAAAGAATGGTTCACATGGACATGAGTATACGGGGCCACAAGTTCGGCAGCTCCGGCACATTTCCCAGGCACCACACATGTTAAAATTGACAAAAAGTGAAGCCCAACTCTGAAGTGTTCTGTGCGAAACCGTCGTCGGATATCTTTGGCAGATAACTGCTGTTGGAATCTGTCAGCGCTTCTAGGTCTCACCAGAAAAAGTGTGAGCAGCACTGCTTCATGAATGTGGGTCCTTGCGGGTGCTGTAGCATTGGGTCACCTGTCAGGCAATAGTCTCTAGAAACCAGCTGTGCGCTAAAATAGCTGCAGTGCTTAGATTTGTGCATAGTGTTTCGTTCATCTATTCTATAGGTCCCTCTCTGTGGAAGTTAGCAGCTAACACTTTTGAGTGTGGGTACTGTTTGTAATTAGGGTCGCGAGTTGTTCTTACAGGGAGTTAGGCCCGGAGACTGTGGTCAATGTGGTATCTACTTGAAAGAGCTGACTGTTGTTCACGAACAACTGGAAGCTATAGACGCTGCTGTCGGCTGGTTGGTTACAAGTGGCCGCTGCGAATTGCGCCTGTGGAGAGTTATGTGGTTGGTCTCTCGCCGTTGGTGTCTCGTACTGGCGACGTGGCCAACAGAGAACCTCCGTCTGATATGCACCAAATGGTCTAAAGAAAATCTAACGAAGCAGTCTGAGACATTGCTTCCCACTGGCGGCGAGCATGGCTCCAATGGCTGTACGTACCTCATGTAACATTACTTTTAGAATGATATTTTCATTATTAACTATCTGTGTTTCTGTTTTACCTATTAGAGTGTGTATAAACAACTTAGTTGAAATTAAATGCTGAAAAATACTGTAAAAGAAGTAGTGATTAAAATCTCTTTATGTGCTAAGAATTAATCTTTTCTTAAAGTGCAATATATGCATTTATATCCTAACCAATTCGGTCTCCGTTCTTAGGTTTGCTAAGTTATCATTAATGTTTATTTCAATATCCAATGTTTTCAGTTGTAAATCAAGGGTGCATTTAGTAGCCTTCGTCTCTTCTAGTGGTGTTTATACATTAAGATGAAACTACTGCTAGTTTTTTTGATAAATCGTTTATTGTAATTTTATTTTGCAGCAATCTGAATTCTAAGAATTTCATCAAACGTAACTGATTTGCAGATGACATGGTATTACTAAGTAAAATGAAAATGCAGTTAACAACACATTTAAAAAACTGAAAGGCAGCTCTGAGGAATGTGGAAGATAAATGTAAAAAGACTAAGACAATGCTGCTTACAAAGCTCTGAAGGAAGATACAAAAGGAAATTTGTGATGTGTTAGTGCAACAGTTGATAACTTCAGGTATCCAACAAGGAAACTTCACCAACTTGACCTCATATCTTAAGAAGAAAAAAAGCACACATGCAGGATATCAGCCCCATAAATCAATCCCGTGCCAAAAATTGTTCCATGCTTCTGGTACTACGCAGTTATGAACTTCTGAAAGAATAGATTTTAAACTTTAGCTCGAACTACTGTACAGTGGAATGAGTAAGTTGCGAAATACTCTTCTGACAATAGCAACATGCTTTATTCATTGTGTTAAGTGTACTGTTTCCAACCTGTAACTGGTGCCAGAGATATCTTTGCTTCGACCATATTTACCTCGCTATTGACAAACGCAGTGTAAATGAATGAAACAAATTAGAATGTCATTAAATAATTACCATAGAGCTATTTAATTATTAACTTTCCTGTTGTGTGTTATTTTCTTTCGATTGCAAGCTGGCACTGTTAAAGAAAAGGGCATTTGCAGGAGATGCAATTTCTTCAACGTTTTTGATGCTCTTTGAATTGTAAATCGAAAATTATTAGCTTCATTTCATAATAATTCGCCAGCTGCTTAGCATTATTCATTTTCATATGTATGTATAACTTCGGAATCTCAATATGAGAATGCAGTTATGACGATATTGAATGCACAAGTGCACGACGTTGACATATTATGTACTGATAGTACAAGCTGCTTTCCGCGTAGATCAACACCGGTTCTCTAAAAAGATTCCAAAACACGTTGGACAGATGTGACCACCACCCCTACTCTCCTCTCTCACCTACAACCTGCCGCGAATACGATGGCTCTGGCTTCATTCCGTTAAGGAGTACTTCCCCGTGGGCGGATGCAGTGGGACGACCGATGTGCGCGAAATTTTAAAAGCTGCACTTTCAGGTCATAACTGCGTAATGCCTGAATTATGGCACAAATTTTCGCGTGGGATCGATCGCTGGGACTGATATCATGCAAGAGTGCTTTTTCCTCCTTAAAATGTGAGGTCAAGTTGATGACATTTCCCTGTAAGATGCAAAAATGTCAGTAACGCGATACGTAACCAAGAAATAAAAGCTACAATACCTACTCCAAGAACGAAGTTTTACAGATTGAGGAATAGCTTTTAGTGTTTCTTTAAATAAACAGTTAAAAAAAAAGATTAGTTAAGTGTTTAGTATGGAACGTTGCCCTGAATGGTGCCGAAACACCGACACCGCAAGGGCAGAAAGGAACAATGCTTAGAGGCTTTTGAGACGTGGGTTTGGAGAAAAGTCGAAGATGTGACTGAGCATATAGATTAAAGAATTAGGCTGTATTACACAGAGTGTATGAGAAAAGACTAACACTGGGTACAAGTAAGTTGCATAAAATAAACTGACTACGATGCTGGACGGGAAGAGACTGTGTAATAAGGCACTGTGATGAATAAGACTGCCGTATCTACACTCCTGGAAATTGAAATAAGAACACCGTGAATTCATTGTCCCAGGAAGGGGAAACTTTATTGACACATTCCTGGGGTCAGATACATCACATGATCACACTGACAGAACCACAGGCACATAGACACAGGCAACAGAGCATGCACAATGTCGGCACTAGTACAGTGTATATCCACCTTTCGCAGCAATGCAGGCTGCTATTCTCGCATGGAGACGATCGTAGAGATGCTGGATGTAGTCCTGCGGAACGGCTTGCCATGCCATTTCCACCTGGCGCCTCAGTTGGACCAGCGTTCGTGCTGGACGTGCAGACCGCGTGAGACGACGCTTCATCCAGTCCCAAACATGCTCAATGGGGGACAGATCCGGAGATCTTGCTGGCCAGGGTAGTTGACTTACACCTTCTAGAGCACGTTGGGTGGCACGGGATACATGCGGACGTGCATTGTCCTGTTGGAACAGCAAGTTCCCTTGCCGGTCTAGGAATGGTAGAACGAGGGGTTCGATGACGGTTTGGATGTACCGTGCACTATTCAGTGTCCCCTCGACGATCACCAGTGGTGTACGGTCAGTGTAGGAGATCGCTCCCCACACCATGATGCCGGGTGTTGGCCCTGTGTGCCTCGGTCGTATGCAGTCCTGATTGTGGCGCTCACCTGCACGGCGCCAAACACGCATACGACCATCATTGGCACCAAGGCAGAAGCGACTCTCATCGCTGAAGACGACACGTCTCCATTCGTCCCTCCATTCACGCCTGTCGCGACACCACTGGAGGCGGGCTGCACGATGTTGGGGCGTGAGCGGAAGACGGCCTAACGGTGTGCTGGACCGTAGCCCAGCTTCATGGAGACGGTTGCGAATGGTCCTCGCCGATACCCCAGGAGCAACAGTGTCCCTAATTTGCTGGGAAGTGGCGGTGCGGTCCCCTACGGCACTGCGTAGGATCCTACGGTCTTGGCGTGCATCCGTGCGTCGCTGCGGTCCGGTCCCAGGTCGACGGGCACGTGCACCTTCCGCCGACCACTGGCGACAACATCGATGTACTGTGGAGACCTCACGCCCCACGTGTTGAGCAATTCGGCGGTACGTCCACCCGGCCTCCCGCATGCCCACTATACGCCCTCGCTCAAAGTCCGTCAACTGCACATACGGTTCACGTCCACGCTGCCGTGGCATGCTATCAGTGTTAAAGACTGCGATGGAGCTCCGTATGCCACGGCAAACTGGCTGACACTGACGGCGGCGGTGCACAAATGCTGCGCAGCTAGCGCCATTCGACGGCCAACTCCGCGGTTCCTGGTGTGTCCGCTGTGCCGTGCGTGTGATCATTGCTTGTACAGCCCTCTCGCAGTGTCCGGAGCAAGTATGGTGGGTCTGACACACCGGTGTCAATGTGTTCTTTTTTCCATTTCCAGGAGTGTATATGATAAAATTTTGTTTATTATCCAACTAGTTTCACGGCGCTAGAGTCACATCCATAGCGATAGATATTTATTTCATAATTTATTCCAAACGATAACCTGTAGATGGGCTAACATTCTTTCTTCGATTGTGATAAAAATGTTCAATCGTCATGAGGTCATAGCCCAACTTAAATTGGAGCAGAATGAAGTGTACATAATTCCGATGCAGGAAATCTAAGGCTAAATATCGTCGTGATAACATGAGCTCCAGAGTGATTAAATATGTATGTCGCGACTTATTTGGTTTTCATTCCCTATGCTTTAAAATACTGTTACATGATTTTCGGTGTCATATTCGAAATTAACAAAATAAATTTATAGTGACAGACATTATACTGCACACCCTTTGTCAAACATAGGAAACATGTATGATACATTAAAACACTTTGTGATTATTTTTTGCATTAGTATACAATTTAATACTGCATGCATAAATACATAACAAAGAAAACGTACATGTTAAGCAAAATATGGTATACAGAATTCCTTTAGTAAGCTACATTTCAAACTAATGTTGGTACCCATATAATGATGCAAAGAAACACGTTATCTGTCCTTAAACACAGCAGTTTTGACTTGTTTGTCTTCTACCATTCACACTAGTCTTGAAAGGGAACAATTTTAATGCTCAAATGTGTTACTATCCTAGATCACTATCATTATTTAAATATTGAAACTTTCCTAGTCCTTTTTGCAGCTACATCACATTCAACTCTTTTTGTGGTTTTGTGGGCTTACTCCTCAATGCATGAATTGTTTTTGATCTTGGAATATTTAGTTAGCAGCACATTCAAATTTACCATATTCACAGGGTATTTTAAAGTATTGTAATTCCAGTATATCTCATATTAATGCTTACAAAAATCCCTTGGGGTTCTCACAGTTCGCAAACATTGTCTCATATTTGTGTGAAACAAGAACCTGAAATATTGGGTCATACAGATTCCAATTTCAATTGAGAGGGGTGTTTTAGACCTCCACAATTCAAATTGTGGAAATTGCTTTGCTGGTAACTAAAAGGCCAGAGTGGTATTTGTCATCATAAGACATTTACATTTCACACTTGCTAATCTCTTACATATCTCAAAGCTAACATATCCAACAATAAAAAAGTCACTTCTAAATGACAGGAGTCTATATCCATTTCTACAGCTGCTTAATTATTATTTCATCAGTTTCCATAGGAAGAGACAGTTTCCATGTCAAGAGATGGCTCAATATTTACAGCCTATAAAGAGGATGCATTAATATCCAGAATAATGCCAGAGAAAGTCAGAGATTTGACTTCCTTTGACTGCAGTTTTAACAAACTTTTAATTTATAATTTTCTTTCAGATTCTACAATCTGATGAAATGACACATTGTAATTACAACCACACATTCTTCTATATTTTCCAAATCTCTATTCTAAATCATCTGTCTGGAATGTCCCTAACCTTACATAATACAGGCCGGAATCACTGAGCAGATATTCACACAACTGTGTCAGTAGTGTGTAATAAAGCTGTGAATGTTTCTCTACTGAGTTTCTCACAGTTCTTGGGAACATAGATTAAATGCATATCATCCCAACTTCACAACCAAGTACAGAATGACTGCAAGTACATGATATTTTCTTGATGCGTGGCACTGATGGGATCAGCATACTCATCTCTTAAATAAACACTTTTTTAGGTTGCTTAACATTGCCTGTCATTCAGCGATTTCTTATTATTTGTAACAACTCTGAAGTGCCATCACCATCAATCCCTACTAATGCTGATACAACAAATATTGTTTTATCATCAGCAGAGGCACGACAAGACCAACATTTTGGCTTTCTAAACCATTTGGATAACAAACCCTGAAAGTAAGACCAGGAGCATTTCTTACAAACTCAAGTTTTGTTTTTTATATATTTGTCAGATGTAGGTGAAACTACATTGTTTTATGTTAGTTGCGTTAGACACATGGCAATAAAGATACGTGTTGTTCTTTTCATTCAGCCAGTTATTTCTAAGATTTCTGAGTGAGTAAACTGTATCAAAAGAAGAAAAAAATTTTTACAGCTATCACATGGATGATTTAAGCAAGCCTGACATTCACCTTATTATTGTCTGTAATGGTACATACAACATTATAACAAATTTCATGAAGTATTTTTAAGATACAGTTGTCATGTGTAAAAATTCAGCATCTAAGTATTTTAGAAGAACTAGTGCCACTGAATCTTTGTTCTTAGACAAAATTTATTTACTTATGAACGTCTGGACTGACCATTACTACCAATCTGTTACCGTTATATGTAATTTTTGGCTTTACAAGCATTTTACCTAGTAAAAGGCACACTAAATTTTCATGTGGTTGAAGGCCATTATACTTAGTTTGCAAATACTTTTAACGAGACTCGTTAATTCCTATTTTAAAAACTGATAAATTAAACTTTTTAAGTGATGTAGATGTTACAAAACAATAATTTTCAGCACCTGCAAAAATTTAGAAGCTTATGGGAATGAAAAGTAATAACTGCAGGCAGTGCAAAGCAATTATGATGATACCTCAGCGGTTTGAATGTGAGGAGTTCCAGTTGTTTATTTATGAACTTACGACCTAATATTATATCATCACCTTCTTCTTCTTCACTTTTTCCCATGCGTTCAGTTAGCAATATCTGCATTCTACATACATTTTCCTTAAGGTTAAACCGGACGATATGGCGCAGTGATTAGCACACTGGACTCGCATTCGGTATCATGACCGTTCAAACCTGTGTCTGACCATCCTCGTTTAGGTTTTCCATGATTTTCCTAAATCGTTTCAGGCAATTACTGGCATGGTTCCTTTGAAAGGGCATGGCCGATTTCGTTACCAAATCTGATTCAACCAATGACCTTGCTGTTTGGTCCCTTCCCCAAAAATCAGCCAACCAGTCATTAATACTAATTTCTCTGCCCTCAATAGAAACAAATTGTCCATTTTAATATATTGCAAAGAAGTTGTGATCCTAAAATCCAGTCAATTCTACTAACTTTTATGTTACATTACCACACACTGAGTTTCAGAACTGCTGTTCAAGGTCAGTACTTTTCTAACTGAAGGGAACTCGTTAAATTCCAAAACCATGAAGTATACACAATCACTGTGATTTTTAATTAGTCAGCCGTTATGGTTAAATCTGTCTTGTTGTAATGTCATCTTAATAGCCGATATTGTCTTCTAAGAACAAATCATATGTTTCTCCATTTTATGTTTTCTTTTTTCGTCAGACTTCAGGGCCAGTGCATAAAGTACATCAAGAGAGAACAATACGTCGGTAAATTTGGAAATACGCAGGGAACAGTATCACTTCTGAAATAGAATCTTTGATGAGGAATTACTAGCACAGAACCTAAGATAGAATAAGCCTGTCTTCATTACCAATATCCATGCTTGTTGTACCCTGTAGAATATTTTGTAAGCTATTAACAATTACTTACCACCAGGTCGAGTTTCTCTGATTTCCTGAATAATTTTGATTCTCATGAAAATGTTGGATGCAAACATCTGTGTTCTTCCTAACTATCAGGTTTTCCCTCAGAATTTTTTTTCGTCCACCTCTTCCTCTTTCCTCTATCACAGGGAAAACACTGGCACATTATCTCCTTTATAGTAATTAGACTTCCAGCCAGGGAAACAACAGTTTCTATCCATTGTACAAATAGAAAATAACCCGAAACTTCATATAAACACATGCTCGCCTACACAACCCACCGACTCAATGAAACTTCTGATTGTCTTCCTGCCAGCTCTGCACTAAGGCCTGTATATATCATGAAGGCAGTGGAAGAGGTGACTGATATGTGTCGGCTCTGGTGTATGACCAACTAGGTCAGCTTGGGTTGTTTTTGCACTTAGATACAATTGGAGATCATCAGTGTACATGTGATATTTGCAGTACAGCAGAACTGATGACACACCATCGACATACAATGAAAAGAGTACAGGACATAATATTGACCACTGGGGCGCCTATTGCTACTTACCTCCTTTGTGACTTCATGATACAGGTCATAACGCATTACTCGAGAGACGACAGGACTGAAACCACTGCACTGCACTTGGTGAGAAATTTAGGCTGCTAATCTTTCAAGTAAAATGTCGAAGTCGCCAGAGTCAAAGGCTTTCCTAAAGTCTAAGAAGCACGTGACAGCTGCCTCTTGTTCATCTATGTCAAGTTTCAGGTCATCTGTTACCTTTATTAAGGCAGGAGTTGTATTGCAGTGTTTATGGAAACCACTGATATTCGTCTATTAGGCTGTTTGTGGTTAGGCTGGGGGTAATTTGCTAGCTGGTAGTGGACCATGTATTCTAAGGCCTCGCACAGTGCTAGAACAATACATATTGGTCGGTAATCAGACGGTGCTGTGCCTACGTCCTGTTTAATTAGTGGCTTAAACAATCCGTTTCCAGGACTCAAGCAAAACATTTGTTGTTAAGAAGTTGTTGAATATATCTGTGAGCGATAATGGCTTAACCCTTTGTTTCCTGACATAAGAAAAAATTTACTTCCTATCATTTTCTTTGTAGAATTTATGCTATTGTGGCCTCAAATGACGGTATGATTTTTTGTAAAATTTTATTTTATTTTTTCCAACTTTTTTCACTCCTGGTACTCAGAAGTACCGTCAGACTCCATGGACAGAACCACAACATGGGCAGAAAAATGCTCCAATTTTTATAACTTGTACTTTATTCCACATAAATATTAAATATTTTTACATTAGAAAATTAATTAACAAAAATATGATATTTCTGAATTTTTTTAAATTCGCATAAATTTACCTTACTATGTGAGTCCGGTATTCACATTGAGGTGAAGGTGTAAACGGCAAAGAACACTCTGAGGCATCATTATCCGAAAAAGTGGAGTTTGTTTCACAATCTGCCTCTTGCAAAATGGCACGAAAAAGCTTTGTCAAAATTATTAACATTTTCGTCATCATCTTCTATGTCAGTATCCTCTGTAATATCAGAAGGAATGTCCTCATACAAAATTGCTTCAGTCTCTGCATCACTCAAAGGTCGAAAGTAGCCACCAGTTTTACGATTTTCGTCCATCTGTGTGTGAAAAAGTGGATAGAACAACCAGTGAGAGGTAACGCACTGTTGCTACAATAAAGTGTTCGCACAACCTGACGGTACTAATAGGTCCGCTTTATATTTTCCACTTTATCTCATTCCCTTGTAACGTAATGTTTCAAACTATTATAAAAAAAACAAAGAAGGTAAGTACTTACAATGTAAAACTCAGCGGAAGTTTCAATAAATTGCGCACAAATTCAGGCAACACCATGGAAACAAGCACAGACAATCTTCTGTTTTCACAGCGGCGCGGGAAAAACAATTTCAAGCTCTGACAGCCAGAGAGGTCGATGTATTGCATAATAACATCTATGAAACAGTAGAGCAGAGGTACTATAACGTACCGACAGGCTCTCAGATCACGAAACTGCACCACGAGAAAATAATGACAGTCAAAACTTACTGGTACTTTTAAGTACCATCAGGCAACAAAGGGTTAATAATGATCTTCATCATTTATGCTGTCATGCCATGGCGCCAGCAGATACGGAACTAACACGCTTGATGGATATTTTGTTGGTGAACATACTTGAGACAGAATTTTTCGTGACTATCGTCGTTTACCCCGTGAATTAATAAACAAGTCTATTTAGATCGACTTTCCATAGTAGTGGATGGTGGTAACACAGCCGTTTCATGATTTTCAATTATAAATGAAATCTGCCTGTGACTGCAAGGGTAATATTCAATTTTTTTAATTGCATAATCGATTTCGCGATTGCCGGACTGTAATGCTGTCTTTGTTTCGACCAATGCGGAATTTTTTAAAGTTTTGTGAATTCTTCTTCGTCTTTTAGTGTTCAGCCCTGACGTTAGTTTGCAGCAGAGCGCCATACCTCTCTTCAGTCTGCCTTCCTCTTCATTTCCACTTACATGTTACTCCAACATTATTCATGATCTGTTGCATATATGATATCCTTGGTCGCCGTCGCCGATTCCTTCCATCAATAACTCCTTCTGCTGTTGTTCCAATGATGTTGTGTCTTAGGATGTGCCCTACAAGTTTTTCCCTTCTTGTGACTCCACAGAGATCTGGTTTCCTGTACTCTTCTGAGCACCTCTTTATTTGTTACATTGTCTCTCCAGTTGATCTTCATCATCCTTCTATAGCTCCGCATCTCCAGCGCCTCTAGCCGTCTTCTCTCTTCTCTTCCTGTTGTCCAAGGTTCACATCTACAGTATATAGGGCCACACTCCAAACGAAAGCTTTCATGATAGCGTTTCCTTATTTCCAGACTGATGTTCTTGCTGGTGAGGAAGTTCCTCCTCAGATTAAATGCAATTTTGACCTGTTTTTTTCTGTTCACAATTTCTTTCCTGCTTCTACCATCCCTTGTGATTTTGCTTCCCAGTTAGGTAAATTTCTCTATCACTTCCAGCTCCTCTCTTCCAATTCTCATTCTTAGAGGCTCATGTTCTGCTTCTGTATTGCATACCATCACTTTAGTCTTTTTCTTGTTTATTCCCATTCCACACTGATTGCATAGAATCCTTTCCTTCCTCTACATCTTCTTTTGTCTCCGTGACTACAGCAATATCATTTGCATAACGTAGCATGTCTATCTTTTGCTCATTAATTTTGATCCCCACCTCAGTGTTGGTGTGTAGATTCCTGGATGTAAGCGTTGAATATACGATAAGAAAGAGTAAGCGTTGGATATACGAGGAGGAAGAGCACATCCTTGTATTACCCCTTTTCTAATATTTGCTTCTTGTTCCTCATGACAGTTCCTAATCACTGCCACCTCGTTCTTACAGAAACTGCGTATCACACGGATGTCTTTGTACTTCATTTCACTTTTCCTCGGCACTCTGAACATTTCTTGCCAGATAACGTTATCAAATGCCTTTCCCAGGTCTACAAAGACAATATAAGTTGGTTTATTTTTTATCAGAATCGCTTCTGTTGTTCCCAGTCCCCTTCTGAAAACAAACTGATCTTCACTCAGCACATCCTCCACCTACTCTTCAATTCTCTTCAGAATTGTTTTTATGAGAATTTTTGATGCATGTGATATTAGGCTTAAAGTTCGGTATTGTTCACATTTTGTAAACAGTACCGAACTTTAAGCCCAATATCACATGTATCAAAAATTCTCATAAAAATAATTCTGAAGAGACTGTGAATTAAAAGTAAAATATTCAAGAAACAAGGCCATATAACACTGACGACGGCAAGAGAATACTGAAGTCATTAAAACCTAATTTTTAGAATTAATGAACTAAATCATGTTCTCCTGCTTCCTCGTATCTCTTCAACTGATTAAATTCCTGTTATCTTCTTGTAAATGACTCATCAGAACCAGAAGTCGTTGTTGGAGAGCGGAAAAGTTGGGTGACACAAGACTGTGTTGATGTTTAGTTCCCACGCAACGAAGTGATTTGCACGATAGTAACAGTGATTATCGGACTTCGTAAAGACCATTAGATTACTAATTGGACTTGTAGAGATGAAAAGGCATAAACCATATCACGCCGATGACGTGCGATCGTTGCATCACCAGACAAGCCACTTGCAGCGAATTTAACGGTATTAAACTTTAACACAAGCTTTATACACTACTAATAAAAAAGATCAGTCACATTACTAGAAATAAAAACGTAGTTAAGCTCAAATCTGATACCATTCGGGTAACATTTGAGAGTATAAAAGATACACATTTGAGAGTATAAAAGATATACAACATGGCGGTCAGAAAACAAAAGTGAAAAACAAGAAGAAGACTTATCGCGCTTTGCTTCATCCTAAAAAAGGATACAATTGAAATTCGGGAAAAGATATTAGACCAATTAATTACAGAGAGATAAATTATGTTTGAAGCATAACGGTTCTATCTCTGACACAGCGAAATCAGATTCCCTGCACAGTCCCCTTGGATGGCAAAGACAGTGTCTGTTACAGATTTTGGAAGCGCCATTCAATGTTACAACATTTAGGAGCTCAACGTTTAACATCTATCAGTATTAGCAATTATATAATTTCAGTTAATTGAATATAAAGTAGTTGTGCTAGATAATTGGTTCGTTTTAGATAAAGAATGAGTTATGGTAAACGGTTACAGTAGGTTAATATGAGGAAGTGATTTGTTTGCCATGATATTTAGATAAGCTTTTTGGGCTTAACAGATTGTTTAAAGTTTTGCTAACAATATATTACTGTAGATGTTGTGACTTACTGTTAAAGTCTGGAATTGTTGATGTGCTCACAACTATTTAGGTGAATATTTGTCCCCTCCTCCTCTCCCATTTGCACGTAGTCAACAGAGAACCAGAGAAAACTACAACAGAGCATTCAGTCGTTAATATTTTACACTGTTGAGGCATAATGCAGCATTTAACAGCGATAATTATACGGATTAGATTAGAGATGATAACCGTGTTGACTATGGTTCTTGACAAAACAGTTCCTCATGATCTAGTGCTCGAAAAATTATCATTTTGTACGCGATTCGCAGTTTCAGTTTACACCTCTCAAATTCGTCATAAAAATTTTCATTTCATGTAAAATCAACAAGTATACATACATAAATTTTTAGATAATGTCCTCAGTATTTTTTCTTTTCTTTTGTTTCTCACAGATAATATCGTATGTACAACATACAATACCTAGGACAAGTGCAGTGAAGTAAATTACAGTTTGTGTTTGCATCGACTGTACTGAAAGAAACTACCTCGTCAACATACAAGTAAAATTTTCACATAAATAGAAATGACTAAGGATAAATGAAATACCTTAAATGTATGTATGTTATCGTAGGGGATCTTCTTACATACCTTCTGCAATCACATCACTCAGTGCCTAGTATACAGTGATTTAAAGCACCAAAGTTTGGCATGAATGAGTTCGTAGAGCCAAAACAAGTCTGTAATTAATGTCAACATCATGCACTGTGTGAGTCTCTCTGTAGGGCAGTTTTATATTTATTTGAATATACGCTTCAAATCAATTATGACTTCCCGCCCAGTATATCCCTATTTCACATCGACAGTGAGGTTATGATTGTGGCACGCAGAATGGTTAGTTACGCCACTGCGTCCCCGTGCCAGTTCTGCGCCGGTAATTTCATTTCCTCCACGTATGTGAAAGTGTGCATAGGATCGTGCCATGTCACAAGATAAAAACTTCATCTAGCACTACTCCAGAAGTAGATAGCAGATTTCTGAGTTCATCTCAGGTAATGGGAAGATACGCAACACAAAAGAGAAATACGGGAAGTACAAGATCAGTTGACACAGGTGATATAGGAATTGCATATTTCAGAGGATACTCGCACTCCGACACGGGAAGAGGGATTTAGAAATGTCACATGGTAGTAATACATTGTATTTCGGAGATCTTGGAAGGAGTCGGCAGGGTGCACCGAGCCCTGAGATGGAACCGCCGACACGACGTAACAATGACCGATTTGCGACTCGCCGACGCGATGTCTTTAATTATAAGCTCTTCATCACAATGTGTAACTTTAAAACATTCAAGAATTCTAGTAATGACATACATCCACAAGCCTGGATTCATCAATTTTCTCATGGTTTTCCTCCTAATTGTTCATTAGAGCGTAGAATAGAATTTATGTGTGGCTATTAAGAAAATGAATCAGCTGTAAGAATGCGATCGGTTATTCGCGACTGTCACGGTGAAGGAGATTTTTATCGTGCCTACCTTTCTGCATATTGGTCTCAGGCTACACAAGATCAAGTAAACCATAGTATTATATTGATGAAGTATTTCAAACAGTCCGAATTTTTCAGCCCTGTAAAATATTTTGAAGATATGTTACACAAGAATCAGTATTTGTCAAACCCGTACAGCCCATCGGAACTTATTCGCATTTGCGTAATTAAATTGCCTTAACACTTAAGACATATTATTTTGGCTGGACTTGTAAAGATGATATCAAAGCTTTTCAGGGACTGTTGGAAGAACTGGAAATCGACACGGACAACCGCATGATGTGAAAACAGGAAAACAACCACATTTACAGGTCACATCCATCACAGTTTCGTGACGACAGAAACAAGTAACTTACGCGACAAGTCTACCCTTATAACGCAGATCGTGACCAAAACAGACGCCACCCATATGACAACCATTGGCAGAATAACAATAATTACGGAGACAGGTCACATTTTCGTGGTAATAACTATGACAAAGACAACCATAGAAATAGACAGTGTGGGGACCAGAGTACTTATTATCAAGGGACACAAAATGACTTCAGACGCAACAGTCCACCCCGTAATTACCATTCCGGAAGAAATTCTCCGCCACCTAATCGACAACTAAGAAACTACAGAAATTACCGACAGGACGACAGACGCTATAGTCACGACAACAGACCTGAATTTAATCAGAACTGGCGTGATTCAAATAGGGCAGAACCCTCTCGACAAGTAGAAAGATAATAGACAATGACTCGCACCGCAGGCAGCTACAAAACGTACTCGTGAGGCTGACGACGTACCTGCCATAACTATCAATTATGTGAAAATGGAAGACGTTAGGGAAATTTACTCCAGGAACATGACATGAAACAGAACAATACTGCATGTCCTGTAATTCACATCACAACAAATGACAAAAAATTTGCGGCAGTACCTGATTCCGGCAGTCACATTTCGGTGATTAGTGAAACAGCTTTCAGTAAATGCAACAAATCGAACAATTGCCCCACACTTCCTTTTCGTAAAATTAAATTGTGAGGGGCACTTTTTGGAAAAATTGTAGATGTATGCCAACAAACTAACTTTGAATTCTTTTCTCACAGCCACAGATTTATTATGAATTTTCTTATTGTTCCATTATTGTCGACGGAGGTTATATTTGGTATAGGTTTTTGAATGAGTATAAAGCAATTTTAAACTTTCACAACGCTGAGATAAGTTTAGAGAAAGTAGGTAAGCCAGTAGCTTTGAAATTTGAAGATTGGCTTTCAAACCATGACGAGGAAATCAATCGGCTTTACCTTTGGTCAAATCACAATTTGGAACTTTCGCCGTAATTTGACACTAATGATCATTTTCCAAATACTGACAGGGATGATATTGATGACGTATTAGATACTAACGTTTTAATTCAGGAAAAAATTGAAACAATTGAGATCTGTAATGACAGTGATAGGCAGGACCTTTTTGAGATCTTACAATCACATTCCACAGTTTTTTTCCCACAAAACAGGAACAATTAAAGAATGTCAGTACAAATTTCTTGTTCGTGAGCATACAACATTTTGCATCAGACCATACGTAATTCCGGCCCATTAGAAGGACCGTGTTAGAACGGAAATACAATCTATGCTTGACAAGAGCATTTGACACGTTTAGTTTCTTTCTTTCTGGCAAACATGTAAAACTTGTAGTGATCATCAAGCATTGTAATTTCTTATGTCTTCAAAACTAAATCATGACAGGTTGAAACGTTGGGCATTATTTCTGCAAGAATTCCGCTTCACAATAGTCTACATTCTTGCACTTTCACGTCCAACAGCCGGCCTTGAGGAAAGCAACACAGAAGCTCCCCATGAGCAAAATTTCAGGATTTTTTACATTCAAAAAGAACGATTTTGAAAACTTCGTCACTGCATCTTTAAAGGACATTGGTCATGAGCAAGACAAGGATCCGACGGAAAGATATCTAAAATAAATGGCATGAAAAGACACACACGCAGATTCGTCATTATTATCTGGTTAGAAATAGCATAATCTTCAAACGTTGCATTGTTGATGGCAAACTATGGCTACTTACAGGGCTATTACAAATGATTGAAGCGATTTCATAAATTCACTGTAGCTCCATTCATTGACATATGGTCACGACACACTACAGATACGTAGAAAAACTCATAAAGTTTTGTTCGGCTGAAGCCGCACTTCAGGTTTCTGCCGTCAGAGCGCTCGAGAGCGCAGTGAGACAAAATTGCGACAGGAGCCGAGAAAGCGTATGTCGTGCTTGAAATGCACTCACATCAGTCAGTCATAACAGTGCAACGACACTTCAGGACGAAGTTCGACAAAGATCCACAAACTGCTAACTCCATGCGGCGATGGTATGCGCAGTTTAAAGCTTCTGGATGCCTCTGTAAGGGGAAATCAACGGGTCGGCCTGCAGTGAGCGAAGAAACGGTTGAACGCTTGCGGACAAGTTTCACGCGTAGCCCGCGGAAAATTGGCTCATACCACAACTGGAGACCGGCAGCGCCGACTTCATCTTTCAACAGGATGGTGCTCCACCGCACTTCCATCATGACGTTCGGCATTTCTTAAACAGGAGATTAGAAAACCGATGGATCGGTCGTGGTGGAGATCATGATCAGCGATTCATGTCATGGCCTCCACGCTCTCCCGATTTAACCCCATGCGATTTCTTTCTGTGGGGTTATGTGAAAGACTCTCTACCAAGAAACGTGCCAGAACTGCGAGCTCGCATCAACGATGCTTTCGAACTCATTGATGGGGACATGCTGCGCCGAGTGTGCGAGGAACTTGATTATCGGCTTGATGTCTGCCGAATCACTGAAGGGGCACATATCGAACATTTGTGAATGCCTAAAAAAACTTTTTGAGTTTTTGTATGTGTGTGGAAAGCATTTTGAAAATATCTCAAATAATAAGGTTATTGTAGAGCTGTGAAATCGCTTCAATCATTTGTAATAACCCTGTAGTTTTCCTGACGATTCTGTTAATAAGTTCGTCTGGTACATTCATTTCAGCTACGCACATTTTGGTCCACGAAAATGTTATCACACACTTCGGACGACTTGTTATTTTAACAACATGGAAAATAGAATTAGGAGAGCTCTGCCTATTTGCAAAATTGTCAGAAAGCTAAATCGTCTACCATGTCACATCGTGCTCCATTGTTTCCTATTATTCCTACTAGATTAAAAGAATTAGCTGCAGTTGACCTTCTGGGACCCCTTACTAAAACACTGAATGGATTTTCGTACGTTTTCATCGCTGTTGAACTTACTTCAAAATTCGTTTCTTTCACACCGTTACGTGAAGCCACTGGACGTTCTGTATCAACACCTTTGTTAAAAATTTGTTACGTGAAGTTGGACACGTTGACAATGTCTTTCAGATAACCGACCACAATTCAGATGTAATTTTTGTTCATGCGTGCTTCGGAATCGTGAAATCAATCCTGTTTTTATATCATTGTACTCTCCACATTGTAACCCATCTGAACGCCTTATGAAAGAAATTAATAAGCTTTGTAGACTTTATTGTCACAGGGAGTATCAGTACTGGGACAGATACACTTATTTCAAAGTGTACTGAATGAAATGCCTCATGAGTCCACTGCTTTACAATCTATTCTAGTACTGGATATTGAGAAACCACCGAACAGACTCGGAGAGCTTGTACCTTTTCCGAGTACTCGTAAACTTCAGCATAAAGACATAATTGATTTGGCTATTAAAAATATAAATTCTGCTGTAGACAAAAGGAGAAAACTACATTGTAAGACAAATGCAAAGAAACGACCCATTGGTCAGAACGTTCTCATTAAATCCCGTTCATTGTCACATAAGACGAAACATTTGAGTCATAAATTTTTTCTGATTTACAGTGGGCCTTACGTATACTGCATGTTGAAACTCTGTGTACCAACAAAAGTAAAGGATTATACCACATTTCTCATGTAAAACCGTTTATTGAGAAACAATTTGCTTTCTGACTCAGTCTTTGCTAAAAAATTTTTACTTCAAGTTACTATTACGCTTTGTCACATTTAGAAACTGTTAACATGCAGTGTCAAGAACCTATGGAACATATTAATAGAGTAATTTTACGAGTACATTTTTATAGGAACAGACGACACAGTCTTGTGTATGATTACGTCACGACTGTAATGCGCACATTCTTGGAACATATAATACTAATGAGCTTTTACTGCAACATTTTGGTTTACTTGAAAACACGTTTTTAATTAAAGTACTTTCTGAGAGGTCACATATGACACAGTATTTGGTTTGTTTGACAGTTACACGATCATATTACAACGCTACTAATGAGTGACACAATTTTCATTATTGCTTTTACGCTGTACCTGTTTTATGTCTGCAGAGTTTTTCTACGTTCTTCTGGAAAGCAAAACACGTTTTGGTAATGAGTTTTGTGGCATGGCTACAGTGAGACAGCTATTTTCGTCACACAGCAACACGTTACAGTACAGTACTTTCAAGGTCACAGCAATGATCATAATAACTAGGACTTTTATAAGCAGAGCACTTCACTTTTGTATATGAAAAGGTAAATACATTGATTTCTGGAGAACTTGTCTTATGAACGACGATAACTACGATACTTAGCTCATTTTTACCGTTATGCGATGACAGAAATTTTCTTACAGCAAGAAGCACAGTTTAGCGCTGAATTACACACGTTTGAGTGATTACTTTTTGTAATTGAAACATTATTAGATGTGTTTTCAAACTACATTGAAACAGAGAAGCCTGTGATACATTTCATTACGCATTTTTAATATGTAAGATCTGAGGTATAATTACGTTATCCCTCAAGGAGGTATGCCGACTTTGTGTACCATGCGAGTGGCAAGCGCAAGGAGCCCTAGTTAATATGGTATTTGCTTATACAGTTTTACACATCAATACCATATTTCTCTAACACAGTATTACACAGCTATCTGGTCATTTAGTAGAGAGAAATGAACATTTTTACTACATCTCTGACAGGTGTCTAGGTAATTACACAGTTGGATTACTTTCCATTTATGAAATTGTACTTTTTCTGCATTTTGTGAACTGTTCACATATATTTTCAGGACGACTGTGATACTGCGAGAGCTTTGAGTGATGTATATTGTATGGGATCATGATTTATGAAGTACATTTGAGGTAGATAACACTTTTTAAACGAGCAGAGGGCATTTTTTTTAGAAGTTTTGAGATTATTAGAGGAAGCTACGATGATTTTGATATTTGATTGATGTGTTGTGATGACATGATCACGACGACGATGTGTATTATGAAGCTGAGATATGGTTATAATCAATAAGGTGATGCTGTATAGGGAATATATGCTATTTGTTTATTATGATGAAATATTGAAGAAGTATCAACGAATATGTATATGTGCAATAAGGCAATGAATAATGAGTTGCGGTTACGGACACAGATTTATGGAAAAGAAGGTTGGAAGCCAAGAATTGTACTTTAAGTGTTATGAAAAGTGAATATACAGGGTGTTTCAAAAATGACCGGTATATTTGAAACGGCAATAAAAACTAAACGAGCAGCGATAGAAATACACCGTTTGTTGCAATATGCTTGGGACAACAGTACATTTTCAGGCAGACAAACTTTCGAAATTACAGTAGTTACAATTTGCAACAACAGATGGCGCTGCGGTCTGGGAAACTCTATAGTACGATATTTTCCACATATCCACCATGCGTAGCAATAATATGGCGTAGTCTCTGAATGAAATTACCCGAAACCTTTGACAACGTGTCTGGCGGAATGGCTTCACATGCAGATGAGATGTACTGCTTCAGCTGTTCAATTGTTTCTGGATTCTGGCGGTACACCTGGTCTTTCAAGTGTCCCCACAGAAAGAAGTCACAGGGGTTCATGTCTGGCGAATAGGGAGGCCAATCCACGCCGCCTCCTGTATGTTTCGGATAGCCCAAAGCAATCACACGATCATCGAAATATTCATTCAGGAAATTAAAGACGTCGGCCGTGCGATGTGGCCGGGCACCATCTTGCATAAACCACGAGGTGTTCGCAGTGTCGTCTAAGGCAGTTTGTACCGCCACAAATTCACGAAGAATGTCCAGATAGCGTGATGCAGTAATCGTTTCGGATCTGAAAAATGGGCCAATGATTCCTTTGGAAGAAATGGCAGCCCAGACCAGTACTTTTTGAGGATGCAGGGACGATGGGACTGCAACATGGGGCTTTTCGGTTCCCCATATGCGCCAGTTCTGTTTATTGACGAAGCCGTCCAGGTAAAAATAAGCTTCGTCAGTAAATCAAATGCTGCCCACATGCATATCGCCGTCATCAATCCTGTGCACTATATCGTTAGCGAATGTCTCTCGTGCAGCAATGGTAGCGGCGCTGAGTGGTTGCCGTGTTTGAATTTTGTATGGATAGAGGTGTAAACTCTGGCGCATGAGACGATACGTGGACGTTGGCGTCATTTGGACCGCAGCTGCAACACGGCGAACGGAAACCCGAGGCCGCTGTTGGATCACCTGCTCCACTAGCTGCGCGTTGCCCTCTGTGGTTGCCGTACGCGGTCGTCCTACCTTTCCAGCACGTTCATCCGCCACGTTCCCAGTCCGTTGAAATTTTTCAAACAGAACCTTTATTGTATCGCTTTTCGGTCCTTTGGTTACATTAAACCTCCGTTGAAAACTTCGTCTTGTTGCAACAACACTGTGTTCTAGGCGGTGGAATTCCAACACCAGAAAAATCCTCTGTTCTAAGGAATAAACCATGTTGTCTACAGCACACTTGCACGTTGTGAACAGCACACGCTTACAGCAGAAAGACGACGTACAGAATGGCGCACCCACAGACTGCGTTGTCTTCTATATCGTCCACATCACTTGCAGTGCCATCTGTTGTTGAAAATTGTAACTACTGTAATTTCGAAAGTTTGTCCGCCTGAAAATGTACTGTTGTCCCAAGCATATTGCAACAAACGGTGTATTTCTATCGCTGCTCGTTTAGTTTTTATTGCCGTTTCAAATATACCGGTCATTTTTGAAACACCCTGTATATGTGAATGTTAGTGCCTGAATGTCGATGGAAATTTTTGAACACTGTTATTGATGAGAGTTCGCTTCCACACACTTCTCCTGTAAATTTTCAAGCCGTGAATTTTTTCATTTGTATGAATCAGTCATTGTTGCTGAAAATGCTGTTTGGTAAAGAGCAAATGTAACCTTGACGTGTGCTGTGCTGGGCTGTGCGCTAGCCACCTTGAAATATACCTACTGTTGTGTTGCCTTTCAACTTCACTAGTGTCGCTTCAGCATCTTTGAAGCTCACTGCACTCCCGCAAGTGCTCGAATAGCTATAGAAAAGAGAGGCCATTGACCTCGCTATCGACATTTCTATGCAGAACACACCACAAACATGACATACACTACTACCTGTAAACATATGATTACACTTTGGAGTTTGAACTATGTGCTGCTTACTGAAATGCTTATGAATTGATGAGAAATATTCTTACCTTTACACACCTGATTATAACAAATATCTCTCTACGGGAGCTGAGAGAATTTCTACTAGGTTATGAAATCCCACATGGCTATTGAATGATGTTTTTATGGTTTGCTTTGTACATATTTGCTTATTTTATTTGATATCTGTTTTCTGGCTGCACTGCAGCATTGGTTTGATAAAAGAAAATTTAATACATGTGGTAATGTGAACACTTTCTGTCAACAGATCCATTTAATAATAATCTTATGATCTACATTATTAAAAAAGAGCACTTGGAAAGGAAAGAACAATAAGAAGGAGAAGGGACTAGTAACAGGAACTGCATACATAAGTTTCTTTTCAAGAACTTGATAATTTTTTTCGTAGAATAAACTGTTGTGGTGCACCACTTTAGTGTTAAATTGTGAGATAGAACCATTGCGTGTCACATGGGGGATAGTGTAGATCTTATTCCTTGTGCTGGCGCTTTGCATAATTTCGATGATCACAGATACACACATGCTACTGTTTACATATATGCGAATATTTCCTTTATCTGCATTGCTGTACTTACTGTAATATTTTTTCTGCTTGTGCTTTGTCATGTTTATGTATCCGTTATTACATTTTCTCTTGCTATTTGTCAGGCAGCGGCCTACTAAATTTTCCTTTGTATTACTGTGCTAAGCCAGTTTTTCCACAGATTTATTTTTCTTGTTTGCTGCATATTGCCTTATATTAGTTGTAATGTTGGATTTCCTTTGCTAATTTAGATACGCTGCTTATTGCTTTGCCAATTTGCATCTTTGTCGTTGTTGTTTGTGTTAATTTTTTTGTGCTGCTGCATTGCCTCGTTCTCTAGTTTACGTACCTGAGCTCAGTAGATTTAAGTAAGCTTAAGAGGTGTATGCTATATAAGAAAAATAGTTGTGATGAGTTTGGAAAGAAATGCATTGAGAAGCTATAAAGAATAGGTCTGGCCAAAGAGTATTGCGTACTGAGGAACAATTATTTTGAAAGAGGAAATGGATAGATATAAGTAGGGTATAGTGACAGCAGGTTTAGGTACGGTTTAGTGGATGAGGTAAGTAAAATATGGAAGTATAAGCACTGGTTGAAACTACAAATACAGATAGCATGCTTAGCTAGGGTTTTTGTGGAAACAAATGTTGAAGTAAGAGAGGTCTGCGAGAATTAAAATGAAGTTTTGTTTGGAAATGAAGTAGTTTTTAAGTAAGGGAGGTTTGAGCATGAAGGATATTACTGAAAAGAGAAAAATGAAACAGAGGTATAAAACGCACACCACAAGTACCAAAGTATCAAACGTTACACTAACAGTTGCACTTTGACACATTTACACTTGAAAAAGATCCTGTCCTTCCCTTTTGTGTTATTCTGATATATTTATGTGTATTCTTGTGTCTCTGTGTTCTTCCTATCTCTTTGTGTTTACCTTATAAGATAAATTTGGTAAATTTTATTCCCTTCTAATACTAGGTGTATTCACTATGATGAGGAATACTGTTACCCTCAAACCTAACCTCTGTTTTTGTACCATGTTCTTTACTTCAGGAAGATGTTAAGACATAAATTATTCTGTAATTTTTTTTAATATTCATGTGTCAAGTTAATGTTTCTACTGATATTCTAATTTTTCATTTATTTACTCATGCCATAATTCCTGTATTACTGATATATATGCTTATTTCTAACGCACCTGCCTAGCAAGCAGGAGCCCAGGTTCGATTCCCAGCCTTGGTACAAATATTCACTCACCACTACTGGCTATATATATAATATTATATCTGTAAGAGTCCAGTTAAGTCCACGAAATTGTGTCACTTCATTCGTATAAGTACCTGCACGTGGGTTTCAGGCCAGATCCCCTAGTTATGTTCAATGCTGAGGTGCTAGTACAGAACATGAGAGGGCTTGGCAACTTTGTCTGAGTGTAAGGGGGAATTTGGATCGAGGAGGGAGACGTGCCAGATAATCCGCACTGCTGGGTGAATCATTGTGCCAAAGAGACTTAGAGGTTAACACACCTGCCCAGTAAGTAGGTTCCCTGGCTTCGATTCCGGGCCTTGGTACAAATTTTGAATTGCCGCTTCTGTCTATATACATAAAATAATATCTGTATGAGGCCAATGAAGTTGTAAGTACCCTGTTTGTATGTTGGCAGCACTACAGACTGTGTTAATATCACTGACAGCACTTGTGCCCTCGGCAAGAGATTTTGTGGCTGGACAGACTAGCAGTTAACGAGTGGGTAGAGAAGTGAATGGACATGATATTCTTAGTGGATACTCTGTGTTGGTAGCACATGCATTGTACAGAGAGATGAAACGATGTGTTTATGAGGAAATACCAAAGGAAATGTATGATGATGGATGTTTGGTTGATTATGTTTGGACAGTGGAATTATTGACAACTCTATAATTTTTGGAACTGGATGTCACATGAATAAGGTAAAATTTTCTAAATACATTGTTTGATGAATCCAGAATGAGATTTTCACTCTGCAGCGGAGTGTGCGCTGATATGAAACTTCCTGGCAGATTAAAACTGGTAGAGCACTTGCCCGCGAAAGGCAAAGGTCCCGAGTTCGAGTCTCGGTCGGGCACACAGTTTTAATCTGCCAGGAAGTTTCACATTGTTTGATCTTCAACAAAATCTTTATTTCTCTAACCATATGCCTCCTAGTAGTTAGAATCTATAGTAGTTAAAATCTTTTTACTTAGCTAGCTGTAGTTTCTACTTGCTGTAACTGCTGTAGTTAGTGTTATGAAGATTTTCTGTGAGGTAAGTGACTTACGACAACGAATTGGGTTTGCACAGTTGGGATACGTGAGTGAAATGAGTTTAGGCAATTAACAAGAGTTGGAGGCAGTTTCAGATTTCTTTAATTTCATATTCTTTGGGTTTGTATCATTATTAGAATTTCTTGCAATTCAGGGTCATTCTTTTGTGTTATCTATTGGAAGTCATGTTGTCAGTATATAGCAGTCAGATTGTGTTGGGCTTGTACAATATATTATGGGCAATAAATGAATAGGTTAAGTCTGAGTTGTCTTTGTCAGGAAAAATTCTGTAGGTCAGTGCTTAATTAAAAAAAATAATTAAACAGGTAGTTTCAAAGTCTCTGAAATTGTGCCGCATCATATATAATTTTATATTATTTATGAAATGACAGTTACAGCTACTTAACATAAAATGTAAACTACAAGTTGAATAACTTCAAATGAATTTTAACGGAGGTAAATTAAAACTTTAATTACCACTATAAAAAAATTTAGCGAAGGATTTTATTTATATAAAATTTTTTATAATATCGTTTTTATTTATCAATTTCGTATTTTACATGCATGCACCAGATAATAAGTATCATAGGAACATTGCAAACAAAAAATATTTCGACATCTTTCACAATTTATTAAGGATATGTCGGAGATCACGCTCCATTAATATAGATGAAAACGTCTTCATCAGAAAGCTTGCAAGTGTACCAGGCATATCGTATCATGTTATGTGCTGAAACCAGAACCTTTTTTCGTTACAAATGTGTCACTTCACATTTACTACGTATGTACTGTATTTCACGTCGTCCAGCATTGCCTGTGATTATTTCTGTCCCATAATGCCTCTGTGCCCTAGCAACTGTCAAGCAGCGCGTGTCTTTCTCAGACGCACTTACATCTAAATACAGATCTTACTTTCACACTTTAGTGATTAAATACCCCTGAAACAGTTGTTGAGGGCAGCGTCACCTCTGCTTGATTTTATGTTTCCTTCCAAAGACAAGACCCTTTAATTTTGCTGCATGCATGGTCTTTTGTATAAAATTTCACTACAGACGAAGTGTAATCTTAAGAAATATTCATATGTTTACTTCGGTACAAATATTACATTCATCCGACTTTGTAAATGAACTTTCAACGTTTCAAACAGAGTTTTCGTGTTCGCTCAAAGGAACTGCCAAGGAATTTTCCCTCGCAGGGGGCGTTAATTTGGTGCATGTAGCGCATGATGACAAAACGGAACTTTCTGAAAGCGGCTTCAGTTTCTAAATCGGACATTAATTGTTGTGAGAGACGATTGATAACTATGGTCATCCACTGGTGCCACGTGTGATGCAGCTTTCGGCTATCACTGCTCTGTCTCCCGCGAATGGTGGCGGATGTTTGTAGTCTTTTTTTGCGTCATTAATAGCATACGATAGTGGCTGCCGCAGTTGTTGAGCGCACCGTTACCTCTACTTCAGTATATGGGAACAGGCAGACTGAAGCATGGATTCCATCGATTTCATATATTAGAAGCAGTTGTTTTCTGTTCCTGGAGCAATGCGTAAACAATACGGTGATACAGTCATGCATTTTTAACCGAGCTCATACTGCAGCTTGGATGGAGTGTGACAACTACTAGTGATGGCTAAGGGAAAAATCATCTTGTAGATGACGGGAGAGCATCACGTAAACACGGTGAAGTTGCGGTGAATCTTCAGGTTTTGGCGGCGCAAAGACTGTTCCATTAAGTTTCGGGTGCGCAGCCGCAAGAAATCTCCTTATTTCTTGCGGCTGCACTCCCGAAACTTAATGGAACACGGTGAAGTTGCTTCGTCGTCCATCCGCGTGCAGTTTGCCCTGATACTTTGTCTTTATTTCGTGTGTTCAAATTGTTATTGACTTAAAACGCAATAGGCATTCGGCTTAACATTATTATAACACTCAACCTCCATAGTCACGCTACTGTGACGTTCGTAAAAAATACTTTGCTTAATGATCAACTTGATGTGAGATATTGTAAACACTTCATAAACGTAAGAAGTTTGTAGTAAGCAAACGTTGTTTGTTTCTTCCTTCTCACATATATCTCATACTTTGACTGTAATAACAAGGGCTCACTCTTTCTTTCGAAGAAATTTCAACCACAAGTTGATATAAATATCATAATAATAAATAAAGCACTAATGTAAACATAGTATAATGGGAAGGAAAGCGTTTCTGAAGAAGAGAAATTTGTTAATATCGAGTATAGATTTAAGTGTCAGGAAGTCGTTTCTGAAAGTATTTGTGTGAAGTGGTAGCCATGTAAGGAAGTGAAACATGGACGATAAATAGTTTGGACAAGAAGAGAACAGAAGTTTTCGAAATGTGGTGCTACAGAAGAATTCTGAAGATTAGATGGGTAGATCACGTAACTAATGAGGAGGTATTGAATAGAATTGGGGAGAAAAGGAGTTTGTGACACAACTTGACTAGAAGAAGGGATCGGTTGGTAGTACATGTTCTGAGGCATCAAGGGATCACCAATTTAGTATTGGAGGGCAGCTTGTAGGGTAAAAATCGTAGAGGGAGACCAAGAGATGAATACACTAAGCAGATTCTGAAGGATGTAGCCTGCAGTACGTACTGGGAGATGAAGCAGCTTGCACAGGAGAGAGTAGCATGGAGAGCTGCATCAAACCAGTCTCAGGACTGAAGACCACAACAACAACAACGTGTACTAAATAAACATAGTTTGGTTCTTCCTTCTCACAGACGTCTCGTGCTTTGACTGCAATAACCAGGACTCATTTTCTGAAGCAATTTCAACCAGGTTGTTTTAAAACACTCTCATGAAGAACATCTATGAAACAAAGAGAGGCGGAACAGATCACCACGAACAAACTTTATAAGTGATAGAGGCGGCTGTCTTGAAGGTGGAAGTACAAACGTTTCTGTCTCAGGAGAGACTCTCCCAGTTCGCTCCTCAGAAGAATGGGGGTGACCTGTTGCCGCCGGTAGGCGCATTGAAAGGAAGTTCAGAATTAGTTATTTATTACTATAAGTTACAAGCGGTGTCTTGACTCGCTCTAGCCATCGGCTGTCGATGCCCATTGAGGAATCGGGTCGTAAGCGGCCTTCAGTCCGCTCACAGTAGCTGACGCCGCACGCCCTTACCTCGCCGGCTGCTGTCATGGCGGTTGCCGTCCGCCGTGGCTCAAATGGTTCAAATGGCTCTGAGCACTATGGGATATAACTGCTGAGGTCATCAGTCTCCTAGAACTTAGAACTACTTAAACCTAACTAACCCACGGACATCACACACATCGATGCCCGAGGCAGGATTCGAACCTGCGACCGTAGCGGTCGCAGGGTTCCAGACTGTATCGCCTAGAACCGCTCGGCCACTCTCGCCGGCGCGGTGGTTCAGCCACTGGCCGTACCGCGATGCCGCGGCACTGTGCAAAGGCGTCGCGTTTGGGTTCACAACGTCGATTCGGGACGTGCTCTGTCCCCTCCCGCTCACCGCCGTTGTTCTTCATTTGTTGATCCTCGATTATGGTTGTCGTATAGCCGTGTAGTACTATTCTGGCCTGCCGTTCAGGTAGATGCTGGCCTGTCCGCTAAAGTATCAGGAGCGCTGGTGTCCTAAACCGGAATGATACGAAAGACCTCCGGATCCTCTCAACTGTAGTCTGTGATACTGAACTCCGCGACAGGTGATTATGGCTAGGTATCCACATCTCCCAGTAGCGGCTGCCGCTGCTCAGTAGCGTGCAGGAAATCTACAATGAACTTATACCCCTTGTCACTTTACTGTAATCAGCGAATCGAGTGCGAATGTTAAGCACACCATCGATCCGTCTGATAGAATGCCTTACGAACTAAAATGCTGGGGTATTTTTGGAGCAGCCATGGATGGCAGGATGGAGGGGCCAACTTAGTGCTGGTGGCAGGAGGTGCAGCCGTCTCGAACCCATGACTGCTGCTGGAGGTGCGCCGCCGTCTCTCTGCTCGGCTTGGTCTTTGGCGTCGTTGTGGTGCTGCTGGACTCCTGCGATGAGTGAATGCTTCTGCCTCAAGCCGCATTTATTTCGCTCCAAGGCGCGTTTGCTTCTCTAAAACCTACTCGCATCATCTGCGACTGCTAATGCTTTAGCTTTGATACCATTTCTTTTCATTTTCTCTAATACAGTTATTACTTTTGCTAATTGACTGGGTAACGACACTACACTATCGCACCCCGCCCCACGGAGAACACCTGGACGCTCCGGTCTTAGGTCGTCAATTTTCCTGCTAAGATTAATTCTCCCTTAATTTATAAACAAATACAATTACCTCTAGTACGGTTATTCTTAATTCCTACACAGCTACCACATTAATCCTGAACCTAACAATCTATTCTCCATCCCTTTCTCGGAGAATGCATTCTGTGGGAACTTGAATTGTCCCCGATCAGGCCTCTAAACGGCTCCACGTCTCAGATGTGTAAAGGCTAAGCCAAATAAAATCAGAGTCACTATGGCACTAAGAATTGCGACACTCATTGTCACAGTTCCTTGACGTCTGCCATCTTTGTATTATCTTACATGCACTAACAATTGTTCTGCTGTTATTCGCCCCTCCTGCGTGGGTATGGTCCAACTCAGTGAATAGTCCAGGCTGGGATCTCAGGTGTTGATATGGGAGGTAAGGTTCCATTTTGACAACATCTCTAGAGGTTCGTCTGGTCAATAAATCTCTGGCTGTGTTGTGTTCACCTGAGTAACTACAATCATAGAGGCTGGTAAATGAAACTTGTGTCGCGTAACATTACATTTAGTCCCATTGCTTAAGAACCCACTACATTACAACTCTAAACGCCTTGCTCATAGCTCATAGCAACTAGCTACCCCTACTGCACTGTCGTATTCTGAGTATAGCCACCGCAAATCTGCTCTCCCAAAATACGGTTTTGGTTCCATCATCTGTTTTTGACATGGACATATGGACGTCTCCCTGCTCTGCCTCTGAACAATTGCATGATGCATGTACTTCTACTCATCGCAAACCTCGCACATCGGGCATATGATGACCAACCCTCCCCATACTGCTGAAGGTCACACTCGGTCACTACCTCATGTCGATCCCTGTCTTCCGCCACCAGCAGCACCCACTCTTCTCTCATCTACTCAAATTTTCCATCTGCCGCTACCTTTACATGACACAAGTGCATCGTGTAACTTCTGAATGAAGCATCACATATACGCATAACCGTGCGTTATCTGTCGTCACATCCACTGTTGCACTATGGTAGTAGAACGACAAGTTTTGGCTGCAGGGCTCTGCTGCTAACAGTGCTTCTGGTGGTAACTCCCCCAACGCCTTCCTCAATTCCCTTAAATACCGCAGATGACAGAAGACTGGATTTAACTGTCCATGAAGTGTCTGATAAACGGCTTACTGCAAGTTTGCCAGTTTCATCCTTGCATTCCAAATTCTATCCCCCAGATGCTAAAATAGTCTCTACAGCATTGTCATTGCATCCGGTACAAGCAACCGTGCATGAACGGCTTTCAAATCTCGGATCAGAATACTAACGGAGTCCCTGGCATAATCCACGACTTCCTTGGTAAGCTGCTGAAGCATGTGTGTACTGTTTAACACACCACTCGCCAGATTCACGATCACTGTGGAATGCCACTCCATTGTTGCTCTGTTTGCTTCCGCTAACCCCTTCGGGCTTCCGATATTTCATACAATTTGTTCAGATCGCTTGTGTCTGCTGTCCCGAATATGGGCTTCAGAATTCTACCTTTTGCATTTATCCCTCCCCTTTTTACCCTCCTGGATTTGTGCGGTGCACTGACTTCCGGTACTATTCTGATTACCTTTCTCATCTGCTTTTTAAATGTTCGTATGTTCCGATTAGCATCCTATGTTACTTGGCGACAACTGTAAGCACCCCACAACTATCCAGTAACCTCTTCAAACATCTTTAACTCGTTCCATAATTCCCAGACATTAAACACTAAACTCAAAGAACATTTGTCAATGAATAACCCTACGTATTGTTGCCTGGGAAACACAAATGCTCTGTCCAGGTGATGATATTACAGAGGCCCCAATCCAGCTCTGGCGAAAAGGTACAGCACAGCGAAAATTACAATTCTTCCCCTGTGACACTTTCTTCACACGACAACCTCAGAAGCCTGCTCTTTCTGACAGTAAGTCTTTTTACGTCACAGGTACATCCTGCACTAACAAAATAAAGAATCTTCTCTGAATTCCTCATACGATCGACAGGTGACTGCAGTATCTCTCATAGTAACCACCACCAAACCCTCCACGTGCGGGCAAATAAATTCAGGCTCGTAGCGTAATGACCAAGCAGGTGGTAAGGATTTGTCATATTGAATTATCCAGGCCTTGGGATGTAGTATGTTTCAACTGCCCCGATATATTTAAAAGTTTTGCACACATATAAAATGTTTGTGGTCGAAACCCGGGTCTTCATCTGCGTGTGCGCTCATTCCTGACTCAGTGACTCTCATGCATTCGATATTCTGTAAGATATTGTCCCATCAAATATTATGACTGTGCATGTCACTGCTCCCATCATAGATTTGTCCATTGAAACTTCTAATCAGCACACAATTATACGACTGCTCCGCTACTATGGCGAGGCCCGCCACTTTCGTTGCACACGCTCATGGTGTGCAAACATAAGTAGATCTCTGCAGTGGGGATTCAAAGATATTACAGGTTCAGTAATATTGGAGTGAGTACCAGTCCTACTCGTCTTCAGTTCGATTTGTCTCTGATGTTCCTCTTCCCCCTTCTGTCTATTAGCGTCCTGTATTTCCAACTGGTTTATAGGGCTGCGTTGCTGCTTGGCAACACTCTCATGGTCTTGCTCCAGCTGTGACAATTCTGTCAGCAGGTCTTCCAGTGATTTAATTTTCTTAGAGTGCTATGAAATCTGTTCCTGAGTTTCCCTAACTATCTCGCGTCCCTGTTCGTGGATCGTGGTAGGAACTCACCGAGTTTGATGGGCGTAACTTTTGGCTGTCCTAGCATACTTCTTAACCAACAGAGCGTCTTTTTGTGCACCAGTCGTCTCCGTTCTAGCAACAGAAGCATGTTTTCTTGCTTCCGTTATGACTTCTTTGCTTTGCCTACTTGCCTCTCATCACACTTCCTTGATACTTTGTGTTAACCTACCTTCGAATTCTGCAACCACTCTTTTTGTCGTTTCTGATTCTTGGCGTATTTCTTCTGCTTCTCTGCGCCCTTCTACTGCTTCTCTCGTCAAACAATTGAGGATACTGTCCGTAGCATTGCTGCTTTCAGTATTTGCTCGTAGAGATGGGACTGCCCTTCAATTGCCAGCCAGTGATGGGTTTCTACTGTGAACTGCTACACTGACATAACGTGTCTTCCATATCTTCACCCTCGCTTACTTCATTGTCGGCTTCAGAGTCCTACAAATGACATACTGAACCATGCGTATTAGCTACCTCTGAATTTGATTCTTCATTGGAAAAATAACCATCTCGTTTCCTGATTCACCCCAATCTATACTCTGATTGCTCGCCTTGTTAAGAGAGCTCAACCTCGCGGTTTGCATTAACGTCTCTCGCCATGCTCCTTGTTATTTAGACATCAAACAGGCATCTCAAGAAAAGATCTTACAGTGAACACAATTCCTCTAAATACCTTCGCTATTGAAACGCACAAACATATCAGATAAATAACGTTCCAAAAATGCATTACGCCGTTGTCGGATCCAATAATCAGAGAACACACATGGTGTAGAAACCACGAAACACAAAAATACAATACATACAATAGAATTCATACAATAAATTAAACACCTGGAAAGGGAGTACATATATTAGAAAATATCGCGCCAGCAATTTGAGATTATTGCTAGTCTAATTTGTTCACAATCTCTTTCTAAAATGAAATATTAAATAGTAATTGCTACCTACCTGACTGCACGTCATTACATTCTATCAGTAAGATCTTGGCAGGTATTGGCAATTTGTAAGTTTTCCAACCTTCATTACGTACCCTCAGCTCAAAAAAATTTATTCTAATTCAAATGGTCAGGACGAATAGAGTACTTTTCAGACTTACAAGGAGAGGACGCCTACTCGTCATCGCGGAATTCGTCCAAATTTATGGTACATGTAGGGCGTGGTGAGCTAGGTAAGTGTCCCAAGTGGAAACTCCAGATGGTCAAGCCTTTAAGAAATAAAAGTAATTTGGATATGGATCTATCACCATGCGTACTTTATCAATTGTCAGTGTTTAGGAAGCGGTGTTTGGCTAATCGATAAATGCGACTAACAACATCGGACAAAATGAGAAAAAAAAGTTGGTAGAGCACTTGCCCGCGAAAAGAAAAGGTCCCGAGTTCGAGACTTAGTCCAGCACACAGTTGCCGTCACGGAGCTCAGCGTGTTCAGTCAGAGGGTTAGCTGTCCTCCGTAATAAAAAACTGAGTAAACGGCTCGACACTGAACCTGAACGCGTGTATGGGACATCCGCATCGAACTAATGCAAAAAACAATATCTAACAAAATCAGATCAAAGACAAAAAAAGCGGTAAGAGATCGGATTCGCATTCAAAGGGTCGCAGGTTCGACTCCGCCCAGTGGCAAATATCTTTGTGCTCTTTAGCAATGCGTACACTACTGACATCGCAATTAACCGCAACATCACATAGATATTTTCTGGTGTATTTTATTTGTCATTTGAGTGTGTTCTTCTGTTATTACAGTCGACTTTCTGAAGTGATCAGACCCCCTTCGGTCAAATGCTGTAAGCATAAATCCAGCGCCATCTTGAATCGTCGCTTCGACGCATCGCTGTGGAGGCTATTATCTTCTGGCTCCCGTTCTTTATCTACCGACGTTCCAGGCATGTTATGATTTTCACTTTTGTCCGAAATTTTCGATCTTTCCACAATATTTTCCTCCAGTGTTCTCACGGTGCAGTTCGTTTTGTGTGCAATGACTGCGATATTTCCAGAATATTCACACACTAATCTCGCAATATTCACGTTACCCGGTCAAGAGCGAGCAGGTGAACGAGTTACCTGGCTAGCGCTGTCCCTTAACTATTGTAAATCAGTACAACAAGACGTTGTCTCACGATTAAGGCACACATCAACGGCAAAGTTCACAACACGAACAGCGAAAGCACGGTCATAATAAGCTTGAAAATAACCATGTCCACAGCGGGTATCCACGAGAGAGAGTCCAGTACTCGTAGCACAGCATACAATCGGCAGCACAATGCGGTTCCGACCTCTGAGCGCTTTTCTTTATCTTTTTTGTTTGTTCGTTGGATTCGCTCGGGGCGGACGTCGCAAGGCACCCGTTAAATTTCGTCGTTGATCCTTTATCTCAGTTTTTTTTTATTATTATTACAGTGGGCAGCTAACCCTCTGACCGAACACGCTGAGCTACCGAGCAAGCACCGCTGAGCCAAACACCGCTTCCTAAACACATTGTCACAGGGACAATTGATAAGGTGCCCATCGTGATAGATCCATATCAAAATTCCTTTTGTTTCCTAAACTCTTGGCCATCTGAAGTTCCCACTTGGGGCACTTTCATACCTCACCATTCCCTACATGTACTATGAATTTGGACTAATTTGGCGATGGTAAGTAGGCGTCCCTTTCCTTTTCAGTTTATTACAAAGTCAACTCGTGAATTCCCAGAATTACTATACAGACCAAATTACAAAAACACAAACATAAATCAAAATGGCAGGTACAAATGATGTTGATGGTTGGCAAAGTTATTAAAGGGGAAGCAGGTCAGTCTAAAACGATATCTCCCTCAAGGTAACAGAAACAACGCTTTCTAACTATATGTGAGGTACTGACCGAGATTTGCGAACTACTAGCTGAACGCTAATACGACGTAGGTTGGCTGAAAGGCGGGCTGCAGGCCATATGGATTCGCTGCAGTGAAAAGTAAGTCCTCAGACAAAGATTGCTAGTAGGTCCAACCTACTGGTATGCTCACTAAGGGACTGCTTAGTGGGTGGTGTGAAGACTGACTGTAGGTACACAACTAACAAAGGCCATGGCCAGCGTACCCTCACGCTGAGATGTGTTGAGAATCATGGATTACGTGCCGAAAAAAAAAAGAAAAAGAAGCAAGGTTGTCCTCTGTAGCGGCTCTCCACCAACTTGCTGAGCGTACAGCATACCTCGGCCGAACTGCCCCGAAAATCTCTACTGTCTTCCCTCCTCGATACCAAATCCACGTGGAGTCACCAAAAATCGTCCCCTCCAATGGCCAAGCTGCTCGCGTAAATTATGCCATTGGTGTACTTCTAACATCGCGCCGGAACTCCTGCCCGGACACAACATAGCGGTATTCTTCCAGTGGAAAGTTTACCGCCAAAATCTGTGCTCTCCACTGCTAAGCTTGGCACCAGATAAACACGCGAGCATTCCATGCCTGAGGCGCAGACGATCTCCTTTCCAGATCAATCATAAAACTCTATGTCCATCTGTCGGTCGCACACCCGAGGTGGACAATACACCCTTGGAATACAGGCCGATAGTCATTTTCTTGCTAAAGACTGGTCCACCCTCGTGGGCCGACTTTACGGCTAAAGGCCACAGCTTGCGCTCACCAGCAAAGCAACGCTTTTGTAGAAGCCTGGATGCTCTCCTGGAAGGACCTGACTATTTCTTTAACTTCTGCCGCACTCGCCACGTCTCCCTGCTCTCCTTGCTGACAAAGACAAAATCTGGTACCACAAGTATTATTGCTAGCAGCGAAAAAAGGCTGTAATTCCCTGTCATGCCTTCAATTACTCATCCTGAATGCTTGCTACATAGCTGAGATAGCTGCAATGCCTCTGCTGGGATTATGTAATTAACAAGGGGTGAATGACAGCGTGCCCAAAAGGTCGCCACCTTTCAGCCATCTGTAGACTTCTTGGACATGATTACAACTACGGTCAACTAAGGGTTACTACTTTTTGCCACTTGTTGATCTATAAATTCCGCCAAAACTGGTTGCTGTGATCGTGGTATTTTGTACAGTCTCTGATACACCAATGCTTCGTTCCCTGTCAGAATCCTGTTCTGTGTTACTGGTGTAACGGGCAACAGACCTTTCGAAAAAAAAAAAAAAAAAAACAGATTGTGACACTTCAGTAACAGGTCCTCATTCTTCATTCTCTCTATTGCTTCAACGCTTCAATTTTTGACGAAATTCAGTCCTAGTAGCGTCTTCTGTCCTCCTACAGCCTGTACATCAAATGTGGCAATCTTCCTGATGCGGAATCTCCAATGTGGCCAACAATGTTACTTTCAATTTCTTAACCTGGGCACCATAATCATCTATGTTTATGGTATCTACCTTGCCTCCGTCCCCCTATTGTATGTACGTTATACTACATTTCGCCAAACAAAACGCTGTATCCAACACGTCACTATCTTCCAGCTGTTCCACTATACATAACATATTAACTGGTAAGTTGGTTGGTTGGTTGGTTGGGGGAAGAGACCAAACAGCGAGGTCATCGGTCTCATCGGATTGGGGAAGGATGGGGAAGGAAGTCGGCTGAGGCCTTTCAAAGGAATCATCCCAGCATTTGCCTGGAGCGATTTAGGGAAACCTAAATCAGGATCGCCGGACGCGGGATTGAACCGTCGTCCTCCCGAATGCGAGTCCAATGTGCAACCACTGCGCCACCTCGCTGGTAAGTCAGACTCCACATTCACCCATAGCGACTTTCCAGTTCCACTCTACACACACGCGCGGATCAAACTTTAATGTCATTGCACGCTGTTTAATTGGTTTGTGGCGTGTACTAAGCGCCCCTCACAACGCATCAACATTAAGAACACTTCCCCAATCCGAAATGTCTTCCCACTAAGCTTCACTATACGTCGTCAGTTTAGTTACAGCATGATGCTGATGCAGGAAGGCTAACTCTAGAATCAAGCTATAATCCTGGCTTAAATGAGACACATTTTCCACACACTGTCTAAATTTGATTGTCTCAAAGGAAAAATTCATCGTTACTGAATCCTAATGTTCACATATCATTACAACCTACTTCACGCAGATTGTGACGTGATGTGTTCTAATATCACCCATTAAATAATTATCTTTAGACCACTGACACATGCGCCTCTGTAGCCATCAAAAACCACTAATCACACCTATCATAGCACATTCGGCCTCTGCATTAGTTTTTTCTGAGTTTAAAGCCACCAGGAACTCCATTTGGTGGCTCTGAGGTTGTCTCTTAAGCTTTGACGGATATTTCCTACGTATCAGACCATCTATACTGCTACCTCTATATCCCTGTCAATGGCTTCACTACCCCTACTATTATTTTCATTGAATCACTGGTAGCCTGTACTATCTCTATCACTCCTTCATGGCTGGTAACACTGCCTGTACATATGCCCAATCTCCTCACAATTGAAATACTTTGGTGCAAACACACGTTTTCTTTTCCTTATCCCTGACAGTTCATCGATCTCCATTTACTCCAGTACTTATACAACACCTGCACCCGGTATTGTAGTTCAGTACTAAAAATTCACTTGCATGAAGGCATTCTGGTTTTACTTCTGTGTTGTAGTGCTGTATGTTCAAATTTTTAGAGAGACATCTTTTGTTGTAGACATTTCTAGTTATTCCATAAGCTCTCTCCATTTTATGTACTCTTTCTTCTATAGTGAATTTTTCTAAGCTATTTTCTTGGATAATTTCTCTCAAATATTTAAATTTATTTACCCTCTTTATCTGGCTAATATCTGTTGCTAGCGATTCCGGGGCATTTTTTATATTTCTCATAAAAATTTTTGTCTACCAATATTCTTAAACCTGCTTTGTTGGCTATTCCTTCTAAGAAATTGATTTGTATTCCAGCATTTTTAATGTTTTCAGGAAGAATGGCAAAATCAACCGCAAATGGTAAATAGTGAATTTCAATACCTTTGTTTTTAGTTCCCAGTCTGATTGGCGATAGCTTCTCATCTTTTAGTTTTTGTTCCCATTCTCTTACTATTTTCTCTAGAACGCAGTTAAAGAGGAGTGGAGACAGGCCATCACCTTGCCTTACACCTGTTTTTATGTTGAATTCCTTCGATATTTCACCCAGAAACTTTACTTTTGAGTTGGCATCTGTGAGCGTTTCACAAATAAGGTTTGCTAATTTAGATTTGTTGCCAAATTCTCTGATCACTTTATCTAGTGTTTCACTATCAACTGAGTCAAATGCCTTTTTAAAATCTATTAACTTTTCAACCATATCTTTGGAGCTTGTAAGTCCGTGACGAGCTATGGACTTTAGGTTGAAAATCAGTTCTGAGCAAGATATGCACTTTTTAAATCCACTGTGATACTCTCCCAATTGGCTATTGAAAGACGTATACATTGCCGGCGATGGGCGAGGCATGACAGAATCTCTGACCAGAGAGTAGTTTATCGTTAGCTGTTGCTAGTCTGCGCTTGACCGCGCGAGTCGACAGTAGTAGTTGTCAGTCGACTATAGTCGACAGTCCGTGCTAGTCGGCGGCAGTCGGCATGCGTCGGCTGTGTGCTCTGCTCGCGACTCTGGTCAGGACTCTCGAGGATGGGTACTGTTGTAGAAGGTAAAGAAGCAGCCTTGCGCATATTTAATAATGTATGTTAATTGTAATTGAATTTCTTCCAAAAAATGCGCCAATAATAATTTTTATAATATAAAGCAACTCTTTTAAAGAAAAGCATTCATTTCAATTTAAAGAATTCCCAATACATTATCATTGCAATCCTAGAATAAATAAATAAATAAATAAATAAATATATATATATATATATATATATATATATATATATATATATATATATACGCCAGCATTGCACGAAGCTGTGTCGAACAATGACTAATTTAAGAGCAGATGTAATTGCGGTTTTTTATTGAGGTAAGAATTTTTTGCTTTTTTTTTTTTTTTTTTTTAATTCAGAATACAGGGCCGAAGGTCAGAGCTGCTGTCTTCATAAAATTTATCAGGTTACTAAACTTTTTTAGTATTTTGGTGTTTAGGAATTTTTCTGTTTCGAACTTGACATTAAATGAGAAAAGAATTTTGTGGGAACATTAAATGTGAATGCATTACTGCGCACAGACTATAAATGAGAGCCAATTTTGTTCAGAGGTTACATTAAAATTAATTTTGTTCAGAGGTTACAATCTTAGAAAAATTCATTTAATTATTATTTTGTGGGGAGTTTACACATGGTTCATATTTTTAAATATAAACAATTCTTTGGGAGGTTACACTTGGCTCACATTTTCATTACCATTAATTCTTTGCGGGGAGGTTACACTACATACATGGTACAGAAATGTTCAGTAACTGGGTGATTAGTGCCACCAATTACTCAAATCAGTTGTTAGACTAGTGTAATTCTCAATGAAGACTACTATGTGACTTAATGTCCTTCACCTTCTGACCTAATTACCATAAATTACTGCAATATCCATTTGTCCTGTCTATCCTCATCATCATGGAGCACTATATTTGGTTTTTGCACTAATTCTACGTTGGTGTACTCCACAAGAACGTGGTGTTGACACGACATGCTGTCCACCACCTTGAGCGATGGAGATGTTATAATAGTCCCACTGTTTGGTGTACCTAATGTACTACCAAACTGATAACATGAATATTACTACGACCGTTCAGTGTCTTGGCTACACTAATTAACACTTCAAGGAAAAGAACTTCAGATTGTCTCACTTGGTGTTGTGCTTCTATAGAAAGATATGGTCTTTCAATGCAGCTGCGTGCAACCTAAAGTGCTACAACCATGACGCAATCCTTCCCATTCCTTTCCTAGTTCTTGTAAAATGGTAAACACTTATACAATGCGTTTAAATTCTTGTAAAAATGCTAAAGACTTCTACAGTGCGTGTGCACTTTATTTCACTCCTTGATACGTTTATTTGTTGTAAAAAAATGCTAAAGAGTTTTACAGTGCGTGTTCACTTTATGCCATTTGTACTCATTACGTATACATTTTGTAATTCCCAGATATGTTCTGTACTACAGTGCGTGTGCACTTTCGTCATTTTGTTAACATGATTTGTATTCAATACATATACATTTTGTCATTTGCTGATATGTTCTGAACTACAGTGCGTGTGCATTTTTGCCATTTGTTAATATGTTTTGTATTCATTGTGTATACATTTTGTCATTGCCTGATATGTTCTGTACTCAGTGCATGTGCACTATATTTTACTTCATGTTCTGCACCTATATATCTATATATATTCTGTGATTGTAAAGTTAGATAATTAAGTAAAAATTTGTTGCTCATGGCAAGTCCAATTGACTCACCATCGCTGCCAAATTATTGCCCCCCCCCCAGTGGAGGGTTATGAAAGACGTATACATTGCCAGCGATGGGCGAGACATGACAGAATATCTAACCAGAGAGTAGTTTATCGTTAGCTGTTGCTAGTCTGCGCTTGACCGCGCGAGTCGACAGTAGTAGTTGTCAGTCGACAGTAGTCGTCAGTCCGTGCTAGTCGGCGGGAGTCGGCATGCGTCGGCTGTGTGCTCTGCTCGCGACTCTGGTCAGGACTCTGGAGTATGAGTATTGTTGCAGAAGGTAAAGAAGCAGCCTTGCGCATATTTAATAATGTATGTTAATTGTAATTTAATTTCTTCCAAAAAATGCCCCAATAATAATTTTTATAATATAAAGCAACTCTTTTAAAGAAAAGCATTCATTTCAATTTAAAGAATTTCCAATACATTATCATTGCATCCAAGAATTAAAAAAAAATACGCTAGCATTGCACGAAGCTGTGTCGAAAAATGACTAATTTAAGAGCTGATATAATTGCGGTTTTTTATTGAGGTAAGAATTTTTTGCTTTTTTTTTTTTTATTCAGAATACAGGGCCGAAGGTCAGTGCTGCTGTCCTCAGAAAATTTATCAGGTTACTAAACTTTTTTAGTATTTTGGTGTTTAGGAATTTTTCTGTTTCGAACTTGACACTAAATGAGAAAAGAATTTTGTGGGAACATTAAATATGAATGCATTTCTGCACACAGACTATAAATGAGAGCCAATTTTGTTCAGAGGTTACATTAATATTAATTTTGTTCAGAGGTTACAATCTTAGAAAAATTCATTTAATTATTATTTTGTGGGGAGTTTACGCATGGTTCATATATTTAAATATAAACAATTCTTTGGGAGGTTACACTTGGCTCACATTTTTATTATCATTAATTCTTTGCGGGGAGGTTACACTATTACGTGTTGCTTCTACCTTGTTTAGAAGTATTGTTGAAAATATTTTATAGCCCACTGGCAACAAAGATATACCTCTGTAGTTATTTACATTTTGCTTATCACGTTTCTTATACAAGGGATGGATGAGAGCCACTGTCCAGTCTTCTGGTATCTTTTCAGTTTCCTATATTTCTTCAAACATGAGCTGAGGGTTAGTTATAATTTGTGGTTGAGACCATTTAATAAGTTCAGCTGTAATTTAGTCTTCTCCTCTGGCTTTGTTGTTTTTCATGGTACTTATCGCTTTTTTAATTTCCTCAGTTGTAGGTGGTGGATCTGCTTCTGTATTTTCATGGAGATCTGGAAAAATCTAGCTTAAAGTCTGGTTCTTCACAGTTCAATAATTTTTCAAAGTAGTTTCTTAGTATTTCACAATTCTGGCTCTTGCTTAGGCCTACTTTACCATTATCATGTGTGAAGCAAACACTTGGAGCTTGGTAGCCCTTTAGATGACTTTTAAACATCTGATAGAAATTCCGGGAGTTATTTTTTACGAAGTTGTTTTGTATGTCAAAAAGTTGTGATTTCTCAAAAGATCTTTTAGCATTCTTTATTGTTTTTGCTGCTTCTTTCCATTGCATTCTAAATGCATCAAGGTGTTCAGGCTTCTCAAAACATTTCCTTTTCTTCCACTGCTTTGTTCTTTCTGTAACTGCTTCTTCACAGATTTCATTCCATCAGACTTTAGTCTTCATTTTTGTTCTTCCAAATACACTTTTCGCTGTCCTGTTGATTTCTTTCGATATTTCTTTCCATTTCTTTGATTTAGTTCCTTTAATTTCTTCCTGAAAAATTTGTGTTACCTCTTTGCTGATGTTGAGCCTGCCTGTATTGTTTTTAATTAATTTTTGCTGTTTCTTTTGGTTTTTATTGGGGAGAAGCTTGAGTTTATTGTTAGTCAGGTAACGATCAGAATCAAATTCCCTGTTTCTTGCTACTTTTACATTCATGATTTCTTTAAAATTGCCTTTAGAAATAGCCACGTGATCTAACTGGAACTCCCCTAGCATTGAATTCGGAGAGATTCTAGTTTTTGCTTTTTTGGTAATTTTTTGAAGATGGTTGACATTACCTTCAACTGAAATGTTCTGTAAAGACTGATTAGTCTTGTGCCATTTTTCTTTGTTCTTTTAATAACAAATATTTTGTAAGTAATGAATATTTTTTCAGTTAGTTTAAATAGCTGGAAAGGTGAAACCGTTCAGCCCAGAGAAGACAATAATGCATTTTTGGCTAAAATTGAAGAATGAAAGTAGTAATACGCCGAGGCTACACTGAGAGTGAGATATGTCTCCTGTCTGGACTATCTCAATTATTTATTACACATTTTGGCATGGCAGAGAGACAGTGATCAATGAACTATCGTCAGACAAAAACAAACAGTGGTTGCCATGAAAGTGGCCGAAAAACAGAGCATCTCAGTTGTGTCTACGATACGTCTGTCCATGGAGCCCCGCTCTCATGCTGTCTCCAAGTTCAGTCGGTATTATCGTGGAACGTAATAGCCGCCGTATATCAGAACAATAAATGGGAAAAATGACGGTCAAGGAATGCACCTATGACTTCCCGCTTTATCTCACTCTTGAAGTGGAACAATCAGGTGCTCTATCTTCGATGTCTTTCTCTGATGGTTCGGTAGCAAGACCACTTGAGATAAGATACTTAACTGCCACAAGCACGCAGTATCCTAATTAATTTATTGTCAAGCTATACTGCTGCACGTGACAGTGCAGTCTCCGTAAGATTCCCGACCCTACTGTGCATTTTATATAATTCCAGGTGAATTACATAACCAATCCTTTTACATTTTTGCCTGATTTTGCAGCAACATTTTGCAATACACCTGCATGTCACATCGTTACACGTGTCAACGGAACTGTGTTCGTAACAGAAAGGATCTTCATTTTCATAAATGCAGAAAAGAGAAAACTGAAATGTCTTTCACTTACAACCCTTACTTTATTTAAATTTCTTTTAGATCTGCATTTCAAGTATATTATATTTGTTCTTTTGGTTATTTTGCTGAACATCAAACTCATGAATGTCTATGCAAAAATTATACACTCTAAAAGGAAATTAGAAATATAATGTTAGTAAAAAACGAACAATAATATCAATAAACATATTAATTTAAAATATGATAAATATGAAATTGTTACATAACAATGCAACATCACTATCCAACAATTCTTAGTAATTATTATTATTAACGTAAACTGACTTTATTAGTCTACATCACCGAGACGCAATAACATCAAATGGAAACACACAGTGAAATAAATTTTTGAAGAGATAATTACCTGTGAGAGTAGAGCTTAAGTATTGCCTGAGTTTTTGCATGTAAAATAATAAGCAGAGAACTTTTTGCACACATTATTTCTTATTTCCAACTCTTATTTCCAACTCAAAGTTGCAAGTTTACTATTATATATGCGAGTAGGTAACCGTTATGTTCCGAGGAGCCATGTGTTATGACCTCGCTGCTAATGATAAATGGGTGGAAGGTGGCCAAAGATCTGTCACCATAGGTATCTGGACAGGCAAGCAAAAGATTAGTTGTCACAAGTGCGCTTTAAATAAATATTTTGTACTTTACTTCTGGGTGAAAAAATGTTATATTGTCAATAACTTGTTGCTACTAGCTACACGCAGAGGTCCAACGCGGGCGTGCGTACACGTGTAAGTACACTAAACGTTTCCTGGTAGAGCAAACTAGCAAGAACACGGTATACTGCTCAGTACTAAATGGCAACATGGAGATAATTTCCAACTAGAAAAAAATCCCCAGGTGGCCGCCGCTTATAACACCGTTCTGGCGGTCTTCTCTGGTCGGCGGCCTGGTGCTTCTTCCTAGGCGGCGAGGTATCGGCTCCAGTAGTAACAAAGAGCCTAGGTACACAGTTAAATTTTAGAAAATATAGTAACATGTTTTACACAAACAGAATTTCGAAAGAAATGCATTCTCAGTACGAAAATTAATGGAATTTGTTTCACAAACTGTCATACCAGAATAAATCTAATTTACATTTTATTGCATAATTATTTTTGATGCTAACATTCTCACTGAATCTTGGACAAATATTAAAGAAGTTTTTAAAGTTGCGTATTTTGTGGATAGATCGTATGTAATTTTATGTTAATCTCAAATTATTCTATGACAGCTGCATTTATAGGTAAGTAGCTGCTAATACTGTCTTCGAAGATGTGATTTTTTCCTCCGATTATAAAACTGTTGGTTCTTTTCGTGCTGATCTTGATGTGCTTGGTGATTTTGAGTTTCTGGGTATACTTATCTTCTATATTTCGCTGCGCTGGTGATCTTTAGAATTCCTAATTGTAGTGGTTGTGCTGCCCTTATTACCAAACTAAATTATTTTCTTGTGAACTACTAAGGAAGGTTTAGATTCCATACAGTGTATTACATATCGTCACAGATAAAGAGCTTCCAACACAGCTATTACTCCAGGAACCAAATGCCGACATGCAAATTACAGCTTGGATAAGAGAGATGAGGTACGATTTTAGGTATGCTACTGCTTTTTTTTTTTTAATTTGTGGTAGGCTCCTATGGAGCCAAACTGCTGAGGTCATCGTTCCCTAGGCTTACACACTACTTAATCTACTTTAAACTAACTTACTCTAAGGACAACACGCATACCAATGCCCAAGGGATGACTCGAACTTCCGACGTGGGGAGCCGCGCGAATCGTGGCAAGGCGCCCAAAACAGCGTGGCTACCCCGCGCGGCCGCTGTTGTCGTGGTCTTCAGTCCAGAGACTGGTTTGATGCAGCTCTCCATGCTACTCTATCCTGTGCAAGCTCCTTCATCTCCAAATACCTACTGCAACCTACATCCTACTGAATCTGTTTAGTGTATTCATCTCTTGGTCTGCCTCTACGATTTTTACCCTCCACGCTGCCCTCCAATACTAAATTGGTGATCCCTTGATGCCTCAGAACATGTCACATCAACCGATCCCTTCTTCTAGTCAAGTTGTGCCACAAATTTTGCTTCTCCCCAATTCTATTCAGTACCTCTTCATTAGTTACGTGCTCTATCCATCTAATCTTCAGTATTCTTCTGTAGCACCACATTTCCAAAGCTTCTATTCTCTTCTTGTCTAAACTATTTATCGTCCATGTTTCACTTCCATACATGTCTACACTCCAAACAAATACTTTCAGAAAAGACATCCTGACACTTAAATCTATACTCGATGTTAACAAACTTCTCTTCCTCAGAAACGCTTTCCTTGCCATTGCCAGTCTACATTTTATATCCTCTCTACTTCGACCATCATCAGTTACTTTGCTCCCCGAATAGCAAAACTCATCTACTACTTTAAGTGTCTCATTTCCTAACCTAATTCCCTCAGCATCACCTGCTTCAAAGTCTGCCTCGGTAGCTGAGTGGTGCCGGCACGATAGTTCAGCTTGTTCGGTTAGAGGGTTAGCCGCCCTCTGTAATTTAAAAAAAAAAACTGATTTAATGCATCACCGACGAACTGAAACGGGTGTTTTGCAACGTCCGCCCCCACGCAGGTACAATGAACGAATACGAACAAAATGAGATTACAAAAAAAAAAGAGTGGTAGTAGAATGCTCACCTGACACGCGGGCGTCCCGGGTTCGTTTCCCGGCCGATGCATCATTTTCGCCGGCACGGTAGCTCAGCGTGTTCGGTCAGAGGGCTGCGTGCTCTCTGTAATAAAAAAAACTGAGTTAAGGAATCAACGATCAACTTGGACGGATGTCTTGTGACGCCCGCCCAGACCAAACGCAACGAACTATACCGAAGAAGAAAAAAAAAAAAGAAAGAAAGAAAAGTGGTCAGCGTGGCAAATTGCCGTCCTACGGCCCCGGGTTCGATTCCCGGCTGGGTCGGGGAATTTTCTCCGCTCAGGGACTGGGTGTTGTGCTGTCTTCATCATCAGTTCATCCCCATCCCGCGCGCAGGTCGCCCAGTGTGGCGTCGAATGTAATAAGACCTGCAACAAGGCGGCTGCACCTGCCCCGCAAGGGGCCTCCTGGCGAATGACGCCAAACTCTCATTTTCATTTTTTACCTTATTTAATTCGACTACATTCCATTATCATCGTTTTGCCTTTGTTGATGGTCATCTTATATTCTCCATTCAAGACACTATCCATTACGTTCATCTGCTCTTCCAGATACTTTGCCATTTCTGACAGAATTACAATGTCATCAGCAAACCCCAAAGTTTTCATTTCTCCATGGGGAAGATATTCCTGTTACCTTTAATTTCCATAAGACGACGAAGGAATTTTGGTATTTACAACTGTTGTTTCCTCATTCTGAGATAGTTACTAAAATTCTGTTGTTTAGAGTTGTCTCCTTATTACCACCCGAACCTAAGGACGTAAATTTCTGAAATTTCTTCTCTTACGACATACTTCTTTTGAGTTGCTGGTCTTATTACTTTTCAGGCATTAATTGAGTTTATGAGTACGTAAAATTAATAATTCTGAAGAAGGCAATTACTTTCTAAACACTAAAATAAAAATCTCTTTACATCATACAACCTGGAGGTATCTTCTCTTAGTGTAATGCAGATGCTCAAACCACCTTTCTTTATGCAAGGTGTTAGAGTGGCTAAGATACTTTATCTGTATGAGGGACGAGCTTGACTGGAACTTCTTCCCACCAAAGTTACGAAAGTACAAATTTTACAATCTTCATAGAAATTTCTCTAACAATTGCGAACTGCAGAACACTTCCACAAGCTACTGCGCAGTTAATGAAAGATATGAGTAGACTGAAAATGTTCACTTATGAATATGAACAAGAAGAACAACAGATGAAATCCACGGTTTCCCTACATTTAGAAAACTAGACCCTATGTGATCTGTATACCACATTCTCTGAATATTTTCCAAGTAGAAGTTCCAACAAGTTTCAGTAGATGAATAAATTAATGAACACGATGATGTGTTTTAAAAACACCAGATATATAGTGTTGCACGTAAAATTCTATGCCATTTGTGATACATTATTTAAAATTCTTCTTACCACTTGGTACAGTAATTTCTTGCACGGCTAAGTTAGTGAAACATAATGCAATTAAAAGATTTTTATATCTTCGTGTAGTTCAATGTCAAAATCTGAAATTTTTTTAACAATTATAAACCCCTTTACAAATGTAAAAATACTGTCAGCTCAGTACAGTCACGTAAAAGTGATAGGTGAGAAAAACGCACGTTGATCATCTAATTTCAGCAAAAATGCTGTAACCATCATGTACACAAACATGAAATGTGAATATAAATTTAGCATTATGATGTGACTAATGACATCCCTGGTCTCACAGCAAATAAGTCAGACTGTTATGCCATGTGGCTAGGGCCTCCCGTCGTGTAGACCAGTCACCTGGTGCAAGTCTTTCGTGTTAACGCCACTCCCGCGACTTGCGTGTCGATAGGGATCAAATGATAACGATAAGGACAACACAACACCCGGTCTCTCAGCGGAGAAAACCTCCGACCCAGCCGGGAATCGAACCTGGTCCGTTAGGTATGACATTCCTTCACGCTGACCACTTAGCTACCAGGGGCGGACAGCCTTTCTAATAAACTACAAGGACAACAACACACTGATGCAGTTCTTGTATAATGTCTATAATGAATTGAAAATATGGAGGTTATCTGTGAAATTATGCTTTGGCGTTAGATATTTCAGTCTACAGTTTTAAGAACTGAAGCATGTCTGAATGTAATTTCCTAATCTCATCGAGTTTAATGTGGACTCCGTACCACATTGCTACTTGGAGGGAATTTACGAAATATAAGTGAAAGATTATCTTTACTTTCAAACACAAGAGCTCGGTCCTGTATAACATCATTTAACTGAGCCACAGTAACATTGCTTCTGAAGCTGCCAATAACACTATTTGCACATCGTATTGTGAGATCGCTTTTCCAAAAGTTGGTGGGTTCACACTTCCAAAGAAAATAAAGACATCAATAGCTTCCAAAATTGCAGTGAATAAAACAATTGAAGATATAATGAGCTGTTCCTTTAATTTGTTTGCAAAAACGGCTACAGCAGTTTAGCATCTTGAACGCTCTCAAAAGTTGATACATTGTCTCTGTCGTCTTTGATACAGCATGTACACTATGAAGTGAACTTAACGCCCTCAGTTCTCTTTCACTTTTAATAGGGTTTTCTTTTCAAATGGATGAGATAAAGATGACATCGACGCTAATAAAAATGGTTGTCGTGAAGAATTGTCTACGTTGCAAGATGTTACCTCAGAAATGAAACTAATAATACAGTTTCCAAGATAATAATATTATCTCCTTAGCCATGATGAATGTTTGCTTTCTAGTCTTCTCTGCACATCTGACGACGGTGTAATCCTCTCCAGACAACCCACACCAACACAAATAACATACGACTAGATGTCCCTTAATGATGGGGAGACGATGGGTAGCGAGTCTACATGTATGTTTACATCTATACTCTGTGAACTAATGTCAAGTTCATGACAGAAGGTACTTAGCAATATACTTGTTATCATATCATCTTCCCGTTAGTAGTGGGACAAAGAGAGGACGGCCCCACATTGCATTGTTGCCAAATTTATTCAAGATGTTGGATCCAAGATGGCAGCGATAGATGGGGTAACATCACAATGACATCATGCTAGGAAGTTCAAATTTTGGCGGGAAAATAAATCAATTGGGCTACCTCCACTAACCTAAGTCCCCTCCCTCTACCCATCTCCACCCCTCCCATCCCTCAGAAAATGGTGGGAAGTCCTAATTCCAGCAGGACATTACAACACATGTCTACGTCCACTAACCTAAGAAAATGTTAGGAAAAAAGGTCTCTTTTGCTACCTACAATAACCTAAGTCATCTGATCGCCATCTCTTCCTAGGAATTTCTGGGGAAAGGACACAGTGTGTGCAGAGCTGCTGGATAGCATGGACGTAAGTCTTTATTTTTACACAGTGCTTATTTAAACAATTTGAGGCAGTACCCCCATCCAGTGTGTCCACCATAAGGTCCAGAATGCAACTGACCTAGTACATGGTTCTGCCACCAGAGGCCACTGTCGTCCCTTCAGTGACGTAATCCAAGATGGGGCGGGGGGGGGGGGGGATTGGTGGGTTAAATGACTCAACCTGTTCTGACTGCTGGACAGAGGACGAAATGTACTTTATTTATTTTTGGAACAATTTACTTAGCGATGGATTTGACGTAGTATATTTATTACACTGATACAAAACACTCACTCTGACATCGTTGGGGTCACAATGCACAGCCTATAGACCTGAAAACTACTCATAAATTATCTAAATAATAAGTACATTGATATATAGACATGCAGAAAACTTGTAATTACCGAAATAATGCAGTACACTGATATACAGACACGCAAACAACTGGTAAATTACCTAAATAGTGCAGTACACAGCATACAGACCTGCAAACTACTCGTAAATCACCGAAATAATGCATATATAACGCTCTGCCAGCACGCTCTCAACACTTAAACAACCGAAAATAATGTAGTGCACAAACACTCAGTGCATGTAAAAAACGCTTGCGAACTATTGACAATTGTAACATATCAGAGGCTCCAGCATACGCAAATGCCGACGCCACTGTGAGCCTCCGCTGGACAGACGAATGCAGGGGCGTGAGCCATTGATCTCAGGCTGCTATCACCTACAGCCAGCAGCTGAAAGTCGCATCTGTTTTCGAGTATACAGCTAGGGTTCTTCGAGTGTTATACTGACGTCACATATCTATGTAAATAAGAGCCAAGTCACCCTCTGGAATGCACGTGTGTGTTTGACTTTGCTGGCACAATACCTCCTGTGGATACTGATGTCACAGGTCGCGCTATAGAAATCTGTTGCAATGTTTTCCAAAAAAGCACAGGGTGCATTATTCCTAGCAATCCTGATGGGACATGTGAGATGCCTCTAGCCATACATGTGTTTACTGTGACTGATGCCTGCCTGTAAGTCCAGCATCAAGCAAGAGGTGTCTGCATAGCAGCTCACCAGCACAGGTGCATCTAAAAGGTCCTCAATGTTATGCTGACGTCACCTCGCTATGTACATAAGAGACAAGTCAATCTCTTTGAAATTGTAAAGTGTCACAGAAATAGCTAACGGTCGCTTTTGTTGCAGCTATCATGATGGCTCAGCTTGTCTGCTGGGTAATTCTTGACCTAACAGAACCTGTTTACGAAAATAGCCAAGAATAATGCTGAATGCATTCCTCCTGTTGGTTCTCACGTGGCACCCCATCAATCCTGTGTTACCCTACCTGGAAATCAATAAATCCTGCTTTCAACAAACACCTTCAAAACGCAAACGTTCTCACCACTATGTAGAGGCTTCTATGCCCCAGCACAAAGGATGTCTTGTGAATGAATGGAGCACTATGACTGGCTCTTACTGAATTTACCAGCCAAATTTCTGATGCTGCTAGTGCGGAAGCATGGTCGCCTTTTTCTTTCTGCAGATGAGACTTTCAGTGGCAAAACTATTTTGTACAGATCGCCATATTGCACTGACAGTTAAACCATGCAAAAGTGGCCTAGAGATCGTTAAATACAGAGAGACCCTTACTCAGTTACACTCCTCTGACACTGAGGATGGAAGCTTGAATATTAGAGTGTGAAACCGATCTCCAATCTGACAGTATATCACCTTGTACTGTGTCGATGTAGTAAACATACAATTTGTACTCTGCGCCATACAAAATCATCCCTTTTGCATCATTCATATAGCTCTCGATGGCCAGACACTTGTACATATACCGCGAATAAAGAAAACATAACAACATACACCGTAAGACTCAATTACACCGCTCTGCCACTGTGAACAGAAGATTGAGTATTAGAGCATGAAACTGATCTCCAACCTGACAATATGTAACCATATATGGTGTCGATGTATTAAACATACTGTTCGTATCCTACACCATACAAAATTGTCCTTTTTGCATCATTCATATAGCTATCGACCACCTGACACTTGTACATATACCGTGAAGACAGATAGCGCCATATATACTTCTCACAGCAATAGATATTTCCAGCGATGCCAGGCGGTCATAAGTCATCCACTCCCGACATGTGACCAGAGTGCCCTCTGTAGGCCAAAGTCACTCTTCAAACTATTGTACAAAGATGGGCTTGTTTCCCCTTGGCACAAAGGCGTTACTGTTTCTAGCCCTGACCTGCATGCTTGCTTGCTTTCTACACCATCTCCAGACTCTGTGATTAGAAGAACAAATATAATTTCACATGTTTTGCGAGACTATCATACCATTTACGCAATACTTCTTGATATCAAGCACACAACAATCTCACTTGCATAGCAGTAGCATCACTCGCACAATATAATTCTGAGGATATAGACTGGAAACTATTTCTCTAAGAACCCAAAGCCTTAGCAAGGCATAGCATGCTGTAAACCACTGAGTAATTAGAAACTTATCCTGTCTGCAAAGACCTATACTTGAGAACTCGAAAAAAAAATAGAGCAAACTGATATTTCCACTCGCGAATACCGATTTCGGTGATGTAACAGATTCCCAATCATACTTATAATTTACAAAGTCAACAAATGTGTTTCTCATGTCTACAGAACCAGCAAAAGTTTCTTCCACCTGTCTTTCACCTGCTAAATGTGCACACCACAATCGATGTTCTCTCAGATCAAGACATGTAATGTGCAGAGGCAGTCAGTCAGAGAATTTACATGTGAGAGAATAATGGTCTAGCCCGAACACACATCCATATTGAACCTTCTCAAATTACCACACGATCACGAAAGCTGGCCAACACATATTAAGTATTAGTTCGCTATTCAGCCATTTAGAGGACGACACTGTTAAGTCAGCTACATCCCAACAGTCTTCTCCATTCGGAAAGCTCCTGTCCTTAGCCAGAAACGTGAATCATTGCCTCCACAGGTCTCTGACACTGCCCACAAAGCACGCATAAACAGAATTATCCTAGAAAAGAAGCCACATATATATTATGTCACTATACTTACAATTAAATATTAAGATCACAATCTCAATTGGATAACATTCAACAATGAGCAATCTATCATAAATACACCTGGCTGATGGCTGTGTCTCTGGAAATAGAAATATCTGTACCATTCTTATGACATAACATACTCTTCCTTTTGCTGTCATAGTATTCCACGTCAAATCCATACGCTCCTTACAACTGGACATAGTCATTTCCTTTGCACATGTCGGAACGTACACACAAACACGCACACACACACACACACACACACACACACACACACACACACACACACACACACACACTTTATAAGCCTGATGCTCATGGCGAACCTATCATGCATCCCATACTACTAAGGCCAATACAAGGGTAATCCCAAAAGTAAGGACTCCTATTTTTTATAATTACATAGACCTGTTTATTTCTACCCTGGTTTACATCAGTTTACAACTTGAACATTAACTATATTTCGACATAATCACCATTTCTGTCTATGCATTTTTATAGATGCTGTGGCAGTTTTTGTATCCCCATGCCATACCAGCTCGCCGCCATGCTGTTCAGAAAGTTATGAACCTTTTCTTTCACCTCGTCATCGGATCTGAATCGCTTTCTGGCCAAATGTTCTTTTAACCTAGGGAACAGGTGATAGTCACTGGGCGCCAAGTCAGGACTATAGGGTGGGTGGCTGATTATGTTCCACTGAAACTGTTGCAGGAGAGCAATGGTTTGCCAAGCAATGTGAGGGCTAGCGTTTTCATGTAGAATGTGTATGCCCTTGCTCAACATTCCTCTTCTCCAGTTCTGAATTACCCGTTTGAGTTTTTTCAGAGTCTCACAGTACCTGTCAGCATTAATTGTGGTCCCAGTGTGGCCTGGAAACTGAGTATTGAAAGTGATCAATACAAAAAAGGGAACTTGGCATGTACTAACAGGATACTGAACTGAAATATGGCGAAACCAGTGCGAAAACAGTGTTTAGGTTTGCTCGCGAGTGTGGAGACTAAATTCTGAATATTAGCCACAGTAACCTTGACTGAGATGGATGGACGGAAGAAGACAACACTGGATCACGTCCACCATTAACACTGAGATTTGAAGAAGACAGGGAATCATCACGGAACTGCATGGACCTTCAAGCTATTGAGCGCGCTCACCGGTGCGCAACCCCCCGGTAGTTACTGCAGTAGGCGACACTAGCCACCATCCTTACTCCCACAGCTGTTGCTACTGCTGCCTGCATTACGTCACGACGCGTCGCATCACGTTTGCTGGTACACCACACCAGCATCGCTCGTCGAGGTCAATAACTTAAGCTAAGTCAACAATATTTAAAGTATTTGTTGATTGCTTCTAACAGGCTATTAAAAATGGAGTCTAATGATAAGGTTGATATGAAAGGGAAGATGGAACCAGTGTCTGACAATGAGTCCTCAGAATTAGAAACTGAAATTAATTAGGATGGTTGCATCAAAGTAACAAATCCAGAATCGGAATGTGATTTGCCAAAAATTGAATCAGAAGTAAATTTCAGTGTTACTGCGAAGTTAGAACTATTTTATGATGACAAGGCAATTGAAGGTGAGGTCAAAAAGAAAAAATTAAATTAATGAAGTTATCAGATAGTGAAACTGACTTCAAAATTTCTGAAATTTGGCCAAGTCAGGGAATGCTAGAAACTTCTTCAAAAGCGGTTAAAATGTCCAGTGCCAATGTAGAGGCACCATATTGGTTGCAATTACTGATTACTAAACTTGAATCGCATCATAAAGAAATAAACAGTAAGAATGAATCTAGTAATAAGGAACTAAAAGATGCTAACAAAGAACCAAAGGATCAAATGACGTCTAAACTGAACAGCTTGAATTATAAAATTGATTCTAATCACTATGATCTGCAAGTCAAAGTATGGAAACATCTAAATAAATTCTGTAGTATTTTCAAAACCGAAATTGGTTAAGTTCGTAGAGATAGCAAATATGTAGATGTACTTGTGGAAGGGAGGTTGTCAAAGAGAAGAGACAATGAATCCAAAGTTTGCTCTAACCGATCTGGAGAAGTAGCTACTAACGTAAACGCTTGTCAAAAGGATATTAATAAAATAAAGTCTGACTGTGTTAAATTAGATGAGAATGGTCAAAAATTTTCTAACACAGTGGAAGCAGTAGAAGTTCAGGTAGAAGAACTAAATACTAGTATTACTAACAGAAAATTAAGTAACTTCTGGTAGCTCTTGTAATACTACTGTCAACATGTGCTTCAGCTGACGCCGCTTTCATCGTAATTTTTTTCGTTTTGATCCAGACAAAGAAATTCACTTATTACAGTTCTGGAATAGTTTTGAGGATGGTCAGAATGGGAGAAAATTTCTGTCATGGGAAGTCATTTGTCAGGAGAATCTCTGCTATGGTCAGCTGACGTAATGATCAAATGCAAAACTCTTACTCAGTTTAAAACTGCATTTCTTTATGAGTACTGGTCGCACGACAAACGTAACTATGCTTTGAAAGAGTTTCGGAGAGGTAAAATGTTTTTTTCTCCAGGTTGTGGACCAGTAAAAGTTTTCTCTAGAAAGTGAGTTTCACAGCTGTCACAGATGACAGAAAAGATGAAGCAGGAAATGATATTCATGGGTCTATAAGGTAAGCTGCCTTCGTATTGGCAGAAAATAACCATTTTCGCATCTAGAAATAACATGGATAAGTTCACTGAGTATCTCGAACGAACAAGAATAGTAGCTGCCGTTGAGGAACAGGTGCAAAGTAATAACGGATCTTCTAGCAATCATGTAAACAACCGAATCAGTAACAATGGGTACGTGAATGTTAAAAATATGGAAGTCCAGAATACAAGATCTAATTATCGAGGTCCAGGCCGTGGTAGAGAAGAGGTAGACAGCCACCGCGCTTACAGAATAATTATGACAGGTGTTTTCATTTACGTATTCTGACTCATACAGTGCCATCTATTGATCAATTTTCACAATACTTCTTTTCTTCTGCGCTCTGTTTTCCCACTTCTCCGGTAATATTACGTTTTAATTTGACATCATTCTGACCAGCAGTGTTATTTCTACAGCGTTTTGAAAGTTTAACTTAAGCTATAATCACCCTGTATTGCGACCTGTCAACACGGTATGGCTCAGATATAGTGTCATTTTAAGCTATGCCAAGGCCTTTTGGGAACAGTACAATACTGCAATACGTCTTCCTTGCCATTAATCATTCATATTCCACATTAATCACACATATCCATATATTACATTCATGCGCCTTTGTATATAAACATTCAACGTGTCTCACAGAGGATCAGTGTTCGATCCACAGAGCTGCTAACGAATTTTCTCTAGCAGGGGGACGTTAGTTTGTTGCATGCAGCGCGTGAGGACGGTTATCACAAAACTTCTACCTACTGCATTCTGTTTCACACAACGTTTAATAGAACTATCTGAAAGATCATCAGTAAAAAAATTCAGATCTTTACATAAGGAACTCGTATAGAAAACAACAAAGTAAACATAGTCACATTACATGTTCTAAGCTATATAAGTAAATTAAAAGTATTCTATGTCATCAGAAATATATCTATGAAGTACAAGGTCGAAAAAGAAAGGAAAAAAAATTGTATCTCGTTATTAGTCATGGCATCACACCATCCACTGGAGATACATGATGATGCAGCTTTCCGCCTTCGCTGCTCTGTCTTCTACGACTTTCGTCTTGTTTCCGTTATAAATAACCTATGGCTGAGTCCTTCATCGTAAACAGTACACAGAACTACGGATTCTTCTCATTTATGTATAAGATGCCGTTGCTTTGTTTCCGAATCGATACATAAACGAGGAGGCGATACAGTTACGAATTTGTAACCAAACTCACTTTACAGCTTGGATGGGGATGTGACAGGTACTAATGATGGCAAGTGAAAATATCATTTTGTATAATTATGATGGGAGAGCCTAACGCAAACACGATGAAATTACTTCGTTGCCCATTCACTTATGGTTCGGCATGATTCTTTGTCTTTATTTTGTATGTTCAAACTGTTATCCGATTGAAACGGACAAGTGCACTCGGCTTCACACACGTTACATAACCTTTAATCTGAGAAGTGACATTGCTGACACGTTAATAAAAACAAGTTAGTCAAAGGTCAGTTTGAAGTGAGATATTGTAAACACTTCATAAACATAACATGCTTGCACTAAATAAACATTGTTTGGTGTAATAACATGTCTCACAAGAATAAATTAATGTTTTTAAGCTAGTACTATTAAAATCGTTATTTTTTGAACTAGTGTGTATAGTGTCTCTCTTTGTATGTCTGCCAATAGCAATTCAATTTCCAGAGCGGCGTCGACTACTCCCAAGGCGTACGTAATTTTGTACAGTAGACTAGCTACTCTCGTGGTGAAGAAGCAGCTACCGACTCCGGCGGTCGCCTGTAAAATCCTTGAAATGTAAGAGAAAGAAAACTTCTATAGCATCTTCTCGAATTTGGATACTGCCATTCGCATTTAGTCATTCGATGATTGTCTGCGAGTGAAATGAGTTCGTTTTAGCAGAGAAAACTTTCTCTATGCTTTTGACCGTCTTACTGAAGCGGGTTCTACAGCAAACATCGACCACTAAACGTTCGAAGTCCAATACAAGCTTGTCGTACATTACAGTTCATCACAGAAATCTTTCTGTAGTTACACTCCATTGTGGAACAATGCTAACATAAAAACATTTTCAGGGGAGGGCAATATACATCCAGTTGATTTCATGTACCAGATAAAAGACAATTTCAATCATAAAATGAGCGATAATCTGAAAATTAAATTTTTTTTTAAAGTATTTAGATGGGGAGGCTTTGTCATGGGCGTCCCAATCAATCAAACCCGAAATGTCGTTTAATGAGGTAGAACGAGCTTTCATGAACAAATTCTGGTCAGAAATTAACAAGCCAGAATTAAGTCAGAATTTTTGAATGGGTTAGACTTCAAACCAGGTAGTGGATGCATGAAAATATTTTGTGAACAACAATTACAAACTTTGTTGCATCTTGATAAACCACTAGACGAGATGATCCAGATAGATGCATTAAAATGTAGATTTACAAACAGGGTACAGTGGAGTCTTGTCTACGGACATGATGATACAATTGAACAATTTCTTAGATATATAGATAAATTGGACTTAGCCTGGGAGAGAAATGACAGATGTAATGACAGATGTAATGACAGATGTGATGATAGCAGGAATAACAATAACAGAGCTTTAAATGATCATTTTAATAGTAGATTTGGAAACGATGGCAGAAGAAATGGGGAGAGGAACAATCGGCAGAGACCAGAGAACAGGGATTTCGAACCAAGAAATAGGCAGTGGGGACAAAATCAGGGAAACAATAGTAACAATTTTGAAAATAGAAGAAATGGTCCAGTAAACTAAGACTTGCATCTTTCCGAGCCTCGCAAAATGGGGCAAATAGACATGGGAAATACCAACAGACACAGTAATTTCAGAACGGAAGGGACAGAATAAATAGAAAATACCAAAATGTTCTACCCAAAATACAACCTGAAGTGAATAGAATGAAGTTTGATAGGGAATTTTGAGCAAAATTTTTTTCTGAAAACAAAGATGAACAAAAAAGTAAAAAATCTGAATTTGAATTGGAAGAAAACACTTTGACAAATTTCTTTATCAGTAGTGATTCAGTAGTAGTTGTTGATAGTGATGAGAACAGATCTGATGAGTATGGTTTAGTGAGGTTGCTGAGTGACTGTGAAATGAGTCAAAAAGCTGATACTGGTGCTGTATGTGTGGAATCTGATGTTCATGTACTTGGCAATGAAAATGAGAGTGACAGAGTAATTCCAGACGAAACTGCAGTAGATAATAGACAGGAAAATGAGGATCTGGTAGAACAGAGAAGTCACAGTGTTGACGTTGTTGAAGAAGTGTCTGAAGAGAGAAATAGTTTTGGTAATGAAAATAATATTAAGTGTGATGATAATGTTTCTGATGAGAATGTTTCAAATGATGATGATAATGATGTTGATGATGGTATGTTACTTAAAGAAATAGATGGGATGGTATATGTAGAAGTTAAAGTTGATGATTTGATGATGAATGATTCTGGAAATTCTGGTTTGTGTTCAAGTAATGAAGTAGAAAGCAATAGAGCAGTGCCTGATAGATTAATGTTACCAGTCGATCTTAGTGATGTTGTGTCTGAATGTGTTTGTGAAAATGGAAAAGAAGATGTAATTAGTGATACAGTACTAAGTGTAGTCAATGACTACAGTAGCAAATGTCAGAATGGTGATGAAAAGTGTAAGGTCTTAGGCGAAATTTGTCAAAGTGTGTACTCATATGATAAAATTGCCATGAAAAATAGAGGATTAATATTATTAGTAAATGTGTAGAATCTGTAATAAAAGGTACTGGTTGCGATAAAGGGGTGAATTTTTGGGACATAGAAGAAGATTTGTTATTTGACAATGAGGTCAATGAAATGGGTAAAGAACTTGGAAGTCCATATATTGTAGTACAGATTAATGATTGGATAGGAATCTGTCTTCTGGATACAGGCAGTGCAATTACGGGTATATCGAGAAAGCTAAGAGACAGGATCAAAAACAATAAAAATTTCACAGAATTTCCAGTAACAGGGGTGAGGATAAAAGGGGCAATAGGAAAAACCAGTAAGATGATTACCAGACAAGTCTTACATGAATTTAATATTAATGATGTAGAGTTTATACAAGGATGCTTAGTAAGTGATGATCTAAATGAAAACTTGGTAGTAGGTATGAACTGGATTGTTAAGAGTAAAGTAAATTTTATCTGGGGTGACATGAAAATAACATTTGTTGAACCAAAAAGTGGAATTCATGGGGAAACGAATATTGTAATGGAAGATCATGGTCTAAGTAGTCTGATTAGAGGGATGCAAGAGACTAATGGTGATGGTTATTGTGAGGAAGGGGAAGAATTTGTTACTGATGAGGGATAGTGTTGATTATTACAGTAAATTAGTAACTAGAAAAGGTAGCTGAAACCGAAAGCCTGAATGTAGAGAACAGGAGAGAGCTTGAAACTGTTTGTGGGATTATAATGACAAATTTGATATAAAACCTGGGAGAGTAAAAGGGGATCAGTGTAGACTACAATTGAAAACTCATGACCCACTTTTCATAAAAACGTATGCTATCCCTATCTGTAAGAGAAAGGGGGTAGAAAGAGAACTTCAGAAAATGAAAAGGTGGAAAATAATACAAAGAAGTTGTAGTTCTTATAATAACCCATTAGTGGTAGTTTCGAAATGAGATGGGGGTATTCGTTTAGTGGTTGACTGTAGAAACCTGAATAAATATTTGGAGAGACTGACCACTCCGAAAGTATAGATGAACTACTAAATAAGTTTGAAAATGTGAAATATATGACTAGCCATGACTTGACTTCTGGATTTCATCACATCGAATTAGAAACAGAATCTAGAAAATATACTGCATTTTTGTTTATGGGAAATGTTTTCAATATTGTGTTGTACCATTTGGTTTAAATGTATCTGTGGCAGAATTTATAAGGGGATTGGACTTTGTTTTGGGTAAAGAACTCTTAGAAAAGTTAATTATTTATGTGGATGACATTTTGGTATCAAGTAAGACCTGGGAGGAACATATCCAAATTTTAAAGGAAATTGGAGAGAAAATGAACTGGGGTGGTATGACTTTGAAATTAGAAAAATGTAATTTTGCAATGAAAGAATTAAAATTGCTTGGCCTTTGCATAAATCAAAGACCGAGCGAGGTGGCGCAGTGGTTAACACACTGGACTTGTATTCGGGAGGATGATGGTTCAATCCCACATCCAGCCATCCTGATTTAGGTTTTCCATGATTTCCCTAAATCGCTTGAGGCAAATGCCTGGATGGTTCCTTTGAAAGGCACAGCCGACTTCCTTTCCCATCCTTCCCTAATCCGATGCGACTGATGACCTCGCTGTTTGGTCTCTTCCCCCCAAACAACCAACCAATCAACTGTAAATCAAAAAGGGATTTTTCCTGATAGAGAAAAGATTGAGACCGCCATAAAATTCCCAAAACTTAGAAATAAAAAAGATTTAAAGTCTTATTTTGGATTAGTAAACTTTTATCGAAAATATGTGAAAATACAGGCATTTAATGCACCATGTTTGAACAACCTGTGGGATTGGTTAGCTTTTGACAGAATTAAGAGAGGATTGGTAGAAAGTGAAATCCTCCATAGACCTGATTTATCTTTACCATTTTGTTTGATGACAGACAGTTGCGATTATGGGCTGGGAGTAGATTTATTCCAACAGAAACATACTAACAGGAAAATTGAACAAATTCTATAGCATTTGCAAGCAGAACCTTACAAAAACATGAGAGAAATTACATGACAACTGAAGAGGAACTTTTGGCAATTGTATGGGGATTCAAAAAATTTAAAATTGTTTGTTAGGACGTGAAGTCAATGTTTATACAGATCATAAAGCATTAACTTACTTCGAGAGTGTAAATTCTGTCATGGGAGAATTACTAGGTGGTCAGTTTCTCACAGCAGTTCAAATACATAGTTCATTTTATAAAGGGTAACGAAAATGTCATCGCTGACGCCCTGTTAAGAATGCCAGGGGGAAATGGAAATGATAATGAAAACAATAGCCAGGAGAGAAAATTGAATATATTGTATTTTAAAAATGTGAAAGAGGAAAGTGAAATTAGAAGAGTCTTTAATCAATTGAGAAGATATCAAAATGGTGATGATCATTGGAAGCTTGTTAAAATTTATATAGGGAATAAAGGTCAAGAGAAAGTATAAATATACTACCAGGTCTTCAAAGGTATTCTGTTTTACAGACACAGCACAGATAGTGATGCTTGGAAAGTTTGCTGGCCAGATTCTCACATAAATACTTTGATAAAGTGCACACATGAAAGATTCGGACATTGTGGCGCATTGAAATGTATTCAAAAGATACAAGAGTGTATATATTTTCATAATACGTCTACAAGTGTTAGGACCTTACTTGCCTGCTGTGACAGATAACAAAGAACAAAAATTAGTAACAAAACCAACAGGGGACTTTTATCAAATGTGGTACCACATGAACAGTTGGATTTGGTAGGGATAGATTTGTATGGTCAACTCCCAAGTGCTAAAGGGGGATTTCAGTATATTTTCGTCTTTGTAGATTTGTTTTCTAAATATGTGAAAATTTATCCTTTAAAGAAAGAAACTAGTAAGAAAATAACTTCAACATTTGTGAAGGACTACTTCATTAAAGTGGTTACACCTAAGGCAATTTTATCTGACAATGGGAGCCAATTTACTTAAAAATTTTGAAAGGAATTTCTGCAAGAACGTAACATCAGACATATCTTAATATCATGCTATTCACCTAAATGCAACCCAGCTGAACGGTACATGAGGGAAATTGGTAGATTATATAGAACATACTGTCAGAAAGATCACACAAATTGGTTATGTTATATTAATGAATTTGAAGATATTATGAATAGCCTACAACATACCGCCACAGGATACTCTCCTTATGAGATCATGTTTGACCAAAAACCACATTTCCAAATCAAAGAACTTATAGACTTTCCACCTTGTAAAAATATAACAGCTGCTGAAAGAGAGGAGATATTTAGAAGAATTATAAAAGATTATTATGAAAAAAGAAAGAAACGGCATGACAAACAGATAAAAAGCACGGAATTCAAAGTTGGGGATCTAGTTTTGACAAAATGTTATACCAAATCTAAAGCACTAAATAGAGAAAGAAAGAAATTTTTTATATTTGTATAGAACCATTTGAAATTGTTGAAAACCCACACCCAAATGCTTATAGACTTGTATATCCTAAGTCCAAAAGCTTATTTGGACTCAGCAATGTTATGCAGCTAAAATTATACAAACAGCCTTCATCACTTGTATAACATCACATGAATTGTCTTTCCTCAGGAGGTTGCAAGCTCATTTTGCAATTTGGGGGTGGCAAACCCAAGGCTCCTTAGTGGTGTGACTCTTTCCTTTTCAGGTCACATCCTCTCTTACTTTTCTGTACAAACTGACCCTCCTTCACTTTCTGATTCAGACAAATAGTTAGCGACTGGACGCCAAAAGGAACTGGTGCACGTCTCTCATACTAAGCCAGCTTCCTTTTTCTGGTTATGAGTAAAAACTTTGGTTGGGTTTAATAATGTGTGGTTTGATAATACAACCAGAGTATGAATTTTGGGGAGAGTTGGTGTAATATTTACTTATGATGTCTGTACAGTTATAATGAGGTTCTGTTACTTTAAATTTTGGATATGATACTGTCACTGTGCTGATAATGTTGTACTCTCATTGTGCTGATGATTTTGTGAAAAGTTGAGAAAATGTTTAGAGTTGGTGTGAAGTTTACTTAAGATATCTGTGCTGTTATAGGTAGATTCTATCACTTTACAATTGAGATGTGATTACAATTAGGTTAGACTGTTTGTAGTCTTATATATGTGTTCTCATTCGGTTTGACCTGTTACTGTACCTATTATGTGAAAGTCACTGGCTAGATGTTGATTTACTATCGAGTATGAAAATATACTATGTCATGATCTTGTCTTTGACATGTATTAGATCTACTGTGTAACTGGCAAAGGAATGTTTATCAGAAAAATATTTATTATGTTTGTATTACTTAAATGGTTCCATCTGTAGAGCATAAAGAAAATGAAATTTTATGTTGGAGATAGTAATGGGAACAGATGTGTTTCTGATTCCCAGGATTTGAGATTCAAACAGTTTTATTTTCATGTTATTTCTACCGCTTCAATGACCATTATGATCAACCATTGGTAGTCTTATTTAATTATTCTATATACTATAAGATAGGGATGATGTTTGCTACATATCTGGTATCTGTATAGGTCACACTGTCTCCTTAGTAGAGATACAAGGTGTTCTTTGTCACAATGTCGACACAAATCTGAAAAAACAGCTCAGCTGTCAACTTCATGTGATATAAAATGTTTGAGTTATGTACTGTTAAATACTGCTGTATGTTACAGCAAGTCATTGCTTTTCAATATATACAAATGTTAGCTTACAATATGATTCTTAATGAAAAGTGGTTAAATTTCACCAATATCTTATTGAAAATACTCTGATGGCCACTAATGATTCACATATAATGAGTAGCAAAGGAAAAACTAAAGATTGAGGATTTGTATTCAAGGTATAGTTATGGTTCTTGCAGATGTCTACTTTTAATTGAAGTCTAGTTGATTCATTAATACATAACTGATGAGGAAATATATAATTATCATACCTTTAGAATGGCTGAACTAACCATTTTACTCCTAATGTAAATCAATTCATACGTAACCAAAACCTTTGCCTTAACCTATGTTGGAATTTACCTTACCTGTGCCCAGTTTTCCGATTGCATTATGTCAAATGTGATGACGATCAACGAAAAATCTGTCAACTAGTTGTTGAGCAGTATGTATTGTGGAGGTAACCTGCTGATGCTCAATGTACCATACTCAATCTACCAATGTAAATTGAACTTTATAGTTACATATGGCCATTGTGACTTGCAGTTGCCACTGAAAAAGGATGGAAATTTGGAACAACTACATCTAGGCTACGAGAACAAGGTGCCTTTGAAAGTTATTGTGGGCAAATTCCTCTATCCATCCTTGTGGTTTCCTGACCTAATATGTCCATGTCAGTTCAGTTGCTCTAAAGACTGAGTTTGACTTGTAAAGAAATAAGGACGTTTGGTCATACAAGTGGTACAGTTATTATGTCTAAGTACATTTCAGCAGTTGAAAACTAACATAATTCTTCCATGAAACTAGATGTCTAAAAGACTAACAATTACTGTTTCTTGTAAGTTGCTTGATAACCACTTTCACTTGATACAATGCACGCTATAGTCATTTTGTTCAGTCTGATCTACCTAGACTTAATATAATGATATACTTTTACATGCAATGTAATTCTTTTAATCACCCATTGTCAATGTATTCTCAAGCTTACAAGAGTTTATATGTACATGGTGCTGCTTGTAATATTTTCTGCCTATACTTAATACGATAATATACTGTTACAGGCAACGTGGTTCTCAGCAGCCACTCATTATCAATGCTCTATTCCTTTCAAAAGAAATATATTTACTTTAATTAAATCTACAACTTACAGGCACAAAATTAGAACTAATGATGTATTGACATACATTATACGATGATGTGCTGTCACATGCAACCTAATTCTCTGTAACCACTCATTGTCCAAAATGTAAACTGCTTTCTTGTGGCAATGGCAACAGCCTACCCCACAATTATTAACAGCAATATCATAACTATAATTGATTCTATCACTATCTGCCACTTGAAAAAAGTATGTATGTATATATATATATATATATATATATATATATATATATATATATATATATATATATATATATATATATATATATATATATATATATAATATCTTTTGTCTTTTCCTTAAATAAAATTTTGTAACTTTATAAATGCATGAAATATGTCCTTGAACTTAATGTATGCCTTGTCAATTGGAAAGGGAACTTACATATCACTTGGCTGAGATTCCAGTAACTTTAATTTTATATCTCAGAGCTGCCTCCTACTTAATTTTGAAAGTGTAACAAAAATTTCGTTTGTCATTATCACACTTGACTCTGTGGTGTTTAGCAAATATATCGATGCATAAGAAAATACTTCAGATAATGTGAACATTGTAACACTTGGATTATCTGCCCAATGACACAGTAGATTTTGTTTATGGATTGATGTGAGATATGCTGTAATTCGATGTATTTGGCTACCTTCTTTCTATATTTTCATGTTTATATCAGAGGAACACAGTAATTCTGTACCTCACTTTAGTATTTTCGTGTTTATGTCTCAGATATGTCACATGTTTCAATATCTCATGTTTATGTAATTGATTATGTTTGACCAAACCCAGATACTAGATGGACTGCTTGTAAGCCAGCTGGTAGAATCTAGCATTTGTTACTTGGGTTAACCAATACAGCATTATATATGTCATTTACTCTGTCCTGCAGAATGATAGTTGTTCACCCTTCGTTGATCAGTAAGTAGGGAATGATGGGGTAATTTTTGGGGACTGGGAAGGTGAAGCTGTAGCAAGTCCATTCTGTAGGGAATGCCAAACACTTTTCTCCCTCTAGGGCCACAGTGAAGTACTAGAACAGTGGAGGTCCTGGGTAGGGTGGTAGGGAGGTTTCCTGTCTTTTGGGGTCTGTCACCTTTTCTTCTACAACTCCAACACTCCGAACCTTCTATTTCATTTCTTACTTCTCATTAGAGTACCAAGCTACCCTTGCCTCTGTCCACATGCATATGTCCTTATTGCTGAGACTCATCTCATTTACCATGTCAGCCTACTAAATGACTAAAGCCTATTTTATAGGAACCAGGAATCAAGCTAACATTTTTGCATTATTAGATGTAACTATGCTCTGTCATATTATATTATTTATTTATGTCTAATTTTGTTGTGTGTTGTCACCCAAATGGTAAACATTTACTTATGTATTTACTTTGCTATGTACCAGCACACAAAGTTGTGAACACTTACTTATATACAAATATGCTCTGTTAATGTATATTCGTGAGGAATGACTCACCTACTACACTCTGTACTACCATGCACAATGTTGGTTAAATATCATGAGGAGTGGCTCACTTACTAATGTTTGTTAATTATCATGAGGAATTGCTCACTTACTATACTCAGTATTACCATACATAATGTTTTTTTTAATTATTGTGAGGAATGGATCACTTACTATACTCGGTATTACCATGCATTATGTTTTTTTTTAGTTATTGTGAGAAACGGCTCACTTACAATGCTCTCTATATTTATCAATGTCTAAGTTTGTTGTATGTAATTTTTTTCCTTTTGCTATATACCAGCATTCAAAGTTGTGAACACTTACTTATAAGCAGATATGCTCTGTTTATATATTATCGTGAGGAATGACTCATCTACTACACTCTGTACAACCATGCATAATATTTGTTAAATATTGTGAGGAACGGCTCACTTACTAATGTTTGTAATTATCGTGAGGAATGGTTCACTTACACTACTCTCTATCACATAACTGTATTCTATGACTTTTGTGGGGTATGACACCACTATATGTTAACACATACTGCAAAGGAAGAGGCAATGATTGTAACTGCATAAATATTCATAAAAAATAATCATTATATGTTTCATAAAGACAGAAATGAAGCATCAGGAGTTCCTTGACAAACGAAAAATGGGAAGATTGGACATTGGTCAGACATTGCATTCTATGCGTGTAAGATGAATTATGCTAACTGTTGAGGAACTTTACTCCATGAATTCAATTGTACTATATGATAATAATATATTTAGTTATTCAATACTATATGCAAATTTCAATTTAAACTACAGAGAATAGTAGCATAGCACATGAAAATTTTTTGTATTAGTATGATTTTAGTGATATGTTATCAAAGAACAAGTTAAAATTGCAATATGAGATTTAAGACATGAAATGTTTAACTTTGAACAGGTGGAATTTTGGTGAATTTAACTATTCTGTTCAAAACAATCGATTACACAATATGTGATGGTCATAAGGAGTGGAGTATTAGCCACATTACAGGTTTTTGCAATGAAGAACTTCTGGCAAGCAGAGATCTACAGTGCAGTTCAGTGCTCTTCATTGCACATAGACGAGACTGAACACTATGTTATATTATGGTCTAATACTAGGTGTACTTGCCAAAGACAGGAGGTGGCTAAATACAAACTAATATGGATTTTGAGTGTTGTAGCATCTGATACTAATGCTCATTCCACAATGCATCGCCAATATTGAGAAAGAGTTATACACACCAGTGTCTCCATTGCACTCAGGAGAACCTGGAGGCTCTAATGACAGACATAAATATACAGAACAAGGCCAATTCAGCTAACTTCCAGTAGATAATTTTCTGATTGAAATAGATTTACCTCATATTTATGTTGTAACACAAGCTGCAGACAAATTCTGCGAATTAACTTGTTCTTTCTTTGCGCTATTAATGAATATTTTGTTTAATTTAGTTAAATCTGATACAAAATAATTTATGATAATTTTACATATTGGTTGCTCAAACCTATCACAAATTGTTTGTTCATCTAATTGATTGTAAAATGAATACTCTTACATAGATCAGTCAGAAAAGGTTTTGTTCAACTTTCAGTTTCACAAATCCTTTTGGGGGTGATGAAATGTAACAACCCTTTAAGACCCACTTGAAACGAACTTTTTCCAGTCTAATTCAGGACCGCACATGCAAACAAAATATGTAACTCGTCTATAAAAAATTATATCTAAAAAATAACTGTTTAATCTCATTCACTTCGAAGTGTAGAAGCTTTGTAAATGAAGGGAACAATTCTCATGCAAGGAGCCTCTAGTAATTAATAAAAATGTAAATACATTATTGTTGTGGAATAGACATACATTTACATATGCATTTTCAGTTTTTCTATGTCAATTTTTATTATCAATTAATCAAAAAATGATTCTAAACAATGCTGAGGATTGTTTGGGATTGTTAAGAAAGTATAAATAGTTACAGCCATGTTGACAAAGTGGGTCAGAACTCTGAGTGTATTTGGACAGAAAGCATGTAGCTCGTTGACCATGATTTATTTCATTATTGTAAGTATCTTACAACTTATTTCAGATTTTTTCAAGATTCTTTTATTTACTTTGAGATTGTAATAAATATTCAATGGAAATATTGCACTGAATTAATTATTTAAATAACTTTACAGTTTTTACAGTCGCTGTATTCTAGGACTTTTGCTGCGACAGATTGCCAGTTACGATGAGTAAATTAATGCATAGTAACGTTTTAAACGCCAAGTCAAGCAATAAATATTTTACTCTCGCAGGCGAAACGCACTGCCTCGTGATTTGTATTAACTCTGAACCAACAACACTAGGAAGGTCGTTATACCAATCAGCTGATCGATTCACGACGCCTCTCCTTTAGTATGGGTCAAGGGATGCTGTATGGTCCGCCGTGAGAGCGAAATCAGCTGATCGACTTTCATCTCATAGCCGTTAGTACAGGCCAAGGGATGTTATATGGCCCACCATGGGAGCGAAATTCTGTTTATAACATTTCACGAACCCACTCTGCACTGGCTGCATGTGTTACTTTGTCAACCGAACGGTGCTCATTTTAACTTTAAGTAAAAATTTGCTTGATAGCCTAATTTCCCAAATGGCTGCTATCCAGCATCTTTCCCCGTCCTTACTCCAGGTTGGACTACACTTTCGAAACACCTTTGACAATAGGCGATTGGTAGGGACATGGTCTTTTTAGATTCCGAACCTCCCCATCTGGGTAAGGCCTCCACTGGAAACCATGGAAAACCGGGAGTGAGGTCAGCCAACCTGGTTTCCAAATCCCATATCGCATTTTGGTACTTTAACGATTATACTTGACTGAAATTTCTGAATTTAATTTACAATCTTCTTGTTCAGTTTTTTCACAATTAGTTATTGTAGAGAAGCTGGGTGACGTCGGTCGATCTCGCAAGGATGCTTGGCGCTGCAGGGTGGGCTGGTCTCGAATGATGACTCTCTCCCCCACGACTGCTATCAGGATACGTAGTTGATGGATCAGTATTGGATTGTCTGCCGTGGTGGACCAGGTGGTTATGGGCTCTCATTGGGATCAAGAATGGGATGTGGTGGACATGAAACATAATGACAACTCTGAGCCTTCTGACCCCTTACTCTGAATTCCTTCTTGGCCCTGAAATTGTTAGTAGACTGGCATGCTAACATGTTTCTGCACTGGCATGATAGATTCGGACCGAGTTTTTCCTTGTTCACTTTTCACCATTCTTTCACATTTCCAACACTTCTGTTAAATGTCACTGTTTTTATATCCTATTTTCATCGAATTACACTGTGGATCAGTCTCAACATGACATAAATTCTCATACTGTTCCTAATTATGTTGCATTGGTTGCACCCTATCATCAGTCACAGGTTGTCAATGGGTACTTATAATTACACTGCACTTATAATATGATAACTTGATGCATAAGTTAATCAGTCATATATTCTCTTATTTACAATATCATTTTACTTAGCTTGCTTCACTGGAAGTCCATTTTGCTCAAGTGATACAAATAGTTAACCACTAATACATGGTAATTTCTCACTAGTATGCGAATTTAACATAACTCAGCTCAGCTACCGTTTGTTTACCTTTTACATGACACTGAAAATTTGGTTATATAGGAAAGGTCCACGTAATTGCAGTAAGGCCAACCACAAGATGACACACATAACCCTACTCTTTGTTGTCTAGTATCCCCAGAAAATTATTCTGTCTTAGCATACTTCTCAGACAAGTGCATAAAGTTCAGTTTCAAAGCTACGTAGACTCACTTCCCTTCAAAATATTTACTTCCAGTGATTACTGACACATCGCTCATGAACTACATTACTCTTTATTCCTACTCTAGAACACATACAAAATTAAATTTCATTCCGGAATTAAACACAAAAGTTATTCAAATATGCATGAAAGTGTACATCATCGTCAGCTCTCCTTCTGTGGTTCTGCTGGAAACAAACATCAATACACTTACTACCTAGACCTAAAAACTCAATGAAGTAAAATCTCCTTAATGTATACAATCTTTACTAGAGACTGGACTAATTCTGATTTTCACTTTGTATAGTACTTTTTAATATCATGGTGAGGATAGAGTCCCTTCACCTTTCCTGTCACTGGGTAGGCCAGTAGATATGCCCCAGGATATGGAATTATTATTTCAAACGGTCCAACAAATAACAATTGCCATTTCTTGTTCCTCTTCCCCCACAACAAAAGTTTCTGCCTTCCTCAACTTCTTGTCATATTTTATCTTTCTCTTTCTGGTCTTTTCACCCATTTCTTCCCAAGTGGACTGATCATGTGGCACCTTTGGTAGACTGTACACTCACTCATTCCTTTCTGCCTTTTGAAATATCAGTTCCTATGGTGTGAAACCCATTGAGGTATGCGGTAAATTATTGACAATGTCTTCGAACTCTTTCACATATTCTATCCATTGTTTTTGACTATTCGGATGTGTCGCTATAAATCAATTTATCTCGCGAAAAACCGTCTCAATTGGGCTCACGTGTGGATTATATCTTGATGTTAGTCTGTTTAATTCCCTTTTGCTCCAATGCATTCCTTCAGGTATATGAGGGAAAATTAGTGCCATTTTCTGATATAATAGCTTGTCGTTTCCCTACTTGTGACATATATTCCAGCAATAATTTTCTTAAGATGGTTTTACTCATTGCGGTTTTCATTGGATATAACTTCACATGTTTTGTAAGTACACCCAAGAAGCCTACAATGTATCTGCATCCTCCTCTCCCTCTGAGTAATGCCCCACAGACATCTGTGGATACCAAAACAAGTTGTTTCTCTGGTAATATAGAATGGCGGAAACTCCCGCTGCCTTTATTATTCGGTTTTGTTTTTGACATACTGCACACATTCTAGTGACCTTCTGTACTTTTCACCACAAATTAGGATAGTAGCAATATGTTTGTAGCTTAATGGCACACTTAATCACTCCAAAGTGGCCCCATACCAGATGTGTATATTCTTTCGACTTCATGGCTTTCAGGAATACATACACACTAATTATCTCCCTTTGTACTCCTCCAATGGAATAAAACTCCATGTATCACTTTAAAATATTCTTTCAGGTTGGCATACTCAGGTTGTTCCAATTTATGTTGGACACTGCACCAGTGTATATCCTTTTTCTGTAACTTCTCCATCCCCTGGCATAATTCCAAACAATAACTTCTTGCTGTTGGTTCTTTCATTAATGGGATAGGAAATTCTTCTGTGCGCTCACCTAATTGTTCTTCCTGATCTAATCCGTCTGGCAGCCTAGATAGAGCACCTGCAATTTCATTATTCTTTGCTATATCATATGTGAAATCGATACTCCTGTAATGTCATTGTCCACTGCAAAGTTCTCAGTGTGAGCACCTTGCACAATTGCAAGAAGGTGGTGGCTTGGTGATCACAGTAGACTATTGTTTGTGCCCCATATAAATAATAATGAAACTTCTTGAAAGCTCAAACTACAGCTAATGCTTCCAGCTCCATCGTGGTATATGTTCTTTCAGAACTCGACAGTATTCTACTTGCAAAAGCTGTTGGTCAGAATGTGGAATACCCATTAATTGTCTTAATTTGGAAAAGACAAGATCCTAACCCAACATTTGAAGAATCTGTCATCCATATTTGAATTATGTGACAATTTCGAAATTACCAAAGCCTATTTGATTTTCTCAAATGCATACTGATAGTCATTTGTGCACTGCCAAGAAACGTTCTTCCTTAACAAATTTGCAAATGGCTCTGCATTCATGACTTGGTCCTCTATGAACTGTAGAAAAAAATGAAGCTAAATCTGAAAATGCCTTAAGTTGTTTCTTATCCCTAGGTGTAGGACAATTCTTAATAGCACTTATTTTGTCACTGTCCAGCAAAATTTCGTCATCAATTAAATGACCAAAAAATTTTATCTTCTTTATCCTAAAGTGAGACTTTTGCAAGATTGCACTTATTCCAGATCTCCTAAAAGTTTCCAATAATGTCCCTAATAAGCAGATGTACTGTTCCCATGTTGCGGTACAGATTAGGATGCCATCGACAAACAGGATGATCTGATTTCTTAGTTCTGGTCCTAGGTCAGTACTGGTAAAGTACTTGCTCCATGAAACTTTTGAATGAGTTCATCTACATTTTCTGGGTGAGATCTCATATTGATGATTCTTGCATCTAACGCCAATCTTACTTTTCCCCTGGTTTAGGTACAAATAACAGCAGATTGCAATATGAACTGACCAATAGTTCTATCACATCCCAGTTTTTCATCCTGTTTATTTCTTCACTTACTTATTTTTTCAGTCTTCACAGAATTGGATATGATTTATTACAATACGTCTCATGAGGAAATACTTCCAAATGGCACATAAATCCCTTAATAATTCCTGGCCTTTGTTCGAAAACCTGGATATGTTTCTCCAAAGTATCTACCAATTGATCATTTTGTTCGTTTTCCAATCTATCACCTTCCTTTGCCTTTTCTTCCACTTGTTATGCTATCCCACTTATCTTGCTTTCCTTTACCCCTCTGTAAGTTTTCGTCTCCTTTCTTTTCTAATGAGCTTAATACCATGCCCAGGACAGTAAAAATAACCTGTCTGCCTGTTTTCCATTTGATAGGATTTATTGTAATTATTTCTTCCTCTTTGTTCTTCCTGTAGCAAATCGATTGAATCTACTGCAGACATGAATTCTTCCAGATTATCGTCTGAAACATGCAGCAGTTTTCATCGGAAACTGAGCTTTGATGGTCATTATCACACTTTTGCGATCTATTGGTTGATCCCAATATCTTGCTTTATTCATATATTTTTCGAAGTATCTCCGTAAGTTCCCATTTCTGTAATGAATGGGTTCCAGGTCATGTACTTACTTCTTCTATCTCTCCTGAATGCCTCTTGACCAATATCTATTGAGTAATGCCTTTTCAAATTCTTCGTAGGTATGACACTTGTACATTACGTCAGTCACTGACTACCACCGCCTTGGATATAACGTGATACATATTCGACTTTCTATCGATCAGACCAAGCTCCTCTGAAATGTCTGATAAATACAACAGTATTTAATGTCTTCATTTCCGGAAAAAATATTTGGAATTGCCTATGTTTTAACATTTTCTCTCCCATGATATATCTGGTGTAATCACTCGTAGGTGACGTACTTCCATACATCTGTCCGTTTGGATTTGTATCTGGGTACTGCTCATCACCCCCATAATTATACATCGAGCCCCTATTTCTACCTCTAGGTCTCCACTCTGGGCTGGCTTCTTTTTTTTGTTCAGTAGCCACCCCTGCAGTTCTTCTATCCTTTGAGTGCATGTTTGCAAATTCTGTGTAACTTCTCCTTCTTCCTGCAACTCTTGATCTATTTGGCGAGGTAACAGTAGGCCTTCACTCAATATATTTTCTACCGCTTCCTTGATACCTTTATTAACAGACAATATCACTTGCTGTTCCTTTTGCACTGGCCAGTCGTCTAATTGCTGCTTAAACTGCTGGGTTTTTCCTTGGAGCTTTTGTTCCATTCGCCCTCCACATCCGGACGCTATTTCTTTTACTGTTCATGCCAGGGTTTGTACCTCTACTTCTACCATTTATTGTCTCTTCCACACGTTTTCAATTTCACTGTTTACTCTGTTTATTTCGATCGAAAATTGTTCGTGGGTTTGATTCATACTATTTATTTATTTCCTGCTTTCTTTCTGTCCATTTGTCCAACTACTCACATCCGCTAATACTTAAACAAAATCTTCGTTTGTGGGCAGTTCGTTCACTTTATTGGTTATACCCTTTACTTTATCAGCTAGATCTGCCTGTACTGTAACTAAATTGCTCACAGTGATGGTCAGATTTGTTACTTTAGCCACTATATTTGCCTGTTCCATAGCTATGGCTTCTACATTTTCAGAAACAGCCGCCTGTGCAGCTTACATTTTCGCTTGAGCAGGAGACATATTCGCTTGCTCAGCTAATAGTTTCGTCGGATTAGCAGACATGTTGGACTGTTCCGAAGGTAAATTCTCAACAGTTGTTGAAATATTCGCATGCTTAGCAGACGTAGTCATTTGAATAGAAGACACATGAGACTGTTCTGAAGCTAAACTAGCTACGGTATTCATCAAAAGTTCATTTGATTTAAGAGGTCAGCCATAGGATCTTTGGATTCTCCTTGGCTAGCATCTACCGTTTGCCCTAGGTTTTATTCATCACCACTGGGCTGCACAACCGCTTCCTGTGCCCTCTGCATTTTAAACTGTGGTCTAGTTTTAATCATAAGAATTCAGTTGTTCACTATTCTTTTAATTACTTTGCTGTGGACACAATTCAGCTTTACCCCACGAAAATACACATGAGATTCTATACCCCAGAATATCTCTCCACAATCGTGAACACATCAACAAAAAAACATAAATCAGGCTGCATATACTAAAACATAGAATAACTAAATCTACAAATATTCCTAACCCAGTCGTTACCCACAGAGGCCAGAATAATGTGTGCAATGAGTTAGCATGTCATTCTTGTGCTTGCCTTTACTGCGGAGTAGAACCGCATGAAGTTCATATGTGATGGACCCGCGTTGTCGTGGCTTTCTGGTGTCAGATGTAGCTCACATACAACGATTCCAACAATCGTACATGAAATTATACAAAACACAACATTAGTACATATACATAACATAAAATACACATTTATTACAACAACTCACAATATATACAATAAATACATTTAACTGAATAATCGTGTGTTAATTTGTTTTTGGTCATGAAATACTTGGCAGTGTCTGTGTTTCACTCCTTGTAGGTCTTCTCATGTTTTAGCCATTTTTATAATATTATGTCTCAAAAGAAGAAATTAATGTTTTTAAGCTGGTAATATTAAAATCGTTGCTACTGAACTAGTGTGTGTAGTGGCTCTGTTTGTATGTCTGTGAACATGAAGGTCAATATCAGTTTCCAGAGCGGCGTCAATTATTTCCACAGAATACGTTACGTAATTTCGTACACGTAGAAAAGTTACCCTCGTGGTGTAGAAGCAGCTGCCCACTCCAGCAGTCGCCTGTAAAATTCTTGATATGTAAGAGAAAGAAAACTTTTATAGCATCTTCTCGGGTTGGGATACTGCCATTCACATTTGGTCATTCGATGATTGTCTGCGAGTGAAATGAGTTCGTTTTAGCAGAGAAAACTTTCTCCGTGGTTTTGACCGTCTTATTGAATCAGGTTCTACGGCAAACATCGACCACTAAATGTTCGAAGTCCTATACAAGCTTGTCGTATATTACAGTTCATCACAGAATAGTTGTTCAAAAATAAATGCGCGAAATTACCTTTCAGATGCACCAAAATGTGTTATGGCTGTTACTAAACTCCACATTAACGTTACATATCGCTTGTGAATCTCAAAAAACAAAAATTATACAATATGGCGGCTAACAATGTTTCATTGCACACACTTCATACACGACCTCTCATTATACTGTCTCGCAACGAAGTCCGGTCACAAGGAATAAATATTTCGCTAGTGCTGGCGAAACGGGCTGCCCATTGATATATATTAATTTTGAACCAATGGGTGATAAATTGTAGTATGATTCACGATCTCTAACCGATAATGCAGGTCAAGGGATATTGAATTGGCTCCTTCTATGCATGATATGCTGTCATTAAAATTATCTGTAAGGCAATGAGAGGAAGAGCAGATTACCATGATAAAACCTTAGAAACATAAGAGTTCCTCATTCCTAAAGGTTGTGTCGGTCGTACAGGATTCCACTATTTGTTAATCTGGGGAATTCATTTCTATTTTAACTTTTGCTCTTCCGGTTGTCACAGTCGTCAGATTTTATAACGGAGGGTAAATTTCTGCACAAGAAATGTATGGCCATCCTCGATCACTCTACGTGCAGCCAACTGCGGTTCGTGATTGGCTGACGTTGTGTCAGGTGGCCCTTCCGGCCATATTGGGTGTTCTTGTTACGCTTGTACTATAGGACTTACGTTTGGAAGTTTCCCTTGAAACGATTCCACAGTACTGTGTTCGTGGCCAGAAGAGAAGAAAGCTTTATAGGGTTTCTGGTGAAGGGAGAAATGCATTAAGAAGAAAGTTTATTACTCGTAATTAACGTAAATCATCTTAAGATGTAATTTTCACAGATGAGTACGAGTATGTCACGTAATAAAGTGGTGCAGTGTTATAGCTTGAACAAATTTGTGGTTAAAGTTGCTCGGTAATGATGTGACGTTTATTTGTCCGCATCCGCTTGAAACACTCAAGTAAATATGGCATATAAATCAGCATATCTATCATTTCACTTGTTTTCGTCGTTAATGTTAAATGTATTGAACTTCGCATGGTTCGCACAATGTATCTACGACCAGACTAGTTGTCTGGCGTGGCGGTAGTAAATTATATGTACGAACCTTTCTCGTGAATCAACCTATGTACTAATAAAAACCGGAAGAAAATCCCTACAGTAATCCTTGAGATTAGCTTTCACATACCGACAGAAAAACGCCGGTCGGTGGTGGAGCTGGGAGGGGAGGATCTTTTACCAAAAGAATTATCCTTGGATGTATTAGCATCTCGTATTCTTACCATCCTGTTATTTCTTCTACTAACTGTTTTACATCGTCATACTGTGCTGTTCACTTGATTTTTAACGTCCTTCTGCAGAGCCACATATCAAATCTTTCCAAATTTCGTGCAGTCCACATTTCAGTTCCGTACAACATGGTGTTACAAAGGTACTAGGTCTAAAACGCTTTCCTCATTTCTGTTTGTCTGTTTCATCTCAGTAGCGACTCATGTAAATAAACTAGTTCTTCACCTAAGTCAGTCTACTTCTGATGTCTCCATATATTGTTTTCTCTTCTACTCTTATGTTTTCCAATTTCAAAGTTTCTACATGGATACTCTGCCAATCACATTTAAGTGCCTGGCAGAGGGCTCATCGAACCACCTTCAGAATTCTCTATTATTCCAATTTCGTATAGCGAGCGGAAAGAATGAACACCTATATCTTTCCGTTCTAGCTCTGATTTCCCTTATTTTATCGTGGTGATCGTTCTTCCCTATGTAGGTCGGTGTCAACAAAATATTTTCACATTCGGAGGAGAAAGTTGGTGATTGGAATTTCGTGAGAAGATTTCGTCGCAACGAAAAATGCCTTTCTTTTAATCATTTCCAGCCCAAACCCTGTATCATTTCAATGAAACTCTCTTCCATATTTCGCGATATTACAAAACATGCTGCCTTTCTTTGAACTTTTTCGATGTACTCAGTCACCGCACAGTAGTATTCTAAAAGTGGACGGACAAGCGTAGTATAGGCAGTCTCCTTTGTAGGTCTGTTACATTTTCTAAGTGTCCTGCCAATAAAACTCAGCCTTTGGTTAGTCTTCCCCACAATATTTTCTGTGTGTTCCTTCCAAATTAAGTTGTTCGTAATTGAAATACGTAGGTATTTAGTTGAATTTACTGCTTTTAGATTAGACTAATTTTCGTGAAACCGAAGTTTAACGAGTTCCTTTTAGCACTCATGTGGATGACCTCGCGCTTTCCTTTATTTAGGGTCAACTGCCACTTTTCGCACCATTCCTATATTTCTTCTAAATCGTTTTGCAGTTTGTTTTGATCTTCTGATGACTTTATTAGTCGATAAACGACAACATCATCTGCAAACAACCGAAGACGACTGCTCAGATTGTCTCCCAAATCCTTCATATAGATAAGGAACAGCAAATGTCCTATAACACTACCTTGGGGAACGCCAGAAATCACTTCTGTTTTACTCGATGACTTTCTGTCAATTTCTACGAACAGTGACCTCTCTGACAGGAAATCACAAATCCAGTCACATAACTGAGATGATATTCCATAAACAAGCAATTTTACTACGAGCCGCTTGTGTGGTACAGTGTCAAAAGCCTTCCGGAAATCCAGAAATACGGAATCGATCTGAAAGCCCTTGTCAATAGCACTCAACACTTAATGTGAATAAAAAGCTAGCTGTGTTTCACAGGAACGATGTTTTCTAAACCCATGTTGACTGTGTGTCAATAGACCGTTTTCTTCGAGGTAATTCATAATGTTCGAACACAATATATGTTCCAAAATCCTGCTGCATATCGACGTTAACGATACGGACCTGTAATTTAGTGGATTACTCCTACTACCTTTCTTGAATATTGGTATGACCTGTGCAACTTTCCAGTCTTTGGGTTCGGATCTTTCGCCGAGCGAACGGTTGAATATGATTGTTAAGTATGAAGCTAATGCATCAGCATACTCCGAAAGGAACCTAATTGGTATACAGTCTGTACCAGAAGACTTGCTTTTATTAGGTGATTTAAGTTGCTTCACTACTCCGAGGATATTTACTTTTACGTTACTCATGTTGGCAGCTGTTGTCGATTCGAATTCTGGAATATTCTTTTGTGAAGGCATTTCGGAAACCTGTGTTTCGTAGCTCTGCTTTGGCAGCACTGTCTTCGATAGTATCTCCATTGCTATCGCGCAGAGAAGGCACTGATTGTTTCTTGCCACTAACATACTTCACATACGACCAGAATCTCTTTGGATTTTCCGCCAGGTTTCGAGACATAGTTTCGTTGTTGAAACTGTTATAGGCATCTCGCATTGATGTCCGTGCTAAATTTCGAGCTTCTGTAAAAGATCGCCAATCTTGGGGATTTTGCGTCTGTTTAGATTTGGCATGTGTGTTTCGTTGTTTCTGCAACAGTGTTCTAAGCCATTTTGTGTACCAAGGAGGATCAGCTCCGTCGTTTGTTAATTTATTAGGTATAAATCTCTCAATTGCTGCCGATACTGTTTCTTTGAATTTAAGCCATATCTGGTCTAGACTTATGTTATTAATTTGGAATGAGTGGAGATTGTCTCTCAGGAAGGCGTCAAGTGAATTTTTATCTGCTTTTTTGAATAGGTATATTTTCGCTAAATAAGCGAAAAATCTCCAAATCTATAAATCTCTAATCTAAATAAGCGAAAAATATACCTATTCAAAAAAGCGGATAAAAATTCACTCGACGCCTTCGAGTATTTGAGGATTACAATATTCAATCTCGCTACGACAACCCTGTTTTTACTAATCCATGAATCGGTTTTGATGCTCGTTATTAACTCAGGATTATTTGTTGCTAAGAGGCCAAGTGTCTTTTCACAACCGTTTACTATTCGCGTGGGCTCATGAACTAACTGCTCGAAATAATTTTCTGAGACTGCGTTTAGCACAATTTCTGATGATATTTTATGCGTACCTCCGGAATTAAACACGTATTTTCGCCAACATATCGAGGGTAAATTAAAGTCACCACCAACTACAGTTTCCCACAGTCGTTTAATGAACAAAGTAAGAGCATATGGACTATCAGACCAATTGTGTGATTGGATTGAAGAGTTCCTAGATAACAGAACGCAGCATGTCATTCTCAATGGAGAGAAGTCTTCCGAAGTAAGAGTGATTTCAGGTGTGCCGCAGGGGAGTATCGTAGGACCGTTGCTATTCACAATATACATAAATGACCTTGTGGATGACATCGGAAGTTCACTGAGGCTTTTTGCAGATGATGCTGTGGTGTATCGAGAGGTTGTAACAATGGAAAATTGTACTGAAATGCAGGAGGATCTGCAGCGAATTGACGCATGGTGCAGGGAACGGCAATTGAATCTCAATGTAGATAAGTGTAATGTGCTACGAATACATAGAAAGATAGATCCCTTATCATTTAGCTACAAAATAGCAGATCAGCAACTGGAAGCAGTTAATTCCATAAATTATCTGGGAGTATGCATTAGGAGTGATTTAAAATGGAATGATCATATAAAGTTGATCGTTGGTAAAGCAGATGCCAGACTGAGATTCATTGGAAGAATCCTAAGGAAATGCAATCCGAAAACAAAGGAAGTAGGTTACAGTACACTTGTTCGCCCACTGCTTGAATACTGCTCAGCAATGTGGGATCCGTACCAGATAGGTTTGATAGAAGAGATAGAGAAGATCCAACGGAGAGCAGCGCGCTTCGTTACAGGATCATTTAGTAATCACGAAAGCGTTACGGAGATGATAGCTAACACCAGTGGAAGACTGAGCAGGAGAGACGCTCAGTAGCTCGGTACTGGCTTTTGTTACAGTTTCGAGAACGTACCTTCACCGAAGAGTCAAGCAGTATATTGCTCCCTCCTACGTATATCGCGCGAAGAGACCACGAGGATAAAATCAGAGAGATTAGAGCCCACACAGAAGCATACCGACAGTCCTTCTTTCCACGAACAATACGAGACTGGAATAGAAGGGAGAACCGATAGAGGTACTCAAGGTACCATCCGCCACACACCGTCAGGTGGCTTGCGGAGTATGGATGTAGATGTAGATGTAGAGAACCATAAACGTATGAGTCGCGTACATGTATGAAATCAAACTCAAGTTTTCTTTGAACCTTTCAGCAACTGTATCATCAATTCATGGGAGGTCAGTAAAAGGATCCAATTATTATTTTATTCCGGTTGCCAACATGACCTCTCCCCATACTAACTCCAGGAAGTATCTACATCAATTTCGCGACAAGTTAAACTACTTCTGACAGCAACAAACACGCCACCGCCAACCGTGTTTAGCCTATCTTTTCGGAACACCGTTAGGTTCTTCGCAAAAATTTCGGCTGAGCTTATATCCGGCTTTAGCCAGCTCTCAGTGCCTATAACGATTTGAGCATCAGTGCTTTCTATTAGCGCTTGGAGCTCTGGTACTTTCCCAACACAGCTACGCTACGACAATTTACAACTGTTATACCGATAGTCCTGTGTCTACGTTCTTCCTGTGTTCAGCCTGCACCCCCTGTAACTGAAGCCCTTCTTGTGTTTTCCCGAGACCCTCTAACCTAAAATCCGCCCAGTCCACGCCACACAGCCCCTGCTACCCGTGTAGCCACCTCCTGCTTTTAGTGGACACCCAACATATTCTGCGGAACCAGAAACCCAACCACCCTTTGGCGCAAGTTGAGGAATCTGCAGCCTACACGGTCGCAGAACCGTCTGAGCCTCTGATTCAGACCCTCCACTCGCCTCTGTACCAGAGGTCCGCAATCGGTCCTGTCGACTATGCTGCAAATGGTCAGCTCTGCTTTCATCTTGCAAGCAAGAGTTTACCACTTGTATTAGCCGCACGAAACCAGAGAGGGTCTCTTCTGAGTTGCAGTTGGCTGCACCCATGTGCTCTTCATGGCATCTGGGAGAACCCTTTCCACATTTGGAATGACTCCACCCGGCATGAACACGGAGTGCACATTGGTTTTCTTACCCTTCTTGTCAGCCAAGTCCCTAAGGGGCCCCATAATGCGGCTAGCGTTGGAGCTCCCAACTACCAATAAACCCACCCTCTGCGACTGCCCGGATCTAGCAGGCTGAGTGGTTTCCTCTGAAACAGGACAAGTGACAGCATGCGGCTCAGCGACAGTGTCAGCCACAGACAGCACCTGGAACCTGTTTGTCAGACAAACCGGGGATGCCTTACGTGCGGCCGCCTGGGAAGTCGTTCGCCGCCTGCTTCACCCCGGGGCGACCTCCCACTCGACCACAGGTGAAGGGTCAGCCTCAGTGCAAGTAGCAACTGGATTGGCCACAGGTGAGGACCGATTTGAGGACTCGGACGTGCTGGACTTTCGTTGGATGCCTAAGGCCGGCCCACAGCAGTGGTGCCCATCCACTGCAGCCTCAAGCTGTGTAACCAAAGCCATCACAGCCTGAAGCCGAGAGCGAAGTGTCACCAACTCGGCTCGCATCCGCACCCAACAATCGCAGTCCCTGTCCATACTAAAGACCGCGGAAAACTAAACTATGCAGATAAACGGACTATCGGCACGTGCTGCGCAACTCTACTGTAGACCCTGACGGAAATGCACGAACTGCGTCTAGTAATACGCAAATATTCAAAAACCTAACTACCGAAGCACTCAGGTGAAACTATACAATTCGCCCCTGATTAGAAACTTGTAATATGTCACAAAACCGGTTTACTTTCCGACGCAAACGAAAACGCGACACCTGTAGCTATTAGATATTAAATTTACACGCAGAAACTCAAGAAATTAAACCATTAAATCACACAGATGATACAATAAAATTCGCTCCTGGTTAGGAACCGGTAAACGTCAGAAAAGCGGTTACTTCCCTGTTGCTGCGTCTGTCTCGGTCAGCTACTGCTGCTCTACCACTCATTCCTACACATATTCACGCCTAACTAGGTCCTACACACATTCAGGCCTAAATAGGTAGTCCGTTCCATTCATCCACATCTGAAACCATACTCTGCAAACCACTGTGAAGAGCAGGCCAGAGGACACTTCCCACTGTGCCAATTATTAGGGCTTTTTACTGTTCCACTAGCATATCGAGCACCGGAAAAATGTTTGAACGCTCTCCACAAGCTGTTAATGTAACCTTGTCCTAGCAAAACCTATTGGAGTGATATGTAGGGAGATTGCCAAATTGCCAGATTGCCAGATTGCTCTTTAAAAATAGGTTCTTGAAGCTTTGCAGGTAGGATTTCTTAGGAAAGTCTATCTTCCACGCATCAGTTAGTTCAATTTCTTCAGCATCTCGTGACACTCTTCCACGAGTCAATCAAACCTGCAACCATTCGTGTTGCCCTTCTCTCGATACGTTCAGTATCCCCTGTTAGTCAGTTTGGTATGGCTCCTCCACACTTGAGCAATTTTCTAGGATGGTTTTCACGGGTTTTTTGTAGGCAGTCTACATCGTAGACTGATAACGATTCTCTAGTACACTACCAACTTAGGAGTCTGCCACGTGCTTTATCTATGACCAAGCCTACGTGATCTTTCCATTTCATATCTCCACAAGCTGTTGCACCCTGAAGTTTTTATAAGTTGACCAATTACAGTTGTGACTCTGATATTTTAGGCCTAGGATACTACGCTTACTCGTTTTGTGAAGGGCAGAATTTTTATATTTCTGAACATTTGAAGCAAGTTGCCAATCATTGCACGAATCTGCTGTCTTATCAAGATCGGAGCGAATATTTATGCTGGTTTGTTCAGACAGCCCTTCCTTATGAGTCACTCCGTCACCTGAAAAGCGTCTGAGTTTACTACTGATATTGACTGTAACTTCATTAATATACAACACGAAAGACATGGGTCCCAACATAACATACAATGCAAATGTCCTCTCCCATCCAGACACAAGTTTCGCTTGATGTCAAGAAGAGAGAACTGGGCATTCGATTACAGCCTGCGTTGTTGCCAGTATGCTGCCCTCCCCCTCCTCCTTCCTCTTGCGCGCCCCACTCCCACCACCCAACCCCTCTAGCTGACTGCCCTACAATGGACGCTGGAATATTCAATAGAAAGTGTCCTATTGGTTGGGCGTATGGAGACAGCCTGAATGGTTGCCAGATTTTTTCCAAAATGGCGAAACTAGAGCCCTTAAGGTTAAGGGGACAGGGAACCCGATGCAGGTTTGAGCACAGAATGTGTTCCCTGCCCAAGGCTTCCAGACATTGGAGCAGTCACAGAAGGCACTTCATAGATTTTGATGAAGCCCTCTATGATGTCACATTCCAATACGGTCGCCCTGAAAATGCAAAAAGTGTCATACAGTTCCACCAAGCTAAAATAGCTGAACTAGCCCTCAGAGTCACCCTAGACGGCTTCTAAACGATTTCTTCCATCCCTGTGGCGTCGCTGTGGACACACTCCAATTGTGCTCGGTGTAAATTGGTATAAAATCCAAGATACATGTGTATTGCTTAAATTTAAAAAAGTCGAAGATGTTCCGTTGATCCTAAGCTTAAAACTATGAATTACATTTGTTAACGTATTTTAAACAATTCCATATTGCATGAACTATTTACTTAAAAATAAGAAACAGTTTGCCGCACTCCCTTCAACAATATTTTATTGTCACTCAAGCATGGAATTTTTAAAAAAAATAAAAAAACACGCAGCATATGGCGCTAGACGCATCGCTCGCCACATGAAGGATATTGGGATTAATTTTGGAGTTCTTACAATTACGGTAGCAGTTTTGTGTGGTCGCACTGCACTGCTAGGAGTAGCAGGAAAGAATGGTGTTATTATGAAGACTTGCAGCCGCAGCGCACCGTCCTGTATAAACACTTATCGGCCTTGTACGCTTACATCATCTGTCTGCTGGAGCGAGCACGCCTGCTGCTGGAAATTGCCGCATGAGCCAGCCGGAGGCTACACGCATTTGTTGTGGCCCTGACCCGCAACCAAGCACCTGCCGAACTTCCACCCAGCCACCCAGCCACTTTCTCGTCAGCCGCCTGACCCACGACCGTGCAACTGCTGGACTTTCGCTCAGATATGTGAGCACAGGATGTACACAATAAGAGAAACCTCTGCCTATACGTGAAGGGGACTGCGCGAGGCAACTGGATTCTGGTGCGAACAGGAACAGCTTGACAGATCTCAAGACGCAGCCGGCGGACTTCTGCCTTTCAGGCAGAGATGTAATGAGGGTTGCCGATCAGCCAGGAGTTATCCATGCAAGTGTACATTAAGATAACATCCCATGTGTCGGATGCAGGTGGGGACGTGCCTTCTCTCGGCCCTTCAGTGACTTTATATAAGACATTACTTCTCATGTTGAACCCACATCAGTGTTAACCTGTCTTCTGCGATGAAACATTCATGTCGTAGATCTGGAGAGCGGGAGGAAGGCTGTTGGCGTCTTCGTCTCGATGCTGTTATTTTAAGTATGTAGAGAAACATCTGTGTGAGCGTATTTACGCTTCATACTTACATCTCATCGTCTGTTCTAGAAGTACCTCCAACTTCACCCAGCACACACGGTCGGCAGCACGTAGGGGGGATCTTTCAGTGATAGCCGGTTCTCCTATGATGACTGAGATGACGATGGTGATGAGAAGCACCGTCCTCATTTAGGTGAGGATTTGGCAGCTTCCGAATCGCAGCAGCCTTTTACGATGACGATGATGCTGTTCTCATCCAAAAGCTCACAGAGCTGCGGCACGATTTTGAACTAACACATACGCTGGCAATAATTCATGAAAGTCTTTCGACGAGAAATTTTCACTTCCATGTGACACTTATCAGCCAACACTTATAATTTTTTTTCATAGGAATTTTAGAATCATCAGCACGGTGCTTTGGTTCAGTCCTTGACTGTCATGGCTGGGGACTATCTGATGGAACGGTACTGTATTACTCCGTTCAGAAGAAGGCAATACTACCTTGAGCAAGACAACAACAACTGACAGATGAGTAGCAATTTTGCAAATGTTTTATATTTATGTCACTGAATAGTGTTGAACACTGTATATTTTTCTCAATTAGCGATGTAGCGGATTTCACGTGCATGTAGGAACAAGTAGTTGAATAGTACGTGTCTGCTGTGAATTAGACAAAGGGGACAGTGATATAATAATAAGGTCAAATGGCTATGAGTTGGTAATTAGGTCAAGCAGCCACTGACTCAGTAGATGAGAGAACAAATGGTAACAACTGCCCTTGCCCCTGAGCTAGGTACCCCAGGTAGCGCATTTTGTACTGATTAGGCAGGTGGCACTTGTTTCCTGATAGTGGGCGCCCATGTGTAGTAGACCGAATCCTAGTGAATGGCAATTGCCCTTGTCCCTGAGCTAGGCACCCCAGGTAGTGTATGTTACATTGATTAGGCAGATGGCACTTCTTTCTTGAAACTTGTTGAACATGTGTAGTAAGACAGAATCCCAGGAAAAGGAGTTTCGACAGTAAAAAGCTGGAACCAGGTGTAACTCACGTTAATGATAAATGAAATTGCTTAACAAGTTCAAATCATCTTGCTACTTTGGCAGATCAGAATCCCTGCCATAGATCTTGCTCCCTTCCACAACACCGGCCCTAAATCCGCTATAAACGTTAATTAGGGAAAAACGCAACGAACATCATTGCCGTCGAGTCCTGATTGTGCCACAGAGGCCACACCAACTCTGCGTAGGTATCTCAGACCCGTGCCGGAAACGACGTGACGTCACCAACGGTACCTGAGCTGAGACCATCAACATCAAGGCAGTCCGCCTCACCCAGCCTACCTCTAGCAGTTCTCATAATACAGTGAAACCCCGTTTACACATTTATCAGCTCTTTTTTTCACACTTGTACGTTGTTTTGTGCACTTTTTCGATTTTGCATGCAAAGTCACCTGACGTTCACGTTTTCAGTTATACGTTTTTGCAATTTTATGCCATTATTTTTAACCCCTCACTCTCATTTTTATCGAAATTATACGTTGCGAAGACCAAAAAATGGTCATTAAACTTTCGTATGTGGTGTCCGTGATTATTGGTTTCATGTCTTCATGCAGAAGTACAGTCATTATTTTGGACCAAGTACAATACGCTCACGCGTGGCCACACTGTTGTTCATGAACTTGTGGCAGTCGGTTTCAGAGATAAAGAGGGTGAGTGCTCCCCCGGTCCAACTCTCACAATACGTAACATGTATATGCAGTTACATCTGGAGGTGTTCTGAGCAGGTGGCGAGTTGCTGTTGTTCTTGTGGTCCTCAGTCCAGCGACTGGTTTGACGCAACTTTCCATGCAACTCTATCCTGTGCAAGCTTCTTCATTCCGAGTAACTACTGCAACCTCCATCCTTCTGAATCTGCTTAGTATATTCATCCCTTGGGCTCTCTCTGCGATTGCTACCCTCCACGCTTCCTTCCAATACTAAATTGGGGATCCCTTGATGGCTCAAAACGTGTCCTACCAACCGATCCCTTCTTCTAGTCAAGTTTTACCACAAATTCCTCATCTCCCCAATTCTATTCTGTACCTCCTCATTAATTAAGTGATCTACCCATCTAATCTTCAGCATTCTTTTGTAGCACCATACTTCGAATGCTTCTAATCTCTTTTTGTCTAACTATTTATCGTCCATGTTTCACATCCATACATGTCTACACGTCATACAAATAAATTTACAAAATACTTCCTGACACTTAAATCTATATTCGATGTTAATAAATTTGTATTCTTCAGAATCGATTTCCTTGCCATACCGAATCTACATTTTATATCCTTTCTACTTCGACCATCATCAGTTATTTTGCTCCCCAAATAGGAAAATTCATTTACTACTTTAAGCGTCTCATTTCCTAATCTAATTTCCTCAGCATCACCTGATTCAATTCGACAGCATTCCATTATCCTCTTTTTGCTTTTGCTGATGTTAATTTTATAGCCTCCTTTCAAGACACTGTCCATTCCATTCAACTGCTCTTCCAGCTCCATTGCTGTCACTGACAGATTTACAATGTCATCGGCAAACCTCAAAGTTTTTATTTCTGCTCCATGGATTTTAATTACTGCTCAAAATTTTTCTCTTGTTTCCTTTACTGCTTGTTCACTACACAGATTGAATAACATCGGGGATAGGCTACAACCCTGTCTCATTCCCGTTCCCAGCCACTGCTTCCCTTCCATGCCACTCGACTCTTATGATTGCCATGTGGTTTTTGTACAAGGTTGAATAGTCTATGGCTCCCTTTATTTGACTCCCGTCATCTTCAGAATTTGAAAGAGTGTATTCCAGTCAACATTGTCAAAAGCTTTTCTAAGTCTAAAAATGTCATAAACGTAGGTTCCTTTTCGTCAATCTATTTTCTAAAATTAGTTGTAGGGTCAGTATAGCCTCATCTTTTCGAACATTTCTGCGGAATTCAAACTGATCTTCCGCAAGGCCTGCTTCCACATGTTTTTCCATTCTTCTGTACATTTGTCCTCTAGCCATCCCTGCTTAGCTGTTTTGCGCTTCCTGTCGGAGTGAATTTAATTTCTTTAGTGTAGTTTCCAGTTTTTGAGCATACGAAAAATGATGAGTTCGTCACAAAACAAAAGATCTTGTATCTTCATTCATGAGAAAAAATTTTTAATAAGAAATAGAAAGAAGTTCTCGTGAACCTAAAGGGAGCATTACAGAACAAAATGCCATGTTCTTTTTAAACTACCATACTGGCCAATGAAACACAGATAAGACCTAGAGCTCCCAAAGCTGGTCAAGTAGTGAGAAATGTACTCGTATTGGAGTGTAAAGTTTGCGGGCTTGGAAAATTGTCTACAAACTCTGTTTCAGCAGCAGAGATCAGCTAATGTTCCTATTTCAGGAACAATACTCAAGGAAAAGGCTTTAGAATTCTAAAGAAAAAGTTAAATGTTGAAAAATTTCACGAATTTTATGGGTGGCTACACACCCTCAAAGTAAGATGTGGCATTACTGGCTGCACAGTTTGTGGGTAGACTAACAGCATGAATAGCGTCACTGTAGCATGTTGGAACAAGTGTGATCTTCCAAGTATAACTGCAAAATATTGCCTGCAAAATGTTTACAACGTATGGTAATCAGGACTTTTATTAACTTATTGATGGACAAAACACTGGAAGTTAACTGCGATCCCTACTTTGGGTAAATAGAATCAAGCAAAGAATGCCGGTCCTCCTCACCACAAACAATGGTAAATTCTGATTATTTGTGACTGGGAAGTCAGCAAAACCTCGATGCTTCAAGGGAGTAAAATTGTATCTCACCGAGTGTGAGTCAAACAAGAATACATGGATGACTCCAAACCTCTTCAAGATTCACTCGAAAAGGTTAACGCGCACATTAATCGTTAGAAGACAACTGTCGGCTCACCCTCTGGAACTACTGCCACAAAAGCAAAGTACAAGAAGATACTGGTTCAAACTGTGATCGCACATTTCAAGAGTGGAAAGGTAGATCCTAAACTGGGTGTGTCGCGCGTGAGGCAAATAATCGTATTGTAGTTTAGGATACTCTTTTCACGTACAGTAATTACGTATAGCTGTCCCTTTCATTTCCCTCTGAACGTTGCTAAAATTTTTAGACTAAATCTATAAATTAAATTAAATGGCAGTAGAGATACGTGTACGTACAGTTTTAATTTAGTTTTACATATTTATTAATGCAGTACATAAGGACAGCTTGATATTAATTGAAGCCAAACTCAGTACACAAATGTTTTAGAAAAGATGGTATCACAAAAGATGAAACCCAAGCTTAGCCCAAAAATATTAAGAATTTGACGCAGCTTTCGATGTACCAGGAGATAATGACCTACTCCAAACTTTTCTTTTGTTTTCTTTACTGATGGCTCAATATACAGACTGAATGACATCGGGGATAGGCTACAAACCTAACTCCCTTCCCAACCACTGGTTCCCTTTCATGCCCCTCAACTCTTGTAACTGCCATCTGGTTTCTGTACAAATTGTAAATAGTCTTTCTCTCCCTGTTTTTTACCCCTGCCACCTTCAGAATTTAAAAGAGAATAGTTCAGTCAACATCGCCAAAAACTTCCTTCAATTCTACAAATCCTATAAACGTAGGTTCCCTTTCCTTAATGTATCTTCTAATATAAGTCGTAGGGTCAGTATAGCCTCGCGTGTTCCACTATTTCCACGGAATCCAAACTGATCTTCCCCAAGATTTGCTTCCACCACTTTTTCCATTCGTTTGTAAAGAATTCGCGTTACTATTTTGCAGCCGTGACTTGTTAAACTGATAGTTCGGTAATTTTCACACCGGCCAACACTTGCTTTCTTTGGGATTGGAATTATTATGTTCTTCTTGAAGTCTGTGGGTATTTCGCCTGTCTGATACATCTTGCTCACCAGATGGAAGAGTTTTGTCATGGCTGGCTCTCCCAAGGCTATCATTAGCTGTAAGGAAATACTGTCTTCTACCAGGGCCTTGTTTCGTCCTAAGTCTTTCAGTGCTCTCTCGAATTCCTCAGGCAGTATCATATGTTCCTTCTCATCTTCCTCTACATCCTCTACCATTTCCATAATATTGTCCTCAAGTACATCGTCTGTCTATAGACCGTCTATATTTTATTTCCACCTTTCTGCTTTTCCTTCTTTAGTCAGGACTAGTTTTCCATCTGAGCTCTTGGTATTCATACAGGTGGTTCTCTTTCTCCAAAGCTCTCTTTAGTTGTCCTGTAGGCTGCATCTATCTTACCCCTAGTGCCATATGCCTCTAAATCCTTACATTTGTCCTCTAGCCATCCCTACTTAGCTATTTTGCACTTCCTGTCGATATCATTTTTGAGAAGTTAGTATTCCTTTTTGCCTGCTTCATTTACTGCATTTTTATATTTTCTCCTTTCATCCATTAAATTCAATATCTCTTCTGTTACCCAAGGATTTCTACTAGCCCTCGTCTTTTTACCTGCTTGACCCTCAGCTGCCTTCACTATTTCATCCCTCAAAGCTACCCATTGTTATTCTATTGTATTTCTTTCCCCCATTCCTGTCAATCGTTCTCTAATGTTCTCCCTGAAACTCTCTACAACCTCTGGTTCTGTCAGTTTATCCAGATCCCATCTCCTTAAATTCCCACCTTTCTGCAGTTTATACAGTTTTAATCTACAGTTCATAACCAATATGTTGTGGTCAGAGTCCACACCTTCCCGTGAAATGTCTTACAATTTAAAACCTGGTTCCTAAATCTCTGTCTTACCATTATATAATCTATCTGAAACCTGTCAGTATCTCCAGGCTTCTTCCATGTATACAACCTTCTTTTATGCTTCTTGAACCAAGTGTTAGCTATGATTAAGGTATGCTCTGTGCAAAATTCTACCAGGCAACAATTTTAACAGAGAGCTAGGTTACACGCTTATGAGGTAGTGCTGGCGGAATTTGGTTTTGGAACCAAATAATGACGTATGCTTGACGCACGTAGGGAGGCGGGAGCAGCAGTTTAAAATGTGGCGGTAGCCCCTCGCACGAGCTGACTTCACGCAGTCCTATGGAGGGCTGGAACTGCTATGAGCTGACCAGCTCACCTTCCGCACATGCATCGTGCCAGAAGCCGCAATCGTGGCTACATAAGCAGAATACCGCGCCAGTCCCGGCATCCTGTGTGTTTGAGTCTCACAGCTTCCAAACTAGAAGAAAATCGACGCTTTGGAAGCCCCCCTATCGCCGTCTGCTGCTGTCGTCTGCTGCCATCCGTCGCCATCTGCTGCCGTCCGTCCGTCCATCCGCCGCCGCTGCCCGGTGCTCGCCACTGCCCACCAGTACCCATCGCCGCGCCCTGTCCCCATCTCCTCATTTCCCTCTCTTCGTTCCTTTTCCCTATCTCGGCGACAAATGTCGCCAGTAGACTGCACAGTCCACCATGGACAGCCTCACTACCACAGTCATATACAACTCCCCTTCTCCTACCCCCAACTTTACCTCCTGGAATGTCTCCTCTGGGGTTCCCCCTCTGCTCCACCTCCCCTCCTCAAAGTCTCCTCCCATTCCATCTCCTCCCCTCCCCTGTATCACAACCTACATACTGCCTCTGCTCTTGCTCTGCTCTTGTGCTGCTACTATGAATCAGGATGACTTACCCCTACTCCCCACTCTCCCTGCTACAACCGGCCCTGCTTTGCGCCATCCATGTCACCACCCACTGCACCACAGCAGCCACCATTGAGCATCCACCCTCTCTTCAAAGTGCCTCTCCTTCATATGAGGGGCCTGCCTCCCACCACCTCCCACTCCAACCAACCCCTTCTCCCGATCCACCCCATCAAAAAAAAAACAACCCAAATCTCTGAGGCTGACCTCACCTCCACCACGTCCTCCAAGAAATCACCACCCACACCTCTTCCCCCTGATGTCCCCATGGACACCATACCTCTTCCCACATCCCCAGCCCCACATAAATTTGTCCTTTCCAACCCCTATCCTAAATTCCTAGATGCCCGCACACTCACACTAGAAATCCGCAAGTATATCCCCAGTGCCCCCATTTCTCAGCTTATCCGCTACAGAGACTCTGTCCTTATCAAATCCCCCCCTCCCCCTCTTTCCACACTGACCTCCTCTGGAAACTTACCTGCTTTACCTTTTGCCCATATGCATCTCTCACATCTTTCCTTACCTCCTAATTTCTCTGTCAGCCCCAACGCCCTCATAATCCACCAACCCTCACCTCCATGATCACAAAGCTCAGCCCTGCAGTCACGGAGGTAAAGGTGTTGGCGGAACTGAATACCCACCCTGCCCTGGTAATCCATTCAACCTGTCATATCTTTAATAACTTTGACCCTACCTTCCTGGTGCGTGTGTTCACAGAGTCCGCCTCCGCCATAGATCACCTTCTCACTCAGGGAGCTCTGATTTTCAACCATCCTGTTCCCCTCCTCAATCCTACCTGTTCCACTGCTGTCTCCTCTACAATGATTACCTCACCCAAAACTGCAAAAACCCTCACCTGACCCCATCATAAAACCTCCTATTTCCTCAAACAGTGTCCTAACCTCGCCTCCCCTTCTTCCTCTAACAAATCAACGAACCTCATCCCACCTACTTCTCCAAATGCAAGGCCAAACCCCCTCCCACCTACCCAGAGCTAACCGTTCCCATTCAGCCCTTCGATCAGTCCATCCAACCCATCAATTCTCTCTGCCCCCTCCCCCCATGGCCAAAGACAATATCTGTTTCTTGACCAGCGTCCTCCAGACTATCCACCCCTTCCAATACCCCCAAACCCTCCAGCAGATCTCCCTTGCTGCCCACCCCATGTTCCATTTGAATACCTATGTGACATACTGCCAAAACCAGGCCCACTACACCTGCCTAGTCACCCTCCTTTAAGCTTCTCTCCTCCTCCCTCCACTCATTTTGCCCATCCACCTCCCTGGTGGGCCAACAGTATTGTCTCCTACACCTAAACATTCGCACCCTCCCTGCCAACAAATACCTCTTCGTGTATACCAGGACAACTCCTTCATCCTTAATGAAACCTTCCTCCAACCTCGCCATGTTGTCCATGCCTCTCCCTACCAACTTCACTGTACTGACAATCCCCTTCCCCTAGTGCAAGGTGGAGTCGCTATTGGCCACCTCAAGCATATCCCTGTCCAGCAACAACCCCACTGAATGACCCAACTGAACACCTCATCCTCTGTGTCTTTTTTCCCTCCCTCACTGTCACCTGTGTCACTATATATGTCCACCCTGCAGATCCTCTTCCCTATGAATTCATCTCCCATGTTTACTGCACCTTCTCCACCTATGTGATTTCCGCAAACCTCAAAATCCACAGCTGTGTCCCTGCCACACTTTGGCAGTGGCATCAGTTCCTTGCCACCCTCCATGGTGACCTTTTTCCCTCTCCCATAGCACACCGGTCTCCAAAGTAACTCACCCTGGGTGTCGTCCTCGCTTCCCCCAACTACCTTGATCGTATCATTGTGGATGCCCTCGACCTTACTGGTAGCGACCACCTCCCAATTCATCTCACCATCTCCTCAGCCCACCACCCACCTCCTCGCCCCCACCTTGCTGCCCCTGCAAATTCTGTCCATGACTACCATCGAGTTGACTGGGATGCCTACTGGGAGTCCATTGCTTCACAGTTCAAAAGCCACCCATTTATCTTTCACCATCCCACTGACATCGCCCATGCCTCGTCCTTCCTTTGTAGACCATCACTGACGCCATGGAGGCCCACATTCCTACCAAACTTATCCGCCCTCACCATTGTACTCTTCATCCACAGACTGTTCTTCTTCTCCATGAATTCTGCGGGCTACATCACTCCTTCCTCCACACCTGTGACCACGATACACTCCTCAACCACTGACAATTACTTCACATCTGCAACGTCTTAACAGCTAACAAAAGCTGGGACTGCCACCAGACACGTATGTGGCTCAATTCCAACCTCCCTGCCAACTCCTCCAAGTACTGGTCTGCCTTCCACTGCCTTACTGGTAGCCATCCTGCACCGACTTAGCCGGCCGCGGTGGTCTCGCGGTTCTAGGCACTCAGTCCGGAACCGCGCGACTGCTACGGTCATAGGTTCCAATCCTGCCTCGGGCATGGATGTGTGTGATGTCCTTAGGTTAATTAGGTTTAAGTAGTTCTAAGTTCTAGGGGACTGATGACCACAGATGTTAAGTCCCATAGTGCTCAGAGCCATTGCACCGCCTTACCCCCTTCTCCACAATGACCACCTCTTCCCTGACAAACTCAGTAAGGCTAACCATTCTGCTTCCCACCGCTCTGAGATCTTCTTCATTCCTGATTATCCTCACTTTGATTACTCCCTCTTCCACACAGTCTGATACCTCTGTCCTGGTATCCTCTCCCAGGTTCCAGTACTTGAATCAGTTACCCACCTCAGACATAAACATTCCGATTACAACACACATCAAACTCGTATTCCGCTCCAAACGCAATGCCATTCCTGGTCACAACAGCGTCACCTAATGCCACCTCAAGGACTCCCCCCTCCTTTCTAGCTGTCATTGCTACCTTGTGTAATGTGATCCTCTCCACTGGCTTTTACATCGATTTGTGGAAGACTACCTGCATCCTGCTATTCCCAAAAGAAAACAAACCCCTCTCTGACACCTCTTCCTATCATACTATCTGCCTCACCTCTGTGTTCAGTAAGGTCTTCGAATCCATCCTCTCCCAACATATTCATCACCACCTTAACCAGCAGCACGTCCTTTCTGTTATCCAGTGTAGCCTCTGGCCCTCCTTCTCAGCCAACAACCAGCTCCTTAACCTTACCAATCTTGTTCCCCTCCAACTTAACTCCAGTAGTTCTGATATCTTTGTTTCCCTCGACCTCCAGAGCGCCTATGACCATGTCTGGCATCCCTGGCTCCTCTTTAAACTCCAGACCTATTCCTTCCAATCAATTTCTTACATCTCATTGCTTCCTTCCTCGTCCCTCCTATGTCACTATTCACAATACCAACTCCCATACATTCTGTCTCACTGTGGGTGTGCCCCATGGCTCCATCCTTTCCCCTCTCATCTATTTCCTGTATATTGCAGATATGCTCAAACCTCCCTGACCTGTTCACCGGCCGGCCAGAGTGGCCGTGCGGTTCTACGCGCTATAGTCTGGAACCGAGCGACCACTACAGTCGCAGGTTCGAATCCTGCCTTGGGCATAGGTGTGTGTGATGTCCTTAGGTTAGTTAGGTTTAATTAGTTCGTAGTTCTAGGCGACTGATGACCTCATAAGTTAAGTTGCATAGTGTTCAGAGCCACTTGAACCATTTGAACCTGTTCACCTCAACCAATTTGCTGATGACACCGCCTTTCTGGCCCTCTGTACTACCTTTCAATGGTCCCAATGTAGCCTTCAAACCTACCTCGACCAGTCCACAGCCTGGTGCAGCCAATGCCTCCTTCACATCAATCCTTCCAAGATTCAGGCAATCATCAAAGGTCATATCACCTCCTCCTTCCACCTCCACAATTTTTACCTTATCATTTACAGTCTCCTATCCACCTCACTCCTACACTGAAATACCTTGGCCTGACACTCGACTGCCACCTCACCTGGACTCCCCATCTCCTTACAATCCAACACAAATCCCAGAATAGACCCTGCCTCCTGAAACTCCTGCCCAGCTGGACATAATGATTGAATTTTTCCACCATCCTTCACACCTACCAATCCTTGATCCATTCCATTCTCTGTAGTGACGGCATCACCTGAATTTCTGGCCAACTCAGATTCTATTAAGCCCTCCAAATCCTCAAACACTGTGCACTCTGCCTCGCTTTCTGTATCCACCTCCCATCCTCCACACAGATCCTCTATGATCTCTTCCCCTTCCCAAGTCTTCTCCTTTTCCTGTAACGCATCCACACCCTATACACCATCTGCACTCAATCCCCTCCATCTGCTGGTGTTTCCTATCCTCTCCAGCCCCAGCCCATTGCGCATCTTTGTTGTTGTGCCCACTCTCTCTCCATCTTCATGATCTCCACCTCATTTACCAATGAACCTTCTAGGGCCTACACATCCTGGATGAGAGCTTCGCCCTGATATCAACCCCTCCTGCCAACTCTAACCCCAACGTTCACCCACTCCTCAGGGCTCCCTCTCCACTCCTTTTTACTTCCTCTGAGAGGTTTTTCCTCTCTCCTGCGACACCTTCTGAGTCTCTGCACTCCCTCCTGACTTGCCTGCCCTCTCCCTCTCCCACTCTGCCTCTCTAATCCCCCTTGGTGCGCCCCTGGCCCCTTTCTTTTCATCCCACCCTCTCCAACACCCTCTCCCCCGCTAACTCCTCTCCTCCCTTTTCCCTCGTCTCACACCTCCTCTCCCTAAGCATGTTACTCCTGACAGCTTATACTCTTCGTGTGTTCTCTGTCTTATGCAGTGGTTTTAAAGTGTCGTCGTTCTGGTGTGATTTAATACTGTGGCCAACTTTCAACTTGTGTATGTGACTTCAGTGTATTTTACGTGTTAAGCACACCGCAAACTGTGTTTTTTATCTTAATGTGGACATTGTTTTTTAACTGTCTTTTAATCCATGTCTCTGAGTAAACCCCCATTGTCTCCCCTTATTATGTTCTTATGTTCCCTTTTTATCACCTTTTATGTAATTTGTGGTAAGGTCTTATGGTACCAAACTGCTGAAGTCATCGGTCTCTAAGCCTACACGCTACTTAATCTAATTTAACTAACTTACGCTATGGACATCACACACAACCATGCCTGAGGGAGGACTGGACCCTCGGATGGGGGGAGCTGCAGGGACCATGACAAGGTGCCTCAGACTGTGCGGCAACCGTGCACAGCACCTTTTATGTGTATCATTTCATCTTTTTATTTGTACTGTCACTCGGCTGAACAGTGGCACATTGTGCCGCTGCCAGCACTCCCACACTCATATGCGGCAGGGGAATGTTGTTGTTGTTGTGGTATTCAGTCCTGAGACTGGTTTGATGCAGCTCTCCATGCTACTCTAACCTGTGCAAGCTTCTTCATCGCCCAGTACCTACTGCAGCCTACATACTTCTGAATCTGCTTAGTGTATACATCTCTTGGTCTCCGTCTACGATTTTTACCCTCCATGCTGCCATCCAATACCAAATTGGTGATCCCTTGATGCCTCAGAACATGTCCTACCAATAAAGAATAAAGAGCAAAAAAGAAAACAGCCCGGTAATCAGTGATTTTACTCCTGACTTGCTCAGATAGCCATCAAATCCTTTAGAATTTTATTTAAATTGGCACAGCTTGAAAACCAAGAAGATTTTATTCAGACACGCCTCTGACTGAGACTATGAGGATACATGGGATAAAATCTACGTCTACAACTACATCTACATGATTACTCTGCGCCGGCCAGAGTGGCCGTGCGGTTCTAGGCGCTACAGTCTGGAACCGAGCGACCGCTACGGTCGCAGGTTCGAATCCTGCCTCGGGCATGTATGTGTGTGATGTCCTTAGGTTAGTTAGGTTTAATTAGTTCTAAGTTGTAGGCGACTAATGACCTAAGAAGTTAAGTCGCATAGTGCTCAGAGCCATTTGAACCATTTGATTACTCTGCTATTCACAATAAAGTGCCTGGCAGAGGGTTCAATGAACCACCTTCTAGCTGTCTCTCTACAATTCCACTCTCGAATGGCGCGCTGGAAAAACGAGCACTTACATTTTTCTGTGAAAGCCCTGATTTCCCTTATTTTATTGTGTTGATCATTTCTCCCTATGTAGGTGGGTGGCAACAGAATGTTTTTACAATTGGAGGAGAATACTGGTGATTTAAATTTCATGAGAAGATCCCGTCACAACGAAAAACGCCTTTGTTTTAATGATTGCCTCTCCAATTCACGTATCGTGTCGGTGGGTCTATTTCCCCTATTTCACGACAATGCCAAAACGAGCCGCCCTTCTTTGAACTTTTTCAGTGTCATCCGTCAGACCTTTAGCACCTTCTAAGTGTTTTGCCAATGAATCGCAGTTCTTCTGGTGTAGTTTGTATACCAGTAACTTTAAAGAAATAACTAATCATACAGCATTAAAGTCGTTATTAATGTTGAGAAGATCCATCATCTAGGTTGAAACATTGGGAACTGAAATTCAGTGAGTTCAGTTTTGAGATAACCTATCGACTAAGCAAAACACAGGGGAATACAGATGGTCTCGGTTGAATGGTTTGTGTGCTACAAAGAGTACGTCACACAGCTGTGGAGTGCCAGAAAGTGCAAGCAGCTGACGAAGACTGTAGTCTGTTTGCAATACAGCCACAGTTCGTTGTGCGTAGTGGAATGTTATGTAAGCAAACTAAACTCAGACCTCAAGTTGTGCTACCAGCCGTGCTGCGGGAAGAAGAACTGAGACAGGCACACAGTCACGTGTTAGCACATCATGGCAGCCACAGAACCACGAAGAGATGTGTAGCTGAATGATACTGGTGGTGGAATGCATAAGCAGGATGTAGAACAGTATGTACCAATCACACAGCAGGCTGAATGGAGCTGTCAATGTACACCACTGTGAAGATTACCAGAGGCTAGTAAATCATTTGAAATGTTTGGTATGAACATCTTAGATCCTTTTGGACTTACGCTGGCGGAGAACAGATCACTTTTTGCATTATGCGAGTATTGTGCCTATCCCAAATCAACAACCTCAACAGTTCATCAGGGATTGGTGAATTGGTCGTTGACGTCTGTTCCAGGAAAACTGATTGCGGATCCGTGCACCAATTTCATATCAGAGCTAATAAAGCAACTTTATGATTTATTGTGTATTCGTAAGGTAAGAACTAGTGCATTACATCCACAAGTGAATGGGAGAACAAAGTAATTTCATTGGACAATAGGGGAGACGTTAAGTCATTATGTAGATAGTCATTATAACGATTGGTATTCGCTGTTACCATACACTGTCAAAGCATATCATTCTAAGGTTCATGACAGTATGAGTTTGGTGCCTTATGGTATAATATGTGGGCAGAAAATACCATCACCATTCAAGGTACTGAAGACTGAAGCCGGGAGGAATGGTGAACTGATACGGAATTTCACGAAAACTTTATGCAAAGCATGTAATCGAGTACGACAAACAGGTACTAAGGCCCTGAAACATCACTAACAGATAGAGCCATAGAATGCTTAGTTACCCAAATACCGCGTAGGGCAGTGGATGTCGTTAATGAGACCTTACATCCCAAAAAATGAAAACGAAAAATTACTTCACTTGTTATCAAGGTCTGCACCAAGCAATCTTGTTGGTCTCACCAGTGAATGTGAAACTACAACATTCTATTTGCACAACAGTCATTCATATTGGGTGTAGGCACTCTAGAATCTTTACCTTCGTTACCACTAAAGGTTCCAGAAAAGGAAAGAGGAGGTAAGAAGGGGAAGGAGGCACAACAAGTGGACAAGAACACCCCTGTACAATCTACATGCACATTGGCTTATGCATTAACACCTAAGCCGATGTAGAGGGGAAGGCAGAGTGATTTAGTCTTCCCTGGTAACACCTGAAAGAGATGGCCACGTTATTGCTACTGTTTCACTTCTATGGCTGCAGAGCGGTAAGTGCCCAGGAGGTATGATCACTAGAGGGTGGGGTGTTTCCATGCGGCTGGAATACATAGTCGTGACAGATCATCAGCTGACACTGAATCTGACATACAGCACCTGTGCGCTGGGGAATGAGATTCAGAGGCAGGATAAAGCCTTCATAGGGATTCACTAGGAAGCTAGAGAGTAGGGGCACTGAGTAAGGAATTGGTGGGATGGCATGTGCTGTGAGTCTCCTATGGTCCTCCTCAGGAGCAGTTACAGCAGGCCTTGGATTTGGTTCTCTTGCAATCTGAGCATAAACTGGAATGGATAGATGTGAGAGGAAAGTTTTTATACACAACATTCAGAACAGCTGACACTGACAAAATAAGCCATATTGAAATAGAAGCAAAAGGACACTGGTATAGTAGCAACTGATGATCCTGGAACAGGGCGTGTTAAATAAAGCTAGATTGTTGTGTGAGTTAATGGCAGAACTGACTAGCTACGTAAAGATGGCGATCGAGATGATGAATGAACATGGGAGCATATTGCAGGCCTGACTGGACCTACTGAATAAACGGTTAGCCATAGTAAGCTATGGCAAGGATTCTGAGGCCATGGCAAGGCTATTGTGCATTTTTACCAAACGTGTAGCGGATTTTCATGTAGATGCAGCTGACTTGCAGGAGGCCATAAACGTTGCAGCAGATGGACAGCTGACTCTTATCCTGCTACCACCAGATCAATTTGTGGCCAGGCTGGACAAGGACTGAGCTACGAGCTAAGCTGAAGTTTATTGTATCTCCAGGGGAAAAATACCTTGTAACCATAAAAATGTGGACAGACACTACAGTTAAAAACTCTTGAACATTAAACTTATGAAAAAGCACTGCGGAAACTGAACACAATGCAAGATACTCGTACACTGACAATTAAAAACGGAGCACCATTAACTTCCACTATAACTGTAAGAGGACCTACCCTTGGATGGTGGATTGCAGATGAAAAGAAGGGTGGATATGGAGGGAGATAGGGGGGTGATGGTGATGAGGACGGCGAATTGGGAAGAGGTGGGGGCAAGACAGGGTTGGCTGTGTGGGACAAGTAGGAAGGGCAACTGGTGTTGTAAGCTATAGATTGGAAAGCAAAACGGGGTGGATGGTGGCAGGGAAGCGGAAAAGAGTGAGGTACCGTAGGAGGAGAGCATGAGGAGCGAGGCCTGGTGGGTGTGGATAGGATAGGAAGTGTTAGTGTTGGTAGGACGTGAAGAAATGGAGAGAGAAATGATTATCAGAAGGACTGACTCAGCGCATAGAAAAGTCAAAACAATCTTCGGTGAAATTAAAAACAAGGATGCTAACATTAAGGGTGCAACGTGAATTCCATTGTTAAATGCAGAGGAGAGAGTGGATTGGTGGGAAGAGTACACTGAAGGCCTCTATGAGAAGAAGATCTATCTGATGTAACAGAAGAAGAAACAGGAGTCAATACAGAAGAGATAGGGGATCCATTAATAGAATCGAAGTTTAAAAGACCTTTGGAAGGCTTAAAGCCGGCTGGAGTAGCCGAGCTGTTCTAGGCGCTACAGTCTGGAACCGCGCGACCACTACGGTCGCAGGTTCGAATCCTGCCTCGGGCGTGGATGTGTGTGATGTCTTTAGTTTAGTTATGTTTAAGTAGCTCTCAGTTCTAGGGGACTAATGACCTCGGTAGTTAAGTCCCATAGTGCTCAGAGACATTTGAACCATTTGAAGGCTTAAGATCAAATAAGGCACAAGGGATAGATAACATTCCATCAGTGTCTCTAAAATTATTGGGGGAGTGGCAATGAAATGGCTACTTGCGTTGGTGTGTAGAATGTATGAGACTGGCGATATACCCTGATTTTCCGAAAAATATCATTCACACAATTAAGAAGACTGGAAGAGCCGACAAGTGCGAAAATTATCACACAGTCAGCTTAACATCTCATGCATCCAAGCTGATGACACGTATGATATATAGAAGAACGGAAATGAAAATTGAAGGTCTGTTACATGACGATCAGTTTGGCTTTAGAAACGGTATAGTCACTAGAGAGGCAGTTCAGGTGTTGCGGTTGATATTGAAAGTGAGACTATAGAAAAATCAAGACACGTTCATAACATTTGTTTACCTGGAAAAAGTCTTCGACAGCGTAAAATGGTGCAAGATGTTCGAAATTCTGAGGAAAGTAGGGGTAAGCTATAAGGAGAGATAGGTAATGTATAACGTGTACAAGAGCCAAGATGGAATAATAAGAGTGGAAAACAAGAACAAAGAGCTCAGATTAAAAAGTGTGTAAGACAAGGTTGTTGTCTTTTGCTCCTACTGTTCAGTCCATACATCAAAGAAGCAATGACGGAAATAAAAGATTCAAGAATGGAATTAAAATTCAAGGTGAAAGGATATTAATTATAAGATTCAATGATGGCATTGCTATCCTCAGTGAGGATCTGCTGAATGGAATCAACAGCATAATGAGTACAGAATATGGATTGAGAGTAAATTGAAGAAAGATGAAACCAATGAGAATCAGTAAAAAAGAAAACAGCGAGAAACTTGACTTCAAGATCGATGGTCAGGAAGTAGATGGAGTTAAGGAATTCTGCTACCTAGGCAGCAAAATAATCAATGACAGACATCAAAAGCAGATTAGCACTGGCGAAAAGGGCATTCCTGGGTAAGAAAAGGCTACTAATATCAAACATAGGCTTTAATTTGAGGAATAAATTCCGCAGAATGTACATTTGGAGCACAGTGTTGTATGATAGCGAAACAGGGACTGTGGGAAAACCAAAAAAGAAGAGAATCGAAGCATTTGAGGTGTGGTACTACAGACGGATGTTGAAAATTAGGTGGATTGATAAGGTAAGGAATGAGGAGGTACTGCACAGAAATGGAGAGAAAAGGAATATACGGAAAACACTGGCAAGAAGAAAGGACAGGATGATAGGACATCCATTAAGCCATCAGGGAATAACATTCATTGTACTAGAGAGAGCTGTAGAGGGTAAAAACTGTAGAGGAAGACAGAGATTGGAATATATCCAATAAATAACTGAGGACCTAGGTAGAAAGTGCTACTGCGTAGGTAGAGGCGCTGCAGGAGAGGGGGGACAATAGAATTGTTGAAATCGAGTGTGAAGATGCTGTTCAGTGTGAGCAAGGAAAGGTGGGAATTTGATGAGGTGGTAAAGGATCCCTATGTGAGAAGGTAAGCATTTGCGGAAAGCGAAGCGGAGAGCATGACGTTCGAGGATCCGGAGGATCTTATAGAACTTTGGAGAGAAGGAGATCCATGCAACATTTACATAGCAAAGGATGTGCTGGATCAAAGATTTGCATGTGCGAAGTTTAATATATAGGCAAACAAAATAATATGTAAAATTTCTGTTGCCATGTTCTGTGTGAGTACCTAAGTCAGTGTGAGACCTTTTGATCAAATAATGTATATATTCTCATGCTACTCTATTATTAATTTTCCTATCCTGACCCCTTCCACCTTACCACTACAGCATCGCCTAGAAAGCTGTGTGTTATCAACCGATGTAAAAGTATATTACAATATGAAGCTTACAGTTGTTATCGCTCGAATGTACTATCTCTGACTAGTGAACATATTTTCGCGCCGTATAGAAACAGCATGTTAGAACGCTGATTTGTAACCATTGGGCCATTTTGAAGTGGTATTGCAAAAGCTAAAAAGGTACAAAAATGAAGCTCAGAATATATATGCAGAACTGCACAGCACTAGGCAGCAGTACATTTCAAAAATGATGGAAATAAAACATCCCTTAAATTTTTCGTCAGCAGATGTCAGACTTTAAAATCCTGTGACATAAATACATTTCATCGTCGAAAATCGGTATTTTCACTAACATTAAACGTGTGCGAAGCTCTGCACATCGTGAAATGATTTAAATTATGTGAAGTGTTCCAAATATTAACATCGTCACATAAATCGTGCATATCAATGTTCAAACACACTGCTTATATCTGAACTAACGTCGTTGACCTTAGCTGTCCAGATAACTAACACATTAAATTATCTTGGTCTTACCCACTACTGGCAACTAAAGTTGAAACCGCACCTGCTAATCATCCAACAGAAAGCCGACAATAGATTAAAACTACTATCAGGCCGAACTTGGGGATTACACCCCTCCACTATTCTCCACACCCATAGAATCTCATCCTCTGCTATGGAAATGTAGCGTGGATCTCCACCCCACCAAAGTTCTATAAGTCCCTCCAAAGCATCGTACGCCAAGCACTCAGTCTGGTTTTTCACGACTGTTTACCTTCCCCAACCAGGATCCTCTACTATCTCATCAAATTCTCACCCTCCTTCCATCCACATCGAACACTTGCACATCTTCTATGCCGCCATTATCACCCCAATGGTCCTCTCTGATTCCAATCCTGGTGTGCTGCCGTGCCTTCACACACTCCATATCGTATTCCAACGTGACTTCAACCAACTACCTCTCCCAAACAGTGAGATCTACCCCAATATTTATCCCTCCTATCAGCTTTAACTCTTCTCCACCTACCCCATTTCACATCAGGGCTCCTCTCACTTTTGCCTCTCCATCAAGCCCCATCCCTTTCTACTGCAACCACTGCTCTACACACACGACACACTGCTCCTCACCCTCTGTCTTTTCGACCGGCTGTATTTCCCACAACTCAGATCCTATTTCTGATCTCCATAGTTTTCCTACTAACAGACCCCTACTTTTCTACCCACACTCCGTATGGAACTTACTCTCTCCTCTGGCAATACTACTAACCCTAATGCAATTCCTTCAGATGTGCAGAGCTTCCGTATTTTTACCAGAAGAATTTTATCCTATTAAAATGTATTTCAAAATCGTATATTTTCGTTGTTTTCGTAACTGTCCATCTTTAATTTTTAGTTTAAAATAGAGAACAGCCCCAAATTTTATTTCTAGATTTCTCACTGTCATTTTTTTATTCACTTGGCTGAAGAGAGGAGGATTGTACCCCCGCCCATAAGTATAAATAACATCCGATGAAAAATCATAGAAGGCACAAAATGCTCGCCAACGATACAGCGAATAGCGCAGCATAATAAATTTGGACAGTATATAAAAAGGCGTTACCTCGTAAATACAGGATACGTCCTTTTACCAATGGAATGTAGTGTTATAAGTACATAGGTTTTTGCATAACTACATTCTTGATAGTAGGGGTTGGTAAAAATAGATGTCCTGCATTTACAAGGTAGCGCTTTGTGATGTGATGTCGAAATTTATTGTGCTGCTCTGTTTGCTATACCTTTGGTGAGAATTTTGCGTCTTCTATGTTTTTTTCATCAGCTGAAATGTACACTTTTTTCTTTATTATTATTTCGTCCCTCAACGCCCCACATCGGTGGAGAGGGGGGAGGGTGGTTGTGGGATGTCAGTGATACAGTCAATCCGCACTTTAGCCAATTGACAATAAAAATCAAATTAAAGAATAAACAAGAAACTGGAAGGTAGGATAGGTACAATGAATATATATATATATATGAAGGGCTATAGTGGTACAAGTCTATTACCTCCACTTTTCTGTCTATAATGCTTTGAAATTAATGAGCCAAACAGACAGAAAGAAAGGTTCATCTCTAGCAAGAAGCCATATTCTTGAATACTTCTGGTATCTCAACTGCAGATTTTTCAGCGTACATTTCACTTTAGGACTCTGTATCTCAATATGAACAAAAATGGACTTGTACCACTATTGAAATAAGCCCTGTTTCGTTGTATATTTTGTTCATACTGTTTTTAACAAAAATGCAGGAAGTCATATCTCTAACATACAGGGAGGCCCATTCATAGTGACCGGGCCAATATCTCACGAAAAAAGCATCAAACGAAAGATATTCGTGTAGTACGTAAAGAAATATGAATGTTTTAGTTGGACCACTTTTTTCACTTTGTGATAGATGGCGCTGTAATAGTCACAAACTTATAAGTATGTGGTATCACGTAACATTCCGCCAGTGTGGAAGGTATTTGCTTCGTGATACATTACCCGTGTTAAAATGGACCGTTTACCAACTGCGGAAAAGGTCGATATCGTGTTGATGTATGGCTATTGAGATCAAAATGCCCAACGGGCGTGTGCTACGTATGCTGCTCGGTATCCTGGACGACATCATCCAGGTGTCCGGACCGTTCGCCGGATGGTTACGTTGTTTAAGGAAACAGGAAGTGTTCAGCCACAAGTGAAACGTCAACCGCGACCTGCAACAAATGATGATGCCCAAGTACGTGTTTTAGCTGCTGTTGCAGCTAATCCGCATATCAGTAGCAGACAAACTGCGCGAGAATCGGGAATCTCATAAACGTCGGTGTTGAGAATGCTACATCAACATCGATTGCACCCGTACCATATTTCTATGCACCAGGAATTGCATGGCGACGACTATGAACGTCGTGTACAGTTTTGCCACTGGGCACAAGAGGAATTACGGGACGATGACAGATTTTTTGCACGCGTACTATTTAGCGACGAAGCGTCATTCACCAACAGTGGTAACGTAAACTGGCATAATATGCACTATTGAGCAACGGAAAATTCGCGATGGCTGCGACAAGTGGAACATCAGTGACCTTGGCGGGTTAATGTATGGTGCGGCATTATGGGAGGAAGGATAATTGGCCCCCATTTTATCGATGGCGATCTAAATGGTGCAATGTATGCTGATTTCCCACGTAATGCTCTACCAATGTTACTACAAGATGTTTCACTGCATGACAGAATGACGATGTACTTCCAACATGATGGATGTCCGGCACATAGGTCGCGTCCCTAGAGTTCCTTCTGTGGGGAAAGTTGAAGGTTATTTGCTATCGTGATCCACCGACAACGCCTGACAACATGTGTCAGCGGATTGTCAATGTATGTGCGAACATTACGGAAGGCAAACTACTCACTGTTGAGAGGAATATCGTTACACATATTGCCAAATGCATTGACGTTGACGACATCATTTTGAGCATTTATTACATTAATGTGGTATTTACAGGTAATCACGCTGTAACAGCACGCGTTCTCAGAAATCATAAGTTCACAAAAGTACATGTATCACATTGGAACAACCGAAATAAAATATTCAAACGTACCTACGTTCTGTATTTTAATTTAAAAAACCTACCTGTTACCAGCTGTTCATGTAAAATGGTGAGCCATATGTTTGTGACTATTACAGTGCCATCTATCAGAATGCAAAAAATGTGGTCCAACTAAAACATTCATATTTATTTACACACTACATGAACAGGTAATAAAAAATGGGGGTTCCAATTTTAAAAAACGCAGTTGATATCCGTTTGACCTATGGCAGCGCCATCTAGCGAGCCAACGATAGCACCATCTGGTTTTCGCCTTCAAGCTAGACAAGTTTCGTTCTTTGTAGTTTTTTCGTTTGATGCTTATTTCGTGAGATATTTGGCTCAGTCACGATCAATGGACCACCCTGCATATAGAGATATGACTAGTATATATGGATATATGTCTATATATGGATATGAATGGATATGGATGTGAATAAACATTGAGCTATGACTTCCTACGTTTTTAGTTAAAAACAGTAATAATAAAATATACATGAGGAAAAGGAGGATTGATTTCTATGTGCACATACTCCAAATGAATCCCGACAGACTAACTAAACTAATGTAAGGGTCTATGGGTTGCATGCACCTGTGCGGTACGTCAACACGCGCTCGCCAGCCAACTGTCTGGAATGCTGACAATTTTCTTGGTCAGTAGACGCGCATCCGACCGCACTGTGACGGGGAGTACGCCACTGGCCGCTGTCCGCAGCGGACAGTATTGACTAGCGCGGCCTCGGGTGCGAATATGTCTCTGTTCTTAGATCACCATGGAGCCTTTCGATACGACCGTAATTAGCCGTTGTTAGGATGTCAGACACAGTGATGATGGGTGCGCATAGCGTGCGTGTTTTATAATCCGCCTTTGTTAATAAAACTGTTTAAACTTACTTCTCGTGTTCGCGTATTGCCGTACCTCAAGGACCCAACGCTTACAAATCCTGACAAAATATTCGTGTAATCATCATCCGGGGCAACAACACAAACTACCCCCTTATAGAAATGGTGATAATTATGGAAAATGTACAGTTCTGAAGAGGCACAGTACAATGTGATATTCGAGCAGCTGAGAACATCTTCCGACTGCAGGGACATCCAACACTGGAATTCAGGTTGGTCTACGCCAGTTTGGCTAGAACCATTGTGTTCGGCTATTGTAATTGTAAAGAAGAAATCAATTTCTGGAGAACCACAGTTCTGTTATTGTGGTGATTACCGATCTTTGAATGCTGTGCCCACACCCGACATTTACCCCTTACCAAATTTAGTGGAAACCATGGATTACTTGGGCAGATGTCGAATTTTTTCAGTATGTGATTTAACAAGTAGTTATCACCGGTTAACAGTGCATCCAGATGATCAAGCAAAAGCTTGATTTGTAACAGCAACAGCAGTATGCAAGTATCTTCGTATGCCGTTTGGACTTCATAATACTCCAGCTTCATTTCAACGCCTGATGGATTCAGTTTTACAGGGGCTCACCCCAACACAAGCACTTGTTTACCTTGATGATGTAATAATTTTCGGTGAAAACATGAAGCAGCATACTGAGAGACTACAAGCTGTTTTTGAGCGTATAAGAAGCGCAAACCTGTCTTTATCAATAGATTAATGTCATTTTCACAAATTAATTGAAGATGTAAAGAATTTTGCTGAACCACCGAATTTGAAAGAACTACAATTATTCTTGGGATAGTCAAATTTCTACAGACGATTTATAGCCGGTTATGCGAATATAGCTCGTCCAATGACACAGCTACTGAAGAAAGGAGCCACATTTAATTGGTCAACAGAATGCAAAAAGGCAGTGGAAGAACTTAAAACTGCTCTAACCACAGCCCCAGTGTTAGCCTATCCGGATTTCAGTAAACCTTTCATTCTTTCAACAAGTTTTGCCATAGGTGCAATCTTGTCTCAAGAAATTGATGGCCATGAGCATCCAATCTCATTTCCTTCAACACAATTAAACTTAGAAGGAGCTTTGTGCTTTGGTTTTCGGTCTAACACATAACAGATCTTTCTTAACAAGAAGAGAATTTACAATTATTACAGATCATTGAGCTTAAAGGATCCAAGTTCCAGATTAACAAGATGGGCATTATGACTGAGTGAGTACCAATTTAAGGTTATTCACCGAACTGCTAAAAAACATGTGAATGCTGATGCAATGAGTCAAAAAGTCAATGTTTGTGTTACAATTAATCGAGAAAAAGAGTTAAAGGCAGCTCAGGAAGAAGATCCACAACGCAAATTCTGGAAAAATGGTCAACGTTTTGTCGAAATAGATGGATTATTGTACAAACTCACTAGTAAAGGGAACCGCCTAGTTATTCCAGAAAGCAGGAAAGAGCAAATCATGAGAGAGCAACACCAATCTTTATTATCAGGACATTGCGATAAAAAAGCAATAAACATTAAAATAGCTCAAATGTTTTGGTGGCCGAGCCGCAAGACTGACGTCTTCGAGTTTGTTTCACTATATGATTCCTGCAACAGACGGAATAATGTACGAAAAAGTAGAGCACCATTGCAAGAACTGCCAGAAACAAGTCAACCATTTGAACGAGTAGGACAAGATGTCATAGGACCGTTGCCTAAGACTAAAGATGGAAACAAATACATATTGACAAAGTTAGATCATTTCTCTAGATACCTTCTCATGGTACCAATACCTGATCAGAGCACTGAGACTGTAGCTAAAGTTTTTGTAAAAGAATGGATTCTTAAGTTTGGATCACCATTAAATATAATTAGTGATCAAGGAACTAATTTTATGAGTGAATTACTTAAGCAGACTAGTAAGCTCATGCAGATAACTCAGTTAAGGACTATACCAGCACACCCTGAAGGAAATAAAAGAGTCGAGCGAGTCCACAGAACAATTATTAAAATGGTTAGCCATTATGTGAGCAGCAAACACAACTGGGATGTCTGTTTACTGTACTTGGTAAGTTGTTACAATACCAAAATGCACAGCTCAACTGGCTTAAGTCCATATGAGATCGTCCACGGAAGAAGAATGCATTCACCCTTGGACTTTGCACGATTGACTACCGGAATCAGCAATGAACATGTAAGGGATCTAGCACGCAAGCTAAACGAAGCATGTAGGGGAGTGAAACAGAGGAATTATCAATCCTTTCTTCAGCAAGCATGACAACACAATCGCCAAGCAGCAGTGCCACAGTATCGAGTTGGAGATCTTGTGTATCTGAGCATCGTCGTGTTAAAGAAGAGTCAAGTCAAAAAGTTTAAGAAGTTTTGGAAAGGATCATATCCAATCTTGGAGGTGTTGTCGCCAGTCACTCTTAAGCTCCAACTGCCCTTTTGTTCGATTGTCGTTCATGTCAATCGTGTAAGGCCATTTCTGAGTAGATTTCCTGTAGTATCACAAGATGACGAGAACCGACCGAGAGGCAGACCGGCTGTTCTCAAACCCAGGAAGCGAGAATCGCGAGGTCGCAGTCCAGACTTCGAGGCCGAGGCATCGCCACATTCCGAGCGATCCTGTTCCAGACACCCCTACAATCTGTGAGAGTGCAATGCCTGTGTTTATTTCAGCCATGTGCTTATGTGAATGTGTTGTGAAAGTTTAGTATTGAAGCTATTGCACAAGTGAAACTAAACCTTTTATTCCACAGGTTACCACAAGAAACTCATCTATTTTATGTTCATTGAAACTCTAGTATTTAGAACTAATTAACCATGTTCATTTTTATTCTGATGTTTGCTGTGATATCTTATTCTACTAATGTTGTAGTAATAGTACCACAGAGTACAGGTGTTTTGTTTGAACCACGATCAGACATGGTAGTTTCAACAAGTAATACAAAACTTGTCCCTGAGTACAATCTGAGTGAAATCCAGCAACAGTTCAATTCTGTAAAGAAGCAAATTGACCTAATTCGTTCTGTTAAAGGCAATGATACAATTTTGGAAATGGGTACATCTTGGCATAATAATTGGATCACAGCCAAAATGCTCGTAGAGTCTACATTTGCTAATTATGAACAAGAGCTTTACTGTTTTTTGAAGCATTTGCCACACAAAACTTTAATTAGGCATAAACGTGCCTGGTCTGATTTTGGAGGGAGTATCCTTCGTACTGTATTTGGTACTTTAACTAATCGAGATCTACTGGAAGTTAAAGGCAAAATATTTGCTCTTGAACAACAGTCCAGTACAGATTCAACTAACCTCTCTAATGAAATTATCGTATTAAAGAATATGCAAAGAACAATTACTAATCAGACAGTTTTCATTGAACAGATTGTAAAGCAGTTTATCTCACATTTCCATATAATTCGTAATGAAACGAACGCAAATATCCAAGAATGATTCTAAGGATTAAATTCTGTGAGTGCACACTTAGATTTAAACACTATTTGTTAAGGATTACTGATAGTTTATCAAATGCTAGAATTGATGCTCTTAACTTAAGAACAGCCTTAGAAAGTAGTTCAAATGATTGTTTGAGCAGTGTACTACTACATCCAGAAAAATTTTTACAGATCCTACTATCAATTGAACGAAAGCTAGATGCAACATATACTATGATTTACCCTGTTAACTATTACAATTTATATCCTTATTAAAAGTTAACCACCAGACACTCTTTAATGATTGAAGATTAATTAACTGTTATTGTTTCTATTCCCATTGCTAGATCAAAGCGTAATTTTGAAATTTTTAAGATTTAGACTTACCCTGTGAAATAGAGACTGGCAGGTATTCATATAAAGTATGTTCTGAATGATTATCTACTGATCGGCAAGAATCGAAGATATTTTGTGTCCCTAAACGAAAATTATTTGCATCTGTGTAAACGTAGTCATAAGTTAATTTTCCCTGAATCGGTAGTATTCTTAGACAGTAAAGTGTACAGCTCTGAGAAAGAATTATTTATGAATCATACCTCAAGAGATGATTACCCTAGAATTTTAACACATCTTTATCATCCATTTCTTAAACAATGTTCTGAAGGTATAATTTTCTCATTTAACTCCACCCTTGATGTCACATTTACATGCAAAAACTATGATACACCTGAGCTACCCTTTACACTAAAATTGAATAATAGTGGATTAATCTTGAATGCCACACATTGTGATTTATCATATGAACTATTTGATATGCCTAGTATGTTGACAACTACATTTCATGCAACTGGACATTTGCCATTTACTAGAAGAATATTATCTGTTTATTACAATGATTCATACACATTAACATATGGAAAGCGTTTCTTATCAAGTTTTTCTGAACCGAATAATTTAATTACAGACATCCATGAAAATGTAATCTCTTCCAATAATGAGTTAAATTTGAATGAATCTGCAAATAGAATTAAGTCCTTCGATTCCTCCAGTAATGTTAATGCATACTTGATTGTCAGTATTGTGTTTTTATTGCTTTTATTAATTTGTCTTTTGTCAACACCATTTGGCATGCATGAAATTGTCATCTTGAAGGCACGCTTCTCTGTACCGAACGTTACTGTGTCTGCAAATGAAATACATGTTGCAATGCCTTCTGATGCCACAAATGGGAAAATAGATTCACAACGCCCAGGAGGTGGTTTGAGCCAACTATGGCTGCTCTTTTTCTCTGGGTGTGATGTAAGGGTCTACGGGTTGCACGCAGCCGTGTGGTACGTTAACACGCGCTCGCCAGCCGACATACCTGGAATGCTGACAATTTGCTTGGTCAGTAGACGCGCGTCCGGCCGCACTGCGACGGGGAGTACGCCACTGGCTGCCGTTCACAGCGGACAGTATTAACTAGCGCGGCCTCGGGCGCGAGTATGTCTCTTTTCTTAGATCACCATGGAGCCTTTCGATACGACTGTAATTAGCCGGTGTTAAGATTTCAGACATAGTGATGATGGCTGCGTGTAGCGTGCGTGTTTTATAATCCGCCTTTGTTAATAAAACTGTTTAAACTTACTTCTCGTGTTCACGTATTGCTTACCTCAAGGACACAACGGTTACCAACGCTTACCAACAACACAAACTGCTCCCTTATACAAATCTTTGACTTCTTTTACAAAAAAAGACTAAACCCAATTCGTTAAAGGAAGTGGGAAAAGGATTTGAGAGAACTCCATATTACCAAAGTCATGTTAAAGAATGGTACAGCCAAGACCGTGACCAAAGACAAAACTGAGAGGTCCCAAGTTAAGATCAACACCAGGAAACCGATTCAGATATCAGAGAAGGAAAGAACGAAGAGATCAGATAGAATGAAGACCTATGGGAGAAAAAGAGAACACAAGCATCTAAGAAGTGATTGATGTGACGTACCCCAAAGATTGGTGATTCGAATATATACAACGAAACATCTTAAGAGTACATTTGAAAAATGATGTGAAACACTGATAATTAAAAGAAGTACTTTCCTGGCACCATAAAACCAGAAGGACACTGGGATAGGGAGTCTGTTACTGAATGGGAAAAGGTTGGTTGGTGAAGAGGGTAGTATTGTGATGGTATAAGGATGCAGGACTGGTGCACAGTATCGGAGTACGAGTGGCTGTTAGGATAGAAGAGGGAATGGAGTAGCGTGTGGAGAGTATTGGTGGGGCTAACATTTGATGGTGAAACGAGGCATTGTATACTCAAAGAAAGTAATGTGTAAGATTTCTGTTGCCATGTTCTGTATGTGTACCCATGCCAGTGTCAGACCTTTTGATCAGATAACGTATATATTTTTACGTTATTCCGTTATAAATTTTCCTATCCTGTCCCTTCGCACCTTACCACTATAATTTCACATAGGAAAATTTTTCAACAGATGTAAAAACATATTATGATATAAGGCTTACAGTTGTTACAGCTGGAATGTACTGTCTCTGATATGTCCGACTTGTGGACATATATTCGTGCCACCGGTCTTAGTTTACGTATAAACAGTGAGCTAGAACAATGATTGCAGTGATTTATGTGCCGGATGTTAACACTGGTAACAGTTCACGTATTTTACATCATTTCATGATGTACAGAGCTTCACACTCGTTTGATTTTACTGTATTTCTACAGTGAAAACTTTTACGTTTGACTCTGATATGTGTATATGTTAGAGGATTTTAAAGCCTGACGTGTGCTGAGACAACCGTTTTTGAGATGTCTGTCGTTCATTTTTGTATTCTTTTATCTTTTGCAGTACCATCTGAAACAGCAATTGTGGAATAAATAATTTGTGCAGTCAACGGCGAATATGATGTCCTTCAAAAAAGTTGTCCCTGTTCTCCTGATGTCAGCCGTGTGTGTTGCGTTACATTGTAAAATAGTGTGTATATAGTGTATTTAATGTGTGCAGTGAGTGGTAGTGAGAAATGAACGGACACTGTAGCGCTAGACTTTTACTTTACTTGTATTAATAAAGTGATGCACAGTAGAGATAAACTGAATGAGCCAGCGCAGCTTTAAACAGAAAGGTCTTGTACTTTGGAAGGATGGAGGCTCCAGTCTCCAACCAGTTATCCTGATTTAGGTTTCCCATGGTCTTCCTAAATTGCTTCACGCAAACTCCAGGATGGTTTGTACTAAAAGATCACTTCTGGCTACCTGTCCCAACCTTGTCAAACTAAATCTGTATGTAACTGCTTGTATATACGAATTATATCAATCTGATGTTCTCGAATTGTAATTCTTTGACATGTCCAACATCCTTGTAAAAGTGATCCACGGTTGAAGGAATTGCTACTGCTACTGTATTACTACTACTATATTACATGAGGACACTCCCTCCATCGAGGGAAATGAAAGAAATCGGATCACACTGATGGAATTTTGCAAAAATTGTACTGTCTAGGAGTAAAATGACAGATGTGAGTGCTCTTGAGTTACAGGCTAGCTCTTGAATTTCTTCATAGGAAATGGGTAGGGACGGGAGTGATTGAAACGAGGGCCCCAGTTCTTTCTGACGTGAACATCTGTTGTCTTGAATTTCTTAAGAGGAATCAGGGACCACAGTTCTAGTATGCCCTTCCCTCTTAATAACGTCATAACAGTTTTAGAATGTCCGTTTCTTAACTACTCATGCAGTGGGCATCGCTTGATGTTACAAGCTGACTTCTAGTAAATGTGCTGCGTTACTAATATTGAAATATGTTTTCTGATGTAACTAAATTCTAGGTAGCATACGTCGGTGTCGCTGGAGATCCCCTCCACAAACTGATGTCAGCTGCCGCTCTGTTATCTGGTGCTGGTGAAGATGGGAAAAATTCTTCGTGATAACGTCGAGGTCTATGTCGAGGATCTTGGAAATCTGTTCAGATATACTGCGACACTGTATACGTAGGTGTTTTGAGGGTGTACAGCCCAGTTGGGCATGGTGTCGAACTGAGTATAGATGACGGATATCGGTATATCATTGCATGCTGCATCAACTTTGTGCCAGAATTCATTAATCATAGCAGCTGGCGAATGGTGGGGTAGCGGAAATTTTGAATGGATGAGAGCTCTGGAGAATTTGCTGTGCGTAGTAGATCAGGACAGCACAGACAACAAATTGTTGCATTATCATGTCGAAGATTAATGTCACAGCAACCACAAAGATCAGGCAAAATGATTAGTATTTAGCACAACCATAAAAAGTAGGTGAGAGTAATGCTTTCTACATGGCCTGTATAAAGAAAATATTACCCAACGAGTTTGTTATCCATAAATCGCTTTTGAAAGTTGATTGTTTGTGAGATGATAATGTTATGATTCGTTTAAGAAGGAGGAACGTCTGCTACTAGTGTCGAAATTTGACAGCAGCAGGATCGTGGCCTATAGAGACTGCAGTTTATCACCCTCGATACCGCTGCCCGCGTTGGTCGAGATAGGATGAGTGTCATCCGAATATGGAATCGATTGGTTCAGGGGACTCATGTTCAGCATCGTTCAGGTCCTCAACGGCCTCAAGCGACTAGTACCCAACAGGACAGACACTTCGTTCGCTCGTCATGTAGGATCGTAATGCCACGTCATGTACCTTGCGTCACGAAATGAGCTTATCTGGAGAACAGCCATACGCAGACAGTGCAACAACGTCTGAAACACTACGAGTAGTCATCACGGCAGCCACTGCTGGGACTCTCCGTGACAAGTGGTGATGGGTTGCCGAGAGACTGCCACGCCACCACTCGTCAGCCTGCAGTTGATGAACTCTGTGACTCAGTTGAAGCGTAATGGAATGACGTACCCACATTTGTCGTGGAAGCTCAGTTCGACTGATCATTGGCCCAACAGAGTTAGAGGTGGCAACTCTCCAGTGTACCAAATTTAGCATCCTTTTTACTCTGAGTCACCTGCAAATTTAATCACTTGTTCTTCCTACTCTGTATTTCATTTGCTGTCTTCCCGTTGTTGTAGTTTTGGTGTCCAACAGAGATCTTACCATCATCGCCCTCCGCCTGCCTGTCTTCTTCCCGAACAGAAATAGAATTAGCTTGGCCCTGCTATTGTAATGGTATGCGCACATTCGTTCTCTGCCGCAGCCAGAAGCGAACTGCGACAACTGGTAACGAAAATTTATCCCATCATCCACATTCGAACATGCTGTCTCTCAGTCATGTACCACCACACTGCTTGAACAGGTGCCTGTCAGCGTTCTCACAAAACAGCAGTAATCAAACCTCAGAATCCGTTAATATATGGTAGAGTGAATTGAACCTTCTGCCATAATGTTCAGAATGACTTTCAGAGCTAAAATATAAAAATAAAATGTATGCCCCTTATGCTGTTAGAGACATTATTTTATGTTTTTGCATATGTGATATATCCTTATAAAACTATATTTTTGTGTTTATTTATAATTTTCTTACTGTAGAATATTATGATAACCAAGCAACATCAGCAATAAACCAATTTGGGAATTTAGTATTTCACCAGAGGATCTACAGACATCTAAATTTCTATGTAAAAAAAGGTTACTGGTGATGGATTGTTTACAATTATGAAACACTCAGAGGAGTTTCATCCGAACTAGGTACATGATTTGTAGTGCAAGCAATAATACAGTAGTGAGACACTATTATGTGTGGGTGGTAAGGTAAGAGACAAGTAATAGTAAGCTCTAACTCTGGAAAGCCTGTGGAAATTTTAACCGAGTTTGACGTACAAATTGGAAAAAAGTCATGAACGTAAGATATCGCTGATTTTCCTAAGAGTAGCTAGGACAAAACCGATATGTAAAACTAATCGAAAACGCGTAAATTAACGTTTAGTCTAATAGAACTCTGTGGAACCATGTACAATCTCCTAAAAATAACTTCCAATATTTTTATGTACTAACGAATCAATCATCCAATGCGTTTGTATACAGGGTGTTACAAAAAGGTACGGCCAAACTTTCAGGAAACATTCCTCACACACAAATAAAGAAAAGATGTTATGTGGACATGTGTCCGGAAACGCTTAATTTCCATGTTAGAGCTCATTTTAGTTTCGTCAGTATGTACCGTACTTCCTCGATTCACCGCCAGTTGCCCCAATTGAAGGAAGGTAATGTTGACTTCGGCGCTTGTGTTGACATGCGACTCATTGCTCTACAGTACTAGCATCAAGCACATCAGTACGTAGCATCAACAGGTTAGTGTTCATCACGAACGTGGTTTTGCAGTCAGTGCAATGTTTACAAATGCGGAGTTGGCAAATGCCCATTTGATGTATGGATTAGCACGGGGCAATAGCCGTGGCGCGGTACGTTTGTATCGAGACAGATTTCCAGAACGAAGGTGTCCCGACAGGAAGACGTTCGAAGCAATTGATCGGCGTCTTAGGGAGCACGGAACATTCCAGCCTATGACTCGCGACTGGGGAAGACCTAGAACGACGAGGACACCTGCAATGGACGAGGCAATTGTTCGTGCAGTTGACTATAACCCTAATGTCAGCGTCAGAGAAGTTGCTGCTGTACAAGGTAACGTTGACCACGTCACTGTATGGAGAGTGCTACGGGAGAACCAGTTGTTTCCGTACCATGTACAGCGCGTGCAGGCACTATCAGCAGCTGATTGGCCTCCACGGGTACATTTCTGCGAATGGTTCATCCAACAATGTGTCAATCCTCATTTCAGTGCGAATGTTCTCTTTACGGATGAGGCTTCATTCCAACGTGATCAAATTGTAAATTATCACAATCAACATGTGTGGGCTGACGAGAATCCGCACGCAATTGTGCAATCACGTCATCAACGCAGCTTTTCTTTGAACGTTTGGGCAGGCATTGTTGGTGATGTCTTGATTGGGCCCCATGTTCTTCCACCTACGCTCAATGGAGCACGTTATCATGATTTCATATGGGATACTCTACCTGTGCTGCTAGAACATGTGCCTTTACATGTACGACACAACATGTCGTTCATGCACGATGGAGCTCCTACACATTTCAGTCGAAGTGTTCGTACGCTTCTCAACAACAGATTCGGTGACCGATGGATTGGTAGTGGCGGGCCAATTCCATGGCCTCCACGCTCTCCTGACCTCAACCCTCTTGACTTTCATTTATGGGGGCATATGAAAGCTCTTGTCTACGCAACCCCGGTACCAAATGTAGAGACTCTTCGTGCTCGTATTGTGGACGGCTGTGATACAATACACCATTCTCCAGGGCTGCATCAGTGCATCAGGGATTCCATGCGACGGAGGGTGGATGCATGTATCCTCGCTAACGGAGGACATTTTGAACATGTCCTGTAACAAAGTGTTTGAAGTCACGCTGGTACGTTCTGTTGCTGTGTGTTTCCATTCCACGATTAATGTGATTTGAAGAGAAGTAATAAAATGAGCTCTAACATGGAAAGTAAGCGTTTCCGGACACATGTCCACATAATATATTTTATTTCTTTGTGTGTGAAGAATGTTTCCTGAAAGTTTGGCCGTACCTTTTTGTAACACCCTGTATAGGGTCGTGAGGGAGGGAAGGAAATGGGGGTAATAACCAAGCAGCGCAGTTAATTACTTCAGGGGTGCCAAAGCTATGCTGAAACACACACATTCTTAGTTGCTCAAGACTTTATTTCCTCTTACTTCTGATGGGAAAACTAAAAACAATGTTTATAATCAGTATTTTGTTACATTACTATTACAGATCATTTGTTTCTTTATAAATTGTTCACTGAACAGTTTTGTGATAACTAGGCAACACCAGTAATAAACAGGTTTCGAAATATTTTTTTTCTAATTCAGAACAGTTTCTACAGTGTATTGTATTGACTGTGGAGAAACGATATTCGAAAGACCTACAGTATTCCCTTTCCGTAGCCTTTTGAAATTGCTGCTGGCAACACCAAGGCAAACAACCTGAACAGAACGCTGCATTACTCAGAATTTTATGGTGGTAATGTGTCAAAAAACTGTAAGCCTAATTTCCTAAAACGTTTTTTATATAATGCATCGGAGAAAATCGTCTTTTTTTTTTCTCTATGGTTACTTACGCTCTGGAATTTCTGGGACAACATTTATACTCTCGTTCTCAGGATAAATGGAACGAATATAACTTCTTCACTCCAAAATTGCTGTCTTTTGTGTTTTGACCTGGTCGAAAGACGGCAAGCCTATGGATCACTTTCATTTTTCTTTTTCATTTTTGGGGAAAGAGTACGCAAACCAAAATCACACGGCAACCACACGGAGCAACTATGCAAATGTGGAACCACAAGACTTACGCTAGAATTCTGGCAAACAATTGCAGTTTGTCAGTTACATGTACTTTAAAAGCAACAATATCGATGATTCAAAAATAGTTTATTATTAGTTACTGTCACAAGCAGATGTCCACCACCTGTGATTACCTTTATCCATTCGTCACATTTTTGTCCGTTCGTGAAGTTTAAATTCTCATTTCAAGAGATTCTTTACTTTCAGTGTGTAACAAATATAGTCTGCGCTCTGTTCCAACAGAACTTTTTTTTATGTAGGATTCTAATTCATTGCATATATCTTTGTTCTAGACTACGGTCTGTGAGACAAAAATTGCTTAATTTTTATTTCAGTTGTTTCTCTGATATGTTACGAAGATTCAAAAACACAAACGTTTCTGACACGTAATGCACCATTTTCTTAACTCTGTAGCATTCAGTGTAATACAGAGATAGCGACATTAGTTTTTCACCGGCCGTTGTCGAGGTGCTACAGTACTCCAGTTCTTCAGAAAATAAATTATTTCTATGTCCGTACTTAGGGTCGACTTCTAAGATTGTTGTACCCAGAGATATTTCACATTTGTGTCAGATATTCCACCTTTGCCAGTTCCTCAAATGGCTCACCTTATCCACTTCAATTTAGGATGATAATTTCTCCTATTAATGAATGTCACGATCAGATGCTTTCTTCTAACATTCGCTGTATCTCAACGGTTATCTCACATATGAATCCACCAGTACAGATCTTAATACAAGAAATGAGCCAATACGTCTTTAATTTCAGATTGGACGTTCTTTCGAGAGTTCCTCGGGATTACTGCTTGCTGCTCCGCCTACGCGACTGACCATTTCTTCGTTGATCTGCGCAAAAGTTTTGTTCCTTGTCTCGGGCATGAATGCGTAGACATAAACGACGGCACCCACACACATCACGGTGAAGCCCCAGAAGGAGTAGTAGGCGCCCAGGCCGTCAGAGACCACTTGGAACATCTTCTTGAGGAAGAAGCCATACAGTGCTATCACGGTGGTGCCAACAGCTGAGGCGACCCCCTTCACCGACACGTGGAACAGCTCACCCATGACCAAGGACAGCACTGGTGCGAGACCAACAGAGGCCGAAATCCGCAACAAGTTTAACGCTTGTCACAACTTCACATTGATTTATTCCAAACCCCTAACAATAGCCAAAGACACTCTATAATATCAAGGTTAATGCACGTTACTCACAAATGCAGTAAATGAAGCAGGCAAAAGGGAATACAAACGTCTCAAAAATGAGATCGACAGGAACTGCAAAATGGCTAAGAAGTGATGGCTAGAGGACAAATGTAAGGATGTAGAGGCGTGTATCACTAGGAATAAGATAGATACTGCCTGCAGGAAAATTAAAGAGATCTTTGGAGAAAAGAGAACCACTTGTATGAATATCAAGAGCTCAGGTGGAAACTCAGTTCTAAGCAAAGAAGGGAAAGCAGGAAGGTGGAAGGAGTATATAGAGGGGCAATACGAGGGCGATGTACTTGAGGACAACATTATGGAAATGGAAGAGGATGTAGATGAAATGGGAGATATGGTACTGCGTGAAGATTTTGACAGAGCTCTGAAAGACCTGAGTCGACACAAGGCCCCGGGAGTAGACAACATTCCATTAGAACTACTGACGGCCTTGGGAGAGCCAGTCCTGACAAAACTCTACCATCTGGTGAGCAAGATGTATGAGACAGGCGAAATACCCTCAGACTTCAAGAAGAATATAATAATTCCAATCCCAAAGAAAGCAGGTGTTGACAGATGTGAAAATTACCGAACTAACAGTTTAATAAGTCACGGCTGCAAAATACTAACGCAAATTCTTTACAGACGAATGGAAAAACTGATAGAAGCCGACCTCGGGGAAGATCAGTTTGGATTACGTAGAAATGTTGGAACACGTGAGGCAATACTGACCCTACGACTGATCTTAGAAAATAGGTGAAGGAAAGGCAAACCTACGTTTCTAGCATTTGTAGACTTAGAGAAAGCTTTTGACAATGTTGAATAGAATACTCTCTTTCAAATTCTGAACGTAGCAGAGGTAAAATACAGGGAGCGAAAGGCTATTTACAATTTGTACAGAAACCAGATGGCAATTATAAGAGTCAAGGGACATGAAAGGGAAGCAGTGGTTGGGAATGGAGTGAGACAGAGTTGTAGCCTCTCCCCGATGTTATTTAATCTGTATATTGAGCAAGCAGTAAAGGAAACAAAAGAAAAAATCGGAGTAGGTATTAAAATCCATGGAGAAGAAATAAAAACTTTGAGGTTAACCGATTACATTGTAATTCTGTCAGAGACAGCAAAGGACTTGGAAGAGCAGTTGAAAGGAACGGACAGTGTATTGAAGGGAGGATATAAGATGAACATCAACAAAAGCAAAACGAGGATAATGGAATGTAGTCGAATTAAGTCGGGTGATGCTGAGGGAATTAGATTAGGAAATGAGACACTTAAAGTAGTAAAGGAGTTTTGCTATTTGGGGAGCAAAATAACTGATGATGGTCGAAGTAGAGAGAATATAAAATGTAGACTGTCAGTGGTAGGGAAGCGTTTCTGAAGAAGAGAAATTTGTTAACATCGAATATAGATTTAAGTGTCAGGAAGCCGTTTCTGACAGTATTTGTATGGAGTGTAGCCATGTATGGACGTGAAACATGGACGATAAATAGTTTAGACAAGAAGAGAATTGAAGCTCTCGAAATGTGGTGCTGCAGAAAATGCTGAAGATTAGAAGAGTATATCACATAACTAATGAGGAGGTATTGAACAGAATTGGGGAGAAGAGGGGTTTGTGGCACAACTTGACTAGAAGAAGGGATCGGTTGGTAGGACATGTTCTGAGGCATCAAGGGATCACCAATTTAGTATTGGAGGGCATCGTGGAGGGTAAAAATCGTAGAGGGAGAAGAAGAGATGAATACACTAAACAGATTCAGAAGGATGTAGGTTGCAGTAGGTACTGGGAGATGAAGAAGCTTGCACAGGATAGAGTAGCATGGAGAGCTGCATCAAACCAGTCTCAGGACTGAAGACCACAACAAGAACAACTCACAAAACAAAAACAATTTAGAAGTGGAGCAATTCAAATTTACAGACCAAAAAACATTTCATCTCTAAGGTGAGTAAAGATAGTAATCAAACAGAATAATGTCAGGATGAGAATAAAAGCACAAGCACCGCCGTACAGGCCACAGACGGACCAGATGGGTCCGCCCGATTGCAGGATCATCTTCAGACGACGAAGTCATCGAGATGCGATATGAAGGGGCGTGGGGTCAGCACATCGCTATCCCGATCATTGTCTGGTTAGCATACACGGTACCGCAAGTAATCAATCAAGTGCTTCTCAATTGGCGTCACAAGGCTGTTTGCGTCGTGATACAGTCCTTCCACGAACGAAAAATTCCTCGCAGTATATCGAATCGAAAGTGGGTCGTCAGCGTGATCGTCAGCTGCGCAGACCACTCAGCTACGGAGGTAGACACGATGAGAACAAGGAATAGATAAAAATGAAAGAGATGCTGCTAAAAGATGTTGCAAGAATAGTAAGTAAAAATGCTAGGAATGAATGGGACACGCGCAAAATGATTCGAGAAATGAGTGATAGGAAGGAATAGAAAAGTGACAAATGACAATATAGATATTGTAAGGAAACAGTCATAGCATGAGCACAACATAAGCCACAGAAAGTTAAAAAAAATTTAAAAACAATATGAATATAATAATTTAACACACACCAAGAGTTACAGTAGTATATAAAATAAATACACCGACGGAAAATAAATCACACCATTGAGGAGTTGCGCGACGTAAACGATAGTTGGTAGGCGTATTTCAATATCTGAAAGATGATGTCTATTCAAATTTAGCGTCAGTCGCATAAGAATGGCGCTAGTAACGCCACTATGAGGATGCAAATGAGGTTTGCTTTAAATGCACGCTGTAACGATCGTGAGCGGTAGTTACCTTTGAGATTGGAATTCGTAAGTTGGAACCAGTCTCAGGACTGAAGACCACAACAACAACAAGTTGGTATTAGCTCGAAATGCTTTTAAGGCCAGAAAGGTGACATTATCAGCACCTCACTGAGATTGAATGGGGTCGTGTAATAGGACTACGAGAAGCTGGATGTTCCTTTTGATACTTGGCAGGAATGTAACCACTGTACATGATTGCTGGCAGAGGTAGTCACGAGAATGTACGGTCACAATAAGACCGGGCTCTGAACGGCCACGTGACGCTACCAAGGGGGAAGACCATCGTTTTTGGCGCGTCGCTCTGCTGCATCGTAATGCGATACGCGAGAGCTGGTGTCAAGGAAGAGCTCAGTGGAGAGCAGGGTGGAGGTCTGTTGCATTTTCTGCTGAAAGCTGGCCGCTCCGGCCGTTGTGGCCGAGAGGTTCTAGGCACTTCAGTCTGCAACCACGCGACAGCTACGATCGCAAGTTCGAATCCTGCCTCGAGCATGGATGTGTGTGATGTCCTTAGGTTAGTAAGGTTTAAGTAGTTTTAAGTTCTAGGGGGCTGATGACCTCAGATGTTAAGTCCCATAGTGCTCAGAGCCATTTGAACCATTTTTTTCTGATGCAAACTGGTTTTGCCTCAGTTGCACTGATGGCTGTGTGTTGATTAGAGGGAGGCCAGTTGAGGCCTGAAACGAATCTGTCGGCGTCCTAGACACACTCCACCTGTACCTCGAGTTACGATCTGGGCTACGATTTAGTATGATAGCAGGAGCACTCTCGAGGTTATCTCACACTTCCTGACTGCAAATTTCAATGCCTATATGATGATTCGACCAGTTTTGCTTTCATTCATGAAGAGCGTTCCAAGGGGTGTTTTCCAACGAGATAACACTCGCCGCATACCAGTATTGTAACATGTTGCCTTGGCCTGCTCGATCACCAGATCTGTCTCCAATCGAGCACATATGGGACATCATAGGACGACAACTCCAGCGTCATCGACAAACAGCATTAACCATACCTGTATTGACCGACCAAGTGCAACAGGCATGGAACTTCATCCCACAAACTGACATCCAGCAACTGTATAATAATTGCACGTTTGCAGGCTTGCGTTCAACATCCTTGCGATTACAACGGTTATTATTGTATACTGAGTGGTATCTGTTCTTTCGGACATGTCCGAAAGAACAGATACCATCGGTGACCATACAGCTCCTTAGAATGAAATTACAATGAAATGAACACCCTTAGCTGCTTACAGGCGTCAACATACGTCAACGGGGACAGATGAAAATGTGTGCCCCGACCGGGACCCGAACCCGGGATCTCCTGCTTACATGGCAGACGCTCTATCCATCTGAGCCACCGAGGACACAGAGGACATGTCCGAAAGAACAGATACCATCTTCTATATAGTTAAGGCCCACCGGCCACTTGACTATCTTCTTCTTCTGTGCGAATGCACAAACAGTGCCCGAACTCTTACGGGAATCGGCAACGCGCCGCGAGTAATGAGTATAATGGGCGGGAGCACTACGAATGTAGTGCGGGACAATACCTTGAGAATGTGGGTTTTGCGGGAGGCGTGCCAGAGATAAATCCCTGGAGTCGCACTATCCTGTGTGCCCTCGGTGGCTCAGATGGATAGAGCGTCTGCCATGTAAGCAGGAGATCCCGGGTTCGGGTCCCGGTCGGGGCGCACGTTTTCATCTGTCCCCGTTGACGTATGTCAACGCCTGTAAGCAGCTAATGGTGTTCATTTCATTGTAATTTCATGGTTATTATTGTGCCAGCATTTCCTATTTGCAATGGCTTATCTGACGCTTATATTAACCTGTGATCCTGCAATGTTAATCACTTTTGTATGTTACCTAGATAAGTGTATCTCCTGCATTTCAGTACAATTTTCCATTGTTACAACCTCTCGATATACCACAGCACCAACCGCAAAAAGCCACAGTGAACTTCCGATGTCATCCACAAGGTCATTTATGTATATTGTGAATAGCAACGGTCCTACGATACTCCCCTGCGGCACACCTGAAATCACTCTTACTTCGGAAGACTTCTCTCCATTGAGAATGACATGCTGCGTTCTGTTATCTAGGAACTTTTCAATCCAATCACACAATTGGTCTGATAGTCCATATGCTCTTACTTTGTCCATTAAACGACTGTGGGGAACTGTATCGAACGCCTTGAGGAAGTCAAGAAACACGGCATCTACCTGTGAACCCGTGTCTATAGCCCTCTGAGTCTCGTGGACGAATAGCGCGAGTTGGGTTTCACACGACCGTCTTTTTCGAAACCCATGCTGTTTCCTACAGAGTACATTTCTAGTCTCCAGAAAAGTCATTATACTCGAACATAATACGTGTTCCAAAATTCTACAACTGATCGACGTTAGAGGTATAGGTCTATAGTTCTGCACATCTGTTGGACGTCCCTTCTTGAAAACGGGGATGACCTGTGCCCTCTTCCAATCCTTTGGAACGCTACGCTCTTCTAGAGACCTAAGGTACACCGCTGCAAGAAGGGGGCAAGTTCCTTCGCGTACTCTGTGTAAAATCGAACTGGTATCCCATCAGGTCCAACGGCCTTTCCTCTTTTGAGCGATTTTAATTGTTTCTCTATCCCTCTGTCGACTATTTCGATATCTACCATTTTGTCATATGTACGGCAATCTAGAGAAGGAACTACAGTGCAGTCTTCCTCTGTGAAACAGCTTTGGAAAAAGACATTTAGTATTTCGGCCTTTAGTCTGTCATCCTCTGTTTCAGTACTATTTTGGTCACAGAGTGTCTGGACATATTGTTTTGATCCACCTACCGCTTCGACATAAGACCAAAATTTCTTAGGACTTTCTGCCAAGTCAGTACATAGAACTTTACTTTCGAATTCATTAAACGCCTGTCTCATAGCCCTCCTCACAGTACTTTTCGCTTCGCGTAATTTTTGTTTGTCTGCAAGGCTTTGGCTATGTTTATGTTTGCTGTGAAGTTCCCTTTGCTTCCGCAGCAGTTTTCTAACTCGATTCTTGTACCACAGTGGCTCTTTTCCATCTCTTACGATCTTGCTTGGCACATACTCATCTAACGCATATTGTACGATGGTTTTGAACTTTGTCCACTGATCCTCAACACTATCTGTACTTGAGACAAAACTTTTGTGTTGAGCCGTCAGGTACTCTGTAATCTGCTTTTTGTCACTTTTGCTAAACAGAAAAATCTTCCTATCTTTTTTAATATTTCTATTTACGGTTGAAATCATCGATGCAGTAACCGCTTTATGATCGCTGATTCCCTGTTCTGCGTTAACTGTTTCAAATAGTTCGGGTCTGTTTGTCACCAGAAGGTCTAATATGTTATCACCACGAGTCGGTTCTCTGTTTAACTGCTCAAGGTAGTTTTCAGATAAAGCACTTAAAAAAGTTTCACTGGATTCTTTGTTCCTGCCACCCGTTATGAACGTTTGAGTCTCCCAGTCTATATCCGGCGAATTAAAATCTCCACCCAGAACTATAACATGGTGGGGAAATCTACTCGAAATATTTTTCAAATTATCCTTGAGGTGCTCAGCCACAACAGCTGCTGAGCCAGGGGGCCTATAGATACATCCAATTACCATGTCTGAGCCTGATTTAACCGTGACCTTCACCCAAATCATTTCACATTTCGGATCTCCGTCAATTTCCTTCATTACTATTGCACTTCTTATCGCTATAACACCCCTCCACCTTCACTGTCCAGCCTGTCTCTGCGGTATACATTCCAATCTGAGTTTAGGATTTCATTACTGTTTACGTCCAGTTTCAGCCAACTTTCTGTCCCTAGTACTTTGTGGGCATTGTGACCGTTTATTAATGAGAGCAGTTCTGGGACCTTTCTATAGACGCTCCTGCAGTTTACTATCAGCACATTAATATCGTTATTCCCTGTTGCATTTTGCCTACTCCTACCTTGCCGCGTCTCAGGAGCCGTCTTGTCGGGCCTGGGGAGGGAATTCTCTAACCTAAAAAACTGACATGTGCACTCCACACATACTCCGCTACCCTTGTAGCTGCTTCCTGCATGTAGTGCACGCCTGACCTATTCAGGGGGACCCTACATTTCTCCACCCGATAGCTGAGGTCGAGAAATTTGCATCCCCGATCTCCGCAGATTCGTCTGAGCCTCTGGTTTAAGCCTTCTACTCGGCTCCAAACTAGAGGACCGCGATCGGTTCTGGGAACGATACTACAAATAGTTAGCTCACATTCCTCCCCGCGAGTGAGGCTTTCTGACTTCACCAACTCTGCCAACCACCTGTACGAACTGAGGATGACCTCAGAGTAATTGTTGCCGGCATGAGCAAAAATTTGCTGTCGGGTGCACCCAGTGCTCTCTATCGCCGCCGGCAGGGCCTCCTCCACATCTCGGATGAGACCCCCCGGCAAGCAGACAGAATGAACACTGGCCTTCTTCCCCGACCTTTCCGCTATTTACCTAAGGGGCTCCCTCACCCGCCTACCGTTGGAGCTGCCAATGACTAATAAACACCTCCCCCCGTGTGCCTGCTTGGACCTTGCTGAAGGAGCGGCCACATGTCCACTCACAGGCAGACCGGGCGATGCCACATGGCCAGCATCCACATTGGCCCTCCGCCTCGTGCGCCGCGAACGCCGCTGAACCCACCACTCCCCTTGGGGAGAGGGTGGCCCAACCGCGCCCGGTACCCGCGAAGATGTCTCGACAGCAGGGACAGTGGGTGAAGCATGTAACACTTGGGGTGTACCATGCGACGCATTAGACTCCCCACTGCCGCTACACTCCGAGGCAGCAGCCTGAAGACGGCTGACCGCGGCCATCAGCACGTTCAGCTGTTCGCAAACAGTGGCCAGCTCCTCCTGCGTCCGTACACAGCAGTCACACATCCTATCCATCCTAAGAAATCAATTTACTGTAGAGAGTTAATCAACTTTTAACTAGACTGCTAATTCACTAAAGGCGGCTGATAGTTGACTAAACTGTGGTTACTAGACACTTCTTGTAGAAAACAATGAAAATAGCACTACCTGTCTCTGGACTGTATTGAAAACAACCACTAGCACTACTGGCACTATGGCTGACTAAAGGGACTCTCTCTGACTGTATTCAAAACAAACACAAAAGCTATGGAACATTATTGCTAGCACTCGACAATTAAAGCTTCCTAAAAGCAAAAACACACGGAAGAAGAAGTGACAAGTAAGAAAAATACAGTTAATACTTAAATTAACGTAGCTCGCTGCAAAGCAGACGTGACGCCAGGGAAGCATCCTGGGGCCCATCTTGTTCAGGCTGCACATTAATGACTTTCCAGCAACACAAAACACGACTTTAGCCATCTACGCGGATGTCACAGCCATCCTTGCGCAAGGTTCGAAACCGTCGAACATAAATTCACGAATACAGACGGCATTCAGAACTGCCGAGCCTTGGTTGGCTGTTCACTCGCAGGCCGAAGCTACTGCGCAAACATCAACACTGTTGACGGGTAACATTACATGCACGCCCGATACGTTTCTGAGGAAAGTCAGATACCTCGGTGTCTGGCTGGACGGGAAACTTACATGGGGTACCACATTAAATACGTTGCCAACAGAACTCGCGCGAGGTTCAAACAACTCTGCACAATGCTCAACAGGGAAAGCACACTGAACAGGAGGGTGTCGAAGTCCATGTACATGACACTGATTTCACCTCTGATGATGTACGCAGCTCCCGTCTGAGGATACGCAGCTCCGACAGGCCTGAGAGGTGTGTGTGAAATCTTATGGGACTTAACTGCTAAGGTCATCAGTCCCTAAGCTTACAAATTACTTAACTTAAATTACCCTAAGGACAAACACATACACACACCCATGCACGAGGCAGGACTCGAACGTCCGCCGGGACCAGCCACACAGTCCATGACTGCAGCGCCTTATACCGCTCGGCTAATCCCGAGCCCGACAGGCCTGCGCCACCTGCAGATCATACAGAATAAAGTGCTACGTACCATTAGCAACGCTCAACGCTACACACGCACTGCGGATCTTCGCAATGTGTACCGCCTAGAAAAATCTCAAGGAAGTATTAAAAAAAACACGCCACACGACTACACAGGAACTCGAGACACTCGAACACACCTTTCATCCTTACTCTGGGAAACTATGATCAGAACCATAGGTGGAAGCATAAGCGGCCAAAGACTACTAGCTAGGGCATAACCACCTATGGCAAGCTAACATACACCCACAACATCGGCAAGCCCCTGCATATGCCACTACGGTCACAGGTTCAAATCCTGCCTCGGGCATGGATGTGTGTGATGTCCTTAGGTTAATTAGGTTTAAGTAGTTCTAAGTTCTAGGGGACTGATGACCTCAGATGTTAAATGCCATAGTTCTCAGATCCATTTGAACCAACCCCTGCATATGAGCAACTTTGATGGAACCAACATGCTACGCCAGGTAAACGACAATCTCGCACACTGTCGCACAAACGAACCGTCAGAATTACTCTACACTGTGAATCTGGTATATGACCTATCGGACACAAAACGATTAAGAATCTAACTGTTACAGATTTGCTGACGCTGACCGAGAAGCCAACACTGGCACCCAGTGGCAGCGGCCGAGTAACACCACCGCACACCGACAAGGGTATCGACCTGCATGAAACCCACTACTAACAAAGCCTACCCTTGCATGACCTGTCGCAGGCAGCAAGAAAACCGCTACTGCTTTTACAACCCGACCCAACTATCGCAGAGATTTTTTCCCCTTGGCTCTTGCCTTGGCACTTTTTTCCCTTCTGCTCTTCAAACCGCTACCCTTCGTTCAACTTTCGACTCAATCTAACTCCAGATGAGCGCGTATGAATTGTTAACCTTAACCAGACGTATGCAAACATCGCAGTACCCACATCCTGCGAGACCTCACTTTAGTGAAAACTAACCCTTATGCAGAGATGGCACTAGACCTTTTGTGTTGGCCATCATGCTGGTGTCCGCGGGGAGATGCTCCACTTCTGTTTAATAAAATGTCAGTGGAGGCTGCCGTTGGTTAAGAGTACCTAGTTCTGTACTAATTTAAGAATATATCTCTTTGTGTTACTTTATAAATCCTCTGTTTAGGTTGCGATTACTACACATTTCCCCAGTGTCGACTCAAATCAGTGGCTCCCTGCAAGTAGGGTCGTAGTCCACGCCTTCTCACGGTCTGATACTGGATAGAATATTAATATGATATCCCGTTGGCCTGGCAGTATTTATCTCGCCCGCTGACTGGAACAACCTTCTTTCATTCGCGCCGCCTGGGATACAAGGACTGTGGCAGTCAGTTTAGGTATAGTAGCAGAAAATAACTAGGGGATTTGCGAAGCGGAACGTTTCTGAATAGCCAAAATGCAGACTTCTACAATGTCTCCCTCTCTGGGCACTGAAGGGTGAACATGTTGAGAAGAACCAAGTTTTGTGAACGCAGCTTGGTTTTTCGAGGCAGTAATTAAAAATTCCTGCCTACACCTTGAACGAAACGTTTCCCTTTTCATTATTTTCTTACACTGAATCCAATCATTCCGGCGAGCGGCACCCAGTCGAATGCAGTAGGCACGTCTCCATAGATGTCGTCGACGTAGAAATAAGCTCCCTCTGCGGCCAGACAGATGGCGCACACTGAGAAAGACGCCATGCAGAAGGGCCGCCGATCGAACCTCTCGACGACCAGCGACGACATGACGTTTGCCCCAAGCGTGACGGCCGTCAGGATAATGGAAGAGATGTTCGAGTCGAGTTCGCTTCCGCTCTTCTCAAATATGTACGTCGTGTACGTGGCGAGAGCTATCGATCCAGACGACATCTGGAACAGAATGAACCCTACCGCTAAGAGCAACGTCCTGCGGTGCACAGACACCAAGATGACATCTTTCAACTTTCCTTTACTTTGTTGTTTCTCCCTTATAGCTTGATACATCGACTCCAGCTCAGACTTGAGTTCGTCCCTTGTCAGCTGACCTTTGAATCTTTCGAGACACTTCAAAGCTTCCGCTTCTCTATGTTGCTTGAGAAAGAAGTATGGTGACTCCGGCATCCAGATGAATGTCAAGACGAAAATGATCGGAACTGAGGCGCAGATGAGAGCAACAGTGGTGACGGACAGGTACGGCCCAATGCTGTACACGAGCAGGTAGCCACACTGCATGAGGAAGTAGTGGATCACAATTAGCGTCCCCCTTACGTCGGTGTCAGCTATTTCACACAGAAACACTGGCAAGGCCGTGATGATGGGGCCGCCACCCAAGCTACCAATCGCTCGAGCTGCGAGCAGCATTCCGTAAGAATTGGCGAACGCCACCATCACCCACCTGATGAACCAGAGGTCCGGCTCCGAACAGCAACACTTTCTTACGTCCCACAACGTCAACGGCGTAGCCAGTGGCGAATATGGCCACCAGCATGGTGAGTGAGTTGATGGACGCGAGCCAAGAGCCCTCGTCGGCGGTAAGTGGAAGCGGCGAATCTTCTGCCTCAAGGACTGGCAGAGTCGTCCCAGGCCAACCCATGAAGGTACCGTGGCACATGTTGATCAGCGACTCTGTGAAAAAAAGAAGTCAATTTAAACATCAGCGTGCTAACTAGTACTGCTGCTGCTGCATTTCAGGGCATGAGTTCCATTAACATGTTGTAAGCGTTTAGCTCTTAGGTTGACTAATTTTGTATGGCATAATTCATTGATATGGATTACATGCCGTGTACTTCCTTGTATGTTTCCCCGAAGGCACACTTACTAAGGTCTAAAACTGTCATTCGAATATATTAGTAATATGAGAAAGAAAACCACACATTTGTTGAAGTATTTGGATTAATCGATTACAACATTACGGTATCAGTACTTGTGCATATGCCATACTTTTATTTAAGTTAGATTTAAATTTTATTACATGAAAATGCGAAAATGATGCAGGTATCCTGATCAAAAAAACTTCTTTCTGTTTTACAACAACACTGTGAGCGCCGGCGTACTAATAAACGAAAACTAAAAATATTACCAATATTTCATTATGCATGCTCTGAGGCAAAAAAAGCAAAGCACCACGAAGGAATTATCCGAATGGATCGGAAATCGGTAGATGTGATGTACATGTACACGCAAACAGATGATTACAATTTCAGGAAGAATTTGATGATTTATTCAAGAGAAAAAGCTTCACAAACTGAGCAAGTCATTAACGCGTTGGTCCAACTCTGGCCCTTATGCATGCAGTTATTCGGCTTGACATTGATTGATAGAGTTGTTGAATGTTCTCCTGAGGGATATCGTGCCATATTCTCTCCAATTGGTCAAAATCCTGAGCTGCTTGAAGGGCCCTGCCGATAATGCTCCAAACGTTCTCACTTTGGGAGAGATCCGATGACCTTGCTGGCCAAGGTAGTGTTTAGTAAGCACGAAGATAAGCAGTAGAAACTGAAGCCATGCCCAGGTGGACGTCTTGCAGAAATGTAAGCCCTGAATGGCTGGTCACGAAAGGCAACAAAACAGGGTGTAGAATATCGTCGATGTATCGCTGTGCTGTAAAGCCGCCATGGACCACAATAAAAAGGGTCCTGCTATGAACCCCCGACCATGACATCTGATTGTCAGGCTGTATGGCGGCCGACAGTTAGCTTGGTATCCCAACGCTGTCTGAGGAGTCTTCGCTGGTCAGCATGGCTCAATTCGAAGCGGGACTCATCACTGAAGACAGTGCTAGTCAATGAGATTCCAGGCTGAATGTGGCCAACACCACTGCAGACTGGTTTGTTGGTGTACAGAGGTCAATGGCAGTCGGCGCAAGGGGCGCCGGGAGCTTTGGGTCGCCTATTAATGGTCCTTTTGGCCACTGAAGCACCAGTTGCAGGTCGGATCGATGATAATGATGACTCCTGGGCTCTGAGCGCCTCTCTGACAATTACTTGGTGCTCAAGACCTGTCGTCCCTCCAGGTCAACCGCTTCTCTCTCGAAGCTGTGTTCGGCCATGGTTCACCCATTCCAAGTTCTCTATTGTTAACTCTGGCACGTAACAAGTCTAAAAAAAAAAAAAAAGAATTTGAAACGTCTCAATGTGATGAAACACCCGACTTCTTTGCTCTACACTAGACGACATCAACAAACATCTTCAATCACATAAATGTGAAAGTTATGTGCTAAGGTCTGATCAGGGTAGATCCAGAAAATAAAGCCGGTAGTTGCCAACCGCAAGGTGGAATGAGTATAATATCTTTGAGTAGGAGGATGGCTCTGAACACTATGGGACTCAACTGCTGAGGTCATGAGTCCCCTAGAACTTAGAACTAGTTAAACCTAACTAACCTAAGGACATCACAAACATCCATGCCCGAGGCAGGATTCGAAATGGCTCTGAGCACTATGGGACTTAACATCTATGGTCATCAGTCCCCTAGAACTTAGAACTACTTAAACCTAACTAACCTAAGGACATCACACAACACCCAGCCATCACGAGGCAGAGAAAATCCCTGACCCCGCCGGGAATCGAACCCGGGAACCCAGGCGTGGGAAGAGGGAACGCTACCGCACGACCACGAGATTCGGGCGCAGGATTCGAACCTGCGACCGTAGCGGTCTTGCGGCTCCAGACTGCAGCGCCTTTAACCGAGTAGGAGGATCTTTGATGGTTAAGAGAGCCGGGCGCGCGCAGTAAAAAACTCGGGAGTCGCAGCTAGGTGCCCGGAGGAAGCAGATGTGTGCGGACAGCTTTAAGGTAGGAGTCGCGCTCGCTGTGCAGTTGCCCTAAGACAACTTTAGCACATAAATGGGAGAAGATATATAATCATTTCAAAATGGTTTTTCTTAGATAATGTTCAGAGTTAGGATTTGTATATCCAAAGTTTGACACAGTAAGCGTTTTGTAAAATTTGTTGTAAGAGTGATTCGTGCTACAAAAATGTTGGAAATGGTAGGTTTTGTGTATGACTTAAAATATTAACAAAATGTATATTGAGATCAACATTGTGTTTAAATCTAACAGCCTGAATCATAATCCACATCCTTTCCTTGTACTGAATATGAAAATGTGTAGTAAAGTAAATCTACCCACCAATGAAAGAACGTAAAGAAAATGAGGCCTCTATACAATATATATGTGCAATTCATGGTTTGAAATCGATTTTGGTATGACGAACGTTATCAGAGCAAAGTTATTTCAAATAACTAATTTTATGCCATTGCACAACTGGCGTTATTCAAGTCAAGACATAATTTCATTAAGTAAACATCAGGGCCAAAAGTTAATTTTTCAGTACCATCTTAATGCCATTGCACAAACGGCACTATTCTCCTTGCACATCTGTCAAAATAGAGGAGTGTAAGGAACAAGTTCACAGACGCAGTCAGATGAAGGTTTGTTGAATAATTAATTTGGAACAATCCTATCATTGACACTTTCACAAAAAAAGGAAACAATTTTGGTTAGACACTTTCACTTTTAAAGATAATTTTAACTAAGATACTTTCAAATGGTCCGCTGTATGAAACAGGTTAACACTAGTGTTAAGACACTCGGGCACTGTGTCGCAAACTGCCGATGTCGTTCTGCAATAGTTTGAAGTAATTTCTGCTCATTATCTTCATGCAATGATGTGGGATGTCGTCGGAGGATCCCAGTAGACCATTATTTGATAGAAAAACGAGTACGCATCCTCATGTCCACCATAAGGATGCCGCAGCTAAGATTCTTTGCTAGGTGCATCCATAACCGTGTTTCAGTGCAATTAATGCCCTGTAGGAGTCTTCCACCAACAGCTCACATTACGTCACGAAGATAACGAGCAGGAATTACATCGGGAACTACTGACAAATGGTTACAAATGGCTCTGAGCACTATGGGACTTAACTTCTGAGGTCATCAGTCCCCTAGAACTTAGAACTACTTAAACCTAACTAACCTAAGGGCATCACACACATCCATGCCCGAGGTAGGATTCGAACCTGTGACCGTAGCGGTCACGCGGTTCCAGACTGTAGCGCCTAGAGCCGCTCGGTCACAACGGCCGGCGGGAACTACTGAACTACATACATGTAAACTACGGAAATTGTTGCTATAATTACTTGTGCTATTGGACATGCTTCATACGATTTGGCTGGATAAGTCTGTAGGCGAACTGCAGTGATAGCTCCAAACCAACAGGGTCTGAAGACTAGTGAAAACCGGTTGAAATTAATTTGCAATTTGTTAAAAGTCGTTTGAGTGTTTCAAATATCTACACGAATCTACAGCCTTATGATCCCATATATGCTGCTGTAGACAATGTGAAAAGTAAGTAAATAACCATAATTTTTGAGTTATTCTTTTATACTCTTAACTTGACATCGTTACAGAGATACAAATTCTCTAATGGGCAATGGGAACTGCTGAGGACTTGGTTTTCTGTGCACAGAATTTCTTGTGTCCCTTAAGCTAGAATTCAAATCACTGTTCATTAAAAATGAGGCAAAATACTATTCCATACTTCCCACAATAGCACTTGTTACAGTTTTTGCGTTTAGTTTAATACTTGTGTACTGAAGTGTAGATATTGGGGATCTGGACAAATACACAGAAGTAGTGATGCTGGCCCTGTCAACTGTAGATTAGCTTCTGACAGTTCTAGCTACTACATAGAAAGCTTTCCGATGTTATCGAGCGAGACGGCACAGCGGCTAGCACCTTGGACTCGTGTCCAGGAGGACGACGATTCGAATCTGTGTCCAGCCATCTAGATCTAAGTTTTGGCTCAAATGGCTCTGAGCACTATGGGACTTAACATCTTAGGTCATCAGTCCCCTAGAACGTAGAACTACTTAAACCTAACTAACCTAAGGGCATCACACACATCCATGCCCGAGGCAGGATTCGAACCTGCGACCGTAGCAGTCCCGCGGTTCCGGACTGCAGCGCCTAGAACCGCAAGACCACCGCGGCCGGCGATCTAAGTTTTACATGATTCTCTAAATCGCTCCAGGCAAATGCTGTGATGTTTCCTTTGAGAGGGCATAACTGATTTCCTTCGCCATCCTTCGAACAATTGGAGCTCTAATACCCTTGCTGTCGAAGGGACGCCTTCGACGAAGCCTAAATTTCCTTCCTTCTTTCCTGTTAATGTTTGCTTTCACTTTACTTAGTTATGTTTTAAAGATCATAATCTGAAACTTTTTTTCAGTCACTGTATTCTTGCCAAAGTTGTTCATGAAATTGCTTCTTCAGGCAGGGACGATTTTAGTCATCTAATGAGCAAGAACTGTATTGATACCATTTTTCAGGAAGACAACAATTTGTGTTAAGTGTTTAAGTTGCATCGGCATTTAAGAAGGGGGATCCCTGTACTACATAATATACACAACTAAAGACACTGTAAGATTGGGTTTAATAATTAGTGAAAACGCTTCCCACTTGCCGTCGTCGAATTCACGAGTAGAAGGAATAACATATGCTAATGCTTTGTACGAAATAAGTGTTAACTGACAAGGGATTGGGGCACAGTGATTTCTTGAATACAGTCTCACAAAGAGTAGTGTGCAGGTTATGAATGGCGGTTACAGTCCGAAGCGTGCATCTCGATCAGTGGAGGTAAAGGACTACAAACATTTACTCAGCTCTTTCAGACGTCTGGCTCACCTTCAAGTCTGATTCAGCAATAGCAAATATTTTGAAGTAGATTCAAGCGTAACTTCCAGGAACAATTCCAGTAGGTATGCGTAACTCGCAGTATACTTGAAAGCATATACGTTGTTGGTATCTTTCATATTCTGCTCATTATAAATTGAAGAAAATATAAGGCTCTGTCAAGGGAATCCGCTTCTACAGAAAAGACTAAGTATAAGAAAAAAAGCAACCTTCATCTTCAGATTCGTAACCTAGTTAACTTCTTTAAAAAACGCAATTATGTAGTAAACTCTAGTATTCAGTAGTATTGATAGATTCGTCCGCGAACTAAGTAAAGTTTGGTGCTCCCGTCAAGGACAGGATGGTACGTAGTGTGATTACTGAGGAGTTAGTAGAAGTGAGAGGAGAAATGTTTTATTGCTTGTCTTCCAATGGTAACAACTCATAAGCGGTAGCAACTAACACCGATCAGTTGTGATACGTCACACGGAAGCATCATGGATACGTGAATGCGCCTTGTAGATACAGTTATTTCCAAATGTGGTACGTGTTTGTAGCAAACAACATGAAATCAAATTAAGGTCGCTGTAACACAATGAAATGAGTGAAAGAAAAATGACATTCAAAATGTATAGTAACATTTGTGATCGTGTCTCATATTGCCGTTACTGTTGTTGGTTGATATAACACACTAATTTATGTAAGTTACCAAGTAACAGTAATATCCGTGGGGGAAGTTGTGCTAAAGTGGCCAGGACGGGACCATAGAGTAAATATCTCTGGAGTGAGCATTGCGTTCTGCGCATGTTGTCAACATTAAACCAGGATTGTCACGTGATCTCGGGACTTCGCTGTGCCTGTGTGCTTTCTGCAGCGTTTGAAGTTTATAATACCAAGAGTTTTTGTTGTGTTTCACCGTTTGTTGATAGTGTAATAGCGATGGTGAATTACGTTGTTGCTACGGATGCAAAGAAAAATATGTGAAAGGAGGGATAGTAACTTTTCATGGGTACATTCCATGTAGCTCTAATTATAGTTTTCATTTTAGTAAGAGACACTGTATACGTTTAAAAATTTCGAGACGCATTATAATTAAGACTTGATTCCGTAGACCTATTTTTCTACGATTTTATGACTATATAATAGATATTACGGTTCGTACAAAAGCTTACAAACAATCTCTTCCTCTCGTAAATTTGCTAGTGAAACAGGAAAGGGAAAGGTTAGTTGTTTCAGTAAATACTATCCCCCATGCATTTATCAGTGACTTGTCAATTATGTATATAGATTACTCCGTCTACTATGTATTTAATGAACTGGGAGCAAGTACTTAAAATGCGTTAAATAAATACCTCAAAGTGCCACCAGTAAGAAAAATTGTGCTTTAGTTCGCAAAAACGAGAAAATAAACACGCAGAAATACAAGAAAAAAGGACGAATTAGCAGGGATATAATCGCTAATGTGTGGTAAATTCGGTGTTTTCCGGACACTTGCGAAAGTACTAACGTACTGTCAAGTCGTTTTGCAGGACTATCACTGCAAAAATGTACTTCAGGCTCTGTAATACTATAAAGTGCGGTATCATACCAAAAACTACCAAAAATCGAGTGCATCTGAACTATGACACCTATCGCAAAGAAGCTGAATGTAATATCACTTGCCCTTAAAAGTTACGTAGCTGGTTTATTCCCGGTATCAAATGGGTACTGTTAAAATGTCTGCGCAACATATATAAATTATCCACGAAAAGAATCCGTCTGTACTAGGGATGTAGTGACATTCTAAATATACAGGGCGATATACGAACAAACACACGACGTCCCGAGATCACGTGACAAGGCCGTCAATGTATGTTGACAACACAAAATCTGTTCTGCGCATGTGAGTGCTCACTCCAGAGACATTTACTCTATGGACGGGACAAGTGGCCGTTGCGCATCTTTTGCCCTGAACAGCGCTGCTGCCTGCCGGGAAGTGGTCAGACTACTTCTAAGGTACATTGTCATTGTTAGCAGTGAGTTTGACAGAGCAACCTTGTTCCGTTCCCTTTTAGTAAAAACTATTTTGACCGTCTGATATATGATAAGTCATTTACACTTTTCTTGTTGCCTCACTTGTATGGAGAGTAGCAAGTTTTTTTACAACATCAAAGTTTAAACCACGTCTTTTGGCCTACCATGTAGTTACTTGTTATTTATTCCAGTCTGACAGCTTCTTCTATAGATTACTAGTGTCGACATGGCGCCCTATCGGGAGAAGTGACCAGTCTACTCGTCGGGAGAAGTGGCCAAGGTGTTCACCCCCCATACGAGGGTTGATTGAAAAGTAACGCCTCCACCTTCGTAACTTTTCAACAATTGGCTGTATTGGTATGCGGCAGGTACTGGCTTGTTCCGTAGCCTCTTCTCTACAGCTACAGTTGGCGGGAAGCCTTAGCATTGAACGGTTGTGTTGTTACAGTGTAAAGTATGGAACCCTGCGCGGACTGTCGGTCAGTGCTATTTAAGCAACGTCCAGTCACTGATTTCTTGACAGAAGAAGGTGTCACCCCAAAGAAGATTCATCAGAGAATGAAAGCAGTTTATGGTGATTGTGTTGTTGTGAGCACTGTGAGTCGTTGGGCGAGTAAGTTTGAAGACGTTAAGGCGGGAACATCTGACCTGCGTGACAAACAAAGTGTTGGACGTCCTGTGACAGCAACCACCGAGTTACACAAGCAAAATGTTGATACATTGATTCCGGACGATCGTCGTATCACTCAGAGAGAAAGTGCAAGCGAAATCGGCATTTCACAAGTACGTGTGGGTCACACTACTGCATGACAATGCCAAACCACACACTTCACGTGTCACCACAGCAGAACTTCAGAGACTGAATCTCACCACCGTACAGCATCCTCCATACAGTCCAGGTTTAGCAACGTCTGACTTCCATCTGTTCCCGATAACGAAAGACGATCTGTGAGGACATCATTATGCTTCTGATGAAGACATTGAGAGAATCTCGACTTCTTCCGTGACGGCTTCAGAAAACTTGTTCATGGTTGGCAGAAATGTATCCAATTGGCTGGTGATTATGTGGAAAAGTGAATATTGGTAATTAAACATCACACTCTACGGATTATTTCTACGTTTGATTTATTAAAATATTCCCATCCAAACCCAGTTAACGAATGTGGAGGCACTACTTTTCATTCAACTCTTGTAATTAATTTCAAAAAACAGACGCGTAATACAATAGATAAAACTAACTTCTAAACCCTTAGTATACAATGCTATCATCGCCATTCTGTCCCTTTCTGGCAAATTTGAACTAGGGGTAATTAAGCTATATTATTTAAAACAGTCTCTGTTCTGTTGTATTTTCTCTAATACAAAAGTAGATTGAAAGCGGACTGCTGCAGCCGCTGGGTATTCCATCAGATAGTAGGGCATAAAGACGCCTACAAAATGTGCTCGTAAATCAGAAAAACAGACTTGCGACCCTGTTGCGACGAGACTGGTCACAGTACCACTTTATGTACAGAAAATTGATCATTATGTAATCCTTCAGAAAGAATACATGTAATTCCAGTCCATTTTTTTCTTTCTCACTTAAAAATATTTTATGTGATGCTTTGGTATATTTACGTTCATAATAGGTAAGTGGTAAGCTTCTATCAATAATCAAGGTTTAATGAAAATCGAGTTTTTCTTTGAGTGGCCATTTTATCCCTCCCCCACCCCATTGGTGCACGGCCCGATGTGTCGCCTGCAATGTCAGTATTCGCTCTTAAGCTAAAAAGTTTCACAAGCACTGTTCTAGACTTTCTCCATTGTCCTACTGTCAGAGGCAGAGAGAGAGAGAGAGAGAGAGAGAGAGAGAGAGAGAGAGAGAGAGAGAGAGTTGGTCGAAGTACATGTATGATGTTTGATACACTAAAGCTAATAAATCACAACGTGTTGGTGAGCTTAGCATTGCCGAATATCGTGTATTATTTAAAGTACCAGAAACCAATCAATAATTAATCATTTCCCCTCTTATGGTCAGTTAAAAATGTGTGTGAAATCCTATGGGACTTAGCTTGATTCAAATGGCTCTGAGCACTATGGGACTTAACATCTGTAGTCATCAGTCCCCTAGAACTTAGAACTACTTAAACCTAACTAACCTAAGGACATCACACACATCCATGCCCGAGGCAGGATTCGAACCTGCGACCGTAGCGGTCACGCGGTTCCAGACTGAAGCGCCTAGAAGCGCACGGCCACACTGGCCGGCGGGACTTAACTGCTAAGGTTATCAGTCCCTAATCTTACTCACTACTTAACCTAAATTATCCTAAGGACAAACACACATCCATGTCCGAGGGAGGACTCCAACCTCCGCCGGGATCAGCCGCACAGTCCATGACTGCAGCGCCCCAGACCGCTCGGCTAATCCCGCGCGGCAGTCAGCTAAACAAAAGGAATTATGGTAGTATGTAATGGGATTTTTTGTGTCTATCTGACGCTGTAATAAAATGAGATGTAATCGTTTATTCTTTTTTCGCAAAATTTAGAACCCACATTTTCCCGATTTATTACTAATAATGTCCATCAAAGGCTTTCTTGGGAGCTTTGCACCTAAATGTACCAAGCTCCACATTGCACACACAATGTCCACTCCTTGCCAGCTCATCTCGACGAGCTCCATAATACTTATCAATACAGAGACATCCAAGTAATATTCCTGTTGAAGACCTGCCTCAAACCAACTATTCTCACAAGTTCGGTAAATCTAGATGGTTACATCTTTCTGAGACACGACATACGAACGTAGCTCTGATTTATCGTCCTCTGTGCTACACACAACCAACAACAACCAAAATAAACAAGTGAATTATATATTCATAGAGATAAAATCACTTAACATAAGGTGTGTGATACGTGTCCGCTACAAAACCCCTAAAGCAGGTGGATTGTTCTGCTTCGAAATAGTTCTTTCAAGTCTCGAATCAAAATACGAGCAAATAATTTTAACTGGAGACATTAACATAAATTTTCTGTACGGTAGTCCTTACAGTGTGAAATTTAAGCGGACGCTTTCTTCTTCAAACGTGTTTCTACTTCATTTCGCTCCTACCCATCATACGAACACTAGTCACATTCCCATAGATATGTTTGCAACTAAATTCCCCAGAGTAATTCGTTCATCTAAGATATCTGTTCAAATGGTTCAAATGGCTCTAAGCACTATGGGACTTAAGATCTGAGGTCATCAGTCCCCTAGACTTAGAACTACTTAAACCTAACTAACCTAAGGACATCACACACACCCATGCCCGAGGCAGGATTCGAACCTGCGACCGTAGCAGCAGCGCGGTTCCGGACTGAAGCGCCTAGAACCGCTCGGCCACAGAGGCCGGCGAGATATCTCTACTAGACATGTCTGCCACGACATAATTTTCATGACGTACTTCCCAGAATGTCCCAGAAAGAAACCACAGCTGACTAAATAGCGAGACTTGAAGCGCATTAATTTATCTGAAGTTGCAACAGAGACGGAAGTTTAAGAGGTGTGTGATGATGGTGTTTAGTTTGAGGGCGCTCAACTGCGCACTCATCAGCGCCCCTACAAAGTCCCAATTTTTACACAGTCCAATTTTTAATTCAGTCCAATCTCGCAACTGCCACGAATGATGATGCTGAAATGATGAGGACAACACAAACAATCAATCCCCAGGCAATGAAAATCCGCGAATCGAACCCAGGACTCCGTGATCCAGAGGCAGCAACGCTAACCACTAGACCGCGAGCTGCGGATGAAATTTAAGGGGTGTCTTCTATTCACTTCTCGAACATAAACGAAAAACTTCAGGGACTTACTAACAGACTTACACAACTGTTTGGAAAATATGCTCCTTTAAAGACTGGAAAAGTAAGACGGGAACCTGTACCTTGACTAACTGAAGAACTAAAACAGCTTACGAATCTAAGAGTCGCTTCATATCGGGATACAAACTGCGCTCTATGCCTGAAAATCGTATTGTTTACAAGTAGAAGCGGAACAGGATCTGTCAAGCTGTGAGAAATACAAAACTCAGGCATGCCCATATATCAACCCACAACAGAATCAGACCAGCTGTCTGTGGAGAAACCTGGGTGGTGTTGGTACAGGCCGAGTAAAGGCTGGAGCTAATCCAGTTCTTCCAGCCGATGAACCTAACAGTTACTTCACATTATCTACAACCACAACCGAACCACAAACCAGAGATTCATCGATTACTCCATAGGGATAAACTACCGTAGCCACGAAAAATTCTGTCTAAAGCATGTTACTTGCAATACTGTCAAAGAAGCCATCATGCGTATCAGACCACCATCTCCTGGACACGATGGCATCTCAGTCCAAATGGTGAGGTTTATTATTGACCCCATACTGCCCACTATAACAGATGTCTTCAACCACTCCTCAACCCCAAGTGTTTCTCCTGTGGCCTGAAAATAGGGACTAGATAAGCCACTGCATAAAAAGGCCGTTCTCACAGCACCCTCTGATTATCTACCAATTTGCATTCTTCCTGCACTGTCCAAAGCCTAAGAATATATAGTCCAAGACAGCTAACAAATTATCTAACCACAAACAACCTTCTAGACGAATGCTAATTAGGTTTCAGTAAACATCGAGGCACAACGTATGTCTTAATAATGGCAACAGACGACCAGAAGCTAGCCATTGATGCACAAGTGTCAACTATCATGTGCTCCTTAGACTTCAGCAAAGACTCTGGCATCTCGAATTCGACATTTTACTTGCCAAATTTAGCAGCCTAAATTTCTCGCCAAGTGCAATGCAATGATTTCGCTCGTACCTAACGTCTAGCCAGCAATGCGTCCTGTCTGGCACCGTAAAGTCACAATGGAGACAGATAGTGTCAGGCGTCCCCCAGGGATCGATATTAGCTACTATATTCTTTTCACTCTACGTCAATTATATGTTATCAGTTTTGTACTATTGCAAATACCATATGTACGCTGATAACCCCCAGTTGTAGCTAAGTGCAAAACCAATAAATCTGAAGACAGCTATCGAGAATCTCAATAACAACCTGTGTGCACCCTCAAAACTGGCACTGGATATAGGTTTAAAGCTCAGCCCCTCCAAAACCCAAGTGGTGCTGGCTGATCGTTCTAGGCTCATTAGCCCTAATTATCGGGAATCCCTACTGTCGTTAATGCTAAATGAGAGAAACATCGACTTCTCTCCTCCAACAAATAAAGAATCTAGGAGTAATAACAGATGAAAATCTAAATTGGACTGAGCACTTAACTACAATGTGCAAGAAGCATCAGCATAGAATTCTCCATTCCCTGCAAAAATATAAATATCTCTTCCTTCTTGACCTGAAAAAGAAACTTGTACAAATAGCTATAATTCCAATTATTGATTACAGCAGTGTTATTCAAAAAAATGGCTCTGAGCACTATGGGACTTAACATCTGTGGTCATCAGTCCCCTAGAACTTAGAACTACTTAAACCTAACTAACCTAAGGACATCACACACATCCATGCCCGAGGCAGCATTCGAACCTGCGACCGTAGCGGTCACGCGGTTCCAGACTGAAGCGCCTAGAACCGCACGGCCACACCGGCCGGCAGCAATGTTATTCTGCAAGGACTTCCCCATGAAAGCTCACAGCGCTTGGAACTAGTTATGAATGTCTATGTTCGTTATATGCGTGATGTTCGGCTCTGATCACATTTAACCATCAACTGAACAGTTATCCTGGTTGCGTGTAAAGCACCACAGATATTTCCATATGCTGTCTTCTCTACTGTCTTATCAACGGACACTGTCCCCCATACCTCTCCTCGACCTTAACGCTCTTATGTGAACAACATGGCAGAAACACCTGCTCCCGTCAGAGCGAAGTCCTTTCTGTTCCACTCCATCGTTCAGACACTTTCTTGAAGTCCTTCTCTATACCAGGAATATGACTCTGGAATAGTCTACGTATTATATTAGAGAACTGAATAACATCTCAAGCTTCAGAAGACGATTAATGACATATATATTAAGGCAACTATATGATTACCACTGTCCCTGTACACATTCGTTACCCTTGTACGTCTTTCTTTCCAGTCAGGTCATCCTCATTGATCAGTATTCCTACCTGTTGCAGTCTACTTAAATTTTCTTTCCCCGGTACTCCCTATATCAGAAAATATCTCCTTTGTGCACCTATTATTCTTTTTATATCTGACACTGTCATTATTGTTGTTTTTGTCATTGTTATTATAATTACTCTTATCACTATTAGCGGCAGCAGCAGAAGTAAGTGGGGGAGTTGGGAAATAAGTTTCCCCTGTCGACTGTGGTCAGAGTTGTGTGTGAAAGGAAAGAAAAAAGAGAATCAGACATTAAAGATAACACATATCTATATTTTTCTACATAATTTCCAAGTACATTGAGACATTTGTCATACGGCTTTATAAGCTTCAAAAAGCCTTCCAGGAAAAAATCAGGGCGTTGCATATGGAAGAAGCGTTGAACGGCTTGTTTGACGTCAGCATTGCTGCCAAAGCGCATTCCGTCGAGAGTCTTCTTCAAAGCAGGAAACAGATGGGAGTCACTTGGTGCGAGATCCGGGCTGTAAGGCGGACGGTGTAGGCGCTCCCAACCAAGAGTTGCAATATGGTTTTGCGTTGCCGTCGCCGTGTGTGGTCTCGCGTTGTCATCCAACAGCAGAACGCCATATCTGAGAACGCCAGGGCGCTTTTCCCGAATCACCTCTTTCAATTTCGACAGAGTGGCGCAGTACCGCGCAGTATTGATGGTTCCATCCTCCAGAAAGTCCAGCAGCAAAACTCCTTTGGTGTCGCAGAAAACGGTGAGTAACACTTTACCTGCAGACGGAGTGCTTTTGAACTTCTTTCGGACAGGTGATGACGGTGTCTTGCACGTGCGCGTTCACCTGTCATGTCGTCTTTCGCCCATATCACACAATTCTGCCCACAGTCGACAGGGGAAACTTATTTTCCAACTCCCCCTCGTACAAATACTGTGAATGTTAACTTTATAATCAGTATTATTTACTTACATTGTAGCCATGGACACTCATATCATTTTAATACTATTTGTCATATGTCATATTAAAATTGTTGTTTCTTAGGTAACAGTGATGTAAAAAACGTACTGTATGCTTGAAAGCCTGGTCCGATGTATGAGAGAGCCTATTGGCCCTAGTCAGAGCCGGTTAATTAAATAAATATACACTCCTGGAAATTGAAATAAGAACACCGTGAATTCATTGTCCCAGGAAGGGCAAACTTTATTGACACATTCCTGGGGTCAGATACATCACATGATCACACTGACAGAACCACAGGCACATAGACACAGGCAACAGAGCATGCACAATGTCGGCACTAGTACAGTGTATATCCACCTTTCGCAGCAATGCAGGCTGCTATTCTCCCATGGAGACGATCGTAGAGATGCTGGATGTAGTCCTGTGGAACGGCTTGCCATGCCATTTCCACCTGGCGCCTTAGTTGGACCAGTATTCGTGCTGGACGTGTAGACCGCGTGAGACGACGCTTCATCCAGTCCCAAACATGCTCAATGGGGGACAGATCCGGAGATCTTGCTGGCCAGGGTAGTTGACTTACACCTTCTAGAGCACGTTGGGTGGCACGGGATACATGCGGACGTGCATTGTCCTGTTGGAACAGCAAGTTCCCTTGCCGGTCTAGGAATGGTAGAACGATGGGTTCGATGACGGTTTGGATGTACCGTGCACTATTCAGTGTCCCCTCGACGACACCAGTGGTGTACGGCCAGTGTAGGAGATCGCTCCCCACACCATGATGCCGGGTGTTGGCCCTGTGTGCCTCGGTCGTATGCAGTCCTGATTGTGGCGCTCACCTGCACGGCGCCAAACACGCATACGACCATCATTGGCACCAAGGCAGAAGCGACTCTCATCGCTGAAGACGACACGTCTCCATTCGTCCCTCCGTTCACGCCTGTCGCTACACCACTGGAGGCGGGCTGCACGATGTTGGGGCGTGACCGTAGCACAGCTTCATGGAGACGGTTGCGAATGGTCCTCGCCGATACCCCAGGAGCAACAGTGTCCCTAATTTGCTGGGAAGTGGCGGTGCGGTCCCCTACGGCACTGCGTAGGATCCTACGGTCTTGGCGTGCATCCGTGCGTCGCTGCGGTCCGGTCCCAGGTCGACGGGCACGTGCACCTTCCGCCGACCACTGGCGACAACATCGATGTACTGTGGAGACCTCACGCCCCACGTGTTGAGCAATTCGGCGGTACGTCCACCCGGCCTCCCGCATGCCCACTATACGCCCTCGCTCAAAGTCCGTCAACTGCACGTACGGTTCACGTTCACGCTGTCGCGGCATGCTACCAGTGTTAAAGACTGCGATGGAGCTCCGTATGCCACGGCAAACTGGCTGACACTGACGGCGGCGGTGCACAAATGCTGCGCAGCTAGCGCCATTCGACGGCCAACACCGCGGTTCCTGGTGTGTCCGCTGTGCCGTGCGTGTGATCATTGCTTGTACAGCCCTCTCGCAGTGTCCGGAGCAAGTATGGTGGGTCTGACACACCGGTGTCAATGTGTTCTTTTTTCCATTTCCAGGAGTGTATTTATTTTAACATGACTTGCAACTCAACTGCTGTGCCTTGAAGCTATAAGCTGTGAAGTAGTGCAGGCAAATACACAAAAATAATTGTATTACGTTGAACATTACACGAGGTAAATACTGGGCAGTGTAATGTATGAGAAGAAAAGGAAACGGAAGTACTCGGGTTCAGACAACCAGTATGCTTTCGCTATACAACAAATGCTCGTAGTGAAGAAGCCAGCCTACACACACACACACACACACACACACACACACACACACACACACTCACACAAGGCGCACCTATAGATTCAAGCACGCGCTGATCATCATTAAACACATTTACATGGTACAACAGCAAATCAGAAAATAGCCCGTCCGGATAGGCGCAAGCGATAGCACGCCACTTCCAGGATTTGGTGAGGCTAGTCGGTCGCGGGTCGAATCCCCCCAACGGGCTAATGACGAGAGCCGGTGTGCTGACCAACATGGATGTGTAGTTTTTAGGTGTTTCCCCACATCTGACTATGTGAATACTGGGCTGGTACCCAAAGTCCCAAGTCAGTCACGCGATTCGAAAACGTTTAGAAAACGTTCACACAATTTTACATTGAATAACACTAGATTCAGCCAGTTGGAGTACCCAAATCTGTAGGAAAAGACGAATAATACAGAATATGTACAAGAAACAAAACAGAAAAATAAGAATGGAAGACCAAGAACGACGTTCTCTGATTAGGAAGAATATAAGAGAGTGATGTCATTTTTCGACCCTACTGATCAATCTATCTGTCTGTACAGCGAAGAAGTACTGGTGGAAGCAAAAGAAAGGCACAAGAGTGGAATAAAAATTCAGGCTAAAAGTCACCAGTGATAAGATTCGCTTGTGTCTATGCTATCCTCTGTGAAAATGAGGAACAATTGCAGAACCTGTTAAATGGAACGAACGGTCTTATAAGCATAAACTATGGACTGAGAGTAAACCGAAGAAAGACGGAAGTAATTACAAATAACAGAAAAAAAATTAGCGATAAACGTAACACTAGAATTGCGGACCGCGAAGTAGACGAATCGAAGCTTTTGAGGTATGGTGCTATCGAATGATGTTGAAAATTAGATGGAATGATAAGAAATGAGGAGGTGTCCCGCAGAACAGGCGAAGAGAGGAACATGTGAAAAACATTGACAAGAAGAAGGGAGACCATGATAGTACGTATGTTAAGATATCAAGGAACAGCTTCCATGGTACTACGTGGAGCTGTAGAGGGGAAAAACTGTAGGGGAAGGCAGAGACTGGAATACATCTGACAACAATAACAGAGGAGGATGGGTGAAGTGCTGCTCTTAGATGAAGCATTTCGCACAGGAGACGAATTGATGGAGGACGGAATCAAACTAGTCAGACCTCCGACGGAAAGAAAAGGAATGTTCAGTAAGAGAGCGCGTCAACACCTTGCTACCATGAACCTGAAATATTTTTTCCCCTGATTTTTTTTGGATAGCGCTTTAGTCAGCGAATTATTGGACCTGTTGCATTGTGCTAAGACCTCAGCACTGAAGAACGTTAGAACGTGAGCTTTTCGTAAACAGGGTCACCAAAGTCTGATAGCAAATAACTTAATCAACAAACTCGTGATGAACTGGATTAGAGATAGTTGCTGTATTGGAGAGCGAGGCAATGCTTCTGCCATTGCGACGACTGGATGAGTGATACGTCATGGGACTTCCTACTGGCTGTCGCCTTAACACTCGCGCTTAGTACGACCAAGAGGTACCGTATCACCGCATTTGATCATGGTCAGATTATGGCTACTCGACGCATGGAACACTACATTATCTAGGTCGTACTGGCCATTGTATCAAGGGTATGTAGTGAATAACTTGTTTTGGAGTCCGTCACCGCCAGAGGCAGCTGCCAGGCGCAACAACACAGTAGTAGTTGTAGAAGTCTAGTAGTAGTTTTACTTGTCCATGGAGCACATTCACAGTGATATTGAACATATCATGGTATTACAATTTAATAATTAAGAAAAAAACATAATTCTCCTGTGTGTGATAATGTAAAAGGACTTCCCTAGACATAAAACAACTGAAACTACTCAAGGTAACACCCAAAAATTCTACTGTTGGATTTTACAATAAGTACATCGCTGAATGACCCCTTTCCTACTTCATATTTAACGACTGTCCAGAGCGCAATGAACAGTCTCGCGTGACTAGAAAAAAATTCCAGATCGCTCTGCACCTGTATCCATACTCTTTTAAAACACTGTCAAGTGTATGGCAAAGGGTCATTCCCATTGCAACAGTTGCTAGGGCTTCTTCCCGTTCGACTCACGTATGGTGTGAGGAAAGAATGAATGTTTATACGCCTCTATGCGCGTTGCAGTTAATCTAACCTTGTACTCGCGATCCCTGCGGGAGCGATACGTAGGATGTTGTAGTATCTCTCTAGATTACTCGTTTAAAGCTGGTTCCTGAAACTCCGTAAGCAGGCTTTCTCAGGACAGTTTTCGTTTACCTTCAAGTGTCAGCCAGCTCATTTTCTTCAGCATCACCATTCCTGCTTCTCCTCTTTGACTATGTTCAACATACTCTGCTAGTCCTATCTGGTATCGGTCCCACACGCTTGAGCAATATTCTAGGATGGATCGCACGAGTGATTTGTAGTAAATCTCCTTTGTAGATTCATCGCATTTCCCTCGTATTCTATCCATAAACCGAAGTCTGTCACCTGCTTAACACTACCTGGGCCTTTATGATCATTCCATTTCATATCCCTGCAAAGTGCTACATTCAGGTGTTTGTATGAGTTGTCCGATTCCAACTGTGACTCCCTGATGTTGTAATCACAGGATACTGCGCTTTTTTTTCTTAAGTACGCTATCTCCGAACATCTCTGCACCACCTGCAAATCTTATCAAGATTTTATTTGAAATCCGTGCAGCTCTTTTCAGATAGCCCTTAATTATAAATAGTGCATCATCTGAGAAAAGTCTGAGGTAACGCTTAATGTTGTCTCCAACATCATTAATGTAAAACACAAACAACAAAGTTTCCAACACTCTTTCCTCGGGAACACCCGAAGTCACTTCTTCATCTGTCAATGACTCTCGAGTCAAAGTAACACGCTGTGTCCTCCCTACGAAGAAATCCTCAATCCAGTCACAAATTTTGTTTCATATCCACTACCATCGTACTTTTGATAATAATCGTAGATATGGTACTGTGTCCAATCTTTTGGAAATCAAGAATTGCTGCATCTACCTGAATGCCTTGATCGATGTCTTACAGTATGTCACGTGAGAGAAGAGCAGGTTAGGTTTCATATGACTGATGTTTTCGGAATCCATCCTGGTTGCCATGGAGGAGCTAACTCTGATCGACATATATCATCACATTTAGCTCAGAATATGTTCCAAGTTTCTAGTACAAACGGGTGTCAAGATATTGAACGGTAGTTTTGTGGATTGCTTCTGCTAGCATTCTTGTAGACGGGTGTGACCTGTGCTCTCTTCCAGATTCTGGGCACGATTTTTGTTGGAGGGACCTACGGTAGATTACAGTTAAAAGAACGCCTACCTCAGCTTGAAATTCGGTACACAGTTTGATATGGTTTCCGTTGAGCCCTGAAGCTTTATTCAGTTTCAATGATTTAAGCTGTTTCTCAACACTACTGACTAATATTTACTTCGCTCATCTTTGCAGTAGTACAAGAATTAAATTGTGGCGATGCTCTTGGGTTTTCTTTTGTCAAGGAACATTTGAATTTGGGATACAGCGTTTGTGCATTTGCTTTGCTACCCTCGGTATCAGTTGCTGTTTCGTCCATGAGTATTTGGACGCAAAATTTGGTACCGGCAATAGTATTTACTTACGATCGCAACGTTATTAGATTTTCTGAGAGATCTTTCGATAATATTTGGCTACGGCAGCCGTTGAAGGCTTCCCGCATTGCCCTCTTGACACCTAGATCAGTTTGATTCAGTATTTTATCTATAGCCCTACACTTTGTTTTCCATCTATTACCATGCATGTTCATTTCCATCAATAATGCACTGGGCACGTATCTGTCAAGTGCATGGTTAACTATACTCCTGAATCGGAGCCATAAAAAATGGAAATTTGTGTTAAGTTCTTATGGGACCAAACTGCTGAGGTCGTCGGTCCCTAAGCCTACACACTACTTAACCTAACTTAAACTAACTTACGCTATGGACAACACACACACACACACACATGCCCGAGGGAGGACTCGAACCTCCGATGGAGGGAGCCGTAAGGACCGTTGCAAGGCCCCCAGACCGAGTGGCTACCGCGAGCGGCCTTGGAGCCATAGTTCTTCTAGAAGGATCTCTACAGAGCTGTTTCCAGTTCCTTACTGAGGTACGACGTTACCGCTTTTTTATATAGTTTGCTGAACGTATAAATCCTTCTACTCGCTTTGGTTATACCGGGCAGGGTACTGCAGTGTCTAGAACACTGTACTGGCATTCGGCAGAATGACGGTTCAAACCCGCGTCCGGTCATCCTAATTTATGTTTTCTGTTTCTCCCGTAAATCATTTAAGGCAGATGCCGGGATGGTTCCTTCGAATGACATCGTTATCGACGGGACGTTAAACACTAATCTTCTCCTCGTTTTAATTATCCTTTGTACTTTGGCAATCGTTGCTACAACTCTTTCACCATCAGTAATACTAGTTTCAAAGTGGATACCATCAAAGTGGTCACTTCTGTTGGTTGTCATGAGATGTAATGCATTCCCATCATGAGTTGGGTCCCGATATCCAGTGTACGATAAAAAAAGGAGAAGAGATGATGCTAATATTTAAGTCTATTCCCTCAACCTTTACCTTTTGCAGAACCTAGGAACATATTCTATGCTCCAATGTTAATTTCCCATTCTTTTTGATTTTTCTCAGATGTTCAGCACTTACTTTCCTCACATTTCTCATACACTAATAGTAGATACAGGTGATTTTCGAAAGGAATTAGACTGTGCACTGCATGTCGACTGATTGCCAAGACAAGACTGTAGTGTTCAGTGGATTGCGGAGTATATTGGATGATTCTGTAGCAGTATTCTAATCATAAACCGAGAAGCCATAACTACAACTTGCCTGTTTTCTGTCAAACTAACGACGAGGAAGAAAATAAAACATCACAGTGTTGTTTGAAAATTTATATAGGGAGAAACGATGTATACATGAGAGAAACAATTTGTCTGATGATTTACATGCCCTCCTGTCGTAGCTGAAATTGACTACGAGAAAGAAAACGTCGAAACCACACACTTTCGCGGTTTTAGCGTAAAAATTGTGCACTTTTATATATATATATATATATATATATATATATATATATATATATATATATATATATATATTTTCTAAGTGTGTCTGAATGTTTATTAGAGTATAGTGTAAAAACCTGAAGTAAATCGGTCAAGTACTTAACTACTTAACTAGATTTTTGGTAACAATGTCAAACAACATCTCCTCTTTATAGAGTAGTATATACCGAGGTGACAGAAGTTATGGGGTAGCGATATGCACATATAGAAAGGGCGGTAGGATCACGTGCAAAGGTACGAAAGGGCAGTGCATTGACGGAGTTGTCATTTGTACTCAGGTGATTCATGACAAACACTTTCTAACGTGATTATCGTCGCACGGCGGGAATTAACAGCCTTTGAATAAGGAATGGTAGTAGGAGCTAGACGCATGGGACATTCCTTTTCGCAGATCGTTAGGGAATTCAGTATTCCGGGAACCACAGCGACAAGTGTGTGCCGAGAATACCAGATTTTAACCATTATTTCTCACCACGACAACGCATTTGCCAAAGGGAGAGAAGGAAACATAGTAGGTGAATATGGATTGGGGGAAAGAAATCAAAGAGGAAGCCGTCTGGTAGAATTTTGCACAGAGCATAACTTAATCATAGCTAACACTTGGTTCAAGAATCATAAAAGAAGGTTGTATACATGGAAGAATCCTGGAGATACTAGAAGGTATCAGGTAGATTATATAATGGTATGACAGAGATTTAGGAACCCGGTTTTAAATTGTAAGACATTTCTAGGGCCAGATGTGGACTCTGGCCACAATCTATTGGTTATGAACTGTAGATTAAAACTGAAGAAACTGCAAAAAGGTGGGAATTTAAGTAGATGGGACCCGGATAAACTGAAAGAACCAGAGGTTGTACAGAGTTTCAGGGAGAGCATAAGGGAACGATTGACAGGAATGGGGGAAAGAAATACAGTAAAAGAAGAATGGGTACCTCTGAGGGATGAAGTAGTGAAGGCAGCAGAGGATCATGTAGGTAAAAACATGAGGGCTAGTAGAAGTCCTTGGGCAACAGAAGAGATACTGAATTTAATTGAAGAAAGGAGAAAATACAGAAATGCAGTAAATGAAGCAGGCAAAAAGGAATACAAACGTCTCAAAAATTAGATCGACAGGAAGAGCAAAATGGCTAAGCAGGGGTGGCTAGAGGACAAATGTAAGGATGTAGAGGCTTATCTCACTAGGGGTAAGATAGATACTCCCTACAGGAAAATTAAAGAGACCTTTGGAGAAAAGAGAACCACTTGTATGAATATCAAGAGCTCAGATGGAAAACCAGTTCTAAGCAAAGAAGGGAAAGCTGAAAGGTGGAAGGAGTATATAGAGGGTCTATACAAGGGCGACGTACTTGAGGACAATATTCTGGAAATGGAAGAGAATGTAGATGAAGAGGAAATGGGAGATACAATACTGCGTGAAGAGTATGACAGAGCACTGAAAGACCTGAGTCGAAACAAAGCCCCGGAGTAGATAACATTCTGACGGCCTCGGGAGAGCCAGTCCTGACAAAACTCTACCATCTGGTGAGCAAGATGTATGAGACACGCGAAATACCCTCAGACTTCAAGAATTATACAGTAATTCCAATCCCAAAGAAAGCAGGTGTTGACAAATGTGAAAATTACCGAACAATCAGTTTCATAAGCCACAGTTGCAAAATAATAACCCGAATTCTTTACAGACGAATAAAAAACCTAGTAGAAGCCAACCTTGGGGAAGATCCGTTTGGATTCCGTAGAAATATTGGAACACGTGAGGCAATACTGACCTTACGACTTATCTTAGAAGAAAGATTAAGGAAAGGCAAACCTACGTTTCTAGCATTTGTAGACCTAGAGAAAGCTTTTGACGATGTTGACTGGAATACTCTCTTTCAAATTCTAAAGGTGGCAGGGGTAAAATACAGGGATCGAAAGGCTATTTACAATTTGTACAGAAACCAGATGGCAGTTATAAAATTCAAGGGACATGAAAGGGAAGCAGCGATTGGGAAGGGAGTGAGACAGGGTTGTAGCCTGTCCCCGTTGTTATTCAATCTGTATACTGAGCAAGCAGTAAAGGAAACAAAAGAAAAATTCGGAGTAGGTATTAAAATCCATGGAGAAGAAATAAAAACTTTGAGGTTCGCCTATGACATTGTAATTCTGTCAGAGACAGCAAAGGACTTGGAAGAGCAGTTGAATGGAATGGACAGTGTCTTGAAAGGAGGATATAAGATGAACACCAACAAAAGCAAAACGAGGATTACGGAATGTATTCGAATTAAATCGGGTGATGCTGAGGGTATTAGATTAGGAAATGAGACACTTAAAGTAGTAAAGGAGTTTTGCTATTTGCGGAGAAAAGTAACTGATGATGGTCGAAGTAGAGAGGATATAAAATGTAGACTTTCAGTGGTAGGGAAGCGTTTCTGAAGAAGAGAAATTTGTTAACATCGAATATAGATTTAAGCGTCAGGAAGCCGTTTCTGAAAGTATTTGTATGGAGTGTAGCCATGTATGGACGTGAAACATGGACGATAAATAGTTTGGACAAGAAGAGAATAGAAGCTTTCGAAATGTGGTGCTAGAGAAGAATGCTGAAGATTAGATGGGTAGATCACATAACTAATGAGGAGGTATTGAATAGAATTGGGGAGAAGAGGAGTTTGTGGCACAACTTGACAAGAAGAAGGGACCGGTTGGTAGGACATGTTCTCAGGCATCAAGGAATCACAAATTTAGCATTGGAGGGCAGTGTGGAGGGTAAAAATCATAGAGGGAGACCTAGAGATGAATACACTAAGCAGATTCAGAAGGACGTAGGTTGCAGTAAGTACTGGGAGATGAAGAACCTTGCACAGGATAGTGTAGCATGGAGAGCTGCATCAAACCAGTCTCAGGGCTGAAGACCACAACAACAACAACAACAACAACAAGGGACCAAACTGCTGAGGTCATCGGTCCCTAGACTTACACCCTACTTAAACTAACTTATGCTAAGAACAACACACACAGGCATGCCCGAGGGAGGACTCGGACCTCCGGCGGGAGACGCCGCACTATCCGTGACATGGCGCCTCAAACCGCGCGGCCACAAGAGTAAAGAGGGCATTATTGTTAACTGCGACCTCCGTGAGTAAATTGAAGACGTTGCGTACTATTTTCAGTGCAATACAGACACACAGCTGATTGGAGCAAGAAACCAAAGGAAATGCAGTAATTATTAATATAGGAAAGTAATTTCCAGTATGAGTCCGCGATCACTGTGAAGAAAAGCATCTAGGTCGTTTATAAAAATTTCTTTATTTATTATGATGTTTCAGCTACTGCCATCATCTGATGTTAAAAAGATTAGACCTTATAAAAGAAGGTTCCGTATCAATATTAAAAACTATGCCTGATGTTTTTTATACCTGATGCGGTAGTAGCCGAAATATCATAATGCATAAAGAATATTTTAATAAGCTACATAGACGGTTTTATTAGCGAAATGCAATAACTCTGTAACTAGCGGCAAAAGATCGTGTGTACCTTACATCAAAATGCTCATAAGGAATCCGTGAACAACCTATGAAAGTTTGTCGGTGGAGTTCCGGTTCACCTTGCATATGTGGATGTTACATCGTAAATGAATATCTTACTTTGAAATTACAGAAACAGAATTATCCGTATTGTATTGTAGTGAGAGCATGCAGGTTAGAATTAATTTAATACTGCAAGTTATAATGTGAGTAATTTCTGTGAGAACATTATCATTGGATTTTTGTGTAACTGGTCTCTCGTACGAGTAGGTAACCTAACAGCTTACGTGGGCGCCATAACCTCGTCCAGACTGTCTTCCCACACTGCCGTTCATCTGGTGTGGACTAGTGCAATCGACGGAACCAGGAATGAGTTTAGCCGGCAGGAGTTTGAAATAAGAGCCTACTTTCTTAATGAGAGTGTAATTTCGTTGGCTCTCACTTCTCCAATTCTGCAAGTGACCACCTCAGACTCAGACGAATTTTGCTCTTGGTGGTGTACTCCTGTATTACTGTAATAGGTTTTGTCGCTTGTGCCATGTCCATCATCGAAGATTAAATGCCGTAAAGCCAGAAAATTGCGGGGATTTTGATTGTCAGTGTATCTAACTGCTTGCTTCGACTGAAATTCAGGAACTGTTGCAACGTATAGCCATAAAAAGCGACAGTGACGGAAAGCTATAAGGGAGTAGCTGTTTACCTGTGGCTGCAGTCAGGTACTGCAGTAGACGACTTCGTCCGTTCGCCATCCTTCAGGGTGTCGGAGGCAACTGGAACTCATAGACTCGCTTTATACGTAACTGCTGGATATTCCATTCTAGTTACTTGATATCAGAAGGTAGATAAGACTGAGAGCATCATTGAATATTGCGAACTACTTACATTCAGTAATTTTGTTATCTTTTATTGAATGATGACAATACAGAGCATCTCTTTGTGGTAGCTAAAGTGTTCGTGTCAACAGAGGTCGAGCAGTAATCTGAGGGAAATTTGTTTTCTTCAAGATAGCACTTATCCAACACTTCTCTGAGGCCAATAATAGACGTTTGACGATCGCAGTTGAGGCTACCTTGTCAACTGCTTCACTGTTGAATATATTCTTAGAGAATTATAATTAATTTGGTAAAAGAGAGGATGTGGCTTGGCAAGTAATGTGACTACTAAGATAGGTATATTGAACCATATTTAACAAGACACGCAGTTACTGCATTGCTGTTGTTTTTACTTCGTTTTTCATGTTGTTGTAGAGACTTGTTTAATTCTGTTGACTGTGGTACTCCACTAAATTCACAACCTTTTACACTGTTAAGGTGCTAGTGTTCAGTATTTTACAACGTACGATATTTCATATACTCTCCTACCCCTCTGAGCCACTTTCTGACACTGAATATTCTTCAAAGTCAGAGATTTATACCGCGAAACTGTGTGTCCTGAGCTATCGCCATTTGGCAGTCTCGACCACAAAGACTTTGTTTGACCCGATTTTTTTTTTTCCTCCGCGAAAACTAGAGGATGACGCAATACCAGGTTGTGGCCTTAGTGTTGAACAGCGTACACACAGAAACCAACTTGTACGCCAATAATGGACATTCAAGTCTAAACGAGACAGATGGAAAAAAGCAAACTGTCTATTATTTCAAAAGTAATCAGCATAATTGTTAATACTCGTACATCTGTCCCACTGTGGGACAAGACTGTCAGCGCCTTCATGGAAAAACGTTTGCGGTTACCTACGGAACTATGATACAGGTAGTTCCCAGGTGTGCATATTTTCGTGGGAATCAAATCGACGACCACGAATGTCTTTCCTCAGGGCTCCAAAAACATGTAAATTGCGTGGGGAGAGACCGGGACTGTGTGGAGGACGCGTAACGGCTTCCCAGCGAATCTTCTGCAGCGTAGTCGAAACAACAGGCATGCCGTCTCCATGAAAGTCATGATGACCTTTTCCTTTGACTGCAAGGCCCACTACTCGTTGACATTGTGGAATACGGCACCACAATTAGCGCACAGCGGTACATGGACACTTTGCAAAAATTGAAGTCATAAAGCCCAGACGCCTAGGAATATGATAATGCCCGCCCACATGTTTGCAAAGGATGTTTCGACTACGGTACAGAAGCTTCGCTGGGAAGGTCTTACACCTCCTCCATACAGTCCCGACCTCTCACCATATGATTTCCATATTTTAGGAGCCCTGAAGAAAGACATTCATGGGCGTCGATTTGCTTCCCACTGAAGTGTGTACGTAGGAACACTATCACATAACATCCGTTCAAGTTGATCGTTGATTCCTTTACCCAGTTTTTTTTATTACAGAGGACAATCGGCCCTCTGGCCCAATACGCTGAGCTACCGGGCCGGCACCATCTGAGCTACAGAAGCACGATTCGCGAACCGTCGTCACAGCTTTAAATTCTGCCAGGCCCTCGTCTCCTACCTTCCAAACTTCACAGAAGCTTATCTCCCTCGCATAATATGGAAACAATCTCTTCACAATATTTTGTGACTTACTATAAGGTTTGCCCAACGGTGTACAAAATGATGCCAAAAGACAGAATACTGATGTATAGAAGTATCTGACACATAACATATCCCGACCAAGTGTAATCTACCCCCTCCTTCCTTCTTGCAGCTATTGTCCACATTAGTCTTTTATGAAAATTTGAGAGGAGCGAAGATTACAATAAAATTTCTAGTTTACTTGTGCTTTCACTTAGAGTTGGCTCCAGTTCTAATTGTCCGGGGCTCGAGTCCTCCCTCGGGCATAGGTGTGTGTGTTGTCTTTAGCATAAGTTATTTTAACTTAGATTAAGTAGTGTGTAAGCTTAGAGAGCGATGACCTCAGCAGTTTGGTCCCATAAGACCTTATCACAAATTTCCAATTCTTGTCTGGGGGTCTGATTCGTGAAACTGAAAATGTCACATATTAGGTCCTCACGGTTGGATTGATCTAAATAAATTTGAAGATTGTTGTTGCAGGATTTTTTTTTGTTACGTTAATATATGTTGTCACATTTTAGTATATCATACATTCTTTTGGTTATTCACATTAACAAAGCCGAGTCCGCAGCTCGTTGTCGTGCGGTAGCCTTCTCGCTTCCCACGCCCGGATTCCCGGGTTCGATTCCCGGCGGGGTCAGGGATTTTCTCTGCCTCGTGTTGAATGGGTGTTGTGTGATGTCCTTAGGTTAGTTAGGTTTAAGTAGTTCTAAGTTCTAGGGGACTGATGACCATAGATGTTAAGTCCCATAGGGCTCAGAGCCATTTGAACCAAAGCCGAAATTCCCTTGTTCGCTCAAAATACAAAAACACGTCCGATCACGTCAGAGGCATGCTTACTACTGTCTCACTCAGCGGAAATAACAATATTGCAAAGGGTTTACAGTTGTTATCGACAAATTAATTTCTATTAGTTTCTGTTACATTATTACTTTCGATTATTATTTCACAAATTAAAGCAGAAATAAATATAGTAACCAGTACATTATTGCGTAATTGATAGCATAAATTTTAAGTGTGCCAATAGTTCGTAATTTCAAATTTTTCTAAAAAAAACTGTTTATTCAGCACTAGTACTTATCGATTATAATACCCAAAATAAAGTATTTCCTTTTCATAAATTTTAGCCTGAAATGTAACATACAGTGTACAAAATTATATGAAAGTTGTCAGAAAAGCAGCTGAGATAATACTGATCTGTCCAAAATTCGAAAAATAATACTTGTATCGACAACTACTGTTGAGGAAAACTAATACTAGAGGAGGATGTCCCGTTACAAGTTCTCCTGCGATCCTTGCAGAAGGTTCGCAGGAGAGCTTCTGTAAAGTTTGGAAGGTAGAGGACGAGGTCCTGGCAGAATTTAAAACTGTGAGGACGGGTCGCGAGTCGTGCTTGGGTAGCTCAGATGGTAGAGCACTTCCCCGCGAAAGGCAAAGGTCCCGAGGTCAAGTCTCGGTCCGGCACACAGTTATAATCTGCCAAGACGTTTCATATCAGCGCACACTCCACTGCAGAGTGAAAATTTCATTCTGGAAATAGGAACGAACTTGGATGGTTGTACAGCGTATCTTGAGCAACAAACTGAGGGTAGGAACCCATTTCTGGAAACGTCGTCCAACGGCGCTACAGAGCATCTAAGCTATAGGAATTAACACCTGCCGCTAGACCACTTATTCGGCAGCAGACGTAGAGTTATAGCGCTGACGGGCAGCAAGCAGTGTTGTGACAGGCGTGGACGCGTTCGACATCATCTGACATGCCGAGTGCTGTCAGCCTAACTGCTAGAAATTCCGTTTGCGGTCCGTCAGCACAAAAACTCACTTCTGTGCTGCCGAAGTGTTGGCCTAGCGGAGGACTTTAATCCCTGTAGCTCCGACGCTCTGTAGCGCCATTGGATGACGTCTCCAGACATGGGTTCTCATTCTCAGTTAGCTCCTGAAGACACCCTCTACAACCGTCAAACTCTAGCGGCATCGTTTTACTGCATCCTGAATATCTCGAAATACCACAACCCTCGTGATCCAGTAGAGTACAAGAAGAAAGATACATATGCTCAGTAAACTAGGCAGAAAATCAGTAATGCCATACCTCAATGAGGACTTGAAACTTTCAGCTCAGGGCGGGAGCATGTAGAGGAATTCTAGCTCGAGTTTAAAAGAATGCTTGATCATGCTCTGCGTAGACATGTACGCAGTAGAACAGTTATTAATGGGAGGGAACCTCCATGTATACAGTCACTGTAAAGAAACTTCTAAAGAAACATAGTTTACTGCATATTAGGTGTGAAACAAAGCGTAGGGCCACAGACAGAGAGATGCTGAATGAAATATGTTTGGCTGTCAAGAGATCAATGCGTGATGCCTTCAATGACTACCATAGCAGAGTATTGTCAAGTGATCTTTCACAGAACCAAAGGAAATTCTGATCGTATGCAAAGGCTGGTAGTAGTAATAAGTTAGTGTGCAGTCCCTAGTGAATAGGAACTGAAATTGAGGGTAGGAAAGTAAAAGCTGAAATGCTTAACACCGTTTTGAAATGTCCCTTTGCAAAGGGAAAGCCAGGGGACTTGTTCCAGTTTAATCCTCGTAGCACTGAAAAGATGAATGAACCAAGTATTATTGTCAGTGGTGTTGAGAAACAGATGAAATCAAAAAAACTGAACAAAGCTCCAGGACCCATTGGAATCCCTGTCAGATTTTATACTGAATTTAGGGCTGAGTTATCCTGTCTTCTAACTATACCATAGATTCCTTAATCAAAAAACTGTTTCCAGTATAAGGACAAAAACCACAGGTCACACCCGTCTATAAGAAGGTTAGTAGAAATGATCCTCAAAACTACCGTCCAATATCCTTGACATCGATTAGTTGTAGAATCTTAGAACATATTATCAACTCAAACGTAATGAGGTATCTTGAACAGAATGACCTCCTCAATGCCAACCAATATGGATTTCGGAAACGTCGACGATGTGAAACTCAACTCGCACTTTGTTCACTTGACATACTGAAACCCTTTAGATCAAGGCAATCAGGTAGACGCTGTATTTCTATTTTCCGCAAAGCATTTGACTCAGTACCCACCTGCGCTTATTGACAAAAGTACGATCGTCGTAACTGCCGTCTGCTTCACGTCTGCTGTGCAGCGAGCTACGTTAATTTAAGTATTGACTGTATTTTTCTTACTTGTCACTTCTTCTTCCGAGTGTTTTTGCTTTTAGGAACCTTTAATTGTCGAGTGCTAGTAAAAGTATTCCATAGATTTCGTGTTTGTTTTGAATACAGTCAGAGAGAGTCCCTTTAGTCAACCGTAGTGTCAGTAGTGCTAGTGTTTGTTTTCAGTACAGTCCAGAGACAGGTAGTGCTATTTTCATTTTTTTCTACAAGAAGTGTCTAGCAACCACAGTTAAGTCAACTATCAGCCGCCTTTAGTGAATTAACAGTCTAGTTAAAAGTTGATTAACTCTCTACAGTAAATTGATTTCTTAGGATGCATAGGATGTGTGACTGCTGTGTACGGACGTAGGAGGAGCTGGCCACTGTTCGCGAACAGCTGAACGTGTTGATGGCCGCAGTCAGCCGTCTTCAGGCTGCTGCGGCAGTGGGGAGTCTGGTGCGTCGCATGGTCCACCCCAGGTGTTACATGCTTCACCCACTGTCCCTGCTTTCGAGACATCTTCACGGGTACCGGGCGCGGTTGGGCCACCCTCTCCCCAAGGGGAGTGGCGGGTTCAGCGGCGTTCGCGGCGCACGAGGCGGAGGGTCAATGTGGACGCTGGCCGTGTGGCATCGCCCGCTCTGCTGTGAGTGGACATGTGGCTGCTCCTTCAGCAAGGTCCGAGCAGGCAAACGGGGGGAGGGGTTTATTAGTTATCGGGAGCTCCAACGTTAGGCGGGTGATGGAGCCCCTTAGGGAAATAGGGGAAAGGTCGGGGAAGAAGGCCAGTGTTCACTCTGTTTGATTGCCGGGGGGTCTCATCCGAGATATGGAGGAGACCCTGCCGGCGGCGATAGAGAGTACTGGGTGCACCCGACTGCAAATTTTTGCTCATGTCGGCAACAATTACTCCTGCCATCTGGGTTCAGAGGTCATCCTCAGTTCGTACAGGCGGTTGGCGGAATTGGTGAAGGCGGAAAGCCTCGCTCGCGGGGTGGAATCTGAGCTAACTATTTGTAGTATCGTTCCCAGAACCGATCGCGGTCCTCTGGTTTGGAGCCGAATAGAAGGCTTTAACCAGAGGCTCAGACGATTCTGCGGAGATCTGGGATGCAAATTTCTCGATCTCCGCTATCGGGTGGAGAAATGTAGGGTCCCCCTGAATAGGTCAGGCATGCACTAAACGCCGTAAGCGGCTAAAAGGGTAGCGGAGTACGTGTGGAGTGCGCATGCGGGTTTTTTAGGTTAGAGAATTCCCTCCCTAGGCTCGACAAGACGCCTCCTGAGACGCGGCAAAATGCAACAGGGAATAACAATATTAATGTGCTAATAGTAAACTGCAGGAGCGTCTATAGAAAGGTCCCAGAACTGCTCTCATTAATAAACGGTCACAATGCCCATATACACTCCTGGAAATTGAAATAAGAACACCGTGAATTCATTGTCCCAGGAAGGGGAAACTTTATTGACACATTCCTGGGGTCAGATACATCACATGATCACACTGACAGAACCACAGGCACATAGACACAGGCAACAGAGCATGCACAATGTCGGCACTAGTACAGTGTATATCCACCTTTCGCAGCAATGCAGGCTGCTATTCTCCCATGGAGACGATCGTAGAGATGCTGGATGTAGTCCTGTGGAACGGCTTGCCATGCCATTTCCACCTGGCGCCTCAGTTGGACCAGCGTTCGTGCTGGACGTGCAGACCGCGTGAGACGACGCTTCATCCAGTCCCAAACATGCTCAATGGGGGACAGATCCGGAGATCTTGCTGGCCAGGGTAGTTGACTTACACCTTCTAGAGCACGTTGGGTGGCACGGGATACATGCGGACGTGCATTGTCCTGTTGGAACAGCAAGTTCCCTTGCCGGTCTACGAATGGTAGAACGATGGGTTCGATGACGGTTTGGATGTACCGTGCACTATTCAGTGTCCCCTCGACGATCACCAGTGGTGTACGGCCAGTGTAGGAGATCGCTCCCCACACCATGATGCCGGGTGTTGGTCCTGTGTGCCTCGGTCGTATGCAGTCCTGATTGTGGCGCTCACCTGCACGGCGCCAAACACGCATACGACCATCATTGGCACCAAGGCAGAAGCGACTCTCATCGCTGAAGACGACACATCTCCATTCGTCCCTCCATTCACGCCTGTCGCGACACCACTGGAGGCGGGCTGCACGATGTTGGGGCGTGAGTGGAAGACGGCCTAACGGTGTGCGGGACCGTAGCCCAGCTTCATGGAGACGGTTGCGAATGGTCCTCGCCGATACCCCAGGAGCAACAGTGTCCCTAATTTGCTGGGAAGTGGCGGTGCGGTCCCCTACGGCACTGCGTAGGATCCTACGGTCTTGGCGTGCATCCGTGCGTCGCTGCGGTCCGGTCCCAGGTCGACGGGCACGTGCACCTTCCGCCGACCACTGGCGACAACATCGATGTACTGTGGAGACCTGACGCCCCACGTGTTGAGCAATTCGGCGGTACGTCCACCCGGCCTCCCGCATGCCCACTATACGCCCTCGCTCAAAGTCCGTCAACTGCACATACGGTTCACGTCCACGCTGTCGCGGCATGCTACCAGTGTTAAAGACTGCGATGGAGCTCCGTATGCCACGGCAAACTGGCTGACACTGACGGCGGCGGTGCACAAATGCTGCGCAGCTAGCGCCATTCGACGGCCAACACCGCGGTTCCTGGTGTGTCCGCTTTGCCGTGCGTGTGATCATTGCTTGTACAGCCCTCTCGCAGTGTCCGGAGCAAGTATGGTGGGTCTGACACACCGGTGTCAATGTGTTCTTTTTTCCATTTCCAGGATTGTAGTACTTGGGACAGAAACTTGGCTGCAACCAGACGTAAACAGTAATGAAATCCTAAACTCAGATTGGAATGTATACCTCAGAGACAGGTTGGACAGTGAAGGGGGAGCCGTATTTATAGCGATAAGAAGTGCAATAGTATCGAAGGAAATTGACGGAGATCCTAAATGTGAAATAATTTGGGTAAAGGTCACGGTTAAAGCAGGCTCAGACATGGTAATTGGATGTCTCTATAGGCCCCGTGGCTCAGCAGCAGTTGTGGCTGAGCACCTGAAGGATAATTTGGAAAATATTTCGAGTACATTTCCCCACCATGTTATAGTTCTAGGTGGAGGAGGGAGGAGGAGGAGATTAGTGTTTAAAGTCCCGTCGACAACGAGGTCATTAGAGACGGAGCGCAAGCTCGGGTGAGGAAAGGATGGGGCAGGAAATCGGCCGTGCCCTTTCACAGGAACCATCCCGGCATTTGCCTGAAGCGATTTAGGGAAATCACGGAAAACCTAAATCAGGATGGCCGGAGACGGGATTGAACCGTCGTCCTCCCGAATGCGAGTCCAGTGTGCTAACAGTTCTGGGTGGAGATTTTAATTTGCCGGATATAGACTGGGAGACTCAAACGTTCATAACGGGTGGCAGGAACAAAGAATCCAGTGAAATTTTTTTAAGTGCTTTATCTGAAAACTACCTTGAGCAGTTAAACAGAGAACCGACTCGTGGCGATAACATATATTCGCCTCCTGGTGACAAACAGACCCGAACTATTTGAAACAGTTAACGCAGAACAGGGAATCAGCGATCATAAAGCGGTTACTGCATCGATGATTTCAGCCGTAAATAGAGATATTAAGAAAGGTAGGAAGATTTTTCTGTTTAGCAAAAGTAACAAAAAGCAGATTACAGAGTACCTGACGGCTCAACACAAAAGTTTTGTCTCAAGTACAGATAGTGTTGAGGATCAGTGGACAAAGTTCAAAACCATCGTACAATATGCGTTAGATGAGTATGTGTCAAGGAAAATCGTAAGAGATGGAAAAGAGCCACCGCGGTACAACAACCGAGTTAGAAAACTTCTGCGGAAGCAAAGGGAACTTCACAGCAAACATAAACATAGCCAAAGCCTTGCAGACAAACAAAAATTACGCGAAGCGAAATGTAGTGTGAGGAGGGCTATGCGAGAGGCGTTCAGTGAATTCGAAAGTAAAGTTCTATGTACTGACTTGGCAGAAAATCCTAAGAAACTTTGGTCTTATGTCAAAGCGGTAGGTGGATCAAAACAAAATGTACAGACACTCTGTGACCAAAACGGTATTGAAAGAGAGGATGACAGACTAAAGGCCGAAATACTAAATGTCTTTTTCCAAAGCTGTTTCACAGAGGAAGACTGCACTGTAGTTCCTTCTCTAGATTGTCGCACAGTTGACAAAATGGTAGATATCGAAATAGACGACAGAGGGATAGAGAAACAATTAAAATCGCTCAAAAGAGGAAAGGCCGCTGGACCTGATGGGATACGAGTTCGATTTTACACAGAGTACGCGAAGGAACTTGCCCCCCTTCTTGCAGCGGTGTACCGTAGGTCTCTAGAAGAGCGTAGCGTTCCAAAGGATTGGAAAAGGGCACAGGTCATCCCCGTTTTCAAGAAGGGACGTCGAACAAATGTTCAGAACTATTGACCTATATCTCTAACGTCGATCAGTTGTAGGATTTTGGAACACGTATTATGTTCGAGTATAATGACTTTTCTGGAGACTAGAAATCTACTGTGTAGGAATCAGCATGGGTTTCGAAAAAGACGGTCGTGTGAAACCCAGTTCGCGCTATTCATCCACGAGACACAGAGGGCCATAGACACGGGCTCCCAGGTAGATGCCGTGTTTCTTGACTTCTGCAAGGCGTTCGATAGAGTTCCCCACAGTCGTTTAATGAACAAAGTAAGAGCATATGGACTACCAGACCAATTGCGTGATTGGATTGAAGAGTTCCTAGATAACAGAACGCAGCATGTCATTATCAATGGAGAGAAGTCTTCCGAAGTAAGAGTGATTTCAGGTGTGCCGCAGGGGAGTGTCGTAGGACCGTTGCTACTCACAATATACATAAATGACCTTGTGGATGACATCCGAAGTTCACTGAGGCTTTTTGCAGATGATGCTGTGGTATATCGAGAGGTTGTAACAATGGAAAATAGTACTGAAATGCAGGAGGATCTGCAGCGAATTGACGCATGGTGCAGGGAATGGAAATTGAATCTCAATGTGGACAAGTGTAATGTGCTGCGAATACATAGAAAGAAAGATCCCTTATCATTTAGCTACAAAATAGCAGGTCAGCAACTGGAAGCAGTTAATGCCATAAATTATCTGGGAGTACGCATTAGGAGTGATTTAAAATGGAATGATTATATAAAGTTGATCGTCGGTAAAGCAGATGCCAGACTGAGATTCATTGGAAGAATCCTAAGGAAATGCAATCCGAAAACAAAGGAAGTAGGTTACAGTACTCCTGTTCGCCCACTGCTTGAATACTGCTCAGCAGTGTTGGATCCGTACCAGGTAGGGTTGATAGAAGAGATAGAGAAGATCCAACGGAGAGCAGCGCGCTTCGTTACATGATCATTTAGCAATCGCGAAAGCGTTACGGAGATGATAGATAAACTCCAGTGGAAGACTCTGCAGGGGAGACGCTCAGTAGCTCGGTACGGGCTTTTGTTAAAGTTTCGAGAACATACCTTCACCGAAGATTCAAGCAGTATATTGCTCCCTCCTACGTATATCTCGCGAAGAGACCATGAGGATAAAAACAGAGAGATTAGAGCCCACACAGAAGCATACCGACAATCCTTCTTTCCACGAACAATACGAGACTGGAATAGAAGGGAGAACCGATAGAGGTACTCAAGGTACCCTCCACCACACACCGTCAGGTGGCTTGCGGAGTATGGATGTAGATGTAGATGTAGAGGTATCAAGTGAAATTACTGACTGGATTGAGGACTTTTTGGTAGGAAGGACGCAGCATGTTATCTTGGATGGAGAGTCATCGTCAGATGCAGAAGTAACTTCGGGAGTGTCCTGAGAAGGTGTGTTGGGACCCTTGATGTCCATATTGTATATTAATGACCTTCCAGGCAATATTGATAGTAAAATCAGGATTTTTGCAAATAACGCAGTCATCTATAATGAAGTACTACCTGAAATAATATTTAGTCAATTTCGATAAGATTTCAAAGTGGTGCTGAGATTGGCAACTTGTTTGAAACCTTCAGAATTGTAAAATTTTGCACTTTTCAAAATGATAAAACGTTGTATCCTATTACTCTAAAATCAATGAGTCACCATTGGAAGCGGCCAACTCATATAAATATCTGGGTGTAACACTTTGTAGGAATATGAAGCTGGACGACCACATACGCTCAGTCGTGGGTAAAGCAGGTGGTAGACTTCGGTTTATTGGTAGAATACTGTGGAAGTGTAATCAGTCTACAAAGGAGATTACTTACAAAGCACTAGTGCGACCGGTTCTCGAATATTGTTCAAGTGTGCGGGACCCGTACCAAATAGGACTAACAGGCGATGTTCAACGTATACAGGGAAGGGCAGCACAAATGGTCACTGGTTTGTTTAATCCGTGGGAGAGTGCCACAGAGATACTGAAGGATCTGAACTGGTAGAGTCTTGAAAACAGACGTAAACTATCCCGAGAAGGCCTATTAATAAAGTTTCCAGAACCAGCTTCAAACGATTACTCTAGGAATAAACCGTATCGCTCACATAGGGATCCTGAGGATGAGATTAGAATAATTACTGCACGCACACAGGCATTTACCGCGCGCTCCATACGTGAATGGGATAGGAAGAAACCCTAATAACTGGTACAATGGAACGTAGCCTCTGCCATGCACTTCACAGTGGTTTGCAGAGTACGGACGTAGATGCAGTTTTGTTAAATATTTTCATGGCCTAGACGCTTACCTCTCAACCTAAATCTTGCTCAATACCTGTTGCTTTCCTATGAAGTTGAACTCGAGAAGTGTTTCTTTTTGTTCTTTTTTGTAAAACGCGGTATGTAGTTTAAATAATTACAGAGCGCGCTTCTGAGGTCCAATTTTACTTAGCAACATGGACTGAGACTATATAGAAGGACTTCAGAATATACTGAGGTAGTATAAGGCACAGTCGTCCACATTCACCTGCGAAAACTAGTAGTCTTAGAACAACGTACTACGTAGTTCTTTCCATTCTTTCTCAAGCTTTTCTGCAGCCATCTTCCTTCATACCGTGAAAACATTAGTAGTGACAGATAAATGGAAAACAGCTGCTGCAAAATGCCACACTCGGAAGTTACAGTAGGTAGGACAGCCCAGTGATCAAAGAGAAGATTAAACACACATTGTCATACTCGTTCAAAACGGATTCTACAAACAGAGGAGGCTATAATGACAAAAATGCATAGGCTATGTACAAATAAAACAAACACAGTAAACAAAATATGTCCAGAAGGCGTTCAACACAATTCCAAAACAAAACACGACACTACGGGACAACAAATTGGAAATTTGTGGTAAGGTGCTACTGGGCTAAACTGCTGAAGTCATCAGTCCCTAGGCTTACATACTACTTAATCTAATTTAAAGTAACTTACGCTAAGGACAACACACACACACACCCATGCCAGAGAGACACACACCCATGCCCGAGGGAGTACTCGAACATCCGCCGGGGGAGCCGCACGAACCGTTACAAGGCGCCCTGGAACGCGCGGGTACGCCGCGCGGCACAGGATGACACATTAGCTTTGTGATTAGGTTCGAGTTCCTAGCAAACAGAACAAAGAAAGTCATTTTTAACGGACAGGTATCTTCAGACATAAAAGTAACTTCATGCGTACTCCAAGGGAGTCTTACAGGAGAATTACTTTTCAAAATATACAGGATGTTACAAAAAGGTACGGCCAAACTTTCAGGAGACATTCCTCACACACAAATAAAGGAAAGATGTTATGTGGACATGTGTCCGGAAACGCTTAATTTCCATGTTAGAGCTCATTTTAGTTTCGTCAGTATGTGCTGTACTTCCTCGATTCACCGCCAGTTGGCCCAATTGATTTCATACGGGATACTCTACCTGTGCTGCTAGAACATGTGCCTTTACAAGTACGACACAATATGTGGTTCATGCACGATGGAGCTCCTGCACATTTCAGTCGAAGTGTTCGTACGCTTCCCAACAACAGATTCGGTGACCGATGGATTGGTAGAGGTGGACCAATTCCATGGCCTCCACGCTCTCCTGACCTCAACCCTCTTGACTTTCATTTATGGGGGCATTTGAATGTGATACAATACGCCATTCTCCAGGGCTGCATCATCGCATCAGGGATTCCATGTGACGGAGGGTGGATGCATGTATCCTCGCTAACGGAGGACATTTTGAACATTTCCTGTAACAAAGTGTTTGAAGTCACGCTGGTACGTCCTGTTGCTGTGTGTTTCCGTTCCATGATCATGTGATTTGAAGAGAAGTAATAAAATGAGCTCTAACATGGAAAGTAAGCGTTTCCGGACACATGTCCACATAACATATTTTCTTTCTTTGTGTGTGAGGAATGTTTCCTGAAAGTTTGGCCGTACCTTTTTGTAACACCCTGTATATAAATTAGGTGGTGGTTAACGTCGGAAGTTCCATGACGCTTTTCGCAGATGATGCTGTTATACACAGACAAGTCACAACGCTAGAAAATTGTAGTGAAATGCAGGAAAGACTGCAGAGGATTGACACTTGGAGCAGGAATTGGCAGTTAAATATAATTAAATGGAAACCCTTAGCTGTCGACAGGTGTTGTTGATATTCATCAATGGGGAGAGCTGAAAATGTGTACCTCGATCGGGACTCGAACCCGGCATCTCCTGCTGCCATGTAACACTACGAATGTAGGTTGTGGACAGTTGTGAATGTGGGTCTCACGGGAGGCGTGCAAGGGATAAGTCCCTGCAGTCGCACTATCCTCTATGCTCAGATGGATGCCGGCACGGTAGCTCAGCGTGTTCGGACAGAGGGTTATCAGTCCTCTGTAATAAAGAAAACTGAGTTAACCGATCAAAGACGAACTTAAACGGATGTCTTACGACGTCCGCCCCGAGCAAAAAAAAAAAAAAAGATGGATAGAGCGTCCACCATGTAAGCAGGAGATCCCGGGTTCGCTTCCCGATCGGGGCATACATTTTCAGCTATCCCCATTGATGTATATCAACAACATCTGTCGACAGCTAAGGGTTTCCATTTAATTATCATTTCATTCTTTCGGGAATAGATACCATCTTCACATAATTGGCAGTCACCTCAGCATAGACAGATGTAATGTATTGGGCATAAATAAATGGAAAACGCAAATTGTTGTATGACCAGCTGAGCCATGCGTTGCTGTGGCTCAGTCTGGTTAAATGAAGAAGAAAGAAGAGTAAGAGCACACGTTTCTGTTATTTATGGGAATTGGATATACGTCCTAATCATCTTCTCTCCCGTGTATCAGTCCATCTCCTCCTCCTCCTCCTCCTACTCCTCTTTGTCAATCTCCTGTTCCCTTCCTTTCACTGTCCATCACCTCTTCCCCCTCTCTCTGTCCATCTTCACCTCCCCCACCCCTCTCCATCTCCTCCTGCCTCTCTCTCTCTCCGCCTCTGTTCATCAGCTCCTCCCCCATCTTCTGCAAGTGGTCGCTTGCTTTATCATAAATATATGTCAAAGCGATGGTAATTGTTATTATCTTAACATGAGAAAAAGTATTATCTTCTCAGCTACACCCTTAATTTTTATATATGAAATTTATTCATGATACTTTTCTTGCCTTTGCCTGCGGTCACTTTCAGAACTCAAATTACTCATCAAATTAACTAATTTAGTATGACTGCATTCTGAATTGCTGGTGTATCCATGTAACTCCACAGTAAAAGAAAAGCAGTGACTGGCTGGAGGAGTATGAATGAGAACAGTGGCGTATTTAAGTTTACAAAACTGATGACAAGTTTTGTTCATGCTTTTATAACTACAATCAAGCAGATAAATCAGGAAAGGAAGGGTGCTTGATTGTCAAAGCATTTATTGGGGTGGAAACTATACAATTCATCCCCTGAATTAATCCCTTTTACAATGCAATCAGACCTCGTTTACGTGAATCCACTGAGAGGCCAAATTCTATTTAAATGGAATCAACTGTGACTAGGTACACCATAAACTATGATTCACGGAGAACAGAGAGCTGCCAATTTCACTTAACAACCCTGCGCTGATGCAGCAATACTTTACTCTTTCACCTTCATTCAAGCAGCAGCAGAAAACGGCACGCTGTGGACGGGGGACAGAGTCTGGCGGCAGCTGTAAAAGTTCTGACTCGTCCACGAAAACTTGCAAACTATATGGACCGGCATTCTGATTATTAGAACGTGATAAATTTCCGTATCAGAGCCCTGAAATCCCGGCAGATTTCAGTGTTAGGTGCACACATTCGCTGGTCTGGCCAACCAATTTGAATCACAGGCATGACAGCGCATACTGGAATTGTCACACATCAGACGGCCAACTCAGGATGAATACGTTCACCCTCGTAACACAAGGTACGTCCGAGATGATATGCAGTTCTACTCTCAGTACAGCTGGAAACTGCCTCTGGCTCTTAGTCCACCACAAGTTGGATGCCGTAAGTCTCACCTACTAGGGAAATACCAGACGTTCTCCACCAGGGAGGACCAGAAGACGAAGAAAAAAAGAATCACGATCATTTTCCACCAAGCCTCTTAGAGGAGCCAGAAGGCGAATTAGCAGCCAAAACCTACTTCCACGTTGTACAAATCAGTCGAACTATCCTCCACTCACTGAATCTCCCCTCTTGACTGTTCTGCTGCCCTGGTAGACAATTTAAGCACGGTACCAGGGTTCCCAAGCTGGGGGAGCAAGTCTGTGCTTTGCATTTCCTGAGGAGAGCCAATCAGCTACTCAAAATCTCTCTTGTCTGGAGCCAATCAGCTACTCAAAATCTCTCTTGTCTGGAGCCAATCAGCTATCAAAATCTCTCTTGTCTGAAGTAAGAAGACTTTAGATCAGGGAGTCGTCATTCTCACCGTAAGCATGGAGATGTTTCAGTGAGCGACTACCTGGATGGGACAACAGTCCCCCATTTACGAAGAGATCTAATCCTTCCAGGCTGGCCAATTTCTGAAAGAAGACTGTTAAGCTTCCTAGTTAGTCATGCCTGTGAATTATATGTTGTTTTTTTGTCGCTCGCTAAAAGAATGTGCTGACTTCCTGGTATCAGGGGAGTTACAGTTTTGCCTCCACTAACCACGTGCACCAGCTGCTCTCACTGTATCGTCCCAGCTTCTAAAATGAGAATGCTTATAATTTTACGACCCTTTCGCCACTTGCACAAAATCCCAGATTGCAGCTGTCTCTCTTAAATGGTTTCCTCCAGCCACTTTCCTCCACGTGGCCACCTTTGCAATGGACTGCTGCCTGTCCCAGGTAAAATATTTTGTGAGCCGATACCCTCCTGCTCTGACACTAAGTAGGAAGAGTATAGTTCACAGAACGCTGCTACTCCAAATCACATGCACCACTGGTCTCTGAACACAATATTTATGACCCACAATCCACTATGACCCTACAGGTACAAGTTCTCCACAGGCTACACATGAAGTTGTATGAACATTCTGCCCACAACTTTCTCATGTAAGAAAGTCATAAACCACACATACCAAGTATATTATTGGGGAACATGGAGATCATGAACTAAAATATGAACATTAATCTGACTGACAGAGTAGTTAGAATGAGAGAGTGGCTTGCTACCTTTCACGTCTTCCCCCCCCCCCCCCCCCACCCTCTGTCTCTCCATCTTCTCCTGCCACTCTCTCCGTCCATTTCCTCCTTTCCACTTTGTATCTCAATTTCCTCTTGCTTCTCTGTCCATCTCCTCTTACCCCTCTCTCTGACCTTGAATCTTGTTGACTGTAGTTGCATATTCAAATTCTGCGTCAGTATTCTAAGCATAAGTCGGTAAGTCATAAATGCAACCTTCCTGGCTGCTAACAATGTTGCACTGTTACAAATCTTATGTATATGTATTTATCGAGTTCACTACAATTATTGGATATATATTTAGATATTAGATGTGGCACTGTAGTGGGTATATAAAAATACGCATGTATTCGAATGCAAGTTGTGTCAGAATTTCAGAGCAATCGGGGTAGAACTTATCAGTAAGAAGATTTAAGATTATGAATGCAGAAACAGTTAGGCTTTTGTTTACGCAGATGAAAATGTTTGTTTCTACAAAATTGTAAGTCTCAAAGCTTCTTGACTGATTCCTTTGAAATTCTGACTCAATATTGCATTGCAATACGACTGTCATTTTATGTACATACTAGAGCTCCATACGATATGTACATACACTGATAGAAAAAGAATCACAGCAACAAGATGGTATTGCTTGACATAAACAAAAGTTGTTAAGCGTGTTTATACATCTGAAAGATGATGTCTGTTCAAATTTCGCGCCAGTCACATAACAGCGGCGCTAGTAGCGCCACTACGAGGATGCAAAACATGTTTGCTTTAAATACACTCTGTAATGGTCGTGAGCGTTAGTTACCGTTGTGATTGGATGCGGTTAGTCGATGTTAGTCAAGGATGCCTCTAAGGCGGCATTATAATCACTTCACGAATTGAAACGAGGTCGTGTAATAGGGCTACGGTTCAAACGGTTCAAATGGCTCTGAGCACTGTGGGACTTAACTTCTGAGGTCATCAGTCCCCTAGAACTTAGAACTACTTAAACCTACCTAACCTAAGGACATCACACACATCCATGCCCGAGGCAGGATTAGAACCTGCGACCGTAGCGGTCGCGCGGTTCCAGACTGTAGTGCCTAGAACCGCTCGGCCACCAAGGCCGGCTAGGGCTACGGGAAGCTGGGTGTTCCTTCTGTGATATTGAAAACAGACTTGGCAGGAATGTAGCCATTGTACATCACTGCTGGCACCGATTGTGACGAGAATTTACTGTCGCAAGAAGACCGGTCTCTGGACGGTCACATGGCACTACCGAGCGGGAAGATCATCGTGTTTGGCGTATGACTCTGAGGCATCGTACTGCATCTGCAGGAGCAATCTGAGCGGCAATTGGCACCACAGTAACACTACGAACTCTTACAAATCGGTTATTTCAAGGACAGCCAACCTGCACCGTGCATTCCACTGACCCCAAACCACCGCCATTTGCAACTTCAGTGGTGTCAAGCGAGAGCTAATTGGGGGGCAGGGTAAGGTCTGTTGTGTTTTCTGATGGAAGTTGATTTTTCCTCGGTGCCAGTGATGTCCATGCGTTGGTTAGGAGGAAGCCAGTTGGGGCCTCCAACCAACATGTTTGCATGCTTGACGCACTGAACATACACGTGGAGTTATGGTCTAGGGTGCGATTTTGTATGACAGCAGGAGCACTCTCGCAGTTATCCCACACACTCTGATTGCAAAATTGTACATCCGTCTCGTGATTTGACCTGTTGTACTCCCATTCATGAATAGCATTCCACAGGGTGTTTTCCAACAGGATAACTCTCGTCCATATAATGATGTTGTAACCCAAAATACTCCACAGAGTATAGACAAGTTGCCTTGTTCTGCTCGATCATCAGATCTGTCTTCAATCGAGCACATATGGGACAACATGCGACAACTACATCGTCATCCACATTTTGTCTGTGCGTCGGAAAATGTTGAGTGTACAGAAAGAACAGCGTGTTAACATCAAATTTTGTTTCAAACTAGGAAAATCTGCAAGTGAAACGTTTGTAATGTTACAACAAGTGTACGGCGATGATTGTTTATCGCGAACACAAGTGTTTGAGTGGTTTAAACGATTTAAAGATGGCCGCGAAGACACCAGTGATGACACTCGCACTGGCAGACCATTGTCAGCAAAAACTGATGCAAACATTGAAAAAATCAGTAAACTTGTTCGACAAGATCGCCGTTTAACAATCAGAGCAGTGTCTCAGTTAACAGGAGTTGACAAGGAAAGTGTTAGGCAGATTCTTCATGAAAGTTTCAACATGAACAAAGTGTGCGAGTGTCATCACTGGTATCTTCGCGGCCATCTTTAAATCGTTTAAACCACTCAAACACTTGTGTTCGCGATAAACAATCATCGCCGTACACTTGTTGTAACATTACAAACGTTTCACTTGCAGATTTTCCTAGTTTGAAACAAAATTTGATGTTAACACGCTGTTCTTTCTGTACACTCAACATTTTCCGACGCACAGACAAAACGTCAACTACTTAAAACAGACGCCACGGGCAGACTGAGTGCAGGAGGCAGATGAAACTCGAGCAGTAGGCGGAGCGAGAGTCACTTGACAGGCCACGCGACTTTCAGCCTTATTGCATTCGTTTTATTGTTTCACCAGTACTAGTCCGGTTTTTTTCTAGCCACACCTCGTATTCTTTAGTCTTAGCAAATATCAGTGCTTGCAAAGAAAGGCGATGTTCGTTTGTATTTGGATCTTTGTCAAATTATAAAAACAACCTGCACTGAGGTGACAGAGGTCGAGGGATACCTCCTAATATCGTGTCGGACCTCATTTTGCCCGCAGTACTGCAACAACTTGACGTGGCATGAATTCGAAAAGTTGTTGGAAGTCCCCTGCATGTTATTGAACCATGCTGCCTTTATAGCCGTTCACAATTGCGAAAGTGTAGCTGGTACAGGATACTGTGCAAGAAATGACCTCTCGATTATGTCCCATAAATTTTCGATGGGATTCATTTCTAGGTACCTGTGTGGCCACACCATTCGCTCGAAATGTCCACAACGTTCTTCAAACCAATCGCGAGCAGTTGTGACCCGGTGACAATTTTATCATTGTTTGGGAACATGACGTCAATGAATGGCTGCAATTGGTCTCTCAGTAGCCGAACATAACCATTTCCAGTCAATGATCGGTTCAGCCGGACCAGAGGACACAATCCATTCCATATAAACACAGCCCACAGTATTATTGAGCCACCACCAGCTTGCACAGTGCCTTGTTGATGACTTGGATCTATGGCTTCGTGGGGTCTGCGCCACACTCGAACCTTATCATAAGCTCTTACCAATTTAAATCACGACTCATCTGACCGGGTCACGGTGAGACGCTGCATGCAAAGTCGTGCTGTTAGCAAAGGCACTCGAGTAGCTCGTTTGCTGCCATAGCCAGATTTCGCTGCACTGACCTAACGATTACGTTCGTCGTTACGTCGAACTTTAGTCTCCGCGGATATTTCATGAAGTGTTACTTGTCTGTTAGCACGGACAACGCCACGCAAACGCCGCTGCTATCAGTCATTAAGTCAAGGCCACTGCGTTGTCTGTGGTGAGAAATAATGCCTGAAATTTGGTATTCTCGGCACATTCGTGAGACCTTTGACCTCGTAATACTGAATTCCCTAACGATTTCCGAAATGGAATATTCCATGCTCCTAGCTCCAACAACCACTTTGCGCTCAGAGTCTGTTAATTCTCGCCGTGCTGCCACAGTCACGTCGGAAACCGTTTCACAAATGTGTGTGAAATCTTATGGGACTTAACTGCTAAGGTCATCAGTCCCTAAGCTTACACACTGCTTATCCTAAATTATCCTAAGGACGAACACACACACCCATGCCCGGGGGAGGACTCGAACCTCTGCCGGGACCAGCCGCACAGTCCATGACTGCAGCGCCTTAAGACCGCTCGGCTAATAACGCGCGGCGGAAACCGTTTCACAAGAACCCCTTGAGTAAAAACGTCTGTTCCGCCAATGCACTGTCATTTTATATCTTGTGCAGGCTATATTACGCCCATATGTATATGTGCATATTGCTATCCCACGACTCTTGTCACCTCAGTTTATATTAGTCTTGAATTAAAACACGTATTTAAAAAGTTAAATAATGTTTCACCGTATCACGTTCGTTATAATATAAATAATGATCCTCTTTTGGTGCTTGTCATATTCTGTACTGAATAGTTACACACTTCTTTCAAACGTAGGGAGGGCAACAATTTTTTTACAGAGTGCCACTGCAGTTTTAATTAGCGCAGAGAGGCTTCGAACTGTTGTTTACAAGTAGTTTTCCCTTCCTACACATGTACTGAATGACAAAATCAGCAGTATCTATTTGATAAGCATTTCACAAGTCATAATCGCCTATTGGACACGCATGGTGAAATTGAGCGACTGCCACTTATACAGTCATTTAATAAACCGAGTACGAAAATCAATTCCGAAGCAATTACTTGTAATACCACAAGAAACCAATAGGCAGACTTAAGAGCCAGTAATATAAAATAAATAGCTGCTACGGTTCATTTTGTTGTTGTCTTCATTGTGAAGACTGGTTTGATGCAGCTTGTCATTACTGTCAAAATTTTATGGCTGCGAGGAAAGGAGAGAAACTCTAAGACAGTGCACAAAGCATGGTGCTAGACGAGCATCAGGCAGGCAGCCAGCGCTGCTTATGACGTAAGTCTTGTTGACAGCCGCTGTGTAGACGGCGTGCTGCAGTGGCTGGTGAGGACAACACCCTCGCTTGCCCATGCGACTAGCAGACGGGTGGATACAACCAGGATTGTCGAGAACATTCGGTAATTTGAAAGATTTTTCGGAAAGGTAAAGGGAAAGCAACACTGCGAGGGAAACTCATCCACAAAGTCCCTGAAAAATTAGTATACATGGTTATTACAAATGATTGAAGCGATTTCACAGCTCTACAATAACTTTATTATTTGAGATATTTTCAAAATGCTTTGCACACACGTACAAAAACTCAAAAAGTTTTTTTAAGCATTCACAAATGTTCGATATGTGCCCCTTTAGTGGTTCGGCAGACATCAAGCCGGTAATCAAGTTCCTCCCACACTCGACGCAGCATGTCCCCATCAATGAGTTCGAAAGCATCCTTGATGCGAACTCGCAGTTCTGGCACGTTTCTTGGTAGAGGAGGTTTAAACACTGAATCTTCCACATAACCCCACAGAAAGAAATCACATGGGGTTAAGTCGGGAGAGCGTGGAGGCCATGACATGAATTGCTGATCATGATCTCCACCACGAACGATCCATCGGTTTTCCAATCTCCTGTTTAAGAAATGCCGAACATCATGATGGAAGTGCGGTGGAGCACCATCCTGTTGAAAGATGGAAGTCGGCGCTGTCGGTCTCCAGTTGTGGCATGAGCCAATTTTCCGCGGGCTACGCGTGAAACTTGCCCGCACGCGTTCAACCGTTTCTTCGCTCACTGCAGGCCGACCCGTTGATTTCCCCTGACAGAGGCATCCAGAAGCTTTATACTGCGCATACCATCGCCGAATGGAGTTAGCAGTTGGTGGATCTTTGTTGAACTTCGTCCTGAAGTGTCGTTGCACTGTTATGACTGACTGATGTGAGTACATTTCAAGCACGACATAACGCTTTCTCGGCTCCTGTCGCTATTTTGTCTCACTGCGCTCTCGAGCGCTCTGACGGCAGAAACCTGAAGTGCGGCTTCAGCCGAACAAAACTTTATGAGTTTTTCTACGCGTCTGTAGTGTGTCGTGACCATATGTCAATGAATGGAGCTACAGTGAATTTATGAAATCGCTTCAATCATTTGTAATAGCCCTGTATAAGCGACGGCACACAGGGCCAGATCAGTCGGTGCCATAAGGGGAGCAGTGAACGGTGGAGAGTAACCAGCAACCAAGAAGCAGTACCACAGCCCAGTCGTCGAATGTAGTCGCTGTAGAGTGACACTTCGATGCTGATGCAGTAACAACTACGAGAAGTCGAAGGAGGGTAACTGAATTTCCGATAAGTATCCAGCATTAGTTTGATACTTTCTGTGTGTCAGAATATAAAGAGGAACAGGCGCTGTCTCGAACCTCCCTCCCATAGAGGTTAAAGTATTTGATTGTGTATCGTAGTAACGAGCTACAAGCAGAGTGTTCACTTCTGACAGCGAGAGTTAAAAGTCAGGAATAGGAAGTTGGTAAAAAAGGACTAACACATAGAGAACTAGGACGTATTCACTGATTTAGAAAGATATAAAGCTACTGTAAGACACCCTTCCGAATAATATTGAACTGTTGAGAATAAATTGTTCTTAAACTGAGTCTACAAGGCCAACAACTTCTTCTCTCCATTCGAAAATAATCTGCGCTAGTCGTTGGAAAAAACGTGCAGAGAGACTGTCACCACGGTGCAGGGACACAGCTTCAAGGTTGTAGCCCTACTTGCACTGCGTCATCTAAGCTCATTTGTTCACCCCGGCATCATACAACTGTCTGAATCCTGTTGCTTGCTAGCTCTTTTTTCCAACTTATATATCCTATTTGCTCATGATGCAATTGATTTCCCTGGATATCGTCTGGCCTGAAATAACCTGCAACCGTAAAAATCAATAGTGCGCTTGTCTGAATAGCTTGTAGTTTTCTTCAAAGATTTCGTTCACTACATCCCAATTGTTAGCCCCACCAGGAGACATTTAATTTCGCCTTTGCTACCCCCATAATTTTAGATTCCATGTATGTAACAGCAGTGGTTTATCTTCCATCCGGACTACTTCGAATGGCACATTGATATTCTGAATTTCAATTTCCTTACAGTCCATTCTCCGGAACTGACCCTCTTCTTTCATAGAAAATAGTGCGCTTTCCTCTTGTTGCTTTGCGTGGCAATATCACAGGAAAGGCCTACACTGATATTTTAAGCACCTTCTTGCTTCCCACTGTTGAAGAGCAATTCGGAGATGCCGATTGCATCTTTCAACACGATCGAGTACCTGTTCATAATGCACGGCCTGTGGCGGAGTGGTTGCACTACAGTAACATCCCTGTTATGCACTGGCCTTCACAGAGTCCTGACCTGAATCCTATAGAACACCTTTGGGATGTTTCGGAACTTCGTGCCAGGCCTCACCGACCGACATCGATACCTCTCCTCAGCGCAGCACTCCGTGAAGAATGGGCTGCCATTCCCCAAGAAACCTTCCAGCACGTGACTGTGAGAGTGGAAGCTGTCATCAAGGCTAAGGGTGGGCCAACACCATATTGAATTCCAGTATTACTGATGGAGGGCCCCACGAACTAGTAAGTCATTTTCAGCCAGGTGTCCGGATACTTTTGATCACACAGAGTACCTCCAAGCTGGTGACAGAAACTGTGCTAGGACGCGACTAGCTCTCCATGCAGTGCTGTCCTGTACAAGTCTCTTCATCTCCGTCCAACTACTGTGACCGAAATCTATTTGAACCTGCTTAATGTGTTCAATCCTTCGTGTCTCTCTACGATTTTTATCCCTCCCCCTTCCCTCACACTTCCCTTCACCACCATACAGATGATTTCTCGATGCCTCAGGATGTGTCCTGTCAACAAATCACCTCTTTTACTCAGGTTTCTTAGCCGTCCCAAGTGGAAGATGTAGTTTAGTGGCTCTCCGCAATTTTTGGCATTTTTACTGCGATAAACAGACGTTGCAGAGTCCTTCAATGTAGAAGGCGTCATGAATTCAGCTAAGTAAAAAATTAGTGTAAGACGCATGTTCATTTCCATATAGACGCCGACTTTCAAATTTTCATTTGCGTGAGATTTCGTGCGCCCATTCGGAATTCTGGATTCTCATATTTTACTATTCGCATTGTTTTCCCATAGTATTTACTGTAGTGTCAGTACTCATGAGTACGGTGATACGTTGTGTATTTTCGAACATTTGCGATTGCCGTGAAAAACTCATACGTCATCATCAACTATGAAAATAAAATGTGGTTTGTAGAAACTTTCGGCAACAGCAGCCTCGTTCAAAAACGATTGTTCACTAATTTCGTTGTATAATTACGTGAAAAATGAGCACATGTTGAGAATTTTCGGACGACTGCCAAAGTATGTTTATGAGAATTTTCGTACGTTACGAGTGTTGCGCATAATCTATTTTGCAGCAAATCAGTATTTCTGATTTAGTTACTGTTGCACACATTACAACTAGCATATCGTGTTACATTTAGTTTCCCTTTCCGACCGGAATGTGTGTAATCTCCACTTATTGTAAGTTAACACTATTTTTCATGTTTGTCAGCGAGTACAAGCTCAAACAAAGTTTCAGGTAATTAATAACTTTTATCTCAAAATTTTCTGTTTGCTCGTTTTGTGTAGTAATTGCTTCAGTCCTTAAAGATGCTGTTAGATAGAAAGTTTTCTAACAGACAGGGAGCAGTATGTCGTCGTGAATGGGGTGACTTCAACATAAATAAGCGTGACTTCAGGTGTGCCCCAGGCCAGCGTAATAGGTCAGCTGCTTTTTACGATTTACATAAACGATATGGTTGATGGTACTGACAGATGCATTAGACTGTTTGCCGATAATGCTGTAGTCTACGGGAAAGTAGTATCACACGAAAATTGTGAACAAATCAATGAGGATCTGCAGAAAATAGATGCATGGTGTAATGACTGGCAGTTATCCCTCGATATTAGCAAGTGGCCCCTACTCGGGGAAGTTCGGCCGCCAAGTGCAGGTCTTATTTCAGTCGACGCCACATTGGGCGACTTGCGCGCCAGTGATGAGGATGAAATGATGATTGTTCGTTATTCATCGTTCTGTTTGGTCGTTGCGGACGTCGCAAGACATCCTGTTCAACTTCGGTGGTTGATCCTTCCACTCAGTTTTTTTATTACAGAAGCCAACCGGCTCTCTGACCGAACACGCTGAGCTACCGTGCCGGCGTCACCTAGCTAAGCAGGCGGACAAGGCGAACTCTATATTGCGGTTTATTGGTAGAATCCTGAAGTGATGCAGTCCTGCAAACAAAGCAAATTGCTTACATTACGTTAGTTCGTCCAGTCTTAGTGTATTGTTCGTCTGTATGGGACCCTTACCAGTTGGGTCTGATTCAAGAGATTGAGAGGGTCCAAAGAAGAACGGCAAGATTCGTGACTGGTACATGTAGCCATCGCGAGAGCGTTACAAACTTCATAGAAAGTTTGAAGTGGGACACACTTGCCGATAGACGACATGCTAAACGGAAGGGGCTGCTCACTAAATTCCGAAATCCCATCTTCGCCGAGGATGTAGAGAATACGTTATTACCACCAACTTTCGAACATTTAGCTCTGGAGAGGAGCATTTAGAAGAACTGTGACTCTTGTTTGGAAGAGTAGTTAACTTTGAATTTGGTAGATACATACCTAGTAGAAAAGTTCATACTCGGAGGGACTCTCCATGGTATGCAGTCATCGTAAAGAAACTTCTACAGAAAAAGAAACTACTGCATAATAGGAATAAAGCAGCACATGGCTATAGATGTGGAAAAACTGAATGAAACATATTCGGTTGCCAAGAGGGCAATGCGTGAAGTCTACAACGACTACCTTGCTAGAATATTAGCGAAGGACCTCTTACATAATCCAAAGAAATTCTGGTCACATGTAAAGGCTATTAATGGTGCCAAAGTTAGTGTCCAGACTATCATGAACGAGACAGGAACTGAAACTAATGGTGGGAAAGCAAAAGCAGATGCGCTAAATTTGGTTCTCAAACGTTCCTTTACGAGTGAAACTCCACGAGTATTGCTCCAGTTAAATCGTCGCCATGTTGTGTTGTGTTGTGAACTGAGAAATCTTCTCTGCTGTCGGACATGAAATGATGAGTATACGACTAGTGAGAAAATGGTTCAAATGGCTCTGAGCACTATGGGACTCAACTGCTGAGGTCATTAGTCCCCTAGAACTTAGAACTAGTTAAACCTAACTAACCTAAGGACATCACAAACATCCATGCCCGAGGCAGGATTCGAACCTGCGACCGTAGCGGTCTTGCGGTTCCAGACTGCAGCGCCTTTAACCGCACGGCCACTTCGGCCGGCTGACTAGTGAGACTGCCCCGCATTAGGAGCCAACAATTACTTGATATCAATAATTAAATGAAATCAAACACAAAGGGTACGAAATTAAGGGGTTCATGTATGAATGTGAAAACTGCTTAGACAATAAAAACATAGAAGAAATGTATTTCAAGGCTGTTTACACAAACCAAAACAAAATTACAAATCTCAGGGCCGATTTGACTGGACATGGGCACGGCTCAGTTATTAAAGGGAATGAGGGGAGGACAATCTTCTCGCCATTATTCGTGATCATTCGTCGTGTAGTGCTGTGGCTGGCAGGCGCTGCGTTGGTACGGCTCGTCGCCTTGGAGCTGTGTTGCCCTCGTCAGCAATCGCGGCTCATCCATCTCTCAGCTCAACTTCTCTTAGAAATTTTCTTACTTTCGGCGTTGTCATCGGTGAACAAAATTCTCAGTGCAGCCCAATGACAGATGCCGTTTTATGGCCACGCCTCTCTGTGCAGGGTGGAAATTCCTATCTGTTACCTGTTAGGATGAATGGGCATAGGCAGAGGGTGTATACTGGCAACATACACCATCCTGTTGCAGAGCATGCTTTACACCATGACAGTCATGACCTCAGTGCCTGCTTCACTACACATGCCACCTGGGTTCTTCTCCCAAACGCCAATTTCTCAGAACTCTTAAGGTGGGGACTAGCACTACAATATGTCCTTGGTTCTTGCCACCCCACCTGGTATTAATTTACATTAATTTCTTCCATCTCAGCAGTTTTTCACAGTGTCTACTCCTTTCTTCATTTCATTTTAGCCTTCTACTTCTTTCATTTCCAGACCTGTTTATTTTCCGCTGTACCCATCCCACCTCTGTTACATACAATGCATTTAGGTTTTCACTCTTATTAACTCATGCATAATGTTTTAGCAGAAATCTCTGGACCCTGCAAGTATAAGCTCAAATGTGCTTTTTTTTGTGGTTGCAGTATTTCAGTCTTGTGTTGGTGATAGTGTTTGTTTTGCCATGTAGTGGTCTAAGTGTAAAGTGGTGAAACTTATTGAACTATAAGAACAGGAGACCATACTGTGAAATGTAACAAATTCATCCCTGTATCGGGTTTCTCATGTTGTGGAATGCACCCTTGAAGAAGTTGAGAAGAAATTTCATTCACTGAGATCTCAATATTTGACAGAAAAAAGTAAAATGAAAAGAGCAAGAAAAATGGTGCTGGTGCCAAGGGTATTTACATTTCTAACTGCCAGCATTTTAGTTTATTCAGTTCTCTGTCAACAACGAGTGAACGAGTTGCACACACAACCTCACTAAGCCTGCTGAGTTAATAACAATTTTGATATGTTTCTTAAGATTATATTTATATACATGCTTAGATGCAAATGAAAATTCTCTTAATTATACAGAGAGTACACTTTCAACCATCCTAATATAATGCAAATCTTTCTGGTTCATTGTAAAAGGTTACATTAAAGTTCAGTTACAGTACGGCCCAGGCATGTAACTGCAATAACTAACAATACTGATATCGCCATGACAGTGGATGACTGGAAAAGTGAGCAAATTCTCTACAGATAAATGTGCCAGGATTTTCTCCTCTTTGCTTATATCAAAGAAGTCCAGGAAACACGACACCTACATCCCTCCAAGTTCCACTGATAACATTACCGCAGTCATCCATTAAACCAAACACACGAACCGAACAGCAGGCCTATGCAGAATAATTTTTTCTTACAAAGTTATTCAAATAAGCATAGCTTAGTGTAATCCGTCTAGTTGTATCATGCTTCAGTCACACTGGTTTTCAAGAACACTAAATACACTGCTCATTATTCCAAAAATGTTTTCAATTACCCTTCTAACTCTTGAATGTCTGCAATTAAAAGCTCTTTCAATTGAACCTTTACTGCATCTTGTCTCAATTGGTTTCATAATATGCTGTGACATAGCAAATGCTTCATAAGAAACTATTACAAAGAGCATGTCTACATCACTTTCTGGTAAAGGTAATTTAAGTGGTAACTGCCATGTATTTTGCTCAACAGCAGCGTATAAGTTTGTGCCCAATAGTACACCTGCATCATACATCCTTGCACATGTGCCTCCACACATAAGGAAATCTATTCAAAGCATGAGCACAATACTCAAAGATCCTTTATAATTGTAGTATAAACTATCATGTTTTACTGGGGCTTGGAGAAGAGTACACTTCCCATCAAGTATGCTGATGCAATTCAATCAATTTGGTACCTAAAAGGTAGTACATTGTTGTTAAATTATTAAACAAGTAAAAAGAATTCAAAACTATTCATTTCTTTAGTTCATTTTGTCACCATACAATAAAACACTGTAGCTGCTTAAACAAATATAAAAAATATAAGCCACTATGTGTACATTTTTCCCCTCCTTTTTTAGACTCTGCATGACTTGCCCCAAACTGGCCTTGATGAGGATGTACGTGGGAATAGGGAGCCCGAAAAATCCATAGATAGTGTAGAGTTAGTAACTGCTGCTGTAACAGGCTCATCCACAAATTCTACACAAAGTGCAGCACCTGTTCACAAGAAACATCAGAACAAATGTTCTCCACCAAATTCAAAATGTTCTGCCCATCAAAAAACAATTCAACCACTCATACAATGAGTTCAAATAAACAATGAATAAGAGTAGGGGTGAGAATGTGTGTTTTGAGAGTAAGTAGGTGAATCATTAAAAAAGATTTAAGACAGAAAAACTAATTCTTTGGTTCGCCACAGCATCTCAACCATATTTTATTGTGGTAAGTTTCTTCCACTGTTTCTATATGGATTCATAAGTAATGCTGGTTCACAACAAACAGTTCAATGTTCTGCTTCTCAAGGGTATGCTGCAAATAAATCAAGAAGATGATAACCAACTTATAAATTTATTTCCTCAAAAATTTACTTTATTTTAGGTACCATATGAAAGCACATGTGTTAAAGATAAGTTACTGCTTTGGTTAATGTAAATAACTGTGGATAAAGCATTTTATAAACAGTTTCTTGTCAATGTACAACTGTGGCTATCACTTGCCGCTAAGAGCAATTGCTAGCAGTTCATCAGCTGATACTGCTTTTTTATGTTTCCTGCTTTTTGTAATATTTGGTCCTACAAGGTTTAATAGTAAATCATCAAAATCACTTGCTGTCTTTCATACAAAATTCTTGTACCCACTTTGGAGACTTACATCTCACATCAATGAGTTACAGCCTCCTTCCAGATGGCTTCTAGCTAGGAAGCTTCTAATCCACCATCTATGTCTTTTCTGCCTGTTTTTTTTTATTTTTTTTTTTTTAAACCAGTTCATACACTCCTGGAAATTGAAATAAGAACACCGTGAATTCATTGTCCCAGGAAGGGGAAACTTTATTGACACATTCCTGGGGTCAGATACATCACATGATCACACTGACAGAACCACAGGCACATAGACACAGGCAACAGAGCATGCACAATGTCGGCACTAGTACAGTGTATATCCACCTTTCGCAGCAATGCAGGCTGCTATTCTCCCATGGAGACGATCGTAGAGATGCTGGATGTAGTCCTGTGGAACGGCTTGCCATGCCATTTCCACCTGGCGCCTCAGTTGGACCAGCGTTCATGCTGGACGAGCAGACCGCGTGAGACGACGCTTCATCCAGTCCCAAACATGCTCAATGGGGGACAGATCCGGAGATCTTGCTGGCCAGGGTAGTTGACTTACACCTTCTAGAGCACGTTGGGTGGCACGGGATACATGCGGACGTGCATTGTCCTGTTGGAACAGCAAGTTCCCTTGCCGGTCTAGGAATGGTAGAACGATGGGTTCGATGACGGTTTGGATGTACCGTGCACTATTCAGTGTCCCCTCGACAATCACCAGTGGTGTACGGCCAGTGTAGGAGATCGCTCCCCACACCATGATGCCGGGTGTTGGCCCTGTGTGCCTCGGTCGTATGCAGTGCTGATTGTGGCGCTCACCTGCACGGTGCCAAACACGCATACGACCATCATTGGCACCAAGGCAGAAGCGACTCTCATCGCTGAAGACGACACGTCTCCATTCGTCCCTCCATTCACGCCTGTCGCGACACCACTGGAGGCGGGCTGCACAATGTTGGGGCGTGAGCGGAAGACGGCCTAACGGTGTGTGGGACCGTAGCCCAGCTTCATGGAGACGGTTGAGAATGGTCCTCGCCGATAGCCCAGGAACAACAGTGTCCCTAATTTGCTGGGAAGTGGCGGTGCGGTCCCCTACGGCACTGCGTAGGATCCTACGGTCTTGGCGTGCATCCGTGCGTCGCTGCGGTCCGGTCCCAGGTCGACGGGCACGTGCACCTTCCGCCGACCACTGGCGACAACATCAATGTACTGTGGTGACCTCACGCCCCACGTGTTGAGCAATTGGGCGGTACGTCCACCCGGCCTCCCGCATGCCCACTATACACCCTCGCTCAAAGTCCGTCAACTGCACATACGGTTCACGTCCACGCTGTCGCGGCATGCTACCAGTGTTAAAGACTGCGATGGAGCTCCGTATGCCATGGCAAACTGGCTGACACTGATGGCGGCGGTGCACAAATGCTGCGCAGCTAGCGCCATTCGACGGCCAACACCGCGGTTCCTGGTGTGTCCGCTGTGCCGTGCATGTGATCATTGCTTGTACAGCCCTCTCGCAGTGTCCGGAGCAAGTATGGTGGGTCTGACACACCGGTGTCAATGTGTTCTTTTTTCCATTTCCAGGAGTGTAGTATGAGCATGCCATTACCACAAAAGCAAATTACCTGACCTGTCCATATTCTATCAAAATTGACAAATCACTAAGAAACACGGTATCTGATTCACTATACAAACTCCAGACCTCTATAAAATGTTGTAGATGTTACAGGTAACTTGAAACAGTAGACAAAATGGCAACATATGCTGGAACTTGTCAGAATGGAAATATAGCTTAAGCAACATTTTTCGTTACTGGATTGACTGTGAAAACTTACTCATGGAATTGAAACTGATTAAAATCTGTGGGCGCATTTAAGTGGTTACAGTAGGTTAATTTTGTAGCCCGATAGGGAGAACAAATACTTGTCAATTGGTAACTGTGTTTGCTTATAATTATGGCTCGCATCTCGAGCCTGATATACAAAGATTGCTCATGCTAAAACAACCTGAAAGCTCCAAAATGAACTGAAATAACTGCAGTAGAAGGACTGGGATAGGAATGTGGGAAACTTAGGCAGGCTGAAGATGAACATATATTGGATGAGCTCAAAATTTGTTTTAATAAAATCATTTTGATTAGATTAATATTAACCCAAACACTATTAGCAACAAATTAGCTGTTTTAAAATTGTGTACGTGACTGGAACAGTAACTGTAGGATGAAATCTTCTGTAGAAATGATGGACAGCCAATCAGTTGCAAAATGGAAGGTTTATTAAAATTTCTTTACTGTGGTTTCAACATCTTCTTCAGAAGGAAATGTTGACAACTGGATGACATTTTGTGGCAGAGGTATGTTGAAATATACCTGAAAGGTGTCAGCAAACATGAAAATCACCTCCATAATTACTAAAACATGCAGAACATAGTTGTCATTTGGTATTTCCTCACCAATGTATAGCTAGTGAAATAAGCAAAATCTCGGTTTCTTAGTGACAAGTACAATAGCAGCCTTTCTTATGCTAATCTATAGGGGGGCTAAGCAGTGTTGAGAGCTATGGAGATCATTGGTTCTAAGGGGGCTAAGAGTATTTATGTTTCTGTCCAGTGTCATTTTTTACTGTCACCATGGAAGTCTTTACACTATTCCTTATTTAAAATTCTAATATAAAAGCAAACATTCTACTTATTTTGTCAAGAAGATGACTGTTGAGTGATTTCAAGCTAGGAGGTAATTCCAAATATTAAACAAGATAAACCACAGGAAAGGAAATTCATTTGTATTACACACTCTACCTATATCATTACAAGTACTGTAATACAAACTTTATTTTTTCAAGATATGAAAAGTTAATTAAGAATAACAGGTGTATTATTGCAGAATGAATACAACAAACATGTTAATTTCTAAGAGGGATCATATTATTCTAGCAATTCTGCTCGTTCTTTGTAATTGCCTGTGTTGAGAAACTCTGTAACCCATCTGGTGCAATCTCATCTTCCTCTTCACTTCCCTCTGCTTCCATAATTTTATCCTTAATGTGTCAAGTCCACTGCATGGAACCAAACCCAATAAAATGACCCAGGTTACTCCTTCTAAGGTCAATCGCATTTCTAATTCAAGAATTGTAAAACGTTATTTCACCTGTTCAAAACAATGTTCAATTATATCACATTCCTCAGTAACGCATTTGTTGTGAGCTGTTTGTTCTGCAGTTAGGCTTAATCTGTATCACTTCAGGCATGGGGCTTTCCTTCATAGTCTAGGATGTTATTGAATTAAGCATATGTTAAAATTCAGTAGTAAGTAAGAAACACATACTTTTTTGTTTTCACCAAAAAAATTCCAAGGCCTCAAAAGATGACACTGCGAACACCATTTTGAAGTTGTGAATTTCAGAAAAATTTATAAAATACTGTAGCTCTGTAACAGTTCTAGATATTTCCTTAGAGTTTCTTTTTTATTTGACAGCTAATTGTTTACGATTACAATTGTATCCTCCATTTGGACATATCTGTCAAAGTTCTTTTACTGTTGCCTTTCAAATTTTTTTTTATAATTTACACAAAAAAATTTTGTTTTAAAAAATGCCAATCCAGAAAAGTTAGAGTTTTTTTCTGTTGATCAGTACCATGTAGTACTATATTCTCAGCAAAGGAGAGCTTCCTCTTTCAAGTTGGTCAAGTATTATTTTAAAAAATCATTATTTCTAACGTTCAAGGGTAATGTACACTATGTGATTAAAAGTATCTGGATACCTGGCTGACAATGACTTACAAGTTCGTGGCGCCCTCCATCGGTAATGCAGGAATTCAATATGGTGTTGGCCCACCATTAGCCTTGATGAATGTTCCACTTTCACAGGCATATGTTCAAACAGCTGGTGGAAGGTTTCTTGGGGAATGGCAGCCCATTCTTCACGGAGTGCTGCACTGAGGAGAGGTATCGATGTCGGTCAGTGAGGCCTGGCACAAATTTGATGTTCCAAAACATCCCAAAGGTGTTCTGTAGGATTCAGGTCATGACCCTGTGCAGGCCAGTAGATTAAAGGGATGTTATTGTTGTCTAACCACTCTGTCACAGGCTGTGCATTATGAACAGGTGCTCGATAGTGTTGAAAGATGCAATCGACGCCCCAAATTGCTCTTCAACAGTGCGAAGCAAGAAGGTGCTTAAACCATCAATGTAGGCCTATGCAGTGATAGTGCCATGCAAAACAACAAAGGGTGCAAGCCCTGTCCACTAAAACCATGACCACACCATAACACCACCACCTCTGAATTTTACTGTTAGCACTACATATGCTGGGAGATGATGTTCACCAGGCATTCACCATACCCACACCCTGCCATCGGATCGCCACATAGTGTACCATAATTCATCATGCCACTCAATGTTTTTCCACCATTCAATTGTCCAATGTTTATGCTCCTCACACCAAGCGAGGTATTGTTTGGCATTTACCAGTGTGATGTGAGGGTTATGAGCAGCTGCTTAACCATGAAATCCAAGTTATCTCACCTCATGCCTAACTGTCATAGTACTTGCAGTGGATCCTGATGCAGTTTAGAATTCCTGTGTGGTGGTCTGGATAGATGTCTGCCTATTACACATTACGATCCTCTTCAACTGTCGGCAGCTTCTGTCAGTCAACAAACGAGGTCGGCCTATATGCTTTTGTGCTGTACGTGTTCCTTCACATTTCCACTTCACTATCAGATTGGAAACAGTGGACCAAGGGATGTTAAGGAGCGTGGAAATCTCACATACAGGCATATGACACAAGCTACACCCAGTCACCTGACCATGTTTGAAGTCCGTGAGTTCCGCGGAGCATCCCATTCTGTTCCCTCACAATGTCTAATGACTACTGAGGTCACTGACATGGAGCATCTGGCAGTAGGTGGCAGCACAATGCACCTAATACAAGAGACACATGTTTTTGGGGGTGTCTGTATACTTTTGATCACATAGTGTATGTCTTCACTGAAGTTGTTTCTTACTATTTTCTTTGTTACAATGTTTATTTCTATTGTCTCTGTTGCAGTTAATTCTTATCACTTTCATTGTTGCAGATATTTCTTACACTTTGTTGTAGTTTCTTGTCAGTTTCTTTGTCATGGTTCACTGCAGGTTTATGTATTGTAGTTGTCCAGTGCTAATTTGCTTACCGGAGAGGCTTCTAAGAAATCTGAGACCATCCAGTGAGTTCTGTGTTTTCATGAGAAATTTGCCAGTTGACAGAAGTGTAGTTTTTGTGAAAAATACTGTTTGAAATGTCTTCTGACCGGGGCCACAGGAGAGTAAAGTGTACTGATTATTTGCATATCCATAAAAGAGTGATATATAAGACAAACAAAAAAACTGAATTTGTTCAATTTGGGAATAAGTGTTCTCATCTTAAGACTCTGTTTCAAAGTGAAGACGTTTCCAGTGACGACTTTTTGTGTTCTAAATGTTTTGACAGAATAACAACAATGATAGTATCTGAACAAGGTGAAGCCTCCCTTGGTGCAGGTGACACAGATTTTGCATCATTAGAGGAAGAATTAAATACTCTGAATCAGTCAACTACAGAGGTAGGTGTTAGTCCTGTTAAGAAACCATGGTCAGTGAAGTCAAGTCATAAGCTCTATGCATCAAGAAAGTGTAGAGAAATTACTGAAGCTATGGATGAATATACTACAGCAAAACTGACCACACTCTTCACAGTAGAAATTCCATCTTCATAAGAAAATGAACCAAAGCACTCTTGCACCTCTCCCCAGGAATTTTTCACAAATATCAATTCAGTTGTTGAATATTGTGCATCCTACAGTGAAAAGGTGCAAGTTTTAACTATTATTCCAGAGACATTTCCAAAGAAAACAATTTTGAACCATGTTCTATCAGTATCAAAGTACATGGTAGACAAATCAAGAAATGTGAGTTCTGTAAAAGGAGTCTTTGGATGACCAGATCCCTATTATGGCCATCCTGTAGAAGCAGGTCAAGTTCAAATAGTGCAGTCATTTTATCTGGAAAATAAGTGGGACTGTTCTCACCAGAGTGCCAACAAAAAAGACACTATAACTCTAACAGTTGAAGGTCAAAAAGTTGTGAAAGTGAATAGGTACATGACTCGCAGTATTAAAGAAATTTTTGCAATTTATAAGAGCAACTATATAACTTTACACATTGGAAGATCAAAATTTTATGCACTACGACCTAAGTGGGTAGCTCCACATCCACCTAGAGATGTCTGTTTATGTGTGTGCTGCATGAATTTTGAACTTTGTGAGATAACTTTGAAGAACTTACTGGAGCATGTGACATATGACACCTTGGTTGGGTGTGTGAAGTCATTAGCAATCTGTGACGTAAAGCGAGATACTTTTTCTTTCAAGAATGTGGTGACTGCCTTGGAAAGGTAGGACTGTCTTTACAGATACTTGGCCTGGAAGATGTAGCAGATAACTCTGCAGAAATTACATATACCACATGGGAGGAAAATAAACTAATTAAGAAAACTGTTGCCTTTCACAGTTTCATTGATGAACTTAGTAAATGGTCAGTGAAAGCAGTAACACACCAGCATCTGAAGAAATAGGAACAATAACACATTATAGAAGTGAAAGGGTGTGTAAAGGCTGAAGAACTATGTTTAATGCTTCACTGTGATTTTGCTGAGAACTGGTCTGTAATTCTCCCGCAAGAAATACAAGGGTATCATTGGAGTGATGACCAGGTTTCAATTTTTACAGGAATGACATATTTTCAAAACAAGACCACAATTGTTTCAGTTGTAAGTGACAACACAGGATGCTTTTCTAGCAATGCACAAAGTTCTTCAACTGCAAACAGGGACAGAGAAGATCATCACTATTTCTGACGGTTCTCGTAGTCATTTTAAAAATTGTTACCAGCTGTTTGAACTGAGTGAGTCGCTTGTGCCAACTGACTCGGTATACAGTGCTACTAGTCAAAGGGAAGGGGCCTTGTGATGGTGTAGGAGGCCTGCTGAAGCACCATGCTACAAAACATTATCTTTCCAGACCAAATACAGCTGTGATTCAGAATGCTAAGGATTTTACGAGAGTTGTGAAATCTTACACATCCACAGACCTCATTCTTTTGTCCAAAGAGGAAATTGAAGAGTTCTGTGAGCAGAAAAAATAAGAATGGTCCAAACAAACTTCTCCTGAGAAAGGAATTCAGAAGACACATTTTTGGACTCAAAGTGATGGACAAACTCATATTGCACACCCTTTAAAGAGCAAGGAAGAAGAAATTCCTTTCATTCGGCCAACACCTCAGAAACAGCAGGATAATATTCAGATTCACAACCTGAGAAGGGGGATGTTTGTGGCATATGACTGTAACTGCTGGATTGCAGAGATTGTAGACATCAGTAAGGAGTTAAATGAAATTGTAGTGAACTTTATGCTACCACATGGACCAACTGCTGGATATAGGTTTAGAGCTGAAGGACAGCAACAATGCCATCAGTGCTCACTTTCTGTTCACAATGTTTTGAAGATTTTAAGTGCTCCAGTTCCTATTGGTTCAACAGGAATGAATCACTCTATATCATAGGAACATACTGAAGCAGTGGAACACATTTTTATTTCATTGACTGGCTAATTTCAGTACAAAACAGAGTGCACGGAAGTTGTATAAATTGAAACCTTTAAGTCTTTGGACCATTCAAATACATTTTGGAACTATTTAAAATGCTTGAAAAATGAGTCTCTTACTTGTCTTTCAAAACTAAAATTATGTTAAATAAGGCTAGGTTTTGATTTTTATGAGCCTGTTATGTGATAACGTGGTAATAAAACAGGTTTTATGTAAGGCAAAAATTTCAATTGTTTATAAAACCTGTTCAACCTAACTGTGGAAGCTCTCCTTTTCAGGGACTGTAGAACTATATGTACTAATCAACAGAAAAAAATCAAAGTTTTATGGATTGGAATTTTGAAAAAAAAAATTTATTTCCATAAATTATAAAAAAAGTTCAAAATGCTATAATAAAAGAACTTTGACAGATAAGTCCAAACGAAGGATTTCTTTGTAATCATAAAGCAATTATCTTTCAAATAAAAATAATAAAAAAATAATATCTAGAACTGCTACAGAGATACACTCTTTTAAAATTTTTTCCAAAATTTGCATCTTCAAAATGGTATTCACAGTGTCATCTCTGGAGGTTTGTATCTCAGAGCAGAAATTTTTTTGGAGAAAACAAAAAAATATGTGTTCCTTATTTAGTCCTTCATTTTATCATATGCTAAATTCAATAACATTCGAGACTATGAAGGTAAGATTTTTTCGTAGCCTGCCTGAATTGATATGGACTACGCCTATAGGACTCTTGTAAGAAATCATAAGCTATGGTGCAATTCCATAACTGGCATTTCCAAGAACACATATGTTTGCACTAATGACAGCTACGACTCTGCATCCACTTGGGAACCATTTCACTGCTCTGCAAGTAGCTCGGATGTTAAGTCTGGCACCTTTTATCTGTTAATGTATTTCCTGCCATGTTTACGTGGGATTTTTAACTAATGGATGTTTGCAGTTGACTGTCTCAGCATCAGGGAATGTACAGCATTCTTTCCATCTGGTCTTGACCATTTCAAGAGCAATTGTAGTCATATGAAATTTGATCAAATCCAATTCCAAAAGATATTTGATACTCTGCTCAGTGAAACTCCAATCTCATCTGCAACATTGCATTGAAAAGCTGGGTCTCCAATTTTTCATCAAGAGATCCTCACCTTCTGTTAGCATTTAGGGTCCCATATCTTGTTTCTGTTATTTCAGCATTGAAATAATTACTAAGCCATTTTACATGTTCTTTCATTTATCCCTACAGCATTTCTTTAACTGAATTGTCCTCAGCTCGTGGAAATGAATTGCCTATGAAAGTCGCAGCATAAGTGACATTTTAAATACACGTTTATTGGTATGGCACCAAACCTGGGCTCAGTTTCAAGCTGCAACTCACTTTTTTTAACACTATCCATTTAATGCTCACTGTTTACATTTTATACTTGCAGGTATTTGGATAAGGTACATTTTGTGATCACTGTTTCGCATCTTTATCCACATGGTTTAACAATACATTCATTAGGTTTGTTTCTACAAGGAACAGCATGTTCCATGAATGTGTTAAAGAGGTACAAGGTAGGAGGAAGGGCAGGAAATTTTTAATCTGTTTATTGCAGATCAGTTTCAACTACTATATTGCTATTTTCAGTGCTACACGAATATAAGAATATACTGAGAATCAGCCATTAAAATATAAAGCAAAATCAGATCATAAATACTTGACCTTGTAAACCATAAATTTACATACCAATTATATCCAGGTCAAGATGATACATGGTAAATAAGATCACATGTGGTGCCAGATTGACATTACAGATTATATAGCATCTGTCCATCCTTGAAGGATGATGGTGTAGCATATTTGGTTCAGACCCTGCAACATCTGCTATGGTTGAAAAGTCCCACTCGAGAGTGGCAGTCTCTACTTCAGTTTTGGCACTTGAAATGTGAAGGACTTCCACCAGAGGCCGCTCTCTCCTTCCATCTTGCCTTCTTCCTGATGTCTTCTTGCATGCATTCGTTATCTGCAAGCTCAACCCCATTGCGCACAGCTCATCGCCACCTAACACGGTCACCAGATGTATTTTCCCACTGACTTGGATCGATGCAGGCCTTGGTCAGATCTCTCTAGCAGACATCCTTGAAGTGAAGGTGCGGCCTTGCTATTGGCCTCACACCCTCCCGAAGTTCTCCATGCAGCACTTTTTTTAGGTATTCGCTCAGGATCCATGTGCCTGACATGTCCCAGCCACCTTAAGATCTTGGTGGCTCAGGAGTGCATGAATGCTGGTTGTGCTTGTGAGCCGTAATACTCCAGTGTTGGGTACTCAATCCTTCCAAGAGGTCTGAAGGATCCTCCAGAGACAACAAAGATGAAAGCTGTTCACTTGGGATTCGTGTTTAGCAAGAGTTGTCCATGTCTCACAACTATACAAAGGTTGCTGATAACACAACCGTTACATACTTGCAATTCGGTTTTTAATGTGAGTAGTCAATTTTTCCATATTATTTCAATCTACCAATGACAGCCAACGCATTTGCAATTCTGTTGGTAATCTCAGTGTCCACAGACAAGTTGCTACATACTGTAGATCCCAAGTAGGTAAAAACATCAACTAGCTGGACAGGATTGCTGTCAATGTTGATGGATGGAAGGTTGGTGGTGCCCTGCACCACGATATTGGTCGTTTGGAGGTCGATGGTTAAGAACAAATTTTCCACATGCATGTGATAACTTGTTGATTAGATACTGCAGCTCATCCTCTGAGTTTGCTACCAGAGCTGCATCGTCTGCAAATAACAACTCGCGAATAACAATTGTATTGACTTTGATCTTGGCCTTGAGACAGGAAATGTTGAAGAGATTTCCATCAGACCTTGTATGTAAATACACTCCCTCCTCACAGTCTTCAATCGCAAATCTCAGGAGAAGGGAAAATAAAATGCCAAACAGAGTAGGAGCTAACACACACCCCTGCTTTACACCACTATTTACAGGGAATGATTCCAATGTTTTGCCATTGAAACAGATTGTTGCTTGCATTTTCTCATGGAAAGAGACAGTTATTCGTAGTAGTTTAGGTGGGCATCCAATCTTCTGCAGCAACTTAAAGAGACCAATTCTGCTCACTAAATCAAATGCTTTGACGAGGTCAATAAAAGCAATGTACAGTGGTCTCTGCTGCTCATGGCACTTCTCTTGCAGTTGTCGTACATAAAAAATCATGTCCACAATTGATTGGCCAGGTCTGAAGCCGCATTGAGATTCTTGGTAGATTCTAGATGCTAGGAGTTGCAGTCATGTTAGGATGACTCTTCTCAGCTACACTCAACAGTGAAATGCCTCGATAATTGTTGCAATCACTTCTGTCTCCTTTCTGTTTATACAAAGTAACAATCTTCAAACTTCGCATACTTGGTGGGACGTAGCCTTCTTCCCAGATGGTTGTGAGAGGTGAATGTAGGTGCTGTAGAAGGACAGGCTTGTTATATTTAATAACCTCTGCAGGGATCCCATATTCACCTGAAGCCTTTCCAATAGCTACGCAATCTATCGCTCTGCCAAATTCTTCCATAGTGGGCACTGCATCAAGCTCTTGTTTGATGGCATCAAGTGCATCCTTTCTTACTTCATTTTCAGCTGCATACAGTTTGAGGTAGTGTTCAACCCAGCACTCCACCTGCTTGCCTTCATCAGTAATAACTTCTCCTGTCTTCGTCTCCAGAGGAGCTGTTTTTCTGACAAGTGGACCTTGGACCAACTGCTTTCTTAATACTATCGGACATTGCCTTAATGTCCCCAGAACCAGCAGCTTTCTGTATATCTGCACATAAGTTTCACCAGTAGTTATTTGTGCATCTCCTAGATGTTTGTTGTGCCCTGTTCTTTGTTTCTTGCCAGTCATCCTGAGTTCTTCCATTTGGGTTACTTTCATAAGCAGGCAGGGTTTTCTGTTTTGCCTCAATGCCTGGTTCATCTCCTCCAAATTTTGCTCATACCAGTTCTTGTTTCTATTCTCTTTCATTTGATAGGCCAATACTGCTGAGTTGTAGATGATGCCAGAAAGTTGTGCTCATTTGTAATCAAATATTCATTTCTGTTTGTCCGTTTCTTGATAAATCACTGTCAAAACTACTGGAAAATTCTTCTTTTTGTTGCGACCTATGAACGTGACCTGCAGTTGACCTCTCTGTTTAACGTGGTGATATTTCTTAGGAGTGAACCTCAGTCTGCTCGCCACCAAAGCATGTTCAGTGTTGCAGTCATCACTATGATAGCTGCGTGTCAGTAGGATATTTTTTTAGATCTGTATGCCTAGCTATGACAAAATCAAGTTGGTGCCTGTGATGAGAGTGGGTGTGTCTCCAGGTCACCTTGTGTCGATCTTTAGCCTGGAAATATGTGTTTGTGATACACAGACCATGAAAGCAGCATACTTCTAGCAGTCTTTGGCAATTACTGTTTATTCTTCCCACTCCATGATAACCCAGGCAAGTCACCCACGTGTCACTGTCTGACCCAACTCGAGCATTAAAGTCGCCTAGAATATATAGTGACTCTGAGCCAGGTACTTCGGCTATTCTGTCACTGAGTAAATCACAAAACAGATCCTTCTCTTCTAGGCTGGATGATTTGTGGCAAATAAAATCACATATGGTGCCACATTGACATTACAGATAACAAACAGTTAAACTGAGCTTGCTGTTTACATTTCCATGAAAATATCTCAGAATGTGATGTCAACAGTAACCTGTGTCCTCTTTATTACAGCCACTTGTACACTACTTTTTTTTCCAAAGTTACGTAAAAAAATCTAGTATGTTTACATAAAATTACAACGGCATCCTTAAATACTAAAATACATTTGGTAATTATGATGAAACCACAAGAAAGAAGCTGTACATTATGGATACGTATCACACACTGTGTGCATAATTATCTCTTCCAACTTTTCTTAAACTACAAAAAGTAACTTACATGGTTGTCAAATATGAACCAGTGTTACAACCTCAAGGCAGTACAACATATGAACTGAGTTACAAAAAGTTACCATTGAACATGTGGCATTTGAAAAATCAAATTTTGCTGACATCTTGGTGACACTGGGCATGATCCTCCTGATCTGACCTCGCAAACTGAGGGTGCAGCGTAAAGAGAATAAGGGAAGATTTTTGGATCTCCTTGAGGAAATTGAGATATTTTGCTGTCAGAGATCTCCCTTTCCCACCATGCTCAATGACTAGGTGGCAATGGGAAGAACCCAGTTCTGGAAGCACTGCAAATCCACATAGTTAACAAAAATAAGTGGCTTTCAGAGGTTCAAAGGACATGCAACATGGCTTTATGTAGCGGCCGCCTCGACTGACATCTCTGTCCAAACTCTTTGCCTTTACAAATGTATGCTTGTGTCTGTGTATGTGCGGATGGATATGTGTGTGTGTGTGAGTGTATACCTGTCCTTTTTTCCCCCTAAGGTAAGTCTTTCCGCTCCCGGGATTGGAATGACTCCTTACCCTCTCCCTTAAAACCCAAATCCTTTTGTCTTTCCCTCTCCTTCCCTCTTTCCTGATGAAGCAACCGTTTGTTGTGAAAGCTTGAATTTTGTGTGTATGTTTGTGTTTGTTTGTGTGTCTATCGACCTGCCAGCACTTTTGTTTGGTAAGTCTCATCATCTTTGTTTTTAGATATATCTTTATTATTATTAACACCAAACCAAGTTACACATGTTTCCATAATAAACACTAGTAAGTTTCTATATTTTTTACTGCCTTGATATTGTAACCCTGGTTCACACTTGACAACCATGTAAGTTACTTTTCATAATGTAATCAAAGTTGGAAGAGATTATTATTGCACTCAGTGTGACATGTATCCATAATGTATAATTTGTTTTTTAATATTAGTAGTGATTGTAGTTTTTACACAAAAACAAGTGTTATTGTTATTTCAATTTGCGACACTGACATGTGGATTCCTCCTTTAAGTTTTAACAAAATTACCGAATGTATGCTAGTATTCAAAGATGCCACTGTAATGTTATCTAAAGCTACCAAATGTTATTTTCCAAATATTTAAAAAAAATTGGTATACAAGTGACAGTAACAAACAGGGTGCTAGTTACTACTGACATTACATACTGTGTAGTGCTTCAAGAATTTTGGAATAAATTCTAGAACCACTCGGCCTTCCACCATTTTGAATACCTGATATTTTAGAGGTGAGTGGGAGAAACGAATACACCCTGCTGTGCGTTGCCTATTTCTATGTGCAGGTAAAAAAAACAGTTACGAGAAAAAGATGGACCCCGCGGCAGACAAGTACCTGCTGTACAGAGTCTCCATGTACGGATCTAGAAGAACAAGGAAACTTTATGTAGTATTCTGAGCTCTTAAGTGCCTCTTTTGATTGTAAAAAGACTAATGAAAAATTGAATATAGATTTCTATGTTCATTCGTGTATTGGACTCGTTTGAGACTACAGACTTCTGAATTACTTCAAATCTTGGCTATGAACGAAGCAAGACACATGTATGCTATTTGAATACCTGTAAATGAGTAATGTTTAAGGAATAAGTTAGCTTGCAGAAGTTATTGCCTGTGAAAGTTGAAAATATATAGTGATTGAACTGAAAAGTATTTTATGAGTACCAAAATTATTTCAAGGATAGAGAAGTATTTTAATAAATTCCTTTAGCCAGCTATAGTCTTGAGAGAAGAAGCTTTTGTGAGATTGACGTAGCTGAGAGGATCAGCTACACACAACGTGTAAGTTAACTGACTGAAGCAAGACAAATGTATGCTATTTGAATACCTGTAAATGAGCAATGTTTAAGGAATAAGTTAGCTTGCAGAAGTTATTGCCTGTGAAAGTTGAAAATATATAGTGATTGAACTGAAAAGTATTTTATGAGTACCAAAATTATTTCAAGGATAGAGAAGTATTTTAATAAATTCCTTTAGCCAGCTATAGTCTTGAGAGAAGAAGCTTTTGTGAGATTGATGTAGCTGAGAGGATCAGCTACACACAACGTGTAAGTTAACTGACTTGAGAGATGTGTGTGCCTTGCAACCCAATACCACACTGTCTCTTGTCCCCTGAAAAACGTTAGTTACTACTGACATCACATACCAAGCTTAGCTACACAGAAAAGCTAGGAGGAAGCTAGTTTAACTGTTTGTTATTTGTAATGTCAATATGGTACCACATGTGATTTTATTTGTGATGAGTCATAATGACTTGGATGAAATTGGTATGTAAATTTATGTTTTACAAGCTGATGTATTCATGATCTGATTTTAATTTATATTTTAATGCCTGATTCTCAGTATGTTCTCATATTCATGTAGCACTGAAGAAAGCTACACAGCAGCTGAAATTGATCTGTAATAAACAGATTAAAAACTTGCAACTGATGCTGCCCTTCCTCCTATCTTGGATATTAACACTACACTGTAATAGAAGAATGAAATGAAACTTATGACAGAAAACTGTGTAAGTGCTTTTCCAGAATGAAATTTTCACTTTTCTGTGCTGAAATGAAACTTCCTGCCAGATTAAAACTGGGTGCTGGACCAAAAGTCGAACTTGGGACCTTTGCCTTTGGCAGACAATTGCTTTGCCTACTGAGCAAACCAAGCATGACCATGACACATCCTCACAGCTTCAATCCTGCCAGTACCTCGCCGCCTACCTTCCAACCTTCACAGAAGCTCTCCGGCAAACCTTGCAGAACTACCACTCTTGGAAGAAAGGATACTGCGGAGACATGGCTTAGCCTCAACCGGAAGCACATTTCCAGAATGAAATTTTCACTCTGCAGTGGAGTGTGCATTGATATGAAACTTCCTGAAGATTAAAACTGTGTGCTGAACTGAGACTCGAACTTGGTATCTTTTCCTTCGCAGGAGAGCTTCTGTGAAGTTTGGAAGGCAGGAGGCAAGGTACCGACAGAACTGAAGCTGTGATGATGGGTCGTGAGTTGTGCTTGGGTAGCTCAGTTGGTAGAGCACTTGCCCATGAAAGTCCAGAAAATCCAGAGTTCGAGTTCAGTGCAGCACACAGTTTTGTAAAAGTGCTACTTCACTGTTGAAACTGCTCTCCAAAATTTATTGACTCTTTATAGGAATACCAGATATTTCATAAGGCCACAGATCAATATCAACTTGACGTGCAGAACCAGTTTCTTGAACTTTCATTCAAGAGCAACCATTGAGTTTGAGGCAAAAACAGATAGCTCAGAAATTTCCCCTCTGTTAGAAACATGATTCTTAGGTTTACTGATCCAGAAAAACCTAAAATGGCAAACACTAATCAGTGAAACTCCAGTAAAGAAAATCAAGTATGTTACACTTAATGCACTCATTCACATACAGTAAATGCCGGGATTGATTACATTGTATACTATGTTTGGTTTCACAGTTTGAGTGGACCTTCCACCTCCTTACACAGCAGCAGAACAGCAATACACTCCACACACGTGGCACTCTTTTCCAAAATTTGTCTATTTCACCTTTTACCAGCATCTACATACTAGAAACATAAAAGTTTGTTGGAGCAACACAGGTAGCCGACAAAAACTGAAAACATGTGCTCACCAAACAAGACATAAAATGACACTCTATTTCTGTAAAACACAGGCCTTTGACTTTGGGCATTCATTTTCTCATCAAGGTCTTCAAATGCAAACTTTTACTTAAGTAAAAATTTTCTCCCTTGTTTATTAGGGATCTGAAATCATTAGAGCTTCGTCATCAGTTTTACATTGTAGCTGGTCATAACAGTAGAAACAAATGAGAAATCAGCAAAGATGGCAGAATGGTATGCCAATCAGGCAAAATTGTAGTGACTACTGAGGCAATTATCCCACCAATGCAACAGTTTAAAGATACCTGTTTAGTAAAACACTGTGTCCTGCTGCATGAAGTAGCTCTTAAATGCTTCCTGCACGTCGTTGTCTGACAGGAATTGTCGACCCTTCAAAGCCTTTTTCATGGAACTAAAGCAGGACAATCACATGGGGTGAGATCAGAATTATAGGCTGTTACTTTGCGTTATGACATTTGCAATATGAGTCAAACTGCAATCAACATGGGACTTGGCACACCATTCCACAACAGTGGTTTTTGACATACATACTGCCCCGTACACATTCTTCATTCTCTGCCAGATGTCTAACGGTGTCTGTCTTTTGGCAGCAGAGAAAGGAATGACAGCATGTTGGTCCCATGTGGACTGATTTGGTAACAAAATTGCTGTAGCTCATGTTTCCGCTTTTACCATACATATACCAGAATGACATGAATACCACACTAATCCCTTAACTAGACCCACTTTGGAGTCATGCTGTGTTGCATATATGCTGTAGCAGAGCCTTCAAACTGTTATTTTGACATCTAGTTTTCATCACATGCTGTCATGGTATAAAGAGAGAAATAATCAACACATGCTATTTGCTATTTATTATAATGTGGTTGGATTGTGGCCTTATCTTTTAGAAAAATTATTCAGAGAATTGATGTAGTTTTAAATACTGTTCTGTTCTGCTAAAAAAGTGTTCTTTTCTTAAGTGCTTCCTATAGGTACTGTAAGTGTACAACATATATGCAAGTGAAGGCTTTGTTACATACAATAGTAGAAAGTAGTGTAATATGGAACTGTAAACAGAGCCAGATTGAAGGCAACATATTCGTCAATATACTAATGTGGTTGTTCCGGCTGATAAACAATCAGTAACTATCAAGACCATTGCACGAACAAAGCAATTGTGTTGCCTGTGTATTCTTGCCTTTAGTCTCACAAATAGCGAATCCATTGACCAAGTGTATGCTGATGCTACACAACTGTTAACATATATGAAGTCATTTCAATGATTCAATCTCAACATCTGATGTACTTCTGTCAAATGGACTCACAAAAGTTTCTATTTACTTTGGGGAACATGTCAAATCAAATTTAAATTTTAATATTCATACCTCCTTTCTCATAACTGCGCAGAGATAGTTACCATTACTTAAGTGTTTAATGTAAAGTTCTCACAAAAAATTATTCAGAAGTTCAAAGAATGTCAGATGTTGATTCTTGAAATTTTCCTGGCATAAAGAGTATTCAATGAAGTTTCAGGCTTGCAGCCGGATGACGTCAACTTCTTGCCACAATATTTTGGCTGACAACCATTTGATCATCTTCAGCTGAGTGGTTTGCACGAGATTGCTAGTTCACACTCATCCAACAAGATGACCCTTTAAAACCTTTTTTAAAGGATTGAAGGCATAATATAATCACATAGTTCAGTTTATGCTTTATGGAATGTAGCAGTATTATGAAAAGTGAGTCTGGCTTCAGCTGCCGGAGACTGTGGTCATTCAAGTGTGAGTTGCATTTGCGTAAGTGTGTATGTGTGTGTGGGGGGGGGGGGGGGGGGGGGGGGAGGGGGGGCGTCCACGTGAGTGTGTTGTCTAATTTTGACAGAGGCCTTATTGGCCGAAAGCTTATGTGACAGTCTTTCTTGTTGTGCCTATCTGCAACCCAGCATCTCTGCTATATGGTGGGCAGCACCTACCCTTTTCATAATATTGTTAAATGCTCTACAAAAATGATTGTGGTTGAGTAAAGATTTTTACTTCTGTTTTCATAAAAATAGCAATTGCTGATATACAATATTATGTCCTGAAACTACAACTAAATCTTCCTTTTTGTTCATGATTGCAGTGTCTTATCACTGTGTAACACACAATTCCCAATATACTTTTACAGCAGTATATGTTCCGAAAGTAATCTTCTGTTGCTACGAGTTTAGCCTCCGCTATTTCTAAGAAATTTTGCACGTCTTGTCTGTTGAGGTGGCATCTATGGTTAAGCCAGTTTTAATGAGTGTATTACTCTATGATATTAGTACATCTGCTAATACAGAGCTGTGGAGCGGGAAACTCAAGTAAACATATTTTGCATCTCTAGCTGGTTTCTGATGATGGCACTATAAAATGAACACAGTAGTGAAGAATTGTGTATCCTTTCTACAACAGAGTATAACAACTCACTTAATGTAACTTTCATTAGCAGCTCCTCAAGAATGAAACGAGTTTTGTCAGATATAAAACTCTGCATGGTGTGTGCAAGGCAAGTACTTTAGATGAAGTTATGTTTAGTGTGACGACAAATCCAATACGTATTACTATTGCTATTACAGCACTAGGTACTGCAGCTATTAACATAAACATAACGTAAAGAGAATGTTGTACTTGGGTTAAGGAGTTCACGTACCACCATAATCATGCTCCTTTGACTAAAGAGCTGTAAGACTGTTATCCAGATGACTTTGGTTAAAGAGCTGTGAGACAGTTACCCAGATGACTATCAAATTGTTTAAGAATGGACAGTGAAACATTTGATACATTATTGGATATCATAAAGTGCTATGGCCATCAGTTTTACCCTCGTCAACTTCATCAGTGTCTTCTTGGTCAGTGCTATTTTCATTGTCCTTACAGTCAACGAGAACTTTATCCAGACCACCAGAAAGATCCATGTAAAAACAGTTGACACTTGGCAACACTTGATCCACAGTAAATAAAAGCACACAGTTGTAATACACAGTTAGTACATAAATATCATTGAGAGAACTGTCACTAAATTTATACACAATTATTTTTTCCAACTGTGGAAAAAAGTGTTTTGCAAAATGTAACCAACTTATATAATCCTCAGTCTTTAAATTCATATTTATATAGTCTAGATCCCACTTTCACAAGCACTGTTGCTGTTGGTATGTACTTAACTCCATCACAAAGTCCTTGGACCTGCAATAAGAATCCACTATGATCACATTGTGTACTGTAGGTTACTCACAAGAACCTACGGGGGACTACACAGCAATAGCCTATGCCACATTCTGCTGCATTCCTGCCCATCTAAATGCAGGTATCTCTGGAATGCAGATGTCTGACTTGCAGCCTAACTGCACACCTGCCTGCCTTGTGAGGCTGCATTCACATGGCAACTGTTGTACATGGAACTGTGTGGTCTGTCTCATATCATTCAGTTAGGATGTCTGTGTGAGGAACCCTAAACACAGTCAAACTCACTTCTATCTGCATTTCTCTGAAATGTTACACCTTTCAAGTTCACAAGCAAATTCTCCATATAATCTTTGCCAACTTTGGTACTCGTGAGAACACGAAAAGGTTATTCCTCACACCAATCAATCAACATCTCTAGCTAGGTTAAGATATTCGGAAGTATTGGCTTGAAATGAGGCCTGCTTTTTGCTATAACATTCCCATATTATTCTCCCCAATATCACTGCAACTGTCTCTACTACAGCAGTGACCCCATATACCTTCCTGCCATTACCTACTCCAGTTGTGTGGCCAATACATGTTGCCTCAGGGTCCCATAAAATCCTTTTTAATCTCCGAGTAATCTAATTTCCTCTAAATACTTCCACTCTCGTTTGCCTTCCAGGAGTAACTGTGATTTCTAAAGGTACCACCCAATGTCTATTATTTGTATCGATGTCCTCTGTAGCCATTATTTAACTCTAATTTCATTTGTGGATTCTGCACTCAAATAGCAAGCTTACATAACAATCCTGTACTGAGCATAACGCAACTCAAAAAAAAAAAAAAAATTGATGAAGTTGTGTCCTGTTTTATCTGCCAGCTTAACTTAACCAATCCAGCCTGTAGTTTTTAATATTTCATTTCAGAAATGAAGAAATAAAGAAGAACAGAGTTTAGAGTCCTGTCAAGGTCATTAGATAAGAGGCTGAATTTGGACATGAAAGGGAACTAACTTTTCCAAGGACTGGTACAAAATCTGTCTTAAAAGATTTAGGAGAACCACTGAAAACCTAAATCCGAATGGTTAGATGGGAATTTGAACCCTGCTTCTCATCCCCTGCAAGTCTAGTTTCTTAACTACTGTGTCCTGTTGCTTGGTTCAGAAACACAGTCTAACCTTTACTACCTGGATCACTATGAAACAAGATGTCAACTGCAGCTAAGAATGCAGATATGAAACATAAATACTTTTACAGATAATACACTGCTGACCATTAAAATCCCAGCAACATAAAGACAGCATGTAATAAATGTCCAACTGGCATGAAGTGTACTGTATTCTCGGATATGCAAATGATAAGTACTTCAGCAGAACACACAAATAGGCAAGTGTAAAGGCATCTACATTTTGTACACAAGAAAAGATTACACAGTGAGGTTATCATTCAGAAATAACATCTCAATATCAGTTATCTCTGAAAAGTTCAGGAGAGGAGAGAGAGATTAGTGTTTAACGTCCTGTTGACAAAGAGGTCATTACAGGTGGAGCACAATCTCAGGTTAGGAAAGGATGGTGAAGGAAATTGGCCATGCCGTTTCAAAAGAGCCATCCCAGCATTTGCCTGAAGCAATTTAGGGAAATCATGGAAAACCTAAATCAGGATAGTCAGACGTAAGTTTGAACCATCGTCCTCCCAAATGTATGTCCAGTGTGCTAACTAACCAATGTGCCATCTCGCTCAATGTGAGAAGTTCAGGTTATGGCTTATATAAAAAGGAGAAATATGTAGCACCAACTGTTAGAACTCAACAGAGGCATTATTATGGGCAGCAGAGACTGTGATTTATCGTTACGATATTATTACTCTCATTGATCAGGATCCCAAAATTGTCCAGCAAATATGGAGTTGATGAATTCTGCACACTATACAGGATCTCAATGACTACCACCTGAGAAGACAGACATATTGTTCATTCAATCATGCAGGATTGTGCAAGCCACATCTCACACTGCAAGTCAGAAAATGTGATTGTTTGAAGAAAGACAAGTTTTTACACAGGCAATGTAACAATTTCTGGAGTGCTCTGGACAGTCAGCACAGCTGTCATTGTTGTGACTTCCCTTGCTGCAGTAAGAGGCTGAAGCATGTCAGCAGCAGCGCACTCAGAAACAACGGACACACAAGTAGCACCCCTTCATATTTTCAGATGAGTCCTGATTCTGCATACAGTATCTTGCTGGAGGTATCCATGAGTGGAACTCCTTGGAGAATGAATGTTGCCAGACTGCATTTGCTATATTCATATGTGCCCAGTGTCTCATGTGATGGTAAGAAATGCCACTGTGTTAGTGGGGCTGATCATTTGTACAGCAGGCATTACATTTATGACATTTTGGTGGCTGTGTCATATCTTTTAAGACCAGGACTACAAGATCACATTTTGTCCTTGCTAACCTGATCTACCTCAATACAGAGGGTGTTTGACTGTTTCTCTGTTCAGTTAGTTTCCAGATCTCACAGCCACTGAAAACATGTGGTCATGGGTTGCTAAAAGACTCACATGGCACCACTACAATTGATGAACTCGGATGCGGACTTGAAACAGCTTCGAATGACACTCCCATATCTTTTGCCTAAGCTCAGTCTGACTTGGTGTCCACTCAGGTTACAGCCACTGTTGCTGCCTGAGGCAGCAGCTCTGGGCACTAATTTTTCATCCTGCATACCCTCAATTCACCTAAAAATTTATCATGTATTTTCCTAACTGTGTTGTGCATGGTCAATATGTACATTTTCATCTTTTGCTAGCCTTCTTGATGTTGCAATTTTAATGGCCAGAAATATATATGGAATTTGCAGACTAACAAAAGCTACAAGGGAGCACAGAAAACTTTGAATTGATAAATGTAATGCTACGAAAAGTTCATATAAAGCTAAAGGTGAAATCGGAGGCTGCAGGGGTGTCTCATTGTAGGTGCTGGATGTATGAGGTGTGATAAATGACGAATGAATTTGTTTAGCAGCAGCTGCTGATTGTTAGGGATGGACAGGGACTGCGCCTTTTGTGTACAGATTCAGGGGGAATTGGCCACAATCCATAAACAGCTGGAAGCAGTGTTGGCCGTGGTCGACAGGCTCCAGGCTGGTGCCCTGGACTGTGGTGACATTGGGACACCCGAGGTGAGTGCTTTGGTGCCTCTGGAACCTGTAGCATCACCTGGGATCTCTGATGCCACTGCGCCCTCGGATTCAGACATCCCTGCCAGTCAACACTTGACTGACGATGATTGGCGAACCGTGGTGGGGTTGCGAATCCCTGGGCGGAAGGCGAAAGTAGGTGCTGGCCACAAGGCTGTACCATTACACCTCCGTAACAGGTTTGAGGTGCTGCCCACTGCTGGGGCAGAGGGTGGGATTACTTGTCAATGGGAGCTCCAATGTTTGGCGGGTGATGGAGACCCTTAGGGATATGCCAGATAAGGACGGTAAGAAAGCCAATGTCCACTCCATGTGCATACCGGGGGGAGTCATCCAAAATGTGGAAAGGGTCCTTCCGGATGCCATGAAGGGAACAGGATGCAGCCAACTGCAGGTGATGGTCATGTCGGCACTAATGATGTGTGTCGCTGTGGATTGGAAGAGATTCTCTCTCGTTTCCAGTGGCTATCTGAGTTGGTGAAGACTGCTGGTCTTGCTAGCAAGATGAAGACAGAGCTCACCATCTGCAGCATCATTGACAGCACCGATTGCGAACCTTTGGTACAGAGCCGAGTGGAAGGTCTGAATCAGAGGCTCAGACACTTCTGTGACCGTGTAGGCTGCAGATTCACCAACTTGCGCCATAGGGTGGTGGGGTTTCAGGTTCTGCTAAATAGGTCAGGTGTCCACTACACACAGGAGGTGGCTACACAGGTAGCAGGGGCTGTGTGGCATGGACTGGGTGGTATTTTAGGTTAGACAGGCTTGGGAAAGATCGAAAAGGGCTCCAGTCTCAAAGGGTACAGGGCAAAGAAATGATGAGAATTCACCAGGCAACAGTCGGTATTGTAGTTGTAAATTGTTGTAGCTGTGTTGTAAAAGTACCAGAGCTCCAAGCGCTGATAGAAAGCACTGAAGCTGAAATTGTTATAGGAACAGAAAGCTGGCTAAAGCCGAAGATAAATTCTGCCGAAATTTTTGCAGAGGTGCAAATCGTGTTCAGAAAGGGTAGATTAAATAAAGTAGGTGGTGGTGTGTTTGTGTCTGTTGGTAGTAGTTTATCTTGTAGTGAAGTTGAAATAGATAGTTCCTGCGAATTACTATGGGTAGAGGCTATACTCAACAGCCGTACATAAATAATAATTGGGTCCTTCCACCGATCCCCTGACTCAGATGATATAATAGCTGAACGCTTCAAAGAAAACTTGAATCTCATTACAAATAAGTATCCCACTCATACAGTTATAATTGGTGGAGACTTCAATTTACCCTCGATTTGTTGGGGAAAATACATGTGTAAAGCCAGTGGTAGACAGAAAACATCTTCTGAAATTGTACTAAATGTTTTCTCTGAGAATTACTTTGAACAATTAGTTCACGAGCCCACACGAATTGTAAATGGTTGCGAAAACACACTTGACCTCTTAGCCACAAATAATCCTGACGTAATAGAGAACACCGTGACGGATACAGGGATTAATGAACACAAGGTCATTGTAGTAAGACTCAAAACCATATCAACCAAAACCACTAAAAGTAAATGCAAAATATATATATTTAAAACAGCAGATAAAAATTTGCTTGATGTCTTCCTAAGAGAGAGTCTCCATTCCTTCCAAGCTAATTATGTAAGTGTAGACCAGATATGGTTCAAATTCAAAGATACAGTATCGACAGCAATAGATACATTCATACCTCATAAGTTAATAAGAGATGGGACTGATCCACCATGGTACACAAAACACATCAGAACACTGTTGCAGAACTAATGAAAAAAGCATGCCAAATTCAGAAGAACGCAAAATCCCCAAGACTGGCTAAGTTTCACGGAAGCTCGATATTTAGTGTGGACATCAATGCGAGATGCTTTTAATAGTTTCCACAATGAAATATTGTTTCAAAATATGGTCGAAAACCCAGAGAGATTCTGGTCGTATGTAAAGTACACCAGTGGCAAAAAACAGTCAATACTGTCACTGTGTGATAGCGATGGAAATGTTACCGATGATGGTGCCACTAAAGCGGAGTTACTAAAAACAGTTTTCCATAATACCTTCATGAAAGAAGACGAAGTAAATATTCCAAAATTCGAAACCAGAACAGCTGTTGGCATGAGGGCATAAAAGCAGATATCTTAGGTGTTGCGAAACAACCCAAATCACTTAAAAAAGTCTTCCGGTACAGATGGTATACCAATCAGGTTCCTTTCAGAGCATGCAGACACAATAGCGCCTTTCTTAGCAATCATATACAACCACTCACTTGATGAAAGGTCTGTTCCTAAAGACTGGAAAGTAGCACAGGTCACACCAATATTCAAGAAAGAAAATAGGAGTAACCCATTGAATTACAGACCCATATCACTGACCTCAATTTACAGTAGGATTTTGGAACATATACTGTACTCAAACATTATGAATTACCTTGAAGAAAATGACTTATTGATACACAACCAACATGGATTCAGAAAATATCATTCTTGTGCAACACAAATAGCTCTTTATTCCCACGAGTGCTGTCGACAAGGGATCTCAGATCGATTCCATATTCCTAGATTTCCAGAAGGCTTTTGATACCGTTCCTCACAAGCGACTATTCATCAAATTGCGTGCACATGGAGTATCGTCTCAGTTGTGTGACTGGATTCATGATTTCCTCTCAGAGAGGTCACAGTTCATAGTGATAGACAATAAATCATCGAGTAGAACAGAAGTGATATCTGGCGTTCTGCAAGGTAGTGTCATAGGCCCTCTGCTGTTCCTGATTTTTATAAATGATCTAGGTGATAAATCTGAGCAACCCCCTTAGATTGTTTGCAGATGACGCTGTAATTTACCATCTAGTAAAATCATCAGACAATCAATTCCAATTACAATTAATGATCTAGAGAGAATTTCCGTGGGGTGCGAAAAATGGTAATTAGCACCAAACAAAGAAAAGTGCGAAGTCATCCACATGAGTACTAAAAGAAATACGATAAATTTTGGGTATATGATAAATCGCACAAATTCGACTAAATACCTAGGAATTACAATTATGAGCAACTTCAATTGGTAAGACCACAGAGATAATATTGTGGGGAAGGTGAAACAAAGACTGCACTTTGTTGGCAGAACACTTAGAAGATGCGACAAACCCTCTAAAGAGACAGCCTACATTACACTTGTCTGTCCTCTCCTGGAATATTGCTGCGTGGTATGGGATTCTTACCAGGTAGGATTGACAGAGGACATCAAAAAAGTGCAAAGAAGGGCAGCTTGTTTCATATTATCGCAAAATAGGGGTGAGAGTGTCACTGATATGATATGCGAGTTGGGGTAGCAGTCACTGAAACATAGGCGATTTTCTTTGCGGTGAGAACGATTTACGAAATTTCAAATTTTCCGAATGTGTAAATATTTTGTTGACACCCACCTATGTAGGGAGAAATGATCATCATAATAAAATAAGAGAAATCAGAGGTCGAATGGAAAGATTTAGGTGTTCCTTTTTCCCACGCGCCATTCAAGAGTGGAATGGTAGAGAAGTAGTATGAAAATGGTCCAATGAACCCTCTGTCAGGCACTTAAGTGTGAATTGGAGAGTAATCATGTAGATGTAGATGTAAGACATTTGATGTAATTTGTCTGACAGCCTGATTCATTGAGAAAGGAAGTGTCAAGTTGGAACATGTTCTGACATGTCAGTCAGTGGCCAGATACATTATAGTGAATTAGAATTTAGAATTATATTAATACCGTCAGCTGCTCACAGGCGTTGATATATATCAACAGGGACAGGTGAAAATGTGTGCCCCGACTGGGACTCGAACGCGGGATCTCCTGCTTACATGGCAGACGCTCTATCCATCTGAGCCACTAAGGGCAATACCGGCCATGACCTTCTTCTTCCGTGTCGATGTACGTGTATTCCCCGAACTCTTACGGGACTTGGTAAGAATGTCTTCCATGAGTAATGAGTGTGTTAGGGTGGGACACTACGAATGTTGTGTGTGGACATACAAGGTGAGAATGTGAGTCTCGCAGGAGGCGTGCGCAAGATAGTCCCTGCAGTCGCACTATACTCTGTGCCCTCGGTGGATCAGATCGATAGAGCGTCTGCCAAGTAAGCAGGAGATCTCAGGTTTCGAGTCCTGGTCGGGGCACACATTTTCGCCTGTCCCTGTTGGTATATATCAATGCCTGTGAGCAGCTGACAGTATTAATATAACTCTAATTTTGTTCTAGACTGTTGCAAGTCATCAATGGTGTCTGTTCGGACATGTCTGTGAGGTTGTGTTACTGTGTATGTCGTGCATCATGAATTTTGAACAACACATGAACATTAAATTCTGTTTCAAGTAACTAAAAAGTGCCAAAAGAACAAATGAAAGTTGAAACTGGTGTACGGTGATAATTCTATAACTCTGGACACGGTTAACACATGGTACGAGTAATTTAAAAGTAGAAATGAGTTGGTGGAAGATAAGCAAAATTTGGGACTTTCATTAACCTCAGAAACAGAAAAAAATTTGCAACAAGTGACAAAAATCATTCGTTCAAACAGGCAAATAACTATCTGAGAGTTTACCAAAGAACTTAGTATCTCATACAGGCCTGAGTGAAGCATTTTAAGTGATAATTCACAAATGAGATGAGCAAGTGCAAAATTTTTTCTCAGACCTATGAGTAATGAACGGAAGGAAAACCATGTGTCAATCTGCACAGAGTTGTAGGTTTGTCTTCATTTAGATCTGGACTTCATGTCCAAAACTGTAACTGGAGATGAAACATAGGTCTATTGGGTATGACGCTGAAACAAAAATTCACATAAGAAAATCAGTGAGTCTCCTCACCATAAAAGGCACATCTGTCAAAATAAAACATCAAAGTCAAGCTCACGCCCCCCCCCCCCCCCCCACACTCCTTGGAATTGAAGGCATAGAGTGAACAGAGTTCATTCCCAGGAGAACAACTGTAAATGTTAAATTTTACAAGGGTGTACTGCAACATTTGCAAAACAATTTACGACAGAAGAGACCAGAAAATGGGCCAACGGCTTCCTTCTCCACCATGATAACATGCTGTGTTACACCTCGCTTTTGATTCACGAGTTTTTGGGTGCAAAAAGTTTTCCTGCCTGTCCACAACCACCTTACAATCAAATTTAGCACCATGCACAGGCTCTTCCCAAAAATTAAAAACATGGTTAAAGGAAAGTGTTTTGATACCATTCCTGACATGTGCCGTGGCAGAGTGGCTGAATGTCCTTCCAAAAGAAGCCTTTCATAAATGCTTCCAATCATGGATTTTCAACATTGGGTAAGTGCATTGCTAGCTAAGGACTCTACTTTGGAGGTGATTAAATCAAATTCAATGTAAGTTTATTACTTTTGTTTCTAGTAAAATTTTCACTAGTCATAAACTTCATTAACACATCTGCATGAGGGAAAAAGAGAGAAAGAGGTCAATTCAGAATCAATAATGTAGTTGTAATGTCAACACTGACTTCAAAGTGACAATACGAGGGGAAATGGTGACAAATTTTAAAGGGAGGAGTGTTAGAAAATTGATATCATGCTGCCTTCTGGAAGGTAAGTACATATAATTTTAACACAACTCAGCTGCAGAGGAATTGGGAAAAACACTTATCTGAGTTGTGCCTCCTCAAATGTAGTTAGAGTAGCTGTAAGTTATGTATTAGGGGTTTTACTGTATATTATTAGAAAGAGTGAATGGAATTCTCAACATTGTAGCTCCAAATCTTTTTTAAAATGTTTTCATTAATGCTGTACGTAATTTACATGTCTCTCATAAATGCTGCTATGTCAGTATTCTCCATAATTTTTTATTTACTTTTATTTTGAATATTGTGATCCATCGCACAAGCATTCATTATAATAATTGCAATACAATACACAGGTCCATTGATTTGTACCCTCTCACCCCAGAGAGAGAGAGAGAGAGAGAGAGAGAGAGAGAGAGAGGATGGGGGGAGGGCATGATTCTAGCAATTTTTAGTGGAATGAAATAATACAATGCAATGTAACGTTTTACTTCTTATTTCTTAACTCCTGCTTGGTGTCAGATTTTCTTGGATGCCAAGGCTCTTTCCACTGAAGTAAACCGTTTTAATATTGACATAGGCTTCTCTTCCTCCAGATATGTTTTTATTGTAACTGGACCAAATAGTTATATCATTGCACAATAATCTGAGATTTTTGCAACAGGATCAAAAAGTATACCATGTACACAATACGTGATTTTGAGTGTTATATTTCAATTTTATTACAAAAATATAAATTTGGCAGCAATGCAACCTCTCGACCAACCTATATGCCCATTGTTGTAACCAATTCATACAAAATACATGCATGTGCATTGGTGGAACAAATTCACAGTTATGAATTGTGTGATGCAGATGTGATAGAGGAATATATACAGGTTGGAGATGAGATGAAAGTGAAGAAGATGATGATAGTATTCAGGAAACTGGTGCACCTACTCTTGTACCTAGAAGTGGAGGGATAACGTATGACATAGCATCACCTGATGAGCGCAAACAGGCTTCCAGGACTATAATATGTGAAACTGCGCACATTCCACGTCACCTTTACGTCACAGTTACAGATAAGTCAGACTGTCTCAGACTTTTTATGACCAATTACATGCAGAGTATAATACCAATGCAATCCAGTAATCACGCAGAAGGCTAAAATTCTGAAATTTCTAAAATTCTCCAATGCAAGAAGATGGCCACTTCTTGTATTTTTTATATAGTTGATTTTGCACATCTAAATGCTAATGTTCAGTACTGTAAATTTTGTAATGATATGGGAGGTAAAAATGCAACTAGAGTATTCCTCGGAGAACTAGTAAGCAAACAAACTAAATATATATACATATAATATGTTTTTCCAGGGCTGACATCAAGTGAGGGTTAATGGGAGGCTTAAATGACATAGCACACCGTTTTTTAGCTGACTGACGGCTGGGACACATACACGCTCTGAAACTTGCACTAGTTATTAGAACTATGCCTGCTTTCTAGCACCACTATGTCTCTGTCTCTCTCTCTTTGCCGTATGCCAATGCTGTGGTCTGAACAAACAATAGCCTCCTCCCTACACCCTATAAAGTGGTATTCTACCAGCTACCACCTACATGAAGGGCCCATATGCATTTCTTTTCTTATTCTAGCCCTATCACTGGCATCACCCCCTGGTGAAGCAATCATACACTAAATTTGCTGTTCCACTGTGGAGCCTTTCACATGGATATGATCACGAATAGACTTTCTGCAAGATTGAAAGAGTATTGCTGAAGTATACTTTGCTGCTTGACCATAAATTTTCCAACGTAACCTTCTCTTAGCCCTCCTCTACTCTGGCTCCTGCATCTCCTGGACACACCTATACAGAGTGTCCCATTTATCTTGACCACCTAAATAACTGTTTGTCCAGATGCAAATTACATAATGTTTCAAGCAAATGTTCTTTAGTCGTCAGGGAGTCATCAATTAGCATGATTGCCTTCGTTGTAGCTTTGTTTTTTACAAAGATATTAACAGCAGTATGACTTTTTTAAATGGCACCCTGTATTTTTTATTCGGTAATTCATTTCCTCTCCTAACGAACTATTCAAAAATGTATCACAGTGTGCCAGTCACTGAAACACAATGTTATTTAATTACATAACACAACAATGACTTTGAGTGCGGGATCACAAACTCGTGCACTTGCTGGAGTTTTCAGAAAACAAATGAAAACCAAGTAAAAACATAACACAAAATTGACTTTGACTCTCCTGTACCATTGCCCAAGAGTAGAAGATTCAAAGGTGCTCAAAGTACTGACCCTGGACACCGATACACTGGTGCACTCGTTGCATGATAAAATTATTTACCGCTTCCAGTGTTGCCTGCTGAAGAGAATTAAAAGCAAGTACGATACATTCCTGTATGTCTTCTGAAGTTGTTGGAATAACGCGATAGACAACGTCTTTAATGCATCCACAAAGAAAAAACTTCAGAGGATTTAAATCAGGAGACCTAGCAGGTTAAGTAACTGTTCCTTCTTGACCAATCCATGTGGCAGGATACCTTCGGTTCAGAACACGATGTGCACGCAAGGCATTATGTGCTGGACATCCATAGTGTTGATACCACATAAGCATTCTGGTTCTTAGCAGCACTTCATCCAGAAGAAGAGGAAGAATTCATCTTAGGAAGTTGGCATATGCTGTGCCATTTAGACTACCATTGATGAAATAACGGCCAATAATTGTAGTGCCAAGCATCCCACACCAGACGTTAACCTTCCATTAACACTGATGTTCCACCTGTCTAAGCCCTCGGGGGTTGTCGCTGAACCAATAGTGCATGTTTCTTGTATTCACCTGTCCTTTGTTTGAGAAGGAACATTCATCGGTAAATAGAAAATTGGAGAAGTTCAGGTTGGTGAGGATTTTCTGCTGTGCCCATTGACATAAATGTACATGATTTGGGAAATCATTCCTGTGCAATTCTTGATGTAGGTGTACATGATAAGGATGGAACCAGTAATGTGTAAGAATATGTTGTACGCTGGTTTTAGGAATGCCAATCTCATGTTCAAGCTGTTGTGTGCTCACATGTGGATTCACAGCAACAGAAGCAAGAACCTGTCCACAGTTCCACTGCCTGTGTAGCATTTCGCCTAGCCTACCTTCAGCAACAACAATAAAAGACACGTCATGTTGATGCAGATTGTAGGAAGGCCAGCCTTTACTGTAAGCCTACTCTACACAACAGTATTTAAAAGGACTAAACTACTGTACTAAATGTACCCGTACATAAAGAAACAGTATTGCAATTACTGTTCTGCTAACTTACATTCCCCATAGATGAGTAGCATTTCTACCTTCGTTGGTGTACATTCTTTTTTGTTACTTTTTTGTGGTACGGTCTTATGGGACCAAACTGCTGTGGTCCTCGATCCCTACACATTCTACTCACACAACCCTTCAGTTGACGATGGTTGATGGAATGACGGGTGTGCATTCTACTTATGTTTACAATTGTCCTCTGTCAATGTTAGCACGTGGATGTGTTCTATTTTCCCGAGTACCTGCACTAAGCGCTGGGAGCGTCAACGTCAAAGTTAGTTATGTAATTAATAATGTTGTGTTTCAGTGAATGGTACACTGTGATATATTTTTGAATAGGTCTTCAGATGAGGATATGAATTACTAAATACAAAATACTGGGTGCCATTTAAAAAACTCATACCACTGTTCATATCTTTGTAAAAAAACAAAGCTACAACGAAGGCAATCATGCTGATTGATGTTCCCCTGACGGCTAAAGAACATTTTGTAATTTGCATGTGGACAAACATTTATTTAGGTGGTCAAGATAAATGGGACACACTGTACATTACATACCAACAAGGCCTTTCCTAACCCTATACTGTTCACCCTTCAGTAACTTGTTTTCCAGTGAGCAGCGATTGTTCCCCATCTATGTACTATATTCCATCAATACCCTCCGCGATATGTGAGAACAATGTTCTAATGAATAATGAACACATTGTTGACAGCAGCAGATAAAAAAGAAAAAGTAAGAGCCACACTGGGATCTTTTAAATCATCCACCCTTTGCAATGCAGTTTCAGGATATGCACTACAGATGTTCATTTAATGGTTATATCAGAACAGTGAAGTACAGTATTTTATCAATATTCTGTTATCAGCTTAGAAACAGTAGAAAAAAAGGGGTTGAACAGAATCTAATACTTACATTAATAACAAGACAAAGTTGCAACACTGAATCAGTGTGACTAGACCTTAACACTTTAAAAAAATGTACACTTATATGGAAGAACACATACAAACAGTTTTCAACAAATATTATCATCGCGTTACAGTCATAAGAAACTTGCCACAATATTACCATCGTATTCCAACAGAATAGGCACTCTAATTATAGTAAAATTATACATGCCGTAGGCCTACACACGCACACAACATTTTCTCACCTTTACGTTTAAAGCTTCTTGTTCCTTTATCACTTCCACTGGCTTCCCTCTTCACATGGCACTGTTAAAATGTATTTCAAAAAACTGTTATGTTACAAACTCAAAATACAAAAAATGGTTCAAATGGCTCTGAGCACTATGGGACTTAACTTCTGAGATCATCAGTCCCCTAGAACTTAGAACTACCTAAACCTAACCAACCTAAGGACATCACACACATCCATGCCCGAGGCAGGATTCGAACCTGTGACCGTACTGGTCACGCGGTTCCAGACTGAAGCGCCTAGAACCGATCGGTCGCTCCAGCCGGCCTCAAAATACAAAGTAACATTATTCAGTAGAATCAATTAAGTTATTTAGAACCAAGGAATATTAATCGGGAAGCACTAACAAATTCATAAAAAAATACAGTCGTACACAGAATGAAATACTCAATGCAGACAGCATTTAGTGTTTATAATCAAAATGTGACAAGTGCAAAAATTAATATGAGTTCTTGAGTAATCAGTTACTTCATTAGACAGCATTTCATTACTTATCACCACAGAGAAATCATCTGAGTTCATTACGGCCAATGTACATATAAAACAACAGTAATATATTACCAATAGTTTTATTTCTTTGATGTTTCATCTACATAACATTGCTGTGTACAATCCGGTTAAGTCCTTAACTTGCAGCCAATCTCCAGTATATACACTCATCTCTGGACAGCTAATTTCTCACTCTGGACAATAAGGTAACCAGTATGTCATCACTTTCATGTCTAAGACAGCACGGACAAACGTATACAACGGCTTTACAGGTAACGTCCTCTGGAGCATTATATAAGTCACTTTTTCCTCCGCCCTTTCTTGTTTTTAAAACTTGAAGATACCTTAAAGAAAAACATAAGTACTCTATAAACATACAAACAGAGAATGAACAGTAAATTATTTGTATGAAAAATGGTTCAAATGGCTCTGAGCACTATGGGACTCAACTGCTGTGGTCATAAGTCCCCTAGAACTTAGAACTACTTAAACCTAACTAACCTAAGGACAGCACACAACACCCAGCCATCACGAGGCAGAGAAAATCCCTGACCCCGCCGGGAATCGAACCCGGGAACCCGGGCGTGGGAAGCTAGTATTTGTATGTTTATTCGGTCGATTACCTTGCCATAAGCCTGCAAAATATTATCCTTCCGCTTCTTGAGTGCTAAATATTTCTTGCCCTTGTCGCTAGAAACACCTTTAATTTTCCCAGCATCCATCAACTTCTTCTTTTCTTCTGCTTCCTGTAACTGACGTGCTTTTTCGGCTTTGAGTTCTTTATAATTAACATACTTCTTTTTTGGTGGTTTCGCACCGAGTCTTATAGCCTGCTCGATTTTTGCTTCCTGTTTCGTTTTCGCATCGAAGCCAGTTAAGCCAAATTTGATTACTTCTCGTTTTACTCTCCTAATATCAATGTCACTACTACTGAGTATAGATTTTTTTGCGTTCTTTTTACTGGAGGAATTTCTGCCAACGCCTCCTTTTCTCTTATCTTCAAACACGACACACTCGAAAGATGCTGCTGCATCTTTCCGCAGCTCTGCACATTTAGTTTTGACGAAAGACAGTTCATCGACCATATTACGGTTGTAATGGCATACGAGCAGATCGAAAGGCACTTAACGCCCGATTTATTTATTTAGTTAATCGCAAATACCTCCTCCAGTAGAGTAGCAATAGCTCGTATACAACCAGGGGCAAATCACAGCATGAAGTTAGATAAGTACTGATATTACGTTTACACCGTTTCAGTTAAATAGGTGTCAATATTCCACATAATAATACTTCAAACCATGATAATACACTCTCCTAAACAACAAAACTTGCATCTCACGTCTCTCCACTGTAAATAAACAGACGCACGTGCACAGTCAAGATGTTTACATACATAACTACCACTGACGTCTACCGACACGTATACAAAGATGGTATATATCACATCAAAGTAGGTATAGCGAAAAGAATTTTTCCGCGGCACATTCTCCATCAATCATATCTTTAAAAGACTTGTGGTATAAATATGAAAAGTTACGAAACATACTTTAATTAAGTAGATGCTTTTTTCAGCGAACCTATCATAATTTACGAAAAATCATTTTGGGGATGGGTTGCGGCCTGTTTTAATATAGAAGTGCTCCTACTGTATGAAGGTAGAAAGAAAAACGGCAGTCAATGAAGAAAGAAATAGTAGCCGGGAAAGCTTTAAACATCACAAGAAAGAAATAGATCCCCGAGGGAAGCTCTCTTTATGACACGTTTACGAGAATACTTTCACCGCATCAAGAAATAAGAACAGCTGCAGAGGAAAGGATACAAGCCATAGAAGTAACACAATGGTATGGTGTTCATCTTACTGAATTTATTGTGGAGAACAACTACAACATAGCTATAAGGCTGATTTCTGCAGTAATTCTAAAACAGTATGTTGAAGAACATTGGTGTTACTTTTCAGAACAATTTCGTTGTCCCAAGACTCCAGAAAAAGTAAAAGCTATAATTGGTCGTTCGCTTCCAAAAGGTCTTAAGGACCCTTTCAGCAATATTCATAGCCCTGTTGCATATACTTTACCTGGTATACCACAATGATACTGTCAAGAAAAGCGGCCAGAACTTTTTGAGTTGTTGGTAATGCTATTTGTCGGATGATAGGGCAGTGCTTGCGGCTCTCATAAAGTGCTAAATGAATTTGTGGGTGACCTGTTAGAAGGTCAGTTAGCAGAAATTGCTCCAGTAATGTTTTCCGAAATGTACCGCTTTTTGTCAGATGAACAGAGGTATAACCCAAGAACATGGTCAAGAACAGTTCACGTATTTTCAAACTGCACTTACATGATCTGTGTCATGTCAGAATACCACAAAGGATTGTCAAAAACACTACTACAGCATGTTATACCACACCGTGTCAACAAATTCACAGAAACTCCCCAGACTGGACTGAAATCAGATGTGTTCAAAGCAGTGACATTCCTTTTGCAGCACTTTCCTAAGCAGATGACTCCTTATACTCTACAGATTCTTCCACCAACACGGCAGCATTCATTCACACTGCTGATGTGTATAGAACGGATTATGTAATCTATTAAGATGTTAAGAGAACCTGTTGACTAGGATGGAGAAAACGCTGGATAAAATGCACTGATATTTTCCATATTTTAGTTAGCTGATGTTTCACATATATTTTATGTTAATGGACACCGTTAAGAAAGCCCTTGAAGACTTAATTTACTATTTAACACTCTTTATGCAAATAACTGATGAGCATAAAAGAGATGGAAAGAAAAGTCAAAGCAGTACATAGATGAAGCACAACGGCACATACACGTTTACTCTGTGCCAATATCATAATCAATATTTGAAGAATTTGAAGCGAAACGTATCTGAGCACTGAGTCATGCTATTACAGAACATTTAAAGGAATCACAGACGTAAAGAAATACAGACAATTCCAACTGGTTAAAAAGCCATGAGGCATGCATGTGTGCACTGGAAGTAGCTCATGAAACAGTGATGCAGCAACTGAAGCGTAATGAAGAGGTTCCATTCGAATTCAGTGGGTTCTTGCAAAATGTTATTGTTGCTTATATGAGTCAAACTGGCTCCCCATACGTGCTAGACCGATGCCTCTGTGTTGGAAGTACACTCCTGGAAATTGAAATAAGAACACCGTGAATTCATTGTCCCAGGAAGGGGAAACTTTATTGACACATTCCTGGGGTCAGATACATCACATGATCACACTGACAGAACCATAGGCACATAGACACAGGCAACAGAGCATGCACAATGTCGGCACTAGTACAGTGTATATCCACCTTTCGCAGCAATGCAGGCTGCTATTCTCCCATGGAGACGATCATAGAGATGCTGGATGTAGTCCTGTGGAACGGCTTGCCATGCCATTTCCACCTGGCGCCTCAGTTGGACCAGCGTTCGTGCTGGACGTGCAGACCGCGTGAGACGACGCTTCATCCAGTCCCAAACATGCTCAATGGGGGACAGATCCGGAGATCTTGCTGGCCAGGGTAGTTGACTTACACCTTCTAGAGCACGTTGGGTGGCACGGGATACATGCGGACGTGCATTGTCCTGTTGGAACAGCAAGTTCCCTTGCCGGTCTAGGAATGGTAGAACGATGGGTTCGATGACGGTTTGGATGTACCGTGCACTATTCAGTGTCCCCTCGATGATCACCAGTGGTGTACGGCCAGTGTAGGAGATCGCTCCCCACACCATGATGCCGGGTGTTGGCCCTGTGTGCCTCGGTCGTATGCAGTCCTGATTGTGGCGCTCACCTGCACGGCGCCAAACACGCATACGGCCATCATTGGCACCAAGGCAGAAGCGACTCTCATCGCTGAAGACGACACATCTCCATTCGTCCCTCCATTCACGCCTGTCGCGACACCACTGGAGGCGGGCTGCACAATGTTGGGGCGTGAGCGGAAGACGTCCTAACGGTGTGCGGGACCATAGCCCAGCTTCATGGAGACGGTTGCGAATGGTCCTCGCCGATACCCCAGGATCAACAGTGTCCCTAATGTGCTGGGAAGTGGCGGTGCGGTCCCCTACGGCACTGCGTAGGATCCTACGGTCTTGGCGTGCATCCGTGCGTCGCTGCGGTCCGGTCCCAGGTCGACGGGCACGTGCACCTTCCGCCGACCACTGGCGACAACATCGATGTACTGTGGAGCCCTCACGCCCCACGTGTTGAGCAATTCGGCGGTACGTCCACCCGGCCTCCCGCACGCCCACTATAAGCCCTCGCTCAAAGTCCGTCAACTGCACATATGGTTCACATCCACGCTGTCGCGGCATGCTACCAGTGTTAAAGACTGCTTTGGAGCTCTGTATGCCATGGCAAACTGGCTGATACTGACGGTGGCGGTGCACAAATGCTGCGCAGCTAGCGCCATTCGACGGCCAACACCGCGGTTCCTGGTGTGTCCGCTGTGCCGTGCGTGTGATCATTGCTTGTACAGCCCTCTCGCAGTGTCCGGAGCAAGTATGGTCAAGAACAAGAACAATGTGTTCTTTTTTCCATTTCCAGGAGTGTATATATGCTGAATTGATGTCACCAAATTTGCTCGAACTGTTCCTAAAAGTTACTTTAAGTGATTTGGAAGCAAATCAGGCACATCAAATAAGGATTTCTGCTGTCAGGGCAGCGTATAGGTTTCGCATGAATCTGAAGAAGTCTCAGAACATCAAATACCTTAAAGCAGTTTTGCTTTCTTTTATGGACAGTCTTCTGGTAATTGTGGTCCAGTATTCAATGAAACTTCTGTATTTGGTGTTGGAAACAGTTTCCATAGTTTTGTCAATTCATCCAGTATTTTCTGGATCATGTCGTGAGAAAATTATTTCGCTCGCTATCTCAGTTTGTCTAAAGTACAATTCTGATCATTCAGTAGTTAATGTGATCCTAGATACATTCAGGGAATTTTGTTTCAGTGTAGATAGTTTGGTAAAATTGGAACAAAGATTTTTGTCTACATTAATCAGCATTTTGAGTGCACCAAAAAAAAATAGTTACAAGGTATGCTGCAAATGATCTGTAAGTATTTCAGACTACTGTTCAGAATTCAAAACCACTATTAACTGATGCCCTAATAAAAAACTTTTCCTGCTGCTGTGCAGTGTGTTTTAAAAACTAATGATCATTCAGTAACATGGAGTGCAGGAGAGTGTTTGAATGCTTATGTAGCTCGCTCCGCTGGTCAAATCTTCAGTTATCAAGATGCATGTGCAGAAACTGGATACAATTATCTCCTGCACACAGCAGCTGTTTTATTTAATTCTGCTTGTGCAGAGTTCACAGGAACTTCTGCTGGAAATTTTATTGTTACTCTTGTTTTAAAAGCAGGAAATATTCTGTGTTAGAACCTCAATTTAATTTTAATGGCTGTCCTCAGTAAAATGCAGAGGGCGGAATCAGTAACAATTATACAGAGCCTTATTGTAGTGTGTACACAACCGATTCATCATCAGCTGGAACCAGTGTTAAATTTTTTATTATCTGTTCCTGGCCAAACAGTGCAATCTGCATTAAATTATGTGCTGGAAGAATGGAGTTACTAGCACAATTACGTCTGCGGGGATTATAAAGTGAAAGTGAGTGCACTAGCCCCATGCAATGCATGAGAATATGGAGTTTCCCACAGTGATCATCATGTTGACTCTATAACTGTGAAAGATGATCAGATTTATGTCCATAATAATTTGGGCAAAGCTAAAATAATATAACAAGTACAGGATAATTTTAGTAAATGTTCATATATACACCACTGCTAATAAAGATTTTTTAAATTTTGTTAAATGAACTGTGCAGTGTAGTGGAGAGCAAAGCTACAAGGATGGAACTTGAAGATGAGATGGATAAATAGTGGGAAGATGACAGTGGATTTGAGAAAGGATGCAGTAAAGAAAAACAATCTCAGTCATTGTAATATTACTTTCCTGATTGCCAAAAAGATTCAGACTGTGATGATCACTATACTCTGAATGACCTTTTACATTGTGTAGCTTTAACATATCAGTCCAAGAGCATCTTACTTTCTATTGGATGTCAACCTTACTTCCAGGTATTTTCACAAAACCTGAATGAAAAGGAGCCAAATATTCTGAAGAACGTCAGTACACCCCCTTCATAGATTAAAATCACAGTAGAAATGTTCTTTATTTTGCATATTTTAAGTGATTCAGGGTTGTCAGTGTATTATTAATTGCTTGCTGTATCTGATAGCGTTGTAAAATATTTTTAAAATGAATTTAGATGTAAATAAGTGCTATTTTGTATAAGTTTTTATGGTAATTGCATTCACAGTTAAGGTGTGAAAGAGTATTTTTGTATTCTTGTTTGCTGATTTTTAAGGCACTGGTGAGTTGTGAATTGTGGTTTATTTGTCTCATACCATACATAATCTACATAATTTGATTCAGCTACAGGAAACATGTCTAATTGTGGTCAAATTTCACCATAAACAAAGAACAGCTGATGTTAACAAACAGCATCATAGTAATAATACAAGTTTGTTATACATAAATACAATAAAATCTAGCACTTAATTACCCCTTGCTCAAATTATCATTTCATCCTCTATGAATTTTTTTATTGAATAGTAGCATTTATTCAACAGGATCTGCTGTAGGCGTGTTGTTAAAACTTCTGGCTTCATATTAAAGTTCTTTAAATTGTAAATGTTGTTTAAGATAAGATATGCTGCCTGTTGGGTACTACATAAAATGGAGACGGCTCTGATATAAGAAAAATTGCTAATAAAGGATTGGCACCTAGCATAGGATGTTATTCTCACATAAAAAAATATAATATTGAAACCTTTCATCTATTTTGTCAAAATTGTGTATTAAATCAACTTCTAATCTGCTGCATTACTCATCCATTTGACATGTTAATATAACCATATCAACATTGATTTTGTGTGGTGTTTGAAATGTCTTAACTCCATCTGCAGTTGTTCCTGAACACAAGGTTTAACTGACACTGTGTAACTATTTTTAGCTCTTATTATTCTTGTGGTGTCACTGCCAGACACCACACTTGCTAGGTGGTAGCCTTTAAATCGGCCACGGTCCGTTAGTATACGTCGGACCCGCGTGTCGCCACTATCAGTGATTGCAGACCGAGCGCTGCCACACGGCAGGTCTAGAGAGACTTCCTAGCACTCGCCCAGTTGTACAACCAACTTTGCTAGCGATGGTTCACTGACAAAATACGCTCTCATTTGCCGAGACGATAGTTTAGCACAGCCTTCAGTTACGTCATTTGCTACGACCTAGCAAGGCGCCATTATCAGTTACTATTGATATTGATTCATGTACCGTCATGACCGACGTTCTTCATTAACGGATTAAAGTTAAGTATTCCACCAGCTACGTCTGTTTTTCTAAATTCTAATTTCCTTGTCCTGTTCCAGACCTCACGCCAGCCTGCGTGAGCTAAAACGCGTGCCTTTCGGCTTCCTCTAGTAACACGGTGTTGGCTCTCCTACCAACCAAAACAATTATTGTGTGTGTGTGTGTGTGTGTGTGTGTGTGTGTGTGTGTGTGTGTGTGAGAGAGAGAGAGAGAGAGAGAGAGAGAGAGAGAGTGACGTTGCTTATTCAGAAGTACTTCTGGTTAAGTCTGAATTTAATACCATCTGGAAGTATGAAAGAGGTAGTGATCTTAACAAATGGTGTAATAGAGTACTGTAAAAACTTGTTCAATCCGGTGTTTTATTGTGTATGATTCACACTTAATTGTATGTTGGGGTATGGCAACATATGCTTGAACGCACTTTAGATGTCAAAGACTTTACTTGCATATAGCAAGGCTGAGAGCTACACTCATGTAACACTAGTATGCACTTGAAAAGGGAAATATATCTGTCGCCGAGAAAAAGGAGGGATCCTGTGGTAGTTGCACACTACAAAAACTGCTCAGAATTACTAAGAAAGGTCACTAAAAATCAATTAACATGCACATAATGTCAGAAATCAGTAATTCTGACAACAGACGTGTGGCTATGTGAAATGCAGTGAAGCAAGAGACAGGACAACCAGCCACAGAACAGGAAATCATAAGTACTGAATTGAATGGTAGGGCTATAACTGATGAGGCACAGTTAACAAATATTTTTTTTTAAGATCAGTACCGCCATTAGACTGTTGTTTATTTTCAGTGTTACATTTACAGTTACACAGTCATGATTTCGGCTTCAAAGTGCCATTATCAAGTGTTTCCTGAAAGCAGGTTAGACAATAACAGTGAAATACATAACAATTGATTTAACTTTATTAACAATCCATATTTGTAATGCTTACTTGTAAGTGTTATAAATTGCCTAAGATGTGTGATTGTGTAAGTGTGAATGAAACACTGTAAATAAACAATAGTCTAATGGCGGTACTGACTTAAAAGTAATATATTATGACTGTGGCCCCACATTATGAAAAAATTATCAAATATATTTCGTAATCACTTCTTAAATATAGTTGAAACATCTTTTTTTTTTCTTTTTCTTTTTTTTTGGAGACTGAAATATGCCATCGTCAGACCCCAATTTAAAAAGGGTGATAGGAGAAATGTGAGTAACTACTGACCTGTGTTAAAGTAAATAAATCAAAACTGTGTGTTTCCCATTCTCTCCTACGGTGGTGCTTGGTTTTGAGTTGTGTGAAATTATTTGCTCCTAACGGTTTCTTTTTTCACGCTTCTACTCTATGAAGTTTTTGTTGCTGTGTACATATTTTTAGATGTTACAGAAAGAAGATCACTGTTCCTAAAACTGTTATGTTCTAGCTATAAAGTTATGTCCTAAGTTCATGACAACAGGGTATGGGCCCAGGTTTGAACACTTCAGGTTGTGAGAAATACATTATTCGTTTGCTAGACTATTTTTCAATTTACTAGCATATTCGTAAGACTGCAAGATTTGTGGAATGGCAGACACAGTGCACCAACTGAATGATGACAGTTGCCAGGACTACAGAAGAATGGGATACAACTCGTCAGCTTTGACCTGTGACGTCAGAATTCGCCAGAGATGATGTATTACGAAGATTTAACAGCAGAGACGAGTGTTCATTAACAAAAGGAATTCAAAAGAGAAAAGAGATGGTAAACATATATCACGTCCAGTAATATTTCGACCATAATGTTAAGGATATTGCTTGTTTGAGTCCTAGTGCTTCTATAAATTAAAGGAAAAAAGGGATAGAAGTAGCAGTAGCATAGAATATCTCATTTGACATGTATAAGAGTTGTATCTGAAACTTCAGTCGATCTGCATAGGTTAACTGCAGAACAGGATACACATTTAATGTTCGTTGATTTCTTCGTTTTTGTTAGCATTAGTTTCCTATTCTTCAGTTGAACTATGTAGGTCAACTGAAGTATGGGATACAAATTTTACAGGTATTGTTTCTTTCGATTCTGCTACTACTAGGATTCTGTTCTTACGCAGATAGTATTACTAGCGAAGGCAAAAAGATCTACATACATAATATTTGTATCCCATACTTCAATTGACCCTCCCCCCCCCCATGAACCATGGACCTTGCCGTTGGTGGGGAGGCTTGCGTGCCTGATTGATACAGATAGCCGTACCATAGGTACAACCACAATGGAGGGGTATCTGTTGAGAGGTCAGACAAACGTGTGGTTTCTGAAGAGGGGCAGAAGCCTTTTCAGTAGCTGCAAGGGCGACAGTCTGGATGATTGACTGATCTGGCCTTGTAACAATAACCAAAACGGCCTTGCTGCGCTGGTACTGCGAACGGCTGAAAGCAAGGGGAAACTACGGCCGTAATTTTTCCCGAGGGCATGCAGCTTTACTGTATGATTAAATGATGATGGAGGTAAAATAGTCCCCCATTCGGATCTCTGGGCGGGGACTACTCAAGAGGACGTCGTTATCAGGAGAAAGAAAACTGGCGTTTTACGGATCGGAGCGTGGAATGTCAGATCCCTTAATCGGGCAGGTAGGTTAGAAAATTTAAAAAGGGAAATGGATAGGTTAAAGTTAGATATAGCGGGAATTAGTGAAGTTCGGTGGCAGGAAGAACAAGACTTCTGGTCAGGTGACCACAGGGTTATAAACACAAAATCAAATAGAGGTAATGCAGGAGTAGGTTTAATAATGAATAGGAAAATAGGAATGCGGGTAAGCTACTATAAACAGCATAATGAACGCATTATTGTGGCCAAGATAGATACGAAGCCCACACCTACTACAGGGTTATTACAAATGATTGAAGCGATTTCACAGCTCTACAATAACTTTATTATTTGAGATATTTTCACAATGCTTTGCACACACATACAAAAACTCAAAAAGTTTTTTTAGGCATTCACAAATGTTCGATATGTGCCCCTTTAGTGATTCGGCAGACATCAAGCCGATAATCAAGTTCCTCCCACACTCGGCACAGCACGTCCCCATCAATGAGTTCGAAAGCATCGTTGATGCGAGCTCGCAGTTCTGGCACGTTTCTTGGTAGGGGAGGTTTAAACACTGAAACTTTCACATAACCCCACAGAAAGAAATCACATGGGGTTAAGTCGGGAGAGCGTGGAGGCCATGACATGAATTGCTGATCATGATCTCCACCACGACCGATCCATCGGTTTTCCAATCTCCTGTTTAAGAAATGCCGAACATCATGATGGAAGTGCGGTGGAGCACCATCCTGTTGAAAGATGAAGTCGGTGCTGTCGGTCTCCAGTTGTGGCATGAGCCAATTTTCCAGCATGTCCAGATACACGTGTCCTGTAACGTTTTTTTCGCAGAAGAAAAAGGGGCTGTAAACTTTAAACCGTGAGATTGCACAAAACACGTTAACTTCTGGTGAATTGCGAATTTGCTGCACGAATGCGTGAGGATTCTCTACCGCCCAGATTCGCACATTGTGTTTGTTCACTTCACCATTAAGAAAAAATGTTGCTTCATCACTGAAAACAAGTTTCGCACTGAACGCTTCCTCTTCCATGAGCTGTTGCAACCGCGCCGAAAATTCAAAGCGTTTGACTTTGTCATCGGGTGTCAGGGCTTGTAGCAATTGTAAACAGTAAGGCTTCTGCTTTAGCGTTTTCCATAAGATTTTCCAAACCGTCGGCTGTGGTACGTTTAGCTCCCTGCTTGCTTTATTCGTCGACTTCCGCGAGCTACGCGTGAAACTTGCCCGCACGCGTTCAACCGTTTCTTCGCTCACTGCAGGCCGACCCGTTGATTTCCCCTTACAGAGGCATCCAGAAGCTTTAAACTGCGCATACCATCGCCGAATGGAGTTAGCAGTCGGTGGATCTTTGTTGAACTTCGTCCTGAAGTGTCGTTGCACTGTTGTGACTGACTGATGTGAGTGCATTTCAAGCACGACATACGTTTTCTCGGCTCCTAACGCAATTTTGTCTCACTGCGCTCTCGAGCGCTCTGGCGGCAGAAACCTGAAGTGCGGCTTCAGCCGAACAAAACTTTTTGAGTTTTTCTACGTATCTCTAGTGTGTCGCGACCATATGTCAATGAATGGAGCTACAGTGAATTTATGAAATCGCTTCAATCATTTGTAATAGCCATGTACAGTAGTACAAGTTTATATGCCAACTAGCTCTGCAGATGACGAAGAAATTGAAGAAATGTATGACGAAATAAAAGAAATTATTCAGATAGTGAAAGGAGACGAAAATTTAATAGTCATGGGTGACTGGAATTCGAGTGTAGGAAAAGGGAGAGAAGGAAACGTAGTAGGTGAATATGGATTGGGACTAAGAAATGAAAGAGGAAGCCACCTCATAGAATTTTGTACAGAGCACCACTTAATCATAGCTAACACCTTGTTTAAGAATCACGAAAGAAGGTTGTATACATGGAAGAATCCTGGAGATACTAAAAGGTATCAGATAGATTATATAATGGTAAGACAGAGATTTAGGAACCAGGTTTTAAATTGTAGGACGTTTCCAGGGGCAGATGTGGACTCTGACCACAATCTATTGGTTATGAACTGTAGATTAAAACTGAAGAAACTGCAAAAAGATGGGAATTTAAGGAGATGGGACCTGGATACAATGAAACAACCAGAGGTTGTACAGAGTTTCAGGGAGAGCATAAGGGAACAATTGACAGGAATGGGGGAAAGAAATACAGTAGAAGAAGAATTGGTAGCTTTGAGGGATAGAATTAGTGAAGGCAGCAGAGGATCTAGTAGGTAAAAAGACAGGCGTAGTATAAATCCTTGGGTAACAGAAGAAATATTGAATTTAAATGATGAAAGGAGAAAATATAAAAATGCAGTAAATGAAGCAGGCAAAAAGGAATACAAACGTCTCAAAAATGAGATCGTCAGGAAGTGCAAAATGGCTAAGCAGGGATGGCTAGAGGACAAATGTAAGGATGTAGAGGCTTATCTCACTATAGGTAAGATAGATACTGCCTACAGGAAAATTAAAGAGACCTTTGGAGATAAGAGAACCACTTGTATGAACATCAAGAGCTCAGATGGAAACCCAGTTCTAAGCAAAGAAGGGAAAGCAGAAAGGTGGAAGGAGTATATAGAGGGTCTATACAAGGGCAATGTACCTGAGGACAATATTATGGAAATGGAAGAGGATTTAGATGAAGATGAAATGGGAGATACGATACTGCGTGAAGAGTTTGACAGAACACTGAAAGACCTGAGCCGAAACAAGGCCCGCGGAGTAGACAACATTCCATTGGAACTACTGACGGCCTTGGGAGAGCCAGTCCTGACTAAACTCTACCATCTGGTGGGCTAGACGTATGAAACAGGTGAAATACCCTCAGACTTCAAGAAGAATATAATAATTCCAATCCCAAAGAAAGCAGGTGTTGACAGATGTGAAAATTACCGAACTATCAGTTTAATAAGCCACAGCTGCAAAATACTAACACGAATTCTTTACAGACGAATAGAAAAACTAGTAGAAGCCGACCTCGGGGAAGATCAGCTTGGATTCCGTAGAAATACTGGAACACGTGAGGCAATACTGACCTTACGGCTTACCTTAGAAGAAAGATTAAGGAAAGACAAACGTACTTTTCTAGCATTTGTAGACTTAGAGAAAGCTTTTGACAATGTTGACTGGAATACTCTCTTTCAAATTCTGAAGGTGGCATTGGTAAAATACAGGGAGCGAAAGGCTATTTACAATTTGTACAGAAACCAGATGGCAGTTATAAGAGTTGAGGGACATCAAAGGGAAGCAGTGGTTGGGAAGGGAGTAAGACAGGGTTGTAGCCTCTCCCCGATGTTATTCAATCTGTATATCGAGCAAGCAGTAAAGGAAACAAAAGAAAAATTCGGAGTAGGTATTAAAATCCATGGAGAAGAAATAAAAACGTTGAGGTTCGCCGATGACATTGTACTTCTGTCAGAGACAGCAAAGGACTTGGAAGAGCAGTTGAATGGAATGGAAGGGTATAAAGGAAAGGAGGGTATAAGTTGAACATCAACAAAAGAAAAATGAGGATAATGGAATGTAGTCGAATTAAGTCAGGTGATGCTGAGGGAATTAGATTAGGAAATGAGACACTTAAAGTAGTAAAGGAGTTTTGCTATTTGGGGAGCAAAATAACTGATGATGGTCGAAGTAGAGAGGATATAAAATGTAGACTGGCAATGGCAAGGAAAGCGTTTCTGAAGAAGAGAAATTTGTTAACATCGAGTATAGATTTAAATGTCAGGAAGTCGTTTCTGGAAGTATTTGTATGGAGTGTAGCCATGTATGGAAGTGAAACATGGACGATAAATGGTTTGGACAAGAAGAGAATAGAAGCTTACGAAATGTGGTGCTACAGAAGAATGCTGAAGATTAGATGGGTAGATCACATAACTAATGAAGAAGTATTAAATAGGATTGGGGAGAAGAGAAGTTTGTGGCACAACGTGACCAGAAGAAGGGATCGGTTGGTAGGACATGTTCTGAGGCATCAAGGGATCACCAATTTAGTATTGGAGGGCAGTGTGGAGATTCAGAAGGATGTACATTGCAGTAGGTACTGGGAGATGAAGAAGCTTGCACAGGATAGAGTAGCATGGAGAGCTGCATCAGACCAGTCTCAGGACTAAGGACCACAACAACAACAACTTCAATTGACCTATATAGGTCAACTACTGGTAACGAAAACGAAGAACTCGATGGACGTAACATTGGCAACCTGTACTTCAGTTCAACTACATGATGGGGGAAGAAGTCAACACACATAAAATTTGTATCCCATACTGCAGTTTACCTGTATAGGTCAACTGAGGAATAGGATACTAGTACTAGCGAATGGGAAATAACGACATTAACAACAAGCGTATCCTGTACTTCAGCTGACGTGTATAGGTCAACTGAAGAGTAGGATACTAGTGCTAGCGAAGGCGAAAAATAGCAACATACACAACATTTGTATCCTGCTCTTCAGTTGACATCAGTGTTACATATGTCGCTTTCTTCGTCTAGCTAGCAATAGTACACTATACTTCAGTTGACCTTTATACTCGTACATCTACTGAAGTAGGGGATACACATTTTACGTGTGACAGTCTTTTCGCCTTCAGTAGTGCTAGTATAGACTCAAAAAATCGGAGCGATACTGGTACTGGAAAAGGGAAAAAGAGCAACAACTGCAAATTTTTATTCCATACTGCAGCTGATGAACCCATACTTAACGCAGAACAATATAATACGACAAAAAATATATCAAAGTAGACAAATTTAGTACAACATAAAAATAAAAAGCTAAACTTACCATACCTCCACAAAAAACCAAAGCTCATCTTCCACAACATTAACAAAAACCACATAACCACATACACAAGAGGGACCAGGAGATGACCTGGGCTAAAACCTTACGACTCTGGCTAAAAATGGGGGTTAGATCCGAATATAAGAACTCAACAAGAGAGTCCTCTTAGCCTCTCTCACCTCAATTCTCCACAAACCTACCTACAGGTGGTGCCCCTGTTAAGCTGAGCAACCCAGTGGGCGGTTGGGTAACCAACATCAGCGGGAAACTGGGTCAACGGGTCGACAGGATGTGGGGAACAGAGGAAGGCAACAGGAAACCACCACTGGCATTACTTCCATAGACATTCATGGGATAGACCTTTTTGTAAAATATTGTGGAGGTAAAGCTTCCCCTCAATTGAATCTCCGGGTGCAGAATACAACAAGCACTCCAGAGATTAGGGCAAATGGGAAAGAAAGGAAGGAAGAAGAAGAAGAAGAAGAAGAAGAAGGACTTATTGAGGATTGGGACTTGGAATGTCTTAATCCTTCTCCAGGAAGTCAAATTAGAAAACGCCAAAGATGAAATGACAAGAAACAAATTGGATGTAATCGGAATGGGTGAGGTGAGATGGGGTTGTTGTGGAGAACTAGAAAGTGCCAACTATTCACGTGAAGTTAAAAATGGAATGTATGGGGTTGGAATTTTGATTGGTAAAAGACTAAATAACAAGGTTATCGAGGTTGAACATGTTAATGAAAGAATAATGATGATGAGACTGCAAGGGAAAAGTCTTTCGACTTAGCTATCATCCAGGTCTATACACCAACAAGTAATCATTCAGATGAAAGGTAGAATAATGTTACGAGGAGATAGAAAACTTAGCAAAGAGAGAGAAAAGAAATGCAGGTATTGTTATAATGGGTGACTGGAATGTGGTAGTTGGTGGAGGGCCAGAAGGAAAAGCTCTGAAAAAATTTGTACTGGGAGAAATATATGAGAGAGGGCAAAAATTGTTGGAATACTGCAATGAAAATTTCATGGTAGTTGGAAATACTCTATCTGTAACCACAAAATACGACAGTATACTTGGATATCTCGATGTGACAACAAAATATATCAAACCGATTACATAATGATACAACTATGATACCAAAACTGCCTAAAGAGTCTCAAAAGTTATCCAGGGGCAGATATTTATTCAGATCATGTATTAGTAGTAGCTGAGATCCTAATTAAATTGAAAAAACCTGGAAAGGGCATAAGAGAGAGCACATTAACTTTGAGAAATTGAAAGACAAAGACAATTGTGAAAAATTAGAGAATGCATATTGTGAAATCATGATGCAAGGACAGTACAAAGAATGCACAGAAGGAAGATGGGATCGTTTTAAAAGTGGGATGTAAAAGGCAGCTAACGAAATGCTCAGAGAAGAGGAGAGGAAAAAAGTAAAGAAAGAATGGGTAACACCAGATATGATAATCAAGATGGATGAATGTAGGAAATGGAAAACTGTAAACACAGGAGAAGGGAAGTGCAACTACAGGAGGTTAAATAATGAATTAAGAAGGGAGACAGAAAAAGCAAAGGAGAGATGGCTGACAGAAAAGTGTGACAATATAGAGAAATTACAGAAAGAAGGAAAATATGATTTCATGTACAAAGAAGCAATGGATTTGACATTCAGGGAAAACAGAAACAACTATGGACCTAACGAAGTAGATGCAACAGACAGTAAAATGTTGAGTGAAGCCTAAGAAATAATGAGAAGATGGGAAGAATATACAGAATCACTATATGCTGGCGACAGCCGAGCAAGTGAAGGAGAGATTGGGATAGAAGAAGAAGATAAAGTTGCAGACAAAGGAAATGCAATACTAACTAGTGAGATTGAAGCATCTATGAAGGAGATGAAAAATGGAAAAGCAATGGGAATTGATAAGATTCCTATGGAACTGTTAAAGTCATTGGAGAAAGAAGGGAAAAGTGAGTTGATTAAATTGTGTAATCAAATATACATGACAGAAAAATGGCCAAAGGACTTTACAAAAGGTGTCTTAATACCTATAGAAAAAAAGCACAGCAAAAAGTGTGAGGAACATAGAACAGTGAGCCTGATACAGCATGCAGTCAAAGTCTTGCTGAGGATGCTCAACAGAAGGCTATATGGAAAGCTGAATTGCATAATAGAAGATGAACAATTAGGTGTCAGGTGAGGAGTGGGCACTAGAGATGCCATTGGGCTGCTGAGAGTGATAGGGGAGAGGTACATGGAGAAGAAAAGGAAGTGTAAGTTGTGTTCATTGACCTTGAGAAGGCTTTTGACTGTGTTAGATGGGACAAACTGATGCAAATCCTAAGGAAATATGGAGTTGACTGGAGGGATAGACGTCTAATTAGAAATTTACATTTCAATCAGAGAGCAAGAGTAATAATAGGAGGTGCGATGAGTGAAGAAATTGTACTGGGAAGAGGTGTAAGACAAGGTTATTGTTTATCACCAACACTGCTCAATATCTTCCTGGAGGAAATTATTAATGAAAGTTTTGATAGAAGGAAAGGTGGTTGTATAGGGGGTCGGAGAGTGGAGTATATAAGATTTGCATTACGGTATGGTTGTGATGGCAGATATTGCAGGAGAGATGGAACAAATGTTAGATGATCTAAACACAAAATTAGAAGCATATGGAGTGAAGATTAACAGTAAAAAAACGAAAAGCATGGTAATTGGACGAAAGGGGGGAATATACCATATGAAAATAGAGGGAGAGGAAATAGGGAAAGTGAATAACTTCAATTTCTTGGGAAGTGTAATAATGGATGACATGTATTCCTCAACAAAAATTAGGAAAGAACTGCAATGGTAAAAGAAGGATTCAAGAGGAAACAGAAATTACTTTGCGGATCTGAGGAAAAGACTTGCCAAATGTTACATCTGGAGTGTTGCACCACATAGTGCAGAGACCTAGAAATTGAGGAAGGAAGATGAAAGAAGATTGGAGGCACTAGAGATGTGGATATGGAGAAGAATGGAAAAAGTGAAAGGGGAAGACCGAGTAAGGAATGAAGGAGTGTTAAAAAGAGTTGGAGAAGAAAGAAACATGCTGAAAGTCACCAGAAAGAGAAAACGGAACTGGATTGGACGCTGTGTGAGGAGGGACTGGGGGAAAAAGGGGGAGAGGACAAAGAAGATATCAAATGCTGGACAATATCAAAGGAGACAAATATCCAAAATGAAAAGACTGGCTATGGACAGACAAAAGTGGAAGACGCTTAACCCATGACAAGACCTGCTGTAAGGCAGAACACCATACTACTGTTACTACACACAAGAAACACATCATCACGAAAAATCACACATACATATAAATATATAAACTCAGAAGTTCACATCAATGAAATGAAGTAAAATAATTTTAAAAAAATCCACAGAAGAAAATTACCTAACATAATGAAGAATGTCAGATCAAACCCAATAAGTGCAAATCAATATTTTAACCATCCCAACAAAACCCACCCTCTTCTTTAATTATCAGTTACCCCACACACCACCCTCATCCCAACCTGAAATTAACTAACAAATTTTGGACGATACATTTGCTCGACACATTTAAGCAAATGCTTAAATGGGCAATATGTACTAGTTACACTACACCTCCAAGTATATTCATCTAAATGGCTTTGTAGTGTCGAAATGAATCGTTTCCTCCTCCTTAGAACAGATTGTATGGCTGACCAAAACTTTCTGTACTAAAATCCCCAGTTGATGAATATCTGAATTCAGTAACATCATTGACAACAAGATGCTAAATATCCTTATTCCCCAAATCCCAATGTGAAGAAAGACAATCGGAAATAACTACAGAACCCTCTGCAACAGGATGTTCGTTTGGTCAGGAACTACTTTGTAACTACATCATCGCATTCTGGACCTGAAATTGCAACCCCCCAAACCCATAATCCTACTGCAGGTTCCCCCCTGTTGTGCTTGGTTTTGCCAAAATGAGACTAATCGATTTCGACAATAATATGTGCCCTCCCCCAAAGGCCCCCTACACTTTATATATTCCCCACAAACTTCCCTACAAAACGAGTACCTGTCTAGAACAGTACACTCACTCACACGACATTCATTCACACACAACCACACAGGATACCTCAAACCCCAACTGTATGTAATTTTTATCATATCTCTCAAGGCCACCTTCGAACTCTCAAACCATGTTCCTTGTCTAAATGAAGGCCATAGTCGATCCTTGTTACACCACCATATGAATAAATCGTGAGTACGATGAGCAGACACGCTTATCAGGCCCATGTTCGCCACATTCACGACATCGAACGTAATCAGCAAGGAGACCAGAAATTTGCAAAAATCGAATGGTTGCCATCATGTCTGCGCCCAAAGCCTGCTTAAAGTCTTCCAAATTCATGGGAACAGATGAATCAGTACCTACAAAAAAATTTAAAAATTAAAAACTAAAAATTCTTCTACATGAAGAAATATTTTTACAAATTTTCTCAGTCTCACTAAGAATGAAATTAAGTACCAAATGAATTGGGAAGAACCAGTTATTTAAATCAATGCAAACGAAAAAAAGTCTTACACAATGTCTAGTGCTATCTTTTAAATCCACATTCATTTTTTTCCAGTTTGCAATAATGGCGCTTATCCACAACAGACAACCGATTTATTATCTATGGCTCAAAAGTAAAGACATTAATATCTGTGAGTAACCCATGATGATGGGTTGTATCCCGTTCTTCAGTTGACTCCAGTTGTCGAACAAACATTCCCAAGTTGTGGGAAACATGGAAATGGCAGATTCAACTTTGTTTAAAGGAATACCCTCCTTTTATAGGTGGAACACGCCAGTGTCCGTCATTAGTGGGGTCAACTGAAGAATGGGATACAACCTGTTGGCTTTGACCAATGACATCATAGGTTACTCATAGATATTGATGTCTTTACTTTAGAGCTATAGATAATAAATCGGTTGTCTGCTATGGATAAGCGCCATCATTGTAAACTGAAATAAATAGTTTGTTTTTAAAAGACAGCACTAGACATTGCATAAGATTTTTTTTGGTTTAAGTTGACGTAAATAATTTGTTCTTTCCAATTCATTCCGTACTTCATTTCATTCTTAGTGAGTTTGAGGAAGTTTGGGAGAATAGTTTTTCATTTACAAGAGTTTTTAGCTTTTGATTTTCGTTTGTACGTATGAATTTATCTATTCCCATGAACGTGGAAGACTTTAAGCAGGCTTTGGGCGCAGACATGATGGCAACCATTAGATTTTTGCAAATTTCTGGTCTTCTTTCTGATAAAGTTCGATGTCGTGAGTGCGGCAAACATATGTGCACGATAAGCTTGTCTGCTCGTCGTACTCACGACTTATTCATATGGAGGTGTAACAAGGATCGACTATGGCCCTCAATTAGACAATGAACATGGTTTGAGAAATCGAAGCTGGCCTTGAGAGATATAATAAAAATTACATACAGTTGGTGTTTGAGGTATCTTGTGTGGTTGTGTATACATGAATGCTGCGTGAGTGAGTGTACTGTTTTAGACTGGTATTCCTTTCATAGGGGGGTGTGTGGGGAATATATAAAGTATAGGAGGCCTTCGTGGGGAGGGGGGGCAGGTGTCATAGTCGAAATCGATTAGTCTCATTTTCGCAAAACCAAACACAACAGGGAGAAACCTGCGGTGGGATTATGGATTAGGTGGGTAGGAAATTTCAGGCCCAGAATGTGATGTAGTTTTTGATGTAGTTCCTAATTGAGAGAGGAAAGTCTTGGTGAAATTAATGAAAGATCATGTTGCAGAGGGTTCTGTAGTTATTTCTGATGTTTTTCTTAATATACGGATTTGAGGAAAAGGTGTTTGCACCATCTTGTCGTCAATCATAATACTGAATTCAGATCTTAATCAACTGGGGATTGTACTAATCGTATAGAAGGTTAGTTTTCATCTGATGTACGTAGGGAGAAACAACTCATTTCGAGATTACAGAGACATTAAGATGGATGTTCATGGAGGCGTAGAGTACCCGATACATATTGCCTGTTTGTTTCCTTAAACGTGTTGGGCAAATGTGTCCTCCAAAATTTGTTAGTTAATTTCACGTTGGGATGGGGGATGGGGGGTTGGGGAAGGGTAACTGATAATTAAGGAAAAGGGTGGGTTTGGTTGGAATGGTTAAAATATTGATTTGGATTTTTTGGGGTTGATCCATTATTCTTCATTTACTTACGTTAGGTAATTTTCTTCTGTGGTTATTTCTTTCATTGCTTTACCTCATTTCATTGATGAGAACTTCTTGGTTTATATTGTATGATACTTGCTTTCCGCAAAGCCTTGGCAGGAATCCTCAACTTGAAAATGGCACCTGTATCTCTTGTGGAAGATGCCTTCGACCATTTGCATGATCAAATATCAGTACAAAATTTTTGAGTATTGGTTGACTTTAAGTTGAAAGTTTGGATAACTTAACTGGAATGGTAATGGAAATAAGATGTTGCCATGAGACAAAGAATCTTATATAACAACAAAATTTTATTTAATAAAATCATGAAAATAACTCCTGATAACTCACTTTACTTAATGGTAAGGTTATATGGTATTCTGGCCCGTCATCAGTGATACAAAAAAAATAGCAATTTATGCAACCTGACTATCTGTCCTAAGTAAGATGACTATAGGAACCATCATGTAGAGCATCTATACTCACCAGAGTCTCAGCAGGGAATCCTAACCGTCTCCCCTTGTTCGAGGTCCACACACAGTGGCCAGAAGGGTTCAGAGATTCTGCACAGAGGCTATTTGCCAACCTAATGGACCTGCTAATGCGTGGGGAACTTATGTCTCTCTGGTCCAGCGTAGTTGCACTCCACTTGACACAATGGTTGGCTAAACTTCATCTCCACAATCATAGAACCCACAGCAGACAGCACCCGCATACCACAGAAGACGACCTGCATTCACATTTGCAGGCTATACTAAGAGTGAAAATATAACATAATTAAGGTTCAAAATTCGCTGAGTGTTGGAATGGCACCCAAGTGTGTTTTGAGTATGTGACTGTTGTAACAAGCCATGTAGTGGCTCACATGGAGCCATTACAATATATTTCTGTGGTATATGATTTTTCTTGATGGCGAGCTTTGGTTTTTTGTGGAGGAGTTGCGTACGGTAAGTTTACTCTTTTATTTTTATGTTTTACTGAATTTGTCTATGTTGTTGTATTTCTTTCTTGTATTATATTTTTATGCATTAAGTATGGGTTCGTCAACTGCAGTACAGAATACAAACTTTGCAGTTGGCGCTGTTTTTGCTTTCCTAGTACTAGTAGCACAACGATGTTTTCGAGTATATACTAGCACTACTGAAGGCAAAAAATTCGTATTCTGTAGTTCAGTCGACATATTCAGGTCAATTGAAGTGCCGACCGCTGTGGCACAGAAGTTCTAGGCTCTTCAGTCTGGAACCGCACTGCTGCTGCAGTCGCAGGTTCGAATCATGCCTCGGGCATGGATGTGTGTGATGTCCTTAGGTTAGTTAGGTTTAAGTAGCTCGAAGTCTAGGGGACTGATGACCTCAGATGTTAAGTCACATAGTGCTCAGAGCCATTTGAACCATTTTGTAGTGTTAGAAGAAAAAAGCTACTGCTATCATTTACCTATACAGGTCTTCTGAAGAATAGGATACTAATCCTAATGAAAATGCAGAAATCGATGTACGCTAAATTTGTATCCCTTACTGCGGCTAAACTATACAGGTCGACAGAAGTTCGAGATACAACTCATATATATGTCCATGCGAATGTTACTTCTATCCCTTTTATTGTTCATTTTTTACAGAAGTACTAGGATTCAAACAAGCAATATCCTTAATGTTATTTTCGAAATATTAATGCATGTGATATATGTCTATCATCTGTTTTCTCACTCTTGCATTCCTTTGTTTATGAACACTAGTCTTTTTTTCTGTTAAATCTGTGTAATAAAACATTTCTGGCAAACTCTGACATCATTGGTCAAAGTTGACGGGTTGTATCCCATTCTTCAGTCGCCATTAGCGGAAAGAGACGAACCGTCCAATGTATACTGGCGCTGGCAATGGGACAATACTCAGGCAGTTCGTATCATTGGAATGGCAATTTAAGAGGAAAGCGCTATTCACTTAAGAAAGAAGATTGATGCAAAAGAAATCTGGGGCACCCTTACGTCAGTGTGTGAACAAACTTCATTGCAGCGGTTATATACGTTATCGATTGTTTCTTTGAAGCATCAAAAGATAAAGTCATGTCTATGACAAAGCACACGTTGCTACTTGCGAAAAATTTTCATGACTTATGCGGTGAACTGAACAAAATTAAATCAAACTGAACTTTAGTCCTCTCGGTGCTCCATCATAATATTTTTAAAACATTGGACCCAAGCAGTAGATTTACAGGTTGGCAAGGTATCATGTTACTGAACGTGAGCTGATGACAAAGCTTCTTATTGGGAATCTGTGTTCGATTGAGATTTCGCTAGCTGCATAGGCAGCTGGTGCTTTCTATGCTGGTGCTTTAAGCAAAATCAAAATTGGATGATCAACATCAAAAACAGAAGAAATTTGCAACACACAGGAGTAAGTCAAAGAAGAAGAAAGTCCTACATGTCTGTATTGCAAGAAAGCTGGACATATTATCGCAAACTGTCGGAAACGCATGGCCGCAGAAGTAAATGCGACAACTAACAACAATAATAATTCGAGTTTCAGTTTAAAATTGACTAGCAAATCAAATACATTTCTAGCCGCTAGCTTGTTGTGTCGTGTTAATTTTGATAGTGCATATTCTTGAGTTTTGGACTGTTGCAAGACACATCATATTTCACCAAATAAAAGGCATTTTGCTGCATTCGAAAAGTTTCCAGTTCCTCATTGTGCACAGACAGCTGGCAAAGAAATTATTTTTGCTCCTGGGACAGGCAGTATTCATAAACAAAATGTCTGGTATGTACCTGATGTCAGACACCAACTTCTCTCTATCCGTCAAGCTGCACAATGTGGATACATGTGACTTATAACAATGGTGCTATCATTCGATGATATAATGAAATAGTCGCAACAGGAAGATTAGTTGGTCCAGTATATATCATGAAGATGCGAGTTTGTCCTTCAGATTCGCAAGTAATGATTAACTTAGCAACTTCAGAAGAACAACTGCAATGTTGAATGTGTTTATGGAAAATGCCACCACATACTATTTAGCCAGTGCAAAGATCGTTTGCAAACTGTCTGAGTTTATTAATACAGATGTTAATGGACCAATACCTATTGACTCTATAAATGGTTTTCGTTATGATGTGATTTTCAAATATGATTATTCATGGCAAAACTATAGCTTGCCATTTCATTGGCTAAGTGAATGAAAAAGATGGTTACAAAGTGTGGATTCCATCAAAACTTCGTGTATCTATATAGTTAATAATTACAAATTTTATTAAATACTGTATATTCATAATTTATTTCTACAATTAAAGATACGAACTACATTTTTTCTTGCATAAGATACTGTGAGATTGAATAGTAGGCGTTTTGCAGACAGTAGGCTGTCACCGACTTTTTCAAGTTCTGTAGTTGAGGAAGAGATTTTACATGTATTGATAATCTGTAGTATAGTTTTGTTCCTGCATGGTATACACTTTTTTTGGCATAATGTGGTGTTACAATGAGTGAAATGTATGTCACTGTGTGACCTGGTACTGCAATCATGGACACTTTTGTTTTGAGGAAAAAGGTTTTCTTTTTTGAGTTTACTTTATTCGACATGTGTGATTACTTCCAGCATGTAAATGTAGGGAAGGGGTAAAATCTTTAGACCTTTAAAAAAGGTTTGAATGATTTTCTGCTGATCACTTGTTTCATTATTCTTATAACTACTTTTTGTTTCCTGAAAACTGCTATGGCCTGGTGTACATTTCCCCAGAAAATGAAACCATACTTCAATACTGAACATACACGAGCAATGTATACAGCCCTAGCTGTTTCCACATTAGTTTTGTTGCAAAGAATTTTTACTACAAAGCTCATTATTGGTTGATTTGAATTTAGGGATGTGATATGAGAGCTCCATTTAGGATTTTACTGGATGTGAATCCCAAGAAATTTAGTTTCAGTGACAGCACTAATGTTTTGGTTATCTATACATGTTATTGGATGTGCTGCATTTTTATTTTGATATGCCTGGAAATTCATGAGTACTGTTTTTTGGGGTTAACTATTAGCCAGTTTCTGGTAAACCATTCAGACACTTCTTTCGTAATATCTGTCGCAGATGCAGTAAGTAAATCAATAGACTGATGTCATCTGGTAACAGTACTGAGCCAGAATTCCTGACGTGTAGTAGGAAATCATTAATGTGTATGAAAGAAAGAAAGAGACTTAAAAAGAGCCCTGTGGAACAACCTGGTTTAGTCCATATGGTTCTGTAAGATGTACCTGGAGTTCATTTCCTTCCATGTACTTAATTCCATTTACCTGAGAGCGATATTCCAAATATGATTTAATCCACTGATTTGGTACACCTCTTACACCATACCATTCGAGCTTTCTCAGGAGCACAGAAGAATCAATCACATCAAAAAATTTTGTTAGGCCCGAGAATAAACCTAAAATTGTTCAGTGGTTGTCCACTGCATTTAAGACATGGTTTATCAGGTTGAAGCCTATAGTTACCCATACATTGCTGATCACTTTTTTTATACTGGGGTATTTCTTCTGCCATTTTCATTTGCTGTGGGAAGGCACCACATCATAAGGATGAATTGCATATGTCTAATAAAGGAGAGAGTTTGCTGTTATTTTTATAATCTGGAATACCACCAATACCAGCTGAATAATTACCCTTCAACAAATTAATGGTGTTTAGGAGTTCTTTTGGCCTATTAGACTGAGGAACATGGATATATCATTTATTTCAACAGAAGAAAGTTCTCTCAATGCTGTATTAGATGGATTATGAAATTTTTCCTTCACTAATTTTCCAACAACAGTTGCATGATAAGAATTGAAGCTGTTTGAAACTGTCCTAGGATCAGTGACATTCTTGTCATCATGCATTATTGCAATATTTTTGTGAATTGTCCTCTTCTCTGTAAGATCCTGCAGAACTTTCCATATGGACTTAGTTTTATTGAATGACTACACAATATATGACATTTTCCTTAATTTTTGCCTCTTTTATGACCTGTTTCAAAAGTACCTTGTATTTTTTGAAATAACTAAAAAATTCTGGACTGCTGTCAGTTTTTGAGCACAGAAAACTTTCACCCTTTCTTTTATGAGGTAATCTAATCCCTGATGTAATGCAATTTTTGAATCCGTCTGTGCTTCCTGAAATCACTTTTGTATGTGGAAAAGTTATGTCAAAGTTATGCTTGAAAATGTTCAAAAAAATTTCAATCTTTTCATTGGTAATAGAGGTATCATATATTTATCTTCAAGTTTGTATACTGATTAGATACTGGAAGTGTTCAATATGGATACTATTTTGTACACTGCTCAAAATGTGATTTTTAGGTATGATTCGTAAATGTGAAAGGTGGTCACTATAGCCAGTATCAAAGTTTTCTGATGTACACTTGTCCATGTTCACACATACCTGATCAAAGAGAGTGACACTGGTTTTGTTACATGTGTTGGAGAGCTAAAAGTGAGATATAGGTTGTAGGCTTTTATACTAGTTAAGAACTTCTCCCTGTGTGGGCTATGCCTAAAAAAATCAGGATAAAATCACCATATGGTACTACTGTTTTCCAGTTGTCTTAAGTTTGCCTAAAGCAAGGTACAGCTTTTTGAAAAAATCACTCATATTGCTAACAGGAGATCTATACATACATAAAAAATAGTTTTTTCAAACATTGACTCAACAGTTGAGATTTCAAAGTCTCTTTCACAATCAAGTTTGAATACAAAGGCTATACTTGTAATCTAAATATTCTTTCGCATTTATACAATTCCCCCATGTTTTGATTCCATTCTACAAAAGCAGTTTGCACAGTTAAAATGCAATATTTTTAAGTGATGAAAATACTCATTTTGTAACCAATGTTCACAAAAACATAAAACTGAAATACCTTTGCATTCACTATTGAGGAGTATATTTATTTCATCAACTTCGTTTTTTAATGACTATACATTCTGGTATAGAAACTTTGGTTTGTATTTGCAATTCAGTTCTGCATCACATTCTTTTGTGATACAAACTACCCCCCTAAAAAGTCTTTCACCCTTTTTATAAGATGTTGCATCTTTCTTTATGACCCATTTGTCCAAAGTACTACGAATTGCTTCTATACTATGCCTCTTGTGATTCAAGTTTACAAAAGCACAGATTTCTTCAACCAAAAATTGTTTCTTAGTATGATTTAAATGATGGCCATGGCTGGTATGCATGGATCTATCTAACACGCTTACCTGAAGAAACAGGAGAGAAAAATGAATCAACTGTTGATCAGATTGAGGTAAGTGACCAATAATATTCGAATGAGTTACCAAATCGATGTGCAGTTCGTGAAATACGTCCTCCAGTGAAATTTAGTGACTATGAATTAGGATACCAGCCTCACCAGTCTCAATAAGCAAACACATTAGTTTTCCTGACAAAAGCAATCCCTGAATAGTTTGCACCAACAAGCTTAACGAAGCTATGGAAAGTAATAATTTTAATAACTGGTTTAATGTGATGAAAGAAGAAATGAAGGACCTCGAAGAAATTGATATCTGAGACTTGGTAAAACCACAGTCTAACATAACATTTGTAACACCCACCACTGTAAAATTTGTTACTAACAGCAAGAACGACACTAGCACTCCAAGCGACGAGAAAGGCGAACGTCAGATGCGTTGTAAGCCTGATGTTTGTTTCGCATGTCTTTTCTTAGTGATTTACTAAATATTTCAATTACTTTTTGCGTCCAAGAGTGTGTGTAATATCAGACGGTATAGGTGCAGCTTACCACGTTGATATCAATGGAATATGAGCACACAGACTCACATGTAATAAGCACAAGAGGGATTGACGCCCCATTTGTCGTTCTGTAGGCCGACTGTGTTTTAGTCATTGTCACCTGTTGCCACAAGTACGACCTTCATCTTTATATTATTCTAAGTGGGACAAATAACTGCCAAATAGTGGGAAAAATATGCTGTGCATGTAAACAAGCCCTCAAAGTCAATAACACTGTCATAAGTGCTGTCATATGTTAAATTTGTCATTAGAGACATTTCATCCAATGCCATATTCATTGGTTTATCAGTACTGGAGAAATGCTATGCCTTCTGCTTTAAAAAGTGGAATACATTGTTACTTATCTCACGTTTTATTTGTATGCCTTCTACATACCTCTGTGATGTACACACTGATAGAAACATAAAACTTTCTGACAAAACCTGTATGCCTCAGTGCAGTAATATAGTCTGTCATTAAACTGAAGAGCGAGCGAGTCGCCACTCAGCCAAGTCAGCTACGGCACAAGGCTCTTCTACAGGCTGTTTTACAAAGCAGTACCGCCCCTGCCGCGGCGCACGCTTTAATTCTGTGGCGATGCCATGTACAGATACGTCTCAGCTATGTTCATTTTTAGACAAACGTATTAAGACCATAAGGAAAACAAAAAACGATACCTTATTCCGAAACTCAATATTATAGAGTAAATAATATTAAGATAACAATGTAAGTCAGGATTATACTACAAACACAGAACCGAATGCCTGTTCATGTGAATGTATTGTGTGTTCCTCTATTGCTATTCATAAAATGAACCCCATATAATGCAAGCAATCTGTAGTATTTGAGGCTTCTTCTTACTTTGTGTTTCTACTAAAAGAACTGCATTGAAACTTAACACGAAGAGTGTTTAAAAAGTAAGTAGAAATTTATAATTTTGTATGTTGTATTAGTCCGATTTGCACTATTTTTTGTCACTGTCTTCGTAAACATGTCTCAAAAGTATGTGTACGATGTTATGGTTCAAATGGCTCTGAGCACTATGGGACTTAACATCTGAGGTCATCAGTCCCCTAGAACTTAGAACTACTTAAACCTAACTAACCTAAGGACATAACATACATCCATGCCCGAGGCAGGATTCGAACCTGCGACCGTAGCGGTCGTGCAGTTCCAGACTGAAGAACCACTCGGTCACATCAGCCAGTGTACAATGTTATGCATATTGGGTATTTACTCTGTTGTCAGCTGTCAAAAAGGTTACATGTGTTTTGGTAGCATCAACGATTATTTGTTTTGTATAAAAATAGATTAGAGAATCTGTATTAAATTTTGTTATAGGAATGAAATTTTTAGAAATGTTAAATATAGCTTTTGGTGAGCCTGTTGTAAGTGAACCAAGGGCATACAAGTGTTATAAACATTTCAGAGCAGGCCTTAAAGGACAGCGGTTTTACAAGCATGGATGAGATTAAAAATGCACAGTTAAGAGACCTATAAACTACCCCGAAGGAACAGTTCCTAAAGAATTTCGGAAATTGGAAAAAGCAAGACCCAAGTGTATAGTATGTAATAGGGAATAACATTGCTGTAGATTAACAAATAAAGTTCTTACCAAAAAATAAAAATGAATACGTGAACGCATCTCGTATGTCAAGCTTTTAGCTTAGAAGTCCAGAATACACATACATGTTTCGAAGAAAATTTCAGCAGTGTTTAGAATAGCTACTGCGCACAAATTTCAAGTAATATGTCTCAGAATCAGGTGAAGTGTGACCGAGACAGAGATTTAGTGTTCCATAAGCATCAAAGGTTTTACATGATTTAGAAACTGTCTATAACGATCGGTTTCCTCCCAATATTATTAGTTTTCCTTTGTGGCAATTCCACTAAACCATGAGGCTTATTTTCGCGTTCCTTCCTTATGCGTCCTGTTGGACGAGGCTATGTTTGCATGAATTGCAGCCCTTTGATTGGGACTGCTAATATTAGCCAACAGTCCTTTTTGGGTCGCCTCTTTAATACACGATGTAATAATATTAGAGACGATCGAACGCTCGTTACTGCGCAGATACCTTCTCTTCCTCGTATTCTGCACATTTTCTTGCAATGCTAGACCATTATCCATCACTTCCGGAACTCGAAGTATATCAGTAAGTATGCAAAGTTAACTGACTGACACTGGCAACTAAGATCATACGAACAGAAACGACGTATATCACTGCACGCCGATCTACACCTCTAGACAGGTAACGGACAATAGATTTTGGGTGCCCCTGTAGGCCGGTGGCAGCGTTCTTCTGGGAAAGGCCACTTCCCCCACCAAACGCGCTGCTAGCTCTCGAGTTTACTTATTTTCGTCTTTCCATCTTGCAGCACGTTTCTCCTTGAATGGCATGCTAATTTGGCTTAACAACAAGTCGAGGGCATCTTTTTTTAAATATCGGGATCCTATAGTCTTCAAAATTTGTTTGTCCTTCTTCACTTGATCCCTCTGATACAGTTTGTGTTGCTGTCTGCACTTTAAATGATAGACATTTTCCTTGTCCCGTAATAGTTCTGCACGAATTCTCGCAATCTGCACATTCAGACACTTTACACGTTTTTCAACACACGAATAACTGCACTTAATCTAACCACTTCATCGTCAAAGAAGTTTCTGCTGGCGATTCAGATGAATCTGGCACTGATACATGGAGAATTGAATTGACTGCTTCTGTTCCGCGGGAGTGCTGTTATTTTACACCTTTAGACGGACTGTCGAACCTTTGTGGCAGTCTCCTCTTCATCGTCAGTTAAGGTGGCTTATTTGGGATGTCAAACAGTGTGACCATCGCATTCCACATGAGTTTATTACTGTGTGCATTCTTATACTGATTTTGTTCGAAATGTGACGAACAAAACGCAACATTATTATAAACGTAAACAGGGTATTTTCATAAGATTTTCTCGTCTGATATTTACTAGCCATTTTATGCTCCTAAAACTAAACATTAATACAAATTCTGACAGTGTGTTAATTCTGTAATTATTAGCTGTTCCAGTTTACCGCGACAATCTCCTGACAAATGATCAGGGTAGTAAGTATTATATTCAACATGTTTTTATGTTATACTTTCTAACATGTTCCACATCCACGAGAGTAATCTCATTTTTGGGTCTATGGAACGAAAACTGATCTATCTTTCTATCTACCTACCAATCAATCAATCTATCTATCTATTTACCACATGTTTTGCAAGCGAATCCTGACGATTCAGTTTAGTAACACGATGGCATACACCTCTCAAGGTCCTTAGGAACCCCCCCCCCCCACCTCCAAAAAAAAAGAACAAAAACAAAAGACAGATGTGGTATATTCTTCTTGTTGTTGCTGAAATTCATTGCGCTACGAAAGCTCCCGTTTGTAAAAAACAAAAGAAACAACTCTATTCGCTTTCGCTCCCACGATATCGCCGAGCTCAACAGTTTTACTTACATGCCGCTTGAAGCGCTCTTTGCACAATAGGCATTAGGCAAGAAAGTCGAGGCGTAGTGTCGCGACTGTTGTAAAACTGCCTATAGGAAAAACGTGTTATCGATAGTCGATATCGTATTCGTATTAAATATAGACCTCATGTATCGATTGATCGATACCACGCATGCATGATTGCGTGTACGGTATGTTTATACGTACAGGTAATGGTTGTGATGAAATTTTTAGTCCAGTTGCTCGTTATGACGTTATTCATTCTGTAATAGCGTTTGCAGCAGAAGAAATTTTGAAACCTTGTCAATTCCTTGTTAGATCTGAGTTTTTGTGTTCTAACTGGGATACAGAAATATACATTTCGATGACCGGTCAGGTCGTGTTTGTCGCCTCAAAATGTAATTGTATGGGCTTAGGCAGTCACGTCGTTGTTGGAATAATAAGTTTCATTCATTTATGAAATAAATGCTTTATTAACTCTACAGAAGATCCTTGCATTTGCATTCGACAAATCAAAACAGAAAAATTGCTGATTGCTATTTATGTCGTTGGTGGATTTATCGCAGGAACAACTATTAAGTGCAGTGAATTCATTTTTAGATATGTTAAAGTCAGAATTCAAAATAACAGTAGGATCTTAACACTCATTTTTAGGCAATTAGAACAACGAGCAGCGAGCAAAACAGAGCAGATTCTACATCATTTTAATATGGCCGATTCGAAACCATTAAAAACTCCCTGTGATAATGAACAATTGTTGTTGTTGAGGTTTTCAGTCCTGAGACTGGTTTGATGCAGCTCTCCATGCTTCGCTATCCTTTGCAAGCTTCTTCATCTCCCAGTACTTACTGCAACCTACATCCTTCTGAATCTGCTTAGTGTATTCATCTCTTGGTCTCCCTCTACGATTTTTACCCTCCACGCTGCCCTCCAATGCCAAATTTGTGATCCTTTGATGCCTCAGAACATGTTCTACTAACCAGTCCCTTCTTTTTGTCAAGTTGTGCCACCTACTCCTCCCCAAATCTATTCAATACTTCATCATTAGTTATGTGATCTACCCATCTAATCTTCAGCATTCTTCTGTAGCACCACATTTCGAAAGTTTCTATTCTCTTCTTGTCCAAACTATTTATCGTCCATGTTTCACTTCCATACATGGCTACACTCCATACAAATACTTTCAGAAACGACTTCCTGACACTGAAATCTATACTCGATGTTAACAAATTTCTCTTCTTCAGAAACATTTTCCTTGCCATTGCCAATCTACATTTTATATCTTCTCTACTTCGACCATCATCAGTTATTTTGCTCCCCAAATAGCAAAACTCCTATACTACTTTAAGTGTCTCATTTCCTAACTTAATTCCCTTAGCATCACCCAACTTAATTCGACTACATTCCGTTATCCTCGTTTTGCTTTTGTTTATGTTCATCTTATACCCTCCTCTAAAGACACTGTCCATTCCATTCAACTGCTCTTCCAAGTCCTTTGCTGTCTCTGATAGAATTACAATGTCATCGGTGAACCTCAACGTTTTTATTTCTTCTCCATGGATTTTAATACCTACTCCGAATTTTTCTTTTGTTTCCTTTACTGCTTGCTCAATATACAGATTGAATAACATCGGGGAGAGGCTACAACCCTGTCTCACTCCTTTCCCAACCACTGCTTCCCTTTCATGGCCCTCGACTCTTATAATTGCCATCTGGTTTCTGTACAAATTGTAAATAGCCTTTCGCTCCCTGTATTTTACTCCTGCCACCTTTAGAATTTGAAAGAGAGTATTCCAGTCAACATTGTCAAAAGCTTTCTCTAAGTCTACAAATGCTAGGAACGTAGGTTTGCCTTTCCTTAATCTTTCTTCTAAGATAAGTCGTAAGGTCAGTACTGCCTCACGTGTTCCAATATTTCTACGGAATCCAAACTGATCTTCCCCAAGGTCGGCTTCTACCAGTTTTTCCATTTGTCTGTAAAGAATTCGTGTTAGTATTTTGCAGCTGTGTCTTGTTAAACTGATAGTTCAGTAATTTTCACATCTGTCAACACCTGCTTTCTTTGGGATTGGAATTATTATATTCTTCTTGAAGTCTGAGGGTATTTCGCCTGTCTTATACATCTTGCTCACCAGATGGTAGAGTTTTGTTAGGACTGGCTCTCCCAAGGCTGTCAGTAGCTCTAATGGAATGTTGTGTACTCCCAGGGCCTTGTTTCGACTCAGGTCTTTCAGTGCTCTGTCAAACTCTTCACGCAGTATCGTATCTCCCATTTCATCTTCATCTACATCCTCTTCCATTTCCATAATATTGTCCTCAAGTACATCGCCCTTGTATAGACCCTCTATATACTCCTTCCACCTTTCTGCTTTCCCTTCTTTGCTTAGAACTAGGTTTCCATCTGAGCTCTTGATATTCATACAAGTGGTTCTCTTTTCTCCAAAGGTCTCTTTAATTTTCCTGTAGGCAGTTTCTATCTTACCCCTAATGAAATAAGCCTCTACATCCTTACATTTGTCCTCTAGCCATCCCTGCTTAGCCATTTTGCACTTCCTGTCGATCTCATTTCTGAGACGTCTGTATTCCTTTTCGACTGCTTCATTTACTGCATTTTTATATTTTCTCCTTCCATCAATTAAATTCAATATTTCTTCTGTTACTCAAGGACTTCTACTAGCCCTTGTCTTTTTACCTACTTGATCCTCTGCTGCCTTCACTACTTCATCCCTCTGAGCTACCCATTCTTCTTCTACTGTACTTCTTTCCCCCATTCCTGTCAATTGTTCCCTTATGCTCTCCCTGAAACTCTGTACAACCTCTGGATTAGTCAGTTTATCCAGGTCCCATCTCCTTAAATTCCCACTTTTTTGCAGTTTCTTCAGTTTAAATCTACAGTTCATAACCAATTGATTGTGGTCAGAGTCCACATCTGCCCCTGGAAATGCCTTACAATATAAAACCTGGTTCCTAAATCTCTGTCTTACCATTATATAATCTATCTGATACCTTTTAGTATCTCCAGGATTCTTCCATGTATACAACCTTCTTTCATGATTCTTGAACCAAGTGTCAGCTATGATTAAGTTATGCTCTGTGCAAAACTCTACCAGGTGGCTTCCTCTTTCATTTCTTAGCCCCAATCCATATTCACCTACTATGTTTCCTTCTCTCCCTTTTCCTACTCTCGAATTCCAGTCACCCATGACTATTAAATTTTCATCTCCCTTCACTACCTGAATAATTTCTTTTATCTCATCATACTTTTCATCAATTTCTTCATCATCTGCAGAGCTAATTGGCATATAAACTTGTACTACTGTAGTAGGCGTGGGCTTCGTGTCTATCTTGGCCCCTTTAATGCGTTCACTATGCTGTTTGTTGTAGCTTACCCGCACTCCTATTTTTTTATTCATTATTAAACCTACTCCTGCATTACCTCTATTTGATTTTGTATTTATAACCCTGTATTCACCGGACCAAAAGTCTTGTTCCTCCTGCCACCGAACTTCACTAGTTCCCACTATATCTAACTTTAACCTATCCATTTCCCTTTTTAAATTTTCTAATCTAGCTGCCCCGTTAAGGGATCTGACATTCCACGCTGCGATACGTAGAACGCCAGTTTTCTTTCTCCTGATAACGACATCCTCTCGAGTAGTCCCCGCCCGGAGATCCGAATGGGGGACTATTTTACCTCCGGAATATTTTACCCAAGAGGACGCCATCATCATTTATCCATACAGTAAAGCTGCATGTCCTCGGGAAAAATTACGGCCGTAGTTTCCCCTTGCTTTCAGCCGTTTGCAGTACCAGCACAGCAAGACTGTTTTGGTTAGTGGTGCAAGGCCAGGTCAATCAATCATCCAGACTGTTGCCCCTGCAACTACTGAAAAGGCTGCTGCCCCTCTTCAGGAACCACACGTTTGTCTGGCCTCTCAACAGATACCCCTCCGTTGTGGTTGCACCTACGGTATGGCCATCTGTGTCGCTGAGGCATGCAAGCCTCCCCACCAATGGCAAGGTCCATGGTTCATAGGGAAGGAATGACCGATTAGACAATGGATATAGAAATACTCCTCACAGCAACATTGCTTATTGCTCAGCTCTGGGATCATTAATGTACGTGGCATGTTCTACTCATCGAGATACTGCTTATGCTGTTTCGAAAGTTGCTCGATCTATGGCTTAACACACTTCTGTCTGGAACGCCGTAAAACATATTTTCAGATATGTTCATGGTGCTTCAGACTTAGGTTTCTTCTGTACTTCAGCCGGCGGTAAACTTCGTGTCTATGCTGATACTGGCTTTGCTGACAACACTGAAACGAGACGATCAATGATAGGCGACCTGGCTGTATCAAGGACATCTTAACTGTAGAAATCAGTTACACTACCCACCACTGAAGCGGAGTTCGCAGCTGCAAGTGAAGGAACCAAGGAATTAGTATGGCGTAACAGACTGCCGTGGGAGATCAGTGGAAAAAGAAACACGTCTGTATTGTTCCTTGACAATGTGAGTGCCATTACATTAGTGAAAAATCCCGAGTTCTACAAATGCTTAAGCACATCGAAGTACTATATTATTTTGTGTGGGAGCTCTATCAAAATGTGGATTTCAATGTGGAAAATGTATGTTCTGAACATCAGCTTGGTGACATGTTTACAAACCCTTTAAAATCAAATAAATTTAAAGCAATGTGTAGCAAGATAGATGTTAACAGTTAATGTGCTTTGACCTCTTATTTTTTTATTTAAAAGTTGTTCTGTACACCACAGTTTGATTTAGGATGAAGTATATAAATCAGAACTGTGTGTTTCCTGTCCTCTCCTATGGCAGTGCTTGGTTTTGTGTTGTGTGAAACTCTTTGCTCCTAAGAGTTTCTTTTTTACTTTCTTTCTCTCTATGAATGTCTTGTTGCAATGTGTCATCATTTTACATATTAAAGAAAGAATCTCACTGTTCCTAAAAGTGTTGTGTTCTTACCATAAAGTTATATCCTAAGTTCACCATAACAGCCCGTTCCACTGCTGTCATCATTTTTCCAAAATTTTTTAGAAGGTGATGTATTGTGGAATAGTGGAATGATGTTTTGGGGTAACTCATTTTTAGGAACGAAATTCTTCATAGTACAAAAACATGTAAGAATAATTTGTGGTGCTCAACCATGATCATCTTGTAGACTGTTAGAGTTGGGCATTCTGACTACTGATTTGCAATAATTAATGCCCTAATGAACTTTGTTGTAGATAATCCAGTGCATTTCGAAAGGAACACGGATCTACGTAATTATAATAGCAGAAGGAAAACTGACATTCATTACTCCATGTTAAGGTTGTCATTAGCATAAAAGGGGGTCCACAATGCTGCAACTAAAATTTTGGGAATATAAAATGTCTGGCAGATAGCAAAGTAAAATTTAAAAACAAAGTGAAAAAGTTTCTCCTTGACAACGTATTCTGTACAGTAGAAGAATTTATGTGATTGTAATGTGTAAAAAGATGGCGGGTGAAAATTATTAAAAAGAAAAAAAACACCATATAAATGTTCGGCATGTGGCCACATTTACAAATGAATTTGCGATGTGATTAGAAAATGACTCATTCCATATGATTTATTCTGCTAAATGATCTGTGGAACATAAATCTAACTAAGTAAATACAAATCTCCAAAAGAAAATGTACACCATTGTAGATTATCACACGGTATTCACTGTCCATTATTTGACTATTGTTCATTTATTAATGTCTCTGACACATTTAATGTTGCACTCGTAACATCCCCCCCCCCCCCAATCTTTTTTAGAGAGCTAGCTCAGACAAAACTGAATTTCCACTGACATTGAATACAGTGTTACCACATATTCCACGAAAAGAACACTTCACTTCTATACCAAAGGGAATTTCAGTCATTTATGTGGCACTGAGAATATAAGAAGGGAAAGGAGATCTGGCAAGAGTGGGTTCAGGATGAACACTGCCCAATGCATCCCCAAAAGGGTAAACACTGACATTGGTGAAAGCAGGTTTCAAATGGTCTACTGACACAATATCCCACAGCCCATTTTTATCCACAGTAAATGTCATCATTTTTGTTAATGATGAGAAACATGCCATTGTATTGTGGCAAGAGAGGTCGTTAAACAGTATCATTCCTTATGCAAACAAAATGACTGGTGAGCAGTTCATTTGGGTAGAAAAATAGTCAAAATCCATGCCATACTGGAGAGGTCAGTAGAAGCAGTCACATGTGGATTTTGAAATTTTCAAAAACTGACTGTAATATCCTATCCTAATAAACAGAGCAGGGTTGGATGAGAAAAATTCCCCAGCCACTTTTAAACCCTCACCATAAATAAATTGAGCTGCAGGACAACTGAGGCCCCGCTCTTGACCATAGCCCTTACTCCTAGCAAAACCAAAGGCAACACAGTTGTCCACCTGGCATGACAAAGTGACCTGAAGCATATGATGCCTACATTCTACTACTCCATTACTGCTAGGATGATGGCTCGTAGTATGCGTATGTTTACATCCGTAGAGGGTAACAACATGTCAAACATCTGGAAGTCAATTTGTCTGTCTCTGTCACATGTTATGACTTCGGGAATACCAAATCTTGAAAACCAAACAGTACCTACCACCTGCACTGGTGAAATAACAGAAATGTCTTGTAATAGAATTGCGTCTGGCCACCACATAAAGCTGTCAATCATAGTCATGACAAAACAAAAACCATCAGAGGAAAACGGGAGGGGACCCGCAATTTCAACATGCAAATTTGCCAGATGGATAGGGGATTGCAGCCATGGAGGCCAATGTATGGTGACTGATTTGCTCCTTTGGCATTGAAAGTACTAATGGCCCCAGAATTGACATCCTGCTTGATCCCTGGCCTCACAACTTTGTGCAAAACAATTTTGACAAACACGTGATTCCAGACTGTGCCAATTCATGGAAAGTGTTGAACACCACCTGTTGCCAATGCAGTCACACCTTATCATTTACTATGTTGCTCCAGACACAACTAGAGATCCATGAAGCTGTACCCATTGCAGTTGTAAACCCTAGAAGGAGGGTCTGCAGGCACTATGGAAGAAAAGGTTCAATATCCTGTTCTGTGGCCACTGCCTCCCAATCAGTTGTTATGATGGCCATGCAGTTACGTAACAGACTGTCAGCAATGACATTTTGCTGACCAACAACATAGTTTATGTCAGTGGAAAACTGAACAATATATTCTGCATACCATATCTGATGGGGCAAGTTTAGCTCAGACAGTGTTTGGAATATTGAAGTTAAAGTTTTGTGATCCGTAAAGATCTTGAACTCCTGCATTTTTAGATATTGGCAGAAATGCTTCGCTGCAAGGTTAATAGCTGGAAACCCTCTATCAAAATCACTCTAGTTTGTCTGTTGTGGAGATAGAATCTTGGAAAAGAATGCTAATTGAAGCCATATTACTGTCACCTGTTGCTGTAACACAGCTCCTACTGCAGACTGACTCACATTCACAAATAAAGCTGCCGGAGCTCCAGCCAGGGGTGAGCTTAAAGTGTAGTTTATGCCAAAGCGGTCATAAGAGCCTCAAGGATTTTCTTAGAATCAGTGTTTCAGGGGACCTTCCTGTTTCCCGAATTGTTTTTACCTTTCAAGAAATCACTGAGTTTGCAAATTATCTTGGCCAAATGAGGCAAATGTGAGCGGTAATAATTTATCATGCCTGCATACCTATGAAGGTCATTGTACCTAACAGGAAATTATATATTCACAATATCTGAGACCTTTTCAGGGTTGGGAAAGATGCCATCTCAGGAAACTATGTACCATAAAAAGTGGATCTCACTTTTGCAGAACACACTTTTATCCTTGTTAATTCATATTCGTTAGTCATCTAAGCATTTCATAATTTCACATAGATAAGAGACTTGTTTTTCCATATTATTTGATAAGACCAAAATGTCATCAACATAGCAGAATTCACAGGCCATACCCTGAAGCACATCATTTATGAAACTGCCACTCCTGCTCAGTGTTTTGAACTCTAAAAGACATCATGTTATGTTGAAACAAACTGAGTGGAGTCATAATAGCAGTCTTGTGCTTCTCCATATCAGCCATGGGTATCTGTGCAAATACTTTGGCACAACCTATCACACTAAAAACAGTAGCACCATTCAGGTTACATGTAAAGTCATATTCATAACTGGGTATCTGCTCTTGTATTTAGGCACCTATAATCCCTGCCTAAACTCTAGGATCAATCATTTTTTTAACCATATGCGATAGTATGTCCCATGTACTGTGAGTGTGAAACCATCCTGCCCACTAATGTATCAACAAACACAGCTTTAGTACACATCAGCTTTTCTGGAGGCAACCTTCTTGGTTAGCTGGGAAAAGGCTGATTGGTTGTGGTGTGAATGTGATGTGTTGTAGAGGGAAGGGGGAGGGGAAAGGAGAGGCCTACTGGTGGAGCTGTGGCAGCCATCCGTGGGTTATGTATCTCTGCTTGTACGTCTTGAAGTACCTTTTCTGTAGCTACAATACACCATCTAAGAACTCCATTATGTTTGTCCAAAACATTTGCCTCTTCTCATTTCAGGTGGTACAAAATCTTGATTTGTTCAACCTGTTGTTCCAGCACTGCACATTTTTAGGCTAATGCAGCCAGCACCAAACAGTTGTGAGAAACAAATGACAAACTCTTTTTGTGTGACACATGTGAGTGTGTTCCACAGCAAGATGAAAGAAGAAAAGTGACAATGTTTCGTTTTGTGGAAGATGCGGATGTCATAGATATCCTAGTGCATTTTGTACTGGAGATATTGCACAGAACATGGTCTGATGCAGTTGTGAGCTTAGCTGCGTGCACAATAGTTATCAGTCAATTGTTACCTAAGTCTGGTGCTAGGTAAAAATAAGACAGAAAACCTGTGCAATGAAGACCATATCAAAGAAAAATTTTGTTCTAACTCCAAAATCAGCATCATTCTGCCAAATGGTTCAATGTAGGAATTGTTTGCTGCCATTAAAATCAGAAAACTAGAAACCTGAGGCACATCATCAACATTCCTTGGAATCACTCTCACCTCAGACCTCATACCCACCAAAAACAATAAACATTTATGTCTTGTCAATGATGAAAAGTCTTGTTGAATCACTCATGGCCAAAACTGTAGCATTTTTGAAACAAGGTAGGCACTCTGCAACTGTTAAGTGGGTTCACACATCTATGCATGCCTGTTGGTGGTGTTTGGGAATTTGCAGGGTTTTGTCACTGTCTTGCATTTTGGTCAAAGTGTATGTGGTACCAATGCTATTCACTTTGGCAGGGAGCATGTTGATATCTATTTCTTACTGTCCTCCTGTTGCTTTCATCCAATTTAGAATTCAATCTAGCCAACTGATTGAAAATTCTGTCCATAGGTGGCCCTGCCATGCTGACATTAGCACACAGAATCTGTGAGTCTGGGCCACCCTTACACAGGGCGTGACACAGGCCCAGTCTCAGTAATCTTGTCTAAAGCAGCACAAGAATTACTATTATTAGCACTAGTGATTGCTAATGTATCCAATTTTTGACTAAATCATCAACAGAAAGTTCAGGGAAAGCAGAAAGTATTGGATGCACCTTGAGGTAATCATTGCAGGCAGAAAATTTCACTGACTGTTCCAATAAAAGTTCTTCTCCCACCAAAGCGTAAAGTGAACATAGCATTTGTGACAGGGAACCACCAGCAGTGATATCACTGTCCACAATTTGATTCAGATCTGAATCTGGTGGGATCAAGAAATGTTCTAAAATATAACCTTTAAAAATGCCAAAATAATGTTCTGGTAAAATGTCTGACTGTTCAGCAAAATTCAGTTCCACTGGAATATAACTACAGCAAATCTGTCGGAGATGATGTCCTGAAGTTGGAAAATACCCTCGACAACCACAACTGAGGCCTGGTTGGTCAAAAAGATGGAATTTTTATATTATCCAATCTCGAGCCATTGTCTTCAGCAGGAAAATTGTTGATAACTGTTGTGGCAGCAGGTTGAGGAACAGAGATGGATAACAGCAAACCTTGCTGTTCCACCTTTGTGGTGTTTGGCATATTAGCCATGGCATAAGAACTTAAAGATACACTGATGGAAATAAAAGTAAATTCACTCAAACCTGGTGTCACCATTTTGGGTTACGGTGATATATGCTTGAACACATCTTTAATATCAAATACTTTATATGCGTATACCAAGACAGAGAGATGCACTCATGCAACAAACACTAGTATGAAACCTCCAAAGAAGATAAAGACAATGAAGATATGTCACACAGTACTGACTGTCCGTTATTCAACTAATGTTAATTTATTAAATTCTTCGATATACTTTTTGTTGCACTGACCACAATGTAACATTCAGCCCATAGTGATGATAACTTTAAATGAACTGTTTAGAAGCAACATTAGGATGTCACATTCTGTGAAGCTGAGGAATAAAGGAAAAAATCTGTCCATAGTGCAATGTTGAAAATAGACACTTAAAAATGTATGACTTTTAAACATAAGCTGATAATCTCCAAAATGGTAAATGAAACCAAAGCTTTATTAAAGGGCAATTTCAGTGCTGACTTTTTATCATAACTTGTAGACATCTTGAAATTCAAGTTTCTTCTTGGTAATTGTTTTTGTGTTTTGAGTGAATTCTTGAACAAAGAAAGAAATCACACTTGGTCAATATTTATTTTCATGGTTTGTTGAACTAGACTTTTTTTAGGATAATACCTGACAACATGTGTCTCCTGTTTAATCAGTGTCTCCAACAGTTAAGAAACATTTTCTACCTTATTGACAACAATTTGGAACTTCAGTCCTTAAACACCATAGCAATGTGCATCACAGAACAATGGTGTAGACAAACAGAAATTCAACATATAATATCCACCAATATGAAAAAATATTGAGCTGCTATTGTAGGGATTCTTGAAGGATGGGGGATCATTCATTTAAGTCATAAAAAGGAACACATTGTACAGCAAGACATGACTTTACACACTTTGGGGTGATAAACACTTTGTCATAGCAGCTATTGCATTTACAGAACTGGTATAAACTAAAAATGTTATCTTTTGTGTATAGTGATCATAATAGAGCCATAGCCATTTTCAATAAATCAACTGACATTATAGACAAAGTTCTCCTCCCATAAATACAAACTCAAATATTATGGATGAAATCAAGAGCAGCCTCATAAACTTCATTCAAAGTTATGGTCTGTCACTTGTGCAACAAGAATAACTAAAAATTCAGCATCAGTAATTAATCCTGTGGTTACAAATATGGACAGGGAATGCTGCACTGCAATGTTCCTGTAGGATATCCTAGACTCTGCAACTATATCCATACTTTGCAAACAACTGTGAAGTGCATGACAGAGGGTACATCCCATTGTACCACTTATTAGGGCTTCCATTCAAATATGGAATGATGGAAGAATGATTGTTTAAAGGATTAATTTAATCTTGTCTGCATTATCCATTTGGGAACAATATGTAGAGGATTGTAGTATGTTTCTAGAGTTCTTGAAACTTTGTAAGTAGGCTTTCTTGGGATAGTTTACATCTATATTCAATGTCTTTCACAATCTCTGTGACACTTTCTGGCAGGTCAACCAAACCTGTTGCCACTACTGCTGCCATTCTCTGTATATGTTCCATATCCACTGTTAGCCCTATTTGGTACAGATACCACACGCTTCAGCAATATTCAAGGATGCGTCGCATGAGTGATTTATAAGCATTCTCCTTTGTACACAATTACTTTTCTCCAGTATGCTACCAAAAAACCGAAGTCCTCACACAAGACTGAGCCTATGTGATCATTCTGCTTCATGTCCCTACAAAGTACAAGGGTCACTCCAAAAGAAAGGCACACTTTTTTTTAAAATCCATATTTTATTCTACATGTTTGAAAGTTGTACAGTGTGTAGATAAATCCTTTAGGAACAATATTTTCATTTCTCCACATAATTTCCATCCCTCTCAACTGCCTTATGCCATCTTGGAACCAGCTTCTGTATACCCATGGTAAAATTCTGGACCAACCTGTTGGAGCCACTGTTTGGCAGCGTACACAAGGGAGTCATCATCTTCAAACCTTGTTCCACGAAGAGAGTCTTTCAGTTTCGCAAAGAGATGATAGTCACATGGAGCCAGGTCAGGACTGTAAGGCAAGTGTTTCAGTGTTGTCCATCCAATTTTAGTGATTGCTTCCATGGTTTTTTGACTGATATGTGGCCATTCATTGTGGTGCAACAGCAAAACATCCTGCTTTTGCCGATGTGGTCGAACACGACTCAGTAGAGCTTGAAGTTTCTTCACTGTCGTCACATATGCATCAGAATTTATGGTGGTTCCAATTGGCATGATGTCCACAAGCAAGAGTCCTTTGGAATCGAAAAACACTGTAGCCATAACATTTCCAGCAGAAGGTGTGGTTTTGAATTTTTTTTCTTGGGCGAATTTGCATGATGCCACTCCATTGATTGCCTCTTTGTCTCTGGTGAAAAATGATGGAGCCATGTTTCATCACCTGTCACAATTCTTCCAAGAAATTCTTCTCCACCATTCTCGTACTGTTCCAAAAGATTGCTGCATACCGTTTTTCTTGTTTCTTTGTGAACCACTGTCAACATCCAGGGAACCCACCTGGCACAAACCTTTTCTAACGCCAACACTTTCAGTATTCTGGAAACACTTCCTTCCCCTAACCCTACATAGCGTGACAATTCGTTCACTGTGATGCGTCTATCAGCAGTCACTAATTCGTTAACTCTCTGCACATTGCCTGGAGTGTGTGCAGTACGAGGCCTGCCGCTGCGAGGACAATCCTCAATACTGCCGTGCCCGCTTTCATCACGTAACCTGCTTGCCCACCAACTAACTGTACTGTGATCAACAGCAGCATCTCCATAAACCTCTTTCAACCTCTTGTGGATGTTTCCCACTGTCTTGTTTTCACAGGACAGGAATTCTATGACAGCACGCTGCTTCTGATGAACGTCAAGTGTAGCAACCATCTTGAAGGCATGCTGTGATGGAGCCACTCACGGGAACAGGTTGAACTAAGTTTGAAAACAAGCAGGAAGGAGGCATCTACACACTGTAAAACTTTCACACATGCAGAATGAAAACTGAATTTTTACAAAAATAGTGTGCATTTCTTTTGGAGTGACCCTTGTCTTACACTCAGGTATTTGTATAAGTTGATATTATAGTCATAGGATACTACATTATTTCATTCTGTGAAATCCACAATTTTGTATTTATGAAAATTTAAAGCAAGCTGACAATATTGACCCCTCTTTGTATCTTATCAAGATCTGACTGAATATTTGTGCAGCTTCTTTCAGCCTGAACTTCATTACAAAGGGTGCTACCATGATGATGTTACAAACTATCAGTGAAAGGGTAAGGTATCAGTTTGAGGTAAGGGACCCTGGTCCAGAATTAACTGAACTGAAAGTCATAAGCCCAGTACTGTTTTTCCTAAGATTGTAGGACAGGCAGTTTTCAGAGGTGGTATTATGGTCCAAAACAAGAAAACTATGTCTAGTAAACATGGGCTGTAAAATGCATACCTTAAGAGCTCTGATCATTTGTTCAGTAGAAGTAAGTAGATATCCTCAGAGTAGTGAAGCAAATTCAACCATTTAATAAAAGCAAGTCTTCTAGTCCAGACTGTATACCAATTAGGTTTCTTTCAGAGTGTGCTAATACAATAGCACGATTCTTAACAAATCATGTACAACCGTTCGCTTGACGAAAGATCTGTACCCAATGACTGGAAAGTTCCATCTATCTACCTATCTACATCCATACTCCGCAAGCCACCTGACGGTGTGTGGCGGAGGGTACCTTCAGTACCTCTATCGGTTCTCCCTTCTATTCCAGTCTCGTATTGTTCGTGGAAAGAAGGATTGTCGGTATGCCTCTGTGTGGGCTCTAATCTCTCTGATTTTATCCTCATGGTCTCTTCGCGAGATATACGTAGGAGGGAGCAATATACTGCTTGACTCTTCGGTGAAGGTATGTTCTCGAAACTTTGACAAAAGCCCGTACCGAGCTACTGAGCGTCTCTCCTGCAGAGTCTTCCACTGGAGTTTATCTATCATCTCCGTAATGCTTTCGCGATTACTAAATGATCCTGTAACGAAGCGCGCTGCTCTCCGTTGGATCTTCTCTATGTCTTGTATCAACCCTATCTGGTACGGATCCCACACTGCTGAGCAGTATTCAAGCAGTGGGCGAACAAGCGTACTGTAACCTACATCCTTTGTTTTCGGATTGCATTTCCTTAGGATTCTTCCAATGAATCTCAGTCTGGCATCTGCTTTACCGACAATCAACATTATATGATCATTCCATTTTAAATCACTCCTAATGCGTACTCCCAGATAATTTATGGTATTAACTGCTTCCAGTTGCTGACCTGCTATTTTGTAGCTAAATGATAAAGGATCTATCTTTCTGTGTATTCGCAGCACATTACACTTGTCTACATTGAGATTCAGTTGCCATTCCCTGCACCATGCGTCAATTCGCTGCAGATCCTCCTGCATTTCAGTACAATTTTCCATTGTTACAACCTCTCGATACACCACAGCATCATCTGCAAAAAGCCTCAGTGAACTTCCGATGTCATCCACCAGGTCATTTATGTATATTGTGAATAGCAATGGTCCTATGACACTCCCCTGCGGCACACCTGAAATTACTCTTACTTCGGAAGACTTCTCTCCATTGAGAATAACATGCTGCGTCCTGTTATCTAGGAACTCCTCAATCCAATCACACAATTGGTCTGATAGTCCATGTGCTCTTACTTTGTTCAATAAACGACTGTGGGGAACTGTTTCGAACGCCTTGCGGAAGTCAAGAAACACGGCATCTACCTGTGAACCCGTGTCTATGGCCCTCTGAGTCTCGTGGACGAATAGCGCGAGCTGGGTTTCACATGACCGTCTTTTTCGAAACCCATGCTGATTCCTACAGAGTAGATTTCTAGTCTCCAGAAAAGTCATTATACTCGAACACAATACGTGTTCCAAAATTCTACAACTGATCGACGTTAGAGATATAGGTCTATAGTTCTGCACATCTGTTCGACGTCCCTTCTTGAAAACGGGGATGACCTGTGCCCTTTTCCAATCCTTTGGAACGCTACGCTCTTCTAGAGACCTACGGTACACCGCTGCAAGAAGGGGGGCAAGTTCCTTCGCGTACTCTGTGTAAAATTGAACTGGTATCCCATCAGGTCCAGAGGCCTTTCCTCTTTTGAGCGATTTTAATTGTTTCTCTATCCCTCTGTCGTCTATTTCGATATCTACCATTTTGTCATCTGTGCGACAATCTAGAGAAGGAACTACAGTGCAATCTTCCTCTGTGAAACAACTTTGGAAAAAGACATTTAGTATTTCGGCCTTTAGTCTGTCATCCTCTGTTTCAGTACCATTTTGGTCACAGAGTGTCTGGACATGTTGTTTTGATCCACCTACCGCTTTGACATAAGACCAAAGTTTCTTAGGATTTTCTGCCAAGTCAGTACATAGACACAGGTTACATTGATATTCAAGAAAGGTAGTACGAGTAATCCACTAAACTACAGGCCCCTATCATTAATGTCAATATGCAGCAGTATTCTGGAACATATATTGTGTTCGAACATTATGAATTATCTTGAAGAGTTTTAAAAAATATCATTCTTGTGAAACACAACTAGCTCTTTACACACACGAAGTGTTAAATGTTGTTGACAAGAGATTCCAAATTGATTCTTATTTCTAGATTTCCAGAAGGCTTTTAACATTGTACTACACAAGTGGCTTGTAGTGAAATTGTGTGCTTATGGAATACCATCTCAGTTATGTGACTGGATTTGTGATCTCCTGTCACAGAGGTCACAGTTCATAGTAACTGACAGAAAGTTATTGAGTAAAACAGAAGTGATTTCTAGCATTCCCCAAGGTAGTGTTATAGCCCCTCTGCTGTTCCTTATCTATGCAAATGATTTAGGAGACAATCTGAGCATCTGTCTTTGGTTGTTTGCAGATGATGCTGTCATTTTTTGTCTAATAAAGTAATCAGAAGATCAAAACAAATTACAAAACAATTTAGAAAAGATACCTGTATGGTGCAAAAATTGGCAACCGACCCTGAATAATTAGAAGTATGGGGTTATCCACATGATTGCTAAAAGGAATCCATTAAACTTCAGTCAAATTTCAAGGCTGTAAATTCAACTAAATACCTCATAATTGCAATTAGAAACAACGTAGATTAGAAAGAAAACATATAATCTGTTAGGTGGAAGGCAAACCAAAGACTGCATTTATTGGTAGGACAATTAGAAAATGTAACAGATCTACTAAAGAGACTTCCTATATTACACTTGTCTGTCCTCTTTTAGAGTACTGTTGCATGGTATGGAACCATTACCAGATAGGATTAATGGAGTACATCAAGAAAGTTCAAAGATGAACCACATGTTTTGTATTATTGCAAAATAGGGGAGATAATGTCACAGGATTTGGGGTGAACATAATTAAAACAAAGGCAGTTTTCGTTGCAGCAGACTCTTCTCATGAAATTTTGATCACCAACTTTCTCCTCCAAATGTAAAAATATTTTGTTGATGCTAACCTACACAGGGAGAAATGATCATCGTAATAAAATAGGAGAAATCAGGGTATGTCGGAAAGATGAAGGCATTCATTTTTTTCATGCACTTTCTGAGATTGAAATAATAAAGAATTATTGTGAAGGTGGTTTGATGAACCCTCTGCCAGGCACTTAAGTGTGATTTGTAGAGCATCCATGTAGATGTAGATGTAGAAGAGGTGTGTTTCACAGTAGCAAAGATGCACAAGTGCTCATAGCTTTTAAGGTACTTATGAACTTTAGGGCCCATGTTTACAAGCCATTTTTCTTGTTTTGGTCCTTATTACCACCTATGGGAGTCGATTTTCGCTTGTAACTTTTAACTCCGTCATTTATGGACTAGAGTCCTCTACTCAGATTGATAAATTTGCCCCTCTCTGTTCTCTCTGAAAGTTTGTAACATCATTGTGGAATCACACTGTAGATAATTGCATCATCTGTGAAACGTCTGATGTTACTATTAATAGTGCCTACAAGGTCACTGATATATGTCATGAAGACCTAGGGTCCTGACACACTTCCACAGGGCACAACTAAAGTTAGTTCTACATCTGTTGATGACTCTCCATCCAAGACAACTAGTTGTATCCTCTCTATCAAAAATCCTCAATCCAGTAACAAATTTCTCTTGATACCCCATGCAGTTATACTTTTGGCAGTAAGTGTAGGTGTCTCAAATGATTTTCAGAATTCGAGAAATGTTGCGTCTAACTGACTGCCTTGATCCCTGGTAATCAGATGTGAAAGGTGCAAGCTGTGTTTCACACTGTCATTGATTTTGGAATTCATACTGGTTGGCATGGGAGAGGTTATTCTGTTTGAGATACCTCATTACGACTGAGATCAGGATATGTTCTAAGATCCTACAACAAATGGTTGTCAAGAATATTGGAGATTAGTTTTGTGAAGCACTTCTGCTACTGTTCTTGTACATGTTATGACTTCCACCCCGTGAAGATTAATAATTTTCCTTCCCAGTAATTATGCTAATTATCATTATGTTATGTGTTTTTTATATTTGTGACATATATCAAATTACTTGAAAAACTGTATTAGACTTTTCTCCACTTAAAACTATTATTCCATAATTTACTTTCATTGCACTGAGTCCAACAGTCTAGTTAGTTTTCACTTAAAGCATGTTTATCAGAAAAATATTGGTAGTTGAATTGCTTACAATAGTATGGCTTTGTCAACAACATGTGAGCTAATACACATTTGTGGGAGTAGTAACACCCTTCATTATGAAGACTGTCAACCCAACTTCACAATAAAATTTTTTATTTTGCATAAAACTAAGTAGTTTACAAGATAATTAATGTTCCATACAGTCATTATTTCTATTGCCAAATTTGAATTTTGGCTTGTTAGATTCTGAACTTTGACACTGCACATTTGTTGCTCTATTCATTATGGTTCAGATGACAAGTCTCACTAATTAATTAAGCTTACCTAAAATAATTTTCAACATGGCACCTATGCTCATAAGTTAGTTATTCCCAAGGCAAATGTGTAAAGTGATTCCATAAGTTTTTCTAAATGCCTAGGTTATCACATTTCTCGTAAACAAAAAGTTCGGCAATACTTATAGTCCATACTAAATAGAAAATTGTACCTAGTCGTTTTTTAAATGGTTGTATGATTTCTAAAGTAACGGTTTGTTTATGCACTAGTTGTTAAATGACTGGAATAAAATCACTAACTCCCTCATTAACATCCTTCACATTTAGCAATGCAACAAGAGTAACAAAATACTATCAGTCAGCCTACACCCGTTAACTGTTGAGCTAACAGACATGTAACACATCTGCTGCCAATATCTGCGCACATTACAGCTATGCGCAGTTTGTTAACAGGAAACATGAAACACCAATAATATTGATGTCTAAAAGCTTCAAGTTATTTTTATAACTCAGAGTAATGGATATTTTGACTCAACTGTGTTGTGGTTCGTAGGAGGTTTGTGGGCTATCATTGTCACATAAGTGAGTTATTGTTGAGAGTTGTGACATTAATTAATGCATGAATTATTGTGGTGTACTTTGCTTTGAAAGATTGCTACAAGATGATATGGTACGTGAATGTGATGTTTTGTGTAAATATGGACAATGTTTTGTGCTGCACTTGACTACTTGATTTAGTGAATTGTTAGGACTACAGAACCACTGATTATTGGACAGTACAGCATTAATGTGTGTTTCCATAGCTTTGTAATCCATATTAGTAATTCTACCATAATTTCAAGCAGGAGGAAAACTGGTCACAGCATAATTTTGAGGCTAATACAATGTGGGCAAAAGTGCAAGCTAAATTATGGTGTTTACTTTTTTTGAACAAACAGCATCAAATACTGAATAATAAAGTTTTCAGCTTCAAGACAGCAAACACATGTGCTGCTGAGGAGGTCATGGAGGCTGCAATAAACCAGGTTGATGCTTTGCAAAACAACACTAAGCTTGATGCCACTAACAGCCATTACATATGATCAGAACCCCTTTGTGTTTTGTGGAAAGTCTTTCAACAATATTCCTCTATGGTAGTCACTGAAGGCTTCACACATTGCACTCTTGACAACCTAACATGTTTCTTTCAGCATCTCTTTATTGATAGCCCCAAGCTTTGCTTTACATCTATTATACAGTAGTCTTGTTTCCTTAGAAGTTTCTTGCAGTGTCTGAATACCATGGAGGGTTCTTCCCATCATAAACTATTCACTGTGTACGTATCTATCCAGTTACTCTTTTAAACTTTTGCCCTACAGTTTGTCCACGATAAGCTGACAATTTAGTGGTGATTGAGAACAGCAAGAGGGATGCCTTGCCCCTGCATTATGACTACCAAGTAGTGAGGAATGGTGAGGGTAAGATAGCATTGGCTGCTTGCCACAGTGCTGGCAACATTCCCCTTAACAATGTGTATTGTAATCATTAAGGTCTAACTGCAGCTTAACACTGGCAACACTTGGAGATAAATGAACATCTTTCAATTAGTGGTGATTTTCTCTGCTTCTAAAAGCACCAGTAAAATATTCAAGTTACCATGGACAAACAGTAGTTTCTTTGCATGAACCTATTCTGAGTTAAAAGTTTCAAGTTCCTCACTGAGATATGACTTCTTTGTCTGGTTTACTGAACATATAAACATTTATCCTGGTTTTAATTCAGCTCTGTACATTGCCGTTCATTGTTGTTATAACTGCCTCATGGTCACTTATACCAATGAACATCCTAAGTGGCCAAGTTTATTTGTCACCATTGGATCTAATATATTTCCATCACGTGTGGGGTTCTGAACTATCTGTTGTAGGTAGTCTTCACAGAAGGCACTTAGTAATGATGTATATGTACAGACTGAAGGGATGAATGAAAACTACATAGACTATACAAGCATACCCCTAATTGCAGAGGCTCTCCAAAGCTTCAATAAAATGAAACTATACAGTTTCAGAGACAAATATTCATTTGTCACCTCAGTCTGCATGTATACATCATAGATGTTTGAGACTTGAAAAGGTCTCAGAAACAGAGTTTCATTTGATTATAGCACCTGTGCTTGGCTTTCAGGCAGGATCCCATGTTTATGTCAATGCTGAGGTGCTGTTCCAATATAATTGGAGAGCCTTTGCAATTTTGTTAGAGATTAGTGGATTGAGGCCTGAATGGGAGTTTGGATTGAGGAGGGAGAAGTGCTATGGTAGTCCGTGCACTTGTGCAAGGCTACAGTGCCAGAGTGGTGTAGTGGTTAGTGCATCTGCCTAATGAGCAGGAGACCTGGGTTCAAATCCTGGACTTGATACAGATTTTCATTTGTCGCATCATTCTGCATATGCACATAATAGATGTTTGAGGCTTGAAAAGGTCTCTAGAACCATATCATTTCATTTGCTTTTAGTAATGTTTCACCACTAAAATGACTGAAATTATCACAGTTGATTGTTGCATGATGAAAGTAGTCTCCAGTGATTACAATATGTTAGGGAACATACATACAAGTGAACTGAGGTTTTTTCTAATGTTTTTGGTTAGACCAGGAGGTGATCCTGGTGGTTAGTGGAAAAATGCAATTGTAGTTCTACATCCACCCATGATGTTGAGTCTTGCCTAAGTGAATTTGAGTTTCTTATTCACTGTGACAAATACACTACCTCCCATTTCCCATTAGTCTATCCTTTCAGTACACAGTTAAATTTTCACCAAAAATCTCACTGCTGTCAACTTCAGATTTTAACGGGCTTTTTGTACCTAATATTATGTGAGCTTCACTGCCTTAGGAGTGCTTCAAACTCTGGAGCCTTGTTCCAAAAACTCTGGCAGTTAACCATTAGTATTTAATGCTCTCACCTGGGGGATGGAGAAATGTTTCTTTGGATCTTACAATGATACTGTCTGGTTTCCTACAGCTATCATTGTCTAAATTGGATGGAGAGTCACTCAATCTAATAAAACCTTTGTGTGCATCCCACATACAGTCAGCTACCTGGGTATCAGCCTCATATGTGTAGTGCACACTTGACCCATTAAGGGGGACTCTACTGTCCTCAGCCCTATGGTGCAGGTCTAGGAAGTTATAGTTTAGCTTGTCACAGAACTTTTGCAATATCTTGTTCAAGCCTTCCACTTCACTCAAAACCAGTGGGCTACTATCTGTTCTGTGGACACTGTTGCAGATCATGAGTGTCTTTGAAATTCTGTGAGCAATGCTTGTATTCTCAACCTTCTCTGCTAGTCGTTGGAATGATGCAGGTATGACCTTGGCATGAACAACAGGTATTGTTTGTTCAAATGTGTGCCACAATCTACAGTTGACTGCACCTTGTTCCCTCAGTGTTTGCCAGAACAGCTCTTCAACATGTGGAGTGAGGTCAAGAGAGATACACACTGAGTGTGACCAGCATTTCTTCCCATCCATTTCAACAACAGTTCAGTCTGGCTTCAGTAAAGGTTTCTCTACTGAGAAAGCTATATGTGATCTCATGAACTTAATGCTAGTAGCATTAAACAAGAAAAAAATATCCTTTTGGCCTCTGTGCCAAGGCCTTTGATTACATGGATCATAAAATTTGGCTAGGGAAACTAAAATTATGTGGCATTGCAGGGTTGGTGTAGGAATGAGAGGGCCACATTAATGAATAATATTATGGGAATTAGATTAAATTCAGAATGTGGAAAAATTAAATTTTATATGCTGCAGGCTTTGGTGCTTGGCCCACATTTGGTCTTGGCATATCAAAATGATATTGGAGAACACTTCAAATATGTTATGTTTGTTGAAGACACAAGTATACTGATAAAAGGCTTAAACCATTTATAGAAGACAGCCAGAAGGATAGTGGATCGGGTTTACAACTGGTTTAATTCAATAAAATTACACAAAGTTAGATGTAAATAACTCTAGCTGGCTCCAGGTGGTACTTTCTGGTAGAAAATCCACATTTAAGTCTCAAAACATAAAATAAAGTAATACAAAACAAAATAAAAATAAAAATGTTTCTCCAGTTAAGTCTGTATAGCTTTACCAAAAATGTCTGTAGCTGTTTTAGGAAACTTAACATATTTAATTGGATTTTCCATTGGCACTTGGCAGAACATGATAATAATGTTAAATGGGAAATACTTCATGTTCTACAAAATTATATCTAATTGGTGATGAACTGACTTTTGGCTTAAGCAATCATCAGGTGACAACTTAATGTCACAAAAAATTATATTCAACTTTCACAAATATTATTTATTCAGAAGATACAAAAATGATGAGAAGTAAGAGTGTTCACAAAAGAAAAAATGTAATACTTTCCTTTGTAAACACTCTATTTGTAAAATGTAAACTTTCATGGCTAGAAATGTCACAGTTAATAAAATATTCTGGGCTAATATGCATGGTTGGACACATTTTCCACTAGAACCTAACATTTCGGCCCCATCCACAGAAGACATTTTCAAGGGGATCATAGTTTCTTCGAATGTTTGATTCATGTCCTGGTTCACCATTGACTGTGCAGTAGCACACAAATGGATTTTGCTGCATTCAGTAGTGAGGTAGGTTGTGAATCAGGCATTCAAAGAAACTATGATGCCCTCTTAAAAATGTTCTTCGCAGATGGGAACAAAATGCTGGGTTGTAATGGAAAATTCATCTGACCATGGCTGGAATATTTTATTAACTGAAATGATCTACTTGTCATCATTCTTGTATCTTCTTTATAAATAGTTTCTGTGTAAATCACATGTCATTTTATTTGTGTTTCCTAAAAACTGTTCTCACCGGATGATGGCATAAGAAGCTAAAAGCCAGTTCTCGACCAAATAAATACAATTTTGCAGAACATTAGGAAAGTGTTTCCTGATTAATATTACATAGGACATTTGATGGTGATTGTTTACAAACTATCAGCAGCCTACTAAAACATTGTGTGTTCCCTAATACACTATTATGGCATGAAAGACCTGTTCAATACAGTACAGTATATTTTGCATGTATAGCCACTTCTCTTTTCTTCTTACTGGTTCTACAATAGTACAACATTAGTTTGTATTAATCAAGATGAATGTCAAAATTCCTGGCTGATTAAACTCTGTACCAAACTGAGACTCAAATCTGGGATCCTTGCCTTTCAAGGGCAAGTACAAGTAAGTTCCAAAATTGCACACATTCTGTTGCAGAGTGAAAGTTCATTCTGGAAGATGATTATGTTCAATGTCAGTGGTTTTCAAGTGATGCTCTGAATTGCAACACATCTACTGACATTCAATCTACCCTTTATTTTCCTGTATGAAATGAGGAGTTCATCCTGTTTACAAAGTTTGTTCAAAGAGTAAGATCCATTCTGTCATTTAAAAATGTTTTCATCAGAAAAGTAGAAACATGTATGTAATGTTAGTTGTTTGTAGCAAGGACATTTAACAGTAGTTTGTGGAGGGGGAGGGGGCAGACTTGGGGGTATAGAGTATTTTTCATATTTTGGAAGATGGATTGTGATATTGTTAGTAGCCATAAGAAAGTTCCAGTTCCAAACCTGTCAAAAACTTACATCATGCCAACTTTGAAATCATGTTCTTGAAAGAAAAACGCCTGGGTACACTATATTTTTCCTTTCCTTGAGAACAAGGGGCATGGGGGGCACCCTTGGGTTCTTAGAGAGAGATAATAATGATGAGTTCTTAGAGAAACCTCATAGAAATCAGTTGTTAGGCAGAGCTCATTCAGAGATGGTAGCACAAATTTTTTTGAACTGAATTACTTCAAAAGCAAGATGTTGTAGCCCCTTTTTTGTGAATGATGGACAGCAACCTAAATAAATGGGAGACACATAAGGCTACAATGGGAACAGCTAACGACAGCTGCTGCCCTACAAGACTCGAGCTGACAGTGAGTCATTTCCTGTGGTCATCCCTATGATCTGCTACTGCAGCTGCAGCAGCAACTGCAAGCTCTGTTCCCACCGCCATATTCACAGGTTCAAGCTCTGCTACCATCAAAAGCCACAGATCAAATGTGCCAGGGGCTGAATCTCACCCTGTACTTCCCCCACCACATGCCTTGATGACCGCTGCCACCTGGGCACCATGCACCCCACCACCTCACCCCATCCCAGCCCTAGGGTGTGGAGACTGCTGCCACACAACCACAGTCTTTCCCCAGCACTCAACCGGTTACATTCCTCAATGAGCTGAGAGAGCTGTTGCAGATGTTTTCTGGAATAAGCCTTACTACCCTCTTCATCACATTTAAGGTCACCTTGGCAAATTTCACACTGTGCCTGATGCCTTAACAAAGATTATGGTTATTGAGGAAAAAACAATGTAATTGATGTCATGCTTTGATGAATCTCCATAGGTCCCAAAGATTAAAAGTTGCAACCTGGAATGCCAGTGGCATCAAAACTAGAAAACCATTTTGGAAGACTTTCTAGACTGGAATGCTGTCAATGACAGAAATCCACCTGAAACCTGAAGACCGATTCACTGTCAGAAATTGTGCCATCCAGGAGTGCTCAGGTGTGGGACAGCAGTATTGGTTAAGGGTAGAAGGTGCTTCCATTTCCTGAAACTTGCACACACTTAGAATATCAAGGCTGCCATTATAGAAATCAAAATTGGCCAAAACCTTTGGCAAATTATTTTGGTCTAGCACCCCCCCTCGCCCCCACCCACTTCGTATAAATCTGTACAGGACCTTCAGGATCTGCCCAGGACTGACAATCATTTATTGGTAGGAGGGGACCTAAATTCAAAACAAAGTGTCTGGGATGCCTTGCAACGTGCTGTTCAGAAGAGATCTCCATCCCTCGTACTCTTACGGATTTATGGACAGCCGTGCAGGATTCATGGTTTCAGTTCCCTCCTACACTACTTCAGACATTTGTCCAGACCATTCCACTTCGTGTTGCGGTACTTCTGCGTGCTTGGGGTGCCCTACACGATATTAGGCAGGTGTATCAGTTTCTTTGGCTCTTCAGTATGGTACTCTACAAGGTACCAGCCATACTCCACCACAGGAAATGGTACAGCCGTTCTGTATCTCACCTTTACATCAGTCAACAAAATGGAAGCCACACAATGACAATCAAAATGGTCCTTTTCAAAACATATTTCCTTTTCTGAAACACTCAGAACATCGTACAATCTGACTCAGAAGCACGCTAATCATTCCAGACTACAATTCCCGCCGGCTCATAATGAACCTGAGACCAAAGGCAAGATGTACTCACATAAACAATGTAGAAACGACCAGAAATCAGAAGTTAAAAGCATATAATGTCCTTTTAGCTTGCAGACGTTCACAACGACATAATACCAGGTACCGATGCCCAACCAGGTGGATTGCACTTTCAACAGCAATCGGTAGCAAGTAACCTAATAGACACTAACCAATATTTTGGTCAAAATTAATCCTTACTGGAAATACACCGTAGTGATGTAAAGCAGAATCCTTATTGCGGTGGTGTGTCACGCAGTGTTGTTCTTGTACTAGAGGTTCATAGTTGCTGGGGCATTACTCGGTTGTTAAAATACCCCAAACAACTTCACTGTCCGCAAACACACCTGTGAGTATACTTAACCGGTAACGATGAATTACATGGGTCTGTACCTTGTCTGTGATCGGACATCGCAAGTAGCGATGGCTAAATCACACAACACACAAAATGCTTTACAAATCCTGGGCTTAACAGAATCATCACGGAATCACACTTGAAGTTGCCATTTAGTGACTTCAGCTGTGTTATTAGTTTGAAAAAAATTACAGTTTCCAAATGGAATCTGAAATGAGGGCTACGGAGTTACCCTTGTCAGTTCTCGTGACAACGACATTATTTCCAAGTAATTTGTTATTCAACCTATTCGTTGTTGCCGAAAGGGAATTGGGGAAATGACGCAAACGTGAAGCTTTATGAAGAGCTTCATGAGCAGTGACTTCGATTTGGCTTTGCAGGGATTGGTAAATTTGCACGGTTCACTGACACCTTTTACCTCAGCTATCGTCCTTTTAATAATCTGTGCAACCATCTTTGCCGAAGGACTGACATTTAGTACTTCATTCAATAGATTCTCTGCGTATGTTCGTATTTCTAACTTCGACAAGTTCACAACTACTGCCGCAATATGGTGTCTATTTGCGGAGCTAGTGCTGTCTGAGGTAACTGGAGCACGTTGTGAAGCTTGTGATTTACTGTAGTTCCCTCTACTTATGTTACATCTTTCTCAGTATAGAAAGTCACAAATAAGATTCAATAGTTCACCAAATAGATATTCTGAGAGGGCATACGATAACCGTTTACAAATTACAGTGCCTGTGCTGTCTGCCAACTGTCTGGCCCCGTTCGCGATTTTTATTTCACTTTTCAAAAGCATACGTTCACACTTGTCTTTCATACGCCTGTGCTCGAAGAAGAGCTGTTTAGCTTTAACCTAGCGTATTTGAGAATCACATAACTACCGAAACACTTTTTGTTGAAAATAATTTTCATTTGATTAACTATTCTGAAAATTACTTTCGTTATTTACAGTATGCCTGTTTGGAGAAGAGATTTTTGAAGCCATTTGAGCATTTCGTTTCTCCGGCGTTTCTGGCCTACAGCTCTCTTCTACCTCACAATTTCGAATAATCACAACTTAAAAGGCTTGTCTTGAAGAGACCTCGTCTTCCTCCTATTTATTCTTACCTTGTGCATTATTTAATTCATCGCTCATTTGGATGTGATCTAAATCAATTACTTCGTTATCGCCTACGTTCGGACTTGACGGCTCCGGGGGAAAGCTCAATTGTTCCGCTGACCATTTACATTATAGTGTCTATTAGCAATTCGTTCCTCATTTTCTCTTTTTCTGCGTTCTTCTTACTGCTCTGATTTTAATACATACAAATCCTGCAGCCTCATTCCCGTTCTCCTTTGAGTAAACAGTTACGTTATCTAAGTCGCGCGTTCATCACTGGTCGTCTCTTGTTTCCATATAGAGAGCAATCTTTCCACGATGTAGTGTACGAGTAGTTTTCTAGTTCTACTTGTTATGTTCCCCCAATTTCCTTCCTGATAACACTTGCTCGATGGTCCATCAGCATGCCGTAGTTCCTTTATGTCTTACCATAGAATAATGTGACGACCATATATTGTACATACCATGAGTGACACAGGATCAACCATATACATTGGTATAATCTTCTTCTGTTACCCCATGATATGTGTTTAGCAGCGCAAAGTAAATCAGGCAGGTGCCCAACTAAATTCTATTCTCGATTCCTTTTACTCTTATTGTGGGCTTTGCCTCTTCGTATATGCTAATCATCCTTATAAAACCCAACTCAACCACAATGCACCGAATAAGTGCTATATGAGTGATCCTTACGTTACCTAACAATATTAGGATACTCACAATTTATTGCTTGATGTGTGTGCCTGGTTTCTCCTGTGCATCGCCATCCATCCGCATTCCTTGCAATCGCCGGGGAGATGCTTGTATCTCCTACAAAGAGAACATACAGCTGGTACCGACTGATAGCACGGAGCGTGATGTCCTGTTAAGTTACTTCATATTGTTCCTCGAAATTTGCGAACATCAATATGCGTATTCTTTCTGACGGCGCTATGTCCTGATTGTTGATAACGTTACGTCCTCACTAATTTATTACTTAATAATAAAATAACGGCTACACAGCCACATGTTCCTATTACTGTTTATTAGTGATAACGATGTTTTAAGGATATTACACAAAAAATACACAAAACATTTAGAAATTTTCTAAGCTGATATTACAACGCAGATAACCATTAAGAAAAGAAACAGAATACACAACAGACATTGAACAGAATCCATGAAAAATGGGCTGAGAACTGAAATAAATGCATGCGTTATTTATTTGCGCCAGAAAGGATGTTCTACAGACTACTACGGTTTTAAATGTGCTTCGTTAATGACTCATTAAAACAAAAGTTTTTATCTCATGTGATTGCTTCTCAGAATGACCTGTTTTATTCTGATCCAGGCAGGGTAAGCCAGTTTATACAAAACTCATTGTGTGAGAGAGAAATGTGAAATCTATCTCAGTCTGAAATTAATCGAGAATCGAGAACATCCTTTAGACTCAGTGCTAAATTTAGTGTGCACAAGGAATTGACGACTCTTTGATTGATTGGCCACAGCAAAGAATATGAAAGTGGGGAATTAACATAATATTATCATTTAAAGGAACTGGTTATGATAATGACCTTAAGATTTAAATAACCCTATGGTTTATTGTCAAAAAGTATGAAAGTTACTGCAGTAAAACAGTATTTTGATGACAAGAACGTTACAAAGATGTTCCCTTCTTTACATATTGCTAACTGACACTGTGAGTTGCAAAATTACTGAAAGAGGGGGAGTTGCATCAAATCTCGCACCTAATTCTGTGAGATGGCCACAGTAGTCTGGCTGCAATGCTAACAGTTTGTCTGGAACCAACATCCAAAGATCCTACAGAACTCAGGAAGTGTTGATAATTGAGCCAGTGGCAGCTCTCTTGGAACTGATATGCAACACCCTTAGATTCTGTAATATTCCAAAGTTGTAATCGATGCTGATCATAATGTTCTTAGAACTGGGAACAGAGTGGAGAGAGAGCGACCTCGCGACTGGAGAGCATAGCTACAATCTAACCTCCACATTTCTGGATAGACACCGCTGTTTCGTGTCCTGGACATGACTCTCGTCGTCGCGTCTCTAAAAATGAAGTTTGCTGTGTGATTAGTCATAGCAAAGAATCTGAAAGTGGGGGATTAACAAAATATTCTCATTTAAAGGAACTGTTTACGCTACTGACCTCAAGATTTAAATAACACTATGGTTTGCCGGCCCGGGTGTCCGAGCGGTTCTAGGCGCTACAGTCTGGAACCGCTACGGTCGCAGGTTCGAATCCTGCCTCGGGCATGGATGTGTGTGATGTCCTTAGGTTAGTTAGGTTTAACTAGTTCTAAGTTCTAGGGGACTACTGACCTAAGAAGTTAAGTCCCATAGTGCTCAGAGCCATTTGAACCATTTAACACTATGGTTTAGTGTCAAAACATATGAGTATTAATGGAGTCCATCAATTTTATGCGTCCACCAATTCTCTACAATGTTGCCAGCGGCGCCAAATGTTGTAATTGTTTCACAGACAAGATTTTGTCTCGAAAAACGCCGAATCACCAACACATCAATGAATCACCTTTATTCCGCTCTTTTCTTCAAAGCTTACTGCCGTGTGTTACGTCCGTATGACGGCTCAGCTGACACGCCCATCAGTGCTCACAATGCAGGTCCCGTAAAAGCATAAAAAGCCTGCTACCAGGCTAGTAGCTGACTCTGCTAGAGCATCTATCCGTAAGGCAGGTCAGAGTCTCTTAGGAACGCCAGGAGACGTTTATGTCCTGTATGTCACTTTCCAAGCTCTCTTTACCTACTGCCCTCTGACCGAGATCTACTTTTCAGAATGAATGTCTTTTTTTATCTTGGCTGCCCACTGCCTGCCATAAATGGACAATGGCTTCGCTGGACCTTGCATTGTGACGACAGTTTCACACACTCCTCACTTCTAAAGTGAACCGCGAAAGCCATTAAAATACCCAGCACCAAGTAGGATTGTAAGAAAATTAAGAAGAGGAAGTAAATTCACCAAATCCGGTCACTTTAATAACACGTATCCTGTCAAGCTAATTCAAGTCCCCTCCATCTGGATATTTTAGACGATCAAAGAATGAAAAGAGGCTCGCCTAAGGGCTTGCAGTACTTCAAATGCACCAAACTAAATGAAGGAAAACAGAACAGGTTCTGTCACGATAACAGTAATATTAGTAGTTGCGTAATTGGTTTTGGATTTTATTGCTGTTTTATAGTAGTGGAGGTGTTAATAGTATTAGAATTTTTGTAGTATTAGTTTCCTTAATTAAGCACCAGGGGCAAATAATAAATACACAAAATTATTATCTAAAAAATTGTGATTTGTGTGGCCTACTTTAGCTTCTCAGATAAGGAATGAGATTTTTTCCAAATTTTCATAGCAAATGAAGAGTGGAAAATGAACAAAAGGGGACCAATTTTGCAAAAAAAAAGGTTTAATTACTTGAAAATAATCAGGATATATTATAGAAACTTAATTAGCGATATGAGGGAAAATTGAAATATTTCACAGGCAACTGCAACAGATTATAGAAACATCTCATGCACCTCTGAATGATGCTCGGAAACATGTACAGCAAATGAGGTGCCAACCGAGAATTTGAAGTTCAATATTTAACTTGCAGTCTCATAATTTTAGAGAGCACCAGAGGATATTTGTCTGGTGGAGCTTTCCTCAGTGCTCTCCTCAAGTCACTAACGTATAAGCATCTTAGCTAAGATGATTACGAGCATCATTCAGAAATGCGTCAGATGTTTCTCTAGTCTGTTTTCTTTCTTACTTTTAGACAAATCATTTCACAAAACCTTTGACCGTTTTTTTTCAGATTTCTTTTACATGATATGGTCGCACTGTGTGCACCTCACTTCGAACGAAGTGCTACCAGGACATGTGGGATAAAACTAGTCGTTTTGAGGGCCCTCTGAATAAGTTTTTCGGAAATACAGGGTTATTACAAATGATTGAAGCGATTTCACAGCTCTACAATAACTTTATTATTTGAGATATTTTCACAATGCTTTGTACACACATACAAAAACTCAAAAAGTTTTTTTAGGCATTCACAAATGTTCGATATGTGCCCCTTTAGTGATTCGGCAGACATCAAGCCAATAATCAAGTTCCTCCCACACTCGGCGCAGCATGTCCCCATCAATGAGTTCGAAAGCATCGTTGATGCGAGCTCGCAGTTCTTGCACGTTTCTTGGTAGAGGAGGCTTAAACACTGAATCTTTCACATAACCCCACAAGAAGAAATCGCATGGGGTTAAGTCGGGAGAGCGTGGAGGCCATGACATGAATTGCTGATCATGATCTCCACCACGACCGATCCATCGGTTTTCCAATCTCCTGTTTAAGAAATGCCGAACATTATGACGGAAGTGCGGTGGAGCACCATCCTGTTGAAAGATGAAGTCGGCGCTGTCGGTCTCCAGTTGTGGCATGAGCCAATTTTCCAGCATGTCCAGATACACGTGTCCTGTAACGTTTTTTTCGCAGAAGAAAAAGGGGCCGTAAACTTTACCCGTGAGATTGCACAAAACACGTTAACTTTTGGTGAATTGCGAATTTGCTGCACGAATGCGTGAGGATTCTCTACCGCCCAGATTCGCACATTGTGTCTGTTCACTTCACCATTAAGCAAAAATGTTGCTTCATCACTGAAAACAAGTTTCGCACTGAACGCATCCTCTTCCATGAGCTGTTACAACCACGCCGAAAATTCAAAGCGTTTGACTTTGTCATCGGGTGTCAGGGCTTGTAGCAATTGTAAACGGTAAGGCTTCTGCTTTAGCCTTTTCCGTAAGATTTTCCACACCGTCGGCTGTGGTACGTTTAGCTCCCTGCTTGCTTTATTCGTCGACTTCCGCGGGCTACGCGTGAAACTTGCCCGCACGCGTTCAACCGTTTCTTCGCTCACTGCAGGCCGACCCGTTGATTTCCCCTTACAGAGGCATCCAGAAGCTTTAAACTGCGCATACCATCGCCGAATGGAGTTAGCAGTTGGTGGATCTTTGTTGATCTTCGTCCTGAAGTGTCGTTGCACTGTTATGACTGACTGATGTGAGTGCATTTCAAGCACGACATACGCTTTCTCGGCTCCTGTCGCCATTTTGTCTCACTGCGCTCTCGAGCGCTCTGGCTGCAGAAACCTGAAGTGCGGCTTCAAAAATGGTTCAGCCGAACAAAACTTTATGAGTTTTTCTACGTATCCGTAGTGTGTCGTGACCATATGTCAATGAATGGAGCTACAGTGAATTTATAAAATCGCTTCAATCATTTGTAATAGCCCTGTATAAACGGAAAAGCACGAATAACATGAATGAAAGGCACAAATATTGGCTTGATATCAATCGAACGTGTTTCTGTAGTGTGATTAGAGACTACAAAGTATGCTATGACTAATAATGATATACAGTATGAAAATAATGCATAAATCCTTGCCGGCCGGTGTGGCCGAGCGGTTCTAGGAGCTTCAGTCTGGAACCGCGCGACCGCTACGGTCGCAGGTTCGAATCCTGCCTCGGGCATGGATGTGTGTGATGTCCATAGGTTAGTTAGGTTTAAGTAGTTCTAAGTTCTAGGGGACTGATGACCTCAGATGTTAAGTCCCATAGTGCTCAGCCTTTTGAACCATTTGCATAAATCCTTGGCATACTGTACCTATATCTACCTTTTTGTCTATATGTATAATTTAATTAGGTTTGAATTACAATTTCTCTCCGTTATGAGCTGACTTACATTAATTTAAAAATGACCTGAAGATGATTAGACTACTACTGCTACTACTACTAGTACTAATACTACTTCCACTACTACTGCAACTATCACTTGTGCTGAATTCTTTTATTATTCTAATGCCTATTTTGAGGATGTCGCTTTCGGAAAGGTGAATGACCAATCAGGAGTGTCCCCCCGGTAAGCAGGCAGGGAGAGACCGATAGTTTTGTCTGAGTTGTTGTCGCCAGAAGGACTCTAAAGTTGGCGAGACGTTGCACCGCCGCGTTTGCAAACAACCATGCGGCATTTTATTCCTGGCGGTAGACGACGGCAGGTACTACATTGTATCCTGAGCGGGCACGCTCACCTCTAATCAAAACGCAACGCCTCACATCTGTTGCAATAGTAAACAAAACCGAACGAAAAGGTTGACCTTAGAGGTTAATAATGTCGCACCCACTTCAGGTATCTACGGGACTCCCACGGAACGATTGTACGCGTTGTGTTGAAGGTCGTAAGTGTGAAAATTGAGCGGGAGTATTGGAAGAAATCTGGTATGAAAAAACGTCCTGAGATGTTTTCGATTCACGACAGACCTTACTGAGTTACTTGAGTCATCGTGTGTGATATTCTCATACGGGACTCTTTTAACTTGTTGTTGTTATCGTCGTTGTTGTTTTTGTTGTACGAGTCAGTTATAAAGGACTACAGTTCTCTCTTACCTTCATCCACTGAATCACTTCTTAGGACTTAATTTTGTAGATCTCTACCAACGTCCCTGAATATAAGCTACAGAACTACTGAGGTAGTGTTCACTTTCCAACGTAGAACTAAAGTATTTCTGTGTGTTGCGGGTGACTGCTATGAGTACATGTGAAATGTAGTGCTGCATTTATGTTAGCATGGACATTTACTGAAATTAAAACTCATCTCGGCACGTAGCTTATATTTTCAAGAAAAATTGACCCCTGCTTCACACATTAATGTAGACTTTATGTTTGGGTCCTACCAAAGTGAGTTAGTAGTTGCCGTGCTGGACACCTCCCCAGGAAGTGCAAGATTTATATAATCGTCTTGCCGTAGTGATACAGAATTACTGGAATAATAGTTTTGTTTATTTTTATACGGATGCGATTTACCTTCATACAACGACATCACTGGTGTTAATTTTTTTTTCATGTCGATTAACTTTTGTCAAAGCGTCTCATGCAGTGCAGAGTCTTGTATATACTGATTGAGGGCATGTTCTGTACCTCCTTAACTCGTACAAATGAGTGTTGTTGTAACGAGTGGATGAACCTATGTTTAAACTTTCAGTAGGTCGTAGCACGTTGTAACTTTCAATTGCGGACTGTTTTTTGTTTCGAAGAATGTCTGCTGTCTTTTACATTACGGCTGTATTTACACTCTTGTTCAGAAAAAAAACAGAACACCTAGAAGAACATGAGATAGGACGTTCATATTCACAGGACACCTACATTAGTATGTTCTGCAGAAATGATTAGCATTTCAGTCACCTCGGTTCAGCATGTGTCCTGCTGCCTAGCAGGCACAGGGTCCGCCCTGGGACCTGATAACTTCTTCCAGGCGTGATGGCATCGATACGTAGAAGGCACGAATGGCGTCCTATGGTGTAGCCATCCATGTTGCATTCGTCTGGTTCCAAAGTTCATCTGTGGTGCTTGGCATTGGGTCACAGCGCCGCACCCCTCGTTTCATCATAGACAACACATTTTCGATTGGTGACAAGTCTGGTGACCTGGTGGGCCGGGGCAAAAAGCTGACATCCTGTGGCACCAAGTGTTCGTGCAGCATATGGTCGTGCGTTGTCTTGCTGAAAAATGGCGTCTGCGGTGCTGTGCAGAAAGGATATGGCTACAGGTCACAGGGTATCATTCATGCAGGTCACACTGGTCACAGTGCCCTGAATACGCACCAACTGTGATTTGTGGTTGTACCCAATAGTACCCCACATAGTAAGACCCTGAGTTGGCGCTGTATGTATTGCGCGAATCAAGTCACTGTGATGCCCTCCCCCTATCTGCGGCGAACTAAATTGCTGCCATCATTTTCAAACAAACGGACCCTTGATCCGTCTTAAAACACTATCTGATGCCATTGCTGTCCCGAGTGATGTCGTTCCATACAGCCGCGCGGTCTAAGACGCATCGCCACGGTTCGCGCGGCTTCCCCCGTCGGAGACCTCCTTCGGGCGTGGATGTGTGTGTTGTCCTTAGCGTAAGTTAGTTTAAGTTAGATCAAGTAGTGTGAAAGCTTAGGGACCGCTGACCTCAGCAGTTTTGCCCCATAGGAACTTACCACAATTTTCCAAAAATTTTTCGCTCCATACACCATTGCCGTCTAGCAAGTTCCAGCACATTCGTCAAAGGTAGGTGGAGAAGTGGACGACGCGCACGTAACGCATGCCAGAATAAACGGCGATGGACTGTCACCATGATGGTGTACGATATGTTACACTGTTGCACTGTTGCGGCACAGCCGAGGAGGACGCAAATCTGTACTGCAGTGCCATTCGGATGAGATGTCGACCTTCTCGGAGGTGGTCTGGGTGATGCGACCTGATCCATTTCGTCTTGTTCTACGACCTTCCGTGAACCATTCTGCACACACCCGTTGTACTGCCAAAACACTTCGTCCCGCACGAGAAGCTATTTTCCGGATGGATGCATCACATTATTTCATGCTAATAATGCGCCCTCTTACGCACTCACTGCCTTGACGGTACGTATCGCGCATACGTCTACGAGGCTCCCTCTTGACACTGACCCATTGCCTTCGGTTTATAGCGATAAGAGCCGCAGGCACATTTCACCAGTAGGAGGTGTTGCGCCGCGATATCGATGTTGATCTTAAGCCCACGAACAGAAATGTTTCAAACGCTAATCTTTTCTGCTGAACGTATTAATGTACATGTCCTGTGAATATGAACGCCATCTCTAGTCATTCAAGGTGTTCTTTTTTTCTACATCTACATCTACATCTACATTTATACTCCGCAAGCCACCCCTTTCCTGTTCCAATCGCGTATGGTTCGCGGGAAGAACGACTGTCTGAAAGCCTCCGTGCGCGCTCTAATCTCTCTAATTTTACATTCATGATCTCCGCGGGAGGTATAAGTAGGGGGAAGCAATATACTCGATACCTCATCCAGAAACGCACCCTCTCGAAACCTGGCGAGAAAGCTACACCGCGATGCAGAGCGCCTCTCTTGCAGAGTCTGCCACTTGAGTTTGTTAAACATCTCCGTATCGCTATCACGGTTACCAAATAACCCTGTGACGAAACGCGCCGCTCTTCTTTGGATCTTCTCTATCTCCTCCGTTAACCCGATCTGGTACGGATCCCACACTGATGCGCAATACTCAAGTATAGGTCGAACGAGTGTTTTGTAAGCCACCTCTTTTGTTGATGGACTACATTTTCTAAGGAATCTCCCAATGAATCTCAACCTGGCACCCGCCTTACCAACAATTAATTTTATATGATCATTCCACTTCAAATCGTTCCGCACGCATACTCCCAGATATTTTACAGAAGTAACTGCTACCAGTGTTTGTTCTGCTATCATATAATCATACAATAAAGGATCCTTCTTTCTATGTATTCGCAACACATTACATTTGTCTATGTTAAGGGTCAGTTGCCACTCCCTGCACCATGGGTGTAAGTTGGCTTGTATATTAATGCGAACGCTGGCAGATCCGTCACGAAACAAGTTTTTATTCACACATCCTGTTCACGCGGGGCTCCGAAAACCGGGTTTCATAAACCGATTGCCCAATATCACTTCTGGGTGGTAACGTAAACACTTCAAAATCGATTCTGGAAATTTGCTTTTAATTGCCGGTTTTGCAATTCCACAATCGATTTTCGTTCCCACGTAAACTCAACCGGTTTTGAAACGTGCTTGGATTGAAAAGTTACGTCCTGTTTTCAGAATATTCCGTTAATATGGACTTATTGTGCAGTGAAGGAGAAGCGGAAAATTAGACTGAGCCTGAAGCTATCTATCTGTAATATTTAAGTGAAGGGAAATAACGATTGTGTTGACTGAATCAGAAATTGAATCAGCTGTTTTCTAGACGCTATATTTAACTGGGCTAGCAAATCTGCTTCAGACATTTACATGGAAACAAGGCAGTGAAAAATGGTTTCTGAAATTTGGTTTTTTGTGTTTCGAAAGATGTGTTGCATGTAAACGTAGTTTCAGTCTCTCCCTTTGTCTGACATCGCATAACAGAGGCTGAACACGATCTCTACATAAAAATCAGCTTGAGTATCTTTGCAGTATTGTAGTCCGAATGTCGCAGAATTTACGTCGCGACTTGGTTGACCTTTGAGGGAGAACTGAATGATCTTGTCAGGATCTTCACATTAAGATGTCCCATTAAGATGTCACATTAAGATGCCCCAATCGCGATGTTGCTTAGACACACCGCAATAAGTAAACTGTTACTGCCTTTCGTGAATCTATCATTAGGACAATCATTTACAGGTTGTTAATCCGTTATCTCGCAAAGCTGTAATCGTCTGCGAACCAAGCAGCGTGGCCTTCATTCTATCATCCAGAAAGATGTTTATTTGTGACCTGATATATTCTCGTCACGTGTCTTGAGTGCTAACAAGGGAATGGCCTAATCCGACATGTCGAAAGCCACACTGAATTTTTTTTATTCGGGAAGGATACAAAGAAAGAAATGCACTGTCAAAACTGTAGCCGCTAAACTGTTGAAGTTACTCATTTTTGTCATATGAAGAAGGAAAATACATCAAGGCAGTATTTGATGTTACGTACTTGCTTCAAATTTATTGAAATGAAATAATTCTTACACATACACAATTCCTGTGGCACAGTTCTTTTGAATAATGTGTATCCTAGTAACAAAGAAACATTTCCTTGTTTATTACCCGTAGTCGTCACAATAAAGCAATGTGTCATTTAAATGTCGAAAAAAAGACATTTTTCTTTCACCAGGCACATCTGACGAAACCAAGATACAATTGCGGTGGAGTAAGAAATGGTCCTGGCCGTGGCTATACTTATTGTGCTGCGTTCTGAGCATGCTTAAAGCAATTTGTAAATTGTGCCGATACAAACTGATAATGCATAAATGACTGAAATATAATTCTTCTGGTAAAACTCAAATGACCCGGAGCAATCGAAAATTATATTGTCCGACAATTTCCTTGAAAGTACCTCCCACAGTCGAAAAAATTCTTTACCGAGAGTCACATTGATTGTTCTGTGTGAAATCTGAATTTTAGCAACAGTCTTTTCATCGTCCTCCTGAAAGACAGAGGTATCGTTATGCCCAGGGCAAGAGTCCAGCAAAAGCAATGAATTAATTCTGTAACTGATTAGAAACAGTTTCGAATAAATGTTAAACATTATTCTTTCCTGTTTTCCCAGGTTTTGGTAGATCGATTATAAAACGTGTCTCTAAACAGTCCTAGTGTGTCTCGAGGTTCCTGTAGTGAGAGATAAAGCAGTGGAAACAGTGATCTGCCGGTACTTGTCACCGTCATTGTTGTATATGAATTTGTCACGGCTTTAATCGATTGCACAACGGACACTGCATTCTCTCGCCTCGAAATGAAAAAGCGCTGTTTGCTTGTAGACAGATGTTTCAGAGAAACTATCAACGAGAACTAAAATTCGCGTTACGAATGACGACTGCGCCGAGTCGTGTTGTACATGTTTACCGATGCGCTGTCAACCAAGGGTATGTGCCTGCCACGTTGTGTAAGTGAAGTCAGCTACAGTCTCGATAAGGGTATACAATTCTTCAGCCGCCTGATGAACTACGACTTTGGCAGTTTTCAACGTTTAAAAAAATACTTGCAGCGCGTCTCAACACCTAAACTTTTGACAGGACCTTTCTTTTTTTGCGTGTATAATAATTTCAGAGCACTTTCGAAATGTCAGACTGGACCATTCCATTGTACAAGTCTAAAGAGAACCGTTTCCTCATATTATTATTTCCATTATGTTTGTCATTTAGCGTTATTTACCCAGATGAGGCATAATATGCGTTCAGCGTCTTTTTTTTTCAGTCAGCTTAGTCTGACCTAGTACCTACGTACCAACACAATGTGCATTCGTAATAGCCAGTTAAGGAGCAGTTCATTCCATACTGAATAGCTTTTCGAAGCAGTTTATGTATATTTTTTTAGAAAATTTATGCACTATATGCCCTACACTTTTACAACATATTTAGTTTACAATGGGAATAGCTCAGAGCTCTTCTCAACAGTAACAGTACTGCTGTTGTGCATACAGCTTAAATATGGTAGCCAATGAAAGTAAGTCTTGTTTTCTAGTGTAAATGCGTGAAGAGGATAAAATAATAATGTGTTCATTAATGTTAACAATAATCGTGTGTTCATATCCTGTAAACTGTAGTAATAGCAGTAGTATTTTACTCGTCCGAGGACTATTTTACAGTGCATAGAATCTGTCAGGTTAATTTACTACAAGGAAAACGTAAGTAGCGCATACTCACATATGAATATACACACGTGTTCAATGAAAAGAAGACGGGTAGTTGGCAGTGGCCTTATTGAAGGAATCAGTCTGGAATTTCATTGAAGTGATTCAGGAAAACCACGGAAAACCGAAATAAGGATGTCCCTCCAGAGCATGATCCCTCATCCTTCCTGATTTGCGGTTAGTGTCTTAACAAATGCGCCACATAATTCGGTTATATCTAGCGTACCATCCTCTTATGCTTATACGTACATGGAACATGTCAGCTCAAAAACATGAAAAATAATAATACACTGTTCATTTAGCCTAATGCTCAAGGAGTTATTAGTGGCATTCATATCGTATTCTTGCTAATCTCTGTTCATCGTTTAAAGGTTTATTACGGCATACTTTGGAGAATAAACTACTGTGAGATGTGGTGGAGATCTCAACCAATTGAAGATATGTTTAGCTGAGGGAATACAGACAACTAAAGCTAAGATATTTTATTGCCGTTACGTGGAAGCAGAACAGCAAAGAGATACGAAAGTGAGACGATAAGCGCAGTGCTATAAACTGCTTCAAGCGCAGAACGCAGGGGAGATCGCCTGCGTCTGCAAGCCACTGGCAGATTCCGCTTCTGTGAGACAGGTGGGGCGACCTTTGCAGCAGCAACAACACAGCCAAGGCCACTTTCTCCGGCTAAATTATACGGAGAAACTCGCGACGCGTCACCAGCGCACCTTGTCTTCCTCAGCAGCCAACGGCTCCTCCAGCAGTTCTACAGTGACGCTCCAGCCGCTGACATGGCAACCTACACGCTCCCTCTCGCCGCCATCCTGCTGCTCCTAGCAGGTACGCTGTCGCATATCTTCCGATCCTATAGGAGAGCTCATGAGTCAGATGTGAGTGATAAGACGGACAGATTTAATGGTTCTCAACGTGCAAACAAATCTCTTTGAATTTAAAATGGGGTACACACTGTAGTACATTTTCGTGTAATTTGGTATTTACTGAGCCACATCAAGAGATATCTCGGTACTAGCTGCAAGTGACTATAGTTCTAATGTTGACAACAAACTCGCGGCCAACAATTTAGAGTAGGAGATGTGATTATACTCGTATTTGCCGGCGTTACAGCTCACACTATAAACTCTTTTATGTTAATGTATATGCTGACGTTTGCTTTCGCAGTTTCTGTAGGTCTATTTTTGGTTTACTTTTTCCATCTCCGTCTATACCCAGCAGCGCACATTTGGTGTCTAACGGTATTTGAGTGAGCCCGCTTCTTATGTAACAGATATTCACTTTTCTTTACTGTGGCTATGAACTTGTGAAGGATACCTTGTGGTGATTAGATGAGGCATCGCTCATTTTAATCATTAACAAGGGCTGCAGTTCACGTGATTATAGCCTCGACAACGTAGCTGTCTTGAGCACGTGTGACTCGCAGTTTTTTTAAATTTATTACTTAAATCATTAGCCTTTTACGACTATTCCTTAAATTTAAAATGAAAAGAAACATGCGTGTGGCGTTGTTGCCTGTAAGACTAATAGCAAAACATTTTCTTCCACCGCGCACAGTGGTCTGTTCCTCACCGTATGCTACAATTGTGTCTTAATTGTTTCCGTTCAGTGGAGGCTACTGTAACGCATATGTTTGTGTTGTAAGATGACAAAAGGGAGAACGTAAAAGCCGGCGCCGTCACGTAGCTTACTCTCTCTCTCGAACAGCATCAAGGAGGCTGCCGTCGGACTGACGGATCATTGTCGTCAGTGTTATATGACCTCTCTACAATGGGACATCGTCGAGAGGTTTAGAATATAATGTAGGACTTCGGGAAGAAGTCTGGCGACCAGGAATTTTATGCGACTATCACTCTACCATTGTCGGCCATTACTGTTGGTGTAAATTTTCACGAATCAAATCGGCTACCTCCGATTCGAGCGTCACCTCAAAGGCTTGCGTTAATGACCTCGGCTACAGAAAATAGATTATCGATGTCTTTAGTATTTCATTTGAGATGGAGTCACTTGGTGCCTCAGCGCTAAACCAACATCACTACCACTACATTCTTTCCCAACTGAATGCTTAATTAACAGGTATGCTAATAGATTCACTTGAAACGTATAATACTAGCAAACCCGGCAGTGCTTCGCAACTGGGAACTGGATATACGTCCCAATCTGTATTATCCTTGGCAACTGTCTCAGGACGCAAATTACGGCTCCTCGATGAGACTTCGCTCCCTTTGAAGCTACGTAACTCGAAATTATAATAAATCGTATAGGATATGAATGAAAAAGACTGCTTTGTTCTCGTTTTTTGTTTTTATTGTTTTTAATTTTTTTGTACGGAATACAATTGCAAAATTTCAGAATATACAACGTTTTTCGGTTTTTGGATGCTGTATAGTATGAATATGAACTGGTTTTCTGAACTACCAGTTCGTGAAAGGCAACACACAAAAGACAGGGCGGATAACACTCTGAGCGTAAATCAGTTCCAACGTCTCTGATTGTACGACCTTGGCCCTTGATTACTGGTACATAGGGTACGAGAGCGACCTTTCCAATTATTTCCAAAATAATATTGTTTACTCCACATGCATTACAAAGTTTCGGACGATTCCATTTGCGTAGTACTATTTTAATATTTTAATCTTAAGCCGGTAGGCCACAAATACAACTTTCCTAATACACAAAGATTATGTGTTAAAACTGACAGCCAGGAAGAAATAAAAACAGCACATTGTTGTGCATGTGTACAATTTTTGTTTAAAATTATCCTTGAAAATTATCTATACGGATAAACAATACATATAAACAGAAAAATTTGCCTAATGGTTTAACTCTATCAGGTACACAGAATTTGATCAAAAAACAGCTCTAGAAGTACATGACTTACTTTTATTGTCGAACCATCGTATAAGCAACATATTTACAATAGAACGAACATAATTATTACCATTATACACAAAAAATTAATTTTTATAATCGTTGTTGGTCACAAGGGAGGTGGTTCATTTTTTGTACCACCATGCATTAAGATGCATGATAGTCTTCGAATTACGACTTCCTTTTCACTAAACGTAGAGGAACCTTGCATACACTAAACATCCAGTCGCTGCGAATTTGTTGTTTCTTGGAACTACATGCTTCGCATCTCCTCCTTGTAGATCTTTCTGCATGATGAGATGAACTTTCAAGACGCACAGATTTCGGAACAATGGGATTCTTCTTGTTGAACTGGACAATGCTGCTCCGAGGTCGCTTTTTTCCTCTTGAAGCTACCAAGGCAGAAGCCACTAAATCCCTTGTAATTTCTCTTCTGAAGTCCTTCAGAGTCATCTTATGCAACTTCATTTCTTTGTGGATGATGAAAGCATTCACCATGGTGGCCTCAATGAAGTACCAAAATATTCTGTGCCACCATTTTCTGCTCTTTCTGTCAGTTTCATACACTCCCTTCAGCTGGTCAAATTTATCGACACAGTTCATGTTGGTATTGGAGAGAGCAATGGGGCAGGAAGCTTTTCTTTTATTTCCATTTTTTCCTTTCTAGTAACCTCTGTTGAAACAGTTGGATCATGGAAGATTGAAAGCAGGTGGACGGATCTCTTATCTCTCTACTTCATCATACTCAGGCTTGTATTGCTAGTAGCCCAATCATAGTCACCCCTTTTCATTTCCTTGTCACTTTTCATCACAGGTAAAGACTTTCTACTGGGATTCACTGTACCACAAGCATGTATTTTGTTCTCTCAAATATCGAAGGAGATCTGGGCTAGAGAAATAATTATCAAAGTAAACTCTGTGATCCTTAGCTTCAATATTTTCACTGAGGCCTTTCACAACTCTTTCTCCTAATTTCTTTTCTGCAACATTATCTTTCTTTCCAGTGTAAATTTCAAATTTCCTGCCATAGCCAGATTTGTCCGCTAGTACCCTCATCTTGTAGCCTCTCTTGATAGGCTTTTTTGGCAAGTACCGTTCTAGAGAAGATCTTCCTTTAAATTTAATCATGGATTCGTCCACTGGCATACACTCATTTGGATTTAGTGCTTTCTGAAAGTTATGTGCAGTTTTTTCTAGGAAAGGACGCAGCTTATAAAGTTTATCATAGTTGGTGTGTCCTCGTTGTGGTATTTTACTGTTGCCGTTCAAATGCAAGTTGGTGAGAAACTACTCGAAACGCCTCGTTGACATCAGCTGACTCTCATAACTATCATCTAGGTCAGCACCTGAAATCCAGTAATTTCTGTTACTAGGAAGTTGTTTTATGCCCATGAAGATATTTATCCCTAAGAAAATTTTTAATTCTTCCATGGATGCTGGTACATAAGGTTTACCAGTAGTCAGAGATGGCTGTTGAGCATACAAGTCCGTCTGAAACAAAATTAACTCCATAATATCATCTGACAGCAGAACCCCAAGTAACCGAGATAGTAATGGTGTACCTAACTCCATAATAAAATCTCTGGGACCACACTGGGAAGCAAATGCAGGGGTATCAGCAGGGCGTTCAGTTTTATGCTCCACGTATGTTCAGTCATCTATTGATCATCAGCAATCTCAGATGGAGCCTGATGCACTGTGACAGTGTGACGTAGCTCAGTATTTGGTGGCCTAATTACTGAAAAGGTATCTGGGCACTCATCCTCAGAATCACTTTACGTATCAGAATCAAACAGAATATTTTTGGATGTAGCTCGGACCAGACAATCAAAATTGTCACTGCTGTCATCTCTTTCCCTAGTATCAGATGATATATCAGATGGAATATCCTCTTCAAGGGCTTTCAAAATTTCAGACTCAGTTAGCTTTCTCTGGCCCCTCATTATTACTGAAAAGTAAAGAGTAAGATTTAGCTATGTTTGAAGTAGACTCAGTGTTGTGGTACGGTGGTACATATTTTGAACCGATTAATAACTCGCTACATTTTAATAATTTCTCATAGAGTTTTCTCATAGAGTTTTGCTAAAATAGTTCCCCCTTCATACAGCCTATGTCAGCCTGAATGTTTATTAGAGTATCGTATAAAAATTTGGTGTAAATCGCCTAAAATTTTTCTAGCTTTACTGGAAATAACATTTCCGCTTTATACACGTATTAGAATATGGATCAGATGCATCGCTTAAGACACAGACTGTTTTATTTCTGTACATTTTTTACATATTAAGTCGTCTTAAGCTTTGCAACAACTGAGTGGCAGAAGCATCTATGGAACTTTTTAAATGCATCAGTAAATTTGTTCCAATGATATTTTAAATGCATCAGTAAATTTGTTCCAATGATATTCAAAAACTCTTGGAAAGACGAGTGCAGTGACATAAACCTTGTTAATGTTGACGCTCAAACTATTTACAAAAGTAATCGAGAAACGTGCCAAAAATGAAAGGCAAGATTGCGATGGGTATGCTGCTTCTCAAAGGGCTCTCATGTCAAGCTCCATCGTTTATTACAACGCGCCTCTTTCTGGCCCTAATTTAAGCCACGTAGTTATAGCACATTCCTCGGTTACAACTGCGAAAAGTTTCAACTCCAACATCAACAAGCTTCATATCCCTATACTCATCTTTTGAAGCGCTTTCGAACGCCTTAAAACAAAGCATACTTGTGTAGTTGTCTTTGAAAGAAGGTATCACACTTGTGTACTGAAGAAAACTTCGTAAACCAAACAGAGCGAGATGGCGCAGTGGTTAGCGCACTGGGCACGTCTTCGGGAGGACGACGGTTCAAGCCCGCATCCGGCCATGCAGGTTCAGGTTTTCCGTGATTTCCCTAATCGCTCCAAGAAAATGCCAAGATGTTTCCTTTGAAACGGACCGGCCGATTTCCTTCACCATCCTTGACACAATTCGAGGTTATATTCCGTCTCAAAAAATGGTTCAAATGGCTCTGAGCACTATGGGACTTAACTTCTGAGGTCATCAGTCCCCTAGAACTTAGAACTACTTAAACCTAACTAACCTAAGGATATCACACACATCCATTCCCGAGGCAGGATTCGAACCTGCGACCGTAGCGGTCGCGCGGTTCCAGACTGTAGCGCCTAGAACCGCTCGGCTACTCCGGCCGGCATTCCATCTCTAATGACCTCCATGTCGACGGTACGTTAAACCCAGTCTTCCTTCCTTCCTCTTTTTTTGTAAGTCAAGCTCACTACAAAACGCATTTTTGGTTGACATGTTTCGACAGAGCTACGCTGCCGTCATCGGATCATAAGCTTTTAAATTTTTACAGCGTGTTTTAAAACATAAGATCCGATGATGACAGCATAGCTTCGTCAAAATCGGTTATTCAATAAAATGCCTTTTTTTTTTTTTTTTTTTTTTTAAGGAATCTTCGTGATGTCTCTCTCTGACTATAATTGGGCGTGGTTATGCAATATGGAACCAACTCCAAAATCTACATTTTGAGCTAGAGCTGATTTAGCACAACTTTCCAAATAAAATTCAAATGTGACGTTATCCGAAAAGGAATTGTCGCTTTATAATCATTTCTAATGCTCTATCAGATCAATAATATAGGTGTCAACATTTACTGATTCACCGAACGTAGGGGGCCGAAATTGGAGTTAGTTCCTCATAGCTTCTCTTAAAATTTAACACCGGGAAATGGTTATCGTGGTTTGTAATTGGAAAGAAGGAGAATGAGGCAACACTTTTACAAATGAAATAAGTACGCTTCAGAATTTATGTTCGAACAATTTTTATTCATAGTGTCGGTGTGGCTGGCTGGCTCTGAGCACCATGGGACTTAACTTCTAAGGTCATCAGTCCCCTAGAACTTAGAACTACTTAAACCTAACTAACCTAAGGACATCACACACATCCATGCCCGAGACAGGATTCGAACCTGCGACCGTAGCGGTCACGCGGTTCCAGACTGAAGCGCCTAGAACCGCACGGCCACATCGGCCGGCAGTGTCGGTGTAAGAGTACCAAAATGAAAATGGTTGGAACATTATATCAAATTTACTACTGTTTTAATGTTTTTACACAATTTATGAAAGTAGGTACTTCGACACGTAAGATTAATTATATAAATGCGGGGTGCCCATATGATTCTTTTATACATTGACACGCTCGAAAACTACTTCAGAGCGAAATGAAGAGTACTATCAATGCCATCAACATCTTCCAGAATGTCAGGATATCAACTTAAATTTTCATAAAACAGACTGTCAATCCCTGGAACGAGATGCGTTATCGATTTTATGTTTTTGAATTTTGGCAGTGATACTGGTTTATTATCTGCTCATAAAAGTACCAAGAATGCTGCTGGATCTGGCGAAGACTTTGGGCGGCCTGCAGTACGTCTCTAAATATTTACTTCAACGAAATTCTCATAGAAGTTCTTGTTCATGGACACTGAATAAGGTTTCTCCTTGATTATTGTCATTTGACGAAGTTCCAACCAATAGACTTTGTAATTTTTAGTGTCAATGAAATTGACCAATAGCCGTGTAACTTAAGATGTCATTTTATTTTATTTTGAAGGCTACCAGTTTCAGCATTTCACTATTCCATCTTCAGACCCCATACGCATCTCTCCCAATAAACGAAAATGTCATTGATGGCATAGTGAAATGCTGAAACTGGTAGCCTTCAAAATAAAATAACATCTTAAGTTGCACGGCTCACGGCTGTTGGTGAATTTCATTGAAATTGACAACTGATTAACCAGCCGAGGTCTCCTGTCCATGACGGACCAACAGAGACCTAATAAACTATCTATCTTTTTTTTCTTTTTATATGGTGGAGTACTCCAAAAGTTTTCCTTCGCCATCTTATGGATTTGAAGAGGGTATTTTTGGCTTGTTGCATGACAGTGGTGCATGTGTATATTGACGCGTCCCTACATATTAAAATAATCTTTGGCTTATAGTTATTTATTTAAATTTTTCAAGATAACTTAGTAATTGATATTATTAATTGAAATGTTATATAATACAGACGTTAATAACCATTATATGTTTAAGGTACAACGTGGCTATATTAACCTGAGAATGAGTGCTTTCACTATTTTTTGCTGAACACAAAGGCACCAAGGACTTTCCTCTGAATAACATCACCACGACAACAGTATGTCTTTTTAAATAATAACATACAAGAAAATACACTTCTGGTAATTACCAGTTAATTACTTATGTTTCAACTCAAATACGCAAACAAGCAAATCAAGTTACGTTCGTACATGGATTTGGTTCCATATTGCAAATCACTGTCATACGATTACAACAACTGGTATTTGGTTCAGTCCTTTCTAGACAGCAGCACTTTACGGAATGGAGTTGGTTCGCCTTTGTAGGACATACTATACACTTTCCATCACAGTTTGCAGCAGAGAACCGGAAATCTGAAAAATGGTAGTTGGTCCCCAGTTGTATAATTGCGTCCTATTTTACGAACGGTTCATAAAATAAAAGAGGTGTTGTTTCTTGCTCGAGTTACCGTGTAAGTGTGCCCGCGTTTCTGTGCTTGTAAGAGGAATGATCCAGTGAGTGACAGCTAGCTGAACGTGAGCTCGTCTCTCGTGCCCGCAGTGTGCGCCCTGGCCGTCGACCCGTCGGACCTGAGCCAGTGCGACGAAGCGGACACGCAGGAGGTGCGGCCGGTGTGCGCGGGCGACGGACGCGCCATCAGGACCTTCCAGAACCGCTGCGCCGTCTACCGCTACAACCGCGTGAAGCGCACCCGTGAGTACCGACGCCGCCGCGCTGCGAGCCAACACAACTCATCTGGTCCAAATTAATGTGCCTAACGGTTTACCATTTCAACGTTCACCGACCAGCCAAAGAACAGTGATCACCTGCTTAGTACCGCGTTGGTTCACCTTTGCAACGCAATACAGCGGCGATTATGGGCAGCATGTATTCGAAAAGTCGTTGGTAGGTTTCAGGAGGTATATAGTGCCACACGTCTACGCATGGAATTCCCGTAAATTATGGTCCAGTGGTTTGTGGGCATGAGGTGGTTCCCGATAGCGTCCAAAAAGTGTCCCATCGAGTCCAAGTCAGGCGAATATGGTGACCACGACGTTTTGGGGGGGTTCACTATGTTCCTGAAACAGCTGTAGCTGTACACGTCTAGTTCCATAGGGCGAAATTGGAACCGACTCAGTGATCGACGGAGTAATAAGAGGAAAGTAATGTCTGATCGGTCGCGGGATGGAAACCACAGTGAAAATCCGATGAAGGTTTGCCTAGATGTGTTGGACAGTGTCTTCAGTATGCCTGTCGATGGTGTCACATCGCTCTTTTCAGTTCTGAGAGCACTGTGAACACGTAAAGACGCCTAGAACAACTATTTTTTTTTAAAGGCACGATGGCCAACACAAAAGGTCTGCCTCCATCTCTGCATAAGTATTAGTTTTCACTAAAGTGAGGTCTCGTAGGATGTGGGTACTTTTTGCTTACGTCTGGTTAAGCTTAAGAATTACTAAGCGCTCATTTGGAGATAGATTGGGTCTATAGTTGAACGAAGGGTAGCGGTTTGAAGAATAGCTGGGGGGATGGGGGGGGGGGGGGAGTGCTAAGGCAAGAGCCAAGGGAAGAAACCTCTGCGATAGTTGGGTCGGATTGTACGAGCAGTAGAAATTCTCTTGCTGTCTGAAACAGGTCATCCAAGGATAGGCTTCTTAGTGGGTATCATGCAGACGGATACATTGTGCAGTCGTATTACCGGGAGGCTTTTGCTGGGTGCCGGTGTCGGTCAGCGTCAGCATACCTGTGACAGGTGCATCATCGTTTAGTGTCCGATAGGTCATATATCGGTTTCACAGAGTAGGTTAGCGTTGGCGGTTTGTTTATGAGTTAGTGTGCGAGCTTCTCGGTTCCCCTGCTGTATCCTGTTGGTCGGCTTCAATAGCAGCTGGCATATCCAGTCAACTTGCTGATTTGCAGGGACTTGCCGATGTTGTCGCTTGTGGGTGTGTGATAGCTCGCCATGGGTAGTTATGCTCTAGCTATTAGCGAACAGTAGTGTTTCCCGCCAAATATGAGGGCCTGCTGAGAGATTTCGCCTGGTTTCATGCAGCCCAAAGAACGTAAAGGTCATGCATTTCCTTCTGCACGACAGTTCTAGGTCGCACACTGGTGCGGCAATGAGGACACCCCTGAAGCGTTTTCGATGGGAAGTGTTTGGTCACCCACTATACAGTCTTGGTTCCCCCTGATTTTCATCTCTGCTCATATGAACCGCTGGCAACGAAAACATTTCGACACAGATAACAAGCTGTAGACCAGTGGACAGAAATCATAGGCGGCTGCCTTCTATGACGAGGGTATTTAAAATGTTTCGACAAATCTGTCCGAACGGCAACTATGTGGAGAACTAACTGGAAGGTGTAGTTAACCGTTGCAAATGAAACATTTTTGATTTGCACTGTGGTTTCCATTCCGCGCCCGATCGGACCTCACTTTCCGAACAGCCCTCGCATTAATAGAGTGAAAGCTGCTTATTCTTCTGAATAAGCTCATATTGTTAACAACAAACGACACTAATGAAAATGAGTACTGAGAGGCCAATGTCATAATTCCCAGCCTCCTGAAAAGGTATCAACAAGAGATATGCCACCTTACACCACATTTGCTCGAAATGCCCGTTTCTGAGCCATAAACAGAATGTATTGCCGTATGTCAGGAGCGAATGAAGGTAAACACAGTAGAATATCGCAGATATTGTTCTAATGGTAAATGTAGCAGCATTCAGCATGACATCGCCGCCGGTGAAGATATCCGAGATACTCGCTCCAAGAGGCCGAGGCATAGGGATCTTCACGAAATCGCTTATGTCAGTGGATTTCCTCCTTCTCCGCCAGTGTCGTCGGTACAGTGATTCCCCTTTCGTCTCTGCTCCGTTTCGATACACTTTAAGAAAAAAAAGGACATACGCCGAAGGAACTACGCGAATGGGACGGGAATCGGTAGATGTGTACTTGCACGGACAAACAAATGGTTACAATTTCAGAAAAAATTGGCTGATTTAATTAAAAAAAAAAGTGCTTCACAAATTAAGCAAGCCAATAATGCGTTGGTTCACTTCTGGCCCTTGTGAAAGCAGTTATTCGGCTTGACGTTGATTGATAGAGTTGCTGAATGTCCTCCTGAGGGATATCGTGTCAAACCATGACAAATTGGCGCATTATTGCATCCAAATCTCAAGGTGGTTGGAGGGCCCCGCCTATGATGCTCCAAATGTTCTCGGTTAGGGTGAGGTCCGGCGACCTTGCCAGCAAGCACGAAGAGAAGCAGTAGAAATTCTCGCCATGTGCGGGCGGGCGTTGTCTTACTTAAATGTAAGCCCGTATCTTGCCATGAAGGGCAAGAAAACGGGGAGTAGGTTATCATCGACGTACCGCTGTGCTGTAAGGGTGCCGCGGGAGACAGCCCAAAGGGTCCTGATATGAAAAGAAGTAGCACCCCACACCACCAATCCTGGTTGTCGGACCGTATGGCGGGTGACAGCCTAATTGGTATCTCACCATCGTCTGTGGCTTTTCCTGATGCGTCTTCGCTGGTCATCGGGGCTCCCTTCGAAGCGGAACTCATGACTGAAGACAACTCTACTCTAGTCAGTGAGATCCAAATCCGGAGACATGTCTGGAGATGCCCTGGACAGCGGAGTAATACCAACCTCACTGTCGCCCGCCACTCGACCCAATAACCAGGAGTGATGGACTGGATGGGTTGGGTTGGGGAAGTTGTTTGGGGAAGGAGACCAGACAGCGAGGTCATCGGTCTCATCGGATTAGGCAAGGATGGGGAAGGAAGTCGGCCGTGCCCTTTCAAAGGAACCATCCTGGCATTTGCCTGGAGCGATTTAGGGAAATCGCGGAAAACTTAGGATAGCCGGACGCAGGATTGAACCGTCGTCCCCCCGAATGCGAGTCCAGTGTCTAACCAGTGCGCCACCTCGCTCGGTGTGATGGACTGGAGTTCAAATGGCTCTGAGCACTATGGGACTTAACATCTAAGGTCATCAGTCCCCTAGACTTCGAACTACTTAAACCTAACTAACCTAATGACATCACACACATCCATGCCCGAGGCAGGATTCGAACCTGCGACCGTAGCAGCAGCGCGGTTCCGGACTGAAGTGCTTAGAACCGCTCGGTCACAGCGGCCGGCGATGGACTGGAGTGCCGTTTCATTTTATAGCAGGACCCTTTCGGCACCGCAAAAACACAATGGTACGTCGGCGATGTTCTACATCCCGTTTTTTTGTCCTTCATGGCAAGCCATCGTGGGCTCACACCGCAGGAAGATAATGCCCACCCGCACACGATGAAAATTTCTCTCTGCTTCTCTTCGCGTTTGGAAAACCTTACCTAGGCCAGCAATTTCGCTGGATCTCTCCCCGGTTGAGGAAGTTTGGAGTGTTATGGGCAGGGTGCTCCAACCAGCGCGGGGTTTTGACGATCTAAGGTACCAATTTGTTATAATTTGGCACAGTGTCCCACAGTGGGACATCCAACAGCTCTATCAAACAATGTCAAGCCGAATAACTGCTTGCATAAAGGCCAGAAGTGAACCAACGCATTATTGGCTTGCTCAATTTGTGAAGCACTTTCTTTTGAATAAATCACCCAGTTTTTCTGAAATAGTAATCATTTGTTTGTCCGTGTAAGTACACATCTGACGATGTTCACTCCTTTCGGTTAATTCCTTCGTGGTCCGTCGTTTCTTTATTCTTTTTTTTTATAGTGTATTTTCCTTACTGCATTTCATGCCCATAACGACAGCAGGCGGAAATGAATCTCGCGGTAGGCAGTGGTCATAGGTCATAAATGGGTTGTGACAATGCGGTGTCACAGTCCTTTTATAGCATCTTCCTGTGGGCTATCGCATGTCTTTGTGGTTTGTCTCACTACTTGTACGACTACTTTGCTGTCACGCAATACCAAAACTAATTAAGGTATTCAGTACACTGTGTCATGTATTCAATGCATAGCTCTTGATAGGTCTCAGCACTTAAGAATAACGAGATTGGTCTTACTGAAAGTTGTCGAACCAGATGACAATAATAGAATTTTCACATAAGTAAATAAGGCTTCATCAATTACTTTGTCGCTGCAATGAAACAGTAGCTAAATTTTCATTTGTAGGTTGTAAGACAACCCCCTGATTTCTTTTAAATTCGTGGCTTTATGTTGAATTATGCAATGTCGATCATTGATGAGTATTTGTCGTCATTACAGAATAAGCAAAGATTATTGTAATTATGAACTGTCACCCGCCAGGACAGCTGAGCACATCAAAGCGGGAGGCGAGCCAGCCCTACGATGCTGGTCAGCCTGGAGTATTTTCAAGCGGTTTCCCACATACAACTAAGAAAACGCCGCCTCACATGCAAGCCGTGCAAACAGTTAAAAAAAGTTCTCGCACCTGAACATAGATGTAGCCTAATGGGGTACACAGATTTCGTCTGGATGTGGAGGGGGGAGGGAGGGGTAGAAGGAGGGGGGGGGGGAGTGTTGACATCACGAAGAGCGTCTGCCCACCATCTGTCACAAACATTGCTTCAACCCACATAACAATGCCGATCACCACAGAAACGGGTAAAGGTAAAAGCAGAAGAAGAAGAGAAGATCACAATTATGAACTACTGACCAATCACAATTATTGAAGTCATTGTCTTGGTCCTTGTTCATTTTTGTTTCGCTCAGTAGAAATGAAAAGCTTTTAAATGGAAATATGGGATAAACCAAAAAGAAAAAATGGCGCACTTATAAAATCATCGGAGATTTCACGCTTTTTGCAGTTATGCCGCCTATGGAATTGTCGTTCGACTTCCTCAGCTGATATTTCGTCACTACGAGTAGCTAACGTGTCCGAAGCATACTGCCATTTATTTTTTTCTCTTGGCAAGCTTGACGCTTATATCTATATGCATAGTGCATTTGTCATACACAGATATTCTCCAGCAAGGGGAAGCACTGCCCGGAGGGCGAGCGACTATTAAAACTAGGTATTTGAAAACAGCCACAAGTTGCAGTTTGTATTTTTATTTACTGGTTTCACTCTTCAAATGAGCAAGATCATCGTCAGAATACACAGTTGAAAGATAGCTGACAGCAATAAAAACTGCGTTTAAAGATCGCTGACAGCTCTAAAGATTAAACTGGTTATATTATGGGACTTAAGATTATGTTTAAAGTACGGTAGTAAGTGATGACATTTATTCATCTGAAGAGCGAAACCGGTAAATAAACAATACAAAGTGCGACTTTTGGCTGTTTTCAAAAACTTACAGATATTGCCGTTTTAATAGCCATTTACTAAGGGACAAACTCTTTATAAGGTACTAGCAGACAAACCGGGTATTGCCAGGGTATTCATTTAGCCAGTTTTCTATTAGGAACGAAAAGAAAAATGAGCTGTGTTTGTAGTGAAGTACAAACAAAATTTCATTTTCCTCTATTCAAAAAAACACCTTTAGTAATATGAAACAGTCGTACAAAGATCCCGGAAAGTCATTCTCCGGTGGGCGCAGCTGCTTCGCTTGTCTACGACGCGATTTTGTAAACGTCTCTATGGCAGAGCCTCTCCATAGCTCTATAGGCGGCTATCGTTTTCGCGTACAGCCGTTTGCGTTTCGCATTTGAAAGCCGCCAAAAGCGCTACCAGGCGTCAGGGATTTCCTTAAGTTGACCCGACTGTAGAGGTGTCTTAGTAGTAAAGAAAAAAGTATCAAACCTTCACGCATGCTGCGCCGATTTTTCCATCTATCTCAGTGTTTATGACGTCATATCCCTTGAACTATGTGTAGATACATTTAAAGGCACGTATGGATACCGTCTGCGAAATATGTTGCGAATACAGTTAGTAGCAAAGAAGTAATAAATTCAAACGTCATGAACAGTGCGGCAGTTTTTCACTCATGTCGGAGTTTATGATGTCATATCTCCTAAAATATGTGTGGTACCACGATATACTTTTGTAGTTACATTTAGCGTCATGTGTGGATACTGCCTGAGAAATTTATTGCGAATACAGTTGACAGCACAGAAGAAATACATTTAATGTATGATGCAGCAGATTTTCAAGCATTTAATTGGTTATGATATCATATGTCCGTAAAAATGATAGGTAGATGGTTCTTACCTCCACAGTGATTGTTGCCAGACAGAAAGGGATATGTATACCAAGTTTAGTTGAAGTCGTTCCAGTGGTTGAGGAGGAGATCTGGAAAGCACACACACACACACACACACACACACACACACACACACACCACCACCACCACCACCATTTTTATAATATGTATAGATTAGAAATATTGTCAAACATAAAATGTCACCGGATGTAATGTTTGCTTGTTACCCCGTAGCGAACTTCGAGTTAAAACGTCAGAAAAGACACATTTAAATTATAGAATGTTACTGGAATTCCATTACTATTGTGTGGAAGACGAAATTAGACTGTGACATCAGCCCAGTCGGGGCTTAGTGGAGTGTTAACAGTTTCGCCTTAAGAGGAGTGAATAAATAAAAAAAAGAGAGCTACGCATGTTGAGAATAAAACATGTAACAGCGTCACCACTATACATACAGTAGGAGTGAGCGTATCTGCGTCGCGAGAAAGCAGCGTGGTGAGGTATGAAAAGTGCTGAGGTCAGGGAGAAACCTTTAGGTCGACTCCGCTAGCATAAATCTGGGTATGCTGCTGACATAAGAGACTTCCTCAAAGGTCGTTGGTAAATGTACGAGTGTTGCGGTGAACTAATCTTAATGGAACTATGAAGTTTCGTGAGATATTCACGTACCGCTGTCATCGGTATTTAATAAAAGTGAACAAACGACGCTAAATAAGTTGATACACGACGACATCGAGGAATTTAGGTGTATTATGCTCGCCTACTCTGTAAAGGGCAACAGGTAGCAGTCTGGTGCAGTTGAAAATCAAATGGAATAATGGAGAAACCCGATATCGTTCGGAGCATACACTTGATGGCACGCTATTGGAAGTGGGACTTCGCAGTAGACGACCCTTACGTGCGCTCTTGTCATACGAACGAGATGGCCAGGTTACGGCTCCAGCAGAGAGTTTCAGCTGAATCATATCTGTTGCATCACCTGCCGGGTTAACATCAAATTGTAGGAGAACTCCTGCTCGCTGAAAGTATCGCCGGGGGTTGTCTGGTTGGTGACGGCAGCATTATATCACTAGGACATTAACCTCAACATCTCTGGGGCCTGTCTTTGTTTTCGTGGTGTAAGTTTAAAGTGCGTTGTTGGTCTTGCCTTTCATAATGCATAGGATATTTCTCGGTGGACATAACGTTCTCCAGCAAGACAAATGGCCATGTCACAAGGTGGTAATCATACTAGGCTGGTCTGCGGAGATGCTTGTTTCCAGATCCTGGCCTTAGACACACAGTTGATTCCATATACACTCCTGGAAATTGAAATAAGAACACCGTGAATTCATTGTCCCAGGAAGGGGAAACTTTATTGACACATTCCTGGGGTCAGATACATCACATGATCACACTGACAGAACCACAGGCACATAGACACAGGCAACAGAGCATGCACAATGTCGGCACTAGTACAGTGTATATCCACCTTTCGCAGCAATTCAGGCTGCTATTCTCCCATGGAGACGATCGTAGAGATGCTGGATGTAGTCCTGTGGAACGGCTTGCCATGCCATTTCCACCTGGCGCCTCAGTTTGGACCAGCGTTCGTGCTGGACGTGCAGACCGCGTGAGACGACGCTTCATCCAGTCCCAAACATGCTCAATGGGGGACAGATCCGGAGATCTTGCTGGCCAGGGTAGTTGACTTACACCTTCTAGAGCACGTTGGGTGGCACAGGATACATGCGGACGTGCATTGTCCTGTTGGAACAGCAAGTTCCCTTGCCGGTCTAGGAATGGTAGAACGATGGGTTCGATGACGGTTTGGATGTACCATGCACTATTCAGTGTCCCCTCGACGATCACCAGTGGTGTACGGCCAGTGTAGGAGATCGCTCCCCACACCATGATGCCGGGTGTTGGCCCTGTGTGCCTCGGTCGTATGTAGTCCTGATTGTGGCGCTCACCTGCACGGCGCCAAACACGCATACGACCATCATTGGCACCAAGGCAGAAGCGACTCTCATCGCTGAAGACGACACGTCTCCAGTCGTCCCTCCATTCACGCCTGCCGCGACACCACTGGAGGCGGGCTGCACGATGTTGGGGCGTGAGCGGAAGACGGCCTAACGGTGTGCGGGACCGTAGCCCAGCTTCATGGAGACGGTTGCGAATGGTCCTCGCCGATACCCCAGGAGCAACAGTGTCCCTAATTTGCTGGGAAGTGGCGGTGCGGTCCACTGCGGCACTGCGTAGGATCCTACGGTCTTGGCGTGCATCCGTGCGTCGCTGCGGTCCGGTCCCAGGTCGACGGGCACGTGCACCTTCCGCCGACCACTGGCGACAACATCGATGTACTGTGGAGACCTCACGCCCCACGTGTTTGAGCAATTCGGCGGTACGTCCACCCGGCCTCCCGCACGCCCACTATACGCCCTCGCTCAAAGTCCGTCAACTGCACATACGGTTCACGTCCACGCTGTCGCGGCATGCTACCAGTGTTAAAGACTGCGATGGAGCTCCGTATGCCACAGCAAACTGGCTGACACTGACGTCGGCGGTGCACAAATGCTGCGCAGCTAGCGCCATTCGACGGCCAACACCGCGGTTCCTGGTGTGTCCGCTGTGCCGTGCGTGTGATCATTGCTTGTACAGCCCTCTCGCAGTGTCCGGAGCAAGTATGGTGGGTCTGACACACCGGTGTCAATGTGTTCTTTTTTCCATTTCCAGGAGTGTATGTTAAAGAATCATAGAAGTCATTGAGCATTATCTTAGAACATAGAAAACAGCCCCTCGTAATCTACAGGCAATGTGTTGTTTGTTTCACCTACCTGCTCACGTGTAATGAATGCCACGCTAGACTGCACGTAATTTGTATGTTAAAACTGAAGCAAACGATATCACGCGTTGTTTTCTCACTATGTTCTTTCTCCAAGAAGCAGCCTCCACATGTGTTCGACAATTAAATCCTGGAAATATTTATGATATGAAAATACCTTTCTAATGTGTGATACAATTTGAATTTTTTTTTTGTAATATACCGCCTATGGAGGTACCGTGTGCCAACGTGTTGAAGGCATTCTAAATCGTTTTCATCATGGAGTTTCAGACAGATTTCCGGAATAATTTTAGTGCTGCCTTTGACATTACGTTTTCAAGTGACTGAATTATCATATTGGTTGAAACTAGAGACAAACTTTAGTAGACTACTTACGTCAACTTAACGTTCAACTAAACTGAAAAGGTAGCCCGGGGAAACTGCAGTAGCTGAACGAGATATTGAATTTGTGGCAACTGCGCGCTGTTGTGGGAACTTAGAGTGAATGAGCGTGATATTTTCGTAACCAAATATTCAAAAAATGGCTCTGAGCACTATGGGACTTAACATCTGAGGTCATCAGTCCCCTAGAACTTAGAACTACTTAAACCTTACTAACCTAAGGACATCACACACATCCATGCCCGAGGCAGGATTCGAACCTGCGACCGTAGCGGACGCGCAGTTCCAGACTGAAGCGCCTAGAACCGCTCGGCCACAATGGCCGGCACCAAATATTCAGATGGATAGAAAGTCTCAGTGGGATGGAGGCTATGTTTGTTACCTTTCAGATACAAAAACACAGTAATTGAGGGTTTGAAAACTGTTGTATCGCTTGTGGTGAGCACTAATGACGCTTTAATGTATGTTTCTACACGGATGTAAATCATGAGCCGGAAAGATGTGGGCCTTGCGACATACACAGGAAAGTAATGTGATGGTTTATCCCGGAGACATTCGTAATATGTCAGAATCCCGTGTTGGTAAGGTACATGCGTGAAGTTGAAAAACTACTAGGTTGGTGCGTAATTTCGTAGCGTTTTTACTTGGCATGTTGGTATTCCGGTTGCTATGGGTTTGTTTATCGACTGTCATTTTTTATTTGAAGTTCACTGTCGCTATCTGAATTCATATAATGTCATTTTGTCATTTGGAGGTAGTAAATGGAGCTGTGGGCGCTAGTAAATGGAGCGCCAAGTGGAGAAATCGTAACATTTCCGACATGTTCTTCTGTTTGAGTCCAATAGAGCGGTAACAGCAGCGGAGGCAGCCAGAAACGTTTGCGCTGTGTGTGGGTATACTACCATTGGACACAGCAGAGCATGAAAATGGTTTTCTCGTTTCAGGGAAACTTTACTGAATCTCCACTTTCAGAAAGACCTTCGGAGTTTGATGAAGATCGTTTAAATGCATTAATTCACAATGATATATGTCAGTGTCCTCAAGAACTGGCAAATGTGATGAACAGTAATCATTCTACCATCGTGCGACATTTCATGCAATGAGGAAGGTTCAAAAATCGGGTGTAAGGGTAGCGCATGCTCTAAGCCAAAATCACAAAAATCAGCGGTTGATCATATATGCATCTCTGCTGTCTCGTCATCAACTCGCCCGTAAGCAACGCTGACCATACTTCCATGTATTGTTACTGGTGACGGAAATATGTCTTTATACTAACGTAAGGAAAAGAAATGAACGGATGAGCCCAAACAAGGCCGCAACTCCCCGTACGAAGACCTGTGCGCATCCACAAAAAATAATGTTATGCATCTGGTGGAACAGCGATGGTGATGTGTATCACAAATTGGATCCCCGAAGTGTAACCATCACTGCTGACATTTACTGTGAACAACTGAGACGTCTTGCAGACGCAGTCCAAGAAGAACGCCAAAGAAGACTGCCTAGAGTGATGCTACTCAACGATAAAGCCCGCCCGCATTCTGTTAGACTGACAAAAAAACACTACACAGGAACTGGGTAGGGAATTCATTCCGCACCCAAGTTATTCACCTGATCTTGCGCCCTCATATTTTCACCTTTTCTGCTTCCTGTCGAACAACTTTTAAGGAACTTCCTTTCCGGATGAAAATACGCTCCGAACACGGCTCGACGAGGTCTCCGTCTCAAAAACACGTGATTTCTAAAATCGCGGAATTTAAAAGTTACCTCAACATTGGCAGACTGCTGTAAATAGTGAAGGAGAATATATTACTGACGACCAAAGTCTCTGTTATGTGTATCTGTTGTATTTATTAAACTTATGGAAGAACGCTATGAACTTAGGCATCCATCCAATATTTGAAGATAATATAACTGTATCTTTCAGGAGTTCAGAATCAGTCTAAGACTTTCTTTTGTTGTAAGAATACACAAGAACTAAACGATAAAGGTTAACAACGTGCATGTATGATGTAGCTGACGTCGAGACGAACAAACTGGTATGGGATACCTGTGTCTGGGAAACAGCCTCAAATTGGCCTTCAAAAGCTACAACGCGTGTGCGCCGCGCGAAATTTTGGCTAAAATCGTTGTTGAATATTGAAATACCGTTGTTCTTGCACTTGAAAAATGTCAAATAGATATTTGTGTAAATTTTTCTTCAAAATATCGTGAATTTTAGCAACAAAAATTAACAGTTAATTCGTTTTGTTTGTTTGGCCTTCTTACTACGAAGCTACTGGGCTTGTAGGTGTTATGATCATATCGCACAGTATAGGTAATTATCTTATGCATAACGCTTACAAAAGTGCTTTTTCTTTCACTACCCTAACGAAAAAGTTTAAATCTATAAGGTTAACGAAATAGCTGTCTGAGCCAGTGGCGTAGAAGAGCGAGAGGGTACTGAAAACATGGCGGGTAGCTTTTGTAGGCCAGTTCGATTTCGCTGCTCGGTAGACCGCGGGTATCATATATCAAATTGTTCGTTTTGCGTTCGCCTGCACCAATGTGGCAAGTTGTAAACAGTTATCGTTTTATCCTGTACCGGGCGATTCAAAGAAAGAACAGATTTCAGATGTTTATTACAGACAAATTATAAAAGATAGAAACACATTGTGCATGTCTCTGGGTAGAGAAAGGTTCAAACTTTTGACACAGTTGCACCGTTTGTAGCAACAGGGTAACTACGCCACAAGAGGCATCATTTTGTATCCCGGAATTTACGCGAAGTCAACCAATTGTTCAAGTGCAAGGCGCGCTGTACCATCGATTCAGCAAGCACATTTATGACTGGCGTACAAAATTCTTGGTAGTTGGTTTCCTATGCAAAGGGAAGAGCACTGGTCGGCCACGCACTTGTGATGAAAACGTCGAACGTATCCGAGATGCGTTGACAAGGAGCCCTCGGAAGTCCACAAAACTGGCAGGTTAGGAACTTCAACTTCCTCAAACAAATGTGTGGCGCGTTCTGAAATGATGCCTGCATATAAGGCCCTCCGGCGACCATAACAAAACCCTATCCCTAGACCACGGGTGATAGTACGTATAAAACTGGACCTATACCGGTTGAGATTAATAGTCGGAGGCAGTTTAACTTGACTCCAATACTCTTTCATGCAAAGCATAATCAGCATCAGTTCGTGTTCACAGTGAGACTTGAGCTTAATGTATATTTCTGCTACTTTTCGTCAAATGGCTGCTTGGCTAATTGCATTCCTCTCCGCGATTCTTATTACTAGCTTTGAACGCATTCTTGTGTTATTCACGTAAAAAGGACACTGGTGCTTGCCTATCCTATCCTTCATCTGAAGTAGTTCGCCGTATCTAACGATTTTCATGTCGACAGAATGTTAAACTCTTTAACCAACCTATCTTTCACCTCCTGGTTACTCATCGTCATTGACTAACAAAGCAGTCATTAACGATTACTATCTGTAATGATTTTCGGTACAAGATCGTTTCTTTTTAATGAATTTTTGAAAAAAATAGCTGTAGCGTAATTAATAAACACGATAAACCTAAAAATGAGAAAAGTAATTTCAACTTGTAGTTACCGTGGAGCAAGCAGTTAACACTCAGTTTGTGAATACTTTACTAAATATTGCCCGGAACAAGGCATGAAGAGCAAAGCACCGGTTTACTACACAGTTGAGGAAGAAAAGCAATTGCTGCAGTTTTAATAGTTTCTGGCTGCTTCGGTGCATTTTGGCAAAACAATTTTCGTACAGACCTTGACCGACAGGCACAAACACTAGGAGTGATCTTGCTGCAATCGTGATTTATTTTTCTTTAAAGAGAACAATATTTCTTAAAAAATCCTTGAATAAGTCGACAACTTATACTGATTGATAGAAACATTGTGGCTACACTTGCTCTGCGTTGGGACTGTAAAATAACTGCAATGGAGGCGATGCTGCAAACTGTCTGCAAACTGTTACACTGACAGAAAGGGGTGCACGAGATGTCTCATAGAAGTATGTAATTCCTGTACCACGTTTGTGTAAGAACTGGAACAGCTGTTGTGGTAGTCTGGTACAATGCACTGCTTGTAAGAAACGAACAGCTCCGAAACTCGGGAGTCTTCTTCAGCCCTGCACTTTGTTTATCCTTTTTTCAAATTTTCTCTCTCTCTGTCTCTTCTTCCGTTTTTTGTCTCACAAGTAACACACCGTTCTGCTTTACAGAGCAGCCACGTAGCCGACGGTCACGTTTTCAGAATAGTTAGGTTTGTCCCACTCCTAAATCAATATATATTAGAAAAATAAGCGTACAACGTGCGTGTCGTTAAAGCTCAGAAACGAGCCCCAGTACGATCGAGGGAGTTACATGGTGTGGTAGCTCTCTGTCACCACAACGATAAAGAAGGTTCCCGTTTTTACCTGAAGGGCCGCGCGGCATTAGCCGAGTGGTCTATGGCGCTGCAGTCATGGACTGTGCGGGTGGTCCCGGCGGAGGTTCGAGTCCTCCCTCCGGCATGGGTGTGTGTGTTTGTCCTTAGGATAATTTAGGTTAAGTAGTGTGTAAGCTTAGGGACTGATGACCTCAGCAATTAAGTCCCATAAGATTTCGCACACATTTGAACATTTTTAAATGAAGGGCGTGCTTTTGAAGATATACGGGGTGGGAAGTTTCGGCGTCTAGAAATTTCTAGAACATTCGAGAGTATTCTAGAGAATTCCACAACATTCCAGAATGTTCCGCAATGATTCGGGATGGTTGGGAATGGGAAAGTTCGGAAATAGTCTGGGACACTCGGGAATATTCCAGGATGTTTGGGAACATCCCTGAACATTCCAGATCATCGTGGAACATTTCAGAGAACGCTGTCGAATGTTGTGGAATGTTCTGGAACATTGTGGACCATTTGAAGCCTTTTTGGTATGTTCTGGAATTCGCCACTGGTGGCGCTACTAATTGGTAGGGATATGTAAAGCAAGACTCGTTGTGGGTTCGAACGTTAGTTTCTTTTTAGTGACGAAGGGAAGAATGGGAAAAGCAGTGCAATGAGTGAATAAATCAATCAATGAATTTCAAACCTTTACGAAACTTTTTCTCACTGATGATCTCCAAAAATGATGAAAAGGTTAAAAGTTTGTCGCTTAGTACATTTTCCCTGTTCATGCAGTAAAACTTCCACATGACGTATGACGCTGCAACTTATTAGTTCTTTACTACTAACTGCATTTGTGACATATTTTTAACAGTATTCACATATGTCACTGAAAGTGCTAGAAAAATGACAACATTGTACGACGTTTAATTCAGGAGATATGGTTTCACAAATAGTGAGTGCATCAAAAATTACCCCATCATGCAAGACGTTTAAATTTATTACTCCGTTGCTACTAATTCTATTCACAACATATTTCGCAGACAATAGGTCCATACACCACTGGAGACTATATTGTCCTACAGCACACAAGTATGTGTACCTATAAGAAATAGGCACACATAGGAGGAGGAGGAGACTGACAAAGATAGGGGAGTGGGTAATGGACAGAGAGAGTGTGAGATGGAGGAAGTGGGCATAGAGAGGGGGTGATGGAGATGGGTGTAGGGAGGGAAGGGTGGAGTTATGGATAGGGGAATGGATAGTGGGAGCTGGGAGGAAAGGTGGATAAAGAGAGAGGGGACAGGTAGAGAGAGGGGGGGAGGAAAAGGTGGACAGAGACAGGAGGATATGGACACAAACAGGGTGCGAAAAGAGATGGACAGAGGAAGGTGGAAGTAGGAGATGGACAGAGATAGGAGGGAGGAGGAAATGGGAGAGGGGGGGAGGAAAAGGTGGACAGAGACAGGAGGATATGGACACAAACAGGGTGCGAAAAGAGATGGACAGAGGAAGGTGGAAGTAGGAGATGGACAGAGATAGGAGGGAGGAGGAAATGGACTAATAGAAGACTGGAATAAATAAATACCCGGGCAAAGCCAGGTTTCTCAGTTAGTGAATGTAAGAATTGTCAGTGTCACTTATCGACCTCAAGTAGTTACTAATGAAGGCCTCAAAGTTTTCATGAAACTAGCTCCCACCTGTCGGGCGGTCACATTCTGCCCTTTGTCAAAACTGTCTGAAGCAAAGGTTTCCATTTATTTTGCATACTGACTCGACTGAATAATTTCTCTGTTTCCCCCAAGATCCGTTAGATGTTTTAGTACTGTGTCGATTTTCCTCCTGCCTATGTTTTTTTGCATGGTAGACGGTGCCCGTAAAGTGTAAGCATTGCAGTCTGCTGGTGATTCGCAGAGTACTGAACGAGGGATTACATTACTTCAGAAACTGGAGTTGATGCGTGAGAATCACAATTCAGTCTCGGTGCGACCATTTAGTTTTAGGTTTCCCGTCGTTTTCCTAAATGCAGGGTGATTCATTTGCCCCTACCGCTGTCATTTTATGCATCCCACAATGTTATAGCTGGTCTTCATAAATCAGGCGAGGGATTTTCATATTCTCTCGCTCTCTAAGCGCACACTTTTAGTTATACAGAAACAATGAACAGGGTATTTTTGTAGGGAATTTGATAAAGATGAATTTTGTACTGCGATACGTTCCCGACGGAGGCAACAGTTATCCGCTTATTTAAGAAAAAGAACCAAATGTCACCTTCGAACGCATCTCTATCCCACATTCATCCCTCGCCAATCAGGATTTCTAGTACTTTGCTCATGGCACTTCCTCCTACCACAGTACAGATATTTGCGAATGCACGAATTTTTTTCACATTCGAATTTTTTTGGTCTCTATTGACTGCCCTTATTACGCCATTAGCTTAGTCGCGCGCTTAAATATTGTAAAACTGACTTTAGTGCAAATTTTACCTAATAATTTTGTGATTTAACGGCACAAAATAAACAATTACGTCGTTGTATTCGTCTGGTCTTTAGGCTACGACACTACTGTGCTTGTAAAGTTTAAGTTGGGATCGAATTTTCATCGTAACTAGTTACAGCATAACGTTTACAAAAGTCGTTGTTCATCCAATACCCTCAGGGCACGTTTAAATTAATAATGTTAACGAAGTAGCCGACTATGCTGGTGGCGTAACAGCTCAATCAACAGAGTCACAAAGGTCGAATATTGAGAATAGTTCGAGTTGTTGAAAATTTTTGTACAGTGTTGGGTGCGAGTGTCACGAACAACAAACTAGAAATTCTGACTGCTGAGGGATGAGCGTGGGGTGGAGGTGTGTTTGATGGTCCCTTTGTACGTTTTTCTTGACTGTCTCTAAAATCTTGGCCTCCAGCGAACGTATAGCAAAAGAAAATTTAACTGCATTAAATTTACTACTAAAAGATCTTGTCCTTTTTTTCTATATGACTAGTAGCTTCGCTTAGTGAGCAAGAGAATATGAAAGTTTCGCGTGTGCTTTGTGGAGGCCAGCTATAACATTGTGGGTTGCATAAAACGAGAGCAGTAAGGGCAGTTGAATCGTCCTGTATGTTCGGGAGTTCAGTGAGGAAGGTCTTTTCTTGCGCCACTGTCACGCATCTACGAGGAATCGGCATGATTATGGGATTTCGCATGGTTAATTTAAGGTGTGACAGCATGCCCTTACCATCGCCACCCCAACTGTCTGCGTGTAGTGTTATCCATATGAAGGTGTGCGATCGTTTTGTTTTTGAGAGTCGTGTAACTGAGGTGGATATTGGAAAACACCTAAAAAAGGCAGCTAGGCTGGGCAGCACCCCGGCCCTAGTCGTGAACGTAGCCGAATCCAGGAAGCGGCGTGCTAATAGGAGCGGCTATCCGGGTGGCTTCCAGGAGGAAGATCGCATATAATTAATTACCCAAATCGTGCCAAATCGATATGGTGCTCCGCCTCTAATGACCACGCCTGTAGGACGTACGGCTCTCAGCCTCGTTCAGACACGTACCTTGAAATCCACTTTCTTGAATCTCATTTACACTGTGGTACCAAAAGTCATGGCACAGCGACATGTATGTGTACAGATGGCGGTAGTATCGCGTACTCAAGATATACACTCCTGGAAATTGAAATAAGAACACCGTGAATTCATTGTCCCAGGAAGGGGAAACTTTATTGACACATTCCTGGGGTCAGATACATCACATGATCACACTGACAGAACCACAGGCACATAGACACAGGCAACAGAGCATGCACAATGTCGGCACTAGTACAGTGTATATCCACCTTTCGCAGCAATGCAGGCTGCTATTCTCCCATGGAGACGATCGTAGAGATGCTGGATGTAGTCCTGTGGAACGGCTTGCCATGCCATTTCCACCTGGCGCCTCAGTTGGACCAGCGTTCGTGCTGGACGTGCAGACCGCGTGAGACGACGCTTCATCCAGTCCCAAACATGCTCAATGGGGGACAGATCCGGAGATCTTGCTGGCCAGGGTAGTTGACTTACACCTTCTAGAGCACGTTGGGTGGCACGGGATACATGCGGACGTGCATTGTCCTGTTGGAACAGCAAGTTTCCTTGCCGGTCTAGGAATGGTAGAACGATGGGTTCGATGACGGTTTGGATGTACCGTGCACTATTCAGTGTCCCCTCGACGATCACCAGTGGTGTACGGCCAGTGTAGGAGATCGCTCCCCACACCATGATGCCGGGTGTTGGCCCTGTGTGCCTCGGTCGTATGCAGTCCTGATTGTGGCGCTCACCTGCACGGCGCCAAACACGCATACGACCATCATTGGCACCAAGGCAGAAGCGACTCTCATCGCTGAAGACGACACGTCTCCATTCGTCCCTCCATTCACGCCTGTCGCGACACCACTGGAGACGGGCTGCACGATGTTGGGGCGTGAGCGGAAGACGGCCTAACGGTGTGCGGGACCGTAGCCCAGCTTCATGGAGACGGTTGCGAATGGTCCTCGCCGATACCCCAGGAGCAACAGTGTCCCTAATTTGCTGGGAAGTGGCGGTGCGGTCCCCTACGGCACTGCGTAGGATCCTACGGTCTTGGCGTGCATCCGTGCGTCGCTGCGGTCCGGTCCCAGGTCGACGGGCACGTGCACCTTCCGCCGACCACTGGCGACAACATCGATGTACTGTGGAGACCTCACGCCCCACGTGTTGAGCAATTCGGCGGTACGTCCACCCGGCCTCCCGCATGCCCACTATACGCCCTCGCTCAAAGTTCGTCAGCTGCACATACGGTTCACGTCCTCGCTGTCGCGGCATGCTACCAGTGTTAAAGACTGCGATGGAGCTCCGTATGCCACGGCAAACTGGCTGACACTGACGGCGGCGGTGCACAAATGCTGCGCAGCTAGCGCCATTCGACGGCCAACACCGCGGTTCCTGGTGTGTCCGCTGTGCCGTGCGTTTGATCATTGCTTGTACAGCCCTCTCGCAGTGTCCGGAGCAAGTATGGTGGGTCTGACGCACCGGTGTCAATGTGTTCTTTTTTCCATTTCCAGGAGTGTAAAATGCAGTGGATTGGCAGAGCTGTCATTTGCACTCGGGTGATTCATATGAAAAGTTTGCGATGTGATTATATCTGCACGAGGGAATTTACAGACTATGACCGCGGAATGGTAGTTGGAGCTGGACGTATGAGACATTCTATTTCGGAAATTGTTAGGGAATTCAATATTCCGAGATCCACAGTGTCAAGAGCGTGCCGTGGATTCAGAATTTCAATCATTACCTCTCATCACGGACAACGCAATGGTCGATGGTCTTCACTTAACGACCGAGAGCAGTGGCATATGCGCAGAGTTGTCAGTGCTAACAGAAAAACAGCACCGCGTGAAACAACGCAGAAGTCAACGTAGGACATACGAGGAGTGTGGCCGTTAGGACTGTGGAGCGAAATTTGGCATTAGTGAGCTATGGCAGCAAACGACCTATGCGAGTACCTTTGCTAAGAGCGCAACATAGTCTGCAGAGCCTTTCTTGCTTTCGTGACCATATCAGTAGGACCCTACACGACTGGAAAATTGTAGTGTGGTCAGGTAAGGTCCGATTTCAATTGGTAAGAGCTGTTGGTAGGTTCGAGAATGGCGCAGACTGTACGAAGCCATGGACCCAAGTTGTCAACAAGGCACTGTGCCAGCAGGTGGTGGCTTCATAATGGTGTGAACTTCGTTTATTTGGGATGTATTGGATCATTGAGTGTCAATGGTTATGTCCGACCACTAGGGTACCATTTGCAGCCATTCATGGACTTCATGTTCCCAAACAACGATTGAATTTTTATGGATGACGTTGCGCCGTGTCACCGGGCCACAGTTCTTGGCGACTGGTTTGAAGAACATTGTGGATAATTCGAGCGAGTGATTTGGTCACGCAGATCGCCCGACATGAATCGCATCGAAAATTTATGGGACTTAATCGAGAGGTCAGTTCGTGCAAAAAATCGGGCACAGAATCGTGCACCGGCAACACTTTCTCAGTTATGGACGGCTATAGAGACAGCATGATTCAGTATGTCTGCAGGGGACTCCCAGTGACTTGTTGAGTCCATGCCACGTCGTGTTGCTGCACTGCGCCGGGCAAAATGAGGTCTGGTACGAAATGAGGAGCTATCTCATGATTTTTATCACCTCAGTGTGTAACGATACTGTGCACAGAATATGTCGATTTTCATTATTAGGTCACATTCGTTTCATCCCTTGTTATCGTCTGACAGACCTAGCATTCCGTATCTAATGACCTCGAAGTCAACGATATCACAAACCCTAACGTCTCTTGCTGTATTTGCAGAATTTTCTTGCTTTGGACAGCAAAACATCTTTCAGTCACGTGCGTCAAGATTAAGTTTAACTTACGGGAGGGTGCAAGAAAACAAGTAACGAATCGCTGCCAATGCCTTGAATGCAACCAAGTCTTCTTGTTAGCCGTCTCCTGAGCCAGAAAGCGTGTGAGACGTTCCAAGAAACACGCACAAGACGAGCGCACCTAGACAGCGACTTACGTTCGTTTTATCTGACGGTGCTCATCATTCTCTGCTCTACCGAAAGAGCCCATGTACTGTGCAGTGGCTAGCCTCGTCCCGGTGTCAGCTCACTCGCCAAGCACCGTTACCCATCAGAGGCTGTTGCTCATCATTCGAATCCCCCTTCTGCATTGGATGTTATGACTTGAGCATCGTAAGATTATATTAAGGATGTTGCCTTAAGCGAGCACTAATTGCAGAAGTACAAAGACAAAGCAAGTCGAGACGTACGACCCCGCTGCAGACTGTCACCTACAGGCTTACAAAACACTCGTTCGACCTATACTTGAGTATTGCTCATCAGTGTGGGATCCGTACCAGATCGGGTTGACGGAGGAGATAGAGAAGATCCAAAGAAGAGTGGCGCGTTTCGTCACAGGGTTATTTGGTAACCGTGATAGCGTTACGGAGATGTTTAACAAACTCAAGTAGCAGACTCTGCAAGAGAGGCGCTCTGCATCGCGGTGTAGCTTGCTCGCCAGGTTTCGAGAGGGTGCGTTTCTGGATGAGGTATCGAATATATTGCTTCCCCCTACTTATACCTCCCGAGTAGATCACGAATGTAAAGTTAGAGAGATTAGAGCGCGCACGGAGGCTTTCAGACAGTCGTTCTTCCCGCGAACCATTCGCGACTGGAACAGGAAAGGGAGGTAATGACAGTGGCACGTAAAGTGCTCTCCGCCACACACCGTTGGGTGGCTTGCGGAGTATAAATGTAGATGTAGATGTTTTGTAATTATATCTAGAGGAAGCAACAAAACAATATCAGTTAAGGCTAGATTTTACTATTACAGCTGATAAGTGTTTGCTGAGAACGTTGTAAAGCTGTCACACGCGACAAACGAATTGGAAGATCAGTTGAATGGAACGGATAATAACCCAGAAAGCTGTTGTGCGAGGATCAAAATGGCTCTCACTATGCGACTTAACTTCTGAGGTCATCAGTCCCCTAGAATTTAGAAATACTTTAACCTAACTAACCTAAGGACATCACACACATCCATGCCCGAGGCAGGATCGAACCTGCGACCGTAGCGGTCGCGCGGTTCCAGACTGTAGCGCCTAGAACCGCTTGGCCACCCTGGCCGGCGTTGTGAGAGGAATGTCAAGAAAAATAAAACGGCTTAATGGAATGTAGTCTAATTAAAATAGGCGATTCTGAGGGAATTAGATTAGAAAATAAGACACCAAATATAACACATGAGTTTTGCTGACGATAGCCGAAGTAGAGATAATATAAAATGCAGAACATCAATAGCGGGAAAAGCATTTTCAGAAAAAGAAGAATTTGTTGACATTTAATATAAATTTAAGCGTTAGAACGTCTTTCCTTGAAGGTATTTGTGTGGAGTGCAACTTTATACGGGAGTGAAACGAGGATGACAAGTCGTTCATACAACAGAAGAATTTCGAAGCTTTCGAAATATGGCGCTACAGAAGAAGACTGAAGATTAGATGGGTATATCGGATAACTAATGACAATATATCGAAGCGAATAAAGGTGAAAAGGAATTTATAGTACAATTTGACTAAAAGAAGAGATATCTTGCTTGATACAATATATCTTGAGGAATCAAGTAATCGTCAATTTGATAACGGAGAGATACGTGGGGAGAAAAAATTATAGAGGGACACTAATACTCGACTAGAGTAAAGAGATTCAAATGGATGTAGTCTGCAGTTGTTATACAGATGTAAAGGGATTTTCGTAAAATGGGCTAGAGTGGAAAGCTGCAGCAAAGCAGTCTTCAGATTGAAGACCAGAGAAACAGTAACAGCATAGCCAATAGTCTGCATTCGAATAGGAGCAAATTAACATGTATATTAATATTAGAATCAGAGTTCTATAGATGGTAAATTAATTTAGTTACACAGAGCGTTCCTTTGTAAGATTTTTAAATTAGGAATATCTTCTGGAAACATATGTATCGAGTGTCACATTACACGACAGAAGAACATTGCTCATGGAAACGGAAGGGAGTATGAGGCGTGATTCATTTCAGATTTGGTGCACGAGGCGGATTGCACAGATGAAGTAGTCAACGAGAAAATGCTTCGAATAGGAGCTATGTGTAAAACCATATCTGCTCATGGATGAGACAGCTATGATGAGATAAGGAGCAAGCCGGGTGAACCGTCGAGCACTGATGCCGATCAGCCCATCTGTTGGTCACCTATCAGAAAGTCCGCATCATGGTGACAGAGATAAAATCTGAAATTATTTCTCTATATAGGAATATTGAGATCACTGGTGAACTAGAGGTCACAAGAGAACCATATTTTGAGGTTTTCCAACAAGCCATTCACCACGTATGCATTTCGTCAAATGTAAAGTTATGTCTCCACTGTTGTTATGCCTTATGTTGTTACGACCAATGTCTGATTCCAAGAAAAATCTGCTACATACAAATTTCGCTTAGATTTAAGGGACAAGATGCAGTTTCAGTTGGCAGGTCATAATTCTGTATTAATATTCTGCAATCCCCGAAGAGCAGCACGAAATATGCACGGTGGTATTCCATGAAGATATTGGAAGATATGTCTCTTCTATTTGGCGATGGAACACTAAACTCATGTGATAAAATTACTTAACTCCTTCCTCATCTCACTTCTCCCTTGTGACCATGACAACTATTCACAGGCAGCCGAAAAGAAATACCAGCTTTGGCGTCCTGTCAATTTCTTGTCATTATTCTTCTCCAAAATACATGATTGAATGTGTTATGAAGTGAGAAAGGCAGTTGTTTCCATTGCTTCCGTGATTCATTCCATTTTTGTCAAGATGATGTACAAAATCTGATGAGAGAAGGAATATTAGAGCTTAACGTCCCACTGACAATGAGGTTAGTGGAGAAGTTCGAAAAGGGCAAGTGTGGGGAATAAATTGGCCAGCCCGTAACAAAATTCGTCTTGTTCGATTAAGGGGAACAATGAAAAATCAAACTCTGTGTGGCTGAACTGGAGTTTGTGCCCTGCTGCTCGCGAATGCCTGTCCAATGCCTTACCCACTCCACAAACTCGCTCGAAAGGTGATGAGGTGTTCGTTATGATCAGATGTTACTACAGAAGTCGTCTGTGATCGGTGTGAATATTAATCAGGAACGAGAAATCACAAAGAGCAACTTAATTTTGCATTTTCATTAATTTTGGAGATTAGCTTTCAGTTTTGTTTTGAAATGGAAATATGAAATGTTATACGCCAAAAGACCAGATTTTTATGAGATTAATTGTGGGGCATAACACTGTTGTAGTACTGACAAGAAGTTACGGGGTAAAATGACATCAATTCTAGGGATTGTTCTGCTTTAGTTGCGGCATCTGACTGGCGCATGTCTCTCTACCGCAAACTTGCACTGTCGCAAACGATTAGACTATGTGGGAGATTTTACAGGGTGTTTCAAAAATGACCGGTATATTTGAAACGGCAATAAAAACTAAACGAGCAGCGATAGAAATACACCGTTTGTTGCAATATGCTTGGGACAACAGTACATTTTCAGGCAGACAAACTTTAGAAATTACAGTAGTTACAATTTTCAACAACAGATGGCGCTGCGGTCTGGGAAACTCTATAGTACGATATTTTCCATATATCCACCATGCGTAGCAATAATATGGCGTAGTCTCTGAATGAAATTACCTGAAACCTTTGACAACGTGTCTGGCGGAATGGCTTCACATGCAGATGAGATGTACTGCTTCAGCTGTTCAATTGTTTCTGGATTCTGGCGGTACACCTGGTCTTTCAAGTGTCCCCACAGAAAGAAGTCACAGGGGTTCATGTCTGGCGAATAGGCAGGCCAATCCACGCCGCCTCCTGTATGTTTCGGATAGCCCAAAGCAATCACACGTTCATCGAAATATTCATTCAGGAAATTAAAGACGTCGGCCGTGCGATGTGGCCGGGCACCATCTTGCATAAACCACGAGGTGTTCGCAGTGTCGTCTAAGGCAGTTTGTACCGCCACAAATTCACGAAGAATGTCCAGATAGCGTGATGCAGTAATCGTTTCGGATCTGAAAAATGGGCCAATGATTCCTTTGGAAGAAATGGCGGCCCAGACCAGTACTTTTTGAGGATGCAGGGACGATGGGACTGCAACATGGGGCTTTTCGGTTCCCCATATGCGCCAGTTCTGTTTATTGACGAAGCCGTCCAGGTAAAAATAAGCTTCGTCAGTAAACCAAATGCCGCCCACATGCATATCGCCGTCATCAATCCCGTGCACTATATCGTTAGCGAATGTCTCTCGTGCAGCAATGGTAGCGGCGCTGAGGGGTTGCCGCGTTTGAATTTTGTATGGATAGAGGTGTAAACTCTGGCGCATGAGACGATACGTGGACGTTGGCGTCATTCGGATCGCAGCTGCAACACGGCGAACGGAAACCCGAGGCCGCTGTTGGATCACCTGCTGCACTAGCTGCGCGTTGCCCTCTGTGGTTGCCGTACGCGGTCGCCCTACCTTTCCAGCACGTTCATCCGTCACGTTCCCAGTCCGTTGAAATTTTTCAAACAGATCCTTTATTGTATCGCTTTTCGGTCCTTTGGTTACATTAAACCTCCGTTGACAACTTCGTCTTGTTGCAACAACACTGTGTTCTAGGCGGTGGAATTCCAACACCAGAAAAATCCTCTGTTCTAAGGAATAAACCATGTTGTCTACAGCACACTTGCCCGTTGTGAACAGCACACGCTTACAGCAGAAAGACGACGTACAGAATGGCGCACCCACAGACTGCGTTGTCTTCTATATCTTTCACATCACTTGCAGCGCCATCTGTTGTTGAAAAGTGTAACTACTGTAATTTCGAAAGTTTGTCCGCCTGAAAATGTACTGTTGTCCCAAGCATATTGCAACAAACGGTGTATTTCTATCGCTGCTCGTTTAGTTTTTTTGCAGTTTCAAATATACCGGTCATTTTTGAAACACCCTGTGCAAACCATAAGCTGTAAAAGAACCGCAGCCTTCCTTATAATAAACGTGATCCGCGTTGTGAGTGGTTTCACTACATTTTCCGACAAGGGGCATCACACACTTCATACACTATGTCTTGTCTCTACGGCACAAGTTTCCATTCAGAACGTCGTAAATCTCACGTGTCGTTTGCATCGGCGCTAGTTTCCGCGAAGAGAAAGATGAACTTCTGAACGGCATTCCATTCAAACAGTCGTAACAGCAGCACAGAAAACCCCACTTTCTATTATTTTTTACTCCGCAATTTGTTGTCAGCCTTATAAAAGAATTATTATACTACATTTATTCCATACATTTCGCTCAAAAATACCATTTTTCTATTAAAAAATTATAAAGCTACGTTGGTGTGTAGATGATTAATAAACCAATGAAAATGCGGTGTTTAGATCACGCGAAGCTCACTGTCGGTCTAGTGAAAAGAGATTACAGATATCTTTAAGGGATCAAAAGTTTTGAACCGGGAACTTTATTCACCCCACCTTTCACGCTCATATAAGTTATCTCAATAGGCCCTTCACATGGCTACGTGGTAACAGTGGCCGCACAGGAGATGACTAAAGCCGTGGGATACCTCATAACATCGTGTAGGACCTCCTTTTGCTCGCCAGTGCGTAACAGTATGACCTGGCATGAGCTCAACAAGTTGCTAGAAGTCACCTGCACAAGTAAGTATTGTGCCATGCTGTGAGTCGTCCGTAATGGAGAAAGTGCACGACCTGGCCTCTCGATTACGCTCCACAAATTTTCGATGGGATTCATGTCGGGCGGTCTGAGTGGCCAAATGATTCACTTGAATTGTTCAGAATGTTCTTCAAATCAGTTTCAAACAATTGTGGCCCGGTGACAAGACGCATTGTCATCCATAAAAATTCTATCGTTATTTGGGAACATGAAGTCCATGAATGGCAGCAAACGGTCTCCAAGGAGTCGAACGTAACAATTTCCAGTCAATGATCGGTTCAGTTGGACAAGAGGACCTAGTCCATTCCATGTAGACACAGTTCACACTATTATGGAGCCACAGCCAGCTTACACAGTCCTTTGTTGAGAACTTGGGCCAATGGTTTCGTTGGGTCTGCGCCACATTCGAGCCCCACCATCGGCTCTTATTAACTGGAACCGAGTCTCATATGACCAGGCCACCGAGACTCATCTGACCAGGCCACGGTTTTACAGTCGTCTGCGGTCCAACAGATATGCTCACGAGCGCAGGAGACGTGCTGCAGGCGATGTCGTGCTGTTAGCAAAATGTCTCGCGTCGGTCGTGTGCTACCGTACCCCATTAACACCAGATTTCGCCGCACTATCTTAACTGATACTTTCATGTACGGTATTTCCCACGTTGACTTCTACGTTGTTTCACGCAGTGCTGCTTTTCTGTTAGCAGTGACAACTCTACGCAAACGCCACTGCACTCGGTCGTTAAGTGAAGACCGTCGGCCACTGCGTTGTCCGTGGTGACGTGATGAAACGCAATGCGTGAAATTTGGTATTTTCGGCACGCGCTTGACACTGTCGATCTCAGAATATTGAATTCCCTAACAACTTCCGAAATGGAATGACCCCTAGCTTCAAATACCATTCCGCGTACAAAGTCTGTTAATTCTCGTCATGCGGCAATAATCGCGTCGGAAACCTTTTCACATGAATCACCTGAGTAAAAATGACAGCTCTGACAATGAACTGCCCTTTTATATCTTGAGGACGCAATATTATATCTTGAGTACGCGATACTAATGCTGTTTGTATGCGATCATTTCTCTATCTCATGACTTGTCATCTCCGTGTATATCATTTCGGTACCCGCCCAGCAAACATTTCAGAATATTTGTTCCCCACCATTCACCAGGTGACTTGTCGATGTCCTGGCTTTCAGTAGCCAAAACATCTGTTCTGAATGGTCGCCACAACGTTTCTATTTTAGAAGAAATTCAGCTGGAGCACTGTCGTGCAAACTGAAGCCTCTTCCGCGTGTAAACATGCTTCATAGTAACAGTGTTGACCATTCGTTTCTTTCTTAGCCACGTACGCAGCACAATTCACTAAATTGTTATTGAAAACTCTGTTTTGTAAGATGGTGAACTGCTCAACTGTAGCTTCTGGTAGTACTAAATGTCTTCTGAAGCCTCGGTCACTTCCATATCAATAAGACGTCCTGTTTTACAATATCTATGTCATTTATTAGCAACGTGCCTTTTCTTAACAAAACACATTAAAAAAACTTGACTGAATATTGATACACCAGTATGCTATAGCTTTCACCAAATTGTTACAACTTATACCGGAACACTCCATTTAACATTGCATGAAGTACGTTGCGATGTTAATACCTTGCCAACACCAAACGCAGATGATGTTCTCATGAATATGACCGCAAGTTTATTTACCGCTGTGCTATTCATCTCCATTGTATCTTAGTACCAATGTCAGTACAGAGAGACTTTTGCTTTTCAGATCGAATCTTTCGCTCTGCTCGTGACTGTTATGCTGCTGTGAAACTTCCAGATACATTGAAACTACGTATTAGATCAAAATCTGATCCAGGCTCTCATTTATTTCTACGGATTATCTTAGTTACCGAGCTATCCGAAATGGTGATTCACCTGCTTCTACCGATTCGTTTTCTGTAACCTGCACTACGTTCGCAGGAGGAACAGTATCCAGATAGGTGACAGAACGTGATCGATGTAAGCTCCCTCTCCCAGCTTTGGGCGATTATTAGCAAACGGAATTATACCGTAAAGAATACGAGTGAAGATTGGCCATGAGGTACATGGTATTTTATGACCAAGATATACTTTATTTTTGCCATACTTCTCCAAGTGTCTCCAATCCTCCTTTCTGTAATTACTAGTGTAGTCATACAGGTTTTGGATGTCTCCTTATGTTTATTTGTTTTATAGTACTTAATATTTTATAAATGATTTAGAAACGTTAGTTTATAAAGTGTGTTTCATTATCAGAAATAACGATTTCAACGGGAGACATCAAAATGGGAAGTGTGAAAGTATCAACTCTCTGATATATAACCTGTGAACCATTTACAAAAGCCGGCCGGGGTGGCCGAGCGGTTCTAGGCGCTACAGTCTAGAACCGCGCGACCACTACGGTCGCAGGTTCGAATCCTTCCTCGGGCATGGATGTGTGTGATGTCCTTAGGTTAGTTAGGTTTAAGTAGTTCTAAGTTCTAGGGGACTGATGACCTCAGAAACTAAGTCCCATAGAGCTCAGAGCCATTTGAACCATTTACAAAAGATTAAGTACTATAAACGGAATAAACTTACAGAGACATCCAAATCCTGTGTGACTATACCGCTAACTACACTAAGAAAGATTGGAGACACTTGGATAAATAAGGCAGAAGTAAGGTATATCTTGGTGCAAAAATACCGTTAACTTATGGCCAATCCTTACTTGTATTTTATACAGTATGATTCCATTTGTTAACAGTCACTCAAAGATCTGAGATGGAACATCTGTCGATTACAACGCTGTTGCTTGTCTGGTTACCGCTACTGATATAGCCATAGTGCGGGTTGCAGAAAACGACTTCGATAGGGGCAGATGAATCATCCTGTATATGAAACGAAAGAATAATTTTGGAAACAACCGACAGACCATGGATAACACGTCATCTACGATACCCTTTCTCCAGGATTGCAAAGTGAGCTTAGTATCCAGGAGAACTTCTGAGAAGTTTGGAAAGAACGACAAAGGTTCTGGTAGAATTGAACGTGGGAGAGAGCATTACCCACAAAACTAAGGAGCTGGGTTCGAATCTCGGTCCTGCATACAGTTTTAATTCGTTATAAAGCCACAGACCCTCGTTTTTTTAGTTAAACTCAACATTATAAAATGAACTTTACTGTCAAACGTCCTGTCGACATGAGGCTCGCTATAGATGAAGAAGAGAAGGCAGAAAGGGTTCAGCAGAACACCTTGAAGAGCCTTTCCAATAAGGACGGAGATGGCCTGGAAGAAACAGGCGCCCTTTTGTACAACCAATTAGGACTTCTCAAGAAGAGAGACGTTCTTAGAAAACCAATTAGGCAAGTAAATACACATTTTTAATGGCATAATGGCCTCTTTCCTACGCTATCGTTTTCTCCGCCTTCTCCATCTCTCTGTCGGATTCGTTTACGTTTCTGTTAAGACATTATGTTTAATTTCTCAGCGCAAATATTTCAAATAAGAAATTATTGCAGAGAGTAGAAGATCACTTACTAGCGATAAAAAAAGCAAAGATGTCTTTGTGGGAACACTTAGAATTCCGTTGAAATACAGAGTATGACATTAAACAAATGATCTCATTATGAAAGATGCCTCATGCTCTGGATTGGTTAGGATCTGTAATACGCTGTAACCATATTCCTAATTCACCAAGGGGGAATTGTTTTCTGTCATGAACAAGCAGAAACACACTAGCAGCTTATAGAAACGAGTTAGGTAGAGAAGTGCCAATGCTCTCGCTGTAGAACTACCACCAACTACGATCCAAGTAGGTTGAGATCATCTGGAAAGCTTTAAAACTTAAATTAAAAGGAAGTAGGATAACGCAAAAACTTTCATATAGACTTGAATGAAAGTATCAAATTCTTCACTTTGCTTAGTGCTTGGCACATGTATTGGAAAAGGGTTAAACACGAATCCCATATATTCTTTAATTGTATACTGTATGTGTGAGGAGTACGGGGGGTGGGGGCTAAAGGGGGAGCTACGCTCTGTGTTTATGTGCTTCAGAATTGCCATTTTTCATCATGCTGCCAACGTTGTGATGATATCTCTTTTTATGTAAGACCTCCACCGTAGCCGACATCGCTAATTCAACTGTGTGCTGTGGCGCACCGCATGTAGCCGGTTGGAACCACAGCAATGGAACAAATGTTCGCCACCACTTTTTGATCGGCGAGGGGAAGAGAGGTGGTGGCGTAAAGTTGCCAGTGTCATATATTAAATTCCGAACCTGACCTGTATGTCTCATGGAGTGGGGTCATGTGACACTCTTTATGCAGATCCGTCTGTCAGAGGGGAAGCTGAGCTCGGTGGCCGCTGTGGCTATTCGACAGGAGTGAGCTGTGAGCTGGCACCCTTAACCGTCTCTCTCGTCTCGTCACCATGTAACGACAAGTCATCACCGCACTATACACATATTCATTGCAGTCATCTATTCTCAATAGCCCCCCCCCCCCCTGAACCATGGACCTTGCCGTTGGTGGGGAGGCTTGCGTGCCTCAACGATACAGATAGCAGTACCGTAGGTGCAACCACAACGGAGGGGTATCTGTGAGAGGCCAGACGAACGTGTGGTTCCTGAAGAGGGGCAGCAGCCTTTTCAGTAGTTGCAGGGGCAACAGTCTGAATGATTGACTGATCTGGCCTTGTAACATTAATCAAAATGGCCTTGCTGTTCTGGTACTGCGAACGGCTGAAAGCAAGGGGAAACTACAGCCGTAATTTTTCCCGAGGGCATGCAGCTTTACTGTATGATTAAATGATGATGGCGTCCTCTTGGGTAAAATATTCCGGAGGTAAAATAGTCCCCCATTCGGATCTCCGGGCGGGGACTACTCAAAAGGACGTCGTTATCAGGAGAAAGAAAACTGGCGTTCTACGGATCGGAGCGTGGAATGTCAGATCCCTTAATCGGGCTGGTAGGTTAGAAAATTTAAAAAGGGAAATGGATAGGTTAAAGTTAGATGTAGTGGGAATTAGTGAAGTTCGGTGGCAAGAGGAGCAAGACTTTTGGTCAGGTGAATACAGGGTTAATACAAAATAAAATAGGGGTAATGCAGGAGTAGGTTTAATAACGAATAAAAAAATAGGAGTACTGTTAAGCTACTACAAACAGCATAGTGAACGCATTATTGTGGCCAAGATAGACACAAAGCCCACGCCTACTACAGTAGTACAAGTTAATATGCCAACTAGCTCTGCAGATGACGAAGAAATTGATGAAATGTATGATGAGATAAAAGAAATTATTCAGGTAGTGAAGGGAGACGAAAATTTAATAGTCTCAGGTGACTGGAATTCTAGAGTAGGAAAAGGGAGAGAAGGAAACATAGTAGGTGAATATGGATTGGGGCTAAGAACTGAAAGAGGAAGCCGCCTGGTAGAATTTTGCGCAGAACATAACTTAATCATAGCAAACACTTGGCTCAAGAATCATGAAAGAAGGTTGTATACATGGAAGGACCCTGGAGATACTAAAAGGTATCAGATAGATTATATAATGGCAAGACAGAGACTTAGGAACCAGGTTTTAAATTGTAAGACATTTCCAGGGGCATATGTGGACTCTGACCACAATCTATTGGTTATGAACTATAGATTAAAACTGAAGAAACTGCAAAAAAGGTGGGAATTTAAGGAGATGGGACCTGGATAAACTGAAAGAACCAGAGGTTGTACAGAGTTTCAGGGAGAGCATAAGGGAACAAATGACAGGAATGGGGGAAAGAAATACAGTAGAAGAAGAATGGGTAGCTTTGAGGAATGAAATAGTGAAGGCAGCAGAGGATCAAGTAGGTAAAATGACGAGGGCTAGTAGAAGTCCTTGGGTAACAGAAGAAATATTGAATTTAATTGATGAAAGGAGAAAATAAAAAATGCAGTAAATGAAACAGGCAAAAAGGAATACAAACGTCTCAAAAATGAGATCGACAGGAAGTGCAAAATGGCTAAGCAGGGATGGCTAGAGGACAAATGTAAGGATGTAGAGGCTTATCTCACGAGGTGTAAGATAGATACCGCCTACAGGAAAATTAAAGAGACCTTTGGAGAAAAGAGAACCACTTGCATGAATATCAAGAGCTTTGATGGAAACCCAGTTCTAAGCAAAGAAGGGAAAGCAGAAAGGTGGAAGGAGTATGTAGAGGTTCTATACAAGGGCGATGTACTTGAGGACAATATTATGGAAGTAGAAGAGGATGTAGATGAAGATGAAACGGGAGATAGGATACTGCGTGAAGAGTATGAAAGAGCACTGAAAGGCCTGAGTCGAAACAAGGCCCCCGGAGTAGACAATATTCCATTAGAACTACTGACAGCCTTGGGAGAGCCAGTCCTGACAAAACTCTAGCATCTGGTGAGCAAGATGTATGAGACAGGCGAAATACCCTCAGACTTCAAGAAGAATATAATAATTCCAATCCCAAAGAAGCAGGTGTTGACAGATGTGAAAATTACCGAACTATCAGTTTAATAAGTCACAGCTGTAAAATACTAACGCGAATTTTTTACAGACGAATGGGAAAACTGGTAGAAGACGACCTCGGGGAAGATCAGTATGGATTCCGTAGAAATGTTGGAACACGTGAGGCAATACTGACCCTACTACTTATCTTAGAAAATAGATTAAGGAGAGGCAAACCTACGTTTCTAGCATTTATAAACTTGGAGAAAGCTTTTGACAATGTTGACTGGAATACTCTCTTTCAAATTCTGAAGGTGGCAGGGGTAAAATACAGGGAGCGAAAGGCTATTTACAATTTATACAGAAAGCAGATGGCAGTTATAAGAGTTGAGGGGTATGAAAGGGAAGCAGTGGTTGGGAAGGGAGTGAGACAGGGTTGTAGTCTATCCCCGATGCTATTCAATCTGTATATCGAGCAAGCAATAAAGGAAACAAAAGAAAAGTTCGGAGTAGGTATTAAAATCCATGGAGAAGAAATAAAAACTTTGAGGTTCGCCGATGACATTGTAATTCTGTCAGGGACAGCAAAGGACTTGGAAGAACAGTTGAACGGAATGGACAGTTTCTTGAAAGGAGGGTATAAGATGAACATAAACAAAAGCAAAACGAGGATAATGGAATGTAGTCGAATTAAGTCGGGTGATGCTGAGGGAATTAGATTAGGAAATGAGACACTTAAAGTAGTAATGGAGTTTTGCTATTTGGGGAGCAATATAACTGATGATGGTCGAAGTAGAGAGGATATAAAATGTAGACTGGCAATGGCAAGGAAAACGTTTCTGAAGAAGAGAAATTGTTTAACATCGAGTATAGATTTAAATGTCAGGAAGTCGTTTCTGAAAGTATTTGTATGGAGTATAGCCATGTATGGAGGTGAAACGTGGACGATAAATAGTTTAGACAAGAAGAGAATAGAAGTTTTCGAAATGTGGTGCTACAGAAGAATGCTGAAGATTAGATGGGTAGATCACATAACTGATGAGGAGGTATTGAATAGAATTGGGGAGAAGAGGAGCTTGTGGCACAACTTGACTAGTAGAAGGGATCGGTTGGTAGGTCATGTTCTGAGACATCGAGGGATCACCAATTTAGTATTGGAGGGCAACGTGCAGGGTAAAAATGCTAGAGGGAGACCAAGAGATGAATACACGAAACAGATTCAGAAGGATGTAGGCTGCAGTAGGTACTGGGAGATGAAGAAGCTTGCACAGGATAGAGTAGCATGGAGAGCTGCATCAAACCAGTCTCAGGAATGAAGACCACAACAACAACAACAACATTCTCAATAGACAGACTTACGACACAAATGTTACACACTACGAAGAAAAGGACCTTGGGGAAGAAAACCCTTCCGTATTGTGTGAATAAACATACCCTCTCCCCCTCTCCCCGCCTGTCCCATTTCACTCCTGAGGGTCTTCCACACAACAATGCATACGATTCATTATTTTCTTTGACATGCGCATCCGACGCGACAACAGAGTTAGTAGGCTGTTGAGCGGTGGCTTTGTAACTAAAAGGCATGCAGTTTTACGGAATTTGTCAACACTAATACAGTGGATGGGCTGTTTTAGAAAATGGTGTTTTTAAATTATTCTCCCATAATAAAAAACGTCTGTACTCAGTTCCTTGGCTACATTTAAACACACGTAGTGAGTGGTAGTCAATTTCAGAGAAACAGCCCTCTGAATCCCTTCATACAGTGATGAACACTTAAGAAAAATCCATGAATGTAACCAAAACAAATCTCCTGAACTCAAAATTTTTTATCATCCTGTACGTGCTGTTTCCTTATCTGAAACTGATTTTAGGTGGTTTTACTGGCAAGTGTTTGACCACAGACAATGTGTTTTCTCTTTCCTATATGAAGCACACCACTTTCTAGAGGAAAAAAGTTATCTATAACTTATTTGGAATGACCAATTGAAGGCATTAGTTTCACAAAATTTAAAGCTCTATAGAAGGTTATACTTTAGAATGTCCCCTTCTATTGTCTCCATGATAATAGATGCTGAGAGTCTAGTGTTTTATACAACTTGAAAAACTCTTCCCTTTAATGGACTGTTTGTGGCTGTACAGCCGAACTATTGATTCAGCTTTCTTTATCATGGAGTAGTGTTTTTAAAAACCTAGTTCTATCAGAATTTTTATGGGTTACAAATACGTTGCAAAATGTTTTCGAATTACGCATATCTGAACATATGACCAAGAACAGCTGAACTATTTGTTTGTTAATACATTAGCGAAAAGTTGATGTAATGGAGTCCCGCAGACAAAATATTTATAAACAGCGAAATAAATCCCGCGGGCCCGCGTGCCAGCTAAAGGAGGTTGAAAATTGTAATTCCTTGTCATATTCCTCATGTACTTGCCTGTGATGTTTCTGGGCTTTTCCTGCAATGAAATCAGCGTACCGTTTAACCATAGATTACTAAACCCTCTCAAAATTTGCGTTTGCAGTAGGATACAAAACAGGACATTTTGTTACTAATTTTGGTATGCAACATACAATTGGAGATCTAATATTGGTTTATGACTAATGCATAACCTACAAATTATGACTTTCGTCGAATAAAATGTGGGGTAATAAACTTTTCGATGAAACTTCCTGGCAGATTAAAACTGTGTGCCGGACCGAGACTCGAACTCGGGACCTTTGCCTTTCGCGGGGAAGTGCTGTACCAAGCACGACCAGCGCCCCTTCCTGACAGCTTTGCTTCCGCCAGTACCTCTCTCCTACTTTCCAAACTTCACAGAAGCTCTCCTGCGAACCATACAGAACTAGCACTCCTGGAAGAAAGGATATTGCGGAAACATGGCTTAACCACAGCGTGGGTGTTGTTTCCAGAATGAGATTTTCACTCTGAAAATGCGCTGATATGAAACTTCCTGGCAGATTAAAACTGTGTGCCGGACCGAGACTCGAACTCGGGACCTTTGCTTTTCGCGGCTCTATAGCACTTGCCCGCGAAAGGCAAAGGTCCCGAGTTCGAGTTTCGGTCCGGCACACAGTTTTAATCTGCCAGGAAGTTTCATATCAGCGCACACTCGGCTGCAGAGTGAAAATCACATTCTGGAAACTTTTCGATGGTTTGGTAGCAAAGTAACATTTTCCCGCTTTAGTGTTCGAGAACTAAGTGTAAACACAGAAAACGAACTAAGCGCATCTACTCCGAATATCACACTACATTTCCTCAAACCCTGTTCTGAAAAACAGCTGCATACGTAATCGCTGACAAAAAGAGATACTGAGACATAAATGTTAATGAAACTAATTCAGTAATTAATCATGCTGAGAAAAATAAATTTTCATTTTAAAATCTGAGATTCGTAGTCTTCGGCTCAGAAAACACTCAAATAGTGACTTTGAGTAAAATTAGGTATCAAACATTATGGTTCGTCTACATTTTTGGAGCTGCTGCCTACATGCCAAATTTCACAGCTATCGGACATATTGAAGTTGGTTAAATATTGGTAAAATTTTTGAACCCTAACGACAGTTACAAACTTCCAAAGATAATAAAATTTGAAAAATGGCAGAAGGACGCGATGACCCTTAGGTAATAGCTGAACGACTCATTACAGAAACACTTATAACAAGACTAGATGCTTACGGTCCTTGAGTTTCAGAGTCTCTGAATTACAGAGAACGTAGGAAATAACAGATAACAAAAATGTAGGACTAATGTAGGTAATATGCTGGTAATGTAGAGGTATTTCTTACAAAAATGTAATGCAGAAGTTTATTAAAATGAATTAATTGTATTAATTGCTTTAACATTACCGTTCTTTTAGAGTTATAGCATGTTTTCCACAAAATAATCGAGTACTACGGATTCCGGTGTTCCTTCTTCTCCGGTGTTCCTTCTTTTAGCAATGACCAAATGTAATTGGAATTTTCAACTGTGATGCAACTGCTACACGTTACATTCCAATGGAACCGTCTAGAACAATGGTCGTCAAACCTTTTTGCTCAGGGACGAATACTGACATTATGGGGCGCCACCTCCGGCTGCATTGTACCGAGCTTACACTGAAGAGTCAAAGAAACTGGTACACCTGCCTAATATCGTGTAGGGCTCCCACGAGCATGCAGAAGTGCCGCAGTACAACGCGGCATGGACTCGACTAATGTCTGAAGTAGTGCTGGAGGAAACTGACACCATGAATCCTCCTGGGCTGTACATAAATCCTTAAGAGTACGAGGGGGAGGAGATCTCTTCTGAACAGCACGTTGCAAGATATCCCAGATGTTCTCAACAGTGTTAATGTCTGGGGAGTCTGGTGTGCAGCGGAAGTGTTTAAACTCAGGAGAGTGTTCCTGGAGCCACTCTGAAGCATTTCTGGACGTGTGGGGTGTCGCATTGTCCTGCTGGAATTGCCCAAGTCTGTCAGAATGCACAATGGACGTGAATGGATGCAGGTGATGAGACAGGATGCTTATGTACTCGTCACCTGTCGGAGTCATATCTAGAAGTATCAGGGATCCCATATCACTCCAACAGCACATCATTACAGGGCCTCCACCAGCTTGAAAAGTCCTCTGCTGACATGCATGGCCTATTGAATCATGAGATTGTTTCCATACCCGTACACGTCCATCAGCTTGATATAATTTGACTATACTAGTAAGAAGCTCTTAAGTGCTAGTTAACGTTTATGGACTCGGCTGTTGGTTGTTAGACGCAGTCTCTTGTTAAATACGGATGAGAACCAAGGGCCACAGGAATACTTGATGCAGGCAGCATGCCGCCCGCGGGCCACAGTTTGACGAGGACTGGTGTAAAGAAACTATGCAAAGCACTCCATATTCTTCAATAATCAATAAAATCGCAGACTAATCGATACACTGGGCATCGACAAAACAATCGGTGATCTACAAATGTTATTGAAGTAACTGTTCCTTGTGTGACGTTCCTATCGTGGACTCCGTCAGCAAAAATAGGTATAATAATTGGTGACGTATCAGAAATTAAGAGCCTTTAAACGAGATAAAGGAGTCCGCTGTAACTGCCTAGACTGAAAGTGACATTAGGTCTTGAAATCTGCTGTGAGGCTGCAGAAAACGGTGGTGGCGTGATACTATCTTCGGACGATCACAAAATGTAGAAATCGCCTATTGCAGCATCTGGGGAACAGGTTGGCGAAAGGAGAAAGTTGTTATTGCCGTCCAGTCCAGCGCTGGCGGGGGACGCAATTCAAATGTCATCGGACATTTCTGTGCAGACTGAACAGAGCAGTCTTCAGCTGCAGGGCGTAAGCACACTGGTCGCCATTCAGTTCGGATAACAAACAGCTTTTTAATGTGGTCTGTAGTGATCTGCCTATGACAGATGCTCCGTTGAAGGAAGCTGAGGAGAGTGCCTGGGACACCCCACAACATAGACGATAGGCAAAGTGTTACTGGCGCATCAAAAATTCAGGCGGTTATTTATCCTCGTTGTGTGTCCAACAGTTAGTTACTTGCTCTATAGATTATATTCGTGATAAACGTTATGAAGCAGAACGTAGATACGGCAGCAGCTATACTTCCTTATTGAAACAGTACAATGTAAAGGACTGAGGAAAACGACATCATAATAAGAGCAGTGCAGGAGAGGGATGAGGAGCACCGTTGTGGAGCTGTGGCCATCTATTGACACTGTACTGGTGGGTAGAATAGATACGGGAGCGGTAAGGTGCTGTACTCTTCACACCAAAAAAAGAAAATTTTTACAATATTTATTTGCGTCATCAACATCTACAACATCTACATGGCTACTCTTCAAATCACACTAAAATACCTGGCAGAGGGTTCATCGAACCACCTTCACAATAATTCTGTTATTTCACACTGGAAGAGCGGGGGGGGGGTGGGGGGTGGGGGGGGGGGGGGGGAACGAGCACTGTATCATTCCGTGTGAGCTCTGATTTCCCTTCTTTTGTCATAATGATCGTTTCTCCCTTTCTAGGTAGGCGTTAACAAAATATTTTCGCATTCGGAGGAGAAATTTGATGATAGATATTTAGTAAGAAGATTCCGCTGCAATGAGAAACGCTTTTATTTTAATGATGTCCACCCCAAATCCTGCATCAATATTTCTCGGTAGCACAAAAAGTGCGGCCCTCCTTTGAACTTTTTCGATGTACTCCGTTAATCCTATCTGGTAAGGATTCCACATCGTGCAGCAGTGCTTCAAAAGATGACAGACAAGCGTAGAGTAGGCACTTACTTTAGTAGATCTGTGTACCTTCTAAGTGTTCTGCCAATAAATCTTAGTCTTTGGTTTGTTGTGTGACGTCCCTAGGTTAGTTAGGTTTAAGTAGTTCTAAGTTCTAGGGGACTGATGACCATAGATGTTAAGTCCCATAGTGCTCAGAGCCATTTGAATCAGTCTTTCGTTACCCTTCCCCACAACATTTCATTCCAATTTAAGTTGTTCGTGACTGAAATTCCTAGGTACGTAGCTGAATTTACCGCCTTTGAAATTGACCGATTTATCGCTTAACCAAAGTTTAATGGATTCCTTTAAGCACTCATGTGGACGGCCTCACACTTTTCACTGTATAGGGTCAGCTGCCAATTTTCGCACCAATGGATATCTTATCGAAATCATTCTGCAAATGGCTTTGATCTTCTGGTGCCTTTATTAGACAATAAACGACAGCATCATCAGCAAACAATCTAAGACGGCTGCTCAGATTGTCTCCTAAATCTTTTATATGATAAGTAACAAGAGAGGGCCTGTAATACTACCTCGGGAAACGCCGGGAATCACTTCTGTTTTACTCGATGACTTTCCGTCAGTTACTACGAAACGTGACCTCTCTGACAGTAAATCAAGAAGTAACATAACGGAGACGGTATTCCATAAGCACGCAACTTGATTACAATCCGCAAGTGAGGTACGGTGTGAAAAGCCTTCTGGAAACCCAGAAACATGGAATCAATTTGATATCCCTTGTCAATATTAATCAACGCTTCGTGTTGTAAAGAGGTAGTTGTGTTTCACAAGAACAATCTTTTCTAAATCTGATTGTGTGTCAACAACAGCGCCCTTCGAGGTAATTCGTAGTGTTCGAACACAATATATGCTCCAAAATCCTGCTGCCCATCGACGTTAATGATATCGACCTCTAATATAGTGGATTACTCCTATTGCCTCTGTTAAATATTGGTGTGACCTGTGTAACTTTCCAGTCTTTGAAGACTGATCTTTCGTCAAGCGAGTGGTTGTGTATGATTGTTAAGTATGGGGCTATTGTATCAGCATACTCTGAAAGGACCTAATTAGTATACAGTCTGAACGGGAAGACTTGCTTTTGTTAAGTGACTTTACTCTCTTTCCCTACTCCAAGGATATCTACTCGTAGGTTACTCATGTTCGCAGCTGTTCTTGATTCGAATTCTGGAATATTTATTCCGCCTTCTTTGGTGAAGGAATTTCGGAAAGCTGTGTTCAGTAACTCTGCTTTAGAAGCACTGTCGTCAATAGTATTTCCATTGCTATCGCGCGGAGAAGGCATTGATTGTGTCTTACAGCTGGCATACTTTACATACGACCAGAATCTCTTTGGATTATTTGCCAGGTTTAGAGACAAAGTTTCGCTGTGGAAACTATTATAAGCATATCCCATTGAAGTCCGCGCTAAATTTCGAGTTTCTGAGGGTTTTTCGTTTGTTTAAATTTGACATGCTTGTTTCGTTGTTTCTGTGACAGAGTTCTGACCTGTTTTGTGTACCACGGAGGATAAGTTCCATCTTTTCTTAATTTATTTGATATAAATTTCTCAACTGCTGTCGATACTATTCCTCTGAATTCACGCCATCCCTGGTCCACACTTACGAGTACATTATTAATTTGGAAGGAGTGGAGATTGTCTCTCTTGAATGCGTCAAGCGAATAAAAAAAAAAAAAAAAATGCTTCAAATGGCTCTGAGCACCATGGGAGTTAACTTCTGAGGTCATCAGTCCCCTAGAACTTAGAACTACTTAAACCTAACTAACCTAAGGACATCACACACATCCATGCAGGCCGGCCGGTGTGGCCGTGAGGTTAAAGGCGCTTCAGTCTGGAACCGCGTGACCGCTACGGTCGCAGGTTCGAATCCTGCCTCGGGCATGGATGTGTGTGATGTCCTTGGGTTAGTTAGGTTTAATTAGTTTAAGTTCTAGGCGACTGATGACCTCAGAAGTTAAGTCGCATGGTGCTCAGAGCCATTTGAACACATCCATGCCCGAGGCAGGATTCGAACCTGCGACCGTAGCGGTCGCGCGGTTCCAGACTGTAGCGCCTAGAACAGCTCGGCCACTCCGGCCCGCAAGCAAATTTTTATCTGCTTTTTGAATAGATATATTTTTCGGTTTTTTAGTGGATTTGGGAGTTACAGTATTCTGTCTCACTATGACAATCCTGGCTTCACTAAACCCTGTATCCGGTTTGATGCTCGTTATCAGCTAAGGATTATTTGTTGGTAAGAGGTCAAGTCTGTTTTCACAACCGTTTAGTATTCTAGTGGGCTCGTTAAATAACTGTTCGAAATAATTTTCACAGAATGCGTTTAGCACAATTTCGAATGATGTTCTATGCATACCTCCGGATTTAAACATGTATTTTCACCAGTATATAGAGGGTAAACTGATCACCAATTATAATTGTGTGAGTCGGGTACGAGATTGAAATTAGACTCAAGTTTTCTTTGGATCTTTCAGCAACTGTATCATTTGAATTGGGAGGTCGGTAAAAGGAACCAATCATTTTTTATTCAGATTGCCAAGAAAGACCTCTACGCATACCAACCCGCATAAAATACTTCTAACAGCAGCAAACACGCCACCGCCAAACATATTTAGCCTATCCTTTCTCAACATCCTCAGGTCATTCGCAAAAATTTTGGCCTCAGCGGCATACAAACAATATTGGCAAGAACAAACAGCTTAATTTCTGTGAAAATAATACTCCAGTTTACACAATTATTTTACCTTCTACCAAAACATGCCTTACAAGAGCTACCATAAGGTTATTAACGAATCACACAATCAGAATGACACTTCAAGTCATTCTTTGAAAAATTTAAAGAAAATTATAAAATTTTAAACATATGAATTTTTGATCCTATAAACAGCGAGAGAATCAGTATTAACGGAATTGACAAGATTCGTAACAATATTCTGTTATTTAGTAGATAGACAAAACTGCCCATTTCATACACAGATCACGGATGTGTTCACAGTATTAAATCACAATACAAGGAGAGGTGCATAGGAGATTCAATGCATAGGAGAGATGTCGATAACTACCGACTTGTCTCACTGCACACGTCATTTTCCAAAACGTCTGTGCTGGCAGTGTATTCTAGAATAGTATCACACCTAAGCAGCAATAATATACTCAGCAAATCACAGTTTGGATTTCAGAAGTGTGTTCATCCACCAAATGTTACAAGCATTAAATTATAAAACAGCGCCGGTTGGTATTTTCTGCGACGTATCTAAGGTATCTGACTGTGTTAATAACAATATTCTCCTAGATAAATTGCAGTTTTGTGGGATTGAATAATATAGCCAACCTGTGGATCATTTAAAATGTATCCAAAAGAATGCAGGGAGCTGTAAATAGTAATCCAACCAATGTAGTCTAGGGACATTATTCTGACTGAGGAGAAATCACGTATGGGGTTCCTCAAGGCTTTATCTTAGGTCTACTATTATCCTCATATGTAAACAGTCTTGTAGCCTTTCTCTCCCTAATCGGCCTATTAGATTGAGATATAATAGACGGTGATAGCATATGCCTACTGAAATTTTAAAATGAGTAAGATTATCGTTACCGAAGTAAATTAATACGGTTAGTAGGAGGAAAGTGTACGACAGACCCTTCTGAAGGAAGGATCTATTCTAAACCTAATCTAAATATTGTTGATAATTTTTAAATAGGTGGAAATTTAGTGCAATCGCTCACGAACCACAATGGGGGAAAAAGGGTTCGACATAATATTTTTAATACAAAATATATTGATAATACAAAGAAATACTGACTACCTAAAAAGGGGATTATTAAACGGTCGCCAGCCCACTAGGGCAATGAATCTCCAGGATCTTAAGAAAGTTTGTGGCAAAGAAATTCAAGCAAATAATCACCGGCGTGGCAACAGAAGTTTGTCCACAACACAACAGTTAACGAGAAAATAAAATGAATCAGAAAACGTTGAGTTTGCACGTGAGGGGACCCCGTACTAGACTTCCTTACCTCAGAAAAATCCTAAGGAATTACCGGAAATCGAGCCGGCATCTTTCCACACCAAAGGCGGCTCAAATAATCCTGCTCTCTGTCAAATGTTTCGTTTACTTGAGTAGCATGTGGAGAAGAATTGATAGAATAATAAAGTAAACCGTGTTGGAAAGGGTTGATGAGAGGGGAAGACTGCTGCAGTTTATAATAGCGAGGAAGAAGATCTCGATGGGTCATTCACTGGTGCGGGAGTTCTTGGTAACAGACGTTTAGGAAGGTGCAGTTTCTGCGGGGACATTGAAAGGAAGCAGGAGATACAAGTTCACAGATGACATAAAGGGACGCCGTAATTAGGCGGACCTGAAGAGGATAGCAGAAGACAGAAGATCATGGAAAGTTACCCATGCGAAAACCTGCTTTTGGGAAGAAAACTAATGATGATAATGATGAGTATATTGTGTAGTGTTTTATAACGTAGCACTTCCGTCCTTCCTTGGCCAAAGATGTGTACAGAGGCTAACTATGGAGAGAAAAAACAAAATTTTCGTTATCTTTTAAAGCGTGCCATTCTTTTGATTCCTACTACACCTTGACAGTTCGACTGTTGTTTTATTTATTTAATTTTTGAATAGGGATGAGTGATAATATGGCCCTCTCGTTGTACCTCTTGCAATACTGAAAAACACAGTAAGTGAAATTAGAAAATTTGAAGCTGGTGAAAATCTGGAAACTGAAATGTTTTTTCTGGGGCTGAATCTCGTGACTGTATTCGGGATAATTTGCTATTTAAGGAACGTTATTGTAACACGACCAACAAAATCATGGAAGTAAAACTAGGCTAATTGTATCATATGACACAAAAGCGGGTAGGAACTTCTTGAACATACTGCTACTGCGACATAGGTAACTTTGCACGTCTGACTACCGGGTAAGGCTGTGTTGCACTTAAAACTACTGTCTCCTTCTGCAACATCTAGGGAATGAGATGATATTACGATGGGTAGAAGTAGTTGGTAAGGTGGGGGGGGGGGGGTTAGGGGGATAGTAGGAAGGCAGGCGCAGTTTGAAAAGTCCATTGTGTAAATCTGTCCCATGGAGACAGAACAGTATTCGCAAGTTTCTCTGAAGACTTCGATACTTCTTACAGCGGCACATCAACTGCGTATCATACGTCTGATGCGGAATTAGTGAAGCAGGCTAATACTCGCAAAAGCGAATTTGGAAATCCATCTAATGGCTCAGACCACGCGCCACTAATTCTGCACAAAGCCTCAATCCGGCCGTGGTTCACCACCCTTTTACGCAAGTCGTCACTCTGCACAAACTGTCCGCAGTTCTCATTAAAGCTTCATTTCTGTTAGGAAAATTCTGATACGCACGAGGATAGGCAGCTAAATGTAGAACGCACCCGTAATGCGCCGAGTTATTCATTACAAGCTGAAAAGGTTCTTCATCTCTCGAAAATGTTTCATTAAAATTTGGCTCTTTCTTCAGTGTCTACACTAATATGATAGGAGAATCGATGATATTAGGCAAAAACGTGAAGTAGACCCTATTTGAAATATAATTAATATATGATGAAAGACAGTGTGAATGTTTCCAAAAGATGGGTGGGTTTACCCTCAACACAAAGAAGTCTAGGACAACCAAAAAAAGAAGTGGGCGCTTGAAAGGCTTTATCATGGCCTTGCGGATAAAAAAAGATACGGTAAAAACTGGTGAAGATAAATGAAATTCAGAAAAGAGTTGCGTGCTGTAGCAGGTCCTCAGAGATACTTAACACTTGTATGTCGGTGTCGATGAATAGTGTGATTGACTAAAGAGCAGTGTTACTTCAGTGAACTATAGCAATGAGGTACTGTTTAATCGAAAGTAAGCTTGTGCAGTTCCTCCGCTTTCAAAGTGGTCTATCGTACGTCCTTCATCAATCTATACTCTGTGATGGAAGTTCCAGGTTACATAACACATCGCATTTTACATCTGAGTCAGATATATTGAAAAATCTACCAGTTCGTGACAGATATATCTCTTCATAAAAACTTCGACATGTACCAGGACACCAAATGGTATGTGTCTATTACCCAGCATCTCAGTTGGCACATACCAATCACGCTCCAGTGATGAAAGAAATAAGAACGTTTAGCGATTAGCACTTGTCGACAAAAAGATTATCATACGTGGATAAAAAATCCTAGGTCAAGATCGCTAAGATTAATTTATTTGATAACTAGTATCAACTCACTGACGAGCCATTTTCAGATCTAATATACAGAAAAAGTGCATAAACAGAAATGAGCAATAGCGTAATTCATTATGTACACTGATTAGCAAAAACTTTATGACCACTGCCCACCGCGGCGTCCGTTGCCACCTGGTGGCGATGCGGGCACGTGCTGCGGGAACCAAGGTATGTAAGCGGAGCAGACTGGACGGGGAATCACCCTGGCAAAGATATGGGATGCAAGTGGGGAAATCCATTGAGATTAGCGACTCTGACAAAGGGCAGCTTATTATTACACACAGCCTGTGAACCAGTATCTCGAAAAGATTAAGTTGATCGAATGGTCATGTGCTATTTTCGTGCGCTTCTACGGAAGGAGGTACGACAGTGAAACTACCGCTAGGTGCCAAATGGTTTGAGTCCACGTGTCTTCACAGAATGTGGGGTTCGGAGGCTTGTCTGCTCTGTAAAGTAGTATAGATGGTGATCTGTGGCATCTCTGCCGAAAGAGCGCATTGCTGATGCACGCACAAGTGTTTCGAACCACACCGTTCATCGTTCATTGTTGAACACTGAGCTCTGCAGCGGATCATCACTAGGTGTTGACATGTTAACCCAACAACATCGTCAGTTACGATTGCAATGGGCACGGGACCATCGAGATTCGTCCATCGATCAGTGGAAACGTGTCGACTCTTCGGGCGAATCACATTTTTGCTTCACTAAGTCTCTAGTCGGCTCCACAAACGCCATCATCGAGGTGAACGGGTGAAAGGCGGCTCGAAACGTGCAGCACGCCACGGACGCAGGCTGATGGCAGCAGTGTTATGCTTTGGGAGACATTCTTCTGCGCTTGCATGGGACCTGTGGTAGTAATCGAGGACACGATGACAGTTGCAAACCACCTGCATCCGTTCATGGTTGATGTTTTCACTGGCGGCAATGTTATCTTTCAGCAGTATAACTCTCGTGTCTCAGAGCCAGAACCGCACTTCAGTGATTTGAGGCGCATATTAGTGAACTCACGTTGATGTCTTGGCGGCCATTTTGGGCTAATGTAAATCTTATGGAACCCATGTGGGTCGCTATCGGGCGCTATCACCGCGTTCGGAGATCAGCGGCCCGTTATTTACGCGAATTACATGACCTGTGCGTTGACATCTAATGCCACATACCTACCCAAACCGACCAACAAACTGTCGGATCTCTGATACGCAGAATCAGTATTTCCTTTCAAAGACGGACACATAAGCTGTTAAGCAGGTCACAATGTTCTGGCTCATCAGCGGATTTAAACTTTCATTCTATGGACATTCCAACAAAACTTTTATTACTTCATTCCGTGTATACTAGCCATCAGGCATTGTACATCGTCGTAACCTGTTCAGCTGAGTCATTATTTTCTCATATACAAACTGAAAAAAATTATGTAGACCGCGAAAAAAGAAAGACGTGCAAAGTAGATTTGATATGAGGTATATAGCTGTGATCTCATCTAAAGTATGTCGTCATGGTTACATACAGTTTATCACTAGCCGTGTGCATCACTCCTAGTGCTCTGAGTACGTTGGCATTCAAATTGTGCCGTTACGCATACGATCAAGTGATACTTTATTCTTTCCATACATCGGCGTAAGGCTACTTAAGGTTGCATATAACGTCAAATAGACTTAGAATAGCCATCGATTTAGTGGTGTAATTAAAACCACTTATTACGCTGATTATAATTAGAATGTAGACCTCGTGTTACAGTATTACTCGCTTTATTATTCAAGATTATGGTTTTTGAACATTGGCACTGCACATACTTCTCTTGATCGCAAATATTGTACTGCATTTTATTGTGACCATTTTAGTAACTTCTTTTTAATATTTTCCTGTTTGTTACTATTTAACGAAAAGCCTGTTTTCGGCATATAGCGTTGTTACAGATTATAGAAACAGAACATAATTATTTGCCTTTCAAATAACGTAAATCTAGTAGAAAGTTCGTTAAGTTGCCTAGTAGGGAGGCACCTTCTATAAAACTAAGTTGCTATTAGAGCAGTCTGATAGAGTTCTCAAGTAGCTATTTCCTTGTCCCTGTAGGACTACAGGTGACATATTTGACTAGATATAATTTTTGCAGTTTGTACTTGACAATAAATGTTATTCAGCTGAACAGCTTACGACGACGTGTAACGACTGGTGGTTGGTATACACGGAATGAAGTACTAAAAGTTTTATTGATATGTACCACAGAAGGGAAGTTTGAATAAAAAATCTATTACGCTATTGTTCATTTGTGCTTATGCAATTTTCTGTGTTTTAGATCTGAATATGGCTTGTCAATGAGCCGAAACTAGTTACCAAATAAAGTAATTTTAGGAACATTAATTAAATGTCATGTTACTGCTACAGGTTGAGAGTTGTCTCCTTCCTTCCACTAATCAAAGCTTTTCGGCTATTGTCTACTTTTATGCGGTAAGGTACATGTACGAAAGGAACTTGATTTTTGCTTACAGTTCTTCATACTGAAGCAACCACAGTTGTAAACATTCACTACGGATCAAATGAAGTGAAAGTTGCTTATTTCATTTATTTTCATTAACTCATTCTGTATTCCTAAGGCGCAACTGAATTTATTTTATCTCATAGCAAACCTTAATTTCAGTTTGTTCCATATTCTATAACAGCTATGTAATTCTCTGGTTTCTATTCGTATTAACTAAATCGGAATTTTGTGTACATGCGCCATTGAAAATCATATATTGAAAAGTCTAAAACTTCCAAACTATGCTGTTTAGTTAAATAATATTACTGAATAAACGTGTTTGCTGTGTGACACAGAAGGTTGTAGTGTACAGCAGCAGCCGGGCAGAGTTTGTATTTGGTTTGGTGTCTCGGAAAAAAAAAAAAAAAACTTTCTAATTTACGTATTCATCTTCAAACGGACGACATATTTTTGCAAAACACATGGACTTACAGATGACCTGCAGTGAACTGACTGCCTGGAACATTCGCTTTTACCGTCTTTGTCCAGCGAATAGCACTCACACTATTCTTCGTGTTTTCATATAAACTCATAGGGGCTTCATTACTGTTCAAGTTCCTTGGGCAGAAACATTAATTATCTAGATGCATCACTGTTCTTGACTCACTTGTATCAGATGAAAGAGTTCCACTGCATTCCGCTTGTAACTTGCTTTTCTTTTCCCACAGGTTTGCGTGTGTTGAGCGAAGGCGATTGCTACAACAACGTGCGCGGCGTGCAGTGAGGTGCAGACCCGCGCCACGGCCCACGGCAGCAGAAGACCGTGCCAGCACATCTTTCTTTACTCGATGTATTGATGCGTGAATATCATCCGATGTGGTTTCTGAGTCAGTGCGTGTTTTGTTAATATGTTCACGGCAGATACAGACTGGTAAAGCTCAACTATGTAGCAGAATGTTCTCTAATAAATGCTGATCGACAATAAGAATGTCACTACCAATAGCACAATGAAGTCCAGGTGGAAAACCTCTATACCCCTAGATCAACACCTTCGCCTATTGTATCACTTATATATATTAATAAAAGGAATGAAACTTGTAAAACATGAAACCATTAAATACAATCTGTGATGTAGATGTGGTTACACCAGTTTTGACGACATGAGAATGTATGTGTGCGTGTGTGTATGTGTATGTGTGTGTCCAACTTCTCCTCGTAAAGCACTGAAACGATTTAAACCAAATTTGGAAGACACTACACTACATGCTACCTGGTAATTAGCGCTGTGGAGTTAGAACCTTCTGGCTCCTATAGGAGAGGAGATACAGAAGAAAAAAGATTTTTCAGCCTGTGACATCCGGTCTGCCCAGCACAACAGGCAAGTTGTATAGGTAGTATCGACATGCACTGCAGGAGCTACATGCGCATCTGGGCATGGCTGAGTGGAGAGAGGGGCAGAAGGAGATGTACGAGATGGGTGAGGATGAACAGTCATAGAGGGGATGAAATGGACAGTGGTATGGGAGATGGACACAGAGAGGTGGGGAGGTGGACATAGACAGAGAAACAGGAATGGAGAACATCGACAGACATGTGGTAGCTATATTAAGTGGACCAGGGTACATATACCATAGCGACAAGACACCCTATAGTCAGCTCAGTGTAAGAAGGGGAAGAGGCGATACATGGTGAGGGGGAGGATGAGATGGACAGAGGAATGGGGAAGAAGGACATGCACAGAGAGGGGTGTGGATGAGATGGTCATACAGAGGGGGAAGACGAGAGGGAGAGATAGGGGAGATGGACACGAAGAGGTGGGAGGAGGACATAAACGAAGAGATGCAGAAGGGGGAGATGGACAGAGGCAGGGTGGACGAGGAGGAGGAGGAGGAGGCTGAGAGGGAAGGACAATGGTATATGAATTACATGGATCGAGACACCCAAATAGTTGATACCCTCGTAAGAGAAGTCCACAGGGTATGGAACATTTGAGACAGCTTTTAAATGTGAAGTGCTATTGACTACAAAATCAAAATCATAGCCATCGCACAGCTCTATTTTCTCGACATGGCACTGCAAAGACAGTTCTCATCGTTTAATATACAATTACAAACTGGAATAAATAAACTGTCCAGTTCCTTAGCTGCCAACCTTAAATAATAATGCTTCCTATTCCTTTTTGCTCAGAGCCTGTATCCTCATTCCCTGTCCTATCTCAGATTCTCCAAATTAACTCAACTTAGCGGGTTGGGGATTTTCTCTGCCTGGGGACTGGGTGTTTGTGTTGCCCTCATCATTTCATCATCATCATCATCATCATATTTCGTGATAGTGGCTAGATTTAACTGTGTAAAAAATTGGTCTTTGTAAAAATTAGGACCTTGTACGCGAGCTTATGACCACGCAGTTGAGCGCCCCTCAAATCAAACATCATCACAACAGTTTTGCGGGTTTGGATGTGGATATATGATGTTATTCACGTTATTCATAGATGGTAGGAACAGCGAGTTGTAACTGCTGTTCTTTAATCGCCTTATTTATCTATAGAATCTCCTGTAATTACCTCAATTCGCATATTTCCATAATCTCTGCAGTTTATTTTCGTCCTTCAGTATGTATTGCAATAGCACTCAACATATAGAAGGCGTATCACGGTTAGTAGAGAAAACTGACACCGGGAAAAGAGTACGATAACAGAAGAATAAACGATAGTGAGTTTAGATGGGCAATAGAAATGGGCTGAAGTGTGAATTGGGATTTATTTTTGGGGAGGGAGACGTACTTGACTAATTTGTGTAGCTGCTGTAGCTGTGGTGCCAGTCAGCTGCAGCGGTTAACGCCTCTGCATAGTAAACAGAAGACGTAGGTTCGAATCCCGATGCTGGTGGATGTTTTAATTCATTGCTTTAGCCTCCGTCATTATCGTAGATAAAGTTGAGACTCAATATGACTCAGGAGTTCAACTGTATGTAACTATAAGCAAACGTTCCGGTAAATATGGGTCTACAAACAAGTCGTTTGCGAGATAATTGCGAATGTTTGGTTACGAACTGAGCAGACGCATTTGAAATGTTAACTTTCCAATTAGATCGCCTTCTAATTGGACTTGAATTTCAGCCATGGGCCGTGGTTGCAGAGCGTGGTACATCCATGATGGGACACTATGACATTCTGTTGCTGATGTGACGTCAAAGGAGCCAAAATCGTCCAGGATGGATAGGTCGAGCAAGGCCTGTGATTTTGGCCTCCAAGATCACGTGACCTATATCCTTGGAAACTTCTGTCTGACAAGGAACCCCTTGAGTGCGAGGACGAAAAGGTCAGTGATGTTTACGGCATTCGGCGCCCCACATATTGCCTGCCATGGAGCTACAATATTGGCTGCTAATGGCAACAGGGGGCGGGGCTGGAGGTATCCAATGGCGAGCACAGCATGAGGCTATGGAGCGTAGTTGAATTGCTTAGTCGACGAGTAACTCACAAAAGCGCTAGTGGTGTTGATACAGAGTGTAGCAACATCAACGATAAACGAAGGAAACATTACATTATACCTACAACAACAGTTGCTAAAGTTGCCATTTCTTGAGACATGAACCCAACGAATTTCAAAGAGAGAGAAAGAAGTGGAAGATGAAATATTAGCGTTTCTGCGAGATGAGTCAGTGGAATGTATGGTGTCATATACGCTCGACTATGCGGGCAATGTACTTCAGGAGTATAATGATGACGATACGTTCTTAACAAGTGAGCCGTGTAATTCCTGTCTCCAGTGAAAAGTAGTAAAAGGCAATCGTTGTCCAAGAAGGAGATACTAAATATAATTACTTTCACGGAAGATCATCCGCAGCATACTAGAAAAACAATTATGAACAGATTTCAAATAAATGTAAACGTAGACTTCCGTGGTCGTTGCCGCAGTCAATAAAATTCTTCTGGGTTTGTGACCGCATTGCTAACTGCTGCAGTTAGCAAAACACCCTGAGGAACGCGTCTTGCAACAGTCGCCGAAACGTCGGAATTTTATAGTTGACAATGCGGTCCCAAACCCAGAAGAATTTCATTGACAGATTTCAAATAAGTCTGCTGCAAGTCGACCATCTAGTGCATAAGAAAAACCACGGATATTCAAAGAAGGATAAGGCGCACTTGTTTCAAGGATTCTCGATACACGTTACAGGATGCGACCTACTACGTTATGTACAGGGTTATTACAAATGATTAAAGCGATTTCACAGCTCTACAATAACTTTATTATTTGAGATATTTTCACAATGCTTTGCACACACATACAAAAACTCAAAAAGTTTTTTTAGGCATTCACAAATGTTCGATATGTGCCCCTTTAGTGATTCGGCAGACAGCAAGCAGATAACCAAGTTCCTCCCACACTCGGCGCAGCATGTCCCCATCAATGAGTTCGAAAGCATCGTTGATGCGAGCTCGCAGTTCTGGCACGTATCTTGGTAGAGGAGGTTTAAACACTGAATCTAACACATAACCCCACAGAAAGAAATCGCATGGGGTTAAGTCGGGAGAGCGTGGAGGCCATGACATGAATTGCTGATCATGATCTCCACCACGACCGATCCATCGGTTTTCAAATCTCCTGTTTAAGAAATGCCCAACATCATGATGGAAGTGCGGTGGAGCACCATCTTGTTGAAAGATGAAGTCGGTCTCCAGTTGTGGCATGAGCCAATTTTCCGCGGGCTACGCGTGAAACTTGCCCGCACGCGTTCATTCGTTTCTTCGCTCACTGCAGGCCGACCCGTTGATTTCCCCTTACAGACGCATCCAGAAGCTTTAAACTGCGCATACCATCGCCGAATGGAGTTAGCAGTTGGTGGATCTTTGTTGAACTTCGTCCTGAAGTGTCGTTGCACTGTTATGACTGATTGATGTGAGTGCATTTCAAGCACGACATACGCTTTCTCGGCTCCTGTCACCATTTTGTCTCACTGCGCTCTCGAGCGCTCTGACGGCAGAAACCTGAAGTGCGGCTTCAGCCAAACAAAACTTTATGAGTTTTTCTACGTATCTGTAGTGTGTCGTGACTATATGTCAATGAATGGAGCTATAGTGAATTTATGAAATCGCTTCAATCATTCGTAATAGCCCTGTACATCAAACTGCGCGCAACATAGATTCCAGTTATTTCAAGGGAAGCAGTGGCTGGTTCGGTAAGTTCAAACAGTGGTACACAATTTGTAGACGTAAGATAGCGAAACATCAAACATAGCGTCAAATTGACGATGCAAAAACTGCGGAATCAGCCCGAAAATTTGTAGATGAGATAAGAAAAAACTTATCCCATAATTCAGTAAGGAATGAATTTTCAACCGCGGCCAATCGGGTTTTAAACAGGAAATGCATGTGAAACGAGCCCTGGAAATTAGGGTTACCAAGAGCGTTTTATCAATATCAACTAACATCAGCGTCCTAACGCATACGTATATATTTATTCCGACTTTTAATCTAGATGGTAAATTGATTAGAAAGTTATTTTTTGCCTGCGAGAAGTTGGAGGTGCTCAGCCTCCTACAATTCCTTCTCGAAAGCATTATCTTGCAAGGGAAGTAGGGAATATTTACGTCATAGCAAGCAAGAATGGGTAATTGGCCTAAAAGAACTTCAGCTTTGGTGTGAGAACTGCTTTTCGCCAATGGCTGGTCAATAAAACTTACTTTTTTTGATTCCTGGTCTGCGTATAAAAATATACTCCTTTAGAGGAAACTACCGCTCCTAAAAAGCTTGTGACATTGCAGTTCATACACCTGGAATCATCGGACAAATACAGTCTCTGGATGTTTGTTTTTTCCGTGCCTATAAAACGTATTATCGCAGTAGCTGCAGCGACGCCATAAAGGACAGCGTTTCACGATAAGCTCCACGACAGACTGTTTCGTAATCAGTTGGATGCCAGCGCATTCCGTCAGTTCTCATCACCTCATTACGCCAATATGAGCATATTTACATTCTTTAAGAGTGAATTCCTAGTTGAACATTCTGCTCGGTTGGTAACTCCCAAGGAGTTCTCCTTTGATCTTGATGGTGCGAACCTTCTTGATCATGTGGCTTGCCATTTTTCGCTCGGTGTTCTGTGGTGCAACTTAATAGTTTGTATTGAACAACATTTCTTGAATGTCGAAAATGTCCATTTTCTGAAGTTCACTACATACATCCCATAGAAGGTTGATCTCTGCTCCTCCCGGGCACTCGTTTTTGTCGCCCTCTTGATGCACATGGGAGTCATGAGCAGCTAATATTTATCCTGTCATAATTGTTAACACAGTACTTTCAAATGAGCCTTACTAAAGATTGAACTTGCGTCCTCACTGTCAAGGAGTTCCTTGTGAGAGCGTACCACAAGTGAAGCATACGGCACAGCCGTTGATACAGCTGAAGAACTGGAACAGCGAGCAGTACATTCTTGTCAAGATTTGAGGGTTGATTTGGGGCTGTTAAAAACTATTAACTCACTGTAGATATGACTACAGCATTGCAACCAAATGACGTGACATCTCCTTCAACAGGTACGAGAGTGCAGTAAACTGCAACACATAACCTGTTGCAGTAGTATTATGTTTCTTGCCAACATATGCCATGGGTAAAATATGATCCCAGTTAGGTTTCGTAGAACGTTTATGATTCTGTTATTGTCTTCTTCCAAAACGTGTCGAACTTGCGTTTCAACGCGTCTCTGCTTATCCTTTTTTGTTTCCACTGTATAATTTCTTTCTTTAATCTGATGAGGAAGGGATCTTGACCCCGAAAGCAGAAAAACTGCAGCAATTTTATTTTGTGCGTGCCCACTGCTTCTATTAACATTTGGTTTTTGGTGTCACAGTCTTCTTTGTAGTGCTGACAGGACGTGTAAACAAGGGAAAAATAAGCTGAGGTCTCGCATTTAACAGTCATTATTTTGATACGTTGCAAACAAGCTTGGTCACTTACATCCCTAACTTAAATTCCAAGAGCTGCAACGAATGATGTACAGCCTACTGATAGGATCGACACCTTTAAGGCCTCGCACACTGGTACGTCTGTGAGAGAAGATACAGATTTGCTGTTTCAGTATAATAATTTACTAGTTCAAAATAGTAACATTAGTTTATGAAATCCAGTGTTTTCTGTAAACTTGTAGCATGACACAATAGAACAAACTAGAGTAAAGAAATGAACTCCGAAAACACCGTGTCTTTTCATACAGGTCCGTTTCAGTTTCTAAGGCAGGCGTAATTTTCTTTACAGACTTCGGTAGGGATGATTACTTCCTTATCACGAACCTTTATGTTGCTATTAATGTTTCAATGAAATGAGATTTTGCATAGTTACTTCAGCTATTTTCATTGTAACCACGCAGCACAAATGAGAGAACCCCAATGTGACATGGGTTTCCTTGTTAACGTTGTTGTCTCCTATTGTTGTGCTAAACATACGTTTGTGACTGAGCGATGAACTTGGTATTGAAATGTATTGTCTTTTCCCATAAATACTTTTGAAATATTATGTTACTGTGGACATTACATTACTATAGAAACGAAAAACTGATGCAAATGAATTTCCCTTGCATTCTGACTTGAAAATCTTACGCCAATATTTATTTACTTACCAATAACTTATTTTCCGGTTAGATATAATCGATGTACGTTGCCCAAAAAATATAAATCAGAAAATAAAACATGGCCTTAACATCAAACTAACTCGACTGAAGAAGACGGGAACAGTAGACGTATGAAACGATCGTTCTGCCACCTCTCGCTTGTAATACACTAATGATCAATTTTACAGAAAAAACCAAAATTAATCACAGAGGTCCTTTGTCTCTCTTACATACTAGTTCCAAAACTGTACCTATGAAAAATTCTTGGCAGCAGTTGTTGCGTATTCTCGTGTTTTGTCGCAACGCCGGTCACTTAAAATTCTTTGAATGGGCTTTCCACAAAGGCAAGCGTTGTATTGTTCGCGGCGACTACCGGTAAATCATGAGAACACTGCGGCGAAACAACTTCCAGCGAGAATTTTAAACCTTTGTTCACTGCGAGTCAGTTTATTTGACACTATCTCGTGAAAAAACGACACTGAACGGATAAGAAATGTGACTGACTCTTTCAGTTAACCGTATTACCGTAGGAGAAAGAAGAAATGGAACTAATTAAGCGCGAAAAGTTATTAGATAAGCAGATTTGTAGCTAATAATGAGATAGCAATGTCAAAGTAAAGGATTAGACGCGAAGGAATATAAGAAAATGGTTATTAAATCCAGGCGTCTTACAAAACTATTGTACGTACTCATTTACAAGTGGTCTCCGCATGCTCTGTGTTTGCTAATCTGAGACCATTCTTCAAGATGAGCCATGCAAAACTTTTATTTATGCGTTATTTGTCTGTTGAAGGTGTGAACTCAGAGTAACAGAATAGGTCACGTGAACGTGTAAGTTTCGTTTTTGTAATATCGAAAGCGTTGTACAATATTAAGAGCTATGTTTTTTAACAAAATGTGCCCACTGCACAAGTGTCATACAGTAATCACAACTGAATCATTCCGTCTAGTGTGACCTGAAGTTGCATCACAAATAGGAAACTTCAATTGCGTAAGATCCCGGGGTTCCCTGTATGCATCTGCGAATTGAAGTATCCGCAGTCTACGAAACGTCACCTTCTCACACCTTTATGTGCCCTGGAAACAACACGCCAACGACTCCTGCAACATCTCACTGACACTTTAGCCACGGAAAGGTATTCCATGGCTGCGCAGTTCTGATCCATGACGCTCTGTGAAATCTACGTGTAACGAAGATAGCAGCAACGGCATTCCCATTCTCTTCAAAGATATGCGGATCTGTTATCTTGCTGTCTGCGACACTAAACAGCGAAATGCTGGACTGCGTAGCGGAAGAGTGTACAGTAGATAGTAATTTCTAATCCGACCAGTAACGAACGTTATCGTTGTTTACTTTACTGTATTCAGTGGTTCTAGGCGCTTCAGTCTGGAACCGCGCTGCTGTTACTGTCGCAGGTTCGAATCCTGCCTCGGACATGAATGTGTGTGATGTCCTTAGGTCAGTTAGGTTTAAGGAGTTCTAAGTCTAGGGGACTGATAACCTCAGATGTTAAGTCCCATAGCGCTTAGAGCCATTTGAACCATTTGTATTCAGTGCATTGAAATGGGTTTCATCTCTTGTTATGACAACAATGACATCGAAAAGTTCATCAGGGATTTTTCGCAGAAAGCAGTGTAGTTAATTCTGTAACAGTCAAAGAATCACAGCTTAATTCTTTCTCGCTTTTGATTCTAAATTATTTAGATGCATTTCCTATCATGCTAGAAAACTCTCATACTTTATATATTCTTCACTCAGTACACTGCCTGTTTTGGTGAAATAAATAAAATAAATTTAAATTTATTGATTTTTTAAAAGAATTAAAATATAGATATGGAACTTTAACTTTAGAATTTTTGAAAGGCTTTTTTGCGGACTGTATTGACCGGCTTGAATGCGGACAAATTCAGTGCTGCGTGAAATTTGCTTGTAATGTAATTTACAGTTCCGATTAATAATATTGTTGAATTATACGTTATTGTTGATTTATTCAGAGTTATCACCTTAAGCGTAGAATTAGTCCTTCTGCCACAATATTAATTCATTAGTCACCATCGATTTTCTTCTCTTTGTTCACCGTGCGTATCATCCTAAGCCGGCATCGGTTTACTTCACGAAGACGGTGGAAACGAAGGAATACAATGCTACGTAGCTTTAAATAATTCTCGTAAAACGTACTTTTCACTATTTTATATTCACAAGACAATAGGACTTGCTATGCTCGTCACACAAATCATAAATACTAACAAGATGGCTGCCTTTCCGCACACACCAAAAATTACGTCCATCCCCTACGAGGTAACAGTCGAGAGTGTATCTTAACTCCTTCTTGGAGTATGAAACAAAAGAGAATCCAATATGAACATTACAGGGATTATATTCTACATTCCTCTCAATTTAATCTTTGGCTCGGGCTTTAAAGTATTGTATCTCTCTGCGTCGTATGTGTCATTACACGGTAACGAAGTATCTTTTCTGTTTAATTCAGTAACCTGATTCATTTTGTAGTCGAGACAATACAGGCGTTCAAGCTTGAACGTACAGCTTACTGACCAAGCATCAGTAAATGTTCGCAACCAGAATCAAATTTTCACTCTGCATGCGGAGTGTGCGCTCATTTGAAACTTCCTGGAAGATTAATATTCAGTAAACGGACAAAGATTCGAAATCGAGACCTTTGACTTTGGCGGGAAAGTTCTCTACCGACTTCTTTTATGTCTTTTAATTTTTGTTGTTACGTTCACAGTCAGCTATAGGTTAGAGCTTAAACAGAAAAGATACTTCGTTACCGTGTAATGACACATACGACGCAGAGAGATACAATACTTTAAAGCCCGAGCCAAAGATTAAATTGAGAGGAATGTAGAATATAATCCCTGTAATGTTCATATTGGATTCTCTTTTGTTTCATACTCCAAGAAGGAGTTAAGATACACTCTCGACTGTTACCTCGTAGGGGATGGACGTAATTTTTGGTGTGTGCGGAAAGGCAGCCATCTTGTTAGTATTTATGATTTGTGTGACGAGCATTCATGGACCTTGCCGTTGGTGGGGAGGCTTGCGGGCCTCAGCGATACAGATGGCCGTACCGTAGGTGCAACCACAACGGAGGGGTATCTGTTGAGAGGCCAGACAAACGTGTGGTTCCTGAAGAGGGGCAGCAGCCTTTTCAGTAGTTGCAGGGGTAACAGTCTGGATGATTGACTGATCTGGCCTTGTAACATTAACCAAAACGGCCTTGCTGTGCTGGTACTGCGAACGGCTGAAAGCAAGGGGAAACTACAGCCGTAATTTTTCCCGAGGACATGCAGCTCTACTGTATGATTAAATGATGATGGCGTCCTCTTGGGTAAAATATTCCGGAGGTAAAATAGTCCCCCATTCGGATCTCCGGGCGGGGACTACTCAGGAGGACGTCGTTATCAGGAGAAAGAAAACTGGCGTTCTACGGATCGGAGCGTGGAATGTCAGATCCCTTAATCGGGCAGGTAGGTTAGAAAATTTAAAAAGGGAGATGGATAGGTTAAAGTTAGATATAGTGGGAATTAGTGAAGTTCGGTGGCAGGAGGAACAAGACTTTTGGTCAGGTGATTACAGGGTTATAAATACAAAATCAAATAGGGGTAATGCAGGAGTAGGTTTAATAATGAATAAAAAAATAGGAGTGCGGGTTAGCTACTACAAACAGCGTAGTGAACGCATTATTGTGGCCAAGATAGACACAAAGCCCATGCCTACTACAGTAGTACAAGTTTATATGCCAACTAGCTCTGCAGATGATGAAGAAATAGATGAAATGTATGACGAGATAAAAGAAATTATTCAGGTAGTGAAGGGAGACGAGAATTTAATAGTCATGGGTGACTGGAATTCGTCAGTAGGAAAAGGGAGAGAAGGAAACATAGTAGGTGAATATGGATTGGGGGGAAGGAATGAAAGAGGAAGCCGCCTTGTAGAATTTTGCACAGAGCATAACTTAATCATAGCTAACACTTGGTTCAAGAATCATGAAAGGAGGCTGTATACATGGAAGAAGCCTGGAGATACTGACAGGTTTCAGATAGATTATATAATGGTAAGACAGAGATTTAGGAACCAGGTTTTAAATTGTAAGACATTTCCTGGGGCAGATGTAGATTCTGACCACAATCTATTGGTTATGAACTGCAGATTGAAACTGAAGAAACTGCAAAAAGGTGGGAATTTAAGGAGATGGGACCTGGATAAACTGAAAGAACCAGAGGTTGTTCAGAGTTTCAGGGAGAGCATTAGGGAACAATTGACAGGAATGGGGGAAAGAAATACAGTAGAAGAAGAATGGGTAGCTCTGAGGGATCAAGTGGTGAAGGCAGCAGACGATCAAGTAGGTAAAAAGACGCGGGCTAATAGAAATCCTTGGGTAACAGAAGAAATATTGAATTTAATTGATGAAAGGAGAAAATATAAAAATGCAGTAAATGAAGCAGGCAAAAAGGAATACAAACGTCTCAAAAATGAAATCGACAGGAAGTGCAAAATGGCTAAGCAGGGATGGCTGGAGGACAAATGTAAGGATGTAGAGGCTTGTCTCACTAGGGGTAAGATAGATACTGCCTACAGGAAAATTAAAGAGACCTTTGGAGAGAAGAGAACCACTTGTACGAATATCAAGAGCTCAGATGGCAACCCAGTTCTAAGCAAAGAAGGGAAAGCAGAAAGGTGGAAGGAGTATATAGAGGGTTTATACAAGGGCGATGTACTTGAGGACAATATTATGGAAATGGAAGAGGATGTAGATGAAGATGAAATGGGAGATAAGATACTGCGTGAAGAGTTTGACAGAGCACTGAAAGACCTGAGTCAAAACAAGGCCCCGGGAGTAGACAACATTCCATTAGAACTACTGATGGCCTCGGGAGAGCCTGTCATGACAAAACTCTACCATCTGGTGAGCACGATGTATGAGACAGGCGAAATACCCTCAGACTTTAAGAAGAATATAATAATTCCAATCCCAAAGAAAGCAGGTGTTGACAGATGTGAAAGTTACCGAACTATCAGTTTAATAAGTCACAGCTGCAAAATACTAACGCGAATTCTTTACAGACGAATGGAAAAACTGGTAGAAGCCGACCTCGGGGAAGATCAGTTTGGATTCCGTAGAAATGTTGGAACACGTGAGGCAATACTGACCTTACGACTTATCTTGGAAGAAAGATTAAGAAAAGGCAAACCTACGTTTCTAGCATTTGTAGACTTAGAGAAAGCTTTTGACAATGTTGACTGGAATACTCTCTTTCAAATTCTGAAGGTGGCAGGGGTAAAATACAGGGAGCGAAAGGCTATTTACAATTTGTACAGAAACCAGATGGCAGTTATAAGAGTCGAGGGGCATGAAAGGGAAGCAGTGGTTGGGAAAGGAGTGAGACAGGGTTGTAGCCTCTCCCCAATGTTATTCAATCTGTATATTGAGCAAGCAGTAAAGGAAACAAAAGAAAAATTCGGAGTAGGTATTAAAATTCATGGAGAAGAAGTAAAAACTTTGAGGTTCGCCGATGACATTGTAATTCTGTCAGAGACAGCAAAGGACTTGGAAGAGCAGTTGAACGGAATGGACAGTGTCTTGAAAGGAGGATATAAGATGAACATAAACAAAAGCAAAACGAGGATAATGGAATGTAGTCAAATTAAGTCGGGTGATGCTGAGGGAATTAGATTAGGAAATGAGACACTTAAAGTAGTAAAGGAGTTTTGCTATTTAGGGAGTAAAATAACCGATGATGGTCGAAGTAGAGAGGATATAAAATGTAGACTGGCAATGGCAAGGAAAGCGTTTCTCAAGAAGAGAAATTTGTTAACATCGAATATAGATTTAGGTGTCAGGAAGTCGTTTCTGAAAGTATTTGTATGGAGTGTAGCCATGTATGGAAGTGAGACATGGACGATAACTAATTTGGACAAGAAGAGAATAGAAGCTTTTGAAATGTGGTGCTACAGAAGAATGCTGAAGATAAGGTGGGTAGATCACGTAACTAATGAGGAGGTATTGTATAGGATTGGGGAGAAGAGAAGTTTGTGGCACAACTTGACTAGAAGAAGGGATCGGTTGGTAGGACATGTTCTGAGGCATGGAGGGATCACAAATTTAGCATTGGAGGGCAGCGTGGAGGGTAAAAATCGTAGAGGGAGACCAAGAGATCAATACACTAAGCAGATTCAGAAGGATGTAGGTTGCAGTAGGTACTGGGAGATGAAGAAGCTTGCACAGGATAGAGTAGCATGGAGAGCTGCATCAAACCAGTCTCAGGACTGAAGACCACAACAACAACAACAATGCTCGTCACACAAATCATAAATACTAACAAGATGGCTGCCTTTCCGCACACACCAAAAATTACGTCCATCCCCTACGAGGTAACAGTCGAGAGTGTATCTTAACTCCTTCTTGGAGTATGAAACAAAAGAGAATCCAATATGAACATTACAGGGATTATATTCTACATTCCTCTCAATTTAATCTTTGGCTCGGGCTTTAAAGTATTGTATCTCTCTGCGTCGTATGTGTCATTACACGGTAACGAAGTATCTTTTCTGTTTAATTCAGTAACCTGATTCATTTTGTAGTCGAGACAATACAGGCGTTCAAGCTTGAACGTACAGCTTACTGACCAAGCATCAGTAAATGTTCGCAACCAGAATCAAATTTTCACTCTGCATGCGGAGTGTGCGCTCATTTGAAACTTCCTGGAAGATTAATATTCAGTAAACGGACAAAGATTCGAAATCGAGACCTTTGACTTTGGCGGGAAAGTTCTCTACCGACTTCTTTTATGTCTTTTAATTTTTGTTGTTACGTTCACAGTCAGCTATAGGTTAGAGCGGACAAAGTGGGTAGAGGCCGAATCCCGATGCCTCCCCCCGTCCATCGCTGAGCTGCATCCTCGCAGGACTCTTTCTCCCCCCCCCCCCATATACTCGTTGGAAAAACAAATTAAAACTACTTCACTCACTCGGAACCCCGAAAACACCGCAAGGCGATAAAAGATACCGGGCGGACCGAATGCGAGGGGCAGGCGTGACGTGTTTCTCTCCGAATCAGGTAGGCGGCTACCACGCTAGCAACGTGCCAACTTAGTGAGGGTGTTCTAAAATCCGACTGCGCTAGCCAAGCACGACTCATCACCCCTCCTCACAGTTGTACTTCTGCCTATACATCTCCAAAGTTCTGTAGTTGCAGGACCCATTACAATACGTATTGTTAATTCATTGTAAGAATTCTGTGGCATTTATATTTTGATAACTACATACTTTCTGCAATATTTTACAAATGGTTCAAATGGCTCTGAGCACTATGGGACTTAGCTTCTGAGGTCATCAGTCCCCTAGAACTTAGAACTACGTAAACCTAACTAACCTAATGACACCACACAAATCCATGCCCGAGGCAGGATTCGAACCTGCGACCGTAGCGGTCGCGCGGTTCCAGACTGTAGCGCCTAGAACCGCTCAGCCACCCCGGCCGGCCAATATTTTACTTGTCGGGTTCGTACGTACGTGACGTTGCGGTGAAAATGAGTCGGGAAGTCATGCACTGATATCACTGCCTCTTAAATTAGCATACCCTGGTCGTCTCGCAGAATGTGTCACGCAGTTTATGGTTCAGGAGGAGTCGAGAGGTTTGCAAATCATGTCGTCTCCGTCGTTACTCGTTCAGAGTCTATTGTTAGGGAAAGCTTATGGTTATTCATGTACGACAGAGCACTTTCACTGTGCTAACCACATATAAATGCAAATACAATTTATTAGCGATGCGAAATCATTTTCTTGCGTCACAGCTGCATGTTCGGTGTCGTGCCGAGCTCACAGTCAGAGGTTTTTGCCACGCAAATGCTCGGCGCAGCGGCCAGCTCTCTGCGGGGTGAGTCACCTAACATTACCGCTGGATATATTTCGTAAACCACATCAAATACTGACGAATCGATTCCACGGACCGAACGTGAGGAGAGGGGCTAGTGTAATTGGTTAATACAAACCATAAAAAAATGCACGGAAGTATGGTTTTTAACACAAACCTACGTTTTTTTAAATGGAACCCCGTTAGTTTTGTTAGCACATCTGAACATATAGACAAATACGTAATCAGTGCCGTTTGTTGCATTGTAAAATATTAATTACATCCGGAGATATTGTAACCTAAAGTTGACGCTTGAGTACCACTCCTCCGCTGTTCGATCGTGTGTATCGGAGAGCACCGAATTACGTAGGGATCCAATGGGAACGGTGATGGACCTTAGGTCTAGAAGAAACTGGAACAGCACACTACGTCCACATGCTAACACCTTTTTATTGGTCTTTTTCACTGACGCACATGACAATTACCATGAGGGGTGAGGTACACGTACACACGTGGTTTCCGTTTTCCTTTACTGAGTGGAATAGAGTGTGTCCCGACATGTCAGACCAATAGATGTTCAATGTGGTGGCCATCATTTGCTGCACACAATTGCAATCTCTGGCGTAATAAATGTCGTACACGCCGCAGTACATCTGGTATAATGTCGCCGCAGGCTGCCACAATACGTTGTTTCATATCCTCTGGGGTTGTAGGCACATCACGGTACACATTCTCCTTTAACGTACCCCACAGAAAGAAGTCCAGAGGTGTAAGATCAGGAGAACGGGCTGGCCAATTTATGCGTCCTGCACGTCCTATGAAACGCCCGTCAAACGTCCTGTCAAGGGTCAGCCTAGTGTTAATTGCGGAATGTGCAGGTGCACCATCATGCTGATACCACATACGTCGACGCGTTTCCAGTGGGACGTTTTCGAGCCACGTTGGCAGATCATTCTGTAGAAACGCGATGTATGTTGTAGCTGTTTGGGCCCCTGCAATGAAGTGAGGACCAATGAGGTGGTCGCCAATGACTCCGCACCATACATTTACAGTCCACGGTCGCAGTCGTTCTACCTGTCTGAGCCAGCGAGGATTGTCCATGGACCAATGATGCATGTTCCGTAGATTCACTGCCCCGTGGTTTGTGAAAAACGCTTCATCGGTAAACAGGTAGAACTGCAACGCATTCTCTGTTAATGCCCATTGACAAAATTGCACTCGATGATTAAAGTCATCACCATGTAATTCCTGATGTAGCGACACATGAAACGGGTGAAAGCGGTGACGATGCAGTATGCGCATGACACTACTTTGACTCAGTCCACCGGCTCTCGCAATGTCCCGTGTACTCATGTGTGGGTTCATGGCAACAGCAGCTAACACACCAACTGCACCCGCTTCTCCTGTGACGGGCCTGTTAGGACCCGTTTGCGTGCTACGACCATACCTGTTGCATACAGTTGGCGGTAGATGTTTTGCAATGTGCGGCACGTTGGATGCTCTCTGTCCGGGTACCGTTCTGCATCCACCCTGCAGGCTTCAGCTGCATTTCGTCGACACTCGCCATAGATGAGTATCATCTCCGCCTATTCAGAGTTCGAATACACCATGGTCACAGTTCCTACAACACCACACTCACAGACGTCTGGTAACACGGTGTACTACAGTTGGTCTGCGTGCGGAGACGAATGCAGAATAACAATAGCAGCAAGCGCTGCATGCGGACACTGCGACAGCTAGACCAAACCACAACAGTGCACTACAGCCACACTCGTAAACACGGTCGTCATCGTAAACATGTCCCTGCAGATGCTGCTCGCCGACCGTGGCCCGTGTTTGTTACAACACGCAACTGAACGTCGGAGATTTCAAGCGTCAACTTTAGGTTACAATATCTCCGGATGTAATTAACATTTTACAATGCAACAAACGGCACTGATTACGTATTTGTTTATATGTTCAGATGTGCTAACAAAACTAACGTGGTTCCATTTAAAAAAAACGTAGATTTGTGTGAAAAAACACACTTCCGTGCATTTTTGTATGGTTTGTATTAAACAATTACACTAGCTCCTCTCCTCACGTTCGGTCTGTGGAATAGGTTCGTCAGTATTTGATGTGGTTTACGAAATATATCCAGCGGTAACGTTAGGTGACTCACCCTGCATATACATGCTAGAACAAGTACCCCTCCTTTCCCACATCGTAAACTTACTCTGCCTTAGAAACCAAATAGAGAGTTGCTGGTTTGGAAAGGAGAAAGTCTTCAGTAATCGGTCTAAGTTCTTTGAAAAGTTTATTGCACGATGAATTAATATACTGCCACAGCAGCCGTCACAGGGTTGCCATACTTCATTTCTGGGTTGTGTCGGAGTTTCGCGCGGGAACAAGGTACAGCTGGAGTAGTCAGAGACCGTTTACGGCTCGCCCGCCGAAGTGGGGGGGGGGGGGGGGGGGCACCGAGACTCTAGTGGCCGGTCCGACATGACTCTCTGCGCGGTCACGTACTCGCTCAATGTCTGTCAGGACTCCCCCCACATAAGAGTAGCAGAGCGAAAGCGGTCTTCGCTAACGCCTCAGTTCGCCTCGCCTCGAATCACCTCGTCGCACAGCAGAAATTCACGTCTCTCTCTGTCTCTCTCTTTCGTCTCTTTCTGCCTCTTTTAACACAAAAATAACGTTTCGAAGAATGGTTAGATGATCAAAGTTAACATCGTACAGCACGTAGGAAACAATTTGATAGTTTAATACAATCACTGAAAATAGATAATACACAGTTTCAGACTGAAGGTTTAGTCTGCTTGTCATTAATAGGAAGCTTCGTACACATAATTACTTTTCGTGAAATCTAGTAAACGACTTTCTTTACAACAGCAACTTTTCAAGCTTTACATTTGCTTGCAAGAGAAGAAAATTTGTAGTTGATATTGATTGTCAGTATCGTTGACTCGTTCTGGATTTAACTGACTATGGCGCTTTGTTAATAACGTGCCGGCTCTACTAAGCACCGTTCTCTAGGTGCGCTTATTGCTGGGTTACATAAAACATCTCTTGCAACTGCAGCCAGGCATGGTAGATCCTTTTAATGTCTGTTCCGCCACTTTAAGATGTTATGAATAACAGTAACAACACTCAACACTCAATAACCATTCAGTTTATCATAAAAATTATAGAAATTAAAAAGTAAAAAATGATGAGATGTTTCTAAAAGCCGCATAGCTGTATGAAGGTGCTTTTTTCGCAACTACCGGTTTCGCGTTAGTCTGGACGCATCTTCAGATTTATCTGTTAAGAATGCAAATCATTGTGTGAATTCTTTGAAATGGTAGAAATACGGAACCGCAGTGTTGGCATTCATTTCTCTGAGCTGTGGTTGCCCTGCCCAGAAAGTTGTTGGTACTTTAAGATGTCATCAAGTGTCCCCTGAATGCATTACAATATAAGGATCTACTTCATCTGCTGCGGAGGATTTGTTATTCTTCCAATCACTGAAGCAATCTTTCTGCCTAGCTGGCGACGAAACTACAGAAGAAGGCCGCCTGTTAATGAACAAAAGAGAGAGATAAGTGGCACAGAAATGATGTGTAAACCATGAAGTCGTACCAGGAAAATGTGTCTTTCACAATACAAAAGCGATTGTATTGTATCAAACTGGGGACCCCGGGAACGTCTTACACCAGACGAGGGTAACCCCAATGTTTGCGTGGTAGAGTAATTATGGTGTACGCGTACGTGGAGAAAGTGTTCGCGCAGCAATCGCCGACGTAATGTAACTGAGGCGGAATAAGGGGAACCAGCCCGCACTCGCTGAGGCAGATGAAAAACCGCCTTAAAGACCATCCATAGACTGGCCGGCACACCGGACATCGACACTAATCTGCCCGGAAAGCAGTACGTTAGACACGCTAACCGGCCGGGCCACAAAAACGATTACGTTACTAATTGCATAAATTGCACACATTTATAGCACACTCGTAAGAATTTCCTTCTTTTCATTTGTTCAAGGTGTATCATAATTAACGGCCTAAACGCATACGGTTGAAAGTACATGATACTTGAAAGTACACTAACGGCTATGAGGACTATTACCTCTTCGATACTGTGAAATAAACTATTCACCTGTAAGTTCTTTGTTTTCCATATTTTGGGAGGAGGTAGAATTGACCAACAGAAGAAAGAAATGTTCGGTAAACGTTGGCTCTAAAGTGTGTGCCTTAACCCTAGACTACTAAACCCTCGTAAAATTCACGAATGCAGTTGTTATCCCTTCGTGGTTCCCGCCAATCTGGACACATTAGCGACAAGTGTTCTCGACCACCTTCATGGAAAACATAGTTGTTATCAGTGACTGAATTATTTATTGCCCAACTCCAGCGGGTTGCTGGCACTGGTGTCTCTGTCGTAAACATTACGATTGTTTAGTAATGGTATGCACGTTACCTAATAGTCGGCATACTTCTTTTATCGCTTAGAATTTAGCTCGAGGTGGCCCCGTACTTGAAATACCAAATGATCACAAAAGAGTGTTAGCTTTTATCACCCTCTTCAGTGTTCATCTCGTCTTTTGCTACTGAAATTATCACAATATGTTTGGGGTTGAGTTTGATTCTGACACGAGCATACTGGCTAGTTTGACTCAAGAAGCTCATTAAGGCACAGGCAATGGAGAACTGAGTGTAGAGGAAGATTTTCGTCGGGAAGATAATGTTGTGTGTGCAGATGGTGGTGTAGATCTAGGCGTTGATGCAACAAACGAGAAATCGGATGAAAAATCCCTGGGTGAACGTGAAAAATAAAGAAAAACCACGGAAAACTATCTACACGCTTTGTTTGTAAAATACTCTTGGAATCATAATAATTATAATAATTTGTAACTAGTGCATAGTAAAAATTATGAATTCTTTTCCCATAACATTTCGAGCAGTAAAATGTTAATTTAGGGTCTGCATTTATTTCGTATGTAAAATATCACTGGAAATCTAACAATTGCAATTAACTACTGAATAACTTATGATTTATGACTTACGTTGAATAAGATTTGGACTAGTAAAATTTACGCTGGTTTAGTAATAACTTAACGTTCCTCACCCATTTAGTGGTCTACGGTTAAGAACTGCCAGTACTTCTTCATCTTCACTGTTGCGAAACACATCTCTTCTAGTGAAAGTGTCATAGCTCTTAAGGTATGAATTTTACAACCCATATTTACTGGACTTTTTTCTTTTTTTGGTTCATATTACCTCCTCTCAAAATATGGAGATTGTAGTAGAAGAGGTTTGTTTGACAGAATCGAATATGAAGAAATTATTGTAGTCCCTAACGTACGCATTTTAGAGCCCATGTGTACAGAGACTTTGTAGTTTCTAGTATTGTGTACTTCAACTGCATGCGTCCCTTTCAACTGCATGCGTTCAAGCCAAAAAAAAATTTTTTTTGTAAGTCATCGGTCCCCAAGTTGGTTTGACGCGACCCGCCACGAATTCCTCTCCTGTGTCAGTCACTTCACCTCAAAACAGCGCTTTAAAACTATGTGCTCAGTTATTTGCTGAATGTATTCCAGTTTCAACCTACGTCCTCTGTTACTTGCTGAATATATTCCATTCTCTGATTCCCTCTATAGTTTTTGCCCTCTACAGCTCCCTCTAGTACCATGAAAGCTATTCCGTGGTGTCTTAAAAGATGTCCTATCATTCTGTCTCTTCTTCTTGTCAGTCTTTTCCAAATATTCCTTTCCTCGCCGATTCTTTGGGAGAGCCTCCTCATTCCTTGCTTTATCAGTCCACCTAATTTTCAATGTTATTCTGTAACACTATGTCTCAAATGCTTCGATTCTCTTCTGTTCCGGTTTTCCCACAGTCGATGTTTCACTAGCACACAATGCTGTGCTTCAAACGTACATTTTTCCGTCAAGGTCTGTGTTTGATTCTAGTAGACTTCTCTTGGCCAGGAATGCCCTTTTTGGTCAATGCTAGTCTGGTTTTGATATCCTCCTTGCTCCTTCCATCATGGATTATTTTGCTGCCTAAGTACCAGTATACCAGAACTCCATCTACTTTGTGTCACCAGTTCTGATGATAAGTATCTCGCTGTCCTCGTTTCTGCTACTTTTTATTACTTTCGTCTTTCTTTGATATACTCTCAATCCGTAGTCTGTACTTACTCGTACAACACTGCTCATTCCGATCAGCAGCTCCTATAATTCTTCTACACTTTCACTAATGATAGCAATGTTATCAGCAAATTTTATCATTGATATCCTTTCATACTGAATTTTAACTGCACTCTTGAACTTTTCTTTTACTTCCGTAATTTTTTCTTCAATGTATAGATTGAAAAGTAATCGCGAAAGACTACATCCCTCTCTTACACCCTTCTTAATCCGTGCACTTCGTTCTTCATCTCCCACTCTTACTGTTCCCTCTTGGTTCTTGTACTAATTTTGTATTACCCATCTTTCCCAATAGTTTACCCCTATTTTTCTCAGAATTTGAAACATCTTGGACAATTTTGCACTGTCGAAGATTTTTCTTCAGTCATGTTTCTATTATCAATCGCAATTTCAGAATTATCTCTTTGGCGTCTTTGACTTTTCTAAAGCCAGACTGATCCTCATCTAAAAGATCAGTTTTCTTTTCTATTGTTCTGTATATTATTCTTGTCAGCAACTGAGATGCACGCGCTTTCAGCTGATTGTGCGATAATTCTCGCACTTGTCGTCTACTTTCCCGAAAGTCAGATGGTATGCCACCAGACTTATACGTTCTACACACGGACGTGAATAGTTATTTTGTTGCCACTTCCCAAATGATTTTAGAAATTATGATGGAAAGTTATCCACTCCTTTCCCTTGTATGATCTTAAGCCTTCCAAAACTCTTTTAAATTCTGATTGTAATACTGGATACCCTATCTCTTCTATATAGACTTCTGTTTCTTCTTCTACAACGTCATCAGACAAATGTCCCCCCTCATAGTCGACTTCAATGCACTCTTTCCACCTGTCTGGTCTCTACTTTGCATTTAACAGAGGAGTTCCCTTTTGAAACTTAATGTTACCATCCTTGCTTTTAATTTCACCGAAGGTTGTTTTGACTTATGTATGTGCGGAGTCAGTCCTTCTAACCATCATTAATTTTTCGATTTCTCCACATTTTTCTTGCAGCCATTTTGCCTTATCTTCCCAGCATTTCCGACTTATTTCATTCTTAAGTGACTTGTATTTCTGTATTCCTGAATTACCCTGAACATTTTGGTAGTTTCTTCTTTCATCGATCAGCTGAAGTATTTCTTGTGTTACCCATGGTTTCTTCACAGTTCAACTGAAATGTCTACTGAGCTTATCTATAGTCTCAAAGAACTTCAAGCGTGTCTCCTCATTCCTTTGCA